>NC_082699.1:65921920-67121920 GCF_949987515.2 Delphinus delphis | reverse complement strand
TTGGAACCCACAAATGAATGTGTTTTATAATTAAAACATGAAGAGCTCAAATAAAACCTTGCAGTTAGATGGTGGTGGGCTTGTTTATCTTCTCAGCCTCCTCTTTCTCTGAATTCAGTGGAGTGGTAAATCAGCCTTCCAGAATGATCCTGAAGCCAAAGATGGTGGAGCCCCTGTTCCCCAGTTCCCCACCTCTGGTTCACCGGGGGAGCCCTGGTTTCCTGGCATTTCCTGTTTCCCCTTGGCTGACAGCTCATTTGTTTTATTCCTATTCTTGACCTGGGTTTCAGGCTCGTAAGAGAAATAGCATGTACATAAATCCACTATTGTCATAAACCCTGGTAGCTTCGCTTCTGTGGTTTAACGATGACTATAAGAAGTGAGGAATAAATTACAGTTGGGTGGCTAAGTGGTGTGCATTACTTGTTTATGACTTTACGTTTAGGTTCGAGAGGGTGACATTCTTTGCACTGAGCTTCACAAACTGTTTTTTGGCCTACTTGAAAACTAGGCGGAGCTGATTTTCCAGTCTCATTTTTACGCATCATCATCTCCAAAACTTGATTTCACCCTCAGTTCCACTACATTAGAAGCACATACACACACACATAAATACACACATATGTACACAAACATACACACATACATACAAATAAAAACACACACTCACATACACACAAACACATAACTACACCAAGGTCTTTCAGAGACCCTGGTCCCTTGGCAGACTCAGGACCTCTGCTTCTCCCAGAACAGAAATTCCTTTGCCCAAGTCAATGGGAAAACCATCTTCCTTTTTTAACTTGTCGTCTCCTGCAGTGTTAAGACCACTGGCATTAGAAATATAAGGTTTGCATACTAAAAATTGAGATTTCTGGTATTTACTTTCTGAGAAGTCATTAAATTTTTTGTGTCACGGGCCTTTTTGGCCTTTGGACTCACTTCTCACGACACTGTTTTTAAATGCAGACAATTAAATGGATAGGATCACAAAGGAAACTAATTATACAGTTTTCTATCTCAAAACTGTATATAACTTTCCTGATGTAGTAATATATATGCTAATTTATTAACACGTAAAAGATCATTTGGCATCAAGTTTAATAATTTGTTATTTCAGCATAAATATTATTTGAATATATCTAAAACAATGGTAATGAGACATCAAAATATTTGTGGTTTTTGTTACAGATACTGCTAATACTAAGCTAGTTTGTTGCCTACATTCAAAATGTTAAACTTCAGTAGAGGTTAGTGAAAATAAAGATGTAAAATGTGTCCCATCCAGGTGCAGGGACTTCCTGAATTCTAATTATGTGCACCAAGTTAAAACGAAAAGAAAAAAAAAAAAAGCAAACAAAAAAAATCCCTCCCCTAAACCTATTGAAGTCGAGTCTCAGGGAGAAGGCCTAAGAGTATGCATTTCAGCAAGCTTCCAGAACAATGCACCTTTTTCTAGATAGGTCACTCTTTCAAGTCTCTGTGTACTTGCAGTTCTTGCCCCAGGATTGGACCATCTTTCCTGAAGCCTAGTGAAGGCTGTTCAGCTAGCTCACTTCTTGCCAAGCCTTTCCTGAGAATATTCTTTATCCTCTACACCCTATCCTCAGGTAGATTTGGTATCTCTTTTAACTGGTCTCCATAGCACTTCTGGAATGTACTCATCCCTCTGCTCCCTGCTCCAGCCCATCATGGAAGGAGAAGGGTGGGACAGTGTGTTATGAATGTTGAAACATCAGCAGGAAAAACCCAAAGAGCATGTGAAGCCCTGGACAATATATTTCACGTTCCTATTAACATAACTCAACTAATAGAGAATCCACAGAATGATGGGCATTTTGGAGTGGCTTTTTTTGATCACTTATCTTGTCCGTGAGCTCCATTTCAGGAGTTTGAGGATTTCGTCCTAGGGTTTCCAGGCACATTCCTTGGCCACCTTTATCCTCTGTACAGTGTGAACCTTGGACCCTTTCCCACTTATCTTTTTTTTCTCCCAAACCAACACCTTTATCCCTTCAACTGCATCACTCCCCCTATTCCATCCTCAAGCAAAGTCCACTTTTCACTGTTAATTATTCTCTTATCTGTTTGTTTCTGCAGCTGGTGGAGGCATAGCAGGGGCTTTAGGTTTGGGGGGTAGAGGTGAGAGGAAAAGGAGAGTGGGCCTCACAGTGCTCTGGTCTCCAAGTGGATTATATTTTTTTTAAATCAGATTTTTATTCCACAAAGACCAGCTCCTGTAGACACATCCTCTGTACCTTATTATGCTGAAGAGAATCTATCTCCTCCCTCAGTTTTAGTTACATTACCAAGGTCACCAGCTCCAGGAAGGTAGGCAGTGGGGGAGAATGGTTAGGGGAGAAAACCCCATCAACTCACATAGAGTTATTTCTTCAAGTGCTTATCTTTCCTATTAGACTGATATCTTCCACAGCAGAGTCTGCTGTTTAAAAGTAGGTGATTTTTTTCTCTTGGTCAAATTAAACACTTTAAGTTGAAATTCTCTGATTCAATTATAGTAACATTTCTGTTACAGGACTGTATTATATAAAACTATCATATGTGTAGTCAGTGTTCAATAGAGAAGCACTTTATTGTTATTTGTCTTTTTTTTTGTAAGATTTTTTTGATGTGGACCATTTTTTTAAAGTCTTTATTGAATTTGTTACAATATTGCTTCTGTTTTATGTTTTGGTTTTTTGGCCATGTGGCACGTGGGATCTTAGCTCCCCGACCAGGGATTGAACCTGCACCCCCTGCATTGGAAGGTGAAGTCTTAACCACTGGACCACCAGAGAAGCCCCATTATTTGTCTTTTATTGCCAGTATTCAACAGAGTGCTGGCACATAATAGATGCTTAGTAACTCTTAAGGACTTGAAGGGCAAGGAGATAAAAAAACCCCTGAGAATCAGGAAATTTAGGTTCAAGTCCTACCTCTGCTACTAATTTGCTTTGGGACCTTGGCCAAGACTCCTGTCCTTTCTAGAGTCAGTGACCTCATCCCATCAACTGAAAAGATCAGTTTATGTAACTTCAAAAGTTGGAGTTCCAGTGTTTTAGAACCTACAGGGGATCTTAATAATAATAATAAAAGCAATTTCCATAAGGAAATCTGTATTTTAGTTTTTGAGTGTGATTTTGGTCATCTCTCAGGTTGAGAAATACTGTCCCAAGGTCCTCTTACCTCCTGTCTCAAAGATTATATTTTAGAACTGTATAAGGAATTATGCAAATGGTCTTAGGAAAATAAAATATGGAATCTTTCCCATACACTGAATTTTTATATCATGAGAGCATCTTTTAATCCTATGGGTTCTACCCCCTCATTTAGTCATTAAGTATCTGTTTGAAGCCCACTCTATGTCAGGAGCTGTGGAAGAACCAGGAATCCCAGAGGAAACAGCAAGTGGTCTTTTCCTTGGAGGATCTCAGAAGCTGGGGAAGGGGGAGAGACAAGAAAACCAGTGATCTCAGTACAACTGTACTTGTCAGGATGCAGGGGAAGACAAGATGCAATGGTCCCAGGGGAGGTCGGAACTCAGTCTTGGGTATTTAGAGGTGACCTCCTGAAGGAAGTAATACTAGCTGCCTTCTTCCTTTTCCAAACACAAATGAAGCCTTTCCTGAAGTATCACAGCTTCTTAACAGCAAACACACTAAGCTGAACCACAACCTGCAGATTGATTAAACACCCAAAACTCCCCTCTGTGAAATGGCAAAACATAATTAAGACTTCGATCCTATTAAAATAAGGGGAAAGAAAGACCACTTCTCCTTTATTTTTCCTAAATGGCAGCTGAATGGAATTCTTAAGCATCCACCAAGTGCTCATTATAGACTCAAGCCAAGCCACGTTTTGGCTTCCAGAGGAGCAGGAGGGAGCTGCTCTGGAGTTGCCAGTTCCATTACTGGGCAGCTTGTGGGTGGGGTGGGGGTCTTTTTCCTAAATGCGTCATTAAAATTTCCGTAGCGTGGACAGAAAAATTTTTAACTCGCCAATGAAAAGTACTTAAATGTCGTTAAAAAGTTTCAGCTCTCTTATAATTCTCCTTAATGGTGCAAAAATCAGCTCTGGATTCCAGTTCTGAGACTGCATTTTTCAAAGAACCCTGCAAGGGAAGTCTCAAATTATCTAATTACCATATTTATTGCCAGATTCTGTTTTCGAATCCCTGATGACTTTGTCAGATATATTTATGTGCTGTTCCTTTTCTTCTCTGGCCATGGATACTGATCTGGGCTTGTTGCAACTTGAATTGGAGGGCCTTTTCATTACGGATAATAGAAGGAAGCCTGGGCTGGAATGACCTGCAAGGCACACCCTGCCAGAGCCAGACCAAGAGGGGAAACCATGGCTGGCTTCCTAGTAATCATTACTGGCACTAGACACACCATATTGTAATTGTTATTAATATAAATTAAGCTACATAAATAATCTGGCTCCTTTCCTGCTTAGAGGACCCAGGCCAGGGAGTCCCCCAGAATTCAGCTCCAATCCAGAGAGAAGCGGTTTCTCTTCATTCTTTCCTTAATTGAAGCTTAGCTACATAAAAAGTTTGTTATCATGAAGAAAGGAAAAAATAAATGGTAATCACACTTAGGTGTCCTGCGGTTCTATCCAAGGGAAAGAATGTTCGTGACTCTGAAGATGTTAAAAGAACTGTAGCTTGATTTATGAATGCCAAATTTCAGTTTTATACTGTTCAGTGGGCAGAGTAGTTCTGTTTTTGTTTCTCAGGAAGTTGGGCACTGTTAAGAAAAGCAAAATCCCACTTCAACTTATTTCTCTGTGTCAACTTGCTTCCCTGAAGAAAATGCTTGATGGGCTAAAATGAACATAACTTGACTTAGCAGTTCCTGGTCTATTTTCTTTTGCTTCTCATTAAGTAAAGATAAGAGAAAGCACATCTACTCACACAGCTAAACAGAATAAAATAGAAAATTAATTCTTGAGAATTCTTTCTCTTTTAATGATCAAATACACTATCTGGAAAGGCTTTGTGTTTACATACTGGTTATGGATAGATAGTTTTAGTATTGCTTTTGAATTAAGATATTCTTAGCAACTTTTTCTCTAAAATAACACAATATTTTCATATATCCCTTCCCCCCCCCCGTCCCCCCTTTTAGGTTAAAGACTGTCTTCCTATAATGGCTGGGTGGTTTTCATATATCCTTTTATTTATTTATTTAAATTTATTTATTTATTTATGGCTGTGTTGGATCTTTGTTGCTGCGCGGGCTTTCTTTAGTTGCGGTGAGCAGGGGCTACTCTTCATTGCGGTGCATGGGCTTCTCATTGTGGTGGCTTCTCTTGTTGTGGAGCACGGGCTCTAGGCACAAAGACTTCAGTAGCTGTGGCTCGTGGGCTCAGTAGTTGTGGCTCGTGGGCTCTAGAGCGCAGGCTCAGTAGTTGTGGCACACGGGCTTAGTTGCTCCACGGCATGTGGGATCTTCTCAGACCAGGGCTTGACCTGTGTCCTGTGTCCCCTGCGTTGGCAGGTGGATTCTGAAACACTGCACCACCAGGGAAGCCCTCATATATCATTTTAAATTAAGATATTCTTATCTACGTTCTCCCTAAATTCTTGCAGTATGCTGATGTATTACTTTTTCTCCCCTCTAGGTCAAAGACTATCTTTTGTTTTTTTTTAATATATTTATTTATTTTTGGCTGTGTTGGGTCTTAGTTGCTACATGTGGGCTTTCTACAGTTGTGGCGAGCGGGGGGGCTACTCTCCGTTGCGGTGTGTGGGCTTCTCATCGTGGTGCCTTCTCTCATTGTGGAGCACGGGCTCTAGGTGCGAGGGCTTCAGTAGCTGTGGCCCACGGGCTAAGTAGTTGTGGCTCAAGGGCTTAGTTGCTCCATGGCATGTGGATCTTCCCGGACTAGGAATCGAACCCGTGTCCCCTGCATTGGCAGGCGGATTCTTAACCACTGTGCCACCAGGGAAGTCCCAAGACTATCTTCTTTTATATACCTTTTATTATTTTTTTTCAAAAGACCTAGTTGATTTAGTCCCAAATAGATGCTGTACTTAGCACTTAACTATTCTTAGCAAGGAGGCCCTTTGCTTACAACATGCAAATAGAGATTTGCTTCTTGGAATACCATGATAAAATAACATGCCTAATAGCTAAAAGCACAGAAAAAAGCTTCAGACCTTCTTAAATGTGTCTAATTATAACGTTAAACCAACATATAAATGATAGTAAGTCATCAGCCACAGAAGATCTTCATTAGAAAATGAAGGAAGGAAATGTAGTATTTACTGGGCACATACAAAGGTGAGGAGCTGTGTGCAGTGCTTCCCCAAAGTTCTCTTAATTTATTCTTCATAAGAATCCTGCCAGGTTGGCCTTATTATCCCATTGGCTACTTATTCATCTATTGATTCATTATTTATTTGCACACACAAACACGTGCAAAGGCACTCACTTATTTGCTGGGTGCTGGTGTTGGCAAGACACTCAGCTGAGCTCTGCTGTGCAAAGTGAGTCAAGCTGGTCTTTGAGGTGCATACAGTTTAGTGGAGCAGGTGGAGGTGAGGGTAGAAGGGAGCAGAAAGATAAATCCTGAAATGTGAGTGCCACTCCAGAGATATGAATGAGATGTCGGTGGAGCTAAGAGCAAACGCTAGAGTCACTGCGAGATCAGGGAACTTTCTGTCCTTTTTCCCCCCAGATAGAAACTACAGAGAACAAGGGCCTTTGGCTAAGAAATTAATTGAATCCTTACTAGGGCAGCAATTGCACTGATTTTCTTCCAGTAATGAAGGAAGCAGGCCTGGCCTTGGGCTCTGTTCTTTTTCCTTGCAAACTCCAAGAGACCTAATTTGGAAAAGGAGGAGTTTGAATAAAAGGACTAAACTCTGCAGGATAATGTGATTTTACAGATGCTATGGGTAGAGATGAACTTTTCAAAATATGAAGCACTTCCAAAATTAGTGTCTTCTACTTATGATTGAGATTTCTTTCCCCCAATTTTTCATTGGGAGGTTGTATATTGGGCATGTTTTGCCTAATAAATGTGTCTGCACTTTCACTAGTGGGAGGTTGTGAAGGGGTGGGATTTGGTGGGTCTGAGAATGCTTGGGCCATGCTGGGAAGATTTCTTACCCTATTCTGTGAACTGTCACAGGCAGTCAAGGAAGGTGGTTGTGTTTTCCGACATCAAATGCGTGTTTGTTTTTTCATGCCACTTCTCCAATTCTCCAACACTAACTGGGTGTCCAACAATTCAGTTCAAGTTCTGACACTAACTGCCCAAAGTTAGTGCAGACCCCATAAGACTAGCCCTGCTTCAGACACCAAATGCAAACGGGAAGCTACCCACACTTCTGCCCAGTTGACTACAGATTTGGAGGTTTCCAAGAGTCCCCCCTCTCAGGTCCTAATAATTCACTAAAATGACTCACAGAACTCAGAAAAGCACTTACTTACATTTATGGTTTATTATAAAGGATAGAAATTAGAAACAGCCAAATGGAAAAGCTGCATAAGGCAAGGTATGTGGGAAGTGGGGAATGTGAACAAATTCCATGCCCTCTCCAGGAACATCAATGTGTTCTCCAACCTGGAAGCTCTCTGAATCTCATCATCTGAGAGCTTTCATACACCAATCTCCAGGCTTCCTTAGCCTCCCTGGAGGTCAGGGTTGGGGTGGGTGGGAGCTGAAAATTCTCACTCTCTAGTCACGTTTGCTTGTTCTGATGACCAGCCCCATCTTGAAGCTACTGTCACCTCATTAGCATAGACGCAGGTGTGTTCAAAAAGGTCTCCTTATGAATCATAAAAGACCCTCCTATCACTCAGGAAATTCCAAGGGTTTTAGGAGCTCCATGCTAGAAACTGAGGACAAACATCAAAGATATATGTTTTATTATACCTCAGTTGTACAAGAGTCAGTAGAGGAGAGGGATTTTAAGCTGGATGTCTGACTCCTGAGTCCTGAGTCTCCCACCTACCTTTGGTGTTAACTACACTATCACGGCTTTAAAGGAGATCTAAAACTCAGATGGTATTGTAAGAAGACTGGTGAAGTGACAATCCCAAGGGCACATAGTGGCTTCTTGTGATTCACAGTCAGAATTACAAGAAGAGCTCCAGGATGGGGAACAGATATGCAAATGGGCAGGGCTGCCATGCATAGTGCTTTAGGTCATTCACTGTACAAGGCCACCCAACCAAGGGCAAATGGAGATCACTAGAGATTGAAATTTAATCTGTGCTCCGCTTCCCCAGCAGTGTACCTGGTATGGAACTGTATGGAAAAAAGAAAAGTCTTTCTCTAATTCCCTCAAAGTTGCCACTTGGGTTAGCTGTGTCTTGCGTACATCTAACAATCATTATGAAGACTGTATAATATTATAGAAAAAAATGTTTTAACTAAGTGAAAATTGCAGTATGTGAAATCGTTGAACAACGTGAATATAACTGCATAATGACAACTCTAAAAAAAAATGCTCAAGAAAAATAAGACCTGAGGTGAGGTATTTGTTCTTTCCCTTTTATTTCCTTCTTTCCCAAATTTTCGGTAATATGGCTATATTATATTTATAATGAAAATAAATATTTAAAAAACAAAATAATGCAATGCTATTTTTATATCCTTAGCTTTCTCAAAGACAAAGTATGTGTATGTAATGTAAATGTGTATTGGGCTGGAGGAGACAGAGGCAGGGTTACTGAATAATCCCGAATTGGAGTAGTGAGAGGTACGTGAGCCAGAAGCGATAAGAACTAAGGGAAGATTGCTTTATGTACAAAAATTAGCTATGTATTCTTTTCTGCCACCACTTTCCAATTTTCACTTATTTCAACAAACGAAGATTTTTGGTGCAATAAGTAACTCTGTTAATGTGAAAATGCCTCCTCTGTGAGGGTTAAGCCTTGTAGACTCCATAATGTACATAAACTTAATTAGATCACCATCTAACTAAGAGTCCCACATTCAGCTTCCCTGTTGTCAGAACTTCTTCAGACTGAAGAGCCTGAAAGGGAGTTTTGCATGCTTTCCTATCATCAGCCTTCTTCTGGTAATCACTGTTCCTGTAGAGGACCTGCTTTAGAGGGGTTTGGAGTTTCATAACTGAGCTTCAGAAGAATTGCTTTAATAATAATGACGAAGGTAATAGGGATGATGATGTAGACACTGGTAATAACTAATACTCACTGACTCTTAGTTATGTGCCAGGCACATACTGAAGTGCCTCACATGCATCATCTCATTTAATCCTCAGTATTGTTGCAGAGCAGGTGCCATTTTTTCCCCCATTTAATAGATGAGCAAGTTTGTGAGACATATGTAACTTGCCCAGAGTCACCCAGCTCTGAGTTGCTGCAGCTGGGAATTCCACCCAAGACAGCTTGATTCTAAGACCTGAGTTTTTAACCATGGTGTTATTACAGGTTTTCTCTACCATAAGGGGAGGCAAACTTTTTATGTAAAAAGCCAGATAGTAAATATTTTAGGCTTTGTGAACCAAAGGGCAAAACTGAGGCTATGACATAGGTAAAGGAGAGAAAATGAATTTCTACAAATTTTTCATTGATGAAACTCAGTATTTTATTTATGGACATTGAAATATGAATTTAATATACTTTTCGTATACCAAGAAATATGATTATGCTTTAATATTTATTTATTTATTATTTTCAACCGTTAAGAGTGCAAAAACCATTCTTAGCTTGGAAACCATACAAAAGAAAGTGGAGTGGGAGAGTGAAATAGTTTGAAGACTGCTGTTTAGCTGGGATGTTCTTGGGTAGGCAGTTGTAGATGGGAGTGAATAGGATGCTTAACCAACAATTAAAGGGAAATTGGTACCCTGGGATTTTGGCTGAGAAAACCAAAAGGATGCTGAATGTCAAGAAGGAAAACTCTAATCATGTTGCCATTCAGCTGAAGTTTCTCTGGCACAACCTTCAGAAGCACTACCTATCCTTGCTTTGAGTAGTGAGGTTTCCATTTTGAATTTAGCACTGTGAAAAATTCTTAAGGGAGAGTGAACAGAATACTTGAAATTGGAACTTGTCTAGAAAATCTAGCATATGTTTGTTTAGCGGTAGGTTAAGTTTAGATGTTATAATTAGTTTGGAACTCTGCCCACTTCTCTCTCTTTCTGACTGTAACCCACTTGCTCAAGTAGAGGGAAGAAGAAAAAAAAAAAGAGAGAGAACAAAGAAGAGATGAGAGAATAGCTGTACTTATGGCACATGTTTCCATTATTCCGTCTTCAGGAACTCTTAAGATTTCATCATATCCCTTGGGGAATTTATGTACTTACATAGTATTCTGGAATTCATCCAACTCTAGTGGAGGCCAGGTGATGGAGAGAAAGGACACTGAGGATATTCAGGACATGGCCTCATTTCCATCGGGCTGAGTGACCTTCAGCAGGTGACTAACTTCCTGGATCTCTGTGTCATCTTCTATAAAACAAGAGATGAGGGCTTCCCTGGTGGCACAGTGGTTAAGAATCCACCTGCCAATGCAGGGGACACGGGTTCCCGCCCTGGTCTTGGAAGATCCCACATGCCATGGAGCAACTAAGCCCGTGCACCACAACTACTGAGCCTGTGCTCTAGAGCCCACGAGCCACAACTACTGAGCCCGACTGCCACAACTACTAAAGCCCACGCGCCTAGAGCCCATGCTCTGCAACAAGAGAAGCCACCCAATGAGAAGCCCGCGCACTGCAATGAAGAGTAGCCCTGCTCACTGCAACTAGAGAAAAGCCCGCGTGCAGCAACAAAGACCCAATGCAGCCAAAAATTTTAAATAATTAATTAATTAATTTAAAAAAAACAAGAGACAAGCTCAAAATGTGGTAATCCTTATGAACCAAGACTTTTGATTATCTCCAAATCAGGACTAGCAATTGCTTCTCTAGGAAAAATATTATGAGCAGTGAGTGCAAATAATGTAAGTGATCACATTTTGTCTTCCAACACTAAGGACACTCTTAAAATAAACTTGCTTTGAAAGAGATAAGCTCTTGGAGTCCCTTGGGGGCCGTGCATTAAATTTTAGGAGAGAATATGGGGCTCTTACAGTTAATGCTCAATACCCAGTACATTAAACTAAATCAGAACACTGTAGTCAAGATCCAAATGGTACCAGCTGAACCTACGGTAAGAGGTAAGATGGCATAATAACAACCTGCAGATACTAAGGAATTTATATACATCACCAGGTAGCAGGCAAACCCTTGTAATTTCAGATTCTAAGAATAAGTTGAAGTTATAAAGAAGGACGTAGTCAAAAGACCTGGGATTGAGTCTTGGCTTTGCCCTTACTAGCTGTGTGAATTTGGGGAAGTTATCTAGTATACTGAGCCTCAGTTTCCCATTTTCAAAATGGAGATAATATTTATTGGTCAGTGTTATGGCTCAGACTTATCAATTCATTCATCTGTTCAATGAGCATTGCTTAAGTTCCTTCTATGTGTAGATACTAAAGATAAAAACATATGTAGTACATGGTCGTGTTCCTCAAAAAGCTCATAGATGAGAACAAGGTGGTAAGACAGTAAGTATACATGAAGCAGCCTGCCAATGGTCCAAGCTGGGTTCTGTGAGAACAAAGAATAGAGATACCCTACCCTGCCTAAATAGAGTGAGGGACCTGGAAGAAATGTAAGGTCAGAACTGAATATTGATGGATGAGTGGGGATTAGCCAAGGCAAAAGGAGAAATTGTGTTCCAGGCAGAAGCAGCAGCATGAACAAAGGACTAGAGGGAAGAAGAAAGTGGAACGTTTTGCAAACTCCTGGAAAGTGTAGTGAGAAGAGTTTTGGCAAACGAGGTGATTTCTGACACATGATTTAAAAGTTGTGTCATTTTTATTTAGTCCAGTTCTCAGCCAGGTGATTACAGCAACCACCAGTGACACTCATGTTGGTTGCATGTATCCTTGACATGATGTGATGAGAATGGCACTTCAGCTCTGTGGTCTTCCTCCCCCAAACCCAAAATACCAGTGTAACTGTGAAAAAAGTTATAAGACAAACCCAAACTGAAGGGCAGTGTCTCTAACCAGTAGTCTTCGAAACGGTCAAGGTCATCAAAAACAAAGCAAGTCTGAGGAAACTGTTGCTGGCCAGAGAAGGCTAAGGAGACCAGTTGACCAAATGTAATATGGTTTTCTGCATGGGATCCTGGAGCAGAAAAAGGACATTAGGTAAAATTTAGTTTAGGTAAAATATAGTTTAATAATGATTACCAATCTTGGTTCCTTAGTTGTGACAAATGTACCATGGTTATAGAAGATGTTAGCAACTGGGGAAACTAGGTGAGGGGTATATGGGAACTTCCAATATTATCTCTGCAACAAAAAGTAAACCTAAAATTATTCTAAAAATAAAAAGTTTGTTTTAAAAAATATACAATATTCTCTTTGACTATCAGTTAAGAAATGTAAAAGCAAAGAACTCTCCAAGGCATATTATTGATACTATCTTTGAGCACATTTCACAACCTTATTGTTATCTGGGAGGAACCTCCAAGTCTCCTTTCAATATAAGCTGTGCTGAGAAAAACGGATATTTGTGAGATCAGCTCTCATTAAGCCTTATTTGAAGGTCAAAGAGAAACGGAGCAAATTAGAAAGAGGTCCTTGGATTTAAGATTCTTGCAAACTCTTTTTATCTGACACAACTTGATGTGATCATGTTGCAATCTTTCTTCTGACATCTTGGAATCTAGGAAAAGGGTAATAGAGTCCAGCGCTTTGCAATTATCCTTATAGACCCCATCCTATAATTGGGGGGAAAGATTCTGTCACACAGTTGAGGAAGACAAATGATCTACAGTGGTCAAGCTTGGGGGTTCCCTGGTGGCCTAGTGGTTAGGATTCTGGGCTTCCACTGCTGTGGCCTGGGTTCAATCCCTGGTCCAGGGAACTGAGATCCTGCAAGCTGCGCTGCGGGGCCAAAACCAAAAAAGACAAAAAACACCCCCCCCCACCCCGCAAAAGAACCCAATTTTTACCGTGGGCAAGCTAAAGGCAGTCTGGTGGGATGGAGGACCCTTACAGGAGAGAGAACAGGCATGGGTTGTAGGCATGGCTTGGCAGACCACTGCTCTGCCTCCTCATCTACATTATAAAATTAGGACTTTGGAGTAGGTTTTTTTTTTAAATTTTTAAAAAATATTTATTTTTGATGTGGCACATATATACAATGGAATATTACTCAGCCATAAAAAGGAGCGAAATTGAGTCATTTTTTGAGACGTGGATGGATCTAGTGACTGTCAAACAGAATGAAGTAAGTCAGAAAGAGAAAAACAAATATCGTATATTAATGCATGTATGTGGAACCTAGAAAAATGGTACAGATGAACCGGCAGGGCAGAAGTTGAGACACAGATGTAGAGAACAAACGTATGGACACCAAGGGGGGAAAACAATGGTGGGGTGGGGATGGTGGTGTGCTAAATTGGGCGATTGGGATTGACATGTATACACTGATGTGTATAAAATTGATGACTAATAAAAACCTTCAGTGTAAACAAACAAGCAAACAAACAAAACAACTAATACTAAACTTTCTTTGGGTTATTTGTATGGATATATGTTAATATAAATGTTTCAGACATTACATGAAATTTCTAAAAATCTTATATGTTCTGGTATAATGTTATAAGTCATAATTCTAGTTATTACTTTAAAATGTATATCTCAGAAATAACTAAGTTTCCTTGTCAATTGCATTATTATGAACTTTCATCAAATCTTTAACCGTGGTCATTTTAAAGTCTTTTGTCATTTACAGACAGTTCTGGGTGTACTCTTATGCTTTTGCAAAAATGTTCCTATAAAAGGGTTTCATCTTCAAGGAATTCATGGAAAAGACTCTGACAAGTACAGGTTTCTGGTAACTGACTATACTGCTGAACTGAATGAATAAGCATTTTCAGAACTCTAATGGAAAACTCATGAACTCATAAAAGTGGTAACAAAAGATCAAGATGAAAAATAATTAATTACATGGGACTGAGTGAACTGATGATTATACTTTTATAAACTGATGATTATAATTTTTGTGACTTTCTGTTTGAATACAAAAAAAATCCCACAAGGACTCAGAGGCAAAAAATAATACGAATCAATTTTCACAGCAAAGTAAAGGAACTGTTACAGTGGAGGATTACTGGACTGAATGTCAATATTATGACATAGTGTGAGTGTGTTTCATGTTTGGTAATTGCAATCATTGTTGTTTTTGTTGTGGTCATCCATTTACAATGCTTGGTGTCAGTTTATTTATCTCTTGTAAAAATAAAATACAGTGTGTGTGTGTGGATAAAAAAAAAAAAAAGACTCCCTTAGTGAACACAATTTATAACTAAAGCCAGGCACAGATAAGCATCAATTCTACTAATTCCTGTGTAAATAGATGTATGCATTAAGGTATCTTTTTTTATAGAAATTAAGACATAAAGGGCTTTATTATAAGAGAAATATACAATATTTTTATTCCAAAAAATATTTATTTTTGGCTGCATTGGGTTTTTGTTGCTGCACGCAGCCTTTCTCTAGTTGGCGAGCGGGGCCTATTCTTTGTTGCGGTGCTCAGGCTTCTCATTGCGGTGGCTTCTCTTGTTGCGGAGCACGGGCTCTAGGTGTGTGGGCTTCAGTAGTTGTGGCTCACAGGCTCTAGAGCACTGGCTCAGTAGTTGTGGCACACGAGCTTAGATGCTCCACGGCATGTGGGATCTTCCCAGACCACGGCTCGAACCCGTGTCCCCTGCGTAGGCAGGCGGATTTAACCAGTGTGCCACCAGGGAAGTCCCTGGAGTAGTTTCTTTTCTCTAGCCCTAATATTCTAAGATTCATTTTCTAGACAGTTGAAAACATGTTCAGGAGCATGGCATCTTTTTTCACAAGACTGAATATTTGTAGAGCCAAGAGGAATTTCTAAACCCTGATTTAACACAACTACCTATATTTTGAAAGGCAATATATTTTTCAAACTAATGAGTTTGGGTGGTTCAACTTAATGTGGCATATTTTTCACAGAATTAACCAATCTACCCATCTTTTCTTTTGGTTTTGCTTGTATTAGCTGAGGTAGTTCTAGGGAAAGTTTGTTTCTTTTTTTCCTTTCCAGAGTTTTCCTTTCAATGTATACATTTCTTGGAGTGCTCCTTTTGCCGGAATGCTGAGCACAGACAGGCAGGTCTCCCCTGCTTCTCCCTTCCCCTCAGGATATAGCTACAGGCCTGATGGAAAGATTACTAGACCAGACCTGAATGTCTCAAGAGACCTGGAATTTAGCCCTGACTCTCCCAGTGAGGCCCTAGGCAATGACTTTTTTTCTCTGAGTATCAATTTCCTTATCTATATAGTCAAGAATGAATTATATCCTCTCCAGGGCTCCTCCTGGATACAGATACTTGTCTTATTCCAGAGGATCCTAAGAAGGAAGGGGGAAAGCTTTACTCTTTTATTCATTCTGTCAGTCATTTCCTTAATCATATATTGATTTCATTCTTCACACACTCAAATATGTAGGGGGATCCATTTTTAGTTAGTTCCTAGATACCATCAAGAAGCTCATGTTTAAGTAGAAAAAACAAAGAAGAACATTATAATTCAGTGTAATAAAAGTATACAGAAGGTGCTAAGTTGCCCAGAGGAGGAATAAACGAGCTCCACCAGACGCTCTTCCACTTCAGAGTCTTTGAATTTGCTGTTCCCTTGTTCTGAAATACTCTTCCCCCAGACATACTCATGGCTTGCTCTGTAGCCTAACCCAGTTTTCTGCTCAGAATTCCTCCTTAGGTGAAGATTTCCTCGACTACCCCATCCCTCTCTTATTGTGCTTCATTTTTTTCAACTTGCTTCATTATATCACATATTTAGTTGTTTATTTACCTTCTGTTCATCCATTAGATGTAAACTCCCAGGAGGGCAGGAGCTTCTTTCCGGTTGACCATAATATCTCCAGCACTAGGTCTGTGTCTTGTGAATATTTGTTAAATGCTAAATGAATGAATGAATGCTGAGTGATGCACAAAAGCTTCCTGGAGAAGGTAGGTGGTGGTGATTCAGGTGAACAAGTGAAAGCATGAACAGGCATTACCAAAGCAAATGCACAGTGAGAACAGGAATTCTAGATAGAAGAAACATATGAGCAGAAGCCTGTAGGGATGAGGAAACTGGGATTGCTACCCAAATGGCAAATAGTTTGGTGCTGCTGAAGTTTAGGATGAGATGGTGACGCGAGCGGCTAGCCATGAGGCTGGAGATGTCAGCAGATGGATCACCTATGGCTGTGTATGCCAAGCAAGGAAGGGGGGGAACTGGGTAACGAGGGTGAGGAGCCATTGAAAAAACCCAGTCAGAAGGGGGTAGAATCCCTGTATCTTCTCAAACCATATTATGGCTTTTCCTTCAAATCCTGACCAACTCCAGCCCCCTTCTATTGACATTCCTTTGAACTGGGGTTTTTCAAGCATTTTTAACTATGAACCTCAGTAAGAAATAAATTAAACATGATGTCCCAGTTCAAAGATAAATTGTTAGATGATAGGTGAATAGATATATAGATAGATAGACAGATATTTAGTACAACTACAAGCAATCTATTCTATTCTACTCTAATTAATTTTTAAAGTATTAGCTGCTCTCGCTAAACTGATTTCTCTACCCACTGTTTTCAAATGCACCTGTAACTGGATCATGATATAAACATACGTACACATGATATAAACAAATATATATATATAAACATCTTTATTGGAGTATAATTGCTTTACAATGGTGTGTTTCTGCTTTATAACAAAGTGAATCAGCTATACATATACATATATCCCCATATCCCCTCCCTCTTGTGTCTCCCTCCCACCCTCCCTATCCCATCCCTCTAGGTGGTCAGAAAGCACCGAGCTGATCTCCCTGTGCTATGCGGCTGCTTCCCACTAGCTATCTATTCTACATTTGGTAGTGTATATACATCCATGTCACTCTCTCACTTCGTCCCAGCTTACCCTTCCCCCTCCCCGTGTCTTCAAGTCCATTCTCTACATCTGCATCTTTATTGCTGTCCTGCCCCTAGGTTCTTCAGAACCACTTTATTTTTTTAGATTCCATATATATGTGTTAGCATACGGTATTTGTTTTTCTCTTTCTAACTTACTTAACTCTGCATGACAGACTCTAGGTCCATCCACCTCACTACAAGTAACTCAATTTCATTTCTTTTGGCTGAGTAATATTCCATTGTATATATGTGCCACATCTTCTTTATTCATTCATCTGTCAATTGACATTTAGGTTGCTTCCATGTCCTGGTTATGGTAAGTAGAGCTGCAATGAACATTGTGTTACACGACTCTTTTTTTTTTGTTTGTTTGTTTTTGCGGTACACGGGCCTCTCACTGTTGTGGCCTCTCCCGTTGCGGAGCACAGGCTCAACGGCCATGGCTCACGGGCCCAGCCGCCCCGCGGCATGCGGGATCCTCCCGGACCGGGACACGAACCCGTGTCCCCTGCATCGGCAGGCGGACTCTCAACCACTGCGCCACCAGGGAAGCCCCTACACGACTCTTTTTGAATTATGGTTTTCTCAGGGTATATGCCCAGTAGTGGGATTGCTGGGTCCTATGGTAGTTCTATTTTTAGTTTTTTAGGGAACCTCCATACTGTTCTCCATTGTGGCTGTATCAATTTACCTTCCCACCAACAGTGCGAGAGGGTTCCCTTTTCTCTACACCCTCTCCACCATTTATTGTTTGTAGATTTTTTGATGATGGCCATTTTGACCTGTGTGATGTGATACCTCATTGCAGTTTTGATTTGCATTTCTCTAATGATTAGTGATGTTGAGCATCTTTTCATATGTTTGTTGGCAATCTGTATATCTTCTTTGGAGAAATGTCTGTTTAGGTCTTCTGCCTATTTTTGGATTGGATTGTTTGTTTTTTTTGATACTGAGCTGCATGAGCTGCTTGTAAATTTTGGAGATTAATCCTCTGTCAGTTGCTTCATTTGCAAATATTTTCTCCCATTCTGAAGGTTGTATTTTCATCCTCTTTATCATTTCTTTGCTGTGCAAAAGCTTTTAAGTTTCATTAGGTCCCAATTGTTTATTCTTGTTTTTATTTCCATTACGGTAGGAGGTGGGTCAAAAAGGATCTTGCTGTAATTTATGTTATAGAGTGTTCTGCCTATGTTTTCCTCTAAGAGTTTTATAATGTCTGGCCTTACATTTAGGTCTTTACTCCATTTTGAGTTTATTTTTGTGTATGGTGTTAGGGAGTGTTCTAATTTCATTCTTTTACATGTAGCTGTCCAGTTTTCCCAGCACCACTTAATTGAAAATGCTGTCTTTTCTCCATTGTATATTCTTGCCTCCTTCATCAAAGATAAGGTGACCGTATGTGCATGGGTTATCTCTGGGCTTTCTATCGTGTTCCATTGATTTACATTTCTGTTTTTATGCCAGTACCATACTGTCTTGATTACTGTAGCTTTGCAACATAGTCTGAAGTCCAGGAGCCTGATTCCTCCAGCTCCGTTTTTCTTTCTCAAGATTGCTTTGGCTGTTCAGGATCTTTTGTGTTTCCATACAAATTTTGAAATTTTTTGTTCTAGTTCTGTGAAAAATGCCAGTGGTAATTTGATAGGGATTGCATTGAATCTATAGATTGCTTTGTGTAGTATAGTCATTTTCACAATGTTGATTCTTCCAATCCAAGAACATGGTATATCTCTCCATCTGTTTGTATCATCTTTAATTTCTTTCATCAGTGTCTTACAGTTTTCTGCATACAGGTCTTTCGTCTCCTTTGGTAGGTTTATTCCTCGGTATTTTATTTTTTTTGTTGCAGTGGTAAATGGGAGTGTTTCCTTAATTTCTCTTTCAGATGTTTCATCATTAGTGTATAGGAATGCAAGAGATTTCTGGGCAATAATTTTGTATCCTGCTACTTTACCAAATTCATTGATTAGCTCTAGTAGTTTTCTGGTAGCATCTTTAGGATTCTCTATCTGTAATATGATGTCATCTGCAAACAGTGACAGCTTTACTTCTTCTTTTCCAATTTGTATTCCTTTTATTTCTTTTTCTTCTCTGATTGCTGTGGCTAAAACTTCCAAAATTATGTTGAATAATAGTGGTGAGCGTGGATAACTTTGTCTTGTTCCTGATCTTAGTGGAAATGGTTTCAGTTTTTCACCATTGCGAATGATGTTGGCTGTGGGTTTGTCATATATGGCCTGTATTATGTTGAGGTAAGTTCCCTCTATGCCTACTTTCTGGAGGGTTTTTATTGTAAATGGGAGTTGAATATTTTCAGAAGGTTTTCTGCATCTATTGAGATGATCATATGGTTTTTCTCCTTCAATTTGTTAATATGGTGTATCATGTTGATTGATTTGCCTATATTGAAGAACCCTTGCATTCCTGGTATAAACCCCAATTGATCATGGTGTATGATCATGGTGTATGATCCTTTTAATGTGCTTTTATATTCTGTTTGCTAGTATTTTGTGGAGGATTTTTGCATCTGTGTTCATCAGTGATATTGGCCTGTAGTTTTCTTTTTTTGTGACATCTTTTTCTGGTTTTGGTATCAGTGTAATGGTGGCCTCGTAGAATGAGTTTGGGAGTATTCCTCCCTCTGCTATATATTGGAAGAGTTTGAGAAGGATAGGTGTTAGCTCTTCTCTAAATGTTTGATAGAAGGATAGGTGTTAGCTCTTCTCTAAATGTTTGATAGAAGGATAGGTGTTAGCTCTTCTCTAAATGTTTGATAGAGGGATAGGTGTTAGCTCTTCTCTAAATGTTTGATAGAATTTGCCATCTGGTCCTGGGCTTTTGTTTGTTGGAAGAGTTTTAATCACAGTCTCAATTTCCATGCATTTGATTGCTCTGTTTATACTTTCTATTTCTTCCTGGTTCAGTTTCAGAAGGTTGTGCTCTTCTAAGAATTTGTCCATTTCTTCCAGGTTCTCCATTTTATTGGCATAGAGTTGCTTGTAGTAATCTCTCATGATGCTTTGTATATCTGCAGTGTCAGTTGTTACTTCTCCTTTTTCATTTCTAATTCTATTGATTTGAGTCTTTCCCCTTTTTTCTTTGATGAGTCTGGCTAATGGTTTATCAATTTTATCTTCTGAAAGCACAAGATTTTATTTTTACTGATCTTTGCTATTGTTTCCTTCATTTCTTTTTCATTTATTTTTGATCTGATCTTTATGATTTCTTTCCTTCTGCTAACTTTGGGGGTTTTTTTTGTCCTTCTTTCTCTAATTGCTTTAGGTGTAAAGGTTGGTTGTCTATTTGAGATGTTTCTTGTTTCTTGAGGTAGGGTTGTATTGCTATAAACTTCCTTCTTAGAACTGCTTTTGCTGCATCCCATAGGTTTTAGGTCATCGTGTTTTCATTGTCATTTGTTTCTAGGTATTTTTTGATTTTCTCTTTGATTTCTTCAGTGATCTCATGGTTATTTAGTGGTGTATTGTTTAGCCTCTATGTGTTTGTATTTTTTACAGAGTTTTTCCTGTATTTGATGTCTAGTCTCATAGCACTGTGGTCCGAAAAGGTACTTGATACGCTTTCAATTTTCTTAAATTTACCCAAGCTTGATTTATGACCTAAGATATGATCTATCCTGGAGAATGTTCCATGAGCACTTGAGAAGAAAGTGTATTCTGTTGTTTTTGGATGGAATGTCCTATAAATATCAATTAAGCCCATCTTGTTTAATGTATCATTTAAAGCTTGTGTTTCCTTATTTATTTCCATTTTGGATGATCTGTCCATTGGTGAAAGTGGGGTGTTAAAGTCCCCTACTATGATTGTGTTACTGTTGATTTTCCCTTTTATGGCTGTTAGCATTTGCCTATGTATTGATGTGCTCCTATGTTGGGTGCATAAATATTTACAATTGTTATATCTCTTCTTGGATTGATCCCTTGATCATTATGTGGTGTCCTTCTTTGTCTCTTGTAATAGTCTTTATTTTAAAGTCTATTTTTTCTGATATGGAAATTGCTACTCCAGCTTCCTTTTGATTTCCATTTGCATGGAGTATCTTTTTCCATCCCCTCACTTTTAGTCTGTATGTGTCCCTAGGTCAGAAGTGGGTCTCTTGTAGACAGCATATATATGGGTCTTGTTTTTGTATCAATTCAGCCAGTCTGTGTCTTTTGATTTGAGCATTTAATCCATTTACATTTAAGGTATTTATCAATATGTATGTTCCTATTCCCATTTTCTTAATTGTTTTGAGTTTGTTATTGTAGGTCTTTTCCTTCTCTTGTGTTTCCTGCCTAGAGAAGTTCCTTTAGCATTTGTTGTAAAGCTGGTTTGGTGGTGCTGAATTCTCTTAGCTTTTGCTTGTCTGTAAAGCTTTTGATTTCCCCATCAAATGTGAATGAGATCCTTGCTGGGTAGGGTAATCTTGGTTGTAGGTTTTTCCGTTTCATCACTTTAAATATGTCCTGCCACTCCCTTCTGGCTTGCAGAATTTCTGCTGAAAGATCAGGTGTTAACCTTAAGGGGGTTCTCTTGTATGTTATTTGTTGTTTTTCCCTTGCTGCTTTTAATAATTTTTCTTTGTATTTAATTCTTGCCAATTTGATTAATATGTGTCTTGGTGTGTTTCTCCTTGCATTTATCCTGTATGGGACTCTCTGCACTTCCTGGAATTGATTGACTATTTCCTTTCCCATATTAGGGAAGTTTTCAACTATAATCTCTTCATATATTTTCTCAGTCCCTTTCTTTTTCTCTTCTTCTTCTGGAACCCCTATAATTCGAATGTTGGTGCGTTTAATATTGTCCCAGAGGTCTCTGAGACTGTCCTCAATTCTTTTCATTCTTTTTCCTTTATTCTGCTCTGCTGTACTTATTTCCACTATTTTATCTTCCAGGTCACTTATCCGTTCTTCTGCCTCAGTTATTCTGCTATCTATTCCTTCTAGACAATTTTTAATTTCATTTATTGTGTTGTTCTTCATTGTTTCTTTGCTCTTTGTTTCTTCTAGGTCCTTGTTAAACGTTCCTTGTATTTTGTCTAATCGATTTCCAAGATTTTGGATCATCTTTACTATCATTACTGTGAATTCCTTTTCAGGTAGACTGCCTATTTCCTCTTCATTTGTTTGGTCTGGTGGGTTTTTACCTTGCTCCTTCATCTGCTGTGTGTTTCTCTGTCTTCTCATTTTGCTTCACTTACTGTGTTTGGGGCCTCCTTTTCGCAGGGTGCAAGTTCGTAGTTCCCGTTATTTTTGGTGTCTGCCTCCAGTGGCTAAGGTTGGTTCAGTGGGATGTGTATGCTTCCTGGTGGATGGAACCGGTGCCTGCGTTCTGGTGGATGAGGCTGGATCTTGTCTTTCTGGTGGGCAGGACTGTGTCCGGTGGTGTGTTTTGGGGTGTCTGTGGCCTTATTATGATTTTAGGCAGCCTCTGTGCTAATGGGTGGGGTGTGTTCCTGTCTTGCTAGTTGTTTTCCATAGGGTGTCCAGCACTGTAGCTTGCTGGTCATTGAGTGGAACTGGGTCTTGGTGTTGAGATGGAGATCTCTGGGAGAGCTTTCGCCATTTGATATTACATGGAGCTGGGAGGTCTCTGGTGGACCAGTGTCCTGAACTCGGCTCTCCCACCTCAGAGGCACAGGCCTGAAACCCAGCTGGAGCACCAGGTCCCTGTCAACTACACAGCTCAGAAGAAAAGGGAGAAAAAAAGAAAGAAAGAAAAATAAAATAACATTATTAAAATTAAAAAATTATTAAAAATAAAAAATTTAAAAAGTAATTTAAAAAAAGAAAGAAAGAAAGAAGAGAGCAACCAAACCAAACAACAAATCCACCGATGACAACAAGTGCTAAAAACTATACTAACAAAAAAAAAAGAACCCCCCAAAAATGGAAACACAGAACCCTAGGACAAATGGTAAAAGCAAAGCTGTACAGAGAAAATCACACAAAGAAGCATACACATACACACGCACAAAATGAGAAAGAAAAGAAAGAAATATATATCTATGCATAAGATGAAAAAAAAACGAAAACAGCCACCAAATTAATAAAGAAATCTACCAATGATAATAAACTCTAAATACTAAACTAAGATAAACATAAAACCAGAAACAAATTAGGTGCAGAAAGCAAACCCCAAGTCTACAGTTGCTCCCAAAGTCCACCACCTCAACTTTAGGATGATTTGTTGTCTGTTCAGGTATTCCAGAGATGCAGGGTACATCAAGTTGATTGTGGAGATTTAATCTGCTGCTCCTGAGGCTGCTGGGAGAGATTTCCCTTTCTCTTCTTTGTTTGCTCACCTCCTGGGTTTCAGCTTTTGATTTGGCCTTGCCTCTGCGTGTAGCTCACCTGAGGGCATCTGTTCCCTGCCCAGATAGGATGGGGTTAAAGGAGCAGCTGATTTGGTGGCTCTGGCTCACTCAGGCTGGGGGGAGGGAGGGGTACGGAATGCAGGGTGAGCCTGTGGTGGTAGAGGCCGGTTCTCCCAGGGAAGTTGTCCCTGGATCACAGGACCCTGGCAATGGCGGGCTGTATGGGCTCCTGGGAGGGCATGTGTGGATAGTGACCTGTGCTTGCACACAGACTTCTTGGTGGCTGCAGCAGCAGCCTTACCATTTCATGCCCGTCTCTGGGGTCTGGGCTGATAGCCGCGGTTCGCGCCCATCTCTGGAGCTTATTAAGGTGGTGCTCTGAATCCCCACTCCTCACGCACCCCAAAACAATGGTCTCTTGCCTCTTAGGCAGGTCCAGACTTTTTCCCGGTCTCCCTCCTGGCTAGCTGTGGCGCACTAGCCCCCTTCAGGCTGTGTTCACGCCACCAACCCCAGTCCTCTCCCTGCGATCCGACCTCCGAAGCCCAAGCCTCAGCTCCCAGCCCCGCCCGCCCCGGCGGCTGAGCAGACAAGCCTCTCGGGCTGGTGAGTGCCGGTCGGCACCGATCCTCTGTGCGGGAATCTCTCCGCTTTGCCCTCTGCACTCCTATTGCTATGCTCTCCTCCGTGGCTGTGAAGCTTTCCCCCTCCCCCTGCCCCGCCCCCTGCAATCTCCGCCAGTGAAGGGCTTTCTAGTGTGTGGAAACATTTCCTCCTTCACGGCTCCCTCCCAGAGGTGCAGGTCCCATCCCTATTCTTTTGTCTATGTTTTTTCTTTTTTCTTTTGCCCTACCCAGGTACGTGGTGTGTTTCTTGCCTTTTGGGAGGTGTGAGGTCTTCTGCCAGCGTTCAGTAGGTGTTCTGTAGCAGTTGTTCCACATGTAGATGTGTTTCTGATGTATTTGTGGGGAGGAAGGTGATCTCCACGGCTTACTCCTCCGCCATCTTGAAGGTCCTCCCATATATATATATATATATATATATTTTTTTTTTAAACTGAGGATTACATTCAAGAAAATCTGAGCCATACTGCTTTACGATCCAAGGCCCAGGCCCAGACATTTCTGCATCAGAGAGCACACCCCAGGCAAATGGCCTTTGACCCTACGATCACTCAGATTCCATGCTGGGAGAATTCTGTGATGAAAAGCTGGGAGGCCAGTTAATTGCCCTTGCCTTCAGCAGCCAAAGCTCAAGGAGTGGGCTGCCTTGTGATAGCGTGCTCCTGAGCATGCCAATAGCAGTTGCCTTTCAAAGCATAGATGTATTAAATGTGTTCTTAAAATGACCTGATTCCTGGCAGGAAGCCCCAGGGAATGTGCAAGAATTTCTTGTGAAGATCATCATTGTTGATATCGGTCATCCTGGAGAAAAGGCATTTAGTAGACTTGCATTTGTCTGGCGTGGTTGGAGTCTGCCTGGTTTATGGGTTGTTGCAGGAAGATGGATTTTTGAAATAAATCTTTGCCTACAGCAACCAGAGGACTTCCAGGTCACCTTTAGTAAGGGAGTAGGCAGCGTACTGATGGGAAAGAGCATAGCATTGTGAATTTGAAGACCTGGGATTGAGTCTAAGACTGTCTTCCTTGGTGGCCATGGGCAAGTCATCTAACTTTTTCAGACTCAATTTCCTTACACATAAAACAGGAGTAACGATACCTTTCCTTGACTTCACAGAGGCATCTCAGGGATAAAAACAATAACATATGTCAAAGTGCTTTGCAATATCCCAAACTTTTATACAAATGGTAACGGTTTGTATTGAACATGAATGATGATAATTAAGAAATGCCTTCCAAACAATAATAAAAGTACCATTTTACAAATGAGGAAACAGAGATTAAAAACTTGACAAATGAAACAGCAGTAAGTGATGATGCCAAAATTCAAACCCAGGCCATTCCGGTTTTAAAGTCCTTGCTGGGAACCACTGTGTTGGAAAATATGCATTTCAGAGAACATATGGACTCCAAGGCTGCATGCTTCTTGATGGAGAGGTATTGCTGCCTGTCTCTTACTTCTGGCAGTGGCTGGTAGAGAGAACACACTGTGTTAGTTGAAAATAAATATCCTTACTTGTCCTCCTCTTCCTCTTTCTTTTTGGGATTCTTAAATTATTGTTGTAATTTTTTGGATGCAAAAATTGCTCTGTTAGCCCACATAGCTCACTGTCTTATTTGGAGTAGCAAATAAACAAGCAAAGGCTGGGCTAACTTCAGGAATAAAATTTGTTCAGGTTGAAAAATATATAATTAACCAAATGCCTGTTTTGTTCATTTTCAGATATGCGCACCAACAGGGAGCACAAGCCATGAGGAAGTCACACAGCAAAGGCTCACACTACAATTGAGTTTTAGCACTGCTAAAATGAACTTGAAGACTGAAATTGTTGTCCAGCTTAGTTGAGCTCAGTTTGGGACAAGCTCATTTGGAATTTCCCGCCTTTTCTGTAGAAGATCCAGCAAGGTAGAGATTATAGCTTCATAAGTCAGACTTTTACCTGTAATTATTATGCACATACTATAGGGAAAGTCACTAGAGCCGTCCCTCGGTATATATAAGGGGTATTGGTTCCAGGACCCCCCATGCCCCCTCAGGCACCGAAATCTGAGGATACCACAAGTCCCTTGTATAAAATGATGTAGTATTTGCATATACCTAATCATATCCTCCCATGTACTTGAAATCATCTCTATATTACTTCTAATACCTAATACAATGTAAATGCTATATAAATAGTTGCTAGTATGCAGCAAATTCAAGTTTTGCTTTTGGAACTTTCTGGATTTTTTTTTTCTAATATTTTCTATCTGCAGTTGGTTGAACCTGCCCATGGGGAACCCATGAATACGGAAGGTCCACTTTATAGGAGTCTTCTAGGGCTGCCATAATGAAGTACCACAGACAAAGTGGCTTAAACAACAGAAATTTATTTTCTCTTGATTCTAAATCAAAGTTCATGTGTCTGCAGGGTTGATTTTTTTCTGAATGCTTTTCTCCTTGGCTTGCACGTAACTCTTTTCTATTTTTTCACATAGTCTTCCCTTTGTGTGTCTGTGTCCTAATCTCCTCTCCTTATAAGGACACCAGACAGATTGGATTAGGGCCTACCCTAGTGACCTCATTTAACCTTGATTATCTGTTTAAAGACCCTAACTCCAAATATAATCACATTCTGAGTTACTGGGGTTTAGGACTTCAACATATGAATTTGGAGGCGGGTTGAGGGGACAGGGACACATAGTTCAGCCCATTATAATCACAAAGTGGGACAAAATAAAAATAGCAGTTAGGTCTCCAAATGACACTTCCAAGCTTTAGTAAAAATCTTGGGACCTAGAAATGAAAGGGAGACAAACAAAATTCTTTAAAATTGTGTATTTTTCATTTTCAGCTAAGGAATTTATTTTAATTCCTTTCATGCTTCTGTTGTTAAACAAAGTCCCTTTCACATTTGGGAATTGCAGGTTATTTCCCAAGGAAAGGGGTTATTTGGTGACATTAGTGACATGTAGATTCTCGCTTCATTCTGTGAGAACCACTCAATGCACAGATACATGCACTTCTCACATGAGCCATGGAGGAGGAAGAGAAATATTTCACCATCAGAGGGAAAGCTACCAGCAGTCAGATTGATTTTGTGTTCTTCTAGAGCCTTTTGGGTGCAGAGTTGAAGGCAGGACCTTGTGGTGGCCTCAGATAAAGCTTGTGCTTGTGGGTAGGACCTCTACCCAAACTAATGTGATACCCACCACTCTGTCTAGATACATTGTCTGAGAACGCTCTTCAGACTTGTCATCTGACTCAGCCTGCATTCTTGGCTCCCCAATAGTTACACCATTTCCTTTCTTCATTTGTCTTTCTTTATTGAGGTTTATTGAGGTATAATTTACATACAGTAAAATTCACCCCTTATTTTAGGTGTATAGTTTGAAGGGTTTTGAAAAATGCGTGCATTATGTACTTGCACCACACTCGAGATACAGATGATTTCTTCCCACCCCTGAAATATCTCTTTACTCCTTTGCATTCTTTCTTAAATGTTTAAATAGAATTCAAAAGTGAAACCATCTGGGCCAACTGGTAAGGATGCAACTTGGAATTCAACGTCTTTAATAGATAATAGGCTATTCAAGTTATCTACTTCTCTTTAGTTAGCTCTGCAAGTTTGTGTCTTTCAAGGCATTGGTTTATTTATCATCACATTTATTGGAATAAAGTTGTTTAAAATGTTCCCTTACTATCCTTTTCATGTCTTTTGGAGCTGTAATGATGCTCCCTCTTTCACTTCTGCTATTGGTTGTTTGTGTCCTCTCTTTTTTATTTGATCAGTCTGATTAGAGGTTTATCAATTTTATTGATAAAAACTGCATTGAGCACATAAGATAACACAAGAGCAAGCAGATGAGACAATTTTAAGTGTTTGCTTTATAATCCCAGGATGCTCTTCAAACAAATGATTGCTGAAGTGTGAAAGAACACTAGTAAGAAATTTGGTTTCAAAAATGAACCACCAGGGCTTCCCTGGTGGTGCAGTGGTTGAGAGTCCACCTGCCGATGCAGGGGACGCGGGTTCATGACCCGGTCCGGGAAGATCCCACATGCCGCAGAGGGGCTGGTCCCGTGAGCCACGGCTGCTGAGCCTGCGCGTCCGGAGCCTGTGCTCTGCAACTGGAGAGGCCACGGCAGTGAGAGGCCCGCGTACCAAAAAAAAAAAAAAAAAAAAAAGAACCACCAGTCATGGCAATGATGATGATTATAATTATCTTAATAAATAAGATTTTGTGTTTAATATAGTCAGTCTTTGTGATTAGTGGTTTCTGTGGATTATATCACAACTATTTTA
This sequence comes from Delphinus delphis, assembly GCF_949987515.2. Taxonomy (NCBI): domain Eukaryota; kingdom Metazoa; phylum Chordata; class Mammalia; order Artiodactyla; family Delphinidae; genus Delphinus; species Delphinus delphis. Next base: position 67,093,702 of record NC_082699.1, on the reverse strand, counting down.
ATTCGATATTATAAAGATGAGACAATAAGTACCCTAAACTTATGTTAAACACACAAACTATCTACATGTTTCATACACTTCCCATTCATGGTTACTCTTTTTGCAGGAGGATACAGGCAGGCAGCATTTATTGATGGGGTGTAGAACAGTGGTATTGCTATACGATTAGGTAATATCTTACTCAAGCATCAAGGTAGAAAAATAGCAAATGAGCTGAAAACCAATTAATGGTCCACAATCCCTTTTCTTAAACTGTGTGGTCAGATGTGTCCTGAAACTCAGAATTTTCATATTTTATAAAGGTAGTAAGGTACATGTGTTCTCACTTAATTAACACCTTTGGTGGGAATCTAGAGCAGCATCTCATAATCAAACACACTGGAAAAACAATGACTATAAATAACCTCACAGAATTTGCTGCCAAATGAGTTACTCCAAAATGCTGTCTTTCAAAGACTTTTTTGGATTTTGAGTCTGAAGATAAGAAAGGACTATAAACATACATGGTCAAATAGCCCATGAAAACTATTGTAAATCTCCCATAAAAAATGGTATATTGGTTTTGTGTATAGTGTCCCAACTTTCCACTGGAAAGATGGCTTTCCTGGAGGAACAGCCAATTGTTCCTCCAGGGTAGAACAGATTGCTATTGCTTTAGTCGAGCACCAGATGAAGTAATTGGTTTGCATTAGGGGCCCATTTTGAATGAAAATTATGCTTTCTCTCTTTACTTTTTGTCCAAGCTCATATAGTTGAATTTGGAGAGATTAAATCAATGTATGTTTGATACAACTGAACTACAGAGTACTTGCTTGAACAGTTTTACATATGCCAACAGGAATAGACAAGAATAAAAATAAACACCAGTGCCGAACTACAGCCTTCCGAAACAGCAACACATTTATAAGAAGTTAAAATATATGCATAGAGATGGCAGAAGATGATGTATTCTGAGGTCTGCACAGAAGCAAGTTAATGTGGCAACACAAGCTAATGAATTGGTGGTATCCAATGTGTTAATACTTCTCTGTGTGAAGTTTTGTACTGCAATTTAAAAAATAATCCAAATATATTTTAAAAATGAAATCTGTATCAAATTCCATAATAGTTTGTCTCCATGATTTATTCTAGATGTAGACAAAAACATAGCAACAATAATAAAAATAACATATTGATCATAATTAACATTTCTTGAATACTTACTATATGCCAAATACTGTTTTATGTGCTTAAGACATTAACTCATTTAACATTCATTTATTCTTTCAATAAATAATTACTGAGCATTTGCTTTGTATTAGGCATTGCTTTAGGTCAGTGATACTCAAGTAGGAGAGATTTTGCCTTCCAGGGGATATTTGGCAATATTTAGAGACATTGTGCTTATTATAACTGAGGAAGTGCTATTGGCATCTGATGGGTGAAGGCCAAGGATGCTGCTAAACATCCTACAATGTGGGACAGCGCTTACAACAAAGAATTATCCGGCCCCAAATGTTTGTTAGTAGTGCTGAAGTTGAGAAACCCTGTTCTGGTTGACAGAGGTACAAGATGGACAAAATGGCTGCCTTCTTCATTTTATGTGTTGCAGTGAAGAGAAACAAACCATTTAAAAAGTAAATATCAATTATCTTAGAAGGTAGTGAAGGTTTTCTATTACGAAGGAAAAAAAAACTGGGGGAAAAGGATAGGGTGTGTGTGTGTGTGTGTGTGAGATTGGCTGCAGGGTGGGGAGTTGGACATTTAAGTAGTGTTTAGGGAAGACCTTGCCTAAGAGGTGACTTGGGAGGAAAGTCTTGCAGGTGAGGGAGCATGTATGTGGATACCTGGGGAAGAGTTACTTTCAGGCAGAGGGAACTGCAAGAGGAAAGAACCCAGGCAGGAAAAAAAAAAAAAAAGCATAGCGAGGAACAGCAAGGAGACCACTGTGACCTGAGGAGAGCATAGGAGGGGATGCAAGGTTAGAGAGATGAGGGAGGGACATTGTTTAGAGTTTGTAGACTAGACGAGTATAAGGATCTAAGTTTACTCTGAGTAAGAAGGGAAGCCATGGCAAGGTTTTTTTTTTAAACTAGATAAATAATATTTTAATACAGTCTTTTTAAATCAAAATTATTCAAACTGTTATGAACAAAATATCAAAGTTTTATTTTTTTTAGTTTTTATTTTTTTCAAAATTTTAAAGATAGTATTGACAATGCTGTACTGAATGATACTGGAACCCAAGGCAAAAGGAAAAATGGAAGCCCCTATGTACAGTTGACCCTTGAACAACACAGGGGTTAGGTGCACTGACCTTCCAGATAGTAGAAAATCTGCGTGTAACTTTACAGTGGACCCTCCCTATTGGTGGTTTCAACCAACCATGGATGGTGTAGTACTGTAGCATTTACTATTGAAAAAAACTTTGGCAGCATTTTGAGCTAAGGAGTGTCATGAGCTGATTTATGTTTCTAAAGGATCTTGCTGACCACTGCATTGAGAACTGACCAAGGACAGAACCAAAGAGACCATTAAGTAGTCATGGCAACGGTCCATGAGCTTGTAGTGGCTTAAACAAGGATTCTAGCAGTTACAGGTGAGAGGTGGTTGGATTCTGGACATGTTTTTCAAGGTTGAGGTAACAGAATTTTGTGAATGCATATGAGATATAGGAGAAGAATCAAGAAAGTTGATGTTTTTGTTTGCTTCTTTGTGAGCTGAGCCCCTAGAAGAATGGGATTGTCATTTACTGAAATGGAGAAGGCTAGGGTAGGAGTGGTTTGAGGAGGAGATCCGAATCATCATGTTTAATTTGGATGAGAAGTTTTTAATTTGAGGAGTCTATTCAAGCTTTCAACTGGAGATGTCCAAAAACTTGTAACCACTCTGTGAAATAGATACTACCATTAGTCCCATTTTGGAATTGAGGAATCAGGAATAAAAAGGTTCAGTAACTTGTCTAAGATCACCCAGCTATTAAGTGATATCATCAGCCTAGATTCTGATGATACAACCTGACATCTTGCTGAAAAAAATCTCATCAGCCCCTTTCTCCTGGGATGGCACCTCTTGGTCTCCATTTCGATGGATGAACTTGACCAGCTGTTAGAGAGAGAAATTCTCTGCCCTGAAGTGAGGTCTTGAGATAGAGCCTTTTATGCAGTTGGTACCTGAAAATTAAGCTGCTTTCTTTGCCAGCTTTTTCTTTGAATCATGTGCTAAAACCAACCACAATGTAAAACCTAAAGAAAAGATGGGGATTCTGCAGTTGCAGGCGGCTTAGAAAATGATCCTTTATTGGGCATCTACATTAGAAAGACCACTGACTCGGGGGGTTCCACAGATAAACCTGCATTAAAATACAGCCTCTGTCACTCACTAGATGTGATTTCCTGGGACTAAAATGTAACTTTTCTAAGTCTGTCTTGAGCAAGTAGATAGCGCATGTGGGAGCAGTATCTCTGTGGTACGTCCACGTTCCCCAGTGGCTTTTTCACCCCAAGGGTTAGGCTTATACCTGATCAGCCCGGTGAAGAGGTCCATTCTTCACTGCTTTAGTGGCCGTAGAGTCTGTGTGGTTTTGCTACGTTTTTGTTTATTGTCTGTTCCCCACTCTAGAAAGTATGCTTACTGAGGGGGCAGGGGTTTGTCTGCTCTGTTTACTGTTCAGGACAGTGCCTGGCACATAGTAGGTGCTCACTGAATATCTTTTGAATAAAGAAACGAATAATCCTCACTGTAATCATCCCTGGGAGCTTGGCTCTATTTTTAACCCCATTTTACAGATGTGGAAACCAAGGCTTAGAGAAATGGAGCAGGGTACCCAGAGCTACCCAGCAGCAGGAGGCAGGACCTAGTCACATGATATGAAATAGATGTAGAGTTTAGAAAAGCCACCACTGAGTGTATCAGCAGTAGCAGAGTCTAATAATTAAGTCTTTCTGAGTTCAATGCCCAGCTCTGTTTGACCTCTCTGCATCGTAATTCCATCCATAAGTGGGAGATGACAATAATACACCTACATTATAGAGTTTCTGTGAGGATTGAATGAGTTAATACAAATACAGTGCCATGTAACAAATGCTATTATGACTATTAGATAATATTAATATATTTTGTTCTTTAACTTATAACACATATACACCTTGCTCCCATCTTCCACCTCAACCTTCACATTTTCCAACTGTGTCCAAACTTGAGCAAGGTATTTGCTTATATATATATTTAGCTAATTTGTGCATGTGTCTTAAATTACCCATTATGTAAATGGCTTTGGTTTAGGAAGCAGAATATGCTGGGATATGGTTAATGGGAAACTGTTTTGTGCAACTTAGAAAACAGAAGAATCATAACAGAATCCTCTGGGGAGATAGTCTGATAAAGGTGTAACCAATACATTTTCAGGTTTTTATTTTTAAATAATAACCAGTCACTAATGCAGTAATGGCTAAGAGCAGAACATTGATTTCCCTACGGCAAGGTGGATTGTGTTTTCCTGCTACATTGCCAGCTATCATCTTTGATATTAAGCTGCCTCCCTTCAATCTAATATCTGTCAATCTGGCTTTCAAGAAAGACACTTCAAAACAGTGTGGAGGCTTTGTCATTTTTGTGGATGGGTGATAGAAGGTATTTTTGCATGTGTGCTTTTTTTGGTAGGAGCCATTTACTTTTTAGCAGAGCTAGAATCTAACCTGATATGAAGCCCTGTGCAGTTGAATTCCTTAGCAGACTGGCAAGGCTCTTAAATTCTTTTAAAGAGAAGGCTCTTGGAGTTGGCTGTTTTTCAGGTGCCCTCTGATGCTTTAGGCAGAACTGCTGTTTGATCTATGCAAATCTTCCTCTAGCCTGGAAGTACTGGCCCCTCTCTGCTGAGGGGGAATAGCATTGTTCAGTGTAACTAGATCACAGTAGAACAGATCCTTGAGGAAACTTAAAAAAATCAAAACCAAAGTCTTATTACTGAGCTTTTCCCAACATCTTCTTTTTCAAAAAAACTAACGAAAAACAAACAAACAAAAAACAACCTTAACTTGATGTGTAACAGATATCAGAGGAGATTATTAGTTAAGCCTAAGTGAAAAATTCTTCTGTGCATTTATTCATTCATTCATTTACTCACTTATTCATTTAACATTATTTATCATGGACTCACTATATGTTGGGTATTTTGCTAGGTGACAGAGGGGTGAGGTAGCTATACAATTTATTAACAAAATAAAAAAAAAAACACTTTCTATCCTTATTTTCTTTATGAAATCTGATATTTCAAAGCAGATGCCCCCCAAAAAGCCTCTTTTTTTCTATTTAACAACCCATATTAAGCATCTTAATATGCAAAGAATTGTGTGCAAGAATTGTGCTAAGCACTGTGAATATATGAATGTGACCCTCAGGTCCTAATAAGGAGAAACATAGTGTATGTATTCAAAGCTATTCTCCAGTAGTTTTATGATCTGTGGTAGGCAGAATTCTAAAGTGCCTCTTCCCCAGATGTTCAGTCCTAATTCCCAAGAATGTGAATATGATGAGATATCACACTCATGATTATGTTACATTTTATGGTAGAAGGTTTTTGTGGTGTAGTTAAGGTTACTAATCAGTTGACTTTGGGTAAATCAAAAGAATGATTGTTCTGGTGGACCTAATCTAATCACTTTAAAAGCAGAATTGTCTTTAGCTGATAGTAGAAGGAGGAATAGATTTGGTATAAGGGAGGTTGTTGAGATGGAGGGGGCTACAGGGCAAGGACCTAAAAGTAGCCTCGAGATGCTAAGAGTGGTACCTTGCCGACAGCCAGCCAGAAAACAGGGACCTCAGTCCTACAACTCAAGGAATTTAATTGTCAGCAACATGAATGAGCTTTGAAGCAAATTCTTCCCTAGTCACCAGTTGACACTTGTTCTCAGCCTTGTGAAACCCTAAACAAAGAATCCAGCTGAGCCTGGCTAGACTGCTGCACTCTAGAACTGTGCGATTATAAATGGTGTTGTTTTCAGCAACTAAGTTTGTGATCGTTTTTACACAGCAATTAATATATATATTATATATATAATATATATATATATTATATATATAATATATATATATAAAATCCTTGGTTATTTTCATAGATACTTTGTAGTTAAGATATCTTAACACTTGAGTGGATGCTAAGTGATCTATATAGTTTTTTATGACTGATAATAAAATTACCTTCTTATATTTGCACAAACCCATTTACATAGTACTTTTACATATGATTTTCTCATTTGATTTTCACAGCTTGTGAGGAATCATTGTCTCCATGTTAAAGATGAAGAAACTGAGAATGGGACATAATATGACTTGCCAACTAATCATCCTAAGTGGTAAGAGTGGTATTTGAACTCAGGCCCTGGCAATCCCATTTTACTTGGGCATAATCATCAGAAAGTTGATAGGTTACCCCATATAGGCTCTTTTTTATCTTGCTTTCTCTTCATTCCTTCTAATGTCATCATCATTGTTGTCATCAGTAGTGAGGGCATTCTCCTCTTCCTGCTTGTTTACTAAATGTTCATTAACTAAATAATGGCACTTAAAACAATTTTTTTAAGTCAAAACATTTATTGAGTATCTGTTATATACCATGGTACTTGCTGTCCAACAAGGCAAACAAAATGACAAGTGTCCTCTTGTTTATATACATGATATTGAGTCTGAGAAATAGTCACCAAGGGGATGCACTTCTGATGCATGTGAAATATATAAAAAAGTAGAAATAGACTTCTTCTTCTACAGCTGGCTCACGAAATAAAACAATCCAGCAATCTTTTCTCTGCTCCTCTGGAAAAATTTTTTCCCAGTTTTATTGAGATATAATTGACATATAACATTATAGATATATTGTATTGTGTGTATATATTTGTACATATATAACAATTGTTACAGTTACATAGTTAATTTTTTTCCTGTGATGAGAAATTGCAACACAGTTGCAATTTTTCCCCCCTGTGAGGAGAACTTTTAAGATCTATTCCCTTAACAACTTTCAAATATACAATGCAGTGTAGTTGACTATAGTCACCATGCTGTACATTAGATCCCTAGACTTTATTTCTCTTATAACTGGAGGATTGTACCTTTCGATCACCTTCACCCATTTACCCCATTCTCCCATTCCCTCCCTCCTCCAGCCTCTGACAACTACCAATCTGTTCTCTGTTTCTATGAACTTGGGGTATTTTAGATTACAGATATAAGTAAGATCATACAGCATTTGTCTTTCTCTGACTTATTTCACTTAGCATAACTAAAGTCCATCCATGTTGTCATGAAAGTCAGGATTTTCTTCCTTTTATGGCTAATATTCCACTGTGTGTGTATGTGTATGTGTGATATTGAGTATATATATCACGTTTTCTTTATCTGTTCATCCATTAATGGACACTTAGGTTGTCTTCATGTGTCAGCTATTGTAAATAATGCTGCAATGAACATGGGGGAGGGTGCAGATATCTCTTTAAGGCAGTGATTTCATTTCCTGTGGATATGTAAAAATTTTCAGTTTCTGTATGACCTTGTTCTTTTTTCTGCCAGAATATTTCTTTGGGGGAAGTATTCCTATTTCCAGATTTTTCTTTCAGAAAAATGGTCAGGGTAATTTCACTTGTGCTGGAGAGACTGGAATCTGGGAGAGCATAAGGTGAATTTCCAGGTTGTAATCCTACCAGTTTCCTAAACCGGTAACCTGCCTCCCCCTGCCCCTGCCCCCCAGCCCCCCTCCCACCCCACCAACCCCCCGAGAATGGTGGGGCAGTGAGCAGGTCTTGGGAAGGCCAAAAAACCTGCACTCACTCTCCCACACGAGACTGCCTTTTGTCCCTTTGAATCAATACAGCTTCCTGGGGAGCCTATCTGATTGAGACCAGAGAGCCAAGCCACTCTCAACATAGGGCAGAACACCCACCACCCTAAGCTCTAGTCCCTCGTTGTGTTTTTCTTTCTGTTTTTAATTTTTTTTCCTTGATGGGCACTTTTTGGGTAGGAAGAAATAAAGTCCAGTAGTAAATTAAATTTGAAATCTGGCTTGAACAGTTATTCAGCTATACTTATTGTCATCTAATCAGACAGTTTGGGGTTAAAGTGGCCAGGCCTAACCAATCTTATAGAGTCTGCTGCAAACTGCCCCTGTACCAACTGTTGCCGTGGGAATGGGATCATGTGGGGGTGGACATGCCCCCACCGAAGAACATTCTGTGCATAGACCACACTCAAAGGATCTCCGCTGGCAATTAACCGGAAGGCTCAACAAGGGCATTCTGTGACCAGGGTCAGCTCTGGAAGGCCTGTTTAGGAGGAGCTTGTGGGCTGCAATCTGTTGGGACTCATCTTGAAGCCGATTCTGTGTGGCCTGCCCACTGATTGCACTTAGATTACAGGAATATCTGGGGTAGGTGAAGATAACCATACCCTGTGTCCCCTGTTCAGCCATCACTTTGTAGATCAATGCCGAGAAGCCCCTGTCTCATTGCTGGTGAGTCTGAAGAGACTCTTCCGGTGTGCAGCTCCCACAGCTGCTCTTTTGAGCAGATGGAAGAGACCTGGGGGCAGTAAACTGCATCCTTTCTGGTTGATGAGTAAAACAAGGCCCAGTCCAGCAGGGACTCCCAGTTACAGAAGGGATTGATGACAAACAAGGAGAGGGAACCCAAGAACTCTCAGTGTTAGCTATGCATGTGATGAGGGAAAAAGAAAAGCCCAAATCCCCTCTACCCCGCCAAAAAGAATCCATTATGTCTATTTCTCTTCTATCAAAAACAGATTAAAAAAATCAAAGTCCCATCTGTTCTGTGTCAACATTAGAAATCGTACATTGTGTTTCATCACAGGCAGGTTTGCCATGGTGGTGGGGGTTATATTTTTGGAAAGTGCTTGAAAACCCAGAGTAACTGAAAACAGAACTCGGCCCTTCAGGCCCTTTCCTGCTGCCTGTGTTTGTTCATTCAGCAGTTGATGTTTTTAATTGATGTATTTGACAAAGAGGACCCTGGGAAAAGACAAGCAGGTAAAGGCAGCTGCATAGGCCTCTGGAAGCAACACAGGTAACAGCCCCATGGCTCTCAGCACAGCAAGGCAGTTTTCCCACATGAATCTGTACTCTGAGTTCACAGCAGCAGCCTTGCTAGTCCTGCGATATCAAGGGTTCACATTCAAGGGCTGCTGGTTAAATCTGGTCATGAGTTAGGCTAGGGTAGACATGCACTCCTGGAGCCTCCCTTCTGTTCTTCCTTATCTCTTCCCTGGGATCCCCTCTGCTGGTCAGCTGATGAGCGCGGATAGGCTTGCTCCTAATTGCTTGGCTGCCAGACCAGACAAGAAAAAAGCAGACAAGGCCATCTGTTATGAGTCTTCTCTTGCTTTCCCTCCCTGCCCTGACCAGTTTGCCCAGTGTCAACTCCATGCCACTCTGAGGATGGAACACACTGGTATGTTCTGATGAAAAAGAAACGGCTGCCATCCCACTCACAGCCTTCCACACTTGTTGCTTTCTATGTGCACGTTGCTGCTATCAGGGCATGATAAGGGAAATCCTGAAAAATAATGCCAGCCTCTTCTTGAACTAGAAATAGTGACAAAAGTCCCAGAGGAATCTCTATTCAAAAGAGAGTCACAAAGTCACTCCATCAGTTGCATAGATTTAGAAGGAACAGGCATTCATGAGGACAAAACCTTGGTCAAGGTGCCCAACTCTGAGACCCCTGGCAGGGAATACTGATCCCTGAGAAAAAGAGGACCAGTCTGCATTAATAGTCCAAGGACAAAAAGAAGCCAGGAAAATTTGAAGCTAAAAAGATGGACCAGGGTAGTCCAGCTGAAAGCCCAGTGATAGAGAAAATTAAAAAAAACATCCCCCAAAGAGGTAGCCCAGGTAGGTGGCCCAGGCTCATGGAAGCACTCTTAAGTGGAGGGGGGTGGGGGAGAGATGGTTTTGGCAAATCATGGCTGAAACTGAACCGAGGCTCACTGGATAAGCTTTGGGGCCAAGCGACTAGGCTTGTCTTCCAACATGGGGATTCTCTGGTCAGTGACTTAGATCAACAAGGGCATCTTAGTAGCCATGGATGTGCATCAAGTGTCGAGTTATGCAGGACCAGTCTGATAACAACACAACGAGGCAGCAAGAAGGAATGATAAGCGACAGGTTAGACTCAATTTCTCTCTCCTCTTGCTATTCAGAAGCAGAAGCAACCTCTCCCCTCTCCTAGATGCAGTGAATATGGTGACATATTTCTACAGCCATTATTGGAAAGGTTTCAAGTCTTAGCCTTTCTTGTTAGTAAGTTAGGTGGGTATTCTGGTGATTATTTGGAAAAAATGAAAGAACTATTACCATATTTGGAAGTCACGTTGTTGAAGGAGGCATATTTTATAATTTCACCTCACATACTCTGAGCTTGATTGTGAAATTTATAGCTGACTTTGTTATTTTAGGAATAAAACTCCATCTTTAGCTTTTTCTAATTGCAATCTCATCTCTCTTATCCTCAAAACACTGGGGAACATGTATTCTGAGATAGTTCTGACCCCAAAGGGAGAAGGTGTGGAAAGTCTGACCACATCCTTCAAAGACATTTTTTTTGAGGATTTGTTCAAAAACACCAGTTGTCATCTAAAGAATGTACAGACCTACTATTGCTGCATTCCTGGAATTCGCAGCAGATCCGCCACCAGAGAGCAAGCATAGTTCTCAAGGCAGAGCCAATACCCAGTGTATTGAGACAAACCTCTATGGGGATTAAAGGGATCCCAACTAAGTTTGTGTTACTGCAAGTGATTGAGCTTGAGGTTATATTAAATCAGGCTACCACTGCTGACGTCACTGGAATGGAATGCTCCTTTGTGCCTCTTCACCGCAGTGGGCAGGGGATGAGGAGGGAATTGGTAAGTGAATAGTCCTCACTTCAGTTTCTGACTGATGGGCTCTTGGTATGTTCACGTTGGAACAAAGGCTATGGGCTTGAAGTGGTTTGGAAAATGTTTTCTCTGGATTGTAATTATTGGTTCTTCAGGAGAAGAATAATGTCATTATTATTTTTTCCAATCTCTACCACTTAGTAGTAATATTTATCGGAAGAAGGAAAGAATGAATGTATATTAACGATGCATTCAGAATGCCTGGATTTTTTTTTTTTTTTTTTTTTTTTGCGGTACGCGGGCCTCTCACTGTTGTGGCCTCTCCCGTTGCAGAGCACAGGCTCCGGACACGCAGGCTCAGCGGCCATGGCTCACGGGCCCAGTCGCTCCGCGGCATGTGGGATCTTCCCGGACCGGGGCACAAACCCGTGTCCCCTGCATTGGCAGGTGGACTCTCAACCGCTGCGCCACCAGGGAAGCCCAGAATGCCTGGATTTTAATCCAAGGTCCACCATGTTGACTTTAATCACCCCTGTGTCATTGCTCCACTCAGGAATCTTATACTTTTTAATCTTCCTGAATTGTGATGATCTAATTTACATGTCAATTTCCCCAACGTAGTCTATGAGCTCCTTAAGGAGAAGGGTGTGTCTGTGTCTTATTCAGCTCAGAAGCTCCTTATTTAGCAAAAGGCTGTGTTTGTTATAGCTTATTAATGAGAACATGAGCTCTGGAGCCAGCTTTCTTGGTCTCACATCTTGACTCCTTCATTTCCTAGCTCTGTGACCTCAGGCAAGTTGCTTAACCTCTCTTGTGGCTTAGAATAAGGATAACAGTATCACCGACTTCACAAAATTGTGTGAGAATTAAGTGACAAATACATTTAAAGTGCTTGGAGCCTTGATACATGCTCAGCAGATATTAACTACTACTTTCCTTACTACCATTGGGTTTTTTAATTGAAGTGTAGTCGATTTACAATATTACATTAGTTTCAGGTATACAGTATAGGGATTCAATATTTTTATAGATTATACTCCATTTAAAAATTATTATAGAGCTTCCCTGGTAGCGCAGTGGTTGAGAGTCTGCCTGCCAATGCAGGGGACACAGGTTTGTGCCCCGGTCCGGGAAGATCCCACATGGTGCGGAGCGGCTGGGCCCGTGAGCCATGGCCGCTGAGCCTGCGTGTCCGGAGCCTGTGCTCTGCAACGGGAGAGGCCACAACAGTGAGAGGCCCGCGTACCGCAAAAAATAAATAATAATAAAATAAAATAAAATAAGGACTATACTTCCTTATGCTTATTAGTCCTTATTATCATTGTTGATAATATATATTTGTCAATAAAAACAACTTCCGTGTCACTGAACCTGTTTTCTTATCTATAATATAGGGGCTATGATATAATAATAACAGTAATATCCTGAAGAGATGTTGTGAGGATCAAATGAGACAATAGCTAAGTGTCAAAATGTCTTTTTGGAGAACTGTAAAGTATTTTGAAACTTTCTGGTACCATTATTTATAGTATTAACTGCAGCACAGAGTAGAGAAATGATTTGCACAAAATTCCACAGTGTGAGTGAGGCAGACAGAGCTGGGCTAGAATATTCTTGGAGCTTCCTGTGTGCCTAAAGTACTGCTTAGCTGTGATGCACGGAGCTGAAGCCTCTGGGATTACTGAGGCTTTTTCAGTATTTACGTTAAGATACAGCTACAGGTCTTTCAGCAAAGAGCTATGTTTTAATCAAAGCTGCCCTGGCTTTACTGTGCTCATCCTCACTGCCCTTGCCCAAAGGTCTGACAGTTTTCAGAGCTGCCCTTGTTTTCTGAGATGCTGGATATCAACAGTCAACTCTTTAAGTGCAGACTGGATGCCTACGGATAGACTGTAGTAGGTGCTATTGAGTATCCAGAAGAGGTAGAGAAAGGCCTAAACTAGGAGTCGGAACACATGAGATAGAGGTATAATATTTACCACTTAGAAATCATGGTGCCCCAGACAAGCCCCATTGATTGTTTGGGATTCAGTTTTCATGTCTACAAGTTAAAAGCAATCAGATCATTTCTGAGATCCCTGCAGAGTAAATGCCCTTGGAGTCATGAGTCCTGTGTTCTGCTGGGACTTCTGCCATTCTCCTGCACTATGACCTTGGGCAAGTCACAATCTCTCTTCCGTCTATAGTGTCCTCATTTGCAGAGGACTTTTTCCTGAAAGAGACAATCTTTGTGCTCCTGGTATGTCAGTCACTGCACCAGTCAATGAAAGTGTGCATATATACAAACACAGGTGTACACACACTCTAGTACACACCGATGCCTAGTGTGTGGCTTAGTTCTTTGCACACATTATTCAATGTAACCTTTATAACAACTTTATGAGAAAGATATTTCTGTCCTCATTTTACAGATGGGGCAACTGAGTCTAAGAGAGAGTAACTAACTTGCCCAATGTCATCCCTAGTATAGTTAGAGTTTGAACCCAATGAATCTGACTCCAGCTAACCATGATGTTACATAGTCACCTATAAAAGATAAGAAAAGTATCATATCCTTCCTAGACTTACCTCACTTCTTTTTAATTAAGGTTATTCAAGTAGTGGACATGTAGGGAATGTTGACTCATAGGGTGCCTAGATTTTAGCCTGAGATGTAACGTAAGATGTAACCTAAGAGTTAGCTGGATTCATGGCGAGTTGGAAGACTATTCCTGTTCATTGGGCATCCTGCCATCCTGCAGTAGCCTGAAGGGTTCTGCCCTTTTCTTTGTTAAGATTTTAAACAATGGCATGAATGAAGGCATGAACTGGACAAATTCGCTGTGACATGAATTTGGAAGGGCTGGCAAATCGACCAAATGACAGAATAAAAATGAGAAAAGATGTGACTATATATGCATTATCACATTTTAAACACAATTCTCAGTAGGACTCTTATTATGTCCATTTTATGCATGAGGAGACCCAAGCTCAGGGTGGTGACCATCCAAAGATGACACAGCCTGTGAATTGACCTTTTTTCCAAAATAAACTTTTATAATTAAAAAAAAAAACTTGCAAAGCTAGCACACAGCATTCTTGGTATAACACTTGTTTTACCCTATGGTCAACATCTTATATTATGATGATACACTTGTCAAACTAAGAAACCAACATCAGTACATTATTATTAATGACTCCAGCCTTTAACTTGATTTTACCATTTTTTTCCATTAATGTCCATTAATGTCTAGGGCTGTTATAACGAAGTACTACAAACTGGGTAGCTTAGAACAACAGAAATTTATTCTCTCACTGTTCTGGAAGCTAGAAGTCCAAAATCAAGGTGCCCAAAGGGCCGTGCTCTCTCCAAAGGTTCTAGGGAAGAATCCATCTTTGCCTCTTCTAGCTTCTGGTGGTTGCTGGTAATCTGTGGAGTTCTTTAGTGCTCTGGTGTAAATGTTTTTGTCTCCTTTAAATTCATATGTTGAGATCCTAATGCCCAATGGAGATAGGGTCTTTAGGAGGTGATTAGTTCATGAGGACTCTGCCCTTATGAGTGAAATTAACACCCTTATAAAAGAGGCCTGAGAGAGCGTCCTCTCCCTTCTGCTACGTGAGGATGCAACAAGAATTCTGTGACCCAGAGGAGGGCCCTCACCCGACCATCCTAACACCTTGATCTTGGACTTCCAGCCTCCAGAACTGTGAGAAATAAATTCCTGTTGTTTATAAACCACCAGTCTGTGGAATTTTGCTACAGCAACCTGAACAGGCTATGACAGGCTTAGATGAGGCTGAGATGCATCATTCCAATCTCTGCCTTCATCTTCACATGGGCTTCTCTCCTTGTGTCTGTGTCTCTGTGTACAAATTTCCCTCTTTCTATAAGAACACCAGTCATACCGGTTTTATGGCCCAAATGAATCAATTATGACCTCACCTTGACTTGATTATATTTGCAAAGAACCTATTCCCCCAAAAGGTCACATTCATAGCTACTGGGTGAACATAATTTTTTTTTTTTTTGGTGGCAATGGGTGCCGGGGGTGGAGGTGGGGACAGACACTATACATAGTAAGTTCTTTCTATTCCAGCATCCAGTCAGGGTACCACATTGCATTTAGTTGTTATGTCCCCTCATTCTCCTCTGGCCTATTATAGTTTCTTAATTTTTTCTTGTTTTTCATGACCTTGACAGTCTTAAGAAGTCAGGTATCCTGTAGATTGGGTTTTCCTGATGTTTTTCTCATGATTACTATGGGCTTATAGAATTTTGGAAAAAATACTGTGGAAATCACATGCCCTTGTGAACTTAAAGTCCAGAGCTCAGGTTTCAGTTATAAAACATATAACTATAAAGATGAAATATTTCTTAGAATCAGCTGTTGGCTTATTCTTTTCCCTTTCTTTTGGGGGGCTTGCATTACACTGGACATATAACTGGGGGTTCAATAAATACCCAATAAATTGAAAGATGCAGGATCTGCTGTCACCCTCAACCCCAACTCAATTACCTTTCCCCAGATGTGGAACTGCTACCTTCCCTCTCTCATATACGTGACAAACCTATCCACATTGCTAATGTTAATTTACTTTTTTCGAGATCCACCAATATATCAGGTGCTACTGCAAACACAGAGGTGGACATGACCCTTGCCTGGGAGGCTCGATAATCCAAATGGCAGGAAAGCAGAGGTCACCTGCAGGAGCTGAGTTGTGTGTAAAGATTCCTCAGCCTCTCAGGGCCCGGAAGAATTGACAGGAGGGAAAACTAGAACTTGCTCTTCTCTCGCAAAAGGTGGATTATGTGGATTCAAATTCTGTCTTGAATATCAATGATAACCAAATAAAGAAAGCTCTCTTATTAAGCATACCTCAGCCTTCACTTCAATTTAGTAGTGAAGGGAGAGTATATATAAATTAGTGGATGAAAATTTTGGAATTCTAACTTCGCCATGTACTTGTTTGCTTGTTTGTTTATTTATATATTTACTCATATATTAATTTATTCACCCTGGGAGTGGGCAGACTGATGCACAATGGGGTGGCTAGAAAGAGTACATCATTTGAAATTAGCAGAGCTTTTTGTAAGTCCCAGGTCTCTTACATTACAAGCTGTACCTAAAGCTAAGACTCAGTTTCCCCAGCTATAATATCAGGATGACACATCTCACTGCAGCACTGTTTTTGACTACTCAGCATTTACTCCCCCATGTTTGGAGACAGCCCCTTGATCTCCCTTCAGGGCACTACCCACCCCTATTTGATGCAGTCTTGTTCCAAGTGTCCCGGATTCCCCGAACTGAAGAGTGGACACATGCCTCGATTGGACTTCCTGTCCTGGGAGTCTGAATTTCAGGGCGACTGCTGTAAGGGCAGAAGTGACTGGGGTGAATTCATTCCGGAAGAAGCATTCGGAAGAGGCTCACCACTGGTTCTTGCTACCCAGACCCCTGAGAGTGACTTCCATTTATTTTATTTTATTTTTTTCACAAGCCAGGTTCTTCCTCTTTCCCTTGCATTCTGTGAGTCTCCTTCTTTTTTTCCGTGATATACATATTTTATCTGCTTATAGGAGACAAAGTTGGCCTCTTTTGCCTGTGACCAAGAACGCTGATGGATATTCCTTTAGCTTTCTCACAGCCCTGCCCCATTCCAGGAGCTGGAGATAATCCCTTCCTCCGCTCAACTCCCACGTTAGTTTGTTTATCCACTCCTGAGAGCTTACGTAGCTCCTTCTCTTACATTCCCAATATTTTTGTACTACTCTTGTCTAGCCATGAAAGAGGCAATCTAGCATACTGGTTGTTATGGGATGGACTGTGTCACCCCCAAATTCATGTATTGTAGTTCTAACTCCCATTACCTCAGAATGTGACGGTATTTGGATCTAAGGTCTTTAAAGAGGTGATTAAGGTAAAATGAGGTCATTCGGGTGGGCCTTAATCCAGTATGACTGATGTCCTTAGAAGAAAAGGAGATTAGGACACAGACACACATAGAGGGAAGAGCATGCGAAGACACAGGGAGAAGATGGTAATCTCTAAAACAAGGAGAGGTCTTGATCTTGGACTTCTAGCTTCCAGAACTATGAGGAAATAAATTTCTATTGCTTAAGCCACCCAGGCAGTGTTACTTTGTTATAGCAGCTCTGGAAAACAGATACAGTGGTCAAAGGTAGCGACTGGGTTGGGCCTACTTGCATTCATATCTATGCATAACCATGGACAGACTACTTAACCATGCAGTGCTAACATTTTTTGGCTGTGATGTGGACGGCAGAGGAGGGCATGGAGGAAGACTGCAGAAGGTGTGCCTTTTCACTTGGTTAAGTCTCAAGAGGAAATAAGAGAAAGGGATTAGGTATGTAGTTTCCCCTTCCAAATTGCTAGTCTCTTCAAGTCACCTTTCCTCCCCACCATATGCTTTGCTAGGGGAGTTTCCTCCATGCAGAAGGAATGTCAGGAATGGGAAAGAGATTCCCCTCCTAACAAGCAATTGTGCAAAATAAAAGAAAAATAGTTAAGAACAAGAAAAGAATTCCGTATGCTTTGGGTGAGTCACCTAACCTTCCTAAGCATGTGTCCTAATCTCTAAAATGGGGATAATGATCCCTGCATCTTATAGCACTGTTGTGAGCAGCTCATGGCAGAAAATGCATCTTGTCTATAAAAAGTTCTCCACCAGTCTATGAATCCCTTGAAGGCAGGCACTCTTGTTATATTATTCATCTTCTTGTTCCCACCTTACAATTCAGGGCTGGATACGTGGTGGGCATTCTGCTTATATTTGTGGATGACTAAGCAGTGGCAGTTGTTATCAAGGGAGAGAGGAGACAGATGGACAACTGCTCAGAGTTGGGGCTGCTGCCTCTGGGTTTGATGTGCTAGCCCCAGGCCAGTGCAGGCAATGGCAGAGTAGGACTGAAGGGTCAGGATGGAGCTTACACCAAAAACAATGGTAGAGAAAAATGCATATAGTTTTCTAAATCTAGATTTTTCTGCTTGAATGCTCATCTCTGGAGTGGGTGAGAATTCCTAAATTAGTTACAATGAATTAGCTATAAATGATGGAGTGTGTCCGTGGGGGGGTTGGAGTTGGGGGAACACTATTGAAGTCACCTCCCTACTTGGTCTCCCCCCACCAACCCCCCAACACACACACACACACACACACACACACACACACACACACAGAGCAGCCCATCCACCACATCACAGCAGACACAAAGACATAACTATGTATAATTCCTCTGCTGAAATTTACTCATTGCCTCCTTGTTTCCTATGGGGTCAAATTCAAAGTGCTCATCCCCATATTCAAAACCATTGCATCAGGCTCCCTGCCCACTTGTTTATCCCATTTCCTCCCTCCTGCCTGCGTGCCAGAATCAGAGCACTATTTGCTCATCCTCCACATATTTGCACATGATTCGCCTTCTGCCTGGATTTGTCTCTTTCCACATGTCTGCCTGGAAGACTCTCCTTGTCACACTCAGCTCCAGCATAGCCTCCTTACGTGCATACCATGTTGGTCCCCTCCATCAAAGCCCTTTGCACCAGAGTTTAATCACTTGTTTCTGTACTGAGCTCCCACACTGAGCCTGAGGCTCCTCCAGGGCAGGGTCTGCCATCTTCATCTTTGCACCTGTAGGTTTCAGCAAATCTGATGACAGAGTGAATTGCATATACTCATATCTCATTTAGCCTCCTGATATGAAGAAAATAAGGCGACGGAGCTTGCCTGAAAGCCTCCCAGTGATTAAGTGGAATCTGGGGACTGGGATTCTGCAGCTGACCCAGTCGTATATCAAACATTTAATGAGCATCTACTGTGTTCAGGATTAGTCATTGTAAGGTTTGCTGGTTTTAGCACAAAATACAATATTTTAAAGCATCCTCTTTTTAACTAGCGAGACTGGGGGAGGAGGGGTGATATCTTTTATTCAGAAAAGTCAGAAACCTAAGGAAAGGCAGTAAAGAGGAAGGAGAAAGAGGCCAGACTGACAAGCACCCCTGATAAGAAGAAGGTTTCTTTGCATTCATTCCCCTAGATGAGAAAGAAGTGGGCTTAAGAGTCCCAGAAGAAGGGCTCTGAGTAATGAAAAAGGAAGCACTTTGACTCTGGAGGTCTGGAATCTGTCAATGAGGTGGGCTGCTGTTCTGTCTCTGATGTTGATTGCTCACTTTTCCAAGCTCCAGGGCTCAAATTATGTAAGCCAATGGGAAATTTTGCTCTAAATATTCTTCCCAACCTAAAAATACATTTTAAATCATAGCAGCCAATGCACAGTAGCACAGGTATCCCAAATTTACTCCCCTCCTCCCATCCTGCAGCCTTTGCACAGGCTTCTGCCCTTCTCTGGAAGCCACTCCCCCCCCCACCCCCCTAGCTAATTGCTTATATCCCTTCAGGCTCGGTTCACGGGTCTCTTCCTCCAGGAAGGCTTCCTGAATCTTAGGTTTAGTGCTCCCGTCCTGCATTTACTTACATCATTATACATACCACTCACTCTCAAAGGTGGATTGACCTTGAAGTTAATGATGCCTAAGGTTTGGGACCCCTCCACACATGGGCCTCTTTGGGTACTAGGCATCATTTGTGACATAGAGTGTTCCAGGTGTCGAAGAGAAGGCAGTGAGCAGTCAAGGAGAATTTATATGTATGTTTATTTATTGTAAATTGTGCAAAGAGATCTCAGAAGACAGGGACCTGCATCTGAAAATATTTAGATATTTGTTGATTTTTCTCATTCTGAATACTCATTTACTTCTGAACCTTCTTTCGTGAATTGGTTTTAATATTATTGTTTTCAAGAGGACCCCACTAAATCATATAAGCTTCAGGCCCAACAAAACTTATATCTCTACCCCCCTGCCCCTCATTCTGCATTGCAACCACCTCCATTTCTTTGTCTCTGCCACTCAAAGACGTCCCTTGTCCTTCACAGATGTCGTATTTACCTTTGTATTTTCAGGGCACAGTGACTAACACACACTGTCACATTCCTGATGATTGAACAGCGCTGTGGAAATGGAAGTAGGTGTAACAGGCCTGGAAGGAGCAAAGCAGTGCCTGGTCATTCCATTGTCAGAGAGCTGTCTCTCTCAGATCCTTCTCTTGACTGTTGTGTATAAATTTAGGCAGCCAATTAGGAAGAGCTCTGAGGTGCCCTGAGAAAAGATTACCGACAGCAAAAGGCTAAATCCTGAGTCATCAAGAAAAGTTTACCTTACGTTTTGTCTTCTCAGTTTAAAATCAAAGGGGAAGTGTGTTGTTTGGTTTTGAAATATATCCTTAAAATTAGCATTTCCGAACACTTGGCAAGTTCTCATTCATTTGTGGAGATTGCCCCCCAATTCAAACAATACTGATCAGGACTCAAATCATGCTGTGTGCTCTGGTTTCTTCTTTCGAAGCATTTCTTAAGCCCTTTGAGGAAAATATACAGGACTGTCACCTCCTCTGTGAAGCCTTCTCTGATGCCTAACAGACCCGGTAGAACTGATTACTTCTGCCTCTGGAAGGGAGTAATGTGTGTGTGTGTGTGTGTGTGTGTGTGTGTGTGTGTGTGTGTGTGTGACTTTTACAGGCTATGTGTCAAGTGCCATTCTAAACCCTTACATATATAAGCTCATTTAAACCTCACAACGACCCTTTGCTACATTAGTGTGTCCCCACATTTACATGAGAGGCAGTGGGACTTGGACACTGCTTCCTGGTTTGAGTGTGCCTCTATTTCACCGCTTCTCTGTCCAAAGTGACATTGTCTGAGGACCAGCTGGTGAGCTCTCTAGGTTCAGTGCTCCCTCTTAGTTTTGTATCCCTGTGGGTTTTACCCAGTGGGTTGAGGAGAGAAGGGCTCAGCAGGTGACCAGGGCCCTGGAGCCAGTTCCTTCAGGGATTCATCATTGTTCCTGAGCAGAGGATTCAAGGCTCACTGACCCAGTCCTTTAACGCATAAACAGGGGACCACGCTAGATCCTGAGTCTCCCTTTTTATATGTGTGAAATCTGGAAGATACCATGTGTCCTTTACAATCCAGGAGTAAATGTAGAAGCCCTTTGAAGAGGATAAAGTATGCGACAGATTCAAGGCATTTTAATAATTAGCAAAGCTTTAAACACACATAAAAAAGCTGCATTACAACATCAAAAACTAAACTATGCTGCACAAACCAATTAATATTGCTGGACCAGTTCATTCATGTAATGCAATTATCTTCTCCCTCTAATCTATCCATTACACTGTCATTGGAATAATCCCCATTTTAAGGCAAAAACCTGTAAATGAACTCCACTTTGCCTATTTGAGGCAGTTCTAACAGTAACAAAAATTACATCTAATCTTTCATGAGAACCTCCTTTGTACCTGTCACAGTGCTGATTGCCTCAGCTGAAAGCACAGTGATACCTCTTGGCATAATCTCAGCCAAATTACTTAGCCTCTGAGAACTTCGGTTTACTTATCTATAAAATGGGGATAGCAATCATAGCTACAGGTGTGCTGCATGCAGTTGTGTCGATTGTAGAGTGCACAAAGGCACCAGATCTAAGGGAACACCATTTACATCATCAAAGTGAGAGACCAACATGCTTACTGCCCACGTTTCCAAGCAGATGCTAATAGAATTTCTTATTCTAACAAAAATAATATATTATGACAATCTTCCGACAGATGGAAGTAAAGTATCTTTTACTGCTTCATTCATAGGCTCCAAATAGGCAAAGAGCGACCTCATGTACCTCTAAGGTTCATTATGTGGTTAGATTGAATAGATGTATAGAAAGCACACAGAACCCATAAGAAGAACCCATAAGTGGTAGTAATTATAATTTCTATCACAACCTTAAAAGGAAACTTTTTAATCCTTGTTTTACAAATAAAATGAGAGTTGGAGAGATTATATAATATCTTAAATTTCAACTAGGTGGTGAGTAGCTGAGTTTGGTATCCTAATTGGAGCCTGTCTGCTTAAGCCTGAGCTGTTAACTGCCTTGAGCTGATTCGATGTGTGTCAGGGCGAATCCTGCCCCAGCCATCTGCCTGAGCTGCGACCACTCCCCTGGCGTCCTCATCATGAAACATCATGGGAAAGACAGTGCAGCCAAGTCCATCCTTCATTGCTCCCTGGGGCTTCAGTCTAATTTGTCTTCCCTCCACAGTGTGCTAGCCTCTGTGGGTTCTTCTCCCCGTAGATAGGTTAAGGCAGTTTTCTGGGACCTGCTCCTGACTTACCTTTCCCCACACTACCCACCTGGATCCCACTTGACCTTCCAAGGGCAGGAGGTGGAAAGGGGGTTGGGAGGACTGGGAGTGGATTGCAAGCCTTCCTTCAGTCCTGGCCCTTCCTACTACCTTGTGACAGGAGAGAGAAGAGCATGGAGAGAGGAAACTCCCAGGATATCCTCTCTGAGTAGAAGGGAGCAATTGTCCCAGTCTGATTTCTGCTTTGAACCCTTACTCCTTGCAGTGACTCTCTGCTCAATCCCTCTTTCTTCCTCCCCACCCCCACTATTACAACCTCACTGTGTCCTTGACCTTCACTTCTTTTTTGACCCATAGCAAAATACTTCCATGCTTGGGGAGGAGCCAAGGCAGGGAAAGTAATGAGAGCCTTGGGTTCTCTAGAGGTCAGGAGGGTGTGGCAGCTAATGCTGGCATCAGAAGCCAGGTCCATGGGCCATGCAGATGAATGTAGTGCAAACATATGCACTTAAGTACTTGGACTGGCAAAGGGCAATGGGCGAAGTAGTGGAGAGATGTTTTGACGCTTTCTTTAATTTTTTCTATCTTATATTAAAAATTCAAGAGAATTTTCTATTCCCTTGCTGACTGTATCTGTTTCTCTTAATATAGGCATAATTTTTCAGATTTACAGAACAGTCAATAGATCAGAAAGATAAGACAGTCCTGAGACTTCGTGTGTAGCCTGTGTTATGGTTAATTTTATGTGTCAACTCGGGTAGGCTATGGTGCTCAGCTGTTTGGTCAAACACTAGTCTAGATGTTATTATGAAGGTATTTTTTAGGTAGGATTAATATTTACAGTCAGTAAACTTTAAGTAAAGCAGATTACTCTACATAATGCCGGTGGGCTTTATCTAGTCAGTTGAAGGCCTTAAGATCAAAGACTGAAGTTTCTTGAGGAAGATTGAATTCTGCCTCCAGACTACAACATAGAAATTCTGAGTTTCCAGACTTTGGACTCAAGACTGCAACATCAGCTTTTACCTTCTTACCTGAATCTCCAGTCTGCCGTCCTACCCCGTGAATTTCAGATTTGCTAGTCCTCACAGTCATGTGAGCCAGTTATTTTAAAACACGTCTCTAACTCTCTCTTTCTCATATATATAGAGAGATAGATAGATATAGATATATATATATATATATGTTTCTGTGTGTGTATGTGTAACATATAATGGTCTGTGTAGGCCAAACAAATATATTTATATATCTATATCTATCTCCTATTGGTTCTGTTTCTCTTGGGAACCCAGGCTAATAACACATCCTGGTACAGAGATTACTCAAGAGTATGTTCTTACTTCACCATAGATTATACCAGTGACAACAGAAAAGCCCCATGTATTAGTCACATAGACTGGCTCTGCAGTGGCAACAAATAAACCCTAAATCTCAATGGCTTAACACTATACAGACTTATTTGTCCCTCCTGCCACAGCCCATCACAGGGGACACAAACTCAAATGACTACTGGGTCCAGACAGGTGAAGTAAGTGCCTGATGGAGCCTGTGGGGACTGTAGTGACCTAGAGAGCAAATGCCTAAATTAGGAAACTTTTGTTACCTTGTAAGAAAAGGACCTCATGGGTCCAAATTTCCCAATCTTCCAATAGACAGAATACATTGGGATTTTAAAATATGAAATGTCTAACTTTGATATCTTGATAACACATTCCAGTTAAAAAAAAAAAAAAAAGGTCTGGGTCGTACCAACAAAATCTTTCTGCTGGTTGCAGTTGGCCCGAGGTCCTCTAGCTGGTAACTTCTGTTTGTTATTGACTACCCAGCGATATTCATTCTTGTTTATTTTGAGCTCAGGCTCAGCTTTGATCAAAATCATAGTCCAATAAGAGGCAATGAGGTCCTGTTTATGAAGCACGGGGAACTTCATCTGTCAGGACTATGTGGAAACCCAAGAAACTCGGATGATAACAACAGAAAACCAGCCTGCATAGTTACTCATAAGTCCACATATGAGTAAGTACACAGACCAAGAGTGAACAGAACGGGAAATAAGCGGAAACTTCAAAAGATCACTTTATCACTTGCATAGACTGGAGCCCTCCTTTGTTTAAAAGTTCTTGCCAGAGACATTTGAATTGGAGTCAGTCATCAGTAGAATATTTTCTATTTGTTTGAATGACATTATCTTCATTATCCTCAGAAAAGGGATATTGAGTTCCAGAAAGACACGTTGTAGGCCTGAAGTCCTAGGCAGGGGAAGGAGGGAGAGTGCTGTTGTGTATTGCAAGGCAACAAGAATGAATTAAGCACCATCTGCATGTTTTGTGTGGAACCAGAATCATATTTTTTCCTCAGAAATCGCCCTGGAAAATGGACTGTCGTACTTAGGTCTAGCCAGGTGACAAAAAACACTTGGAGTATTTTCAACAGAGGAAAGTCATGGTATAGAAAGAGTTACACAAGGGCTGAAAGAGCCTGATAAACCAAATGAGAAGGATGGAACCCAGCAATTAGCCGCCCAGAAAGAGCAAGAAGCCACTACCACCCTTGGGTGGGAGGAACTAAGGGCCATGGTCCCCTACAAGAGGTCAGGGCCATGGGGGATGCATCAAGCCAGAGCTAGAGCTGTGGCAGAGACACAGGTGCTGCCAGAGACGCAGCCATGGCAGTGAGGAGAAAGAAGATTCTGTTTTCTCCCTTCTTTCCACCCCCTAACCCACTCCAGTGCTTTCTATTGACTGTGGCCTGAAAGCAGCTGGAATTGAGAAATGCATCTTGAAGAGGTTTGGGAGGGGCAGGCAGGAAGGACACCCAGAGGTGCCCAGGGCCAGGATTAGCATGGTCACAGCTAACACCCAGATTGCAGCCCCACCATTTCTACCCCACAGCACATGTCCTGGGCAGATCACCGGGGGCATCCACTCACCATAGCAACCCAAGGACCCAGGCAGAGGGGAGCTCCATTGTGTCACTTCCTTCCATACTCACATCCACTATGGGGAAAGAGTGACTGTGGTGAATCGGGCACTGTTTCTTAACTCTTCTACCTGGAAGTGACTGCCTTACTTTTCTCACCTTTTATCAGACATAGCAAGTCCTAGGGCTATGCCTAACACCAAAGGAGACAGGGAAATACACCCCTGCAGTATTCTCAGAAGGTCAGGAGCCAGAAATAGTTGGAAAATAGAGCTAATGAGTACCACAGGGGCCAACACAGAATGTAAAAATATAGGCTCTACCAAGATATATTTACACTGACGGATTGTGAGGTTTCTGGAGGGCCTGAGGAGGGGCCAGAATTTGTAAAAGCCAGAGCTTTGGGTCCAGGCAAAACTGGATTCAAACCCCTGCTTCTCTTCTTCTTAGATGTGTGATCTTGGGTAAATTAATTATCATTTCTGAACATCAATTTCCTTATCAGTAAATTGCATATGTTATAGTCTTACGATCTCCTAGGGTTAAGGGATTCATTCACTCATTCAGTGAGATGATTGGGCTTAGCACAGCAGCTGGGAGAGAAGCTTCAGTGAGATTAGCTATTATTACTTTGTTGACAATTTTTTCCCAGTCAGTCACACAGAGCTCTAGGAGCTGGATTAAGCTCTGGGACAGCTCTAAAACACACAGTATTCTCAGAAGGAATCACCAATCCAGCCTCAGAAACTCACCCAGGCTTTGTCACCCTCTCATTCTGAAGCAGATACCACCCTTACACAATTAAAGTGGATATAAGCCCATCCAGGTCAAATCCACTGTATTTATTTAGTGCAAATCATGGGCAAGTCACTTTCCATAACATGCCCTATTTCCCTTCAACATTAAAATCTGAAGTTAGGTATTAGTTCTTTTTTCAAAAGGAAAAAAATGAGGCTCACAGAGACTAAGCAACTCGCCAAAACTCACACAGCTAGTGAGTGAGTCATAAAGGCAGAATTTAAGTTTATGTGTGCTTATCCCCCATTCATTCATTTATTTATCTACTGCCCGTTTTCCATTCGGCATTACACTGCAATACTACAAGTATATCCAAGCCTTTATCGGTTAATATAAGATAGCGTAGAGTAATATAAACCTGCATTTGTCCTCCAATATTTTAGGGAGAGTGATCCTTTTAGAACATAAGTCAGATCACGTCACTGCTCTGCTCAAAACCCTGCGTTGTGTCCCCATTTCACAGAATTAAATTCAAAGTTTATCATAGTGTTCAAGTCCCTACAGACATCTCACTACCTTATTAATCAAATACTTCCTCTGTTTCTTTTCCTTATTGTGTTTTTCTTCTTCATGCTAATCAAGCTATTTACGCATTTGTTTATTGTTTGTCTCCCTCCACTAGTATGTAAGCTTTAGGGGTGTAGAGACCTCATCTGTTTGCCCATTGCCCTATTGTTCATGCTTAGAATAGTGTGCCTGTCTGTATGTGTCTACTAGGTCTGCCATAACAAAATACCACAGACTGGGTAGCTTAAGCAACATAAATGTATTTTCTCACAACTCTGCAGTCCAGAAGTCCAAATCAGGGTTGATACCTGGGGAGGCTGCTCTTCCTGGTTTGTAAATGGGTGCCTTCTTGCTGTGTCCTCATATGGCCTTGCCTCTGTGTGCAAGGAGAAAGAGAGCGAGCGAGCGAGAGAGAATGAGAACTCTGGTATCTCTTCCTCTTCTTATAAGGACAACAGCCCTCTTGGCTTATAGTCCTACCCTTCTGACCTCTCTTAACGTTTATTATCTCCTTATAGGCCTTATTTCCAAATACAGTCACGTTGAGGGTTAGAGCTTCAGTATATGAATTTTGGGGAAACAATTCAGTCTGTAACACTGGTGCATAGTGAGTTCTCAATTTTTGTGGAACTGAATTGCATTTCTTTTATCCTATTCCATGCTGTACGTTCTGCACTGGTTTCAAACACTTTGCTGTCTTGCAGAAACCTCTCTAAATTGACTTAGGGGTTTATTCTACTCTACAGTGGGATGGAATTATTGAAATGCTGAGGGGACTTTATTCCGGGTGTCCTTTCATTAACCATCCTAGGCTTCCTTGGCCTTAGAGGAGCAAGGCACATCTTTTCAAAGTGTATCCTGAGACAAGTTAATGTTCATCTTCCTACCAGAAGTATGCAGTGTCACCAGAAATGTTAAGTATGAGGGAGATGAACATATCATGCAATTCATCCACATAATACTTAGTAGAAGGGGTATTTTGTGGCCTTTGTATTGAGTGAAAAAGAACGTGCATTTGGGGGAGGGTGTATATCCATGGGTAGAAGCTGTAGAATACATAAGTTGAAAGTGCATAGTGTGAAATCACTCTTTTGTAGTTGTGAGATAGTGGAAAATAGATATTGCTCTCTATCCCCAGTTGCTGCCACAGAACTCCTGAAACCCTTGGAATTTCCTAAGTGATAAGAGCACTAGGAGAATCTTTTGTTCTAATATTTGGTCTTTGACCCCAGCTCCTGACACAAGGTTCCTGAAAACCTTGTAATTTCCTGGATATAACAGAGTGTCTTTTGTTCTGACAAGGAGACTCTGGGTGGGCTCCTGGATGAGGGCTGGTCACCAGAAAGACCAAACCATGATTAGAGGCTTGGAATTTCACCCCTGCCCCCCACCCCCCCAGTCTCTTGAGAAGGGAGAAGGGCTGAAAATGGAGTTAATGATTGATCATGCCTATGTGATGAAGCCTCCATAAAAATCCCAATAGCATGGGGTTTGGACAGCTTCCAGGTTGGTGAACACATGGGGATTCGGGCAGAGTAGTGTGCTCAGAGGGCATGGAACCTCCAGGACCTTCCCCACATACCTTGCTCTATGCAGCTCTTCCATCTGGATGCTTATTTGTATCCTTTTATAATAAACCAGCAAACAGAAGTATACTCTTTTCTTGAGTTCTGTGAGCTGCTCTAGCAAATTAATCAGACCTAAGGAGGGGGTCATGAGAACCTCACATTTATAGTTGATCAGTCAGAAGCACAAATGACAACCTGAAGAGAACAATCTTGTGGGACTGAGCTCTTAACCTTGAGGGATCTGATGCTATCTCCATGTAGATGTCGTCAGAATTGAATTGAGTTAAATTGTAGAACACCCTGCCTGTGTCAGAGAATTGTTAATGTTGGGGAAAAGCCCCCCGCCCCCCTCACCCCCCCGCACTGGAATTTGGTTTAGAATCCTTTTAGAAAGTTAAAAAGTCCAATACTGGTAATTTCATATGGTTCAATCTAATATGTATAGTTGGGCATATGTGTAGGGGGCATAAGTGTAAATGTGTGGATTTCTGTTCACCTGTGTCTGTGTGGGGGGGGTGGTATAAGTTGAGTGGATGCGATGTATACTTGTGTGTGTGTCAGGGGAAGAGGGCATGCACATGGATGGCTGGATATAGGAATCAAGGAAGGCTTCCTGGAGGAGTTGACTTTGAAGCTTATAGTGAAAGGACAAATAAGGGCTAGTCAGGTGCACTGACAAAAAAGGGTGGAACAAATGCTCCCACCAAAGAGAACTGTGTGCAAAGGTCAGGGATAGACATATATGAACATCATCATGTCTAGATCATAAGGGTTAGGGAGCTGGGAGAGTGAGAGGAGTGGCCTCAGAGAAGAAGAAGGCACAGAAGGTCCTGTGAGCCATGGCAAGGAGAGAAAACCAAGGACCATTCACATATTAAGCAAGAAGTCTACCAAGGTGGCACAAAATAAAGACTACAAAATGGGAACAGGAAGAGGTTGTGAAATTGTATTACATTGCAAAAAAAAGGTTTTCCCTGGGCTAATAATGGTCACCTTCATCTTTCCTTGGTACTAGAACCCTTGATCTAAAGCAGGAGAGGGTCTAAGTGGAAAGAGAAGCAGGGGCCAGTAGACTGCTGTTGATCTGATGATCCAAAGAGGGTTCTTTTAAGCTGTTGAGGCACAGAATCCCCATTGGAGGGGTCTACAGAATTCCCACATAGAGGCCTGGGGGTTCTGTGCTCATGGCACCTCCTCCCCACGGACCCACTGTGTGAGGTCAAAGCCCAGAGGGAGTAGAATGAGAGCTTCCTCTTCTGTTTCTGATCATTGCTCTTGATGTGTTCCTTGTTAATAGCAGAAAAAGCCATTTGAACAGAGTCCCAGCAGTTGGTGCACATCAAAATGATCAGGAGGCAGAATGAGAGCAGGGAAGGGAGAGGAAGGTGGGCAGGGATTGCGGGGTGTGGAGATGAAGAAGGAGAAGAAACAGCAAGGATAAGCGAGATAAGCCAAGGGTCAGAGATAGAGGGAGAGCAGAAAGGAGAGGAGGACTCCGGGAGAGAAATTAAACACTCACTGTATGATAAGAGAATAGTTTGAGACCTGGGAGGAGCATCTATCTGAAGGTAATAACGTTGCTTGAGTTTGTGTGCACATATCTGTCAGGACGTTCTCTGAGAAACTGAGAACTAGACCCCAGTTTGAAGGGCGTTGAAAGTTTCTCCATCACCTTACTAATTTTCCTTTCTAACTCCGGAGTTAGAGCCCTAGGACATCCCCATCTGAAAGCAGCCTGATTTCACAGCCCCTGGGCCTGCAGTGTGGCTGCTCTGACATTTTTTTCATGGGTTTTCCATCTGCACCAACCATTGCAAATCCAATTCATATTTGGCATAAAGTAAATCAGTTTCAAGAAATCTCTTGTCATCATCCAAATCAAAACGCCACATTGAGAATGCTCAGTGCCAGCTACAAATTGTCAGAGGGGTTGAAGAAAGAGGAAAAGACTTTTGCTCTAGACAGGAGGGGAAAAACACCTTTGAATGCAATATAGTGGCTCTGTGTTATCCAAATCATTCAAATGAAACTGGAAAAAGATTTTTGAGAGCTTGGCTAATCTGTTCTGCTGTTAACATTGTCTCACCACCACCCCACCTTCCTCTGTTCTGGAAGCTTCTAACAGCAAGGACCACTTCAGAGTGTGAGCAAGTCCATTTCTTCTGAGTATCTGAAAAACCGAACCCCATTTGCCTGCAATTATGCGGGCTGCTCCAACAGCTCTACTAGGTTCTGAGGCGACAAGATGCTCTCTACAGCCCTGGAGATTTCAGTTATCACTTCTTTTGCTTTTAACCTCACAGCTCTCCGCTTTACCACTCACCACAGCCCTAGAAGTGGGAACTAGATGTGGTCAGCACACGATCTCTTAACCCATACTTATGCTTCCTACTGAACTGCCTTAAATGCCCTTAATTTCATTTATGAAATTCTTTAAAGCATTATGTACATGGTTATCTGGAAGAGAGTCTGCATTAGCAAATTACCAAATAAAAATTTGTCTCGTTTCCTATGGTGTAGAGGAGCACAACAGGAAGAGGGACTGGAATGTTTTGAAAAGAAATGAGATGATAGAAAAAAGCAAGAGAGACTAAGGACAGCTCTTTGGATGGTTACCTCTATTCCTTTATACAGCCACTATCCTTGCCTTAGAAATCCTCCCCCCTTGATTACTTAGGGAACTCATTCAAGCTCTGGAACGTTCAAGGCTATATTCCCAGAAAGCCCAGACTGTGCTTGGCACTTGGTGGGTACTCAGCAAATGTCTGCTGAAAGAATGAATGCAGGAAGCAAACATTCCTCATTTGTGTTACTTTTGCTAACTTCCCATCTTACCCCATAAGGTTAGGTTGAATGCTTCCTTTTGACTCTCAGCGGTCCTCTACTGTATCTCTCACCCTCCATCGTTGTAATGAAAGAATCTCTTATTATGTGAGTTCCTTAAATGTAGAAATTTTGTCTTGTTTACCTTTTCATTCCAAGTACGCAGCACAGTGTTGGCATCTGGTAGATACTCAATACATGTTGGGTAAATTGTGAATAAATGAAGGACATTTGAGCAAATTGGTGGTCACATGAAGATACTGAATCTGAGTGATAAGAGATTAGATGAGTCAAAGAAACTGCAAGGCCCCCCAGATTGAAGTGACAAAACCCTACGAACAACTTCAGGACTATCAGTCAAGGTTTCAGATATGGACTATATGCATATTTAGTATAACCAAAGAGCTGGAAATGGGATGCAGAGTGATCACCAAGCAAGCCTTGGCAGTACCAGTGAGTGCTTCTAGGGGCTCCTAACCTTTTCAGACACCAGAACACTGGAGCCACCAGGCTCTAAGCATAGAGAGATGGAGGTTTCATGATGGCAATTAAAGCAGATAGCCTTCTTAGGTGATGTGATTGAGGGACACCAAAGTCCTCCTCTGTCCGAAAATCCTTCCCCGCTCGACACTTGCAGGAGGAAAATGTCCACAGAGCCCCTCTCATGTGAGAGCAAGAGATTCACATTTTGGTCCTTTTGGCACCTCTCATCATGACCATTGACCTTATTGATTAGGTATCCAGAAGCCAGTAGGGTTCTGAGGGAATGGGGTAGACATTTTCGGTGAAGGGTAGGACCAAATCCTTAGAACTCAGAGTTCATTCCATTAACTCAGTAACTGACTCATTTAAGAATCTCACTGAGTGTCATCTGAGTGCCAGACACTGTGCTAAGTGCTTGGAATACAGCTGTAATCAAAACAAACATGGTCCTGTTCTCTTGGATTATAGGCAAAAAACTTGGGGTGGAAATTTGCAAATTCTAGCAGGCATAACTCACCTGGAGAGTTTGTTAAAGTAATGATACCAAACCTCATGCCCCCACTCCAAAACTTTTTTCTGATCAAGTAAGTCTGGGCTGGTCCCAGGCATCTGCATTTCTAACCAGCTTTCTAGCTGATCCTGATTAAGTGGTCCAGGACCACATGCTTAAAAATACTGACACAGAGGGGAGGGTTAGCTGTAAAATGGAAGTGGGGGAAAGAGGAAAGCAAAGGAAAATGCAGCGCAAAGACGAATCTAGAAATGAGGTTTTGACTGAGTTTTTCTGCAGTGATTTATTCCAACCCCCTCATTATATAGATGTGAGGTCTGAAAATAGGGTGTGATCTTCCCAGTCACAAAGAAAATGGAGATGGGTGAGGAGCAGACCTCTAGCCTTCCAGCTCTTTCCACTTTACTTCTTCTCCCCCCCTTCACCTGCTTCTTAAGTGTGCCCACTTAAGGGAAGCTGTTAAGGGGTGGGCCATGATGTGAGGACAGACCACACAAACTTCTATGGAGCTTAAGAAGGACATAGGACTAGGCATAAATGGTTTCACCAAAGGCTACTTTGAGAATAATAATAAGAAATATACGGTCTTTCAAAATTTTGCCGTCAGCAAAATATTCTCAGACCTCATTACCTCACTTGATTCTCACAACTCCCATCCATGAAGTATTGCCTTAATGATAAGGAGATTGCTCAAGGTCACATGGTGGGTAAGTGGTAAAGCTGGGTCTCAAACCCTGGTCTTCTCACTCCAAGTCCTGTGCTTGCCTTCGAGATATAGAAGATAGAAAGTCAGGATCTTAAAGAAGAGGGGTCATTGGCAGCCTACTTACCAGTCATTAGCACACCAGGCCACCAGCAAGTCATCACCAGGCCAAACTGTGGGATGTAGCGTCACAGGCGTCCACTGTACATAAGGGGCATAAGAGAGAAGTGAAAACACTTCCGAAAGATTCTTCTCAGGGTGTGGAATTTTGCCTGGATCAGGCTCTCCATTTGACTTGCATTCGAACACTGAATAATAAAATTTGAAAATGTCGGAGACCATCCTCCTAGCATGTTGAGTGCCTGTTGAGGCTAGATTGTTTAAAAAAAAAAAAAAAAAGAATCTTTGAGGTTAGTAAAATCTCTCATGTTTTCCAAAAACATATTTTCTCCCCCTCTTCTTCTTTTCTTCTCTCCTCCTCCCAATCTCTCTCCCTCTCTCTCCCTCCCTCTCTTCCTCCTCTCCCAGAGGATAAAACTTCATGGAAGTGACCAGGAAAACCACTGGACCCATTCCTATCAAAAACAAAAAATCAAATTCTGATTTCTCCACTGGGTCTAAAAAGATGTCAGGAGAGATCTTGCATCTGCCTTGTTAAATCCTGTCATAATATATCTATGTTGCTTTCCCGAACCACCTACCTACTAACAGTATCAATACAGGAAATAAATTTACTGTGGCTTTATTCTTGGGTTTCTCTCCTTAATAGATTTCTTTACTTTGGATACATAATCCTTCTGCTTAATCATCAACATGTACATTTCTTTTGGGGCCATGATCAGCTTTCCTAAAATGTCATTTCTAAGATACACATTACTTTTTTGGAATATCAGAGTGAAATTTGCTCATCTCAGATCTGGCCTCTCTCCTAGAGCGGTTTTCTCAAAGGCTATCAGAAGGGTTTGATATCCATCTATGTGGTCTCCCAGCCCTGTGGCCTCTAATCTGTGGACCTGAAGATTAATCTCATGTTAGCTCACTCAGCATTCTGCAAACATCTTCTCTGCCTCTTTGGATTTCAATTTCCAATTAAATAATTTTTTCAAATCATATCCATTTCAAAAACAAGTTTCTTAATGGCAGAGATAGAATAAAATGATTGTCAATCCCCAGATGCTCCAAAGGCAATTCTGGAACCAGCAAGTTCCAAAGCCCATTTTTCTTTTTTTTCTCTAGATCTAATTTTTCACCTCAAGAGTAAGGTGGTTCACTTGTACGATCTAAGATATTTCTCCAGACATCTTTCCTCCCCTCAGTCTGTTCTGGTGGTGTCTTAATCTCTTTCAAGTGCAGTTTTCTTTTAATGGTTTTCCATGACTTTTCATACAAAATTTTTGGAATTTTTCGGTGATAACTACAGAAGACTCTCCATGCTTTAGTCTAGGGATCAGCAAACTATGGCCACAGGCCAAATCCAACCTACTACCAGTTTTCAGATGCCCTGTCAAGTAAGAATGGTTTTTCCATTTTTAAATGATTGAAAAAAAATTAAAAAGAATATTTTGTAACACCTGAAAATTTTAGAAATTCAAATTTCAGTTTTCAGAAATAGCTTTATTGGAACACAGCCATTCTTATTCATCGAAGTATTGTCAATGTCTGATTTCATGTTGTAACCCCCAAATTGAGTGGATGCAGTAGATACTGTGTGGCTCTCAAAGCCTAAAATATTGACCATCTGGCCCTTTACAGAAAGGGTTTGTCAATTCCTGTTCTAGTGAGTTCCAGATAGCTTATCAATTTGTCATTTTATTCTTAGTTAATTTTTTGGTCAATAAAAATATATTTAATGCTATTATCTTTTTTAGTGCTGCCCAGTGATGATCATTTTAATCAAGAATGCAAGGGGAGGGAGGTAAGAATGTATTTTTTCAAACCTCATGATAGATTGAAATATTTCAAGCCTTTAGTCTAGCTACTCTTTATCTCTGCAGGAAGGATGGGAGGATGGCAATACCTTTCTGTAAGAGGAGATCTCCTTTCCACCTCTCTTACCATCTCTTGCTCTCTGTTTCTACGGCTCTAACTTACTTTAAACCATTGCCATCTCTTACTGAGACCATACAGTAGCTTCCCAATTAGTTTCACGCATCAGCTTTGGTCTCTGCATTTCATTTGCTTGCTGATACCAGAATAATCTATCTAAAACACAAATCTTACTGTGACAGCCTCTTGCTTGGAAACATTCAAGGTGTGCTAGTTGGCCTGAGAATCTGGGCCCAGCTTTTTAGTGGGACACACGGGTTCCACGCTTTGTCCCTGTGTCCTTCTGCAATCTCACTTCCTCCCTCCCATGCTCCCTCCCTCTTTTCTTCCTCTTTATTTATTTAGCATTGGACTGTTTGCAGCCCTATCACAGCCATTTCCACTACAGGAAGAGAAAAAGTTTTCTCCTTGCCTTATCTTACATGATAAATTCTCAGAATTATACTTTTGTTTTTTATTGGAGTATAGTTGCTTTACAACGTTGTGATAGTTTCTTCTGTACAACGAAGTGAATCAGCTGAATGTATACCTATATCCCCTCCCTCTTGGACCTCCCTCCAGCTCCCCCAACCATCCCACCCATCTAGGTCATCACAGAGCACCGAGCTGCGCTCC
Organism: Delphinus delphis; assembly: GCF_949987515.2. Classification (NCBI taxonomy): domain Eukaryota; kingdom Metazoa; phylum Chordata; class Mammalia; order Artiodactyla; family Delphinidae; genus Delphinus; species Delphinus delphis. Next base: position 67,058,679 of record NC_082699.1, on the reverse strand, counting down.
CTGTGCTATACAGCAGGTTCCCACTAGCTATCTATTTTACACATGGCTGTGTATATGTGTCAATCCTAATCTCCCAATTCATCCCACCCTCTCCTTCCCCCGCTGTGTCCACATGTCCCTTCTCTGTGTCTGCGTCTCTATTCCTGCCCTGCAAATGGGTTCATCTGTACCATTTTTCTAAATTCCACATATATGTGTTAACATACAATATTTGTTTTTCTCTATCTGACTTACTTCGCTCTGTATGACAGACCCTAGATCCATCCACATCTCTACAAATGACCCAATTTCATTTCTTTTTATGGCTGAGGAATATTCCATTGTATATATGTACCACATCTCCTCTATCCATTCATCTGTCGATGGACATTTAGGTTGTTTCCATGTCCTGGCTATTGTAAATAGTGCTGCAATGAACATTGGGGTACATATGTCTTTTTGAACTATGGTTTTCTCAGGATATGTGCCCAGTAGTGGGATTGCTGGGTCATATGGTAGTTCTATTTTTAGTTTTTTAATGAATGTCCATACTGTTCTCCATAGTGGCTGTATCAATTTACATTCCCACCAACAGTGCAAGAGGTTTCCCTTTTCTCCACACCTTCTCCAGCATTTATTGTTTATAGATTTTTTTGACAATGGCCATTCTGACTGGTGTGAGGTGATACCTCATTGTAGTTTTGATTTACATTTCTCTAATAATTAGTGATGTTGAGCATCTTTTCATGTGCCTCTTGGCCATGTGTATGTCTTCTTTGGGGAAATGTCTTTAGGTCTTCTGCCCATTTTTGGATTGGGTTGTTTGTTTTTTTGATATTGAGCTGCATTAGCTGTTTCTGTATTTTGGAGATTAATCCTTTGTCAGTTGCTTCATTTGCAAATATCTTCTCCCATTCTGGGGGTTGTCTGTTTGTCTTGTTTATGGTTTCCTTTGCTGTGCAAAAGCTTTGAAGTTTAATTAGGTCCCATTTGTTTATTTTTGTTTTTATTTTCATTACTCTAGGAGGTGGGTCAAAAAAGATCTTGCTGTGATTTACATCAAAGAGTGTTTTTCCTATGTTTCCCTCTAAGAGTTTTATAGTGTCTGGTCTTACAATTCAGAATAATTATAGTAATAAAAATAATAATAGTTAGCATTTACTGCACCTTCTTGACCTAACAGTCCACCCTGAAAAATACCTGGCATATATTAGATTGTCAATATCTCGAAATGAAACAAAACAATCTTAAGAGACAGATATTCTTCCCATTTTATAGATGAGAAATGTGAGGTTCAGAGAAGTTATATAGCTTGCTCAAATCCACAGTATGCAAATTCAGGTTTCTCTGACTTTGAAACCCAAGATCTTGCCATAAAGTCCTACCTTCTTCACCAAAGAACACATCCTCCTGTGTGTTGATGTGCTGGCAAATGTTTAACAATGGCTGTCTCTTCTGGGGTGTGGACATGGTGTGGACTGGGTGTGGGAGACTCTTATTTGCAGTTTTTTTCCAATTTCAGTGGAGTAAATACAGCAGTGGTGAATTTCAAACTACCAATGTGATACCACTGAATGAGAAGTTGGGAAGAGATGTGTGGTAGTGCACCATTCTATAGAATCTCTATCATATCAATGCAATACATGCAAACGAACTCAAGAGCACAGATAGTAATAAAAGATGGTAAAATAACTAGGAAACGATGAGTTTGGAATATTTATTAACCTTTGTTTTTCTAATATAGTGTGTGAAATTTTAAGTTTATGTAATTTAAAATGGCTGTCTTTAACAGTTGATTCACAAAATTCCTGAACATATAACATTTGGCTCTCCTGAGCTGGTACAAGTCATTTCCGGTTTCTCTGGGAGGTAGGATTGCAGACGTGTAAAAAGGCTTCTGCTATTACAGATACAAAATGAAATGTGAACATTCTGTGACAAGTTTGGGGACTGGGAACAAAAGAATAAGACTGAGTTAAATTTTCAATAGCGTCTTCCCATACAAAGTAAGTTTAGGGTCAGTTTAACAGTGGGATCAAAAAAAAAAACAGTGGGATCATACGGCATCTTAAGAAGGCTTTAGAAAAAAAAATCTAATCTTTTTTTTTGTTTTTTTTTGGAGATATAATTGACATATAGCACTGTATAAGTTTAAGATGTATCACATAATGATTTGACTTACACGTATTATAAAATGATTGCCACAGTAAGTTTAGTTAAATATTGGTATTAAAAAGAGAGAGAGAATTTAGTTGTTCTTGTAATGAGAACTCTTAGCATCTGCTCTCTGAACAACTTTCAGATATACCACATGGCGGTGTTGACTTTAGTCATCATGTTGTATTTTATATCCCTAGTACTTATTTATCCTATAATGGGAAGTTTGTACATTTTGACCACGTTTATCCAATTCCCCTTCCCCCTCTATATCTTAACACAATGTTAAATGTGTCACTAGACTTCCCATTGCCTTCATTCCATCTCTTGGGAACTCAGGAAAAGTGATTCTGATCTAGACCTTGGAGGAAAAAGAGACTGTCCTTTCTAGCAGGAAAGGAGCTGGTCAGACATTGGAGGGGTTTAATTAGTGAAAATTATTGAATAACTGTGCATTACATAAACAGATGGTGCCAATGCATTTCCTGTCTTAACATTTTCAAAACTAAGAGAGAATTCAATGCTTTTAGCCTAGACCCTCTTTTTTTCCATTGGATATCCATGTAGAGTTCTAAGAAGTGGAAGTTTCCATCTCTTAGACCACATTACCAAAGCTTCTTATCTTTAAACTCTTTTCAAATCTACCATATTATAAGAGTGCCTATTGAAACCAGGTACTAACAATGAAATGAAAAGTCATTTACAGAAGTATATTGTAATAATTTTGCTTTAGTTGTAGTCTTCACATATATATTATTCATTTATTTTTTCCCCATTTAGATATGGAACCACTCAAGTTTGGTTCTCCGTTTGGGAGAATTGGCAAAACTCTGTGATACTAATGCTATCAGCACAGCACTAATAATTGACTTGCTCACATGGTGAGGTTGTTTTTTTTTTGTTTGTTTTTGTTTTTTTTTAAATTCGGAGATACAGGACAGCAGAAGACACTACTCTGTGCAGTATAATATATGTGACCTTCATCCAGTGAAACAAAACTTATTACACACTTATTTGCCCTGTATCAAGTCAAATTACAAATGAGAAAAGTTTAAACTTAGTAGTCTTCAAAAATGCAAATAAATATGAGCTACCTTTTTTTTTTCATAATTAAATTAATAAATGTCAGAGCTTCTCTGTGCAAGAGAAGTATTGTACCAACGGAGGAAGAGCAAATAGTAAGGCCATTTGTGAAACCAGCTTATCAATTTGCATCAAGAATCTAAAGCCACACAGATGTGTTTCCCAGGGTTATTTATATTAGCAAACAATGAAAACAACCAACATATACAACAATAGGAGTATGTATAATTAGATTGTTTTATATGTTTATACATTTTTACATATTTTATATAAAATGGAATGTCATGCAACTTTTAAAATGATATTTTAACAGAACTTTTAAAATACAGATAAATATTGATACTTTCCATTTAAGGGAAATGAGCATTCAAAATTGTATGTGCTGCATAATCTGAATTATGTTAAGTCAAGTCTGAAAGGAAATAAGCCCAAATATGAATAGGACTTATCTCTGGATGACGGAATTATAAATGACTTTTCTTTCTTCTTTTTTCCTTTTCTATTTTTCCACAAGAATTCTATTATGGACATGTATTACTTTTATAATACAAACATACGTAGTGCAGCCCCTGTCCCTGGCCCTCTAGAATCCCTAAGACGATCAGTATACTAGAAATAGAACAAATATCCCACCAATCCATACATTAACAAAAGAAATAGTAAAATAAATCATGTCACTGTTCAAGTGAGCCCAGGTGCAGAGCTGGCTCAGAGACCTGGATTGGATGAGAGTGGCGGGAACGGGGGGAGTGCAGACTGGAATGAATAGTTTTGGGCTGAGGGATGTCTGCTGAAGGAGGAGGTGGTCGGATGATAGGACCCCAGCCAAAGGGCGAGAGAGGGCAAGTCACGTCCTGCAGGAAAATTAGTACATTCAAGGAACTGAAACTTATCCTGTTTAGTTCAAAGAAAGGCGGAAGAGAGGATTGCCCTGGGGTCGGGGTGGGAGGAAGTCAGGCATAATGGGAAACGGAGCTTGAGGAGTGGAGGGTCCTTCAGATGGTGCCACTTCTATGCTGTTTGTGACTCTCTGGGGTGTGATGGTCTGTCATCTCTGTTTTTCTCCACGCACCCCTCTTCTCCCCTTTACAGATAACTACATTTCTCTGCACATTTATGGTTTCTGCTCCTTCATAACTTCAGCTTGCTTTTGCCTGTAGTTTGCTCTGGTCCTATGTGGTTTTTCAGCTCAGATTCTCTAGATCAGACTCACTTTCTGTGTTTGAGATCCGTGGGAGAGAAACCTGACAGGTCCAGCTTAGTTCCGGTGTCAAATCTTAGTCTGATCACCTGTGGCTTGGGGTGAGGGTAAGAAGGGGCAAATGTGAGCGCCGAGGACCAACTCCTCTCAACAAAGAAAGTGGGTGGGGGCCACTAGGAACTCACCAAAACATTTCTGGACTGAGGCAAGAGGACGCTAGGGGAGACTGATTCATAACGATGAGCGTTAGGGAAATCCTGCAACTCTCATGTCGGCTACTGACTACTGATGGCAAAGCAAGGCTGACAAACCACACCTAAGGTGACAATGTTCTCTCTGTAAATTGCAACATCTACTTCCTTTTACACTTCAAAATGCATGCAGATGACATTCACAAGCCGACCACCTACCCATGGCTTATAGTTTACCAGCAATTCCTAGTCTTTCCAAGTAAAAACGTAACCTCTCTCTCATCACACAGTCCTCTTACTCAAGTGTGACATTATTTTAGTGAAATAACATTGAATCAGTACCAATTCATTTTTCCCAAATATTAATTTTGAAGTTTCAAACCTGTAGAAAAGTTGCAAGAAAATTACAATGAACACCCATTTTATTTTATTTAGATTCACAAATTGCTGACATTTTGCTACATCTGATTTATCTTGCTCCTCTCTTTTCTCTGAACCATGTAAGAGGAAGACGCACATATAAATGACTCTTAAACCCTAAACCTTTCAGCATAAATGTCCTGAGGAAAAGGACTTTCTTCTACACAATCACAATACACATTTGCCTGCCTGGAGTCTTCAAGTTAGATTAGCCACCTTCATTCTTTGTGGTCAAGATTCCAATTTGCTTCAAAGATTTGTGCTTAAAATGCATTTCCACACACACTCCAAATGAGGAAAATCTTTAAAGTCTCTGAAAAGTGAAGTTATTTTTCCTTCTATTTCCCCATGGTCTGTAGGGACACTTCGGTGAGTGATTTAAGTCTGTATACTAAGGCAGGTGAACTGCCTTATAGGGGGCAAATGTCATTCCGAGGTGCATATGTCATTTTGGTTAAAATTGGATTTCTCTCCAGGATATTGTGTTTTCCTTGGGAAGATCAATGCGTTAACCTCACTTCATTGAGAGGCCAGAGAATGCCAAATTATGTGACGGGATTAAATGGATTCTTTGCGTGCTTTGGGCTAATTGCTAGGTTTGGTGTAGGGAGATTTTCCTCCCTTCTCCATGCATTATGACTGCAAGAGGGGCAGCTATTTCCTTTTGACTCAGGTACATCACGAGAACCTCAGACCCAGGTTCCCAATGCTTCAGATAGAAGAACCACAGGAGTACTACCAAATTCAACAACTTTATCTTACAGATGAGGGTTGTATAACAAATTCAGCTGATTTCACGGATGAGAGTCAAAGCGGTGAAGGCTTGTTCTGGATCCAAAGCTTCGCATGAAGGGCAGAGCTGGATCTAGGAACTGGACTCCTGATTCCTAGGAAGGCACTTTTTAACAGAATTCTGCCTTTCCAACAGACCTAGCGTTGCATATTTTCTTATTTGCTGCAAGGGTGAGCAGTTGTAAATCCATGTGTAGCCCCTGTTTTCCATGGCACACCAGCTGGAAATATCAAAGGGTCCCAATAGACAGGCAGTAGTTTCTGACATTATCCTAAACAATAATATATATGGGACCTTGCTTCTTCCTAATCCTCCCTTTCTGGTCTAGGAGTCTCTTGGATTGTCTTTGGTGAACTCACAGAGGGCCTTGACTCTCCTCCGGAATATGTAAGCATTTCTGACTCTTCTGTCATCTTACCTTATGTCTCTTTGATTTTTTGTGCCTGGGAGTAGCTGCATCTTAAGACCATATCCTTAGTTGAGTCCACCCTCTAGTTTTTCCTCCAGCCTTACATTGTATGGCCACGACCTTGTGTGGAGGAGAAGGAAATACTCTCCTCTCACTGTTGGTCAATTCTGACTTGGAGCAGAATTGTCTTGGTCTCAGCATCTGACAGCCTCGACTTTTAAGAAAATTTTTATTTAATGGGCTCCCTCCACTGAACACAATCCTGCTTCTGGGACTTTGTCACACATCCTTGCAGGGACTGAGCCAGAAGATAATCCTCTGTGAAATAAGAATTATTCCACCCACGTTTTCAGAACAGGACACTAATGCTTAGAGGTGGTAAGGGTCCTGCAACTATTAAATGGAAGAATCAGAGTTTGGCATTTAGTCTGATCACCTGTGGCTTGGGGTGAGGGTAAGAAGGGGCAAATGTGAGCGCCGAGGACCAACTGTCTTCATTGCCCATGGCCTACCCATTAACCCACACTGGTTTTCTTACTCACCCTGGCATTCAAGTTGGAGAGAAGAGGATGTTTGATGACATGAGGGTCTTCAGTATCTATGAAATCACAGCCCAGGCTCTTCAAGGAAGGGAAAGGCAAGGAAGCACATACTCATTTGCACAACCTGCTCCATAGCCTTCCGGACCTTTGAACTAAGTCTTTCTGAAAGCTGCTGTTAGCCACTCAGTCATGGAAAGTTTGCAAGCCTGGACCTCTAGAGAATTTCCCACTTCTTTCTAGAAATAAGAAGCCTGGGGAAAGTTCTCCTTCTCCCCTCAACATCCTACGAAAAGAATAACTAGAGTCTTCTTTGATATGAAGAGAGACGAATACAGCCCATAACCACCAACCCATTAATCTCTCTAAGAAGAAATGCATGCAGATGACATTCACAAGCCGACCACCTACCCATGGCTTATAGTTTACCAGCAATTCCTAGTCTTTCCAAGTAAAAACGTAACCTCTCTCTCATCACACAGTCCTCTTACTCAAGTGTGACATTATTTTAGTGAAATAACATTGAATCAGTACCAATTCATTTTTCCCAAATATTAATTTTGAAGTTTCAAACCTGTAGAAAAGTTGCAAGAAAATTACAATGAACACCCATTTTATTTTATTTAGATTCACAAATTGCTGACATTTTGCTACATCTGATTTATCTTGCTCCTCTCTTTTCTCTGAACCATGTAAGAGGAAGACGCACATATAAATGACTCTTAAACCCTAAACCTTTCAGCATAAATGTCCTGAGGAAAAGGACTTTCTTCTACACAATCACAATACACATTTGCCTGCCTGGAGTCTTCAAGTTAGATTAGCCACCTTCATTCTTTGTGGTCAAGATTCCAATTTGCTTCAAAGATTTGTGCTTAAAATGCATTTCCACACACACTCCAAATGAGGAAAATCTTTAAAGTCTCTGAAAAGTGAAGTTATTTTTCCTTCTATTTCCCCATGGTCTGTAGGGACACTTCGGTGAGTGATTTAAGTCTGTATACTAAGGCAGGTGAACTGCCTTATAGGGGGCAAATGTCATTCCGAGGTGCATATGTCATTTTGGTTAAAATTGGATTTCTCTCCAGGATATTGTGTTTTCCTTGGGAAGATCAATGCGTTAACCTCACTTCATTGAGAGGCCAGAGAATGCCAAATTATGTGACGGGATTAAATGGATTCTTTGCGTGCTTTGGGCTAATTGCTAGGTTTGGTGTAGGGAGATTTTCCTCCCTTCTCCATGCATTATGACTGCAAGAGGGGCAGCTATTTCCTTTTGACTCAGGTACATCACGAGAACCTCAGACCCAGGTTCCCAATGCTTCAGATAGAAGAACCACAGGAGTACTACCAAATTCAACAACTTTATCTTACAGATGAGGGTTGTATAACAAATTCAGCTGATTTCACGGATGAGAGTCAAAGCGGTGAAGGCTTGTTCTGGATCCAAAGCTTCGCATGAAGGGCAGAGCTGGATCTAGGAACTGGACTCCTGATTCCTAGGAAGGCACTTTTTAACAGAATTCTGCCTTTCCAACAGACCTAGCGTTGCATATTTTCTTATTTGCTGCAAGGGTGAGCAGTTGTAAATCCATGTGTAGCCCCTGTTTTCCATGGCACACCAGCTGGAAATATCAAAGGGTCCCAATAGACAGGCAGTAGTTTCTGACATTATCCTAAACAATAATATATATGGGACCTTGCTTCTTCCTAATCCTCCCTTTCTGGTCTAGGAGTCTCTTGGATTGTCTTTGGTGAACTCACAGAGGGCCTTGACTCTCCTCCGGAATATGTAAGCATTTCTGACTCTTCTGTCATCTTACCTTATGTCTCTTTGATTTTTTGTGCCTGGGAGTAGCTGCATCTTAAGACCATATCCTTAGTTGAGTCCACCCTCTAGTTTTTCCTCCAGCCTTACATTGTATGGCCACGACCTTGTGTGGAGGAGAAGGAAATACTCTCCTCTCACTGTTGGTCAATTCTGACTTGGAGCAGAATTGTCTTGGTCTCAGCATCTGACAGCCTCGACTTTTAAGAAAATTTTTATTTAATGGGCTCCCTCCACTGAACACAATCCTGCTTCTGGGACTTTGTCACACATCCTTGCAGGGACTGAGCCAGAAGATAATCCTCTGTGAAATAAGAATTATTCCACCCACGTTTTCAGAACAGGACACTAATGCTTAGAGGTGGTAAGGGTCCTGCAACTATTAAATGGAAGAATCAGAGTTTGGCATTTAGTCTGATCACCTGTGGCTTGGGGTGAGGGTAAGAAGGGGCAAATGTGAGCGCCGAGGACCAACTGTCTTCATTGCCCATGGCCTACCCATTAACCCACACTGGTTTTCTTACTCACCCTGGCATTCAAGTTGGAGAGAAGAGGATGTTTGATGACATGAGGGTCTTCAGTATCTATGAAATCACAGCCCAGGCTCTTCAAGGAAGGGAAAGGCAAGGAAGCACATACTCATTTGCACAACCTGCTCCATAGCCTTCCGGACCTTTGAACTAAGTCTTTCTGAAAGCTGCTGTTAGCCACTCAGTCATGGAAAGTTTGCAAGCCTGGACCTCTAGAGAATTTCCCACTTCTTTCTAGAAATAAGAAGCCTGGGGAAAGTTCTCCTTCTCCCCTCAACATCCTACGAAAAGAATAACTAGAGTCTTCTTTGATATGAAGAGAGACGAATACAGCCCATAACCACCAACCCATTAATCTCTCTAAGAAGAAATGATGACAGACATGATGATGATGGTGATGACAGTGGTGACGAGGCGGAGGAGGAACATGTCCAATGGACCAGGCAATATGCCAGGCATTGCCATTATAGATTTCTAAAACGTTTGATGACCTTAAGAAAGAAATACGATTGCTCTCATTTCAAATGTGAGAAAACAGTCTCTGAGGGGTTCACACTACAAAGCAAGTAAGAGTCAGTACTGGGATTATTTTAGGAGAGGGGTCATTCCCTTCTCCCTACCACACTTTCTCCCATAACTATTTGCCACACTAATGCTCGATTCCTTTGGACTCGACTGTGTCATGACAATGGAAGCTCATGTCATCTTTCACATGTGGGGATATTTCTAATAGCCATTCTGGCAGTTGCAGAGTTGCAGGGTGCTGTCAGAGGATTCAGTTATTTATGACCCAACCCAACGGGAGTCAAGGATTCGGGATCACGCCTCTCAGTCTAGGAGGAGACACATCTCATTTGCGCCCCTTGCTCCAGGGAATGTGAGAATTGCGACTGCAGTGATTCAATCACAGTTGTTCAATAACCTTACACAGGAGGAAAATGTCAGTCAAACGTGTCTCTTCACATTACATGCCTATCCTTGTTCCCTCAGCCCAGTTCATCCATCTTCCGTTCTCCAGGGGCATTAAGGGGACAGGCATCTGGGGGTGGTGGGCTGTTGGGCTGACTGATGTGGGGCTTGCGTGCAAAAAGCAACCAAGGCTTTTGAGTGCAATTATTGAAGTCCGCCTGTTTCACTGATGAAGGATCTGAATGAAAGCTGCCTTTAAAGGGTTCTGAAAAGGGAGGGATAACAAGAGATCAAAGCCGGTCCAAAAAAGAGAAAACACTTTATTTATAGCTTCCACACTAATTCAAAACAATCTGATGAGCAGAGTTTTGCCCATGCACGCACTTTCCACAAAAACAAATGCCTCTCGGGTTGCTTTTATTCTAATATAATATCAGTGCCCAAGGCGAGAAACATTCTGTACTTCACTCAGCAGAGCCTGTCCAAATTTACAATTAAATGGGACTGACACAGCTGATCATACTGGAGCTTGTTTCCTTTTCAGCTGGGGCCTTTCTTTTGGAAGCTTGGTTATTATGCTGGCTGTATTCCAAACGGATGGAGCTCACTGTACCATTTCCCTTGCAGGCACTGGGACACTGTGTGCAGTTAGAGCAGTGGGTCTCCAGCCAGGGAGATTTTGTCCCCTGGGGGACACTTGGCAATGTTGGAGACATTTTTGATTGTCACCGCTGGGGGGTGGGGGTGGGGGGTTGTTACTGGTATGTAGTGGGTAGAGGTCAGAGATGCTGTTAAACATCCTACAATGCATAGGATAGCTCTCCCTCCCCTGGCCCCAAATGTCAATAATGCTGAGGTTGAGAAACCTTGAGTTAGAGGACAGCTGGTTGGTAGGGCCCTCCAGGGTCGGGGAGATTGGAGAGGCTCTCATCATGAAGTTGTAGGACATGAAATCATCAGTGGAGTTTGCTGATCAAAATTCTCTCTGAGAAGGAAGTGCAATAAGCCCAAGAGGGAAACCAGAATGTCACACAGAAAACAAAGGGCTATAAGTAGATATTTGATTTAAGATGATGGAGCCACATTGGCAGCACCATGGAGATGCATGAAGGAGAGGAGGTTGAGTAGGTTTGGAGCAATGTCTGCCAGTAAGTCTTGTTGTCTGTCTCTCAAAGTTATTGTTCCCTGCAACGTGGAGTGAAGACATGGTGTCTTTTGGAGGACTAGTAATGAGGCAGATGCTTTTGGAATATTTTTATTATTATTTTTTCCTAATATATCAGAATATTTTGAATAGTGGTCTCAAAGAGGTGACCTACCAGTGAATTAACCATGCTGCAGGTTAATCTTTCATTCTGTCAACGTGATAGATAGAAAGAAAGAAAGAAAGAAAGAAAGAAAGAAAGAAAGAAAGAAAGAAAGAAAGAAAGAGAAAGAAAGATAGAAAGAAAGAAGCAAAGAAAAGAAAAGAAAAGGAAGGAAGGAGGAAAGGAAGAAAGAAAGGGAGGGAGGGAGGGAAAGGAAGGAGTGGAGGGAGTAGAGGGGAGGGAGTGGAAGGAAGAAAGGAAGGAAGGGAGGAAGGAAAAGGAAGAAGGAAAGAAAGGGAAAGAAAGAAAGAGAAGGAGGGAAAGGAGGGAGGGGAGGGGAGGGAGGGAGGGAAGGAAGAGAAAGGAAGAAGGAAAAACAGAAGGAAAGAAAGAAAGAGAAAAAGAAAGAAAAAGAGAAAGAAAGAAAGAAAGGGAAAAAGAAAGAGAGAAAGGAGGGAAGTAGGGAAGGAGTGAGGGGGAGAAGAAGAGGAGAGAGGGGAGAAGAGAGGGAGGTTGTGAAAGTTGACAGGTCACACAATTTTGGTTCCACAAACCCCAGCCCTCTCTGTCTCTATTATTATACCTGGCCTCAGTCACGCATTTATGTGACTAGCCAGACTCTGTAAGCATTTCAGTTTTTTACTCCTCTGGTCTCAGATTTCATCATTACCTCCCAGATGTTTAGCATTAGAAAAATTCCTAAAATCATACTATGCCTTGGTCTGTCCACAAAGCTGGCCGAGATTTCATTTACTACACAAAGAGAAACCTTAGCATTTAGATCGCTTTTCATGAGAGGTGTGGGAAGCCAGCCAATTGCTTTATGGTCACTTTAAATAAAGGATCATACAATGAATATTAGATGAATAACCACAAGCATCATCTAGCCCAGTGGTAGCTTCCTCTTAGAATTATCTGGGAGCTTTTGAAAAACACCCTTCCTCCAACCCTACCTCCAGAAGTTCTGATTTAATTGGGCAGGAGTGGGCCTGGGAATCTGTATTTTTAAAGCTCCCAGATGGTCATAGCTGCAGCCAAGGCTGAAAACCTTGATCTAGTCTGTCTTCCTCATTCTCAGAATAGGAAAGTGAAGGTCAGAGAGGCATAAAGTTTGCCCAAAACATATTTGCTATCTGTATGTGTTTCTACATCTTTTGCATTCTCCTCTCCAACCAGGGCTAAATATGCATCAGAAAAGATAAGAGGGAAACCCAAGAAGTGTGCTAGGAGCGTTTCTAGCTCTTGTTGGCAGAAAGACCTGTTGGTTGGCAGTTTCTGGAGGGAACCAGGCTCTCCTGATTTTCGCAGCTGAGTAGAGGACTGTGGGTCCTCCAGTTCCCAGAAACATCCCACGGCCATGGTGGGTGGCTTGCAATGCTGTCTTAGCTTGAGAAACACCTTCTTTTGCTTGCTTTGTTTGAGTCCAGTATTTTCTCTGCTTTGAATTTCAGGCATATCAGCATTATCTAAGGCACGGATGGGGATTTGCTTGGAAGGATGTAGAGATATCTGTTCTTATTGAAAAAATAAAATTCAGTCGGTCATTATAGTGATGTTTATAGGAAAGGAAACACCAGCCAAATTCCTGTTGAGCAAAACAGTAGCCTGGAGATGTGTGATGGGGAACATGGTGACCCGCGTTTATAAGAGGGACCAGTGCCTGGTGGTTGCTTGACTCAGTTGCGGGGGACAGTAGAGGAATCAGACTTCCTCAATCCCAGCTTTGCCAACTATACATTCTGCAAACAGGCAAGCGCTCAAGCCCACACACAGAGCTAAGGCCCTGAAAACACGCAACCCCACAGTATCCCACCTCTTCCAAATATTTCAGAGGTGTCAGGCACTTTATGTGTCTCTTTTCATTTATTCCCATAGTGTCCCACGTGTGAAGTTGATATTCAAGTCCACATTTTGTGAGAGCATAAACTGAGGATCAGAAAGATGAGGAGCCCTCTCCAAAAACCGCATGGCGAGGAGCTAGCAGAGGTAGGGCTCACAGCCAGTATTCTTTTAACTAGAGATGAACATGTTTACCTGTACGCTTCATGGGCTTTTATTGAACACTTGCTTGTGCTTGGAAAGTGGGTTTTGGTTCTTTGGAAAGAGCTGGCCTTGGTAGGATTAATCAAGAAATTGATTTATTCTAGTTCCATATTGTCCTCAAATGCACTCTCAGGATGTTCATTCCCATCTTTGACCACACTTCAGGCAGATCACATGGCTTTTCTCACCTGTTTCTAGTTACTTTCAATTATTATGAGTCTCACTTTCAGATATGATAAATAAAAACATTTAATCTCTGATTCAGTTTAGTACTTTTCCCCTCCTCATCCCTTCCAAACCCCTTGGTCCTGCCCCTCTCCACCCCAGCTCAGGTCAGACTCACATTTTTATAATCTGCAAAGTGGGAGGGGTATTCGCTTTGTATCCTACTTGCTCATTTTCTCCTCCTGTTCATTTGCTCTTTCTCCCCTCCTCCCCCACACCCCATGCTGCTTCTGCTTTCCCCAGGATCAGCTCAAGGAGAAAACTGAGAAATTAAAATCTAAAAATCGTTTTACATGACTGATGCTCTCAGACCTGACACCTGTGCCGTCTTTCTGGCAGACACCCAAGTGCTGGTGTTGCTCCTCTTGGGGGACAAGGTAGGTTCTTTGGAGGCACCCCTATGTTTGATGAATCACCAGGAAGACATACAGGACTCAGCTGGTATTGGCACCCACAGCTATACTTTACCATGGCAGAAGGATACAGAGCAAGATCAGCAGAGGGAAAGACACATGGGGCAAAGTTGGGGAAACCAGGCACAAGCTTCCAAAAGTCCTTCCCAGTGGAGTCTGTGAAATCCTTCCCAGTGGAGTGTATGAAATTTTGCCAACTAGGGAAGTGTATTGGAGACCATGCACCCAGAGTTTTTATAGAAGGCTGGTCGGTAGGCAGTCTCTGCCTGGCACGTACCAAATTCTAGACTCCCAGAAGGAAAGCAGGTGTTGAGTATAAACAGTATACTGTATATATTTTGTACAGACAATTTAGGCAGAGGGAGCCAGAACTGTTATCAGTTCTTGGAACACTGGGAACACTCCGAGTTCCTAGACACAGTCACGGCCAGTCAAGGGCTGACCTTGTAAGCAGGTCTTTCATAGGAGAGCAGTCAGATCTGCTATGTTAATCTTTTCTGCACACACCCCCCTCCCTTCAAGGCGCTCTCATGCTGCACTGTTCACCAGTCCTCTCTCACTATAATGGTGAACCCCAACTCTCAGCACAATTCTAGCCTCTTCCTCCTGGGAAACCGCAGCCCAGGCAGGCTGCCTCTCAGTTCATGGAGACAGTGACATCTTTGTCTGTGAACTCTGGAGTTCCAGGCCTCTCCTGCTGCAGCTTCTAGCTCTGGTGGCAGCTCTAGCCAGCCCTATGCCAGAGTAAGAACCAGACAACTTACTCTGTCCCACCAAACTCTAAGACATACCTGTTATATCCTTTCAAGAATTTTCTCACTACTCTGCACCCCTGTTGATCTTGGAGACCACTGGAGTTCGCTTTCTAGGCTTGGCAGGGAAGACTTTTCCCTATGTTCTCAACAATGTTCTGCAAAGAAAGCTCTCCTGAAAAAATCTCTAGGCTGCTCTTATGTGAAGAATGGAGGTGGGTGATGGGCTAAAGGATTCAGGAAGGGATTTGGCCACTTCTTAGCCTCTTCGCTGATGTGTACGGCTCCTCTTTTCAGAATTCGCCAGTATTTGCTCTTTATTGTTTAGAGCTTTGGGTTTCTGCCAAAATTCTGAGAAACAGGAAGAGTCCCAACTGGCATTGTGTCACTTGATTCCTATTTTCATATCTTTCATTCCATTCCACGGCCACTGCTCTGGTTCAGGCTTGATCACCTCCCAGCTTACCTGGACATTTGTAGCCTTTCTGTTTCTTTCACTTACATTCTCTCTTCCATGCAGTCTTCAGAGTTATCTTTCTAATATGCTTTGATCTCACCATTCACCTGCTTTTTTTTTTTTTAACATCTTTATTGGAGTATAATTGCTTTACAATGGTATGTTAGTTTCAGCTTCACAACAAAATGAATCAGTTATATATATACATATATTCCCATATCTCCTCCCGCTTGCGTCTCCCTCCCTCCCACCCTCCCTATCCCACCCCTCCAGGCGGTCACAAAGCACCGAGCTGATCTCCCTGTGCTATGTGGCTGCCTCCCACCAGCTATCTACCTTACGTTTGGTAGTGTATATATGTCCATGCCTCTTTATCGCTTTGTCACCGTTTACCCTTCCCCCTCCCCATAGCCTCAAGTCCATTCTCTAGTAAGTCTGTGTCTTTATTCCTGTTTCACCCCTAGGTTTTTCATGACATTTTTTTTTTTTCTTAAATTCCATATATATGTGTTAGCATACAGTATTTGTCTCTCTCTTTCTGACTTACTTCACTCTGTATGACAGACTCTAGGTCTATCCACCTCATTACAAATAGCTCACCTGCTTAATCTCTGCTGGCTGTCCTGAGGCCACGGGAATGTCCACACTCCTTAACATGGCTCAGAAAAGCCCTTCAGAGCCTGGCCTCACCTGCCTTTCCAGTTCCATTTCCGGTCATTTCTGGTTTGCCTCCAAAATTCTTGTTTCATTTGTGTTGACCTCTTTCTTTTTCTAGACCTTTGCTCATGCTGTTTCTTCTGTTTGTCTGCACGGGGAACTTCTACCCACTCCTCAATGGCCCCAGATAGAATGATCCACTTCCCTTGCTGTGCCTCATAGCACTTTGTGCACCCCAGCACCACCTATTACTGGCTAGGTGACCTTGGGCAAAATCACTTAACTTCTTTGTGCCTCAGCTTTCTCATCTGTAAAATGGGGAAGATAATATTACCTACCTCATGGGGGAGTTAGGAGGACTACACTAAATAAGTAAATATTATAAAACATTGAAAACTCTGCCTGGCAAAGCTCATACTCTGCGATATTTGTTATAAAAATAAATGCCTCAAATTTACATGTTTTAAGATCTATGTCCCCCTTCAATGAACTTTGTGAGGGAAAGGGGTCTTCCTTATCTATTGATATTTTTGCCTGCCCAGTGATAAAGATATACAGAAGGTGCTCAGTAAATATCTGGGAAGAAATATTATGGATTAAATGATATGGTGTCTGAGATTTTCCTTAAAGTAGCACAGGAGGAAGAGGAGTGAGTGCAGGTAGAGATAGAAAAAGATTGGATAATTGTTGAAAGTGGTTATGAATACATGGGAATTCGTTAGGTTATTCTATTTTTATACATGTTAGAAATTTTTCATAATACAAAGTTAATTAGCAAAAAGGAACATTTAAAAATCTGTTGAAAGAATTAGTGAATTAAAGCTAATATTCTCTATTTCTTTGATCCCTCTCTTTCTGTACTTCTATTTTAGAAGTTAGCTTCAAGCTCTGATTTTGCAGGGAAAGAGGAAAGTGGGAGGATGGGGTAGCCAGGAATCTTTGCTTTCCTCTGTATGGAATGTTCATTTTTCCCCTCCATCTTGGAGCCAGAAATTGCACTGCCAAGTCTGTTTGGAAATGTTCTTTCTCTATACAACAGGTTGCTCTCTTACTTGAAATGAGATAGCTATCATTCTTGAGTCATTTATGAAAGTTTTGTTAGGAATTTGTGGGTTTTTCTTTTCTTCATATTTGGTCAGAGTCACCCAGTCACCTTGCAGCGTCCCAGTCTGACAACTGATTACATCATTTCAAAAGCCTTACATTTCCTGATTTGCATTTTCTGCTGTCTGCAAAGGATGCGGCTGGCCTCTGGAAGGGGCAGTTCTATAGACTACAATCTGTCCCCAGTGTTGGCAGCAGGCTGACAGCCAAGTCTGGCTGCAGGAGACCCCAGGTACCTACTGCTGTCCATCAAGGATGGGAAAGGGCCACCTCAAGTGTTGAAATGGGGCTGGGTGTTGTCAAATTCCTTTGTAACCATGTCAGTAGGAGGCTTTTTTCTACTCTCCTGGAGAATAGCAATGAACTACTGTGCACTTAGAAGAGTGTTTAACAGAGATGGAAGCAAATTCATTGAGCGCCTGCTAAGTATCCAGAACTGTTCTAAATGCTCTGCATACCTTTCTTTATTTCATCCTCACAGCAACTTTCAGACATATTTAATTCCTAAATTGCAGATTAGGACTGAAGCTCAGAGAGGTTAAGTAACTTTGCTTTCTTCTAAGTAACGAATCTGGGATTAGAACCCAGTTCTGGTTTCCATGCTTGAGTCCTTTCCATGGTGATTCCACTGCTTTCCACCAATTTCTAATATCCAAAGGGAGCACAGGGGCTCTCTCCAGCACAGTGGGGGAGGGGAGGAAGGGAGAGCAGATGGGGCTCTGTATCCCCCAACTTGGTTCAACAATATTGGCTTCATTTTCATTACTTCTTCTCACGTACCAATAATTACTAATATTTAGTGGGTAGCTGTAAGTGTCAGGCATTGTGATTAGCAGTTTCCATCACTGTGCTATTTAGCGCTCACAACAGCCCTGAGAAATGGATTGCATCATAATCCTTCATGTGTCCGCGAAGAGACTGAGGCACAGAGAGCCTAGAAACTTGCCAAAGATATAACAGTGCAGTCTGACTTGAGAGCCCGGTACACCAGATCCCATCAGGTTTGACTTAAAGAAGCAGTTAAGTTGGCACTATTTCATGCTTCCTCACTCAGCAGTCCCACCCTTTCCTCCTTCCCTTCCTCCCTTCTCCTTCCTCCATCCCTTGCTTCCTTCCCTCCATTCATTCTGAACCAAGTAGACTCTGGGCATAAGAAAATGAAACTGAAAAGACAGAGTTTTTACCTAAGGAGGATCTTAGGGTCTGGAAGAAAAAAACCATATATGTGAGGCAAAATGTGAAAGAAGAGCCACATTACCCAGGCCCAGAAAAGAAAGAGAGGATGCTTTACAATCTGGCAGACAGGTCAAGAGGTGTTAAAAGACTTCCTGAGATCATCCCTCAGGGGCAGATCTGAAACTCACCCCCTGAACTTCTAATTACCAGTCGCTTCCCTTTCCCATCCCTTGGCTGTGTCCCCAGGGGTATGGCTGAGTTCAGCTCCGAGTTCCAAGGGTGACCCCGACAGAAGGAACTTGCTGGTGCTGTGGAGCACTTTTCTTCACCCATTCACTTCCTCAGGCTCTATTTTGGATTTTTGCTTGGTTTGTGAAGAAGCGGCTTCATTTCCCCCTATGTTTTTAATGACATGGTGCTCAGAATGCTGGGTCAGTATTTCTGTCTCCCATTGTTCTGCATAAATGTCACTACCTGTCACCAGGTGTTATTTTGTTTAGGGCAGTTTTGCAGCTAATGGAGGCTTCTGTCCTTGTTTAAATGACTTGTTTTGTTTTGCTTTTAATCAGAGTGTTGGGGTATTTCCTCTCTCTCTGTCTCTCATCTTCTCTTTCTTAGATGCCTATGTTTGAACCCAGGTGTCTTTGCTAACAAAAGAAAAGTTATTATAGATAAAGAAGGTAGCAAGCATGATTAGACTTTCTCATTCTGGAACTCTCTTGGGAAGCAAACCCTTGGCATTGCACCGTGACCAGACTTACAGCTTACTGTGTACCAGGAGCAGCTGCCACCCAGTTCCCTGGGGGCGGGTGGAGTTTCCTGGAGAAGAAAGTCCTAAGGGATTCATCCTGATGGCACGCCTGAGGTGGGATTGGAAAGCCACCCCTCCGCACCACAACCCAGCTTCTGCTTTGCAATCTTGAAGTTTGCTTTGCTGTGTAAGTCACATGTGGTGAATGCAGCCCAAGCCCTCCCAATTCTGTCATCTGAAGGTATCAGGTATCAGGGTTTCCTGAGCCAATTCTGACTTACACTGGTCACCAGTGGGGTAGGAGTCCCCTCTCTACAGTCAGAGGGCATATAGAAGACTTCTGCTGACCAGAGCCGATGTCAGAGGGGAACTTACTAGACCAGAGTCACCCCTCACACCCTGAGGAACTGTCTGGGCTCCTGTGTTCTAAGTCCCCGCTAGGACGCACCCCTCCGTAGACTCTCTGCTTCCCGAGTCTTGCCCCTGACCCCGTCCCACCAACACCCCCTCCAGTGCAGCCCTTCTGGATGCCCCTCCCTTGCAGCCCTGCACTCCAGAGGGATAGCCATTGTCCTCTCCAGGATATCTGTCGTCAAAAAAAATGTGATTTTTGTCTTCCCAAATCTAACTCTGCCTAAAGGAGGCATGGCTAAATCAGAATGAACTCATGCATGTCCTCTCATTTTGCTAATAGAAAACTGGACCTATTAGGAAAATAGGTTTCATTGCAGCCATCCCTAAACCACTTACCAGCCCTTCTGGTGCTCAGCCTTGTCTCCCAGTTCTTGGGTGGAGCAAAACCTTCACTGAAATGGGAAGTAAATACAAGGCAAGTAGGGTTGAGGCATCTTTAAGGCTGTGATATAATTGTTGTTGGTTCAGTGTGGACTCCTACTGAGGCCTGCTTCACTGAAAAGAGCTTTGTCCTGTTTACGTCCTGCAGTCTCCTTTTTACAGTCAAACAATAGGCATCCTAACAGAGCTGAGTTACCAAAGGCAGTCACTGACTGTTTACTCGCCTTCCAGGAGACAGAACAAGGGAAAAGGGCTCCTATGTTCCAGCATCAAAGACTGAGGCTTTGCTTACTGAGATTATGAGGTGCTCTCAGGCAGGAAATGAGTCATTCATTTGTCTGGATCTCTCCTTTACATCTAGAATAGTACCAACACTTAGTAAATGCTCAATAAATATCTTTTGAAGGGACTAATGCATAAACATCTGGTGCTTCCAATACCACTAGTGCTAATAAAAACTGTTGCAGAACATCCTGTGAACTAAAAGAACCTAGCAGTGTTATTAAGTAGTTATTTTTCTTCCCATTTTATTTAGGAGATACCTGAAATGGTTAAGTAACCTGTTCAAGAGCACAAAGCTTGTAAAAGGCAGAGTCAGGATTTGAACTCAGGTCTGTCCCTTTCCATGAGATGGTGAGTTTGGTGCATGTCACTGTCAAGTGCTATGGCACTGACATCATGCAAATAGCTGTAGAAACACAAAGGGAGTCCCTTCTTATTCTTCCTGGTAGCATTAGAATGGGCTTCACAAAGAAAACGCTAAGTGATTTGTGATTTGAATATTGAGATTTGTTCTGCAGTGTAGAGAAGGGCAGGGGAGCATTCAAGCTGGACAACACGGCATATGCAAAGGCAGAGCATGGCGAGGAAGGAGAAAGACTGTGTGGCTGCAGTGGGGCGGGGGGAAGAGGTTCCAAGTGGAACAGGTAAGAGGCTGGGGGAAGATGCACTTAGCGAGGTTAGCTGTAGCCAGAGTGTAGGTGAGGCGGGATTCGATCTGACCAGGACACCTCCTGGAGAATTCCATAATAAGTTATCTGCATTCCATGATAAGTTCCAGTTAACTCTGGAACACAAATTTGTCTTCCCAGAGTTTGGCAATGGAAAAAATCTTCCTGGAAGAATTTTTACTGGAAGGGAGACCTCCCCCCTTTGCCACTAGCACCGTAGATGTGTAACTCCCAGCAGTGCACATTCTAGAAGAAAGTATGAGTTCAGTTCTCTTAAGGAACTTAAAACAATGCAACCAGTTGGACCCTTAAGTCTTTGGGTTTCCTGCTTATAAAAGTTCTGCCTTTTGATGCCCCCATTGTTAGTTGCAGCTGAACGGTTTGTGTAATTTAATGGCCCTTTTCTCGTCTCTGCAGATTGAGGGAGCACCACGAAGGAACCCTTTGGGATGTGAAGTCATAAACTTGACATTTCTAGCAACAGATTTGTATTTATGGCATGCTGGTCGATAGTGAGGCAATGGCTTGGCTACAGGGACTGTCCCATGTGCCTACTTCCTTGTCATCTAAGTAGATCTGTATCACTGTTTGGGATCATCAAACTCTGCTGCACATCTTCCAACCAATGGTCAGAGACCTTTGCTATGAAATAGAGCTTAACTTTGCTGATAAAATGTGGCCATAATATATTAAGGTAACCTAGAAATCCTCTAAGCCTAGCCCTCATTTTACAGAGGAAGAAAACAAGGTTCAGAGAGGTGAGGTTGCATGCGCAAGGTCACACAGGGGCTCTGCCCTGTCCAGTGCAGTAGCCACGCACCACACCTGGCTAGGAAGCGCTTGAAATGGGGCCAGTCTGACTGGGGTGTGCTATTGCCATGAAAGGCACAGGGGATTTCATTGACCTCGTGTGACTATAAAATAACTGATTGATATTTGTATATTGATTATACGTTGGAATGATAATGTTTTGGATACATTAGGTTAAATAAGGTGTATTATTAAAAATAATGTCACTTTTCCTTCTTTACTTTTTTCATGTGGCTATTAGAAAATGTAAAATGACATATGTGACCCGAATTATATTTTTATTGGACAGAGTGCTTCTAAGGCTTGATTGGAACACAGGTCTTTTGACTTTGATGTTAATCTGGAATGGGGTGGGGGGTTTTGGCTGGATCGGAGTAAGCCAAAGGCAAGGAGACAGGTTAGGCGGCTACTGCACCAGGCACACAGGGGTGAGGGCTGTGGGTGCTCACTGTTAGTCACTGAAACAAGTTCCTACCATTCTGCCAGTTTCCCCTCATACCTCCCCTCCCTCCGCTGCTCCTTTTCTAATTATCCAGAGCCCTGAAGCTTGCTTTCTCTTTCTGTGTCACTCCAGGCGTGGGAGATGCAAAACAGCCAGTCTCAACATTGATCTGTTTCTACCACCTTCCCGTCTGCTTCGATTTGTGGCTGCTCCCTTACGCCCTCCCTGTGGTTCTGCAACTTCTTTAAACAACTTTTCCCTCCTCTTCCCTACAACACTTTTACTCAGAGAGCATTTCTTTTTTCTTTTTTTTTTAATATTTATTTATTTGGTTGTGCTGGGTCTTAGTTGTGGCAGGCGGGCTCCTTAGTTGTGGCATATGAACTCTTAGTTGTGGCATGCGTATGGGATCTAGTTCCTGGACCAGGCATTGAACCTGGGCCCCCTGCATTGGGAGCGTGGAGTCTTAACCACTGTGACACCAGCGAAGTCCCTAGAAATCATTTCTAAACAGCACTTTACTTTGAAAAAAGGTAGAATGAGCACTTAGTAAAGGAATGAGAACCTTTACTTCATTCCCTTCCTCACAATATCTTAACCCCAGCTATGGAAATCTGGGTTCCAAAAATGCAGAGGAGTTTGTGGAAGGAATGATCAGGCTGGTTATGGAAAACAGCTCTACTAGCTTTGAGTATTTGTGTTGAATATTAAGCAATCTGTTCCTCTGCTGGCACCAGATCCTCTCTATGGAAGAGTTCTAGGCTCAACTTCTACAAACAGGAAATAGGAACTCTTCATTCATTTATTCATTCATTCGATAAGCGTTTAGAAAGCATCTACAGTTTTCCAGGCACTGTGTTGGGCTCTGGAGCTACAATGGTACTTGCGGCAAACATGGTCTTTTACCAGATAGAGGTAAAAGATGCAAATCAATGGGTCAGGGGTGGCTGGTGGCTGTCAGGTCCCGCAGACCCTGGTGGCCTCAACACAGGCTGGCAGCTCACCTCCCTGACCAGGGTGAAGTTGCTGGTAGAAATACGACCCAGCGGAAACCTGGAGTCCTATGCCAGTTTGAACACTGAATAACTATTTTTGAGTTCATTGAGAATTTTGAGGACTGTTGTTTAGACTCAGCTCCCTCTATCCCATTTTTTCTAATATTCTGGTCACCCCTGGCCTCCTGGACTAAGGTTATCTCCTCTGGATTCATTGATGCAAGAAGCACACACTTCCCATTCCCCTATTTCATCAATGTCCCTACGTGCTCTTCTGCACTCTGTCACTCTACAAGGGGGCAGGTCCTCCTCCTGCACCTCTGCACGGTATCTCAGGATTAGGTTCAGCCTAATCCTGGGGGGTGTTGAGGCTTCTTGTCTCCATGACGGTGTTTATAAATCATTGCTTTTGTTTTTCCTTTAAACTTCCTTTTCAAATGGAAAGATATATATATATATATATAAAGGTACAGAAATACATGTATGGTTTAAACAATTATATAGTGAACACCTAGGAAAACACTGCACAGGTCAAGAACGAGATCACTGCCAGAACCCAAGAAGTCCCTCTGCACCCCTGACTAGTCACAGGTCCCTGCCTCCCCCACAGGGAGAACCCAGTATTATGGCATTTTGTATAATCCCTACTTTTTTAAGAAAAATAATCGTCCATTTTTATATGTATCCCAAAAGAAAATAGATTAATTTTGCCTTTCTTGAACTTTATATAAATGAAATCATATTGTATGTATTCTTTTGTGTCTGATTCAATACCCTGTTTGTGTGGGTCATTCATGTTGTTACCTGTTTCCGTAGTTTATTCATTTTTATTACTATATACAATGACCATTATTCTTATTCTCTCTTGGAACCCTGCCCTCCTGCTTTGAGCTCAATGACCTCAGGCTGCTTCGGTCTCATAGTCCTCACACGCACCACAGGCACTGTCCTCATCCTGGATAATACTTTACAAACTCTTTTATTATGAAAAATTTCAAACATATACAAATTTGGGAGAACAGATTATATCCAGCACTCTTACACCTTTTACCCAGCACCCAACTCTACCAATTACCAATTCATGGTAAAACTATTGTAACTATATCTCCATGCAGTCCCCTGCTCATTTATTTTGAGACAACTCCCAATGATCATATTATTTCTTTCATAAATACTTTAATGTTTTTCTCAAAAAGTTAAGAATTCTTTTTAAAAACATAATGCCATAGTATTATCATACATGGAATAAAATCAACAGTACTTTCTGAATATTAAAAAAGTCAAGCTGATATTCACATTTTACTCTTATCTTAATTTTTTTTCATACTCTGAATTAGGATTAAAGTAAGATGCATAAATTGCAATGCAATGGTTTGTATTTCTCTTAAATAGCTTAAGTCTATAGATTCCCCATTCTTCTTCCTTGTTCCTTCTCTTTCTCTTTCATGATCTTGATCTCTCTTGACCCTCACTATTTAGTTCTTAAAGAAACCAAATCATTAGTCTCTAGAGTTCCTCTCAGTTTGGATTTTTCTGTCGTTTAACATGTTCTTCTGTCCCTCATGTTTCCTTTACATTGGTGGTTGGTTTTAGAGCTTTGTTCCAGATATAGTTTGATTTTTGGCAAGAATTCCCCATAGGTGGTGTTTTGTACCTCCCTCCATCAGCAAGCTGTCTGAGATGTCAACTGCCAGTGGTCATCGTTGCCTAGATGATCCATCATCCATCCTTGCCTCTAACATCATGTGTTGCAATATGGCAGCATCCCAATTCTACCATTCCTTCACTTGTCAGCTAAAATGCTTCTATAAAGAAACTTTCCCTTGTCTGCTATTTGGTTTCCCTGAGACAAGTTCTTATAGGAAAGGAAGAATAAATGTTTGATTCTTTTCCTTCATTATTTTTTTCATTTTTAAAATAAATGAGATATTTCTGCAACGTTCTCCAAAGGAGAATGAGGTAATTTTCTGCTCCTTTTAATAACTTTATAAATTCAAAGATAAACCCATGACTGAAATGTTTCAACCTGTTGTGATTATTCTTGATGCCCAAATTATCCCATCTTTGTTCAGTAGGAGTCTCTTAACTTGACTCCTGAGCCCATAAGACCTTTCAGTACAACCTTATTGGACATTACAGCTTCTATCTTGGCATCACATCGTCTTATCACTTCATCCATAAATATTTTAGAGATCCTCAAGTTTTTTTAAAAGTGGAAGACCACAGTCTGGGTGCTAAAGGTGTTCCTTGTTACTAATAGGGTTGGCTATTATTTCTAAGCCCTTTCAGTGGACAGAGGCAGGAGGCAAAGATAAATTGTCATGAGTTTAAATAGATACTTATAAATCAAATGACTACATAGTTTTTACTTAATATCTTTGATTGTACAGCTCTATTTCTTTTCTCTTATGTCAAGTATTGTATTTATCAATGACACCAGTATAACTATTCATTTTCTTTCTCACATAGTTCACACACAACAGACTCAGAATAACAATATAAACACTACCATCAACAATATGATTATTAAAATCAATTTCAGATATTTTTACAGTTCATTTTATCATTAGGGTACATAAGCTGAAGATGTTTAATAAATTACTGTGTTGTAAAATCATTTGAAATATTTTCTCTCTTGTGGTTATGGCACTAACTCAATATACTATTGGGATCAATTGTTTTATTTTACTTTTGATAAATAGATATTACTTTTATTTATTTTTAAAATTATGCAAAATGTTAATGTGTTCCAAAGTCATATCATGAACTAGAGTGTATCCAGAGAAATTTACTCTCCTTGTTTCCCTCTCCTGTTTCTTCCTTTCCCATGGGGAACCATTTATTTTATTTATTTTTTTATTTAATCAATTCGTTTTTTTAATCTCAATTTAGTCATAATATAACAACTGAAAACCATTTTCAGAGTAAGTAGAAAGAATTACAGGTCATCATGTTCTCATAAAAAGCTCTTTTATGCTGATGGATCTTTTTCCCTACCCACAAAAATTTCCTGGAAGTCACATTTTTGAATCACATTATAAATTCCTGCCTTTAATATGCATTTATTGAGAACCTGTTCTTTGCAAGTATATTTCATCTAAATGCTTCAGAAAATAATTTCTAAAGTTAATAACCATATTTGTAATGGTATGTATTAATGTATGTGTAATGTATTCATTTTCCACATCAGTATTTTCTTTTTTTTTTTTTTGCAGTGGATGGATCCACATTTATTTTTTGATATTCATGAACTACAACATGTTATCTATGTTCAGATTTTCTTTTTACATTTTAAAAAATCAACTATATTTAGGTATAATTTATATGCAATAGTATGCATACATTTTGAGAATACAGTTTGATGAGTTTTGACAAATATCAACCTATCAAGATATAGAAATTTCCATTATCCTAGAAAATTCCCTCAGACTTCTTTGAAGTCAGTCCCTCATTAATGCCTCAGAGAGGTAACTACTGATCCAACTTTCTCTTTTTTTTTTTCCACACACACACACTGTATTTTATTTTTACAAGAGATAAATAAACTGACACCAAGCATCGTAAATGGATGACCACAACAAAAGCAACGATTGCAATTACCAAACACGAAATATACTCACACTATGTCATAATATTAACATTCAGTCCAGTAATCCTCCACTGTAACAGCTCCTTTACTTTGCAGTGAAAGTTGATTTGTATATTTTTTGCCTCTGAGTCCTTGTGGGTGTTTTTTTTTATTCAAACAGAAAGTCACAAAAATTATAATCATCCTCATCAGTTCACTCAGTTCCATGTAATTAATTATTTTTCATCTTGATGTTTTGTTACCACTTTTATGAATTCATCAGTTTTCCATTAGAGTTCTGAAAATGCTTATTCATTCAGTTTAGCAGTATAGTCAGTTACCAGAAACCTGTACTTGTCAGAGTCTTTTCCATGAATTTCTTGAAGATGAAACCCTTTTATAGGAACATTTTTTTTTCTTTTTTTTTTTTTTGCGGTACGCGGGGCCCTCCCGTTGTGGCCCCTCCCGTTGCGGAGCACAGGCTCCGGACAGCCACTCTGCGCGGCACGTGGGATCTTCCCGGACCGGGGCACGAACCCGTGTCCCCTGCATCGGCAGGCGGACTCTCAACCACTGCGCCACCAGGGAAGCCCTATAGGAACATTTTTGCAAAAGCATAAGAGTACACTCAGAACTGTCTGTAAATGACAAAAGACTTAAAAATGACCATGGTTAAAGATTTGATGAAAGTTCATAATAATGCAATTGACAAGGAAACTTAGTTATTTCTGAGATATACATTTTAAAGTAATAACTAGAATTATGATTTATAACATTATACCAGAAAATATAAGATTTTTAGAAATTTCATGTAATGTCTGAAACATTTATGTTAACATGTATCCATACAAATAACCCAAAGAAAGTTTAGTATTAGTTTTTTTGTTTGCTTGTTTGTTTACACTGGAGGTTTTTATTAGTCATCAATTTTATACACATCAGTGTATACAGGTCAATCCCAATAACCCAATTCAGCACACTACGATCCTCACCCCACCACTGTTTTCCCCCCTTGGTGTCCATACATTTGTTCTCTACATCTGTGTCTCAACTTCTGCCCTGCAAACTGGTTCATCTGTACCATTTTTCTAGGTTCCACATACATGCGTTAATATATGATATTTGTTTTTCTCTTTCTGACTTACTTCACTCTGTACAACAGTCCCTAGATCTATCCACGTCTCAACAAATGACTCAATTTCGTTCCTTTTTATGGCTGAGTAATACTCCATTGTATATATGTACCACATGTTCTTTATCCATTCGTCTGTCGATAGGCATTTAGGTTGCTCCATGACCTGGCTATTGTAAATAGTGCTGTAATGAACATTGGGGTGCAATGTTGGGGTGTCTTTTTGAATTATGATTTTCTCTGGGTATACACCCAGTAGTGGGATTGCTGGGTCATATGGTAATTCTATTTTTAGTTTTTTAAGGAACCTCCATACTGTTCTCCAAAGTGGCTGTATCAATTTACGTTCCCACCAACAGTGCAAGAGGGTTCTCTTTTCTCCACACCCTCTCCAGCATTTGTTGTTTGTAGATTTTCTGATGATGCCCATTCTAACTGGTTTGAGGTGATACCTCATTGTAGTTTTGATTTGCATTTCTCTAATAATTAGTGACATTGAGCAGCTTTTCATGTGCTTCTTGGCCATCTATATGTCTGATTTGGAGAAATGTCTATTTAGGTCTTCTGCCCATTTGTGGATTGGGTTGTTTGTTTGTTTTTTATGTTGAGCTGCATGAGCTGTTTATATAGTTTGGAGATTAATTCTTTGCCCGTTGACTCGTTTGCAAATATTTTCTCCCATTGTGAGTGTTGTCTTTTCGTCTTGTTTATGGTTTCCTTTGCTGTGCAAAAGCTTTGAAGTTTCATTAGGTCCCATTTGTTTATTTTTGTTTTTATTTCCATTACTCAAGGAGGTGGATCAAAAAGACCTTGCTGTGATTTATGTCAAAGAGTGTTCTTCCTATGTTTTCCTCTGAGTTTTATAGTGTCCAGTCCTACATGTAGGTCTCTAATCCATTTTGAGTTTATTTTTGTGTATGGTGTTAGGGAGTGTTCTAATTTCATTCTTTTACATGTAGCTGTCCGGTTTTCCCAGCATCACTTATTGAAAAGGCTGTCTTTTCTCTATTGTATATCCTTGCCTCCTTTGTCATAGATTAGTGGACCATAGGTGCGTGGGTTTATCTCTGGGCTTTCTATCTTGTTCCATTGATCTGTTTCTGTTTTTGTGCCAGTACCATATTGTCTTGATTACTGTAGCTTTGTAGTATAGTCTGAAGTCAGGGAGTCTGATTCCTCCAGCTCTGATTTTTTCCCTCAAGACTGCTTTGACTATTCGGGGTCTTTTGTGTCTCCATACAAATTTTAAGATTTTTTTGTTCTAGTTCTGTAAAAAATGCCATTGGTAATTTGATAGGGATTGCATTGAATCTGTAGATTGCTTTGGGTAGTATAGTCATTTTCACAATATTGTTTCTTCCAATCCAAGATCATGGTATATCTCTCCATCTGTTGGTATCATCTTTAATTTCTTTCATCAGTGTCTTATAGTTTTCTGCATACAGGTCTTTTGTCTCCCTAGGTAAGTTTATTCCTAGGTATTTTATTCTTTTTGTTGCAGTGGTAAATGGGAGTGTTTCCTTAATTTCTCTTTCAGATTTTTCATCATTAGTGTATAGGATTGCAAGAGATTTCTGTGCATTAATTTTGTATCCTGCAACTTTACCAAATTCATTGATTAGCTCTAGTAGTTTTCTGGTGGCATCTTTAGGATTCTCTATGTATAGTATCATGTCATCTGTAAACAGTGACAGTTTTACTTCTTCCTTTCTAAATTGTATTCCTTTTATTTCTTTTTCTTCTTTGATGGCTGTGGCTAGGACTTCCAAAACTATGTTGAATAATAGTGGCAACAGTGGACATCCTTGTCTTGTTCCTGATCTTAGAGAAAATGCTTTCAGTTTTTCCCCATTGAGAATGATGTTTGCTGTGGGTTTGTCATATATGTCCTTTATTATGTTGAGGTAGGTTCTGTCTATGCCCACTTTCTGGAGAGTTTTTATCATAAATGGGTGTTGAATTTTGTCAAAAGCTTTTTCTGCCTCTATTGAGATGATCATATCGTTTTTATTCTTCAATTTGTTAATATGGTGTATCACATTTATTGATTTGTGTATATTGAATCCTTGCATCCCTGGGATAAATCCCACTTGATCATGGTGTATGATCCTTTTAATGTGTTGTTGGATTCTGTTTGTTAGTATTTTGTTGAGGATTTTTGCATCTATATTCATCAGTGATATTGGTCTGTAATTTTCTTTTTTTGTAGTATCTTTGTCTGGTTTTGGTATCAGGGTGATGGTGGCCTCATAGAATGACTTTGGGAGTGTTCCTTCCTCCCCAATTCTTTGGAAGAATTTGAAAAGGATGGGTGTTAGCTCTTCTCTAAATGTTTGATAGAATTCACCTGTGAAGCCATCTGGTCCTGGACTTTTGTTTGTTGGAAGATTTTTAATCACAGTTTCAATTTCATTACTTGTGATTGGTCTCTTCATATTTTCTGTTTCTTCCTGGTTCAGTCTTGGAAGGTTATACCTTTCTAAGAATTTGTCCATTTCTTCCAGGTTGTCCATTTTATTGGCATAGAGTTGCTTTTAGTAGTCTCTTAGGATGCTTTGTATTTCTGCGGTGTCTGTTGTAACTTCTTCTTTTTCATTTCTAACTTTATTGATTTGAGTCCTCTCTCTCTTTTTCTTGATGAATCGGGCTAATGGTTTACCAATATTGTTTATCTTCTCAAAGAACCAGCTTTTAGTTTTATTGATCTTTGCTATTGTTTTCTTTGTTTCTATTTCATTTATTCTGCTCTGATCTTTATGATTTCTTTCCTTCTGCTAACTTTGGGTTTTGTTTGTTCTTCTTTCTCTAGTTACTTTAGGTGTTAGGTTAGATTGTTTATTTGAGATTTTTCTTGTTTCTTGAGGTAGTCTTGTATAGCTATAAACTTCCCTCTTAGAACTGCTTTTGCTGCATCCCATAGGTTTTCAATCATCGTGTTTTCCTTGTCATTTGTCCCTAGGTATTTTTTGATTTCCTCTTTGATTTCTTCAGTGATCTGTTGGTTATTTAGTAACATATTGTTTAACCTCCATGTGTTTGTGTTTTTTATGTTTTTTTCCCTGTAATTCATTTCTAATCTCATAGTGTTGTGGTCAGAAAAGATGATTCATATGATTTCAGTTTTCTTTTTTTTTTTGCAGTATGTGGGCCTCTCACTGTTGTGGCCTCTCCCATTGCGGAGCATAGGCTCCAGACGTGCAGGCTCAGTGGCCATGGCTCATGGGCCCTGCCACTCCTCGGCATGTGGGATCTTCCTGTACCGGGGCACGAACCCGTGTCCCCTGCATCAGCAGGCAGACTCTCAACTACTGCGCCACCAGGGAAGCCCTGATTTCAATTTTCTTAAATTTACTGAGGCTTGATTTGTGACCCAAGGTATGATCTATCCTGGAGAATGTTCTGTGCGCACTTGAGAAGAAAGTGTAATCTGCTGTTTTTGGATGGAATGTCCTATAAATATGAATTAAATCTATCTGGGCTGTTGTGTCATTTAAAGCTTCTGTTTCCTTATTTATTTTCATTTTGGGTGATCTGTCCTTTGGTGTAAGTGAGGTGTTACAGTCCCCCACTGTTATTGTGTTACTGTTGATTTCCTCTTTTATAGCTGATAGTAGTTGCCTTATATATTGAGGTACTCCTATGTTGGGTGCATATATATTTATAATTGTTATATCTTCTTCTTGGACTGATCCCTTGATCACTGTGTAGTGTCCTTCCTTGTCTCTTGTAACATTCTTTATTTTCAAGTCTATTTTCTCTGATATGAGTTTAGCTACTCCAGCTTTCTTTGGATTTCCATTTGCATGGAATATCTTTTTCCATCCCCTCACTTTCAGTCTGTATGTGTCCCTAGGTCTGAAGCGGGTCTCTTGTAGACAGCATATAGATGGGTCTTGTTTTTGTATCCATTCAGCAAGCCTGTGTCTTTTGGTTGGAGCATTTAATCCATTCGCGTTTAAGGTAGTTATTGATATGTATGTTCCTATGACCATTTTTTAATTGTTTTGGGTTTGTTTTTGTAGGTCTTCTTCTTCTCTTGTGTTTGTCAGTTAGAGAACTTCCTTTAGCATTTGTTGTAGAGCTGGTTTGGTGGTGCTGAAATCTCTTAGCTTTTGCTTGTCTGTAAAGCTTTTGATTTCTCCATCGAATCTGAATGAGGTCCTTGCCGGGTAGAGTCATCTTGGTTGTAGGTTTTTCCCTTTCATCACTTTAAGTATATCATGCCACTCCCATCTGGCTTGTAGAGTTTCAGCTGAGAAATCATCTGTTAACCTTATGGGTGTTCCCTTGTATGTTATTTGTCATTTTTCCCTTGCTGCTTTCAATAATTTTTCTTTGTCTTAAATTTTGTCAATTTGATTACTATGTGTCTCAGCATGTTTATCCTTGGGTTTATCCTGTATGGGACTCTCTGCACTTCCTGGACTTGGGTGGCTATTTCCTTTCCCATGTTAGGGAAGTTTTCGACTATAACCTCTTCAAATATTTTCTCGGTCCTTTCTCTCTCTCTTCTCCTTCTGGGACCCCTATAATGCGAATGTTGTTGTGTTTAATGTTGCCCCAGAGGTCTCTTAGTCTGTGTTCATTTCTTTTCATTCCTTTTTCTTTATTCTGTTCCACAGCAGTGAATTCCACCATTCTGTCTTCTAGGTCACTTATCCGTTTTTCTGCCTCAGTTATTCTGCTCTTGATTCCTTCTAGTGTAGTTTTCATTTCAGTTATTGTATTGTTCATCTCTGTTTGTTTGTTCTTTAATTCTTCTAGGTCTTTGTTAAACATTTCTTGCATCTTCTTGATCTTTGCCTCCATTCTTTTTCTGAGGTCCTGGATTATCTTCGCTATCATTATTCTGAATTCTTTTTCTGGAAGGTTGCCTATCTCCACTTCATTAAGTTGTTTTTCTGGGGTTTTATCTTGTTCCTTCTTGTGGTACATAGCCCTCTGCATTTTCATCTTGTCTCTCTTTCTGTGAATGTGATTTTTGTTCCTCAGGCTGCAGGATTGTAATTCTTCTTGCTTCTGTTGTCTGCCCTCTGGTGGATTAGGCTATCTAAGAGGCTTATGCGTCTTAAATTGTAGGTTTAAGTGTTTTGAAAAGTTTGAGAGGTTTCCAGCCATTATTTCTTTGAGAACCTTTTCAGTCCCACACTCTCTCTCCTCTCCTCTGTGATACTGATGACAGAAATGCTAGGTCTTTTATTGTAGGTTTCTGAGGCTCTGGTCTCATAGGTTTCTGAGGCTCTGGTCCTTCTTTGTTTTTAATCTGTTTTCTCATAGTTTTCTCATAGGTTTCTGAGGCTCTGATCCTTCTTTGTTTTTAATCTGTTTTCTCTTTGTTCAGACTTGGTGGTTTCTGTGTCATGTAATCACTGATTCTTTCCTATTCTCCCCTCCCCCCATTTTGCTGTTAAATTTACCCAATCTGATTTTTGAAGTTCAGCTACTATATTTTTCATTTCTGAAGTTTCCATTTGGTTCTTCCTTATATCTCTCATTTCTATGCTGAGACTCTATTTCTTTGTTGAAACTCCTTTTTTTTTTTTTTTTGGCCACACCACACGGTATCTTAGTTCTCCCACCAGGGATTGAAAACAGGCCACGACAGTGAAAGCACCGAGTCCTAACCAGTGGACTGCCAGGGAAGTCCTGAAAGTCTATTTCTTCATTTGTTTCAAACTTGTTTGTAGTTATCATTGAAGCATATGTATGAAGGTTTATTTAAAATCCTTATCAGATTATTCCAGTATTTCTGTTGTCTCAGTGTTGGCATCTGTAAATTATCTTTTTCTCTCAGTCTGAGATCTTTCTAGTTCTTGAGATGATGTGTGCTTTGCAGTTGAAACCCGGAAATTTTCATATTATGTTATGAGACTCTGGACCTCATTTAAAGATTTTATTTCAGCCAGCTTCCTCTGATACCACTCTAGCAAGGAGGGGGGTCAGGGGGCGCTGTCTTGTTACTCTCAGGTGGAGGTACAAGTCCAGGCTCTCCACTCAGCCTCCTTTGACACCCAAAAGGGAAGGTAATGGTTCATTTTATGTGTTAATATGAGGTGGGCCATGGGGTGCCCAGATTAAAAAGCATTTCTGAGTGTTTCTGAGAGGGCGGTTCCAAATAAGATTAGCATTTGAATTGTCGGACTCAGCAGATTGCCCTCCCCAGTGTGGCTGGACATTGTCTGATCTGTTGAGGAACGTTCTTCCACTCCATTTTTCCTTACTGCTACACATAGAGAATATCCAAATTTGAGAAGATTTTTTTCATAAAAATGGTTAAATCCTCTGGCTCGTCTACACAAACCTTTTTTCACTCAGTATGGATCTTAATAATACTGTTTATGTGTATAGTCACAATTATTCCTAATTACTACTGGTATGTTGTTTCTATCAAAAAAAAAAAACCACCCCAAACTGCAAAAAAAGAAAGAAAGAAAAGAAAAGAAATAACTTGGAAAGAAACTAGCCAAGCAATCTCAGGGTTGTGTTCCAAAGACTTAGGAAAAAAAACACAGAGAGTGACAGCTGCCATCTACTCCCTCCTCCATTTTGAGCTTTAAACTCATTGTCTTACCTTTAAGGCTGAATAAAGCCCTCTTCTTCCTATTCTAGGTCTTCCTGGAACAGGGGCTGGGGTTGAAGATGTTATTTTAATTACTGGAATATGGAGAAAATATTGTTGTTGTTTTAACATCAGAAATCCCTTCCTTCTCCCACCAAAAAATTGGTTTTGTTGTTTGACTTCTTTAATTAGAAATTTAGGGTATTCAGAGAGCCCCTGAAAAATACACTCACTAACAACAGAAGTTTACTAAGCTGCATCCTAAGGAGGGTAGGTTTGGTTAATCTCAGGAGATATGCACAGGGCCACTGGGGTGCCTAGACTGGCATCAAAATTGAAATCCAACCTAGCTGCTTTCCTGCTAAGTAAGGAGTTATGTCCTCCAGGGGCACTGCCTCTGTCTAATTTGCACAAAGGCAGCTTTGGACCAGTATCCACCCTAATTATAGAAGCTTAGTGTTAGGGCAGAAGTGCTGGGAACAATGGCGTCAGTTTTAGACCCTGCGAAGGAGAAAGGGAAGGAAAGAAGGGCACTAAGGCAGATAATTACCAGAGAGGGCCATTGTGGGCGAAGAATCAAGATGTCAATTTTTGGTTTTAATTATTACTAATTTTTTCATATAATGGTATATGATGTAAATACCACCTATTAATTGTTCTGAAGTTGGATGGGAGAGGAGAGTACATGGATGCAATAAAGTACTGAGTCTTACTAAAAACTATACAGTCGGCCCTCCATATCCATGGGTTCCACATCAGCGGATTCAACTGGCTGGGGATCAAAAATATTTAAAAAAAATGTTCCAGGAAACAAAACTTGAATTTGCTGCAAGGGCAACTATTTGCATAGCATTTACATTGTATTAAGTAGTATAAGTAATCTACACATGATTTAAAGTATATGGGAGGATGTGCATGGGTTATATGCAAGTACTACACCATTTTATATGAGGGACTTGACCATCCTAGGATTTTGGTATCCGTGGGGGAGGAAATGGGGAGCTGGTTTTGGAACCAATTCCCCGAGTATACCTAGGGACAACTGTACTTGAGCCAGAATGAGAGGCTGCCCACTTAGGTAAAGAGGCTGACAATAACATCTAGAGACACAATTATCAGATGCTGAATTTTTTTCAGACCTGTTCCATTCAACAAAATGAATGTTTGTTCAAAAATTCAACTAAAGGCAGCCTTTACCTCTTGATCTAATTTCTTCCAGTAACATATTTTAAATCTCTTGGTAGCAAAGGATGTTGATATCTAATAAAGATTTATCAACCTCTTCATGCACATGCAAAACACTTACTTGTGCCAATACAAGTGAATTATTTATTTGCACTGACAAAGTAGGTCTCCTAGAGGTCACATTTTATATTAACACTGAATTTTAATAAAGACAGTCACTTGAGTCTCTAGTTAAATTC
Source organism: Delphinus delphis (assembly GCF_949987515.2). Taxonomy (NCBI): domain Eukaryota; kingdom Metazoa; phylum Chordata; class Mammalia; order Artiodactyla; family Delphinidae; genus Delphinus; species Delphinus delphis. Next base: position 67,023,080 of record NC_082699.1, on the reverse strand, counting down.
CCACTGTTCTTTATTCCTTGAAGTTCCACATTAACTGATATTTGGCAAAATATAAAATTACAATTGGGTTTGAAAGAGAAATTTGTTTTTCTTGATTTGTTCCTGTAAGCATGTTAGACTTAAGTCACCTGTGTTATGCAAATTGGTACCAAGCAAAAATGAGGATTTATTCATTATGAGAATCTCTTCTCTTTGAATTCTATCTTTATTTAAAATAAGGACAACTTGGAAATGGAAATATCCCACAAATTTACATATTATGTCAGGGGCCGACTTCTGTCTATGGAAGCAAAAACCTATTTATTGATAGTTCTCCTGTTAGGCTGGTTAAGGGAGGGGAGCTAAATCTTGAGCAAACTTAATATTCAGACTCAGTGCAGGAACAAATGTTATTCTAGGTTTCTTCATCCTTTTCTTTAAATCATGACATTGCTGTAATCAACTCCAGGGTTGAAATACAAGATTAAAACTCTACTCGTAATTATACATTATCTTTTCTTAAAGCTTTTTGTAAGAACCAAAAGAATTGAGATACTAAATAGAAAAATTAAGGAGCAATTAAGAGGATGCTATTTATTTTTTTAAAAATATTTTGTAGCTGGTGTGTATGGAAGAAGTATTGCTATGCATTCAAAAAGATGTGGATTCAAATCTCAACTCCGCTGCTTGCTGGCCAATACAGGCGCTGCACTTTGAAGGTTATTTGTGCTTCAGCTTTATCCCAATATTTGCTTGAAAACAAAGCTAAAAGAATTGTTTTGTAAACCTCTAGAACCACCTTATGCTGCCCCCATGTGTCTGAGAAAAGAGTGGTGGTGCTCACCTCAGTTTGCATGTTAAAATAATCTGGAGACATGAAAAAGGTAAAAGGCTCAGTTAGTTGATTTCTTCTTTTTTAAGTCTCACTCCCCAGGTGAGTCTAATTATGCAACCAGGTTAGAGAAGCATAGAAATAGGTCATAAACTCCATAAGGGCAGAGGGTTTTGATGGTGCAGTTGGTGATTGTGTTGTTTTGTCTAGAAAAGTATCTGACTGATAGTAGTGCTCAATTGATGTTTATTGAGTAGATAAATTAATAAATGAATGTGTACTTGACTTAGTTTAAAAAGTGATATAATCAGCCCTCAAGGCAGATCCTGCTGCAATGATTGTAGTTATCATCAGTTGAGCCTTGCCAGTGTCCCTGGAGCAGATCTTAAAACCTTGGCTTAAAATCTTCTAATGGAGTACCTTTGAGTTTAGAATAAAATTTGAACTTTTTACCATAGCATCTAAAGCATTGTACAGTCTGGCCCCTTCCTACCTTTCCACCCTCCTGTCACCCACCCTCTTCAGTCACCCAGGCTCTATTTACTCCTTGAACGAATCAGGCTAGTTCTAATCTCAGGACCTTTGCTCCTACTGTTCCTTCTACCTGGATTATTCTTCTCCAGATCTTCCTGTGCCTGATTCTTTCTCATCATGGGAATATCATCCCAAACGCATCACCTCCTCAGATACATTTTCCATGGCTACCCTATCTAGTGGTCCCTCACCTACCATCACTCTTTATCCTATTACCTTGTTTCAGTTGCCTCACAGTAGTTCTTACTATCAGGGGCCACCACCTTTTTATTTATTTGTTAATTTGATATTTTATCCTTCCTCAATCCCCACAAAAACTTAAAATATCACTAGACCAGAAATCTAATCTTTTATTTTCTTTCATGCAGTATGTTGAGCACTCAGAACAGTGTCCAAGACCAATAAAAGCTTATTAAATATTTGATGAATACATAAAATAATGAAAGAAAGCCTTATCCGTTATTTACTTGTTACCTTTGGGAAAGTTACATCTCTCCTGTAATAATATGTATAACTTGCCTTGTACAATGCCTGGCAAGTGCTCAAATAACGACGGCTTCCCTTGTCTGTGCTGTTTCTATCAAACCTTAAAGGAAAACTCTTCAAAGAATCCTGTATAAAGTCATCTAAAAAGCAGTGGAACCTAAGTTTTGTTTTCTTTCGTGTAAATATCTAGGAATGGAGTTTTAGGTAGTTATATATGTTTAGATTTCCAAGAAATTGCAAACCATTTTTAAAGTGATGGTGTCATTTCACACTTTCATCATCAATATACAGGGTTCTGATTGCTCCACATTCTCGCTAGCGTTTGGCATTGTCAGTCTTTTTAATTTTAGCATTCACATGTGTATAAAATGGTATATCATTATTATTTGATTTTCGTTTCCCTCATGACTAATAATGTTGAGCATTTTCATGTATTTATTGGCCATTCACATATCTTCTATTGTGAAGTGTCTTTTCAAGTCTTCTGTCAACTTTTCACTAGCGTGTTGTCTTCTTGTTGTCGATTTTTAGAATTCTTTATTTATTCTGGACACAATTCCTGTGTCAAATGTATTGCCAGTACACGTCAATGCCTATAATACACTGACAGTAACTTCTCATTTTTTAATAGTGTGTTTTGATGAGCTTTTATTTTTATGAAGTCTAATTTATCTACTTTTACTTTATGTCAAAGGCTTTTTATGCTGCAGAAATCTTTGCCTATCCCAAGGTCCTAAAGATGTTCTATATTTCTTTTTCTCTCAGGAGCCTTATGGTTTTAGCATCTACATTTAGTTTCATAATCTATTGCAGATTAATTTTTTGCACATGGTTTGATGTAGGAGCCCCACTTTTTTTCCATGTATTTATCCAGTTTCTTATCCAGATTTTTATTAAAATGTCTACTACAGCCTTATTCATAACAGGAAAAAAGGAAATAACTCACAAATCCATCAATAGAGGATGGAAGAACATACTGTGATTATTCTAACAATGCCATACTAATCAGCAATACAAAAACTAACTACAGATACATGCAGCGGCATGAATGAAGCTCAGAAATGTTATGCTGAGTGAAAGAAGCCAGACATAAAGGACTGCATACCGTTGATTCTACTTATATAAAATTCAAGAACAGACAATGTTAATTTGTGGAATGAATATCAGCATAGGGGTTGACTATGGAGGGAGGGGGATTAACTATAGGGGAACTCCCTTTGGGGATGGAAGTGCCCTATGTCTTGATCAGGGTTGTGGTAACACAGGTATAACATTTATCAAAACTCATTGAATTATGCAGTTAAAATCTGTGTGTCTCACTGTGTGTAAATTTTATGTTAAAAATATGGAATAGCTGATAATGACAGAGAAATTGTAAGCATAGCCTGGGCCATTACATGTCTCTAAATATTTCAAAACCCAAGTTCCTCTCACAGCCATCTATGTTTATAAAGATAAAATTAAGATTTTTCCTCAGAATCTTCTTTTAGTAATTCAGGAAATCTACTTAGAAAGTTTTAAAATGTAAAACCTTTAATATTTGAGAAGTTTTGATCTTCAAAGAGGCACACCTTACTTAGAACAATCTATGAATAAGAAACATCTAATAACTAACAATGTATGATGTGCATACATAAATATATCAATTCACAGAACAAATACATATATGTATATGTATTTACTTTAGAGTCATTGAGCAAAGCCACAAAAGACTATCTAATTATACTATAAAAGATTGATGTGTTTCTTGGGCTTCATATTGTTTTTTCAAATTGAATTGAAATACTCAGCTCTGAAACCTCAGATAGAATTGCACATTAACAACGGAATACTTGCAATCATAAATGTATAATCCCGATTCTTCGGGATTTTCCAGAAGAATCCCTTTGAGCCTCTCAGGCTCTGACAGAGAAGTGTACAATCAGCCTGCAGCATTTCTACCCCAGACCAGTCGGCAGAATCCTAAGCAGCTTTATTTCATGCTCACTGACTCTTTTTGTGCCTTTCTATTGAAGCTCAGAACTACTTACATATTTATTAACCATGAAGAACCATGTTTTCGCATATCTATCAGCATCATCACTGGCGCTACCAGGAGGAGAAATCCTGTTGCTCCTTGGTGTTGGAAGGATGGGTAGCTTCCAGGGAACGTGTCAAACAGAGCCTTCTACTGCGGCATGAACAAAGGTCAGAGTACTAGCACATTCCCATGTTTTAAGGGGAATGAATTATCAGACTACAGACAGAATTTGGGAATCTTACTTTGTTCATGGAAAACATTTACTTACCTCCTGTCCTATTTCTGTGTGAGAAATTTCCACTGGTGTAGCTCGCTTGGGCTCTCTCATCCCATCACGGACCCCTCAGGAAGAGAGTCTCTTCTGATTGGTGAACAGGGAGAATAAGAGGAGCATGGCTCAACTTTTTCTCATTATCTCTTAGCCATGCCACAAGCACAGTTGAGCTGGGTCTGTCCTTATGGGGTGGTCTCTGGTTTTGGGTGGTTTATCAATTCAGGAAAATATTAGCAAGCCACTTTGTCCAAAGACTTTTAAGACTTCATTTTTATCTGACTTTTGTTCTTATCTTTCAATTGGATCTATACTCAGTTGGGAAGAAGAAGGTTGCAGCTTTCAAAACTAAGCACTATGGCTTCCCTGGTGGCGCAGTGGTTAAGAATCCTCCTCCCATGGGCTTCCCTGGTGGTGCAGTGGTTGAGAGTCCGCTTGCGGGTGCAGGGGACACGGGTTCGTGCCCCAGTCCGGGAAGATCCCACATGCCGCAGAGCAACTAAGCCCGTGCGCAACAAATACTGAGCCTGTGCTCTAGAGCCCGTGCTCCGCAACAAGGGAAGCCACCACAATGAGAAGCCCGCGTGCCACAACAAAGAGTAACCCCCGCTCGCCACAACTAGAGAAAGCCCGTGTGCAGCAATGAAGACCCAATGCAGCCAAAAATAAATAAATAAAAATAAATACATTAAAAAAACCAAAAAAAACTAAACACTACTGTCTAGGGTTGGGAACCACTACTTTCAATCTTCTCTCTCTGGTTTTTTAAAAATGTAAAAATTCATAAATTTTAGCACATGGATATGGCTGACTGTTTAATGTCTAGAAAAAGGGAAGAATTTCATACTCTTAATAGCCTGAGTTTTTAGTGTTGCCATTGTACCTGTGTTCTGAAAACCTTTTGATTTGTAATTTAGGTATTCAACTAGCTTCTCATTGAAATCTTGTATAAGCCCCACTATAATTTATTTTTTATTACGAAGCTTGTTAGTCATTAATAACACCTATGGAATAAAAGTAGTTGCACATCCCATCAGTACTTTCAATTGTTTTCCTCATTAATTTTCTAATATTTATGTCCATATGTTCCCCTTATTTTTGGTCATCTTCTGTGGCCCAGAGATTGTGGCTGATTCATATATGGTCTGTGAAGTACTTATCAAATACTAGAGGGAATATATTCAAATGTCACTCTCTCATTGATGGCAGAATATACGAAGTATCAAAAAAGAGGCATAAACAAGTTTCCCTAGAAACACTGAGTAAGGAAATATCACACTTAACGACCATAGATAGGACTGCCCCTCCACCCCCAGCATAGACTGAATATCAACTTTAGATAGTCAAAAATATTTTTTTGGGCTTCCATGGTGGCGCAGTGGTTGAGAGTCCGCCTGCCGATGCAGGGGACGTGGGTTTGTGACCCGGTCCGGGAAGATCCCACATGCCACGGAGCGGCTGGGCCCATGAGCTGGCCGCTGAGCCTGCGCATCCGGAGCCTGTGCTCCGCAACGGGAGAGGCCACAGCAGTGAGAGGCCCGTGTACCGAAAAAAAAAAAAAATTAACTTTGATCTTACACATGTGTCTGCAATAGCAGAAAAAAGTTGTCTGGAAATAGATTAATAAGTGAGCAAGCCTGCAAGTTCTAATGAAGTTTTCACGTGCTCGAAGGCATTTCCTATCAGGCTTGCCATGGGACCATCTACTGGATTAAGATATTGAAAGGCCATTACCTTTACCAAGAAAAGCAGTCCATCTGACAACACAGTGCAGATTACCTTGGATTATCTTTCCCTCTCCTGGAAGAAAGTAGGGTCTGAGGGAGTAAATAATGGACAGTTAGGCCCATGGAGAAGGCCTAGAACACTCTTCACTGAAAGTGTTCCAGTAGGGGCTAGGTGATGACCTGCCAAAGATTCTGGAGGAGACCCCTGCCCTTGGTAGAAAGCTGGTAAGAATACCACCCTCTGCAGGCCCTTCCTGCTCTGAAATCTTATGGTTCTTTGATAAGGAGGTATATGTAAGGACCCACAACGGTGGGGAGAGAATTGGGTGTTTGGACTCTTCTGCCCTCTCCAGTAGAATTACTGGTGCTTATTTTACTCCTTTCCAGAATCAGTCTTGGTTCAAAGGACAACCTAGCAGAAATAGGAATCAACTATATAGAACACCTATATAGTTCTAAATTGCAAAATCCCCACTCCTTTTCCAGGATTAGAGATTAGAATTCTGATTCATTTCTCCTGAAGGTCTCAATGCTAGTTTCCTTGGTTAGAGACTTTACATTATATATAATCACTTTAATACATTTTTTATTGTATTATGACATACTTCAGAAAAAAGAATGTTTAAAGAAAAATATGATAAACACACAAGTATGTATCCCACACAACTTAAGAAATAAAGCACAGCAGTATAGATGAAACTTTCCATTTCTTCTCCCCTGAATATATTTCACTCCCCCACCTACCCATTTGTAATCACAATGAAATCCACTCAAAAGCCCCTTTTCTTTTCTTCTTTGACATGCAGCCATACTATATTTGCCAACTTCCCTTGCAGCAAGGTCAGAGCATGTGACCAAATTCTCACCAATAGAACGTGAATGAAGTGAAGTATATCCCTTCTGTATATGGCCCATGGAAACCTCCTGAGTAATCCTCCAAGCTCTCCCCTTAGCTGGCAGCATGGAGAAGGTCCAGAAGTTTACAGAGAGGAGGAATTACAAAGAACAATACTGGTTCCCTGAGTGACGGTATAGAGCAATTTTTTTTTTGCTACCGACATCATTTAACTATAACACAAGAGAGGAGTGAACATGTGAGTTAGCCTACTCTGATTAATAGAGTAATTATCATTCCCATGAAGTGCTTTAGACTTTTACCACATAAGGAGGTGTCCTCAATCAGTACATAATTTCCATGTTTTCCAGCTTAATATAAATGCTATAAAATTGCATGTGTTCTTCAGCATCTTGGTGTTTTCACTCACCATTGCTTGAGAGATCCATCCATGTTAGTATGGCCTGTTCTCAGTTTATTCTCACTGCTGTTAGAGTTCTACATGTATGCACATTATATAACTTGTGTACCTGTGTCCCTATTGCTGACTAATAGTTTCAAATTTCTTGCTATTACAAACAATGCTGCTATGGACATCCTTATATCTATTTCTTTGTTTATGTATATAAAACGTATATATACCTAGTATTATAGAGGTTGTTTCTAAAGAAGCTACTTCAGGGGGTTAAACAAAATCATGCATAATTCTAAACTTCATGGTCTTGGTCACTGCCTAGGAGTTTCCTTTCTCACAAGTATATTATATATATATATATATATATATATATACACACACACACACACACACACACTCTGTTGATTGATTTGGTTGCCCTGTTATTGTGAGAGAAGTTGTTATGAAATTATTAGAAATAATGCATGAAGATATATAGCTGGAGACCAGTTTGGAAAATCAATGCATCCAATAAGCCTTCATTAAGGATCAGTTATGTGCTAGGTGCTAGGAACCCAGAGCTTTATAGGAGCTCACTGAGCTAAGTATGGGATGGAGTATTTAAGGTGCTCATACTCTGGGGTGGAGGTGATGGGAGATAGTAAAATAGACGAATATAATATACTTAATGGGTACAACAAATAGCCTAAAAAGAGTAATCAAAACTGATTGCTGAGACTTTTCAGGCTATAAAAGACCACTGATAATACCTAACTGATCACATCAATTGCAAAAGATATTCTTTTTTTTTTTTTGCTGTACGCAGGCCTCTCACTGTTGTGACCTCTCCCGTTGCGGAGCACAGGCTCCGGACGTGCAGGCTCAGCGGCCATGGCTCACGGGCCCAGCCGCTCCACCGCATGTGGGATCTTCCCGGACCGGGGCAAGAACCCGTGTCCCTGCGTTGGCAGGCAGACTCTCAACCACTGCGCCACCAGGGAAGCCCGCAAAAGATATTCTTTAGGAATTCCCTTTATTACATTACATTCCAGAGGCTCATTTGCATGTGAAAATTGACATCAAATATGGAGTCTGAAATGAGGGCAGGCCTGCATGTTCAAGCACTAAGCAAAATTCAATCCAGAGTGATCCATATTTCTTTAGGTAAGTTAGTTTTACTCTGCATGTATGCTCCTTACTAAGGCTAGGAAACTCTGATGTCTGCCCTGGGCCGATGCCAGAGTCATCCTTCTGTCCCTCTGAAAAAGCCAATACTGGTCTAGTCACTTGCTCTAAATGTATGTTTCCAACAATTACCCCTTCCAAGAACTGTTCACTTTCTCCTCTGATGCTTCTTCACCCACCATTGGGTGTTTGGAAGGAACTAAATGACATAATTGTATTTTTCACAAACAAATGCCTTTTCAGAGAGCCATAAAATAGTAATTGCAGCATCACTGGAGCTATTCCTTGAGACGGTTGTTTTGTATTTTCAATTTCTAAAGAAACAGATCAAGGTTTGAGCTTTGAATTAGTAAAGAAAGCAGGCAAATTGCACTAGAGTCCATCATAGAACTACTTTCCTTAAAGGACAATAACTGTGGAAAACGTTCTCTTCTAGAGCTGTCAAAATTCAGGGCTACTAGCAAGATATTTGCTACTGACATGCTAAAAGGTGTGTGGGGAGAGACAGCCTTAATGTTCCTTTTGGATATTATAGCTGCGGCTATGCACACCCCAATAATGAGAGCTATGCTACAAACCTGGCTGCAGGCACAGCTGTGAAACTTTGCTGGAAAAGCAGGCATGAAATCAGAATCCCTAGTTCTCCAAAAAGAGCTCTTTTGTTCCTCCATCCACTGGAGCAGGCTAATAAAACTAGCTCCCTTGGTGGCCAGAGAGTTAAAACTCCTTCCCCTTACAACTTAGCTGGTGATCAGAAACACCAGAACCTTTGGGAGCATAAAGGGCAAATAGTCAATCAAAATCACATTGACTCTTTGCAATATTGTGAAGAAGGGTTAGCTGTCTTTAAAGTCAGAGAGACCTCATCTTCAACATAGACTCATATATTCTGTCCTAGAGAACCCACCGCAGTCTTGGCCATGCTCTGAATACAAGTGTGGGGATTTTAGACTCTACTAAGTAGGAGGGGAGGCAATTCAGGAAATGAGGCATGGAGTATTTCAGAACTGAAAGAGACCTTAGATGCCATCTCTTTATTATTCCTCTCACTTGAGAAGGAAGAAAACTGAGGTCTAGAGAAAACAAGTGACAAAGATGGCCCACCTCTTCCCAGGTGCAGTGTAAGGTTAGCTGGGAGCTTCTCCTAGCCTTTGCATGGGTACTGTGTATTGGGTATGTCTGGTGTATTGGTCATGGGGTTCTTGAACATCAGGATTTCCATGAGTGTGTTTTCCTTGGCTTTATTAATCATTAGAATACAGCCAATGTACATAAATTAACCTTTACTGGGCTGGTATGTGCTTAGGGAAGGACAGGGGGCAATGCTGGGAGGTGGGTGGGGGAGAGAAGGGAGCTAAGTTTATGGATTCCTACATTTGGGGAAAACACCATGCAGAGAGGCTTGTGTACATCATCTCATTTCATCTTTGCAACATCCCTGTCAGGGGCATATTTTATCTCCATCTGAAAAATGAGGAAATTGAAATTTTAAAAACTGAGCTAGCAAAAGGCAGAACTGGGATTTACAACCAGGTTTCTCAGGTTCTTTATCAGTTAGAGATCTTTTGGTTGCAAATGACAGAAAACCCAAACCAAACTGTCATAAACCAAGAGATTTGTTATCGTATGGAAGCGTTAAGGCCAGAAAGACCCCTGGCTTCAAGCTTGGCGGGATTGGTCATCTAGTCTCAGCCTCCCTCATCTCTCAGTTTTGCACTCCTTCTTGTTAGGTTTGTTCCCAAACTCAAGTTTGACAATAAGCTTGCTGCCAGCAGTTCCAGGCCAGTATCCTCCCAAGTTCAAGTCCAGGAAAAAAGGAGAGATTTCTAAACAAGTCTAGCAAACACCATATTGCATTTCATTGGCTCTGAATGAGTCACGTGCCCATGAGAACCAATTACAGTGGCCCAAGTGATTACAGGGCTCTGATTGGCCAGTCCTGAGCTACATGACTAATGCTAGAGCCACAGGTGATGTTATACACCTGAGGCACGCGGTCTGAGGATGGAGGGGCTAGTTCTCCACTCTGTTAGTAGAAGATGGGTGAATGGCTAAGAGGCAAAAACTGCAGCTGTCACTCAGGTTCTTAAGTCTGATGCCATTAATAAGATCCAAAAAAGAGCATGTAGAAGCAAACCGCTTGGGAAATATACTTGAGGCTTAAGAATGTAGTAAAACCTCCCTAATATTGCAGGATTGGGCACAACTGAGGAAGGGAAGCGGCAGTGTAATTTAACCCACTCAGTGTGGCATGGTGATATAATTGAATCAGAATGTGTAAGCTTAGCGACAAAAAAAAATCTGCTCTCACAAGTTTTATCAATTACCAGAGAGCTAGGATATTATACAAATGTTGACCAAGTGGTAATATATGTACCTAATGTAAAGTCATTTCAGTTTCATTTCAGTATCATGTTAATATAAATTCACTAGGTGGCCCATTGGATTTGAGTCATCAGATGGAATTCCACAAACACTTCCTGAGTACCTCAGTGTTCACTGTACTGAGCAGCAGGTAGGGAGAGAAGCTTCAGATGGAGGAGAACCCAAAACAAGAGAATGCATCAGCAAAGTCCGATGCTGGGAAAATTGGGCTGGAGGTGGTAGCAAGCAAAGAGGAAGGAGACGTGGCTGTGGATCACGTGGGGCATATGGCAGACACTTGCAACACTCCATTCATAGCCCCCCTACCTCAGCAGTTCATCACGGACCCTCCATGCTTCCGGCAGCTAGCGCCTGCATTTCCTTACCTTAGAGATTCCTTTTTCTGTAGGAGACTCTTTTGCCATGCGTGGCAGACCAGAAGAGCCAGAGAAGTAACTCCTGTGCCACCCCAGCCCTAGCAGCCCTGTCAGTGACTGGTGGGGATGGATGTCTAAACACCCCCAGTTCCCTTGTCCCTCTGGTAGGGTAACTCAGAGATGTTTCACACTGGCTCCTAGGGTTTCTCCAGTGGGATCAAGCTCCAGTCGCCTTCAGGGGTAGCAGGTTGATAATATATTGACTGTCTTCCTTTCCTTGTCTTACTTCTCCAACTTCCCTACTGGTCTTCATATCCTCAATAAGCTACTTGCACTCAATTCTTTGCTTCAGAATCTGCTTCTGGTGTAACAAAAAATTGGAGATGGAAATGGCTGCTCCTGAAGATGTGGATGTGTGAGTTATGGGTGAGGCAATGCCAAAGGACGGAGAAAGTAGTCTTAATATTTCACCAGCTCAGAAATTCTGTGTGTATCTTCAGAGATTATATTGTGGTTTTCCAGAATTCCAAATGGGACTTTGTTGAGAGAAAGTATTGAAAGAGGGTAGCCTGGCCTCAAGCCCTTGAGAAGAAGTCAGAGAATCTCAGCAGTGGAAACCAAACTGACATCAGCTTCAATGCTGGACACTTTGCCTTGCCTTTTCTACCATAGCAGACTTTCATGACTTTCTCTCTTCTTCACATACAGTGCCATTTCTTCATTCCTATTTAAGAATTTTAAATTTTATTTTATTTATTTTTTATACAGCAGGTTCTTATTAGTTATCCATTTTATACATATTAGTGTATACATGTCAATCCCAATCTCCCATTCATCACACCACCACCCCCGCCCCACCACTTTCCCCCCTTGGTGTCCATACATTTGTTCTCTACATCTGTATCTCTATTTCTGTGCTGCAAACTGGTTCATCTGTACCATTTTTTTAGGTTCCACGTATATGTGTTGATATATGATATTGTTTTTCTCTTTCTGACTTACTTCACTCTGCATGACAGTCTCTAGATCCATCCACGTCTCTACAAATGACCCAATTTCGTTCCTTTTTATGGCTGAGGAATATTCCATTGTATATATGTACCACATCTTCTTTAGCCATTTGACTGTTGATGGGCATTTAGGTTGCTCCCATGACCTGGCTATTGTAAATAGTACTGCAATGAACAGTGCAGTGCATGTGTCTTTTTGAATTATGGTTTTGTCTGGGTATATACCCAGTAGTGGGATTGCTGGGTCATATGGTAATTCTATTTTTAGTTTTTTGAGGAAGCTCCATACTGTTTCCCATAGTGGCTGTATCAATTTACATTCCCACCAACAGTGCAAGAGGGTTCCCTTTTCTCCACACCCTCTCCAGCATTTGTTGTTTGTAGATTTTCTGATGATGCCCATTCTAACTGGTGTGAGGTGATACCTCACTGTAGTTTTGATTTGCATTTCTCTAATAATTAGTGATGTTGAGCAGCTTTTCATGTGCTCCTTGGCCATATGTATGTATTCTTTGGAGAAATGTCTATTTAGGTCTTCTGCCCATTTTTGGATTGGGTTGTTTGTTTCTTTAATATTGAGCTGCATGAGCTGTTTATATAGTTTGGAGATTAATCCTTTGTCCGTTGATTCGTTTGCAAATATTTTCTTCCATTGTGAGCGTTGTCTTTTCGTCTTGTTTATGGTTTCCTTTGCTGTGCAAAAGCTTTGAAGTTTCATTAGGTCTCATTTGTTTATTTTTGTTTTTATTTCCATTACTCAAGGAGGTGGATCAAAAAAAATCTTACTGTGATCTTTCATAGAAAGAGTGTTCTTTCTATGTTTTCCTCTAAGAGTTTTATAGTGTCCAGTCTTACATTTAGGTCTCTAATCCATTTTGAGTTTATTTTTGTGTATGGTGTTAGGGAGTGTTCTAATTTCATTCTTTTACATGTAGCTGTCCAGTTTTCCCAGCACCACTTATTGAAGAGACTGTCCTTTCTCCATTGTATACCTTTGCCTCCTTTGTCATAGATTAGTGGACCATAAGTGCGTGGGTTTATCTCTGGGCTTTCTATCCTGTTCCATTGATCTGTATTTCTGTTTTTGTGCCTGTACCACATTGTCTTGATTACTGTAGTTTTGTAGTATAGTCTGAAGTCAAGGAGTCTGATTCCTCCAGCTCCGTTTTTTTCCCTCAGGACTGCTTTGGCTGTTCAGGGTCATTATATCTCCATACAAATTTTAATATTTTTTGTTCAAGTTCTGAAAAAAATGCCAATGGCAATTTGATAGGGATTGCACTGAATCTGTAGATTGCTTTGGGTAGTATAGTCATTTTCACAATATTGATTTTCCCAATCCAAGAACATGGTGTATCTCTCCATCTGTTTATGTCATCTTTGATTTCTTTCATAAGTGTCATACTTTTCTGCATATAGGTCTTTTACATCCTTAGGTAGGTTTATTCCTAGATATTTTATTCTTTTTGTTGCAGTGGTGAAAGGGATTGTTTCCTTAATTTCTCTTTCCAGTCTTTCATTGTTAGCATATAGAAATGAAAGAGATTTCTGTGTGTTAATTTTATATCCTGCAAATTTACCAAATTCATTGATTAGCTCTAGTAGATTTCTGGTGGCATCTTTAGGACTCTCTATGTATAATATCATGCCACCTGCAAACAGTGACAGTTTTACTTCTTTTCCAATTTGTATTCCTTTTATTTCTTTTTCTTCTCTAATTGCCATGGCTAGGACTTCCAAAACTATGTTGAATAATAGTGGCGAAAACGATGTAGGCTGTGGGTTTGTCGTATATGGCTTTTATTATGTTGAAGTAAGTTCCCTCTATACCCACTTTCTGGAGAATTTTTATCATAAATGGGTGTTGAATTTTGTCAAAAGCTTTTTCTGCATCTATTGAGATGATTATATCATTTTTATCCTTCAATTTGTTAATATGGTGTATCAAATTGATTGATTTGCGTATACTGAAGAAGACTTGCATCCCTGGGGTAAATACCATTTGATCATGGTGTATGATCCTTTTAATGTGTTGTTGGATTCTGTTTGCTAGTATTTTGTTGAGGATTTTTGCATCTATATTCATCAGTGATATTGGTCTGTAATTTTCTTTTTTTGTAGTATCTTTGTCTGGTTTTGGTATCAGGGTGATGGTGGCCTCATAGAATGAGTTTGGTAGTGTTCCTTCCTCTGCAGTATTTTGGGAGAGTTTGAGAAGGATGGATGTTAGCTCTTCTCTAAATGTTTGATAGAATTCACCTGTGAAGCCATCTGGTCCTGGACTTTTGTTTGTTGGAAGATTTTTAATCACAGTTTCAATTTCATTACTTGTGATTGGTCTGTTCATATTTTCTATTTCCTCCTGGTTCAGTCTTGGAAGGTTATACCTCTCTAAGAATTTGTCCGTTTCTTCCACGTTGTCCATTTTATTGGCATAGAGTTGCTTTTAGTAGTCTCTTATGATGCTTTCTATTTCTATGGTGTCTGTTGTAAATTTTCCTTTTTCATTTCTAATTTTATTGAATTGAGTCCTCTCCCTCCTTTTCTTGATGCGTCTGGCTAATGGTTTATCAATTTTGTTTATATTCTCAAAGAACCAGCTTTTACTTTTATTGATCTTTCCTAATGTTTTCTTTGTTTCTATTTCATTTCTTTCTGCTCTGATCTTTATGATTCCTTTCCTTCTACTAACTCTGGGTTTTGTTTGTTCTTCTTTCTGTAATTTCTTTAGGTGTAAGGTTAGATGGTTTATTTGAGATTTTTCTTGTTTCTTGAGGTAGGCTTGTATTGCTATACACTTCCCTCTTAGAATTGCTTTTGCTGCATCCCATAGGTGTTGGATCATCATGTTTTCATTGTCATTTGTCTCTAGGTACTTTTTATTTCCTTTTTGATTTCTTCAGTGATCTCTTGGTTATTTAGTAAGGTATTGTTCAGCCTCCACGTGTTTGTGCTTTTTACGTTTTTTTCCATGTAATTGATTTCTCATCTCATAACAGCATGGTCAGAAAAGATGCTTGATATGATTTCAATTCTCTAAAATTTACTGAGGCTTGATTTATGGTCCAAGATGTGATCTATCCTGGAGAATGTTCCGTGCACACTTGAGAAGAAAGTGTAATCTGCTGTTTTTGGATGGAATATCCTATAAATATCAGTTTAATCTATCTGGTCTATTGTGTCATTTAAAGCCTGCATTTCCTATATCTTTTCATTTTGGATGATCTGTCCATTGGTGTAAGTGAGTTGTTAAAGTCCCCCACTAGTATTATGTTACTGTCAATTTCCTCTTTTATAGATGTTAGCAGTTGCCTTATGTATTGAGGTGCTGCTATGTTGGGTGCATATATATTTATAATTGTTATATCTTCTCCCTGGATTGATCCCTTGATCATTATGTAGTGTCCTTCTTTGTCTCTTGTAACCTTCTTTATTTTAAAGTCTATTTTATCTGATATGAGTATTGCTACTCCAGCTTTCTCTGAATTTCCATTTGCATGGAATATCTTTTTCCATCCTCTCACTTTCAGTCTGTATGTGTCCCTAGGTCTGAAATGGGTATTTTGTAGACAGCATATATATGGGTTTTGTTTCTGTATTCATGCAACGAGCCTGTGTCTTTTGCTTGTAGCATTTAATCCATTCACGTTTAAGGTAATTATCAATATGTATGTTCCTATTACCATTTTCTTAATTGTTATGGGTTTGTTTTTGTAGGTCCTTTTCTTCTCTTGTGTTTCCCATTTAGAGAAGTTCCTTTAGCATTTGTTGTAGAGCTGGGTTGATGGTGCTGAAATCTCTTAGCTTTTGCTTGTCTGTAAAGCTTTTGATTTCTTTGTCAAATCTGAATGAGATCCTTGCCGGGTAGAGTAATATTGGTTGTAGGTTCTTCCCTTTCATTACTTTAAATATATCGTGCCTCTCCCTTCTGGCTTGTAGAGTTTCTGCTGAGAAATCAGCTGTTAACCTTATGGGAGTTCCCTTGTATGTTATTTGTTGTTTTTCCCTTTTTGCTTTCAATAATTTTTCTTTGTCTTTAATTTTTGTCCACTTGATTACTATGTGTCTCGGCCTGTTTCTCCTTGGATTTATCCTGCCTGGGGCTCTTTGTGCTTCCTAGACTTGGGTGGCTATTTCCTTTTCCATGTTAGGGAAGTTTTCGACTATAATCTCTTCAAATATTTTCTCGGGTCCTTTCTCTCTCTTCTCCTTCTGGACCCCTATAATGTGAATGTTGTTGTGTTTAATGTTGTCCCAGAGGTCTCTTGGCTGTCTTCATTTCTTTTCATTCTTTTTTCTTTATTCTGTTCTGCAGCTGTGAATTCTACCATTCTGTCTTTCAGGTCACTTTTCCTTCCTTCTTCCTCAGTTATTCTGCTATTGATTCCTTCTAGTGTATTTTTTATTTGAGTTATTGTATTGTTCATTTCTGTTTGTTTGTTCTTTAATTCTTCTAGGTCTTTGTTAAACATTTCTTGTATCTTCTCGATCTTTGCCTCCATTCTTTTTCCAAGGTCCTCGATTGTCTTCACTATCATTATTCTGAATTCTTTTTCTGGAAGGTTGCCTGTCTCCACTTCATTTAGTTGTTTTTCTGGGATTTTATCTTGTTTCTTCTTCTGGTACATAGTTCACTGCCTTTTCATTTTGTCTGTCTTTCTGTGGATGTTGTTTTCCTTCCACAGGCTGCAGAGTTGTAGTTCTTCTTGCTTCTGCTGTCTGCCCTCTCCATTTCTTCTTTCCTTTATGTGCTGTTGCTTGTGGGTTTTTTCTTCCTGCCTGGAGAGTAGTTATTCCCTTGTTGGCCTTGTAATATCCGCCTTTAAAACTCAATTCTTCACTCCTTCTAGAGCAGTTCATGCTTTACTGTCTAAGAGCACCTCCATATTGTATTGATTTAGTGTGCTGCACCCCTACTGTCTCCAAATAGTCCCATTACCAGCTTGTCAGGGGAACAAGAGGTCTGTTCATCTCAGAATCCTCACCCTCAGCATGGACGTTTAGTACATCTCAGTATATATTCAAATGAAAGAAAGTGCGGTGGGGAGATAGAGGTAAGTGTTCCAGCAGCCTGCAAACTTAGGGGGACAAGGAGTTGCACACCTACCCTTGAAACAGATTTAGCAGCGTGGCAGAATAGAAAACATTTTTTTGATTTTACTCCTGGAGGCATATGTATGGCGAACATGGAGAACTTTTAGGGAGGGAGTCAGAAGAAGAAGAGGCATAGGAGCAGGAGGGCAGAACATCTCTTTAGGAAAGAGCAAGTTGTTCAGCCTGGCTGCAGTGTGGGTGAAGGCCAGAGGAAAGGGAGATGAGGCTAGGCATGATGGAACTTGAGGCATGGACCATGGACCAACAGCAGGCATCAACCAAGAGTTTGTAAGGAATGCAGAATCCAGACCCACCGAAACAGAATCTGCATTGTAACAAGATTCCCAGGTAATTCAAATCACATTGCAGTTTGAGAAGTGCTAGGGAGTCATTGCAGATTTTGGAACCAGGATGTGCTCAGACAGAGTAAACAAGGTCTCTCCATCATCTGGGCAATGCAGCACACCTGAAATTGCTGAGAGCCTTAAGCTTCTTTCCACTTCTCTTCCTAATAAAGCCAGAGATGAACTTCACTGCATGCTATCAGTGATTTGCTTTGCCACCTCCTTCCCTTTATAGATGGCTTTTATGTGGTAAGCTATCTGACAGGATGGAATGGTGCTGTGCAACAGTGTCTTCTGAGTGTAGGAAGAGGTTTGTCTCTTCTCATTTTTCCATCCTGCTCTCCCTCTTGATTCTCCCCTCCCCCAAGTCTTCCTTCTTTCCTCATTAACTGCATGGAGAAGACTCCTTCATGCATTCCAGGGATCTAGAGAAGCTAAGGATCAGATGAAATGAATAAAAGTCTATTAAAAGGAAAGAAATATCCAAATTGACCTATTTTACACTTAAAATATTTATATTCTTGTTTCAAAGACTAAGCTAACATAGTAACAGTTCTAACATTGGATTTTTATACTAACGGTGATTTTTCAAAACTGTTTTAAAATTTACTTTAGTATTTTCCAAACTCTAAACTTATACTTGGCTTCCCCTTATTCCTGGAAAATTACCACCTTTCCATAGCTGTTTTACACATGGGCAGGTGAATTCCTCAGGAAATTTACCAGAGGCGAAATATTGGGTGATATTATGACAATATCTTGATATATTTTTCCATTGTTTTATTAATCTGAGGGCTCATGTAACATCTCCATGTGACCAAATAACAATTATAATTTTGTTGTCATGGTGGCTACCTGCATAATGTTAAGCACGGCTGCAAAGATCTTTTTCTTAGCAGCATTAAAAAAACTATCACTTTATTCTGTCTTTGGCAAAATAACTTTGGGCTATATCTGTAGGAGGCCAGCTACAAGTCAATTACCCAGCTACCAGGAAATAGATATACCCACTTGGATCTGAGTAATCGAATTCTCCAATTTGCATCCAGATGTTTCTGTGTGGAAGCTGCCTATGACCAGGAAATATATGCAGTGCAAATCAATAACTCAACAGGATAGCATTATTTTAAATGCATGGTTCCCCATGTACTATTTCTTTTTCATATGATATTACTTATATGTGGAATCTAAAAAATTGATACAAATGAACTTATTTACAAAACAGAAATCGACTCACAGTCATAGAAAACAAACTCATGGTTACCAAAGGGGATGGGGGATGGAGTTAAATTAGGAGTTTGAGATTCACATATACACACTACTGTATATAAAATAGGTAAACAAAAAGGGCCTACTGTATAACACAGGGAACTATACTCAATATCTTGTAATAACCTATAATGGAAAAGAATCTGAAAAAGAATATATATATATATATAAAATATATATGTATAACTGAGTCACTTTGCTGTACGCTTAAAACAAACACAACACTGTAAATTAACTATACTTCAATTTAAAAAAGATAATTTTAGTAAAGAAATACAGAATACATGAGCTAGGATTAGATCATTATCTAAAACTACTGTCTGGAGTATTGATTGAATTTTATTTTTAACATAATTTTCTTGGATTGGCCTTAAATATTTTATTAAAGCCTGGAAAAATTGAAAAAGGTATAAAATAATACCAGTTCATTTCTACCATTAAAATGAAGAGAAATCCAAATATTTAAAAGAAATAGATTTGACACTTTTAGAAGCAAGGTGAATCTGATACGGGGGTCTTAGGGTGTGATAATGAACCTCCCTTCTCCAAAGGCTCACATCTGTGTTCCTAGTAAAATATCAGTATCTAAAAGTTGAGGGGAATGGGCTGTTCTAATAGAAACACAGAACATTCTCCTATACAGGGGCTCACTAGACCACCAGTGAAGAGACAGGTATGGACTCCAGGTTTCAAGAATGGATCTGTGGATGTATTGCTTCCTTATTCATCTAATAGTGGGAGGTAAATGAAAAATCCTACAGTTACTCCTCTTTCTGGTCCTGCAACGATTGGAATACCAGCCTATCTAAATAGTATAACAGCAGGGGAAAATAAATCACAGCCTGAAAGCTTTTTCTTTTTCTTTTTTCTTTTTTACATCTTCATCGGAGCACAATCGCTCCACAATGGTGTGTCAGCCCCTGCTCCACAACAAAATGAATCAGCCACACATACACATATGCTCCCACATCTCCCCCCTCCCGCGCCTCCCTCCCTCCCACCCTCCCCATCCCACCCCTCCAGGCGGTCACAAAGCACCGAGCTGATCCCCCTATGCCACGCGGCCACCTCCCACCAGCCATTCACCCTACGCCCGGTAGTGCATACATGTCCATGCCACCCCCCCGCCCTGGCACAGCCCACCCCTCCCCCTCCCCACACCCCCAAGTCCGCCCTCCAGCAGGTCTGTGTCTTTATTCCTGTCTTACCCCTAGGTTCTTCATGACATTTTTTTTCTTAAATTCCATATATATGTGTTAGCATACGGTATTTGTCTTTCTATTTCTGACTTACTTCACTCTGTATGACAGACTCTAGGTCCATCCACCTCATTACAAACAGCTCAATTTCGTTTTTTTATGGCTGAGTAATATTCCATTGTATATATGTGCCACATCTTCTTTATCTATTCATCCGATGATGGACACTTAGGTTGTTTCCATCTACGGGCTATTGTAAATAGAGCTGCAATGAATATTTTGATACATGACTCTTTTTGAATTATGGTTTTCTCAGGGTATATGCCCAGTAGTGGGATTGCTGGGTCACATGGTACTTCTATTTGTAGTTTTTTAAGAAACCTCCATACTGTTCTCCATAGTGGCTGTACCAATTCACATTCCCACCAGCAGTGCAAGAGTGTTCTCTTTTCTCAACACCCTCTCCAGCATTTATTGTTTCTAGATTTTTTGATGATGGCCATTCTGACTGGTGTGAAATTATATCTCATTGTAGTTTTGATTTGCATTTCTCTAATGATTAATGATGTTGAGCATCCTTTCATGTGTTTGTTGGCAGTCTGTATATCTTCTTTGGAGAAATGTCTATGTAGGTCTTCTGCCCATTTTTGGATTGGGGTGTTTGTTTTTTTGTTATTGAGCTGCATGAGCTGCTTATAAATTTTGGAGATTAATCCTTTGTCAGTTGCTTCATTTGAAAATATTTTCTCCCATTCTGAGGGTTGTCTTTTGGGTTTTTTTATGGTTTCCTTTGCTGTGTAAAAGCTTTGAAGTTTCATTAGGTCCCATTTGTTTACTTTTGTTTTTATTTCCATTTCTCTAGGAGGTGGGTCAAAAAGGATCTTGCTGTGATTTATGTCATAGAGTGTTTTTCCTATGTTTTCCTCTAAGAGTTTGACAGTTTCTGGCCTTACATTTAGGTCTTTAATCCATCTTGAGCTTATTTGTGTGTATGGTGTTAGGGAGTGATCTAAACTCATACTTTTACATGTAGCTGTCCAGTTTTCCCTGCACCGCTTATTGAAGAGGCTGTCCTGTCTCCACTGTACATTCCTGCCTCCTTTATCAAAGATAAGGTGACCATATGTGCATGGGTTTATCTCTGGGCTTTCTATCCTGTTCCATTGATCTATATTTCTGTTTTTGTGCCAGTACCATACTGTCTTGATTACTGTAGCTTTGTAGGATAGTCTGAAGTCAGGGAGCCTGATTCCTCCAGCTCCGTTTTTCATTCTCAAGATTGCTTTGGCTATTCGGTGTCTTTTGTGTTTCCATACAAATTGTGAAATTTTTTGTTCTAGTTCTGTGAAGAATGCCAGTGGTAGTTTAATAGGGATTGCATTGAATCTATAGATTGCTTTGGGTAGTAGAGTCATTTTCACAATGTTGATTCTTCCAATCCAAGAACATGGTATATCTCTCCACCTATTTGTATCATCTTTAATTTCTTTCATCAGTGTCTTATAATTTTCTGAATACAGATCTTTTGTCTCCTTAGGTAGGTTTATTTCTAGGTATTTTTTTCTTTTTGTTGCAATGGTAAATGGGAGTGTTTTCTTGATTTCACTTTCAGATTTTTCATCAATAGTGTGTAGGAATGCCAGAGATTTCTGTGCATTAATTTTGTATTCTGCTACTTTACCACATTCATTGATTAGCTCTAGTAGTTTTCTGGTAGCATCTTTAGGATTCTCTGTGTATAGAATCACATCATCTGCAAACAGTGACGGCATTACTTCTTCTTTTCCGATTTGGATTCCTTTTATTTCCTTTTCTTCTCTGATTACTGTAGCTAAAACTTCCAAAACTATGTTGAATAAGAGTGGTGAGAGTAGGCAACCTTGTCTTGTTCCTGATCTTAGTGGAAATGCTTTCAGTTTTTCACCATTGAGGACGATGTTGGCTGTGGGTTTGTCATATATGGCCTTTATTATGTTGTGTTAAGTTCCCTCTATGCCTACTTTCTGCAGGGTTTTTATCATAAATAGGTGTTGAATTTTGTCGAAAGCTTTCTCTGCATCTATTGCGATGATCATATGGTTTTTCTCCTTCAATTTGTTAATATGGTGTATCACGTTGATTGATTTGCATATATTGAAGAATCCTTGCATTCCTGGGATAAACCCCACTTGATCATGCTGTATGATCCTTTTAATGTGCTGTTGGATTCTGTTTGCTAGTATTTTGTTGAGGATTTTGCATCTACGTTCATCAGTGATATTGGCCTGTAGCTTTCTTTCTTTGTGATATCGTTGTCTGGTTTTGGTATCAAGGTGATGGTGGCCTCGTAGAATGAGTTTGGGAGTGTTCCTCCCTCTGCTATATTTTGCAAGAGTTTGAGAAGGATAGGTGTTAGCTCTTCTCTAAATGTTTGATAGAATTCTCCTGTGAAGCCATCTGGTCCTGGACTTTTGTTTGTTGGAAGATTTTTAATCACAGCTTCAATTTCAGTGCTTGTGATTGGTCTGTTCATATTTTCTATTTCTTCCTGATTCAGTCTTGGCAGGTTGTACCTTTCTAAGAATTTGTCCATTTCTTCCAGGTTGTCCATTTTATTGGCGTAGAGTTGCTTATAGTAATCTCTCATGATCTTTTGTGTTTCTGCAGTGTCAGTTGTTACTTCTCCTTTTTCATTTCTAATTCTATTGATTTGAGTCTTCTCCCTTTTTTTCTTGATGAGTCCGGTAATGGTTTATCAATTTTGTTTATCTTCTCAAAGAACCATCTTTTGGTTTTATTGATCTTTGATATTGTTTCTTTCATTTCTTTTTCATTTATTTCTGATCTGATTTTTATGATTTCTTTCCTTCTGCTAACTTTGGGGTTTTTTTTGTTCTTCTTTCTCTAATTGCTTTAGGTGCAATGTTAGGTTGTTTATTCGAGATGTTTCCTGTTTCTTAAGGTAGGATTGTATTGCTCTAAACTTCCCTCTTAGAACTGCTTTTGCTGAATCCCAAAGGTTTTTGGTCGTCGTGTCTCCATTGTCATTTGTTTCTAGGTATTTTTTTAGTTCCTTTTTGATTTCTTCAGTGATCACTTCATTATTAAGTAGTGTATTGTTTAGCCTCCATGTGTTTGTATTTTTTAAAGATCTTTTCCTGTAATTGATATCTAGTCTCATAGTGTTGTGATCGGAAAAGATACTTGATACAGTTTCAATTTTCTTAAATTTACCAAGGCTTGATTTGTGACCCAAGATGTGATCTATCCTGGAGAATGTTCCATGAGCACTTGAGAAAAATGTGTATTCTGTTGTTTTGGGATGGAATGTCCTATAAATATCAATTAATTCCATCTTGTTTAATGTATCATTTAAAGCTTGTGTTCCTCATCGTGGACCCGAGATCATTTCTCCCAGCCTATGGATGATGATGTCACCTTAGTGGACAAGGCAAGACATTGGCAAAACCAGCATTTCTTCTCTACTTCATTTTTCCTACTTCCCTCAGGGCATTTTTGCTCTCTGTCTCCCTGGCTTGATTTTTACTGATTATAGTGCAGTTTGCTTCCAATAAGCAACCTTTTTTCACAGTTGAGAAATATGAGATTATTGTAAATGGGGAAGGTAGTTTTAAAATGGATTGATAGTGACAACATGGAGAGAAAGTTAGGTATTAGCCTAAGGAAGCCCTGTAAAGGAAAAACGATTTTGCTGGATTTCCCTATCCCCTTCCTAAACTCTAAAGGCAGGAGTTTGATGTTAAAGCTATGGTTATCCTTGGGGGAAAATGGTAAATGGAAGTGTCTTTGTTCAGCCTGCTATAACAAAATGCCACAGACTGGGTGGCTTATAAGCAACAGAAATTTATTTCTTACAGTTCTGGAGGCTGAGAAGATCCAAGTTCACATTGCCAGCATGGCTGGGATCTGGGGAAGGCCCTCCCCCAGATTCGAAGATGGTGCTTTCTCTCTGTGTCCTCACACAGTGAGGGGGCTAGGCGGTTCTGGTGTGGGAGGTCTGTTTTTATAAGGCATTCGTCTTATTTATGAGGGCTCCATCTTCATGACTTAAGCATCACTCAGAGGCAGCACCTGCTAATAATCATCTTTGAGGGTTAAGATTTTAACATGTGAATTTGGGACACAAACATTTGAACCATAGTGGAAGGGACAGAAAGTACAACTATAGGCTGAACTTGTTAAATGGCCCAGTTGTCAGATGAGATAAAAGCAAGGAGGGTTTCTTTCTTATAAAGAACTGTATTTATGATAATGTGTGAGAAAGAGAACATTTGTTAGCTATTGATAGGAAGTTAGCTAATGGCACATAAATGGCACTTAGAAAATAGAAATGAAGATGATTACTATTGTTATCATCTGTGTCTAATCAGGATCTATGATGATGAAGTCATTACTTGTAGAGAACAAGATGTGGCCCTTCATGAAGATCAAGGTTTTCGCATGAAACATAAGCAGATTTACATCTCTCACTTTAAAAAAACACATGGTCAAGAGGCTAGACTAGAGCTTGAAACTCAAATTGTGGTTTATATTCCTGCAACACCAGCATCACCTGGGAGCTTTACAAATGCAGGATCTCCAGCCTATCCCAGACTTACTGAACCAGAATCTTTGTTTTAACAAGATTCTCAGGGGATTTTTATGGACATTAAAATGTGAAAAGGACTGGTTTTAAAGGAATCATCTCTCTCTCTCTGGGAAGGTTTCTTGGGGGAATATCTACATGGGGGTGGGGGGAAATAACTAGAGTCTCCTGGAAAAATTATGCTACCAGATCACATATAGGGATTACTTTTTTCTGGATTCCAGGAGAGGGGACTTCTCTCACACCTGGCTTATTCCTCTACTAACCTGATTGTCACCAGACATGTCATTCTTAACATCAATCTTTCCCCTCAACTCATTCTTAGATTCTTCTTAATGCTGTCTGTCTTCCTCTTTTTTCTCTCTCTCTCCTCACTCTCTTTCCCAGTGGTGTTCTGAAGCTGGTCTGTAAGTCTCCATTAACTAGCAAAAGCACACGTGTGGTAGACGGAGGACGCCAACTGGACACTTCTTTTTCCAGCTCTGTGTTCAGGATGTCATCCTGGTAACCTGAAATCAGGCATGACGAGAATATTTACACTGTGGAAATTTCAAACCATACAAATCAAGGCTTCCCTTTGTCTCAGCCAGTTTACCAGCATAGGACTGCCTCTTCTTCCCTTTCTCAGAACCTTTTCTTCTTCTCCTTCTTTCTGTATTATTAACCCTCTGTCCTTCTTCTCTCTTATTTTTGCTTTCTTTTTTCTGCTCTCTTTCTTTTTCTCTTCTGGGAAACCACCGTCAACAATAACAACATGACAATAACAACAACAAAATAAAGAACAACCAACTTTCTCTTAACCCAAACAACATTTAAAGCCACAGAACCTTTTAAAAAAAGCAAGTGAAAGTTATAACACCCCAGTTAAGGAAAAGAAAAGCCATGAATTTTTAAATGAAATTAGAAGTAGTGAAGTATCAGTTTTCTCCAACCAAACATAGGTCAAAGTGTCCAGATATATTCTGTTATTTATCTAATCTATCTTTCTACTCTATAAAGCCAATTTCTTCCTCAAACACCTATATTCAAAATAATCGAAAAGTGATATTTTAGTAAATTATTTTCTTTAGATTCTAATCCCTGCTGACCCTTGAACAACATGAGTTTGATCTGTGTGGGTCCACTTGTACACAGATTTTATTCAATAGTAAATACTACAGTACCACACAATCCACAGTTGCTTGAATCTGTGGCTGCAGAACCACAAAGAACCATGCATACAGATGAATCTCAGATATGGAGGAACTGTGGATGTGGAGGGCAGACTATACATGGATTTCAGCTGCATGGAGGGTTGGTGCCCCTACGCCGCCGAGTTGTTCAAGAGCCAACTATGTTAGCAAAGGTATGCTGGGTGTCAAGACACTATGCTGGGGTCTCTTAAATCTGTGATATTTTTTCTATTACTTTATTGCATATAGATATATTCTCAAATATTTCATAGGATCAAGAGGTTTTAGTAGGCTAGATTGGGGAACTAAACACTTTGCATTATATTGTTACTGTGGGAAACTATGCCTGAGATTCTAATCAACCAATTTACCAATTAATTTTGAGACCAAAGGATATTTATGAGTTTGGAATTTTGTGTTTATTTTTTTTCCTTGATCATAATGTTGGTATGTTCTTTGGTGTTGACTACCAATCTGCATGCTGATGTTCATAAATAAATATTTTTGCATTAATCAATGTTCAGCTTCTCATATAGGGAGGATCTATCACAATGCACTAATTAATGGAAATGAGTATACAGAGGATTAAGAATATGATTATGATGAGATTTTAAGTGTTCATTCATTCAATCATTTAATTATTCATTTACTCCTTAAACATGTGATGAGTATTGACTATGCACCAGGTTCTAACTAAGTGATGTGGATGTAAAAATGAATAAGACATGCCCTCCAGGAGCTTATGTTTATGTTTAAGAAAGGAGACAGACACACATGCAATAATTGTAATACAGTGTGATGAGTGCTATGCTAGTGGTATTGACAAGGTGCTGGGGGAGCACAGAGGAAAACTTAGTTTGACTTAGGGCAATTAGGGAGATGTTTACAGAAGTGATTTTTAAAATGAATTGTAATAAATGAGTAAAAAATGAACGTATGAAAAAGTGGAAACAGTTTTATAGCATACAACACAAACAGAATAAACGACAACAATGAGAGACTAAGTGCGGATGTGCTCAGTGAATATATATTAATTCAGAGGGATTGGAGGTATGTGTGGTGGATGGAGGATGCTATGGTTTGAATGTTTGTGTTCCCCCCAAATTTGTATGTTGAAATTCTAATGTCCAATCTGGTGGTATTAGGAGGTGGGACTTTTAGGAGGTGATTAGGTTATAAGGTGGAGGTCTCATGAATAGGATTAGTGCTCTGATAAAAGAGTCTGAACAGAGCTTCCCTTTTGCTTTCCACCATGTGAGGACACAACAAGAAGACCCCATTTATGAACCTGAAAGCGGGCCTTCACCAGAATTTGAACATGCTGGTCTTGAACTTCAGGCCTTCAGAACTGTGACTAATAAACTTCTGCTGTTTATAAATCACTCAGTCTGTGGTATTTTACTGTAGCAGCCTGAATGGAGTAAGGCAGAGGATATTTGGGAATGAGGAGATATTGATGTTGAGGCTGGTTTGACAGTTTGTTGCCTACTTTAAAATACCTTGAAAGTTGATAAAGGGTATTTTTTCAAAAACAAATGTAATCATGACTCTCATACAAATGGACATACGTCAAAGATTTTATTGAACTCCTCATGTGGTAAGGATAAGGTGATTATAATCGGTTCAAAAGAAGAATTCAAAAAACCTCACATATGAGCTGTAAATAATGCTGAAATTAGTTTACAAATATATGCAAAGCTGGCTTATGTCAGGAACTGGAGGTGTGAGGGATGAGGTTGAAGGAACAGCAAATGAGGGAAGGGTAGGAGAATCAATTGTATTTACTTTAGACAGGATTCTCTTTCCTGTCTGTGGAAAAGAATCATTTACTTGCTATCAGTTATCTACCAATTAGAGAGTTGTAAAATGGCTCGAAGACAATGAAAGGCTCAGAGAGTCCATAGAATTAAATAATCTAGAAAAATGTGATTAGACTATGCTTAGCTTTCTGCCAAAGACACCCAGATATGTTTATTTCAAAGCATTTTACAATTCTTTTTCCTATAGCATGAACTTAATTCTGAGTACTATGTATGTATTAGAGTAGTAATATAAATTGAAGAATATTTTGTAAGAATCTGCACTTTTCACTCATTTAAACTCCTTGAGAGAGGAAATCAGTCTTGTATCCTAAGAGCCTGGTGTAGTGTTGAGTGTGTAGTAGGCTCTCACTAAATGTTGATTGAGTGAGTCAGAGTTGATTTGGAAATGGGAGCAGATCCACTCGGAAGTGGATCCATGTTGCAAGTAGTCATTATGCTGATCCTGTGATATTGCAAGTGGACATGTGAAAATTAATGCACTAATTATTTAATAATATTAATAACTATAAACACCCACACGAGTAATGATATAAACTATTAGTTATCAAAAATTCATTCTAACATGCAATAAAACATGAATAAGTACACTGCAATCTGATATATGCACAGGAATGGCCAGAAAAAGTAGCAGCAACTTAGTTTGGCTAGTATAAAATTCTGATTCATGTACATCAAACTGTCAAAAGTGTTTGACCTTTACTTTCCCTCTGGTGTTAGCTTTTGTTCTTGCCCGTTGTTGGTCTCTAGAGTAGAACTGATTGACAGGTGTGTCAAATCCCATCGTGGCAGCTCTTTTTAATGAGGACTGATGATCGTGTAAGACGAGGCATTAACCTTAAACATGGCTTATTAACCTGGATGCCTTGAGGCTATGTGCTGAGGTGCCAAAGATTCCTTTGGATTCAGTCAGTCGGGCCCCTAGGCATTAGCATTTTCAGCGTGGACCTGGATCTACTGAGAAAAAATAAAGTTTCTCTTCCTTGAAAATAAAATTGTGGTTACTGGGTTTGAAAAGGAAGGAGCTATAATAAATAATGCTCTTTTCCAGTTAACAATATTTTAGCAAAAGTATTTGAGGAGGTGGCCAACATCTTTTTTTAAATAAAAGCTTAAAAAATGTTGCACAAATAAAGTCAGAATTAGAAATTTTGATGTGGTTTGGAATTGAGATTAAAGAGTTGGTATTTATTATCTAAGCAACTTTACTCCTGCTTTTATGTAAGCCCAGTTTGTCTCTGCCAAGTAGTTTGCTATCATAATGAGTTATTAGACTTCTGGTATTTGGATGGTGTTATCAAGTGTCCTACTTAGAAGCCACAAGGCATCTTAAAATGCCTCAATAGTTTTTAGATGGCTCTGAAATATAATTTTCAGATACTATGGATTCTTCTAGTGAGGACTACCTCATTTATTATAATATATAATAAGAATATGTGTTACATAATTGCAATAAATATGTATTTATATAATATTTATATAACATAATATATATTTCATAATATATGCTGTTATATATTATATAATATATATAATATGTAGTTTATTTAATTACAAATATTATATATAATTGCAAATTTGTATGTAATATATATTAAATAAATATTATAATATTATGAGCAAGCCAATAGTAAAATAGGGATAGAGACTCAAAAAAAGCCAGTCCTTTGCTTCTTTTAATTTGCCATCATGAGAACAAAGAAAGAAGGTAATAGGAATTCTGCATTTACATAAAGAAATGACTTTCAAATAGCTTTTGGAGAGATAGAGTAAGCACAGCAGAGGATGCCAGATGCACAATGCTTGCCCAAAGTGGTCCCAGGGGTCAGTTTTCTGGTGAAATTGTAGGAATGTGCATTTAAATTGGACATACTGTCTAATATGATGGACAGATACAGTCAAGGCTGAGAGATTATTCAAATGAAGAACATAACGCTATGACCTCTGACAAACCTGTAGTGGAAATTCCAAAGGGAAAAATAACAAAATGAAGCAAACCCAACTCCACACTTATTTAGAATCCTCTTCTCATTGGTGATGGTGGCAGCTGGCCTGACACAACCAGGGTGGGCCAGAGTAAATTTTTTTCTCCAAATGAATACTGGACAATTCTACATATCACTAAAGACCATTGTTCCTCAGCTGTTAAAGACAATCCTATGTTCTAGGCATGAAGTCATAAATACAATTTTTAATTTTTGAGATGGTTCTATTACATGCTTGACCACAGAGAATTCCACTGACAAAGATGGCAGCTTAAGTGTTGTTTGAGCATGCTGAAGGTGGAAAATCAGCATGGCTTCCTCCTTTCAAATCAACTCTGGAGTAAATATAGAAGCAATATAGAAGCATGGATTAGAAGAAAAAAAAAAAAAGGAATAATTGCCTTACATAAATTCCTGGGAGACTGAAGGCTTTCTGGGTACAACAGCAGGGGTGGAAGTGACCTCACTGGAAGGTGGAGTAAGGGTTAGAAGAAATTCTTTTTCTTTTTTCTTTTAAAGAATACAACATTTATTTTTTTCTCTCCCACTCTTTATTTATTTATTTATTGGCTGTGCTGCTCAGCATGCAGTATCTTAGTTCCCCGACCAGGGATTGAACCCATGCCGCCTGCATTGGGAGCTCCAAGCTTAACCACTGGACTGCCAGGGAAGTCCCTAGAAGAAATTTTTTATCTTCTTTCTCCCCAAGTTGTCTCAGAGGCAATAGTTGATTCCTCCTTCTCCACATATTGGGAGCAGCATTCCAGGCCACAGAAATCAGTGGGGGTGATGTTAGGGCAGAGCATGGCCCTGATGGGGTGATGAACACAGATGGGAATTGACTAGTCACCTTCAGTAATGTCTTGTTCACCTCCTCCCTCTTCAAACTCTTAGGATTGGTGGATTGGAATGTTGGAGATTGCCTCATTCAGTGCTGCTTATTTCTAAAACTTTATGTGTGCATTCAGAAGAGATAAGTTTTAGAGTGGCAGCAAATGGGAGGGTAAACTCTGCAAGATCTGGGACTCACTGGGGGCCCTCCTTCCACTTCTTAAATTCAGGTAGGGGGATGTAGACCAGAACCTAGCTTTTGGGTCTCCCCCAATACGCTTTACAAGATAAAGTAGCTACCTAATGCCTCCTGGGGAACATGAGCTCACAGGCCAAAATAATCAGATGCTTGATCAAATAACCTCTATAAAGTGCGTGCGTGCACGTGTGCGCGCGCACACACACACACACACACACACAAGAAATTATACAACGAAAGAGTTATTGAAACAGAAGCCTCAATACTTTTATTGAAGTAAAATAAATATAAAAAGGTTAAGGGATGCTATAAAAGCATTACTTCAGGTTATAAAAAAGAACAATATGGAAATATTAGGTATGAAAATAGTAAATTTGATATAGAAAACACAATACGTGGAATAAATAGCTGAAGAATGAAATAATGAGCTGGAAATCAGATTGAAGAACTTCCTCAGAAGGCATCAGAAAAGAGGGGCATTATACCCCGATGAAATATATCTGATTTTTCTTATTACATGCCAATTTGGAAAATCCGATACTGACTCATGGTTTTAAAAAAATAAAAAAAATTTAAATTAAAAAACGCTATAAACCACCACAAACCCCCACAACCAACCAACATTATATTTTTTCTGCCAGTTTTATTAAGATATAATTGACATAGAGTACTATATAAGATTAAGATGTACAACATAATGATTTGATTTGCATACATCGTGAAATGATTACCACAGTAAGGTTAGTGAACATCCTGTCACCTCATATAGAAACAGAATTAAAGAAATAGAAAAAGATATTTTTTTCCTTGTGAAGAGAATTCTTAGGATTCACTCTCAACAATTTTCATATATAACGTAGAGCAGTGTTAATTTTACTTATCATATTGTACATTACATATCTACTACATGTTTAATCTTATAACTGGAAGTTTGTACATTTTGACTGCCATCATTCAATTCCCCCTCCCCCCAGCCCCCACCTCTGCTAACCACAAATCTGATCTCTTTTTCTATGAGTTCCTTTGTTTGTTTTTGAAGTATAATTGACCTATACAACACTATGTTTGTTCCCATTACACAGCATATTGATTCAATAGTTCTATACACTTCAAAGTGATCACCAGGATAAGTGTAGATACCATCTGTCACCATAAAAAGATATTACATAATTATTGACTATATTCCCCACACTGTACATTTTATACCCGTGATTCATTTATGTTGCAACTGGAAGTTTGTACCTCTTAGTCTCCCTCACCTATTTCTCTCCTCCGCCCAAGCCCCTCCTCTTTGGCAACCACCTTTTGGTTATCTGAATCTATTACTCTGTTTCTGTTTTGTTGTGTTTGTTCGTTTGTTTTCTATTTTAGATTCCACATATAGGTGAAACCATACAGTATTTGTCTTTCTCTGTCTGACTTATTTCACTTAGTATAATCCTTCTAGGTCCATCCATGTTGTCACAAATGGCAAGATTCCATTATTTTATGGCTGAGTAATATTACATTTTACATATATATGTGTATATTTTACATATATATATATATATCTATATATATATCTCACATCTTCTTTATCCACTCACCTATTGATGGGTACTTAGGTTGCTTCCATGTCTTGGTTACTGTAAACAATGCTGCAGTGAACACAGGGGTGCATGTATCTTTTCGAATTAGTGTTTTGTTTATTTCAGATAAATACCCAGGTGTGGAATTGCTGAATTGTATGGTAGTTTTCTTTTTAATTTTTTGAGGAATCCCAATTCCATTTTTCAGAGTGGCTGCACCAATTTACACTTCCAACAGTATATGAGGGTCCCCTTTTCTACACATCTTTACTGACCCTTGTTATTTTTTGTCCTTTTGACAATAGCCATTCTAACAGGTGTGAGGTGATAGGACACTGTGGTTTTGATCTGCATTTCCCTAATGATTAGTGATGTTAAACATCTTTTAATGTACCTGTTGGCCTTTGTATATCTTCTTTGGAAAAATATCTATTCAGATGCTCTGCCCATTGTTAATTTTTTTTTTTTGATGTTAAGTTGTATGAGTTCTTTTTATATTTTGGATATACCCTTTGTCAAATATATCATGTGCAAATAACTTCTCCAATTCAGTAGGTGAACTTTTCATCATTTTATAGGCAGTTTCGTGCACTGTGCAAAAGCCTTTTAGTTTGATATAGTTCCATTTTTTTATTTTTGCTTGTTTGCCTTGCCTGATGGAACATATCCATACTAAGATTGGTGTCAAGGAGTGTACTGCCTATGTTTTCTTCTAGAAGTTTTATGATTTCATGTCTTACATTTAAGTCTTTAATCCACTTAAAATTTTTTTGTGTGTGTGGTGTGAGGGAGTAGCCCAGTTTGATTCTTTTGCATGTAGCTGTCCAGTTTTCCTAACACCATTTATTGAAGAGGTTGTCTTTCCCCATTGTATATTCTGGCCTTTTATGTCATAAATTAATTGCCCATATAAACATGGGTTCATTTGTGGGCTCTCTATTCTGTTCCATTGATGTATGTGCTTGTTTTTGTATCAGTACAATACTGTTTTGATTACTGTAGCTTTGCGGTAGTTTGAAATCAGGGAGCATGATACCTCCAGCTTTGTTCATCTTTCTCAAGATTGTTTTGGCTCTTTGGGGTCTTTTGTGTTTCATTACAAATTTTAGAATTATTTGCTTTAGTTCTGTGAAAAATGCCATAAGTATTTTGATTGGGATGGCTTAGAATCTGTAGATTGAATCTGTAGTATGGTCATTTTAACAATATCAATTCTTCCCATCCATAAGCATGATATGTCTTTCCATCTGTTTGTGTCATATTTGATTTCTTTTATCAATGTCTTATAATTTTTTGGGGTAAAAGTCTTTTACCTCCTAGGTTAGATTTATTCCTAGTTATTTTCTTCTTTTTAATGCGATTGCAAACAGGATTGTTTTCTTCATTTCTCTTTCTGATAGTTTGTTGTTAGTGTATAGAAATGCAACAGATTTCTGAATATTAATTTTGTATCCTACAACTTTACAGAATTAATTGATTAGCTCTAATAATGTTTTGGTGGTGTCTTGAGGATTTTCTATGTATAGTACCATGTCATGTGCAGTTTGTCATCTGCAGTTTTACAAGTGACAGTTTTACTTCTTTCTTTCCTTTTATTTCTTTTCTTGTCTGATTGCTGTGGTTAGAACTTCCAATACTATGTTGAATAAAAGTGGCAAGAGTGGGCATCCTTGTATTGCTCCTGATCTTAGATTAAATACTTTCAGCTTTTCACTATTAAATATGATGTTAGCTGTGGGTTTGTCATATATGGCACTGTTAGTGTCTTACTGTCAATTTCTCCCTTTTTGTCTGTTAATATTTGTACTTTATATATATACATATATATTTATAATTGTTATTCTTAGATTGATTCCTTGATCATTATGTAATGATCTTCTTTGTTTTTTGTTACAGTGTTTGTTTTAAAGTGTATTTTGTCTGGTATAAGTATTACTACCCCAGCTTTCTTCTCATTTCCATTTGCATTTCATTTCATTTCCATTTTCATTACCTTTTTTCCATCTCCTCACTTTCATTCTGTGTATGTCTTTAGATCTGAAGTGAGTCTTTTGTAGGCAGCATGTATATGGGTCTTGTTTCTCTATCAATTCAGCCACTCTACATCTTTTCATTGAAGCATTTAGTCCATTTAAAAAGGCTACTATAATAATCCAGGTAAAAGAGGCTGGTGGCTAAGGCCATAGTTAGCATAGAGGTGGTGAAAAGAGGGTTCAATTCAACATACACTTTGAAGGTAGAACCAACAAAATTAGCTGAAAGATTGCAACACAGTGAAAGAAGAAGAGGAGTCAAGGATGGCTACCAAGTTTTTAGCCTGAAAAATTGTAAGAATGACTCAAATGACATAACTAATATGTCCAAAACTTTTCTTGTCATCTCCTTCAAACCAGTCCTTAGCTTTCTTAATTTTAGTTAATATCACAGCATTTTCTGTAACTCTGGGAGTTGAGACATCTTTAAGTCTTCCTTAACTTTTTTCTCCTGACTTGCCTCCCTCTTAGCCTTTCTTCATGTTATTCTCCACTCTGTGAATGTCATTTCTTATGCCATCTTTATGTATTGAAGCCTGATCCATTCTTCAAGGTTTTTCTGATGCTTCTGCCTTCCCTGATCTTGTCAATTGATTTTCGCTTCTCTCCTTTTTTCTTGTCATAGAATAGGAGAAAAATAATTTTGAACATTTATTTTCCCCAATAGGAATTTGGCAGTAGATGGATAGCTGAATGGATAATTCATCAAACTTTTCTCTGTTCAAGAACTTGAAAGTTCTGGGGAAGAATATGGGACTCTGATCAAGCCCAGATTTCCAGTCAAGTATATTATAGCCAACACCTATATCCAACTGGTAGGTGTGTTTGAGGGTGGTGGTTGAGAGAGGGTTGAGTGTAAGACTATGAAAGATGGCAACTTGCTTTCTGGGCTCTATCGATTGTGTTACTATATGGCTGAGACATCATGAAATTTCGTACCAGACCTATCTATGTTCAGATGTAGCTCTGCTACTTGTGTTTGTGACCTAGAAAGCATTATGTCATTTATCTATCCTCCATTTTCTTACCTATAAACTATTAACATCCTTTTCTAGACTTTATTGAGAATTAAATAAGACAATGCACTTAAAGGTGTGTTTTATAGTGCTAGAATTATAGTAGGTGCTCAGTACATATGAATTCCACTCCCCCTGTGTGAGTCATAAGTCAGTTCTTCCCAGTAGTAAATTAAGCTCTCAGGAAGATGGATGGACTCACCCATGCCTCTGTGGGGGTACTTCAGTGCTTGACAACAATAATGCATTTTTCTGATGACCTGAAAGTGTTAGTATTGCTTCCTGCAACACTACTCAGAAATGATGCGAACCCTGGAGAGAATCTGCTTCTTTGAGTTGCAATCACCTTCTCGTTGCCATCAGTGAAATCACTATACCATACTTTCTGATTGAAATTACATCCTTGTGGAAATTACATGGCTTAAGGATTTCCCCTTAAGAGAACTGAATTTTTCATGCAGTGACGCTGCCATTGCTGCTACAGAATTTAGCAAGAACTATTTCCAGTTCTTTTGACATTCTGAGGATGCAACATCAGCAGTTACTTTCTTTAATCAAAATACTACAACCCCATTGACCATCTATAAGTCACTAACTTTTGAATAATGGAATGAAATATACATGCAATCTGATTGAGTCATGATGGATACTCTCTGGGAGATATTCATAAATTAAACCATCCTGACACACCAGGGAACCTATAATATAATACTTTCTCCCAGGGAGAAAAGAGACAGAGAATGATCCTTTCTTTACTTCTCTTTACAAAGTATATCTTTCTGGTAACACAGAGGCTGACAGCATTTAATGACAGATAAGTTATAGTCCTCATGCATTTAATTTTCAAATAAGAGAAGAGTATATTGAAAATCGTAAAATGATAACATTATCTTAAAATGTTATGGTATATTTTCCCATAGGAATTCAGAAGTTTTCACATAAATTCTTCTCTTTAGTACTTTTGTCCATTTTGAAGTCTTGTTGGTATAAAATGCAAATAAAAATTTTAAGTATTTTATGAAGATTCTGTTGATATATTTATGACTTAGGAGCATCTAATATCTTTTCCAAGTTCAACATAATACAATTTTAGAAGTATAATTTAAGAGATTATTTGGATAAACCACTTTACCTAGCCCACTTTCCTTCTTAGCTTTATTGATGGAGTAACTTTTACTTACATGTGTATACACTTTAGTATTTGAAAAGATATTTTACAACTAGAGTCTTTGATCATTATAATCAGGGCAGATATTTTCTAAGTTTTATAGATGAGAATTTGGGGCACGATGAAATTCAATGATAACAAGTTATCTGCCTCCTGAATCTTGACTTTAATGAATTTTATACTCCATTTTGCAAATGGTAATACCAAGGCACTGAAATAAAGCTAAATGCTCAAAATCACAGAGCACGTTTGTTATGGAAATTTTGGTGGGCTCTGATAAGTGTAACTTGTTCAAAATAAAAATCTACTGAGAATCATCAATGTTGGTTATTTGATGGAGGAGGTATTTATACCACTCTCTTCTTCCTAGTGGCTTCTGATGACAATTAGAATAAAACCTGAACTCTTTACCATGACCTACCAAGCCCTGCCAGAGAATCTGGCCCCTGCCTATTTTCCATCTCACGTGTAACTCTGCTCACCATGCTGTAGCCACTAGTCTTCTTTCTGTTCTCCAACATCACTAGCTCATTCATCCTACACTTCTTTGCACGTGCCATTCCCTCTTCAAGGTGTCTTGTCCCCAGGTTTTCTCACAGTTCGCCCCTTCTCCCAGTTCCACTGGCAGCTTAAATGCAGCCTCCTCAGAGAAGCTTTCTTGAGCAATGTTGCTAAAGCAGTTTCCCTTCTCTGACCCTGGTCCTTCTCTCCATCATATCACTCTGTTTCTCTTTCAGGTCACATTTTTTGTTTGATTTTGCCTGTCTCCCAACTAGGATATAAGATCCATGGAAGTGAGAGTTATTGATATTATTCATCCTAGTTATTGCTGAGTGCCCAGCACTTAGAACACTGCTTAGCATATAGGAAGCATTTTTAAAATATGTATTGAATGGATAGATGTTCCCCCTCAGGAAAATGGAGCAGGGTTGGAAGGAAGAAGAAGAATTAGAGAACAGTCTTTTGTTTAATTTTGACTTGAAGGGGATTGAATGAGTAAAAGTTAGCTTTCAAGGGACAGAGCCCAGACCAATACTAGGGAATTCAAGAGCAATAAGAAACATACCTATTAACATCTTTTGGGGAGTAAACTGTAATAATCTTTTTTATTTTAAATAGATCTTTACTGGAGTATAATTACTTCACAATACTGTTAGTTTCTGTTGTAGTGAATCAGCCATATGCATACATATGTCCCCATATCCCCTCCCTCTTGAACCTCTCTCCCATCCTCTCTATCCCAGCCCTCTAGGTCATCACAAAGCACTGAGCTGATCTCCCTGTGCTATGCTGCTGCTTCCCACTAGCTAACTGTTTTACATTCGGTAGTGTATATATGTTGATGCTACTCTCACTTCGCCCCAGCTTCCCCCTCCCACCGCGTGTTCTCAGGTCCATTCTCTATGTCTACATCTTTATTCCTGTCCTGCAACTAGGTTCATCTGTACCAATTTTTTTTTTTTTTTTAGATTCCATATATCACCTCACGTGGGTCAGAATGGCCATTATCAAAAAAATCTAGAAACAATAAATGCTGGAAAGGGTATGGTGAAAAGGGAACCCTCCTGCACTGTTGGTGGGAATGTAACTTGATGCAACCACTATGGAAAACAGTATGGAGGTTCCTTAAAAAACTAACAATAGAACTACCATATGATCCAGCAAACCTACTACTGGACATATACTCTGAGAAAACCATAATTCAAAAAGTGACATGTACCACAATGTTCATGGCAGCACTATTTACAATAGCCAGGACATGGAAGCAACCTAAATGTCCATTGACAGATGAATGGATAAATAAGATGTGGTACATATATGCAATGGAATATTACTCAGCCATAAAAAGGAACGAAACTGAGTTATTTGTAGTGAGGTGGATGGACCTAGAGACTGTCATACAGAGTGAAGTAAGTCAGAAAGAGAAAAACAAATACCGTATGCTGACACATATATATGGAATCTAAAAATATAATTATCCTAAAGAGAATATGGAGTCTATATTTAGAGAGCTTGATTGCATTTGTGGTTATTATGATTGGTTTCCATCTTTTCCTTATGCCCCCCCTACTGTTTAATAACATTATTTTGATTATTTAATACTGCCTTCTGGTGTTAAGGGGAATCAAAGAAAGGGTGCCCCAAGCCACCAAATTAGACCAGAACATTAAAGAGAAAGAAAGCAGCCCTGGAACCAACAAGACAGTAGAAATAATCAGATCATAAGCAAAACAAAGGAAATATAAAAGTTGGGAGGGAAAATGTTAGGATTGCTGCTTTAAAGATTCTCCTTCCGGGCTTCCCCGTTGGTGCAGTGGTTGAGAGTCTGCCTGCCGATGCAGGGGACACGGGTTCTTGCCCTGGTTCGGGAAGATCCCACATGCCATGGAGCGGCTAGGCCCGTGAGCCATGGCCGCTGAGCCTGCGCGTCCGGAGCCTGTGCTCCACAACGGGAGAGGCCACAACAGTGAGAGGCCCACGTACCGCAAAAAAAAAAAAAGATTCTCCTTCTATCTGAAATAGTGCACGTTCTATTTTGTTTATGGCAGTAATTCCATAACATCGAAAAAATAGACAAATTTTGAAGTATGTTTCTATTTTCTCTCTTCCCAAAACCAACTTGTTTACATGACCAAAATCCTACCCTATGTAAGGTCATAAATATACTTAAGTCCTTTATTTTTAAAAATTATATTCGGCATTAAAATTTTTATTATATAGTAGATTAAGTTTCAAGGACAGTAGATAAGTTCTTACTTGAATTAAAATAAAAGTTTTATTAAAACCAACATATGGATTGCCTTGAAAATGGAAATGTTGGGCTTCCCTGGTGGCGCAGTGGTTGGGAGTCCGCCTGCCGATGTGGGGGACGCGGGTTCTTGCCCCGGTCCAGGAGGATCCTGCGGGCGGCTGGGCCCGTGGGCCGTGGCTGCTGCGCCTGCGCGTCCGGAGCCTGTGCTCCGCAGCGGGAGAGGCCGCAGCGGTGAGAGGTCCGCGTACCGAAAAAAAAAAAAAGGAAAATGGAAATGTTAAGTAGAAGCACACCTAATATGCTCCATTTTCTTCCTTGCAATGGATATGAGACATCAAATAATATTTATATAAGCACATAAATGGTAAATATGCATGAGAGCTATTAATGGTTAATGGATCCCAGGAAATAGATAAGAATGAAGAATTGCATGGGTTCTTTTGTTTTTGTTTCTTTTGCAGAAAAGTTAGGATAGTGGAAAAAACCTTTTTTTCTTTTAAAATCAAATATAAAATGACAAGAAATCCATGAATCCTAAGAAACAGCTCTTACCTCCTCAGTTCTAATAAATTTGCTTTAGTATCTCTGGATTTTCCCCCAAAGACAATTTTCTTTTTCAATTCTATCACCAGTATTACTCCAGTGTTTTAGTACATTAGAAAAAATTCCCTGGTTTAAAAGGAAAATGGCAAAAGACTCAAAGCAATACTTCTCAAAGCTTTCCAAACAATGGAACAGACACTGTGGGGTTTGGCTTCTCTCTCTTTACGCCCTACCTCTATTCACAAACTTGCTTTAAATGATGAGAAACAAAAGGATATTATTCTGGCTTTGCATTTGTGGCCAAGTCCTAACAAGATGGTACTTTGGTGTTTAATTCAGTCACCAAGGATTCTTCTCAGAAGTTACCCCATGGACAGATAAAAAGACAGAGAAACATCCCACTGAATGCCAGACCTTTTGAAAATATTTTTTCAATAATGTTTTTAAAGTCAATGGAATCACTTTTGGAAACTCCCTATACCCCAAGTCTCCAAAGGCCTAAGGCCCATAGCCTGGAAACTTCCTTTGAATGCTAAATAATTATTAGAATATCTTCTTTAAAGTGATAATAAAAAGTTCTGATATGACTACCCTGGAGAGAGTACTATTGAAAGAGAGATATTTTATATTCTCACAGAGAGTGTACTCATCATTAGTAATACAAAGGAAGTTTGGGGCAAGGGTTTGATTTTATCTTTTAATTATAGGTGATGGAAGAATTTAGAAGCTGTAGATATCTACTTAATTCTATCAGCATTCCATAATGTCAGTTTTAAGGTAAATACAGATTTTTGAGTATGGGAAGGCAAATGAGATGGGAGTAAGGATTCTGAGCAGAGGACCCTGATCTTCTCATATTTGCACAGCAATTTACAGCACTGTTAAGTCAGGAGGGCAGAGGTAAGAGCTCTCAAGGAACAGCTCCCAAGGAACTTGCTCCAAGGCTGTCCATGTTTCTTCTCCTGCTTTCCATGAACTCCTCTTTCTGGGCCTTGCTCATGGGCCCCTATATCTCAGAGCTGGAAACCTTGTTTCCCGTTCCTTTCACACTTCAAATACCTGATTTTTCCTTTCTCCCAGTGGTGTATAGGCATCAAAGGTGGCCACCCTAAGAAGGTCGTGGTTTTTGAGAGAGACAGAGCCTCTTATTCCTTGATTTTACTATAATTTAGCAAGAGCTGAAATCATTAGACCTCAATTTATATGTCATTAACCAAACAGAAGAAGCTGCAAAAATCAGTTCATGATCCCCAGAGTCTATCTGGGTAACCAGATGAGAACATCTTTCCCAGTTTGGCTGAGCTGTTCAAATACTTCCTCCCACCCCCTTAACAACATTGCCTCATTTTTGTCTTCGCATTTGTAGGGCCATTCATCCTCTCACTTCTTTTCTCATAGGAATAGAAGATATCTGAGCTGATAAGTACAGTTGTAAACAGGGAAGTAAGGGATGAATTCAAAGTCTTTGGTATGGCTACCATATGATCAACTAGTTTGTCTAA
This sequence comes from Delphinus delphis, assembly GCF_949987515.2. Classification (NCBI taxonomy): domain Eukaryota; kingdom Metazoa; phylum Chordata; class Mammalia; order Artiodactyla; family Delphinidae; genus Delphinus; species Delphinus delphis. The sequence continues at coordinate 66,981,986 of NC_082699.1, read as the reverse complement.
TTCCAGACTGCCTTTTACCAATGCATGTAACAACTCACTTTTGAGAACAAGTCAGAGTACATGTCTCCTTTAACCATGTTCCAGTTCGAATATCCAGGAAAATAGAACATGATAGCCCATTCCCCATTACCTGTCAGAAGCCCCTTGGTCATAAAATTCTTAGTCATGTTTCTCTGTACTTCTTTTACTCTCACTCAATTTCCTGGTTTTCTTCTCTCTCAAACCTTTCTTCTGCACCTACTAGAATTGCTATCCCATTGTGAGTCATCAAACTTCCATTTGATATTCCCTATAGTTCCTGTCCTTAGCTGAAACCTGGCTGAATTCTGAGGATGTTCCTCCCAGTCATCTTTTCAAGGAAAGGCTTCTCATTTTCTTACACACCATGTGTCAGGCAGCCTCCAAAATGGTCCTTTATGAGCCCTGCCTCCTGGAAATCACACCCCATGTGATACCCTCCTTTAGAGCATGAACTGGTCTAGTAACTTGCTTCTAATTAATAGAATATGGCAAAGGCAATGAAGTGTCACTTTCATGATTAGGTTACATGATTGTAAGTTTCATCTTGCTAGCTGATTCTCCCTTGTTGGCTTTGATAAAGCAAACTACCATGTTGGAGGGACCCACTTGGCAAGAAACTTAGGGCATGCTCCAGCCAGCTAGGGACAGAGGCCTTCAATCCCACAGGCAATGAGGAACTAAAACTCTGTCAACAGCTAGGAGAGCTTGGGGGTAGGTCCTTCCCCAGATGAGCCTTCAGATGAGAACTCAGCCCTGGCTGACACCTATGAGAACTCAGCCCTGACTGACACCTTGATTGCAGTCTTGTGAGAGACCCTAAAGCAGAGGTCCAGGTAACTATTCCCAGATTACTGACCCACGAAAACTGTGCAATAAGAAATGTGTTGTTTTCTTTGCTAAGTGTGAGGAAATTTGTGTTGCTGTTGCACACATACCACCTCACAAACTCAGATCATCAGGCAGAACTGACATCTTTCCTGTTCAATGATAAGGCTTCTAGATAGTTATGCTTCCAGTCTTATGAGAAGATCCCTAATTATTTTACTGTTGTCCAATTCAGCCCTGTATGTTCTATCCCTTCTCGTTACTGGTACCTATCCTGACTTCTCCTTTAATAAAGACTTTGGAAACTGAGCAAACATAACCTCTCCAACTCAATGGAAGTCATTATCCTGGTAAGTTGAATCTTAAAATGAACTTCCCACTTCTTTCATCTCTTCTGAAAAAATTTTCATTATTTGATTCACTTTTACCACAGGACAACTGGTTTCTCTTTTTTATTTAAAATGGGAGAACGTTTGAAATTCTAAATTCTAACTTCTTAATCTCTATTCAGAGCATTCTGTTCCTCTAGTGTGTGTGTGTGTGTGTGTGTGTGTGTGTGTGTGTGTTGTTGTTGTTTTTCTTTTTTACTAATCTACTCTTTTTAATCCTGTTGTTCAATCACATTCAGATCTCTTCTCCACAGACTCTTCCAATTTATTTTATCTGCTCCCTCCTGCCTTCTTATAGTGAAGTAGTCAGTGTGTGCAGTTAGTATCAGACAGACCTGAGCTAGAATAGCAGCCATTACTTGCTGCTGGGAGACAAGCCATTTATTTAACTTTGCTTTAATTTCCTTCTCTGTAAAATAAGGATATGCCTGGCACATTGTAGATATCTAATAAATATTGTCAATTAATATATACTTTATAAAGCTTAGGCTCGGTTAAATAGACCATTCAAAAAATAAAGCCAGCCAATATCTGAGAACAACTTGCCCTATTATTCTTCTGTCATTCTCACCTAGTGAAGCTTCAAACTTAAAGCAATTCAACTTTCTACATTTTCTGAGTTGCACAGAAGCATTGGAAGAAAAAAATCATGTGACCTTGAAAACTGGTGTCTCAATAAATATTTTGTCCCTAGGCTTCAACTGAGCCGTAAGAGATGCCTCAAAATGCTTCTATCTTGCCCTCGTTAGATCTTGCTCTCATTTCCAATAATGGCAATTTCAAACTGTAATGTCAAGAAAAATCTTTCAGAAGACTGAGGTTTGGGAGTTTTTTGTTTGTTTATTTTCACCTTTTTTTACATTTGTATATACCAATGTAAATGTGTGATTTTTAGTGGAAATCTCTAGACTTCCCATTAACTTCTTCGTATTTTGGCGGGTGATGGTGGAAGTGGACGCCCATGAGAAGTTAGCTTTATAACCAACAAGTTAAAAATGTTGCATAGCAAATCAACACTACAATGAGATACCACCTCACGCCAGTCAGAATGGCCATCATTAAAAAGTCCACAAATAACAAATCCTGGAGAGGTTGTGGAGAAATGGAATCCTCCTACACTGTTGGTGGGAATGTAAGTTAGTGCAGCCACTATGGAAAACAGTATGGAGGTTTCTCAGAAAACTTAAAAATAGTTTAGTTAGTGGGATTGATCCAGCAATCCCACTCCTGGGCATATATCCAGACAAAACTATAATTCAAAAAGATACATGCACCCCTATGTTCATAGCAGCACTATTCACAATAGCCAAGACATGGAAACAACCTAAATGTCCATCGACAGGTGAATGGATAAAGAAGATGTGGAACATATATGCAATGGAATACTACTCAGCCATAAAAATACTGAAATAAGGCCATTTGAAGCAACATGGATGCCACTAGAGATTATCATACTAAATAAGGTAAGTCAGAATGAGAAAGACAAACACCATATGATATCACTTATATGTAGAATCTAAAATATGACACAAATGATCCTATCTATGAAACAGAAACAGAATCAGGGACATACAGAATAGACTGGTGGTTGCCAAGTGGGAGAGGGTGGGAGGGTTGGATGGGGAGTCTGGGATTAGCAGATGCAAACTGCTATGTGTAGAATGGGTAAACAACAAGGTTCTACTGTATAGCACAGGGAACTATATGCAATATCCTGTGATAAACCACAATGGAAGAGTATGAAACAGAATGTATATATATGTATAACTGAGTCACTTTGCTGTACAGCAGTAATTAACACAACATTGTAATTCAACTACACTTCTATTAAAAAATAAATTTATAAAATAAAATTTAAAATGTTGCATAGAATTTATGAATTATTCATATACAATTAGCATAGAAGAATTGTCTTTATTTTCTGCTTTTGAAAGTACATGCAAAGAGGATGGTAGTGGAGAGACATAGACAGGGCTCAGAGGTCATATGAACATGCACCCTGGCACTTTAATGTTCTATTTTAGAAATATAGCATTGGAGTTTTAATCAATGCTATCGGAATCTCAAACAAAATGAGATGAGAGTCACCCTCCATTCAAGTGTCCATACCAATCTGAGAGAACCTGCCTTGGCTTTCATTTGCTATTAGCCAATCTTGGGCAATAATAGTATAAACAAATGCAAATTATGTAGACATACTTAAAGATAATGCATTTCAAAAGAACTTTGAAGAATCCCTAGAAACATGTGATTTGGGTTTAAAACATAAGGAGACATTATATCTATGAGGCTAGATTATGTAATCATGAAATGGGGACAGATTGAAACATGAGAGAATTCTATGGAGATGAAAATTCCATGCCTGAGAGTAGGAAGGGTCTTCTCTGGACTCCTCACTTCCTCTGGAGCTGGAGGATATTTGAGCTTTCCAACCCAGCTGCTGGGAGGTTGGAATGCTGGACAGCAGTGTAGACCTACACTGTAATGCCAAGTGATATTTCAGTGTTTCGAATACGGATATGAATTGATATTGCCAGATGGAGCCTTTTATTGGGACTTCCCATGCCTTGAGGAAATGACTAGCAGCCCTTGCGGAAAACAGTTCAAGTTAGCCTTTTCCTGCTTCCACCTACATTTGGGATGAAATAAAAGTGTCTTTTTTGTTAGACCAGTTTTGGGCCAAGCAGGAATGTGTGAAGAAAGTACTGTACTTGGAGGAGAAAGATGAGGTGCAGAAAGAGAAGCCAGTAAAACATTTGGAGAAAATTCTTCCCACAGAGGCCATTGCAAAGTAATGAAAGAACAGGAGGTATTGGTCCCCAAATTTTTCCAGTTCAGAGAGGCTGGGATTTTATGTAAAATGCCTTTGTATAGATTTCTGTAGAAGTCTTTTTCTTATAGTTTTTCTGTGCTTTGCAATATAACGTAAAATAACAAATTTTATTGAGGTGTCACCTTGGCCCTTTGGAAAATGGACTGAAAAAGACAGGAATTGTATGTAAGTCCCAAGTAAACCTGTTAGAAAAGGTAGCTGCCACTTTTCAATTCTTCCATTTCCTGATTGCTCTGATTTTGTCAATTTATTTTAAATAGTGTGTTGGATAATCTCACTATCCAGGAAACATTCTTCATAAATGATGGTTGTAAATGAGGAGATTCATTGTGAACCATTGCGTTCCTTTAGTTACATTTAGAGTCCTTGGGTGAAACAGACAGAACCAAAAAGCCTTCCTTGAAAATACTAGCATAAGGCCCTTCCTCTTAGAAAGGGGAAGAATTTAAAAGGCTTGTATCTTGAAAACTATCTTGAACTTGAACATATGAGGTAGCACTGTATGGTTGATTATCCACATTTTACCTAATACATTTTGGAAAATAAATGGCTTCCTTATTTTATTTGCTATTTATGTATTGAAGTTGTTTGCCTACATTTGAGAGGGAGAGAGTTAGGACTTCTGATTCACAAGCCCTTGTTAAGTAGAGAAATACCATTAAGCACTGCTCCTTGTTTTTCTGAAAGCTCATATTTGGGACTCATTATAATGATAGTTTTTTCCTCAATAGATTCCTTTTAAAAATCACTCTTGAAAGATGAGGACTGAGCTACCCAGAGGAGACATGAGAGGAAAAATAAAAGTTCATCCTAAGTACATAGTTTTAAAAAACGTTGAATCCAAAGAGTTAGATGTGTTTTATTACTGAGCAATAAATTTTGGTAATTATTATATATGCACTTAAAAATAATGTATATTCTGTCATTAATGAATGGTCCTATACACATAAGTTTTTTTTTTCTTAACATCTTTATTGGAGTATAATTGCTTTAAAAATGGTGTGTTAGTTTCTGCTGGGTAACGATGTGAATCAGCTATACATATACATATATCCCCATATCTCCTCCCTCTTGCGTCTCCCTCCCACCCTCCCTATCCCACCCCTCTAGGTGGACACAAAGCACCGAGCTGATCTCCCTGTGCTATGCGGCTGCTTCCCACTATCTATTTCACATTTGGTAGTATATATATGTCCATGCCACTCTCTCACTTCATCCCAGCTTACTCTCCCCCCTCCCTGTGTCCTCAAATCCATTCTCTAAGTCTGCATCTTTATTCCTGTCCTGCCCCTAGGTTCTTCAGAACCATTTTTTTTTTTTTTTTAGATTCCATATATATGGAATCTAAATCTTACCCAATCACACTTGGGTAAGAACCACTTGGCCTATTTCACAGGTACATTTTAGAGTTATCAAATGACTTATAATTCTGGGTTAAACTGCCTTCCCCTGAGAGTCAGGATGTTGCAGGTGAGCTCTAGCTAGCAGCTTCTCTGGGGTCTTTGTAGGGGTTTCTTGACAGAGGCCTTTCCTTCAAGGCAAATGTCGTTCTTTGGTAGGCTTCCTAACCGGGGGCACCCATTTCTCACTGGTTGCAATGGAGGGGGAAAAGGAAAGCGCCTAATATAGCTGGCACACTTTGAACAAGATGTGGTGTCCCAGGGAGCAACTAGTACACCTTGGCATGTGTTCCTTCATACTTTTCCTATCTCCAAGTACTGATAAGCCCCTGCCAAAACTTCTCTTTCTTCTGTCCTCTCCCTTACGGTTTCTCAACATTCCTTTGGGAATGCCACTCTGTAGAGATCAGACTTTGCAGACCCTCAAGTGGTGAGAAAAATGTTGTTAAATGGGAGACATAGTATTGGGTTGGCCAGAAAGTTCGTTCAGTTGGTGAATACGTTGTTCACTTAAGGTCTTCGTGAAAATGAAAAATGTGTCTTTCATTGTTACTTAAAACTGAATGAACATTTTGGCCAACCCAGTAGAATGAGCCCTGGGCATGCAGTCATGGAACCCTATTCTAGGCTCAGCTCTGAGATATGATTTTTTTTTTTTTTTTTGCGGTACCCGGGCCTCTCACTGTCGTGACCTCTCCCATTGCGGAGCACAGGCTCCGGACGCGCAGGCCCAGTCGCCATGGCTCACGGGCCCAGCCGCTCCATGGCATGTGGGAGCTTCCCACATGGGGGCACGAACCCATGTCCCCTGCATTGGCAGGCGGACTCTCAACCACTGCGCCACCAGGGAAGCCCTGAGATATGATTTTGATGCAGTGACTCAACCTCTCTGGGCCTGCTTCATCTGCTGGAAAACCAGGGGACCAGTCTAAATATTTTGTTCTAACCTAACCTAACTTGCAGTTCTCTAATTATTTCTTCTTCTGTGTTTATTCTGTATTCTCATTTATAAAGTTTGTAATTTATTCATTTTATTTTTCAGTTCTGGAATTTCTATTTGATTCATTTCTCAGGTGATAGTATCTACTTTTTATTCTATTTTTTGAACATATTTATCACAGGATTTAAGTGTCCTTGTTTGAGACCTCTAACATTTATATCCCTTGAAGATTTTCTGTCATTCATTTCTTCCTCCCATCTTCCCTGGTGACTTTTATTGTATTCTAGAGATTGTGTGTAAAAAATGAGAAAGATCCTTTCCCTGAAGGATGTTTATTTTGTTCTCAGCCAGTGACATACAGTAGGAACAGATCAGCTAGATGTAAACGTATATTGAAATGATTCAATGTTGGGTGTCAGCCTTTGTGAAAATTGGTCTCTTTATGGTTTTTCCACCATCCTAGGACATCACCATTCAGCATCTCAACTAAAAGTTACATGAATTGGTTAAAATGTTTCTTAAAATTAGTAACTTTTAGATTCCTACCCCTTTCATTCAGAGCTGACTATGTCTTTGTTTTTCCAACCAATCATTCTTGCTTCCAGTAAGACCATTGGTAATGAAACTTGTTTAAAACAAGGCTCTACTATTGCCTCTGAGATATTTTTCCATGATACTGAAAACCTTGGCAAGTTTTGGTGGACATGCCTAGGCCGTGACTGTTACATCATGACCACTGCTTGGCCAGCAGTAACGAGATATATCACAATTTAAACAATGTTAACATGTGAAAAGAAAAGAATACATCTTAAAATGGATGGAATGCCATGTGAATAGCACTCAGAACAGTTCCTGATGAAGAGTAAATGTAAATTATTATTTTTATTTTGAGAAGAGTGGTAACATGATCTAACATACATTTTTAGAAGACTCTAAAACTCAATAGTGAGAAAATGAACAATCCAATTAAAAAGGATCAGAATAGAAATCTCATCCAAGAAGATATACAGATGGCAAATAAGCATATGAAAAGATGTGCAACAGCATATGCCATTAGAGAATTGCAAATTAAAACGAAAATGAACACACCTGAAACATGAACAACATCAAATACTGGAGAAGGTGTGGAGCAACAGGAATTCTCATTCACTGGCTGTGCCATGCAAAATGGTACGGCCAATTTGGAAGACAGTGTGTCACTTTTTATGAAACAAAACATACTCTTAAAATATGATCCAGCAATTACCCTTTGTGGTATTTATCTAAATGAGTTTTTTAAAAATGCCCGCAGATGTTTATAGGAATTTATAAGTGCCAAAAGCTAGAAGCAACCAAGATGTTCTTCTGTAGTAACAGTAGTAAATGGATAAAAAACTGGTACATCTAGACAATGGAGTGCTGTGGTATTCAATGCTAAAAAGAAATTAGGCATCAACCCATGAAAAGATATGCAGGAACCTTAAATGCATACTGCTAAGAAGAAAAGCCAGTTTGAAAAGGTCAACCTGCAAAGAAAAAAGCCAGTCTGAAAAGGCTACATACGGTATGATTCCACCTCTATCACATTCTGGGAAAGGCAAAATTATGGAGAGATTGAAAAGATCAGTGGTTGCCAGGAGGCAGAGGGGATGCAGGTATGATGGTTAGGCAGTACACAGAGGATTTTTAAGGCAGTGAAACTATTCTGTATAATACTATAATTGTGGATACGTGTTTTGCATTTGCCAACACTCAGAGAGTGTGCAGCACCAAGACTGAATCCCAGTGTAAACTATGGACTTTGGGTGATTATGATGTGTTAATGTAGGTTCATTAATTGTAACAAATATACAGCTCTGGTGTGGGATGTTGATAGTGCGAGAGGCTGTGCATGGTGAGGCATGGGCCGTATGGGAACTCTCTATACTTCCTGCTCACTTTTTCTGTGAACCTAAAATTAGTCTATAAATAAACTCTATTAAAATGTAAAAAAAAAAAATCTACCTGTGATGTAGAGAATGGTTTCAAGCAGGTGAGTTTAAGGAGATCATTTAAGAGGCTTTTTTCTTTCAAATAATAAATCATTAAATTTTGAACAAGTGATTAGTGTGGGGGTGCAAGGGGGTCCAGTTCTTGACATGTTTGGAGGCGTATTAAACAGAGTTTCTGATGAATTGCATGTGGGTCATTAGAGAAAGTGGAATTATAGATGAATGCACGGTGCAGTACCAAGAAGACTGGAATTGATATTTAACAAAATGAAGAAGTAAGGAGAAGAAGGTTCATTAGGGTGTTGGGTAAGTAGAGGAAGGAAGATCAAGATTATGATTTAGGATATTTAAGTGTCTGTTAGATATTAAAAAGTAAATATGGAGTAGGCAATTGTATACAAGTGTCTAGAGTTCAGCGGACAAATCTAAAGTTGGGATCTAAATTTCGAAATCATCAGTGATAACATGGCATTTCACATCCTGAGAATGATTGGGATTACCTAGGGAGTAAGTTTTAGATAGAGGAGAGGGCTGATAATACAGCCATGGTGGACTTCAATGCTAAAGATTTGGAAAATGGGGAGAAATCAGAAAACAAGACTGAGAAGGAATAACTCCTTGGATAGGAGGAGAATCAAGAGAAAGTAGGATCCTTTAAGCCAAAAAAGAAAAAAAAATGCAGAAAGATGAATCAACAGAAAGATGGAGGGTGTTGTATGCTGCTGTTAAGTTGCATTATGAAACATCTAACATTCTTTTAAAAATAATTGTTGAATTTCATCACCTAATACTTTATTTAAGATTTTCTTATTTTGATCATTTATAAATGAAGTAGAATAATGATTTTCTGTCATTACTCAGTCATTATTTGTAGGTTAATGTTACAATAGTCTCTTGACATCAACTAAGCAAAATTACCTAGGTGAGTGCAGGATGTAAGGGGTATCAGTGAGAATACCCCACACTGCCAGTTTCCAGCCGTTTTATTTATTTATTTTAATTTATTTTTTAACATCTTTATTAGAGTATAATTGCTTTACAATGATGTGTCAGTTTCTGCTCTATAACAAAGTGAATCAGTTATACATATATATATGTCCCCATATCTCTTCCCTCTTGCATCTCCCTCCCTCCCACCCTCTCTATCCCACCCCTCTAGGTGGTCACAAAGCACCGAGCTGATCTCCCTGGGCTATGCAGCTGCTTCCCATTAGCTATCTATTTTACGTTTGGTAGTGTGTATATGTCCATGCCACTCTCTCACTTGCTCCCAGCTTACCCTTCCCCCTCCCAGTATCCTCAACTCCATTCTCTAGTAGGGCTGCATCTTTATTCCCATCTTGCCCCTGGATTATTCTGACCATTTTCTTCCTTTTTCTTTTTTTTTTTTTTTTTAGATTCCATATATATGTGTTAGCATATGGTATTTTTCTCTTTCTGACTTACTTCACTCTGTATGACAGTCTCTAGGTCCATCCACCTCACTACAAATAACTCAGTTTCGTTCCTTTTTATGGCTGAGTAATATTCCATTGAATATATGTGCCCCATCTTTATCCATTCATCTGTCGATGGACACTTAGGTTGCTTCCATGTTCTGGCTATTGTAAATAGAGCGGCAATGAACATTTTGGTACATAACTCTTTTTTCTTTTTTTGAGGTACGCGAGCCTCTCACTGTTGTGGCCTCTCCCATTGGGGAGCACAGGCTCCGGACGTGCAGGCTCAGTGGCCATGGCTCACGAGCCCAGCTGTTCCGCGGCATGTGGGATCTTCCCAGACTGGGGCACGAACCCGTATCCCCTGCATCGGCAGGAGGAATCTCAACCCTGCGCCACGAGGGAAGCCCCTACATGACTCTTTTTGAATTATGGTTTTCTCAGGGTATATGCCCAGGAGTGGGATTGCTGGGTCGTATGGTAGTTCTATTTGTAGTTTTTTAAGAAACCTCCATACTGTACTCCATAGTAGCTGTATCAATTTACATTCCCACCAACAGTGCAAGAGGATTCCCTTTTCTCCACACCCTCTCCAGCATTTATTGTTTGTAGTTTCTTTGATGATGGCCATTCTGACCAGTGTGAGTTGATACCTCATTGTAGTTTTGATTTGCATTTCTCTAATGATTAATGATGTTGAGCATCCTTTCATGTGTTTGTTGGCAGCCTGTATATCTTCTCTGGAGAAATGTCTATTTAGGTCTTCTGCCCATTTTTGGATTGGGTTTTTTGTTTTTTTGATATTGAGCTGCATGAGCTGCTGTGGAGTTTCTTTAACAAACTTTTTTGAGAAGTTTTAAGTTTCAGAAAAATTGAGTAGATATTAAAGAGTTCCTATGCACTTTCTCACACCCCTCCCCCAGTTTGCTCTATTATTAGCACCTTACATTTATTACAATTGATGAGCAGTTATTGATACGTTATTATTAGCTAGAGTCTATAGATTACTTCAGGGTTTACTCTTGGTGTTGTAGGTCCTATAGGTATTGACAAATGTATAGTGTCCTGTATCCACCATTACAGTATCATACATAATAGTTTCATGACCTAAAGAAACCTCAGTGTTCCTTCCATTTGTCCTTTCCCCTGCCTCAAGCCTTGACAACCATTGGTCTTTTACTGTCTACATGGTTTTTTCTTTTCCGAAATGTGATATAGTTAGAAAGGAATCATACAGTTTGTAGCCTTTTCAGATTGACTTCTTTCACTTAACAATAAACATTTAAGGTTCCCACATGTCTTTTTATGGCTTGATAGCTCATTTGTTTTTGACTGCTGAAAACTATTCCACTGCCTGGATGTACCACAGACTGTTTTTCTATTTATCTATTGAAATACATGGAATTGTGTTTTTGTGTATTGTCCTAATCTAGTTTGAGAAGCTGGGTTGCACTAGAAACATAAAATTATTTTTTTTCTTTGTTCTGAATAACTTGTATAAAATGTATTATCTGTGCCTTGAAATTTTGTGAAATGTCCCTTTAAGAATGTCTGGGTCTTGGACTGTATCAGTCAGTATCCAGTCAGAGGACAGAAATCATAGAGTAATTTGAAGAGAAAAAGAAGTAACAGGAGTTATTAAATAGTAATGTGGAACTCTAAGGAACACAGAATAGCATGTACATAGACAATTCACTCCTTTTATGGCTGAGACAGAAGTCCAGGGGGAACAAATTTGGAAAAGGAATCCCTCCTCCCCACCAAAGGCTGAGATTTATACTTTGTTGGAGAGGGCGTGACTACAGTTTTCTGGGTTGTGGAAGAGTTACTTATGTGCCATAGGACCAGGCTGATAATGAGGAAACTGCCTAGTGGGGCATCAAAAGTTGCAGGAACCTGCCTTCTGGGGTCCTGATGATGGAACTAGATGGGAAGTTGGCCCTTGAGTTCTGCTGAAACTCAACAGGAAACCACCTACTGGGGTGCCTGGGAGACTTTCTAGAAAAGGGACTGGGACACTGTATACAGGGGTGTTCCTGAATTTGCTAGGGGCTGGCTGTGGTGCTAGCAGAACTCACCAGAAACTTCCTGCTGGATCACCTGTGAGACTCCTTGGAAAGTCATATGGAGAGCCTAGAGAAGTTGCCAAGTACAAGCCCCTTGTGGAGTTTACACTGAACTCCCAGGGAAGCTGCCTGGGGGGCTGGTGAACTCACTAGAATGCCACCATGGGGGTGCCACTGAAATTTGCTGGTGGGCACTGAATGCTATAGGAGCCAGAGGAGAGTAGTAAGCACATGGAAACCAGGTAGAGAAGTCCCCTTCTCCTGCAGTGTTCCTCCATAACAGTGGACTGACAAAACCTAATGTTACGTCAGCTGGCAAAGAAGAAATGTTTATAGGGTCCAGCTTCAGTATCACAAAGCAGGACAACTAAGGGAGGATTTGGGGCTGAGAAACAATAAGATTCTAGCTGGTACAGGGACTTTATTTTTTTGTTGGGAAGGAGGGCAAGGATAGGGAGAGATTTTTGATAAGAATTTCCATTTCTGTTAATGTTTGGCTGTTGACCATACATAATGCATTCTTGTTCCAATTTTGGCATTTAATCTTTTCCCAGGAATTTTTCTGTTACAGCTAGACTGTCAAATTTACTGTTGAGTAGTTTTCTAAATATTTCTTTAAAAATAATAAAAAAATAATAATACATATTTAAAAATCTGTTCGTAGTTTTTTATCCTTTTATAGTCTTTTAACCTTTTTTGTATCTATTGCTGCTGGTTCGCAAAATAGTCCCTATACATAGAGGGCAGGGAGAGACTAAAAACAGAGGCAGACCACTTCAGATGGGTAGATGGCAGTTTTAATAAGCAAGGGAACTTACATACAAGACTTGTCTTGGGTGGCTGAAAACTGAGTAGATCTACACACCTGCCCGCCAGAATCTTAAAAGTTTATACAGAGGACTTAACAGGGTTCAGTCACATATACCACCCAGAGGGTCTCAACAGCACCCCACTGTCTCAAAGTTGCGTCCTTGAAAATGGCTCCCACTGTGGGAACGGTGGGCAGAGTGTACATTCAAAGGACAGGGGAGGGGGTGAGGAGCCTTCTATTGCTGGGTCCAGCCCAAGAGGTCAAGTGGTGGTCACATCCTCTTGATGACCTCTTCCAACAATTGCAGAGGTTGTTAGTGATCACCGAAACAGTGCATGTGTTTTCCTACATTCCCTCATCCTCATTTTGGGTGAGGACATGTGACTGTTGGTTGGTGCAAACCAAAGAGAGATGAGCACAGTGTGACTTCCAGATCAAGGAAGTGAAGAGCCAGTGTTCCTCATCCTTCTCTTTCTTCTTCTGCCACAGGTTCCATGGACCCCTGATTGCTGCTTGAGGAGAATTGCCCTGTGGATTTGACTGACCAACGATTGTGATATAAGCAGGTAAAAAAACATTTATTATGCTATACCAGTGAGATTTGGGGTTTTGTTGTCAACTATCCTTAATTACCCAGACTAAAACAACAATGCTTTCTCTTTGTCCCTCTCTCTCTTTCTCTCTCTCTCTCTGTCTCTCCTTGATCAGTCTTTCTGGAAGTTTATCTACTTTGGAAGTCTTTATAAAAGAAAAATCAGCCTTTGGGTTAGTAGAGCACAGCTGATAAAAGTACAGAATATTAATCATTCTCTGGTCCTTACTAGCTTTGTGATCTTGGGGAAGTTATGCAATCTCTCTGTGCATTGCTTTACTCATCTTTAAAATGAGAATGAATAATTTTGCCTTTATCTAAGGGTTGTTGTGAGGAGTGAGTGAGTCAATATAAGTAAAGCACTTAGCCCTTAGCATATCGTTTATGCCATATGTGCTGTAAACATGTTATCTATATTTTTTCTCTACTTTATGGATTTCTGTCTTCATCTTCACAACTTCTTCTTCTCTGGATTTATTCTCTTTTTTTTTTCCTAGTGTTTTGGGCAATGTTTAGCCCACTTATTTATAACCTTTCTTTTCATCTGGTAAACAATTTTTAGGATATATTATGCCCCTCACAGTACTTCCTTCACTGTTCCCAGACATTTTGACATGGAGTGCTTTTGTGCTCACTCAGCTGTAATTTAGTACTTTCACTTATGAATTTCTCTTTAACCCAAGTGCTGTATAGTTGTATGTTTTTTGGATTTACAGATATTTGGAGTTTCTATAAGACTTTATATTTGGTTTGATTCTTATTTTATTGAGTAATAATTGGAAAACTCTAAGATATTGCTTCTTTGCAATTTATTGAGGCTTTTTTTGTGTGTGTCTCAGTAGTTGGTTGAGTTGTATGAATGTTTCATGTCTGCTTGGAAAAGAAAAATTGTGCTCACTGGCTATAAAGTCGCTGATGTATATTTTGGTTCCGTTAGTAATTATCATATATACAAATTTTTAATTTGTTTCCCTGAACTGTCTGTTTCTGAAACACAGGGTTTTAAATCTACAACTACAACTACTGATTTAGTAGCTATTTCTCTTTGTAGTTCATCAATTGCTGTCAGAGATTATGTATGTAAGTTTTATGTGGTAATATATTCATTTTTATCATATCTTTTGGATCTTTTGTTCCTTTTATCAGCCTACATACAAGATAAAATTTTATTTATAATGATTTTTTGCTTTCAATTCTATTTAGTCTGAAATTAATGTTGCTACACTATATTTCTTTCAACCATATTTGCCTGGTGTGTTAGTTTTCACTCTTTTATTTTTATTTCATGTTACGTGTGTTCATTGTTGCATATGTGATTATGAATTGGTGGGTAAAGGACACATGCATACCTGCTATAAGTATGTGATTTAGAAATTTATACATTTCTTATTTAATGCAAGTATAAGAACTTAATGGAATAAAGGTGGTAAAAGCAACCAAGAACAGAAACATATCTTTGCATGACTGTTTCATTGCTTTGTTTCTATGTGGTTCACTGGTGGAAGGGACAATTTCCATGAAGTCTGTATTCTGTTAGAGTTGAGTAAATGCTAAATATTTATTGCACCTCTATCTTTTTAGTTCTGGCTTAACAAAGCAATTCCAGAACAGCTTATACTAAAAATCATTTTGCCTTAGTTTTTGAGAAGACATATAAACATATAGTTTTCTTGATTCTTGAACTAAATGCAGCACCATAGAGGCTATCTCCTTATCAGTGCCAGGGAGGGGATGGTGTCCTTGAATAATATCTTCACTTCCAGATTTCCAGTGTTCTGAAGTATTCTGCCTTATTCAGGCAGTTTCTTGGAAATAATTTATGACCAGAGCTCTTTTTCAATATTAGTCAGAGTGAGGCCATACTAATTTGTGCTTACAAATAAAACCTCAAAAGAATGCAACAATAATTCATTATTTTTTATTCACGTCATAGTTTGGTGTGGGAAACATGGCTCTCCTTCATCATTCTACTCCAAAAGGGGACTCAAGGGTATAGGCTACTACCAGAGCTGTAACACATTGGCTCTTGAGTTGATCCAACCAGGGAAAGGAGAATTAGAGCATCATATTTTTAAGGGCCAGCCTTGAAAGTGATTTACACAACTTCTGGCCAATTAGCACAGTCCAGAACTCAGTCATATGTTCAGAAATTAGCTGTCAGAAAGACTAGGACATGCCTTCTTTTCTGTCAATCCAAGAAGAGGAAATGGTGGTGAACTTGTTATTGCCCTGTCGAATGGTCCAGTTGAAATCTTTGTCTTTTGATTGGTACATTTAAGCTACTTAAATTTATCATAAATTTTAGTTACTTTTGAAATCTCATTTCATGTTTTTTATTTATAATACATACATATTGCTTTTATCTTTCTCTTTTACTAACCTCCATAGATAAATTTTGTTTTGTTAGTTTGAAGGTCTTATGTTCTACTTTAATTTTGTTAGTTATCCATAACATATTGAGGCTTATAGTTATTTTTTCTCCCAAGCAGCCTCTTAAGTTTGTCAATTTTTATCTTCCTTTGCAGTAAAGCTCTCTCTTACCTCCTCTGATCTTTCTCCTTGGTCCTGCTATATCACCATATAGTTATTACTTAGAAATGCACTCTAGATACACTTTAATAATTTGGGAGGATATGTCGTTGGTTATTGTTTATTTTTACAAAGACATATTTGATTAAGTAATTTACTTCTCATATCTTACTGCTTTCGTTTCTTACTACTGGAGTACTTATTCTAAGACTTCTTTCACAAAGGTTCTGGCTGTGGCAAAATTTCTGCTGCAGTCATTATTGAAAATATTTGTATTTCAACTCTTGTTTAAGTGATAATTGAGCTGGTTATAATATTCTATATTTGCAGTTCCTTGCCTTTACCACTTTGTTATTATTACTCCGTTACTTTTCATCTCAGGTATGCGTAATTCTTGTCATTTCCTTTCAGGTGATCTGCTTTTACTCATGGAAGTTTTTCTCTTTCATGTGGGTAACTTAAATTTGATAACTAGTTACACCTTTGACTTTTCTAATCTTTATTAAACTATTTAATCTAATTCTTACATATTTCTTTAATTTGGGTATATTCTTAATCCTTTACTTACATATTTCCTCCCTTTTAATTAGTTTTTCTCAGATTTTATAATGTTTATATATGTGGTTATGGACAGTTATTTTTCTGTCTTTTATATGGCTTAACTTTAAATTATTCTTTTCCACTTTATGCCTTCTTGTGAAAGTCCTAGACTTGATATTTCAGCTCAATCTTTCATTTTTTGATGGGATGTATTCTATTATTCAGCCTATCTGTTCAGCTCTTTATTTCAACAATTCTGTTTTTATTCCACTTATTTCTAATCAGTTCTTTTCTATGATTGCTTATTTTTCCTTGGCGTTTCCAATATCCTTATTTTCTCTTTGAGCATTTTATTGTGGATATTTAAAATTCTTATTTCTCTCATGTGCATTTATTCTGCTTCAACCAGAATAAACTGCTCAGTGTGCGGCTTTTCACTTTTTTAATAGTTGTGGTCCTCATCTCTGTTCCCTCCACCCCCATGTTTCATAGTCCATTGGGAATATCTGTCATTGCGATTGATCATGTCAACTTGGGGATGTGGTTAAAGCATAGACCCTATTTCTAGGTGTGTTGGGGAAGTGGGAACAGTGGGGAGAGTGTTTATGATTGAAGAGCCTCTGGATTTACAGTAAGTCCCCTACATATGAACGACTTCCACTCTGAGAGGGTGTTCGTTAAGTCCAGTTTGTTTGCAAGTCCAACAATATTAGCCTAGTCGTATCCAACTAACACGATCGGCTATTTACCACTGCTTTTACACTTGCTTCCAGACATTCTGGGCTTGAAATAAAGATACTGTACTACTGTACCCTATACAGTACTGTACAGTAAAGTACGCAAAAGCACAACCACTTGGAGTGGATGCACGCATGTGACAGTGTATGCCAGACACATGACCTAACGTACATGGTTGGACATGTGAAAGCACGTACGCATCGTTGAAAGTTTGAAACTTGAAGGTTTGTATGTAGGGAACTTACTGTACTATCTTGGTTCAGTTACTCTCCATTTTACCACACTACTCCCAACATTTGCTCTGGGGAAAATTCCTTGGTCCTTTTGAATGCTGTTTTGTCCATCCCAAAAGTTGAATTTCTGGCTTGTCAAATCATGGAGTGTTTTGTGGTGATGGGATAGAAAGACAAAGGAAATAAGCAGCTATTGCGTCAGACCCAAAGCACATTGCCTGAAAACAACAGGTATTCATTTAGTTCATGAATCTGTGGGTCAGCAGTCTAGTCTGGACAGTTCTTCTGATCTAACCTGAAATTGTTCGCTCTATGGGTATGGCCTGTCTCAGAGTGACTGTTGCATCTATGGGTCCTTTGGCTGCTGTCTGGAGGGACCTGATTTAGCCCCACATGTCTCTTATATTCCTCCAGCAGGCTAGCCTAGGCATGTTCTCAAGAGAAAGGCAGAGGTGCAAGAGGTAGGGCGGTTTCTACACCCAAACACACTTCAGGCCTCTGTGTATGTCACATTTGTTACTATCCCTTTGTCTAAAGCAAGTCATGTGGTCAAGCCTACTGCCAGAGTGAGGGCTCTGCAGAGTTATATAGCAAAGGATGTGGATACAGGGAAAGGTGAGAACATGGACTTTGCATGTTTACAATAAAGCTATCATAAGCTGAGTTAAATTTGATAACTAGTTATACCTTTAACTTTTCTAATCTCTATTAAACTATTCAATCTGTTTCTTACATATTTCTTTGGTAAGAAAATATAGATATTTATGGGCCCTGTGATATATACACTAGGCATTCTGTAGTAAACTACGTGTTATTATCCTTTACCGCACTTCCAGAACATTTTTACCTCTAGGAACTCCTATATTTGGAAGCTTTCAGACACTAGTCAACCTTGCTGAATCACAAAAGATTTTTCTATACTTTAGAATTCTCTCACTCTGGATTGGGAACACTGAGTATTTCAAAAATTTCCCCATATATTTGGAAATTTAAAGTGCTTAACTGTAGTTGAATTAAATTAGACTAACAGATGCCATACTGTAATATTTTCTATGCTTCAAGTTGATAAATTCTTCAATGCTGCAGGTTTTGTGAAGTAAATTTATTTTTTCTATTGAATAATCCAAGTTTAAGTTTTTGCATAGAATGTTTACTTAGTTTGGGTATTGCCTTTATACTAGGTGTTTTGATGCTGTGATAACTCCTAACTTGTGATCACATTCAAGACTGAGAGAAACAGATGATGCATAGAGGGAAGATGCTTTTGACTAGAGGAAAGAGGCATGTTGCTGAGTTACAAAAAAGGAATTATTGTATTCTCTTTATCTAATTAAATGACTTAATTCAGTACCAGACTAGCACATCCCTAATAGGCAATTATATTGACATTAAAAGTGTTAGAGGTCCTGAGTCCTCTATCACTGCAGATATTCAAACAAACACTTCAATTCTTACTGGGATATTAGAGAAGAGATGTAAGAATTGGGCTAAACTAAAAGATTTCTCAATTTTTTTTCCCTATGTCAAAGATATGAACATTATTATGTCCTATTAATGTCCCAGATGCTATATAGTTAAGCTCTGTGGTAGATCATCTGTGTATTCACACAACGCTATAATCCTAGCATAATTAAGGCACGAGCACTTGTTAAGAGTCAAAACCAGGGGCCTCCCTGGTGGCGCAGTGGTTGAGAGTCCGCCTGCCGATGCAGGGGACATGGGTTCGTGCCCCGGTCTGGGAAGATCCCACATTGCCGCGGAGTGGCTAGGCCCGTGAGCCATGGCTGCTGAGCCTGCGCGTCCAGAGCCTGTGCTCCACAACGGGAGAGGCCACGGCAGTGAGAGGCCCGCGTACCAAAAAAAAAAAAAAAATCCCAGAAAACTACCATGAAGTATCACCTCACACCAGTTAGAATGGGCATCATCAGAAAATCTACAAACAACAAATGATGGAGAGGGTGTGAAGAAAAAGGAACCCTCTTGCACTGTTGGTGGGAATGTAAATTGATAACATCCATCATGGAGAACAGAATGGAGGTTCCTTACAAAACTAAAAATAGAATTACCATATGACCCAGCAATCCCACTACTGGGCATATACCCAGAGAAAACCATAATTCAAAAAGACACATGCACCCCAATGTTCACTGCAGCACTATTTACAACAGCCAGGTCATGGAAGCAACCTAAATACCCATCGACAGACGAATGGATAAAGAAGATGTGGTACATATATACAATGGAATATTACTCAGCCATAAAAAGGAACGAAATTTGCTCATTTGTAGAGATGTGGTTGGATCTAGAGACTGTCACACAGAGTGAATAAGTCAGAAAGAGAAAAACAAATATCATATATTAACACATATATGTGGAACCTAGAAAAATGGTACAGATGAACTGGTTTGCAGGGCAGAAATATAGACACATATGTAGAGAACAAACGTATGGACACCAAGGGAGGAAAGTGGCGGGTTGGGGGGTGGTAGTGGGATGAATGGGGGAATTAGGATTGACATATACACACTAATATATATAAAATGGATAACTAATAAGAACCTGCTGTATAAAAAATAAATAAAATTAAATTTAAAAAATAATAAATATTGTTTTAAGCCACTAAATATAGGTATTATTTAATGTAGGGATTGATAACTGAGGTAGCCAGGAAAAGTAATTAAATCCCCCTTCCTGGGAAACATAGATGATTGACTGATATTTTTGCCTCAGATGGAGAGGATATTAGACTGTCTAAACTTATCAGGGGGCTTTTTAGAAGATGAACAGTGAGGATTTGACAAGACAAATAACTGGAAATGTGAAACCAAGCTACTCAAGTACTGCCAGTGGAGAGCAGAGATGACAGTTTGAGATGAAAGTTTTATCTGACTTTTTTCATGAATTAGCTCATGCCTTGATGTCCAGGGAATATAGAAGGTTATGCTTAAAAGCAAGTTTACTCCAGGATCACTGTGTCTACAAAAGTCCTCTTCTTTGGTGTCTGTGTTGCATATTGAATGTCCCTAAGTTGAACAACAAACTTTTAGGTGTAAGAGGAAGTTCTCTCACAGAAAAAAATAAACCATTATAAAATAGCTTATAATGGTTCTTGTGGGTGCCGTTGCTTTAGGATGCAGGCCATGCAGCATGGTTATGCAGCTGAGATATAAAGATGGAAACGGATATATGAGAAGTGACTTAGCCGAGGCAATGCATACGCGAGAAAGTGTAGCCTATAGCAAAGCTTGGATGTGGAGAAGTCAAGTATATCCATTATTCATTCTATTCTATTTCCTTTGTTTAGATCCTTGGTCCTTTTTTCCTGTTGTTCTCTTAATGAGTTTTGTTGTTTGTTTGTTTATATGCTTTTTAAAATTTATGTAAGCCCATTTATATGCTTAAGATAGGTATCTTTTACTGTTGTATTTAACTGTAAATCCTTTTTACTATTTCTTTAATGGGCTTTATTTTTTGGACATACTGAAATATAACATTTTTAAAGGTAATCTCTGTGTTCTTAGGCATTCTTTCACTGATTTAAAAATTTTAAATCCTCCCACTCTATAGGTTAGAATAAATATTGAAGTGTTTTCTTACTTTTTTGAGGTTATAAAATATTTAAGCTGAAATTATTTTATCATATTAAAATTGCTTTGGACAGAGCTAAAGCAAATTTTTTCAATAATAAGGAAATGATGAGTCGAGTGTATCCAATTGTCTTAAGTTTGATTAACATGTTACCTAAACCAACTAAAAGAATGAATTTGACGAGAGTCATGTTGATTTTATGACTGCGTGTAAATCCATATGAAATGAGAAAATGTTCTAATCTATTTATTTCTTGTTCTTACTGGTTTGGAAGTTTTTCATAAGGTAATAAATTGTGTAGTGTAGTCCTCTGCAAAGCATGTAGCATCAGAACACTAATTTTGCAGAATGTTAATTTATATTAAGTGATTAAAGGGTTTTGTAGTAAAACACATTTGGGAAATACTGGTTTGAACAAAATTAAATTGGTTTTTTAGTCAAGGATTTCTCAGAGTATTTAATGTAAATTGTGACTTTCCAAGAGTATAATATAATAAGCAGCATTGCCTAAGCTTACTCAACCATGGCCTCCTCCTATCCCCGCCCTCCCTCCCTCTCTGCCAGAGCATCTTTTAGGACTAGTTCTATGGAATACATTTTGGGTAATGCTGATGTGTTGAAAAAAAATTCTGAATCAGGTGTTAGGAAATCTTCAATAAGGCCCTTAGCCAATATGGAGCAGTTTCCTCATCTGTATAATAAACCCTGGACTTTCACAATAATTATAAATTGTCTCCAAAAGTTCTGTCCAGTTCTAGCTGTAGGTCCTTTGTGTCAGCGTTGCCTAACAAAATCACAGGCACTCTGTCAGCACCAGTATTCAATGAGGTCCCTTCTGAAACTGAAAATGTAGAAGGACTATTAGGTGACCTCTAAAATCTTTTCCACCTTTGACAGTCTTGGTTCAAAGCTCAATGCTTTGGATCATATTACAGAAATTGCTAACAATATCCTCGCCTATGTAGTGCTATTTGATCATGGAATTTTTGTCTACGACACACCTGGGAAGTTTGAATAAACAAGAAAAAATTTAGAGTAGGGTTTCTTATATGTAGGGTCACAACCCCTTCTGATTTGTCTTGAATATTCCTCCTTTATACTTGGCACCCTGGCATAACCATTAATAGCATCCCCTTTCATTTCAAAGGCTAAATGATTTAAATGATAAATTATATGGTCACTTTATCTATACTCCAGATCCAACCACCTCCTTAGCTACTGCCAACTTTTTTTTAAAACAGGTAACAGCTTTTTAAAAATGTCAATTTAGTATAGGTGCTATTCTAATGAAGGCCTTTTTATGCACTCTCTTATTTAATTCTCACAAAACTCTATGAAGTTGGTACTAATATCATCTCCATTTACAGATGGAGAAACTGTCTCATAACTTGTTCAGAAGTGATGCACATTTGAACTCCAACAATCTGACTCAGAGCTTCCTCTCTTAAATCTATACTACAGTATTCATTGCAACCTCTAATACCAATTAGCATAGCTCTAAAAGATATGGCCCACTTTGCTCAAACTATTTCTTCATTGGAATATCCCACCCACTCCCTTTCCTCTTTTGTCTGTAAATCCTGTTAATTCTGTAAGTCTTTGTGTATAGAGGCCTTCACCACAAAACCTGCTTATACTCTAGCTCATCACAAGTGATTAGTTGGGATTTCACTGGTAGTTATTGTCTCTCCTCTCATTTCAACATATATTCAGATATCCCCTTTGAGAGCCATAAATGATTCAAAGATTGTATGCCTATTTCAATCCAGATTAAAGTTCTTGCAGGCCTGGGGCCATGACTGCACTGTGCTTTCCACAGTGCTTCCTAAGATGCCATCATAGTCAATATCATTTTAGCCTTTCACCACCACAGGGAAAGAAAATGCAAAGGCTAATGAAAAAAATCCACAGCTTCAAAATGCCTTGTGTATTCTTGGCCCTTGGTTGGATATCAGTAGTATTATGGGGGTCAGAATGTCTAGCTTTGACTTTGTTCTTTGGTGACATTAGGCAATCATTTTCTTCAAACCCCAGTTTTCTCATTTGTAGATGATTACCTGTGTGATAACATATGTCCTGCCTAGTTTAAAGGATTTTACATGGTTCTAAAGAGATAACTTGTGGAGAAGTGCTTTGTAGATCGTAATGTGCTGTTCAATTAGAGGAGGTTGATTATTTACAATGATAAAATATCTTGTATCTACAGGCATTCCTTTCTGATTTGGCAGAAGAAAAATTTGAAAGCAACATTTCCTTGAAGTCTTAATCCGGTTTGAAATCTGATTTTGCCCAATTAATTATAATAAACCTATAGAAGAGGCAGGTGAAAGCCTCCTTCATGAATCAACAAGCATCTTCCAGGACAGCCCCAAGCATGCTGTAGGAGGTACCTGGTGCTAGCCTCTGATGCCTGCTTCTCCCATTAAAATGCAGATAAACTTTCTAGATAAGTTGATTAGCCTGAGTCTGTTTATTAGCAGGCAACAAATTCTTCTGCATTGTAGAAACAAGTGAACAAAGCATCCAGGGGTTAATAAGATCTTCTCCTGTTCAGACATCTTTCTATTACTCATCATTTATTGTTTCCATCCACTCAGCTCACCTATTTCCCATGTTGAACTCCTAACACATCCCACATGGATTGCTGAGCTACAATCCTATAACGCCTGGAGTTAACGAAATTAATTTTCTGATGTTCCCATTTCAACTTTCTTGTATTGCACCTTGCATGTGTCTTATATTTTTCCCTCACCTCACTGATTCCAAATATATATATTCTTCAATATACTCCCATCCTAGGGAAGGCTGTAGGTCAAAAGAGGTTAGTTTATCAGTGCGTGAAACATTGTGTCAGGGCCAGTTGGCAAAAGAAAGAATGTAGAAAATGACTATGGAGTAGACAGTCTTCCCCTTCCCCATGTCCCCTTTAGGGGCTTGTAATCAGGACAACAAATAAACTTGATGTAGTAAACACATAATAGGTCAAATTGGACATTACTCTCTCAGGGCATGACTTCGCCTCTGTTTCATGTTTCCCTGTTTAGTGAAAGCTTTTCCCAAGAGAGCATTTCTCAGTCTCTTTGAACTCTGTTGGAAAGATTATTTTTAATACTAGTAACTCATCTTAATTTTCTTTTCCTGTAGCAATTTGTACTGCAGATATAGCCTGACATTTCTCTCCTTCTTGTATTTGATTTTATGTGCAAATAAAGTAAGGGTTCCCATTACTCAGAATGGGAAAGAGATAGGACATCTATAGGGGCTCAACATTTGTTGAGCCCCTATAATTTACTAGGCAATGTTCTCTGTGCTTTGCATATTTCATCTCATGCAGTTCTCATATCAACTCAGTGAAATAGGTATCATTATCTCTACTTTAAGAACAAGATATCCAATTCTCAGAGACCAGGACCAAAATTGACCTGGGATTCGAACCTAAGTATGCCCTGACACAAATGCCCTTGCTTTTGGTTATATCAGCTGAGTGTAATGGAGTATTTTGCCTTCTTAAACTTTTTGATTGAAACAGAACCAAAAACAAAATATTTTTATTTTAAACCATTCTTGATCATAGTATTTCTAGAAAGAAACAATTACTTGGGAAGCAATGCATGCTCTTTGAATTTTTTAAATTAAACTCTACATTGAGGTAGTTATAGATTCATAGGCAATGGTAAGCAATAGTACAGAGAGATCCCGTGTACCCTTTAGCCAATTCCCCTTAATGGTAACATCTTTCAAAACTATTGTAAAATATCAAAT
This sequence comes from Delphinus delphis, assembly GCF_949987515.2. NCBI lineage: Eukaryota > Metazoa > Chordata > Mammalia > Artiodactyla > Delphinidae > Delphinus > Delphinus delphis. The sequence goes on along the minus strand of NC_082699.1, from coordinate 66,957,310 downwards.
CAGGCTATTGACACTGATGCCATCAAGATATAGAACATTTCTGCCATTAAAAGCATCTCTAATGTTTTCCTTTTATAGTCACTTTGATTTCTCTTCTGCCACACACCCTGACTTAACAACTAGCAACTACTAATCTGTCCTCCATTTCTACAATTTTGTCATTTCAAGAATGTTATATAAATGGAATCATATAGTATGTAAAATTACAGGGTTGGCTTTTTTTCACTCAGCATAATTCTCTGGAGATTCATCCAGGTTTTTGCATGTATCAGTAATTTGTTGCTTTTTATTGCTGAATGGTATTCCATGGTATGGATATACAGCAGATGGTTCAACCACTCAGACATTGAGGGACATCTGGGTTGTTCCTAGGTTTTGGCTATTTTGAATAAAGCTGTGATGAACATTTGTGTACAGGTTTTGTGTTTCTTGTGTGTGCTTTTCTTTGGGATAAATGCAATTAGTGGATCACATGGTAGTTGCATATTTATTGTAGTTTTTAAAAACTATCAAACTGTTTTCCAGAGTGGCTAAGTCGTTCTGTATTCCCACTAGCAATGTATGAGTGATTCAGTTTTTCTGCATCCTCACCAGCATTTAGTGCTGAAACTATTTTTTTTTAAGTTTGTCATTTTGATAGGTATGTAGTAATATCTCATTGTGATTTTAATTTGAATTTTTGTAGTGACTAAGGATTTTTTTTTTCCCCGTACCACGCGGCATTCGGGATCTTAGTTCCCCGACCAGGGATTGAACCGGGCTCTTGGCAGTGAAAGCACCAAGTCCTAACCACTGGACAGCCAGGGAATTCCCTAATGACTCATGATATTAAACATTTCTCATGTGCTTATTTTCCACCTGTACTGTGTATCTTATTCATTTATATGTCCCTTTATGTTTTTGCCCATATTTTAATTGAATGATTTTTTTAAACTGTTGAGTTTTGATATGTTCTTGATATTAGTCATTTGTCAGATATGTAGTTTGCAGATATTTTCTCCCACTATAGAGCTTATCTTTTTATCCTCTTTGCATCATCTTTTGCAGAGAAAAGATTTTTAATTTTCATGAAGTCCAGCTTTTCAGTTTTTGTTTTTGTCCATCATGTTTTTGGCGTCAACTGTAAGAACTCTTTGCCTAGCCTTAGATTCTGCAGATTTCCCCCCATTGAATTTCGTTTGTACCTTTATTAAAAAAATCAATTAGATTTATCTGTGTGGGTCTACTTCTAGTTCTTTCTGGGTCTGTTCTGTTCCATTGATCTATATGTCTATCCCTTCACCCATACCATAATCTTGATGACTGTAGTTATATAAATGCTGAAATGAGGTAGATTCCTCCCACTTTATTTTTTTTTCAAAATTGTTTTATCAATTCTAGTTTCTTTGCTTTTCCATATAATTTTCTTCTCGCATAACATCTGTTATCATATTTTTTCTGATAGTTTCTTCTTTTCTCTTCAAAAATGTTAGAAGTTATTTTCTTCTCTAGGAATATTAAAAAAATACCATATTCCCCTTACTTAGGTTTTCTACTAACAACTTGCTAACCAAGACATATTTGTTTTTCCCTATTCTTTACAAGAATTTTTTTTCAACTCTGTCTTATAGATGCTTCCCTCAATCTTTTTTTTTTTTTTTTTTTTGGCAATAAAATGTCCTAAGCTGAACTTATTAGTACCCTATTCAGAACAAAATATATATTCTGGATTGGGGGAGAATATTGTATTTCATTAACCTGAACCACATCAATAAATAGTTTTTAGGCACTGTGCTATGAACTGTGGCCTATAAAAGTGTTCAGTATAGTATACAATATGTAATATATACAGTAAATACATATATGTGTATATCCTATATATATATATATATATATATATATATATATATATGATTTTCCTTGAAGATGTTTCATTTACGAAGGTATTTTTTTTAGTTCAAATGAATCAGTATGACTTTTGTCCAGCTTTTGTCTTTTAATAAGTTTTTGAGTCATCTATATGGACAGTGACTACATAAAAGAACTTAAGACTTGAGAAAACAGACATCAAAGACAACAGAACTTAAGACTTGAGAAAACAGACATCAAAAAACTGTAAAACTTTCCTGGTGGCGCAGTGGTTAAGAATCCACCTGCCAATGCAGGCGGCACGGTTGGAGCCCTGCTCTGGGAAGATCCCACATGCCGCGGAGCATCTAAGCCCGAGCACCACAATTACTGAGCCTGCACTCTAGAACCCGCGAGCCACAACTACTGAAGCCCATGCGCCTAGAGCCCGTGCTCTGCAACAAGAGAAGCCACCACAGTGAGAAGCCTGTGCAACGAAGAGTAGCCCCTGCTCACCGCAACTAGAGAAAGCTCACGTGCAGCAATGAAGACCCAACACAGCCAAAAAATAAATAAATAAAATAAATTAAAAAAAACCAAAACACAAAAAAAGCTGGAAGACAAGCAAGTTTAACTAAACACCATGAGAAAGGACTAAAAAGCACTCGGGAAGTACAGTTTAAGATTTACAGGCTTTATCAAGAAAACAATTCTCTTCAGGACCTTGATTTTACTTTTGGTAATTCTAAGTTAGAAGTGTATAAACGGAAGCCAGTCAATAGGATAAATATGACCAAAAGCATAATGAACAAAAAGTATGTAGAGTGTGACAATCAGTGATTTCAACCATCTAAGATAAATATGACCAAAAGCATAATGAACAAAAAGTATGTAGAGTGTGACAATCAGTGATTTCAACCATCTAAGATGTTCTTTTTTACTAATCTTTTAAGTGGAAGGTTGTCAGTTTGTTCCATTGAACTTAGCTTTAGCTATTGGACTTTTTTTCAGGGATTAATTTTTTCTGGCGGTTCACCTAGAACCTTAGTTTAAAGTTTCTAATTGTTGCAAATTTACACTTCTGAGAAGACCCTTTCCGCATTTTCAGAGTTTTCATGCTGATAATGACAGTGACATTTCAGAGTAAGGGGCAAAGCCGTCTCTAATTCGCAAGTATCTGTCACTGCAGTGTTGGCTCCATCCCCATCTTTGTACGTTGTTATGCCCTATGTAAGAAGCACGAAGTTTAATAGATTTTGTTGTTGTTTGCTTGTTTTTTAGCCACCATGAGTGATATGGCTTTTGACAATAGAGTGTTTTATCCCATCCAGAAAATAAACATTGTTACGAAATATGTTCATGAAGGCATAAAGTCATAGCTGTAGGAGGCAATTGTGTAAAATCCATTTGGAGATGCTGAGGGTTTCTTTTTGATCATGGTTCCACCCCTGTCAAACCTCTACATTTTTAGTTACAGGGATAACATGGATTAACCACAACGTCTAGAAAAGTTTCCCCATTGGAATTTTAAATTGTGGACAGTTTTCCCCTACTGTGGGGTATCTCCTGGAAGATTTTAGCAAGTGTCCATTTGAGGTTTTATTCAGTGTTAGAAAGCAGCCGTCTTGGCTTTGCTAGATATTATTCTCATGGATCTTAAAACTCATTTGGTCCCAGTATTTCTTTTAGAATTTGGGTCAAAATTTGTGTCTCTAGTGAAATCCTTTAACTTTTCCATGGAATTGTCTTTATATTACAAGGTGTTCGCAGGTAATGACTGTATTAGAGAAGCATATTTAGCATGATGATATGGTAAAGCATTTAATATATTTGTAATGGTATCTCTTTACCTATGAGCCTCCACCTTTAGGATAGAAATTTTTGTGGGGGGGGGGAAGGAAATATCTTAGTTTGAACATCATCCCAAGATAGTTAAACTATTTCAAACTTGTTTTGGCTATCAGAGAATGTATTTACACTTTTATTTTTAACAATTTGATGTGTCCTAGAAAGGACCATTGTTCAGCAATTTGAATCAATTGGGTTTCCAGTGAGGGATTAGTTTGCATAAGAGAGACTGAACTAGTTATTGCATATCCAACCTAGCATCATCCCTTCTCATTTTTAAGATAAGCTCTGGCAACAAAAATATATTAAGTCAAGACTTAAGGGAGTGTCCAAAAGATCGTTTCTGGGCATAGATACTTCTTGAACACAATCAAGAAATTTTATTTCATTATGTAAGTGTAAGATCGTTTTTAGATTAAGGGGGAGTAACAATATTTCATAGTTCGGTAGCTGACTAGCAGAAAAATGTTGGTCATTTTCAGTTGAGAATAGGGATTATGTTGCATGTGAAATCATCAGATTTAAAGGTGATACTGGTATGAAATCCAAAGATACTTTGAATAGTGTAACCAAGACCCCCATTGCTCTAAGGCAAAAAAGGTAAGACTTGGCTACTGTATCAAAGCATAATCTAGAGTAAGCAATGGGTCTTTTTTTTTTAATTTAATTTATTAATTTATTTATTTTTGGCTGTGTTGGGTCTTCCTTTCTGTGCGTGGGCTTTCTCTAGTTGCAGCTAGCGGGGGCCACTCTTCATCACAGTGCGCAGGCCTCTCACTGTCGCGACCTCTCGTAGCGGAGCACAGGCTCCAGACGCGCAGGCTCAGTAGTTGTGGCACACGGGCCTAGTTACTCCGCGGCATGTGGGATCTTCCCAGACCAGGGCTCGAACCCGTGTCCCCTGCATTGGCAGGCAGATTCTCAACCACTGCGCCACCAGGGAAGCCCAGTGATGGGTCTTTGAAGTGTACCATGTGGTTGAGTTAATAGCTCGAGAATATGGCCTAGTATGTTAGTAAATACAAAAAAAGAAATTTATGATTATCTGAGAAAAAATGATCTAGATTCTTATGTGCTCTGCACTAATTATTTTCTGTACATGAGTGTTTTGCCCATAAGAATTCTGAAATTAGAGCTAAGTATTTTTCTTCAATCACATATAATGTAGAAATATTAATCATATCCAGGATGTTTTCCTGGGACTTTCAATGATAATTATTCTGTAGTGCAATTTATCAGGAAGTACCATTTGTAAGGTGAATTTTATCTTACAAGTTTGTTTTGATTTCTAGCTCGTTTACTTTCTAATAGTCTGTGTAAATGTTCGGTTACACATTGAAGATATTCTGAATTGAAAATTACCCATTTCATTTTGTTTCTGATAAAGTTCCTTAATTCAGGTCTGAGCTTATTTGCGAAAAGAGACGATAAACTTCTCTTAAGCTGTTGTGTCTACCCAAAATACTGTTTGGGAGTTTTAAAGACTATTTTTTAAAGACTACTAATAATTTGGCTTACAGGTTTGAATCCTTATGCAATCTACTTCTAAGAGAAAGTCTTCTTAAATTGCTTTTATGCAGTACATTTCCTTTTATTTATTTATTTTTGCCTTGTCAGGCCCATTTAAAAATATGCATAACGAGGCTATTTAAATTCTCTTCTGGTCTTTCCCTCCTTGCTCCGTTTAACAGTTTCTCCTGTCTAAAGGGCTAATAATTTAGTGAACAAATTAGAACATCTATGACCATTCAGGACCATAACTATCTTGCAAAATCCTGAATTCTGTAGCAGGTTTTCGTATAACTTCTAGAGGCCTAGGAAAAATTTTAATTATGGCTCTCAACTTTTCTCTACACTGGTTTAAATGCAGCTTTTATATATTTCCGTCTGACTTAGGAATTTAAAAGATATTGTGTGCAATGTGACTGTTCCTTTCCTGAGAACAACTCTCCCAAAAGGGAGCTCAGGAGGTCAGAAGAAGGAGCAGAAACAATTGGAGGATAAGACAGATAGATGAAGAGAGATGGATGAAGTATGGATTTCAAATGGTTGAACAGGAGTGAACAAGAGAGCCTTTGCAGGAGATTTTCTTGAAGTCAGCATTTTGTTTATTTGAAGTTAGCATACAAGTTAAAAAGCTAACTATTGAATGTTTGATTTTTTGCTCCATATTTTTTTCTGAAGCTCCCCTAAATTTTGACATGTAAAAAGTTTCACAAAATAGCCATTGCTATTATTTAAAATAAAAGTAATTTTGCCAGTTACCAAGATAAGCACAAAAACTAGTGTTGCAGTGAGAATTTATAGGAAAGCAGCTGTTCTGCCAGGAGCAGGTTATGGCTTTGCTATAGACAAACTCATGACAAATAAGGAAAAAGGCCTCTATAGTTGGTCAGGAATGTGTGTTTATGAATAATGTTTTCGGTTTCCTAACCAAACAGAAGCTAGGAACAGACTGTGTGGTCAAAAATGCAGCAAGTGTGGACCTTGGAATATAAACTAAACAATATGACTTACTTTCATGAACTGGCAAGATGGATTGGAGACTGATCAAGCCTGTGCCCTCCTTTGTTGTTTATGGAGCACACTCTTATACATGCAACAGAAACAAGACCATCTAAGACAAAAGAAGGTAAGCCATTCATCCACTCACGAAGCACATACACACATATGCACACACATTATATATATATGACAGTTGTATAGTTAACCTAGGGTATGGGGGTAGGTGCTTGGAAATAGGGCCATACATTCTTAAGTCAAAGTTCATGAATGGGTAACTAGTCTCATGGGGGCTGGGAATACATCACAGAGGTTTTCATCATTGTTTGGGACCAAAAGAGCATAGAGGCCACTTGATCCTAATGATTATTAAACAATATCTATTAACTACAAAGCTCTTGATGACAGAGAAGAAATTTACTGCACAGTACAGTCCTGGGTAAGGTCAGCTAAAGCACAGAAGAAACTGTAAGGGCCCAAGATGGTGTCAGATATGCTAACAGCCATACGCTGCTGTTGATTGGATGTATATAGGAAGTTCGTGTGCTCACTTGATGACTTTCAGGAATAAGGAGCTATTTCTGACTAGCTGGTTTTAGGAAGCTGAAGTGAATTTTTGATTGATTAAGTGGGTATAAAATCAGCCATAGTGATTGCTTTTACCATGGCTATAGAACTGTAATTGATAAATTAAACAAGTGTAAAATCTGTCTGTTGACTACTTTTTACCATGTTTACAGCACATACAGGCTTCTCCCAAAAGTGTTCAAATTATTATTTTTTTAATTTTCATGATGGTTAATGCTAGGGAGTAGTTAAAAAAGAACAGGTGGCTAGGAGTAAGAAGCAATCAGTTAAGGGTCACTTAATGATGATCAAAACCTACAGTCAAAGATTCATCAGAAGCCCTTCCCTCTACTGAGACCTGTCGTAGAAATTATGTTTCAGTCAGTTTCCAGAAGCTTGGAAACTTTTATATTTAAAGGTTTTTTCATGGGCTTCTGATTGAAATTCTTAGTCTTTGGATTTACAATGAGAGTTACTTTTAAGACTGTCTCGTCCTATACTGCTGTTTTATAGGTGAGACCAGAGGGATCAGTAAAATTGTCTAATCTAGCTATTGACTCACATGAGACTAAAGCCATAACTCTTCACTTCAAGTCTTGTAACCTCAATTTTGGTTTCTGAATGCAAGTGTATATATTTGAACCTTTACATTGGTTAGAGTAGCTCTGAGACTTCTAGGGTTTGATTTCAGTTTATGTTTCTGGATTGTTTTGATTAAACTATTCCTTGAGGATAAGAACTTTTGTTTATTTATTTTTTTATTGCTTAATTCCTAGTGTCTAGAACAGTGATTGGCACATAGTGAATATATATTCTGAATGACTAAAACAACAAATGAATTAATAAATTACTAGTCCTCCGATTTATGACTGTGGCCTTAATATAGCTCCTAGGCCCTGGTCCTTACCTTTCTGCCCCTTAGTTTCCTCCCCTATTAAAAAAAAATGTAATGGTGGCTAATCTTTAAGGTCTTACCAAATCTGGCATCCTAATTAAGATATGACCTGTGACTTTTTTAGTGTAGTGTATTTGGGAGCATTAATCAGAATGGGAAGCTGAGGTGAGAATTGGATCAGATTTAGGAAGTAGAAATAAAATGCATTAAAATATATTGTTCAGGTTGTAAAATTATAATCCACAGTTGGATGGGTAGGGGATCTTATAAATAATATGAGGGCTTGTAAAACTTTTAACTTTATATTGAGATATTAAAAGTAAAAAAGATACACTACTGAAAGTAACGGTGAATGCGGCCTGATTGGTGAGATAGCCCCTGTTCGCTGTTCCCACTCTTGTACCCTTAAGAGCAGAGTGAATCAAGAGCACTTTGGGAGTCCCCTCCAAGCATGGACAAGTCCCAGCAAAGATGGGCCAGGACAGGCATATTGCCAGGTTTCCTAGGCAACAGGGCCCCTTGCTTTATAACAAGAAGAGCCATGTACAAATGAAGAAAACAATAATCAAGGGGAAAAGAGATAGGATTGGGATAAAATCTACCTGTGAAGAAAGTTTGAAGAGGCGTTCGGGAGGGGTGTGGGCTGAAAAGGATGAGATCACAACTGGAGCAAAACTGAGTTCTGCTTTAGAGGGTAATATACTCAAGTACATGTTTAAGATCATCTAATATGAGGTATCCCAAGCCTTTTTCCTGCTGTTGTGGTCATAAGTTGTGTTCATGAACTCAGGTTGCCCCACCGGTTCTATCTGCTGACAGCATTCCCTTTAACTCTCAGAATCTTTCTCATTTCTCCATTTGGCCACTACCAAGTGATTGGAGTGAGCATGTGAAATGAAACCGGTTTGTCATTCTTGTCCTCCCGGCCCGATGGTTCGGGACTGAAGTTTAGGGTCAGATGTTTCTCTTCAGAGAAATGTAAAGGACAATCTCTGAATCTGTGGGAAAAAAGATTGAAGGGAAAATGGGGCAGGATCTCGGCCATTCTCAAAGTGATAGCCCTGTGAACACTGCTTCAGACGACAGAGAAATGTACCTTTCAGCTCTGTGTTTTGGCCTTTCTTGAACCAGAAATAGCAGAGGATCAGCTTAAGGAGTTGGGCTGGGAACATGACCTCTGGAGAAATGGGAATCAAAATGGTTGTTGTGCAAACAGTGGCTATTCTTAAGTTTTTCTTCCTGGCTTGCCAAGGGAGAAAATGGATCTTCTAACACCAGCATCCTGGTTTTTGATGGAGTGGCCATAAGCCTAAAATAAAGGCAGAGTTGGGTTCAAATCCTGCATTTGCTGCTTGCTAATTAGGTCATATTGGACAGGCTTCTTAAACATTTCAAACCTTAATGTCTTCATCTGTAAATCGAGGGTACTAGTACCCACATTAGTCATTTTTTAACAAACAGTTAAATTCATTGTAAACAAGTGAGTTGATATGTAAACAAAAAGTTTGGCACGGTGTTTAACACCTTTTAAGCAGTTATTAAATGTCAGTTACCACTAATATTCTTGGCTCATTTCCATAATAACTTAGGTAGGTAACATTTTTTCTTTTCTGTTATCTTGCATTGCTTATTGAGCTGAGCTGAATGCCTTATTTTAAAAAATCCTTGCTGCCATCAATAAGCTGAATTGCTCTTTAACATTTAAAAACTTATCCATGCCTCTTGAATCTCTGGTTTTCCTCTACACAACTGAGTTTCAAAAAACACCAAACGTGTTCCCACCTCAGAGCCTGTGGGGTTCACTCCCTAACACTAATTACTCCCCAGGGTTCAAATGATTCTCTTTTGCTCATGCTCCCCCTCCCCAGGTTTAGCCCAATATCTGCTTAAACGTTGCCCTTCCAAAGAGGCCTCCCAGACTGACCAGTGCATCTAAAAGATGTCTCTCTCCAACTTAGATATGGATACTGACTCTTCTTAATTATGCTTCATAGCACTTTTCCTTACTAAAATTATACATTTGTTTTCTTGTTTATTGCTTGTTTCCACCAAGATATAAATGAAGACAAGGTCTCTTTTTAGTCTTGTACACTGCTGTGTGTCCAGTACCTAGAACCATACCTGGCACAGAGCACACATACATGCACACGCTCATAAATGGGTGGATGGATGGATGGATAAATCAAAAAGTGGATGGTCATAGGTTTGTTCTAATTTTAAAACCCAATTTCAACCACTATAAACAGTGCTACAATGATAAACACCATCTTAAGTACATATGTAGACATTTTTCCAGAGAAAACACTGAGGAATGAATTTGCTAGGTCATAGGGTATGTGCATCTTCAACTCTATTATATATTGTCAAATTGTTCTCCAAAGTAGTCATATCTATTTACACTTCTACTGGCGGTGTATAACAGTTCCTGTGTATTCTCATTCTTGTCAATATTTTGTCTTATTAAATTTTAAAATTTGGCAATCTAATGGTGTGTGCGTAAAATTGTATGTCATTATTATTTCAAATATGTGCTTCCACAATTACTACGGAGGCTTAGAAAACACCCTAGTGAATTCTTAAGCATGCTGTGTAATCATTCATAGCATCACTGTGGTGGTATCTGAGATGCTGAAAATTCTTTCCTTCTCTATCCAGAGCAAGGATTTTCAACGAAATGCTTTCTCCTCACTTTTAGTTGACTTTTCACTTGCAACCTCTGTCTTATGCCTAAGTTATATGGAAAAAGTGGAACAAGCACTGGTCAATTTTGAATTCTGGGTCTAGCACTCCTGGGTTTGGACAAGGTACATAGGTTTTCTGAAAGTGAGATTAGCCAACATCCTTATCCTTCCTCCCTTGTAGGACTGGTATGAGAATCAACTAGGATAACTGAATTAATGTCTAGAGAACTATGTAAATTGTAGTTATTATTACACTTCTTTTGCTGAACATTGTGAGGCTGTCCTGGAAGAGTCTTCCTCCCTGAAGCTATAAGGCACACAGACAAAGCACATGCAACCCTATGTTAAGGGTTCAGTGTGGGATTGAAGCTAATTTTCCCCTGTGACTTTTTTTTTTTTTTTTTGCTTAGGGAGTGAATTGTTAACTATACAAAACCTATAAGGTCAGTGGGAGTCCTATTCAATAAGGAATTTACTCTTTCAATAATGAGCACTCCTCCAGCACCTTTAAGGCTGCCCCTCCCATGTTAAAAGAATGTGTAAATCTTTGGTTCCCATGTGACACTGCTTGCCTCCCAGGATTTCCGAAGGAGCTGGAACCACGGGCCCTCCATTAGGTCTCCAGGCTCAGTGAAGAGCCAACTTTAAGTGAGATTTTCAAGTGATGCAAGTGTGTCTTTATGTTTTGGATCCTTTCTTCCCTTTTTCCTATACAAGGGCACCATTTTGCTTCTACTGCATTCACACACACACACACACACACACACACACACACACCAATAGTGTTAAATTAAACTTCTCTGGGCTCCTGCATCCTGCCAGCGTTCCTGGGGATTTTCATTTTTGCAGAGATCAGAGGTTTAATCTCTATGAATTAAGTCCTAGGAATTGCAAGTCTCAGTTTGTGTATGGAGGATGTCATTGGGGCACAAGAGGACCTGGTTGTAGCCCAGATCAGGAGGGGACCTTGGTCAGATATGGCAGGTGTGGGGCTGACTCAGTGAAAGGCAGCCCTAGTCAATGTACAGTCTCAGAAAGGAGGCAATTAGAGACCAGGAAACAGGATGTTCTGGAAGCCTGGAGCTGCTGAGGTGATCAGGGATTTGCAGTCACACACATTTTGAAGTGGAAAGCAATTTAAATGAAGGAGGCTTTTTTTTTCTTCTTTAAAAAGAGGTTTGAAGAAAAAATAATGTGCTATTTTTTTAACATATTTATTGGAGTATAATTGCTTTACAATGGTATGTTAGTTTCTGCTTTACAACAAAATGAATCAGTTATATATATACATATGTTCCCATATCTCTTCCCTCTTGCGTCTCCCTCCCTCCCACCCTCCCTATCCCACTCCTCTAGGTGGTCACAAAGCACCGAGCTGATCTCCCTGTGCTATGCGGCTGCTTCCCACTAGCTATCTACCTTACGTTTGGTAGTGTATATATGTCCATGCCTCTCTCGCGCTTTTTCACAGCTTACCCTTCCCCCTCCCCATATACTCAAGTTCATTCTCTAGTAGGTCTGTGTCTTTATTCCTGTCTTACCCCTAGGTTCTTCATGATATATTTTTTTTCTTAGATTCCATATATATGTGTTAGCATACGGTATTTGTCTCTCTCTTTCTGACTTACTTCACTCTGTATGACAGACTGTAGGTCTATCCAATAATGTGCTATTGAACCCACTTTATGAAAAGGGACCATAGTAACTGCGATGTAATGCAATCTATGCATTTAGGGTCATTTTCTGATGTGTTCTCACTGCCTTTCTCTGCCAGAAGAGCCTTGTGAAACAAAGCAAGAGAATACCTCACAGTGGTATTTCCTTTCTGGAACAGTTTCTTAAAAGCCCAGTTTATGAGTACTATGTTCACATATCCTGCAATGCCCATCACCACATAAACTAACCAATGTTTCCTGCGTTGTACTGAGTGCTGAATACACTTTACCCCATTTAGTCATCCATATGACTCTGTAAGGACAGTATGAGTATGCCCATCACACTAAGGAAAGAACTGAGGCTCATAAAAATTAAATGACTGACCCAAGGCCTCGCAGCTAAAGGATGACTAGTGTGATGTTTGGCTTTATGTATCAGCTTGGCTGGGCCACAGTGCCCAGATATTTGGTCAAACATTACTGTGGCTGTTTTTGTGAGGGTGTTTTTGATGATATTAACATATTAACTGGTGGACTTTAACTAAGGCAGATTACCCTCCATAAAGTGGGTGGGCCTCATCTAATCAGTTGAAGACCTGAACAGAAGGAAAAACTGACCTCTCCTGAGCAAGAGGGAATTCCACCAGCAGAAGGCCTTTGGACTCAAACTGCAACATTGGCTCTTCCTCGGGTCTTCAGCCTGCAGGCCCACTCTGCAGATTTGGGACTTAACAGCCTCCATAATTTCATGAACCAATTCCTTAAAGTAAATCTCTTTCTCTCCATATATAGGCACATCTTGGTACTTCTGTTTCTCTGAAGAATCCTGACTAATACAACCAGTCTAGGATTACAATGCAGCTCTCTCTGTGTCTCTCTCTTTCCACTAAACCACGTAGCTTCCCAAGACCACTGTTAGGCAGCAACTGTAATTTAATACTAGATTAGTCACCATAGAGAACAATAACCTCAAAATGGAACTTACTGTGCAATTAAGAAATCAGGTTCACTAGTGAATAAAGTAATGTGGAGAGCATATATACAGAGATTTAAGCCTAAATCCAACCTCTACTTGCTCTGTGAGCATGAGCAAGCTACTCACCACTTCTGAGCCCTCAGTTTCTCCATTTGAAAAGTGGAGATGATGCTTATTTCTACAAGGTTGATGAATATTCTGGTTATCTGTCACCAGACAACAAACCACTCCAGAATTTAGTAGCTTAAAATGACAAAAAAAAATCATTTGTCTTCTCACAATTCTGTAATTTGGGCAGGGATTGGTGCAAATGACTTTCTTCTGCTTCACACTGTATGTCTTAGGCTGAAATATCTAATATGGCTTCTTCACTCCTGGGTCTGTTGGCTCAGATGGGATGGTTGATAAGGCATCTCTATTTTTCTTCACTTAATCTTTCCACATGACTAGCTTGGTTTCCTTTACAGCATGGAAGTATCTTACATTTTGTCCAACTTAAAGGGAAAGCAGAAGCTCACAGGCCCTGAAACCTAGACCAAGACTTGGTACAATACGCCTCTGTCTCATTCTGTTGGTCAGTGTCTGCCACAGAGATTAGCTCAGAACCAATGGGACAGGCTTAAATAGCACGGGGCATATTTCCTTGGGAGCTGCAAAAGTGATAGTCTATTACAATGGAAACAAATAAAAGGGCAGATTTACAAGGTGCAGCTCAGGACTAGGTATAAAGAAGGCAGAATTAATTCAGATAAAAACAATATTTATTTGCATGGCTTTTTTGCCTCTACAAAACATGTGCATAGAGATTTGTTTGAGTCTTCAAATTGCCTCTGTGTTCCAGGAGGAGAAGAGAAGGAATTGTTTTTCCTCTATTAAAGTGAGAACATAGTAACTTGCACAACGTCATACAGTTGTGGTGATGCAGGTAGGTGGTCTGTGTCAGACACTGTGTGCTGGCAAACTGACTCAACAACAACAACAACAACAAAAAGTCAATTTGGAGCATTTGACAGTTTCTATGGTGTAAATACTCCCAACATAGCTGATTCCAAACTAGCTTGGGAAAAGACGAGCACAGACAGCGTTCATCAGCCAGTACATGCAGCTCCAGCACACCACTGAGCTGGAGGAAACAGAAACTGATTGCCCAGAAAGTCAAGGTTCTGAAGTCAAAACTTATGAGAAAATACATATTTATGAACTTTGAATGACTGACCCTAAATCAACTACCCCTGAGACTCAAAATGGTCAACATTTTGCCTCTCCATGGAGGCAAATGAGAAAATGACATGAGACCTATCACATGCTCTATTTGAAGCAGGATATTTCCTTATAGAAAATAAAATAATAAACAAACAAAGGAATCATGTGAAATAAGCAATTTGTCTTTGGTACCCTCCCACCTTGTTTTGGGAGCCCCACCAAGAAGATGTATGTTCCTGAAATGTTTCATTTTTCACCTCTGGTAGGCTGCCTGAGCCTGTGGGGTTCAGAACTTTCTACTCCTCCCCAAAATGAAATACTCATAAAAGACTTTAATCATTGATATTGGCTTCAACTATTAAGATTCCAGAATATTAGGCAGACCCATGTTTATTGATGGATCTCCAAAACGCATTTGTAAGTCATTTGTAAGTCAGTTGTTTGAAACCTAGTATACATTATCCCACATAAATTACAATATAAACAGTCCTTACGCAAAAGTCTATTTTGCTGAGATCAATGAACCCTTACAGATTGCCGCTAAAAGGCAGAAAATGATAACTATTGTAAAAATCAATAAATTGAATAGGCAACTGAATTGAATGAAATGTTTTGAAATAATTTTTTTAAATTTCTACAGGTAAATTAGTTTCAATAAGAGGAGATTAGGAGTGTCACTGGATGTTTTTGTGAAGATGGGAGGTTTCTTGACACTGATAGTTTTATGGGTAGATGGTTGTAATATTGCATTTCACAATTTTCAACTAAGTGTATTTTTAGCACTATGCTTCATGCATCCTAATCATTACTAGCGGTGTGTTTGGGGAAATCACAAGTGAAACAAAGAATTTTGAGATAGGGAAATGGAAAGAATGAAAAAGCAGACATTATCTTGATTAACTATTTCTTGAGTATATTCTCTACTGCACTGGTCCCACAAGTTACTTCATGATCAGTTAAATTTTAGAAACTGAATACTAGATCCCCTATTTGGATAGTCATGTTGCATGTTAACATATATGTCATTTAAGAATAAAGGGGGACCTTATTTATTCGTAATAAACTTCTTTAACCTGTAATTTCTTAGCTTACTAGACAACAGATTCCTTTGCTTAAATAATATTTATTAACATCAATGAAACTGGTAAATTCTAGACCAGTGTTTCTCCAGCTATAGGTCATGACCCAATAGTGGAATCATGAAATCATTTGAGTAGGCTGTATAAGCATTAAAGAACAGAATAGAACATTTCAGAATCCATTGCAAA
Organism: Delphinus delphis; assembly: GCF_949987515.2. Lineage (NCBI taxonomy): Eukaryota > Metazoa > Chordata > Mammalia > Artiodactyla > Delphinidae > Delphinus > Delphinus delphis. The sequence goes on along the minus strand of NC_082699.1, from coordinate 66,941,888 downwards.
GTATTTATCATTTAATACAAAAATGTTAAATACATTTTGTTTTAAGAATGTGTGCATATGTGTGTGTGTATTAGGTCACAATGAAAAATATGTTTCTTACTGTGAGCTGAAAACTCTAACACACACTTTGGGAAACCTTTCTTAATGAAACTGAAGAATAAAAACAAAGGATGTCAGTTTATTCATTATTATTTTTATTGGGTTATTAGACCAATAGAACACAATATTTTTAACGTATATGTGAGTCATAAAGCTTAACAATAAAATGAACACCATGATTCTAGCATACAGTTTAGAACTTTACCGATATCATTGTATTTGTCTATGTGTAACTTTTTTTTCCCAATAATTTTTATCAAACATGTAAGTATTCCTATGTTTAGTTTTGTTTATTTTGTGCATTAAAAGAGTATCATACTAAATGGAGTCTCCTGAGATGTATATATACATATATATATATATTTTTAAGATTTATTTATTATTTATTTATTTTGTTTGTTTTTGACTGTGTCGGATCTTAGTTGACGCACTCAGGATCTTCGTTGAGGCATGCGGGATCTTTCTTTGCCGTGCGTGGGCTTCTCTCTAGTGTGGTGTGCGGGTTTTCTCTTCTCTAGTTGTGGCGTGCAGGCTCCAGGGCATGTGGACTCTGTAGTTTGCGGCACGTGGGCTCTCTGTTGAGGCCCACAACCTCAGTAGTTGTGGCATGCGGGCTTAGTTGCCCTGCGGCATGTAGGATCTTAGTTCCCTGACCAGGGATCGAACCCACACTCCCTGCACTGTAAGGCAGATTCTTTACCACTGGACCACCAGGGAAGTCCCCTGAGATATATTTTTTTAACTCAACATTCTGTTCTCCAGTTCATGTATGTTGGTTCATGTAGCTGTGGTGCATTTATGTACTATGGTATTTTCTTTACTGCAAACATTTCTGAAAACTTCTCCTGGTAAACATATTAAAGAGTTTCTCTGAACTATATACCAGGAGATTCTGTATGATCTGTTCCTAGAATTGGATCCGTATCCATAGAGTATTATAATTTTCAACTTTACAAAGTAATGTGAATTTATTTTTCCGAAAGTTTTTTTTATCAATATACATTCTCACCAATATTTAAATTGTTCCACATCATCAACATCTGGTACTGTTAGAGTTGTTACTTTTGCCAATCTACTGGGTATAAATGACATTATTTTTAAGTATTATTGTTAATTTCCATTTCTATCATTACTATCAAATAGTAGAATAGGTGTCTGCTCACATATTTACTTTCTATGGACTTCTGCTTTCTGAGTTGCCTTTCTGTGTCTTTGCATTTTTCTACTGGGTTGTTTTCTGTTAATTTGAGAATTTTTTTGTACATAATGGTTACTAATCTTTTGTTGAACATATGTGATTTAATATTTTATCCTTGTCCTTTCACTTTCTTTACAGTGTCTTTTATTAAACAGAAATTCTTAACTTTAATATGGTCAATTTTATCAATACTTTCCTTTATACTACCCTCTTTCATGTCTTTTCTAAAGAAACCTACACCTATCCTGAAGGCATAAAATATTTTCTTATATTTTTTCTAAAAGTTTTGAAGTTTTGTTTTCAAATTTAATCAATCTGGGATTAAGTTTTGTTTATAGTGTGTGGTAGTGGTCCAATTTCATTTTATTTACCTAAGAATAATCTTTTTCTTAGCACAATTATTAAATCGTTCCTCCTGTTCCTAATGCTTTGCAGTAACACTTTTATCACACATAAAACTTGCATATATGTATGGGCCTGTGTCTCGGTTAAGATTAGGGTCACCAGATAAGTCATGCTGTATTTTGGACATACTCATACTAAAAATTATTTGTTGTTTATTTTAAATTAAAATTCAACTGGATGTCCTATTTTTTTTTATTAGAGTGTAGTTGCTTTAAAATGTTGTGTTAGTTTCTGCTGTAAAGCGAAGTGAATCAGCTATACGTATACATATATCCTCTCTTTTTGGATTTCCCTCCCATTTAGGTCACCACAGAGCATTGAGTAGAGCTCCCTGTGCTATACAGCAGGTTCTCATTAGTTATCTGTTTTATACATAGTAGTGTATATATGTCAATCCCAATCTCCCAATTCATCCCACCACCCCCCAACCCCCTTTGTGTCCATACATTTGTTCTCTACGTCTGTGTCTCAATTTCTGCTTTGCAAATAGGTTATTTACTAAATATGGCAACTCTAGTCAGAATCCACTCAGGGAACTGAAACCATATGAGCATTTTCCAACAGCTTTAAAGAGGTAGGTTTCAACCAGGGGTGTACATGTTTACTATGTGAGGAGATTTTTTAAGATACAGATACCAAAGAAGCTGTTCCTCAGATCTAATGAAACGAAATCTCTGAAGAGAGATGTTAGGCACCATGGGTCTTTTAGGGCAATTCTTTAAGCTGAATCTCATGTGTCCTCCTTGTTAGAACCACTGTCTCACGGTCATTTCAAGAAATCCTTCAGAATGAGTTTTATTTTGATTAACTCAAACTAACAAGTTTTGTGTGAGAAATAAATTGGTCCCTGCGTCAAAAGTTTGAGATACAGTTTAACCTCATGAAACAACCAGTGAAAATTGATAAATTGATTCACATTCTAGTGTTGGAATCTATAGTGCAAGGTCTAAAAAGAAAAGATCATCATGTGCCTGGATTAGCTAGGAAAGGCTTTCTGGAAGATACATGGTTTGAGCTGGCCCTTGAGGGACATCTAAGATTAAAGCTTTCACTTTTCTAATTTAATTAGACAGAAAAAGAATAGAAATTAGAGGGTCCCTATCACAGTAATTTTCAACTCTTAGCCAAACAAAAGGTCACAGAGGTACTAGGAGATCCAGAAAGAAAGTTTAAGTTTGACTTCCTAACCCTGGAAGTTTTGGACTTAGAGATTCAAACCCAGGAATATGGATAAGGACAAGGGCAGGCATGGAAGGTGGGGGTTAAATAGTATGAGGGACAAATAGATTAATAAAATCAGTTCATTCCTTTGATCATCATTTTATCAGCTACCAAGAATGAATGCACAGCTCTTCCTGTTCAACCAGGCAGAAAACAAGTAGGACTCAAGGCAGATATCACATTCCTGAAATACTACAAGAAAAGAAATCCTTAGTCTTAGGCACATATGACGTCTTATATAGTTCCAGCCTGAACATCAACACAAGAACTGATACCTTGTTTGGAATGTCCTTCCATCCTAAAGCCATGGGGTTGGGCCACCCATCTTTGTCCCACTCATTTTGACCTCTCTGTTCTCAATATTTCCTTAATAAAAATCAGTTGGACCTCACCGGGCAAATATTTCTAAGCCTTTAAGCATAGTTATATGAAGCCATAGTAGAGTCCCTCATCCTAAACCAACAGAATTATAGACTGTCTTCCCTAGACTGCAGCCATTGTTATTTCTTCCCACCTTTCCTCTGCCCAAGGTGTGATATTTGATTACAATGGTAGAAGATAATTTTAGGCATGACTGGAGTGTTGTGATTCATTTGCTTTTTTGAAAAAGAAGAAAATGAAATTATATTTTAAAAATCACAGAGCTTTTCAAAGGACATGGTAAAGGCAGAGAGAAGAGGGAGCTTAAAAATTAGGGCCCATCTGAATCCATCTTTGCTACAATTATGACCAATAGAAAGCTTCATGAATGGAAACTGTGAGAGAAATATAATGGGTGGATGTTTTAAGACTGTTAGAGGATAAAGCATTAAATTGCAGTGTAGTTATCAAAAACACCAAAGCCCATCTGTGGATAAGGGGGCATGAAATTTTATACAAAAATACATTGCATGAAAAATACCTATTTTCACATAAAATTGAAATGAATATTCCTCAAGGCTTATTCCAAATTGCACTTGTTTAAACTGTAATGAGAGAGAAGACTAGCCAATGTGTGGATAATACTAACAATACTGGTGAGATGATTAGCCATGGGGTATCGAGCCAAAGATTGCTCTTCTGATAATTAGCTTCAGAATAGAGAGTCTAACATTTGCCAAGACATATATATTGACAAAGATTCCCTTATGGGCTGGCAGATATGTGTTTGGGATGTGAAAGAAATTAGGAATTAAAGAGCTAGGCTCTGAATTGGGACATCTGAATGACATTTTTAAGTATATTACTCATTCTGATGGCCAGTTCTTGATACTTCCACATACCTGGGGCAGCCACGAAGGTGCATGCTTGGATCTTCATCCAAGAAAGACCTTGCCATTCCATTACAAGGAGTGCAGTTACTTGACACCCTCTGGCTGTTAGTGCTTTTAGAATCTGCCTCAGCTTTCAAGTCAAGGACTGGCTATTATATTGGCAGTTCCTACGCAAGTACTGAGCATGACAAGCACATTTGGTCCTGGCCATTTCCACCCAACACAGGATGCCTCCAATAGGCAAGATTCTGCTTCAAAGCTCCACAGTGAGGTAGTAGAATCAGATACACAATTCAGGCTAATGTTCTCACTGCCTAATCTTTCACTTTAATATAGTATTAAAAGCTCATCGCCAAACCCAAGGCAGTCTAGATTTTCTCCTACGCTGCCTTCTAGAAGTTTTATATTTTTGCATTTTACATTTAGGTTTATGATCCATTTTGAGTTAATTTTTCTGAGAAATGTAAGATCAGAGTCTAGATTCTTTTTTTTTTTTTCTTTTTGCCTATGGATGTCCTGTTGTGCCAGCACTATTTGTTGAAAGGACTATTGTTTCTCCATTGAATTGCTTTTCCTCTTTTGTCAGAGATCAGTTGACTATATTTGTATAGGTCTATTTCTGGGCTCTCTGTTCTGTTCCATTGATCTATTTGTCTTTTCTTTCATCAGTACCACACAGTTTTGATTCTTGTAGCTCTATGGAAAATCTGAAGTTGAGTAGTGTCAGTCCTCCAGCATTGTTTTTCTTCTTCAATATTGTGCTGTTGAGAGTCTTTTTCTTTCCATATAAACTTTAGAATTATTTTGTCAATACCCCCAAAATTAACTTGCTACAATTTTGATTGGGATTGCATTGAATCAAGTTGGGAATAACTAAATCTTAGTGACAATGAGTCTTCCTATCCACAAACATAGGATGTCTCTCAATTTATTTAGATATTCTTTGGTATTTTTCAATAGAATTTTGCAGGTTTTTTTCATGTAGATCTTATACATACTTTGTCAAATTTATACCTAGACATTTCATTTTGGGAGGTGCTAATGTAAATCTTGTGTTTTTAATTCCAAATTTCAATTACTCATTGCTGATAGTATGTAGAAAAGCATTTGGCTCTTGTGAACTAACCTTGTACCCTGCAGTCTTGCTCTTATCACTTACTAGTTCCATGAGATATTTTGTCAATTCTTTCAGATTTTCTACATAGATGATCATGCCGTCTACAACCAAAGATAGTTTTATTTCTTCCTTTCCAATCCATATACCTTTTCTTTCCTTTTCTTTTCTAATTGCATTAGTAGGACTTTTAATGCAATGTTGAATAGGGGTGGAAACGGGACATTCTTGCCTTATTTCTGATCTTATGGAGAAGGCATCTAGTTTCTCACCATTCAGTATCATGTTATCTGTAGGCTTTTTGTAGATTTTTTTTTATCAGACTGAGGAAGTTCCCCTTTATTCCTAATTTTCTGAGAGTTATTATTATTATTATCATTAATGGGCGTTAGATTTTGTCAAATGCTTTTTCTGCATCTCTTCATATGATCACATGGCTTTTCTTCTACAGCCTGTTGCTGTGATCGATTACAACAACTGATTTTCAAATGTTGAATCAGTCTTGAATCCCATGCTGTATGATGGTTTTTATTCATGGTTAGATTTGACCTAATATTTTGTTTAGGATTTTTGCATTTATATTCATGAAACATATTGTCTGGAGTTTCTCTTGCTTTTAATATCTTTATCTGAGTTTGGTATTAGGATAATGCTGGCTTCATAGATAAGTTAGGAAATGTCCCCTTTTATTCTCTAGAAGAGATCATAGTGAATTGGTACAATTTCTTCCTTAAAAATTTGATAGACTTCATCAGTGAAACTATGAGCTTTCTGCTTTGGAACATGTTAACTATTGATTCAATTTTTTGAATTGTTTAAAATGTTTTGTGGTCCTGAATATGGTCTGTCTCGAGGAATGTTACATTTGAGCTTGAGAAGAATGTGTATTCTGCTGCTGAACCATCCCTAAAGTAAAAGCTATTCTAGATCCACTTTAGCAAAACCACTCTAGGTTTCAAGGGGCTCAAATTCATCTCCAAGTTACTTAGCCAGCCAGAAGAAAGCCCAACAATCTTCAGAGCAAGACAAGAAAATCAAAATATTTAACAATGTAAATTCACTCTTTTATAATGTTCCATATTATGAATTTTTCATAATTTATGTTTTGTTCTACTTGTGATGGAAACTTTGTTTCTAGTTTTTTTTTTTTTTTTTAATGAACGTGACTGATATGAACACTCTTGTACATGCCCCTGGTATACATATATAAAAAGATCTTAGGGTATATGCCTAGAAGTGAAATTACTGATTCTAGGACTATGTACATTTTTTACTTTTTGAGATAAGGTCAGATCGTTTTCCAAAGTGGTTTTGCCGATTTACGCTTCCACCAACAGGGGTGTGTGTGTGTGTGTGTGTGTGTGTGTGTGTGTGTGTGTGTGTGTGTGTGTGTGTGTGTGTGTGTATACTTACATTACTTGCCCCCTTGTCAGTACTTGTTAGAGTAGGACATTTACACTTTTGCCAATTTAGTGGAACTTTAAAAAAAGTTTCTTCTTTCACTAATCTCTTCTACCTCCTATTGTTACTATCTTGTTTGAAGTAATTTCTGTATCTTTATATTTTCTCTAAATTATTACATTTTAAGAAGACTAGGTCTTAGGTTAGGCCTAGGAAACAAGTGGTTATATTTTTGGCTCCCTTTTATTGAAATTTTACTCTTTGCCAAACATTGTTCTAAGCATGATGTGTGCATTCATTATTTTGTTTAATTATTACTATAACACACCTCTCTGAAATAGATATTATTATTACTCTTACTATTATTATTTCTGTTTCATAGATTAAAAAACAATAGCTTAAAGATATAAAACACTTCCCTAAGGCCACACAAGGTCATTGGCATGCAACATAAGGCTTGTAATCACAACATCAGTGGCAAAACCTGATTGGATGCCGTTTTTGATTCAAAAGGTTTTGATTTCAAAACCTTAGCACTTTATACTAGGCTTCACTGCCAGTCCACAAATGCTTCTGAAAAACTAGATGCCATTTGTTAAATTCTCTACTAACACAACTCTACTAGTATTTAGCTTTCACTCTTTAGATAGTTGATTTTATCAAGAATTCTGACAACTGCATACCCCCCAGTCACTGAGATCCACATGCTCACATCACTTTTTAAAAAATGGGACATTAATAATTTTCTACATTTGGACAAGGCTATTTTGACCATTTAAAAAAAGCCGTACTCCAGGTATGGTCCTATAACTATAGATGCATATATTTTTATTGTCCTGGTTTTAAATTCAGACTTCTTTATATCCTCCCAAGCCCTAGTATAAATAGCTCTGAAGTTATATCTCCATGCATAAGTTCCTAAAAATGGGACATTGGAACATAAGCCAATTAAAATGCTGGGTTCAAATAACCTATCACACAAAATCAGTGTGGATACAGTGTACATTCATCATCTTTTTATTTATAAAGCATACAACTTGCCCAATATGTTTCTGTGAAGTGTGCTAGTTAGAATTCCCAATAGGTGAAGCATGCTGCCTAAATGAAAGCCATTAATAGAATCCTCTTTGTTGTTTTGGAAAAGCTTATTTATGTGCTGAAATTCAATATTCTTCTTCTCTTATCAGCTGTTGCCATGGGATTTTAAATGTAAATTACTTTGGAATATAAATAAATGTTTATATTTGTCAAGCTGAGAAGAATTACTTGTTAAAACAGTATGCTAAGGTGCTTGTTCATAAATGGCATCTGCTTTGTATTCGCATGCAGCTATCAGCTTGGATTAATGTAGTTACATTTAGGATCAGTGAAGGCCGATGGATTTTGCAACCCACTTATGGTTTGTTTTTTGGTTTTTTTTGCGGTACGCGGGCCTCTCACCGCTGTGGCCTCTCCTGTTGCGGAGCACAGGCTCCGGACGCGCAGGCTCAGCGGCCATGGCTCACGGGCCCAGCCGCTCCGCGGCATGTGGGATCCTCCCGGACCGGGGCACGAACCCGTGTCCCCTGCATCGGCAGGCGGACTCTCAACCACTGCGCCACCAGGGAAGCCCCACACTTATGGTTTTGATGGAGAACAAAATAATCTTAACAAAAAGACTAGAATAAAAGTTCAGAATTTCATCTGGGGTTTTTAATAGACATAGTAAACAACACAATGTTGAAACACAATTGTATTCCCTTTCAATTTGTTTTGAAGCAGAAGCAGCAAGTGTTGGCTGTAACTATCTTTTTCTCTAGTATACAAATAAGCAAAGGATGCTGCCTTTTGTTTTTGGGCACAGAATTTCCCCCCAGTGATGACAACCTTCTCTATTGGATATCTTCATAAGGTCAATACATAGCATAGTAACAGATTCATCTGTAAAGACTGTGGGAATAGGCTATCACTTCAAATTTTCATCATTACAATAATTTGGCAAGAATTTCTCCTAGCATTCAACTCTACAGGGATTATCTCACCATGTCTTCTAGATAATTCTCCAGCTATTGGATTTAAGATTACTGACAGGGTAAAATATTATTTTAGATGGCTACTTCTACATTGGTTTTATTGTTCATATATATATATATATATATATATATATACATACATATGCACATACATACATATACATATGGAAATGGAAAGAAAAACTGATTTTTTTTATTCAATGGTTGTCAGTTTATTTAAATTATTGTGCGGTCAGTGCTACACATTGCATACTAAAATGTATCAATGTCCATTAACCTCCTTCAGTGAACTCAGAGTCCTTGGAAAAATAATGCTACAGTGTCTTCCATATTACCTGTGGCAGTGATTGTCGAGTGTTACCCTGCATTCTAACTGACTTGCATAACAGCTTATTTCCCATTCCCACTTCAGAAATCCTGATTCAGCAGCTCTGAGAGAGAGTCAGGTATGTGCATTTTAAAGAGCACACCACCTTTTGGACCACACTTTGACACCTAATCTGTGATCCTTGTTGACAGGACCATTGATGGGCCCTTCCTAGTTCCCAATCTCTATAAAATTATTTTCTCCAATTGTGGAAAATGACCATCACTCTCTCTTACAACTCTAGCACGGTATTTCTCCACAGGTGGTTAAGCAACCGCCTACACTGGGATTAGGTAAGGTCCTGACTAAACTGTACATGCGGCGGTCCCACTACAGATCTATTAAGTCAGATACATTTGGCTCTGGAGACTTAGAATCTTCATTTGAACCCAACTGATTTTTTTTTTTTTTTTTTTTTTGCCACCCACTGCCTTACTTCTAGGATCTTTCCTCACATAGGAATTTTAAAAGGATCATTTGGAGAATAATTCTGCTTTGATCTTGTGTTTCAGGCATTGTTGCCTCAAACCAAGCTAATCCATTTCACACTTCAAGACAGCCACCTCAGTAAAATTAATCTTGAGAACTTAGATAAATTTGCTGAAATAATACCAGATTCTCAAGTTCCTCCCCTTGCCTATGCTCCTTATTTCCTGATTCATTTCACAATCTGTCTATTTAACTTTTGGCCTCCTTTCTCTCTCTGACTCTGTGAACAATCCTCCACCTTGAGAATATGGAGTAGATGAGAATTTCCAAGGCAGGAAAAAAAAAAAAAAAAGCAAAAAAAACTAGGGGGACAAAGTCTTATTTTAGACATGTTTACTAGAATACAATCCTATTAGTTTGGGATTCTGACATCTGTAGAGACCTACCAGGAAAGCAAAAAGGATTACCCCCAAATCAAAGTGATATAGAGTGATTACTTCCAGTATAGTTTTAAAAAGTTTAAAAAATCCTCTGCAGGAAGCTGTTTTAGATTGATAAATCAAAGAATCTCAGGGTTGAAACAGAGCTCAGAAGTTGCCTAGCCAAGGCATGCTAAATTGCTTTAGGAAGCAAGATAGTCTCCCTTTTGCCTCACTACCTGTTGTCTCTTTGGCCTTATATCTTAAGAAGAGTTCTTATGGTAGGTGTGGTAGCTTGGTGCTCACCATTCATTCTAGTCTTTCTGGTGTGTCCTCCTATACAGTGGATGCCAGAAAGCCAAAACCTATATTTCCTAGATTCCCTTGCAGCAAGGGTTTGGATGTGATCTATCTTCAGACAATCTGGTAGATTTGTGAAAGATTTGGAGGGCAGAAGTGAAGTGGAGATACTACTGCTCCTTCTAAAATATCTGCTAGCAACAAGAACATGGAGACTTTGGGATTGTCTCTAGACTATCAGGGCATGTCGTGCTCAGACACTCGCTCTGTGAGGACCTCTGCAATGTGCAGATCCTTTAGGCAAGGTGAGGCTTTGGAGTTACCAGTTCTGGTAGCATCATCAGTCCCTGGAAAGGTGAGATATCTGTTCTAGAGCAGCAGTTGGAATGACTGCTTCTTCATGGTGGATCCTGACTAAGAGCTAGTGATTGACACAGATTGCCCTGAATCCTCCTTAGTTTCCTTAGTAGGCCAATTCTCTGGTATTTGTCTGGAAGTTGTTCTTTTTTCTATTAATGCATATAGTATGAATATGCAATTAAATGAAATTGAATTTGCATTGCAGGATTTAATTCCTAAATCCTTAATAGCTTAAATTCATAAGCTATCCTTAAATAGCTACTATACATGTGACTCTCAAAGAAGGGAATTTCATAGATAGCTTTTCAAAAGGAGTCTTGTTGCAGGCCTTTTTGTTTTTAACTTTTCGTTTTAGTCCTTGTATCTGGGGAGATTGGGGCCACAATGTCTAGGGAGTGACCGGGACATCTCTTCTTCTCTCGGTCTTCTCTATGATTTAGGTTCATTCATATTTAGCTGTGGTGCCTCCATTTTCACTGATATTTGATATTTTATTACATGAATATCCATAATTTATTCATATATTCTTTTGTAGATGGACATTTAGATTAAGATATTTTTCTACTAAGAATATTCCCGTGCATGTCTCCTGTTGCACACATGCACGTACACCAGGTAATACACTTTAGAATGGAGTTGCTGGATTGTAGAAAGAACACATCATGATCAGCTCTGCTAGGAAATACAAAGCTGTTTTCCAAAGTAGTTTTACTAAATTAAATTCTCAACAGCAATAGATGAGAATTTCCATTTCTCCATATTCTCATCAGTACTTGCTATTACTAGATATTTTTAGTTTTCCTTTCAGGTAGGAGTAGCTTTAATGTTCATTTCCCAATTATTAATGCTGCCGTGAGGAAATGAAACATTCTTTCATGCACTCATTAAACATTTACTGAGCGAGAAACAGGGAAGACAGCTTTGAGCAAGACAGAAAAGGCCCCTGTTCTCATAGAGCTGACATTTTAATGGAGGTCGACAGACAATAAGCAAACAAATAAACAAAGAGGTAGTGATATGTGCTGTGATGCAAATAAAGAGGGTGATATGATAGAGAGAGAATGGGAGTCTACTTTTGATTAGGTGGAGAGGGAAGGCCTCTCTCGCAAAATGACTTTTAACAACGTAGGAAGATGGAGATGACATTACTCAGGGTAACTAGACTATCATCCAAACCAGGGCAATTTTGAGAGTAATGAGCACCAGGATGATAGGTGTAGACTGAGACTGTCCAGGGCAAACAGTTCTGAATGGTCACCCTAACTTTCCTACTTTTACTCGTATCCAGTTTTCCTCCCCGCAGGGCTCAGGGAAGACTTACTTCTCAGCTTCCTATGCAGTTTGATGGAGCCAGGTGACTAGTTCTAGCCAATGAAAAGTGAATCACTGCTGGGCTGGAGCTGTGGAAAGCTGATACATGACAGTCAGGTTTTTCTCATTCCCTGATGCAGCCATCAAAGTGGCAACATGTTCCAGATGAGTGGCTACAAGCTACAAGATGGTGAGGCCTCCCTCCTTCTGGGACCTTGAGTAAATATACAGAGCAGAGCTCTCTGAAAAGCCTTGATGGAAATGTAGAATAAGCGAGAAATAAACATTTTGTTACTGTTGTTTTAAGACATTAAGAATTAGGAATTGTTTCTGCCACATAGTCTATCTTAACTGTTATGTTCTGAGAGTAGAGAACCTCTGAGTTTCTGTGGAAATTGTCATTAGCTACAATTCTCTGGTTTTCTTAGGATTCTGTGTCTCAGTTATAAATCATTTATTAGTGATTATCAAGCATTATGTGGTACAATAATGGCAGTCATAAGTGCACGTTTTAAAACTCCTATCCTAGTTACATAGTATTTGATGGGTATTATCTCATTTTATTTTCAAGACAACTCTATGAGGTAGGTATTAGCATTACCCTAAGATTATAGATTAAGACATAATAAAAATTACAGAGGCACAGAGAGGTAAAGAAAAGTAACTTTCCCTGATTTATTTGTATAAGGAAAGAGAAAAAAGAAGTGATTAGAGCCTAGGTTTTGAAGATACACATAACTGGGTATAAGCATTGGGTTCTGCCACTTACAAGGCATTTGCAACTGATTAGGTCATGTGACCTCTCTGAGTCTTAACTTCTAATCAGCAGAAATGTTGTGGATAATAAATGTATGCAGACTATGAATTTATAGTGAGTTTCAAATAAGATAATTCAGTTACTTCCATGTGTGGCTCATAGGAAGCATACAATAAGTAGTACTTATGATTTTTATCATCATCAACATTATGATCGCAACTACTCATATCACATCTGGAACTTTGTGTTGAGTTCTGCATATCACATTTTAATATGGACATTTACAAATTAGAGTGTCTTTAGGATTTGGTCAGTGTAAGATCTGGGGATCGTATCATTTACATGAGGATCATGTGAAAGAATTGTAAAGAGTTGGTTTGGAGAATAAGGCTTCAGATAGTTATCTCCTAGTATCTGAGATGCAATCACAAGAGGAAATATTAGAGGTGTTGTGTAACTCCAGAACAACAGCAGTTGTTTCAAGGAGAACTTTCTAACAGGCAAAGTTATTAAAAAATACAGTGGGCTGCTGTGTGAGGGTATGAGCTTGTCCAATGCTTGATGGCTCAAAAGCAGGTCACGCCATTTTGTAAATGTGAATCTTGTATGGAGTTAGAGGTTAGACTAAATGAATTCTACAAGTAAAATGAGTCTTTGAGAAAGAGCCTCTTCAGTGCACAAGTGATGCAGGCTGCAAGAAATTGGTATAGACAAGCAGTCATCTATTTGAAAAGAATTCCAGAGTATTGGTGTCTATGTTCTTTTTATGTGCAAATAAGAATTCAGGGCCATTTTTGACAAGTTTTCTAGGAGCAAGGATACATGAGAGGCTGGGTCAATTCTAGCCCATGTGGGTTGCAAATTACTTTATTTATGTGGTTCTCTGTTTAATTTTTATTGTATCTCTCCCTAACGTGCTATAAGCTTCATCTGGGCAGGGATTGGGTCTGTTTAGTTCACTTCTCCATTCACAGCATCTAGAAAAATATGTGGCTTGTAGCATTCACAGAATAAATATTTGCTGAATGAATCAATTAATGAATGGTGGTAAAAATGGACAGGATTTGATGACCTTTTAGATGGGAGGGAGATCAGGAAGAGGAAAAGCCAAAGGATGGCTCCCAGGTTCTGAGCCTAGGTAGCTGGTTACGTGGTAGCACCATCCATCTAAATAGGAAATGTAGGAGAAATATATATTTTGGGTGGTTTGAGGATGATGACAAATTGAATTGTTGATGTGTTATATGGGTCCCTTGTGGGACATCCAGGTGGAAACCCCTAAGGAGACAGTTTTATGTGTGCAAGGGGAACTTGGTTTAGGGCCATGTCTGGCAAGCATCTATTCTGTGTTGAAGGTAGAGCTATGGCAGTAGATGCAATCTCACAAAGAAAATATAGGGACTGATAGGAAAAGAAGGCTGAGGAGAGGACCCTGGGAAACCAGCCATTCACGCTATTGCCAGAGGAAGGCGGCCTCTTGAAAGAAATCCAGGAAAATGTAGCAAAGGGATAAGGAAAGAAACAAATAAACCAGGAGTGAAATCAGAAACATCACAGTAGGAGAGATTCTACTCCAGCAAGTCTAAGAAATTGAGGCAAGCTTCCAGATAATCTATCATCACAACATCAAACCCATTTAAGTGCCAAGAACTTAGAATCAAAATTCCTATCTTTAGAATACCTAAAACCTGACCTCACACTTTTGTTTAATTTCAGTGATGAGATCACTATCTTATAAGGCAAATCCTGTATGACCCTGATAAAATGTGTATACACATTAAATGTGTATATAAGTTGACTTAGTTTATTCCAGTTTTTATTTGAACTTCTGTGTGTAAAGTCTAAACAGTAATTTATTAAATGATGCCCCATCCAAGTAGAAGAAATATAGGGAATACATGCCTTATTCAAAGCAAATGTTCCACAAGGGAAAATTTCCAAACTGCAGGATTCTGACTTAATAAAGGGCTGAGATCAGACCATCAGTAGTGAGTTAAACCTACCCCAAGAGAATTAAAGGAATAAAAATGCATTTATAAGGAGAAAGAAGCAGTAGTAGACGCTGAGGAGACAACCTACTAAATGAAATTAATGATAACTCCAAACTGGTTTCTCTCCTGAATTCATTTTGGCATTTTTCTGGAACAAAAGAAGATAAAAGAACTATCTGGATAACTGGAAAATAATAAAGATATATTTAGAAATTCGATAGAAATAATAACCTTAGGTATACCTAAACATACACAACTTCGGAGTTTTTTAGTCATGTAGCTGAGGAATAGGCAGAGTGGGTGTAATTTCCAGTAGCTGAGGGGTGCTGGAAAACTGCCCGTTCAGATAAATGTTTATCCCATGGAACTTGCATGATGTCCATGACATTTTATTTAAGTCTGTGCTATCCAGTTACAGTAGCCCTATCCACATGTGACTGTTTAGATTTAAATTTTAAATACCTAACATCATAATAAAAGTAAAAATTCAGTTTCTCAGTTGCCGTGATGGTTTGAGTATGTTAAATCGTTAATCAGGCTTACTGACTAGTTAAATGGCTGAACTGTGAGTTTCAAGATCTTGCCTCAGCAAAATTACAAGTGATTTTTTAAGTTTTATACTGTCTGAGTCACTGGTGCATTGATAAAGTGCTTGGTTTAACCAATGACAGTCAGGGATATGTTGTATTAACAACCACATTCATAGGGTCCCTATAAGATTTCAATGAGCTGGAGAGTAAGTGAAAATACAATGCAAGCTGTAAATTGCCTATGCAAGTGCAGGTTTTTACGTGGAATAGAACATAATTGCAACTTTACCTTAATGAAAAATATCAGCAAATATATGTTGAGTGCCTAAATTAGCATATTTTTCATAAAAATAAATGTTTTATTAACCACTTAACTGTGTACAGCTCTATCCTTGCTGTTGAGCAGAGGTTCCTTCTGCCTTACCATTCCATACTAATCATAGACTTGCATAAAATACTTGCTGTGTGAGAATAGTGGGTATTGTGGAAATAGTGTGGGCTTTACCTCCAGGCATTCACCTCATTTATGTATCCATTCATTTAACACATTTTTATTGAGACTCCAGAGCCTCTTTCATTGAACAAATGTTTCTGAGATCCCAGCAATGTGGAAAAGGGGTAATATGAAGAAATTACTGAGCTGAGATATGGAAAGTAAGAATAATTAGAGGAGTAGGGGGAGAATTTTTTCCACGCAGAGAGAACAGCACGTGCATCAGGACCACGGATGAAAGAGAGTGAATGTGACTGTAGCCCACAGAGGAGGAGTGAGGCTCTGTGCCAAGGCTGGAGGGAGAGACAGAAGCACACCCAGTTGGTGCCCTGAAGCCCACACCAGCAATTAGGGACTCACCAAAATAGGGATGCTGCCTTGTCAGACTGACAGCTGCTGCAGTAAAGAAAGAGTGGGTGAAAGTCCATCAGTTCAATTGCAGATGAGGTGGTCCCAGGAAGAGAAGAACGTAGCCGGTTATTAAAAGGTAATGGTGAGGGGGGTAGACATTATTCCAATAAAATGTTCCTCGATATGAATTGCATCTTGATTTTCCACACCTTAGCAGAGACACCAAGGCAGTCACTTCACATCTCCAAGGCTCAGTTTCCTCATTTTAAAACTGGAATATTAACCTAAGGATTTGGGGGAATTAAGTAAATGGATATGCATAAAAACACATTGTCAGCTCCACAGTGGTATATAACTTCAATCATGGAACTCATTAGCCCTGTTTACTTTAGAATTGCATTTTCAAGCTAGAATTGAAAGACAGCAAATTGATCAAGATTTGCTGTGTTCCATGAGGAATACAGCTGCTGTGAGTAGAAGCCAATGACCTTGCAAGGGCCTCGATGGCCTCACAGGATCTGGTTCCTGTTGTCTGTCTTTCCTATCTTCTACAACTCTTCTATTCCAGGCATCTCTTGAATATATAAGGCATCTCTCATTGTACAGTCTTTTCTCTGTCAAGTGTAAAGCGCTTTTAGCACCAGCAGCCCCAGCCAATTCCTTTGCACATGGCTCAATATTGCCTTTTTTTTTTCATGGCACTCATCACGTTTTATGCATACCTTATAATTTATATGTGTCTTATGTTTATTGTCTGTATTCCCCTAGAAGAATGTAAGCTCCATGAGAGAAGGGAAATTTGAGTGTTTTGTTCACTAATGTATCAGGTAAAATAGTGGTTGACCCATAGAAGAAACTCAACAAATGTTTTTTGAATGGATCTGAGAAGAATGCATTTCAAATATCATATGTCCTGGAGCTCATATGTGACAATTCTCATTCTTCTCCTGCTTCTCAGTGACATCCATCAAACTTGTAGATAGCCAAAAATATTACAGCAAGACTTTATAGAGGAAGGAAGAACAGATATGACTGAGCAAAGGGAATTCTAATTCTCAATGTGTCTGTGGAAAGAATAACGTGGAAGTTAACACCAAGCAAATCTCATTTCAGATATCAGTGGGTAATTGAATAAGTTATGAAAGAAAAAGTCCAGAAACTCATGAAATAATTGGTAATGGATACTGAGGGACTATGAAGAAAAAATTATGCTCCTTAGAAGGACTTGTTAAATATGCTTATGAACAGGTTCAAAAATTGGTTGAGAAAGTCTTGGCATATTCTAACTGCACCATCTTAATGTAACTTCATTCCTCACAATACATGCATCTCAGATCATAAAGCACCTGCTCAGAGATGCCATTCTATCGAAAACCACTTCCCACATTGCTACCCCATCACTATCCAACTTTACTTTTCTTCACTTATCACTTCTTGAAACATATTATATTTGTTTACTCATTGTTTATGTCTCTGTCAGGGAAGGATAAACTCTATCAAGTCAAGAACTTTGCCTTTCTTGTTGCCTGTGATATCCCTAGCACCTCAGCAGGGACTGGCATACAGCAGGCACTTGGTAAATGTAAGGTAAATGAATAAATAAATATTTTTTACATTTTTTGTGGGAGAAGAGGAAGAAGAGGGAGGACCAGCTGGGCAGCGCCTCTCTACTGTCCATTCTGTCAAAGTCAAACTCTGGATTAGGAATTTAAGGTCTTTCATCATTTTATTCAACAACAACTCACTGATGTGTATACACAAGGTTAAAGATAATGAGATGTGGCTTCAGCTTTCAGGATGTTTGTAATTTAGTGAGGAAGAAAGGCAAAGTTCCTAACCATAGGTCTAGATAGGCCAAACAAATGCTGAAGCTTGTCAGGGCTACAGAACTGAGCAAAAGTAGGGCCATTGCCTAGAGCAGAAGTGGCCAGGGAAGATGGGGTGGGGAAGGTGAAGGATTGAGGTTCAGTCATTCTTACTTTCACTAATTTCTGCTGCCTCTCACTGAATTGTACCCTACTTATTTGCTCTTCCATGAAAAACATCTTTGCTGTCATTCTCAAAGCACTGGCCTTGGTATACCAACCAACACAACTTTTCAATTCTCCTTTATTAAAGTACACATACTCCCCACCTTACAAATTTAACATTCACTTCACATTGACCTTCCTCAAGAAGCCCACCTTAATGAATTCCTCCTTACTCTGTATTTATACAGTTAAAGGTATTCACTATATTTGGTACGTATAGGTGCTATACATTGAATGTAAGCTGAATTGGCTAGGGAGATAGACATACAACTAATCATAATTTAGGGAAGCATTAAGCATTAATAAAGAGCACTGTGGGAGCAAAGGAGAGGGAATAACCTATTTACCAAAGAAGCGACATTGAGGCTAAGATTTGAAGGATTAATAGATACTTCACCTGCCAAGAAGGAGATATGTATAAAGAAAACAGTAAGGAACACAGATATGAAAATGTATTGCAAAACATGAATCGTTCAGTGAAGCTGATGTATAGTATATGGAGTGCTGGGAGATTGGATTAGAGATATATTTTGGAGTTTGATTGGGAAAACCTTTGGATGTCTTACTAAGAAGTTTAAACTTTGTGCTATAGGCACATAGGAGATATGTTTAAGAGAGGAGTGTGATATAATCAATTCTGGTTTTGGACAAATAACTCTGCAGGAGTAGATCAGGGTAGGGAGAGATTAGAAGTACATTTATCACCCCAGGGATGGTAACTTTTACATTTTTAAAAGATTGTCCAAAATGCTCTGATATAAAAATCAAAAAGCTATTTTAAGGAGTGGAATCTCTTAATCTCTTTTAAGACCAGCATGATTTTACTTTTGCTATTGTTTTGAGGGATTGTTTTTAACACTTTTAAGTTTGTTAAAATATTTGCCAGTTATGTCCAACATTGAATTTTATGCTTACTGCACTATAAATTCCTGGAATTAATACAGTAGTGAGGATACAATAGTATAAAAGAAGGAAGAAAAAACCATAATACTATTTGATAGTTTCCTACATACCAAGTGTTTAAAAAATATTTTCTTTTATTTTTTTACAAAGACCCTGCGAAGAAAGCATTATTATTTCCATCTTACAATTATGGAAATTGGAACAAAAACTTTAAGGAAATTGTCTAATATCTCACAGCTATAAAGAGGCAGGGATGGGGTTCTAGACCATGCTTAGTTGACTCCCAAACCCTTTTATTTCCATTTTGCCATTTTCCATTAACTAAACATGAATCAAGGGTTTACTGTGTCCCCTTCATGAGTACTAGACTTTAGGAACATACCATAAGTAAACTGGTTTTTCTTCATTTTCAACATCCCCCCTCTTTCTGCCCTCCAAAAAAAAAAATGTTCTCTACTCTTGTCAACCATACTCTGTGTCTCAGAAAGCTGAACTTTACAGGCTGTATCACCCAAGTTCCTTTACTCTCTGGTTACTAATGTGGTTCTTCCATTGGGGGCCATAGGTAGTAATTCGGAGACTGGGAAAATTCATTTCCCATACCTACTGCCTCTCTGCTTTTTAGTGGTTTTTCCATCTTTGACTATATTCCTCTGCAGCCACAAGTCCTGTTAGGCAGCCCTTTTCTGAGGTTCAGTTCCCTCAAGCAGGCTCTGATAATATCATTTCCTCCTCTTGCCTCTTCTATCCTAGAGATGGGATCAGCTCCCCAGTATTGTCAGCCCTAAGGTGCTTCTCTGTTCCTTCCAACTCCTTTACCCTTGCTCATAACTCAGTAAACTCATCATTAAACTCTCTCCTTTGATGGTGCTATTGCTTTCATTCTGGGACCCTAACTGATTCCATAACCTCCCACTAGACCATAAGCTGCATGAAAACAGGGGTGATGATTGTCTTGTTTATTGAATCATTCTCAAGGATAACTAGTTCTTGAAAGGACTATAGTTACACAGAGCCTGACAACCTGATAAAAATAGGTCCTGTTGTTTAAATTTCCAAGTTGAGATGTCAGCTATCTTAACTAGTAGATAGCAACTACTTTGCTCCCATCCCCAGGGTTTTTCCAATATATTTTGTCCAGCTGTGTTTATGCCCAGATTTATTCTTGTAATACCTTCTATTCACAGAACATTTAATATTCCAATGTATAGTAAAATTCTACTTACTTGGAGTGATTGGAAAAAGGAATATTCTGATTAAGTAAATGTAATTGTAAAGAGCCCTGTTGGGACTAGTTCAGTTTCTGCCACTTTATCCCAGTTTCAATTGGGGCATGTCCTTCAAACTTTCTGAGCCTCTGTATTGGTATAGATGGAATAGTATAATACTAATATGTAATCATTTCCATCTATTCTTGTGAAAATGGAAAGGCTCTTCTTCCCCTATGAGGACTTAAGGTAATTTTCCCATGAGCCTCAGGATTGCAAATAGACCAAGTTTCTTTGAGCCAATATACCTCCCACACCAACTGTGTGTTCTCAAGTATTTATCAGCTTCAACCCTCCAAGATGAGAAGTCCCAGCCATATGTTCTGAGCCGTTAGGCCTTGACTGAGCAATGCAAACAGATGGGCCCACTGGAAAGATGCCGAGATGTTGGCAGAACCAGCTCCTGGAACTTGGGTGCTTTCTTTGAGAAATGAGAATTTTCTGGGTGATAGTAACAGTGATGGCGATAGGAATAGTGTTGAGGAGAACCAGCCTTGTTAAAAGTTGGCTCTCACCCATGTAAAGCTGTGCAAAAGCCTGCATCCTATAACACAGTCTTGAAACTCAAACCGTCATGGAAAGGAGTTGTGAGCATTTGAGATTATAAGCATTTGTTGCAGTAGAAGGAAGCTTTGCCAAATCTAGTTTGTTCGTTTTTAAAATATTTAAAAATAGGACTTGTTTATAAAAATACATTTTATGGAAAAGTCCAATATAATGTAATCTCTTTAATACGACCTTGACTATATATAAAATAGTATAATTACTGTTATAATATTACAATTGGCTAATTATCAAACAAAAAGAATCTGGAAATATGTGGTAATCAGTTAATAACAATAATAGATAATACGTATGAATCATTTACGGTATGTCTAGTAGTGTTCTAAGCTGTGAGTCCCCAAACTACAGCTGCAAGCCAAACCTAGCCCTCCATCTGTTTTTGTAAAAAACTTTTATTGGAACACAGCCACACACATTTGTTTACATATTGTCTGTGCCTGCTTTCCCCACTACAAGAGCAGGGTTGAGTAATTGTGACAGAGACCGTGTCCTGCAAAGCCAAGAATATTTACCATCTGGCCCTTTACAGAGAAAATTTTCTGACCTCTAAGTACCAACCTAAGCACCTCACATATTTTATCCTGTTTACTCCTTTCCTCACCTTAAGAAGGACTGTATTCTCCCCCCCGCTAACTGCAGTTTCACTTTCCATGATTTCAGTCACCTGCAGTCAACCATGGCCAAAAATATTAAATGGAAAATTCCAAAAATAAACAATTCGTAAGTTTTAAATTGCGTGCTGTTCTGAGTAATATGATGAAATCTCAAGCTGTCTCGCTCCATGACACCTGGGATGTGAATTATCTCTTTGTCCAGCGTATCCACACTGCATACACTACCTGCTCGTTCATCACTTAGCAGCCGTTTTGGTTATCAGATCGACTGTCGTAGTATCGCAGTGCTTATGTTCAAGTCACCCTTATTTTACTTAATGATGGCCTCAAAATGCAAGAGTAGTGATGCTGGCAATTTGGATATTCTCTTACAATGCCTCATTTATAAATCAGCCTTTATCATACGTATGTATGTATAGGAAAAAACGTGTTGTATATATAGGATTCAGTACTATCTGAAGCTTCAGGTATCCACTGGGGGTCTTGGAACATAGCCACATAGATAAGGGGGGGCTAATGTATATGGTATATTTATCTTCATCTTATAAATGAGAAAACTGAAAAATGGGAGAGTTAATTGGCCTAAAATCTCACAAGTAAGAGATTCAGTCTCTGAGAGTCTGAACCTAGCATCCATGTGGCACTGCCTTTTCTTCAGGCTTATTTTGACTATTATACAGAGTCTAGAAATTAGTGAAGAATTGGAAATGGTTCTCTATTCTGTTCTACCCAGATTGCCAGCTCCTGAGAGCACCTAGAGCCTTTAGCTTTAACTGGCATGGCCCAAACTGAATCTTCTGAGTCCCTCCTCCCTTCAACTCCTTTCCCATGCCCCCGGCTCTCAAACTCTTTTCTCCAACTTCCCCTACCTCTAGGTGCTCTGCCACATTACTTATTCTGCTAGTCTCAGAAGTCTTTCCATTCCATTAGATTTTTTTCCACTTGACTATAGCTGAGAGGGTTTGAGTTATATGTAGGTGGAAAAGAAACGTGAAGAGAATTCCTTTGCAAAGTCAAACATCCATAAGGCAAAAGAACACTTACGAGGTTTTCTCCCCCGTGCTCTTTGGTGTTATTAAGCTAAAAGAGTTTCCGTTTCTCTTCTATATTTTGAATTGTACTACAAAAGGCCTCCTTCCTTTTTCCTAATTTACTATATGCCTGGCCAACAAAAGAAGTGGGATAGTTTTGGAACCCAGGTAGGTGAGAATAGAGAAACTCCTTACCCTGTGACAATATAAAATCAATGAATGTAGAACTTTAAATCTGGCGATTGGAGAGCAGAAATTGAGCCTCACATACACAGTCTCCCCTCTCATGACTGAAGCAATTATCCAGAATGCTGGTACCCAAGAATAGAGTTGTAAAAGCAACTGCTTGGGATTCTTATGATAGAACATACATAAAGCTCCTAGTTCTGATGACGGGAAGATAGATGTTGTTCAAGATTTTACAGTTACTGAAATGAGGACAATGATGGTAATAATGTTGATGATGATTTTCCTTATAAGTTCCAGATCATGAAAGTTTCCATTACAGCACACCAACAGTTCCTCAGGGTTGTGCTCTCCAGGAAGAGAGCTTTTTAGAGGAGGTAGAACCGATTGTTGCTGGTTACCAGCCCTGAGGCTTTTCTTTGTGCATCTCCACAAGACATTGCAGATGGAGTGATCTTTCTAACAGGTGATGTGATCAAGGCACCTTCAACAACCCCGAACCCCTCAGAACCAGGCCAGAACATAACGGTTCTTCTGTTGCATGAACTGCAAAGCCTTTTCATGATGCATATCATTTTGTTAGTGGTCATTTGAATTAAATATTTTAATGACCCTGATGAAACTGGAACACTTGACATTGAAATTTTAATAAACCCGCAATTAAACAAGGGTCACTAAACGTAGAGGGGAGTACAGAAATGTTATCCCTGTAGCATGGGGTTCTGTGCATCAGGTATCAGTGGAATTGCCTTAGGCTTTACCAGATGAAGTGTCCTTATGGCTAACTTCAACCACAAAAGTCCCAGGGGGTTGGGTTTGCTCTAAATTACTTTGTAGCCTGAAAGAAGATCAATATTCTAAGTAGTTTTCCACTTCATGGAGTATCCAGAGCTAGCCCACTCAAAGTTATAACCTGTACCCCCTTTAGTCTCAAAAGCATTTTAAGTTAAACTCCATTCAAATCTGTTTCTATAAAAAATTATATACATAGAAAGCCTTACTGGAAGGATATATGTCCTGAATGTCAGAAAAGATTGGCTAGTGTAACGGGGAGTAGGGTATCACAGTTCAGTGCTGTTTGTTTTCTCTGTTTGCAAATGGATAGTACTTGTATAATGAGAAGAAAAAAGTCTTTGAAAAAGCTGTGCCCTGGATGGAAAGAGAAAAGAAGGGCTTTGTTGTTGTTTTTCATTTGTTTGGTTCTGGTTTGTTTAAACGTGTGGTTATTCTTGAAAGTCTGTTTCTGTTCTGCACAGGGTAGTAGAGACATTTCCAAGGTGTTCTGAGTATTAAAGAATGGTAGGCATCGAACTATCTCCCTCTACTTCCTCTATAGCATTTTGCTTATATTTTAGGTACTTTTCTCCCTTCAGGAAGAACAATATCTAGAAGAAGAACTTGACCATCTTAGCAAATGTGCCTTAGACCAGCCATGAGTGTCTGAGATGGATCCTACTCAATAAAGTAATAGTGGTGACATTACTGGTGGTTGTAATGTTAACATTAATAAAAATATTATCAGCAGCCCTCTATTTTGAGGGCTATTTGATTGTACTGCATGTATTAACGAATTTAACCTTTACATACAATAAGTTTATGAGGTTGGTTCAATGAAAATAACTGTGATGTATAAAGGTTCAGTAATTTGCATAAGGTGACAAGTATGTGTTTGACATAAGATTCGAGGTATCTGGCTGCAGAGTCCACAGTCAACAGACAATGGACAATGCATTGAAATTGTCCATGGGAATTGAATTGGAATGGATACTTGCAATAGAAGACAGACAATGCTTCTTTTCTGGCTGATGAGACCTCTCTTCTAGCCAGAGAGGCTAAATGCATACTGGGAGGAGATGGTACTTGTACCCAGTTGTGTATTGAGTCTCTTCTGTCATCATCAGAAAGGAATGTTAGGCAATGGTCGGTCTGTGGACACAGTACTCATGGACTGCGTCAGGAGGTCATGAACCTCATCCATCTGGAGTTCCCAATGTCATATTACCAGAGCTCCATAGAACCATAGAGCTGGATAGTGCTTAGAGGATACAGTGAGCCTTTGTTGTTTTTTGATTACCCAATATCCATTACACTTTCTTTTGGAAACTGCACCCTCATTTCCTCTTGGGAAATTATCTCTTCCAAGACTTGCAGTCTGATTTGCCAAATAATCAAGTAATCTAATAAAAAGACTAGGTACACGATTCAAAAGACAAGATCCATCAGATGCTTCCTTTCTGGAACTTGAATTACCAGTTAGCATGACGAAAATACTGAAAACAACTGGAGGTCTTGTTCATTCCAGAGATGACACCTGGAGCCACTGAAACTTCCTAACTCCCATTCCAAACCAACTATTCAGGGTCTCTTCACTCCTGTATGTCCACTTCCCCGAATCAGCATTCCAATAAGATTCTCTTTGGGTCTAAAAATTCTAGAGCCATTTTCCATGATGAAAACAGTTCAGCCTTTATATAAGCCATTGAGTCAAAATTTTACAAAACATAAGAGTCATCTACTCAGTATTTCAGACATTTCAACTTCTGTTTTATTGAAGAAATGCTTATATAATACTCTTATGTGTCAAAGCTCCACTCTAAACACTTTATACATATGGAGGAGCACAGTTCTTTGTGAAACTGCTGTTTCATTATTGGGTGGAAGCTCACGTTGTCGGACAATCGTTTCTCATATTTGGCTAAAATCTGCTTCTTTGTTCTGTTTACCCTCCTGATCCTTGTCCTGCTATCCACTACACAGAATAACACCGGATGTGCTCTCCCTTTGACTCCTTGTTTTACATTAACCAGTTGTAGATTTAGATATATGGATAAAGCTCACAAAGACTATAGTGTTTTAACCCTTGCAATTCTAACTTGAGTGTCATCTGTGTTAAAGGACTGTCCTTCATCTGCTACCTTTGTCTATCATGCAATGATTGAGAATATCATATTAGGGAATTGGTAAAATCCTAATACACAAAAACAAAAGAGAAACATTATTTCCTTTAAATCCTATCACTGTCAATGAAAAAGAGTCTCAAGGCTTTATATCTTGAATGCCTTTCGATATAATGTCATCAGTTACCCCCATCCATGCTTTGTCTTTATTCATGCATTTATTCATTCAATAAATATTTATCAGCCACATATGCCAGGTGCAAGACAGAGTGCTAGGTGCTTTGGGGTGTAAAACAATAAATCAGACATGAACATCTAACATCTACATTAAAAAATTTAAAAACCAAACATCCACTTACTTAGTGTTTATGGAACCAGTACCTAGACAATAGATTTTTGTTATTGTTATTTGATTTGTTGTTTGTTGCCACCATCTAGCTCCTTGATGTTACGTAGACAGCTAGTAAAGGTGCAATTCTTGGAAGCATCTTCTCTAGCACAATACTCAAGGATGACATACTAGCTATTTAAAGACATAAGAAGAAGCTTTCTCTTGCTCCTGAAAGGTTTCTGACTATTGTTCAATAAGAATTAGTGGTTCTTCCCCAGAAATGGTTTTAATTTTTATTTGTCCCTGATATAAAATGAGCTTTGAGAATACAGGTGAAACACTTTTATAGAAACCTCCAAACCCAGCAAAAAAAATATTGAAGCACAGCAAGATGGGGAGAGGAGGAGAAAGGGGGAAAAGGAAGATGAATATTAATTTTTTATATTAGTATTACAAGAAATATCCCATGTTTTATGCCTACTTATTGCTCACATACCACCAAGATAGGTGATCTTTAAAACCCACTGGTGCTAAGATTGTTACGGAATACTGATCATGAAGGATACTCATGGAAATAGCGCGTCTCTTTTTAAATTTTAGGGAATAGCCTCTATAATATCTGGTGGCATACAATTTGAAGTCAATATATGTACAATACATAATATTAGAGCATGTCCCCACTTTCCCACCCTCCAGTCCATTTTAAAGAGAAAATAAATATCACCTTTGATCCAGAGGCAAGGTGCTGAAGGAGAATTCCCATCATTGCCTTCTAAGGACCATTTACTTTACTTTGCTTACCTTTACAGAGTTATGAGTCAGTTACACTTGCTCTTTTCCCTAACAAAAGATTGTATCCCCAGCCCTGGCTATATCTATGCTTTCTCCAATCCCACATAGACAATACCGATCCCCTGCAAATTAAAGGCCTGGGATGGAATGGAACAGAAGAGTCAGTGCAGAAAACATTGTATCTACTGCAAGAAAATCCACAATATTCATGAAATTTAGGTGACTTTATTTTTATGTATATAGAATAGTCATTCTTTTCAAGTGTTTGATGTCATTAGCACATGCATGGTACTAAGATAAAGACTGGGCACTAGGGCTTCCCTGGTGGTGCAGTGGTTGAGAGTCCACCTGCTGATGCAGGGGACGTGGGTTCGTGCCCCAGTCCGGGAAGATCCCACATGCCGCGCAGCGGCTAGGCCCGTGAGCCATGGCCACTGGGCCTGCGCGTCCGGAGCCTGTGCTCCACAACGGGAGAGGCCACAACAGTGAGAGGCCCGAGTACCACAAAAAAAAAAAAAAAAAAAAAAAAAAAAAAAGACTAGGCATTAGAGGAGAGGGGAAGGATGAAGTACAGTGGAGAGTTTTCCTTGTTTGGCCTCTAGCCTCCTTTTCCTTATGGACTTATAACAGGTTCCAAGAGAAGAAGAGACTAAGAAGCAAGAATAAGTGTTTTCATAAGGCATTACAGACCCCAAGGTGGGACTTCTCTGTACCGTATGCATGTGGTCACCAGAAATTGATTTGAGAGAAACCCCTTCAGCACTACTTGAACTTGTGGGTAGGTGATATACAAAGCAATAGAAATTGAACCTCTGAGCTCAGCCATACCTGGGTCTGAATTAAAGATCCTGATTCTCACTTTATGGCTGTGTCACCTAGAACACGTTACTCCTGCTGTATCTTGTTGTCCTCATAAGAAATGGGATCATAGCCACAATTCATAGATGGTTGTGTGGATTACATGTGTGAGGCAGAATGGGGTTTTCTTTTTTCTTTTCTCACCTTTATATCTGTGATAACAAAAATGATTTTACCCCAAGATTTAGCTTTTTTTTTTTTTTAACAACTAGTTATTCTGCAACTTTTAGTTTAGAACCAAAATGCAGGCTGATGTGAGAGAAACTGGGTGATTTATAGTACACTTAGTCCCAGCATTATGAATGAATTTTGTTCCGAAGGTTCATTTGTATGTAAGTCATCTACCACATTACAGGCACTGAACAGATGCTAATTGCTGGGTACCTTCCAGTTTTAAATGGCATCTGACATTTTAGCAATTCCTAATGCAGCATTGTCCATTCTTCTGCTACCCATGAAGACAGTGAATAAAGCAAAGATGCACCTCCCTGAAATTGACTTGAATTTTTGAAGGATTCTTAATAATTTTAAATCCAGTGAAATATATTGCAATAAAAATTCAAAAAAACTTCTATCCAGTCTTCAGCAAATAGTTTTATTCATGCTCAAAGTATTGCTCCAAAGAATATTGGAAGAAAATTCTTCCACCTTAGATTGTCCTCCTGATGGAGACACTTGGGTCTCCGTCAAATTAAAACTAGGCAATTCATGCACGGGTACTGACTTTTTTCCTTCAAATAATCAGTTATATTTCACTTCTCCTCCATCTATGTCTTCTACCCCTGAAGAATACAACAGGGCAGAAAATGTCAGGATTTGAGGAAGAGAACTTGTGAGGTATGATCCTTAATGGTAAGCAGTGAAAGCAAATACAAAAAATATATATACAGAAGCACTGCATTTTGGAGATTAGACAGAACATGCCATGTATGCTGTAGAGATAGAAAGGTTCCCAGTTCAATAAAATAGATCCCTTTTACCTAGATATCTTGCAGAAACCAGGAAATGAGTTGGGAGCCTTGCCCATCACTCCACTGTAGACTGCAAATGAGAGTCCAGCATTAGACAAATGAGTAGCAGAGTTAAGAGAAATTCTCACATTATTGGCAAACACCCAGTCTGGAGACACCTTACTCCATCCAAGGCAGATTCAAGTGAATTAAGAAAATATTGGGCATATACAAGTTACAGAAAAGGAAAGGAAACTATAAGTATAAGAATATCGTGTTTTTAAAAATGACATATTAAAATCCAAAAGAAAATTTTAAAATTAAATATTCAGTGAAATACACTAAGAAACAGAAAAAAATATCTGTTACATAGAAGCAAAAAGTCACAAAAGAAAAGTAGGCTGAAATAAAAGAATAGCAGAATAGGATGAAAACAAAGTTGGGTGAGCTAAAAAAAAAAAAGCAAAAATACCAAAATTATAGTAGCAGAATTACAGACCATATTGAAGGCAGATGGAGGCAGAAAAGATAAGAATGTGAAAAATCAAATCAAGATGGTGGAGGAAAACCTGAGAAAACAAAGACATGAAAATAGAGAGGGCAAACGGTCACACAAGAGTAGGAAAGAGAGAATCACCTGCCACTGTCTGGATAATTGCTATACCTGAAAAGGAAATTGATAAATGCAACAAAAGCAACAATGGAGTATTCTTTTTAACATCATTATTGGAGTATAATTGCTTTACAATGGTGTGTTAGTTTCTGCTTTATAACAAAGTGAATCAGCTATACATATACACATAGCCCCATATCTCCTCCCTCTTGCGTCTCCCTGCCACCCTCCCTAACCCACCCCTCTAGGTGGTCACAAAGCACTGAGCTGATGTCCCTGTGCTATGCGGCTGCTTCCCACTAGCTATCTATTTTACATTTGGTAGGAACAATGGAGTATTTTTAAGAGAAGAGATCTTCTCTGAGCCAATGACCTGAGGATGCAAATGGAAAAAGGTCAGGGTATGCTAAGCAAAATCAGAGTCATATATGTAGACACATCCTGGCAGAAACATGAATTTCAGGTTTGAAGAAAAACATTCTACAAACATCTAGACAGAAAAAAACGTTCATTCCCACAAGAACAAAGAGAGACAAACTTCTCTTTAATAACACAATACTTCTCTTGTAATAGGACACTGATCTATAAAATATAAGCCAGATGCTTCTAAGGAAATTCGATCATGACTAAAAGCCCAGGTTCCTGAGACTTAGAAATTAAATGTTATACAAAATGGAGTTCATGAGTCAAATGCTTATTTTACCCTAAAGGAAATATATATATACATAACTTTTCCTGTATTGATATTATGACACCTGCAGTTAATTTTAGAATGCACCGTATGGCCCCTCATGCTGCTAAGCTGTACCATACTTAACTTTAATTAAAATGTCATTTTTCTTCCTCCCTCATCTGTATTTCAAAGATGACTTAGTTATATCTTTTTATTGAGCCCATATAACATTGACCATCTCCACGCATAAATGGGAAGCAAATGCCTCTCCTAAGAGTTCCCTAGGAGCTCTTTCACCAACGGGGTTTCAATAAATTTGGAGACCATGAATGTCTCCAAGATGTTTATTAAGTCTTTCCTTATGTTCATGATCTTTACAGAGAGTGTATTGAATCCTATCTACTTATTCTTCACAGCTCCCACTTTTCCCCAAATCGGATGAATATACATTTTCTTGTTCATCATCAAACTATGCTGGTTCAGTCTATGGTTTGTTTTCTCCATCTCCTAGTTTTTCTGTGGGCAAGACTTTAACTGAACTCCATTAAATAATTGCTCAATGAATAGCCTGCACTATCCCAGGGTTAATGAGAGAGGCCCCAGTCTCTTTAGAGTCCTGGCTTTCAGTGTCTTTTCATCCAACTACAGAGACTGTTTTCTTCGGGAGAGAATGTGGTGTACAGATTACTTCCTCCGTACTAAGTCCTGAGCTGAAGATGGCCTTCCCTTGGATTAATGTACTGCAGTAGGATGAAAAAAAAAAATTAGCTGCACAGCATATGTCCTTAATGTTTTGAAAAGGGGCCACAAGGGGCATTGTGAAGAAGATGAATGTGGAAAGGATTCCTTTTTATTAAGCTTAGCAGGAGCGGAGGTTTAAGATATTCATTTCCATAGATAAACAAACAAGCCAAAGGAATAGAACATCTGCTGGGAAAGGCTCCTCCAACATGTAGCAGATGTGTTTCAACAACAAAGCATATCCTGGAAGCATTTTAGGATTTAATTATTTAGCTATTTCATTGAGCTGTGGAGCGAGGGGGTGGGGATGGATTGATGAAGCACATTGTAAATTTACTGAGCTTGGAAATTCAATTCTGAATGCAGTTTAAGCCTCCGCATGCTGAAGTTTCTTCCAGAACATATGCTAACTGCTTTTTGATACACATACCCCAACTGCAGTTACCCATTCCACATGTACGGTGGCTATCACTCTGAAGTATCCTCTCCTCGTCATCACCCCCCTTTACCCTCATCTCTCCCTTGCAGTTTTGCAACAACTTCCCATCTGCTTTCACTGCCTTCAATTTTTCCTTGTTCAAAACTGTTGTCCACTGAACAGGCTTTCTAAAATGCAAATCTGATCACTGAACCTATAAAACAAAAAGGGAGGGATGTGACATGAGAGGTTAAGGGAGGATTCATCCAAAGCAAAAGAAAATTGATCAGGGACAGGAGGAAGGAGGAAAATAAAATAATGGCAGTGGAAGCTGTCTGTAAAGTAGCCAAAGGGTTCAGACAGAACAGTTCTGGAACATGTATAGTATACGTGGCTGCACTCTAGCTCTCCAGGGCAATGCCTTCTCCTAGGAATGATATGGGTTTTACAGGGGAATTTCAGTAAAGAAGGTGATGCCAGTCTGTGTGCGTTTTTTGAAAGGCTAGACAAGTGAAGAAAAAGCAGTCTTATCACAATGGCCCAACAGAGGCCAGAACATCCTCATCCATCTGAATTCCTTTCCATGGTCCTCCATTGCTCACAGTACAGAAGTCCAAGAATTTCAGTGTCATATACCAGAACTCCCAGTTTTCTCCCTCTAGACTCTTCTTCCAAGCTCCTACTGTGTACTTTGCACTCTAGCAAGTATTTGCATATCTCCAATTATCTATCATCTCTATGATTTTGCATGTCTTCTCTCTTAGGATTCCACATAATTTCTTGACTAGACAGTAAATTCCCGCCAAACCTCTAAAAGTTAATTTTGATCTCTTGTCCTCTCTGAAGCCTTTCCTGCTCACCTTCACACTAAATCTTTGTCAAGGTTAGTCCCTACAATCAGCTTTCCTAAAGCCTGGCATTCTAGTCTATGTTTAGCAGTTATCATTTCATTTTTAACCCTTTCCTAAATAGAATATACAATTTTGAGGTTATAATGTGCTCAGTTTATGTGCATTGAATGAATGAATGGTGTGGTCAGGATTGCAAAGTCCAGTGTAAACTGAGTTATATGCATGTGGGTAGGATAGGGAGGTGAGGCAATGCAGGGACATACCTTCCCCTCTAACTTAGAGTAACAACTGTGACCTAGGAAAAATGTTGGTTGGGGACTAGGACAATGGCACAAAGTGCCTCCCACTTTTATTTTTGTTTTGTAACCAATACTTTAGTTATGATGCTTTTAATTGCAAGTGCCAGAAAATTCGTCTCATCTAATTTAAGCAAAATACATCCTGAGTTAGTCTAGTTTTAGAGAGTCCTTAATCAAGGACTCGTGATAAATGATTAGGATTTAGTTTCTCCCATCTCTTGGTTGTGTTTCCTTTCATGTTGGCTTCATGCTCAGCCTTCCTGGAGAAGCTCGAGGCAGCTCCAGGTATATAGTATCTTCACGGCTGGCCAATCCAGTAGAGGAGAGAGCCTGCTTCTCACTTGGCAGTCCCAGCATTAGGTTTATTGCTCTGATCACACCATGAACCCCCTACCCATACAAAGCAAAACACTATTGCCCTATACACATATTACCATGTGAATATATATACATACACATTTGTGTGTGTGTAATTATGAACTATTTTAAGACTTTTATTTTACATAAATTCACAGAAAGAACTCTGGACTGCTTTAATACAACATGTTATTAGTTTTACCTCTTCTTCTAACAAATCTCCTCACTTTTCGGGTCTCTATTTCCTCATCTTTTGAACACAGAAGTCTTCAGCATCCTCTCCTGCTCTATAGTACTCCAAGATGACATTATAATTCTAGGGCAAAAGCAAGACTAATCCCAAGTGATTTGGCAGATGACTAACTCTTTTTTATTTTTTTAAACATCTTTATTGGAGTATAATTGCTTTACAATGGTGTCTTAGTTTCTGCTTTATAACAAAGTGAATCAGCTATACATATACATATAGCCCCATATCTCCTCCCTCTTGCGTCTCCCCCCCACCCTCCCTATCCCACCCCTCTAGGTGGCCACAAAGCACCGAGCTGATCTCCCTGTGTTATGCAGCTGCTTCCCACTAGCTATCTATTTTACATTTGGCAGTGTATATATGTCAACGCTACTTTCTCACTTCCGTCCCAGCTTACCCTTCCCCCTCCCCATGTCCTCAAGTCCATGCTTTATGTCTGTGTCTTTATTCTTGTCCTGCCACTAGGTTCTTCAGAACCTTTTTTTTTTCTGCATTCCATATATATGTGTTAGCATACAGTATTTGTTTTTCTCTTTCTGACTTACTTCACTCTGTATGACAGACTCTAGGTCCATCCACCTCACTACAAATAACTCAATTTCGTTTCCTTTTATGGCTGAGTAATATTCCATTGTATATAATTGCCACATCTTCTTTCTCCATTCATCTGTCAGTGGACACTTAAGTTGCTTTCAAGTCCTGACTATTGTAAATAGAGCTGCAATGAACATTGTGGTACCTGTCTCTTTTTGAATTTTGGTTTTCTCAGGGTATATGCCCAGGAGTGGGATTGCTGGGTCATATGGTAGTTCTATTTTTAGTTTTTTAAGGAACCTCCATACTGTTCTCCACAGTGGCTGTATCAAGTTACATTCCCACCAACAGTGCAACAGGGTTCCCTTTTCTCCACACCCTCTCCAGCATTTATTGTTTGTAGATTTTTTGAAGATGGCCATTCTTACTGGTGTGAGGTGATATCTCATTGTAGTTTTGATTTGCATTTCTCTGATGATTAGTGATGTTGATGTTGAGCATCCTTTCATATGTTTGTTGGCAATCTGTATATCTTCTTTGGAGAAATGTCTATTTAGGTCTTCTGCCCATTTTTTGGATTGAGTTGTTTGTTTTTTTGATATTGAGCTGCATGAGCTCTTGCATATTTTGGGGATTAATCCCTTGTCAGTTACTTTGTTTGCAAATATTTTCTCCCATTCAGAAGGTTGTCTTATTTATGGTTTCCTTTGCTGTGCAAAAGCTTTGAAGTTTCATTAGGTCCCATTTGTTTATTTTTGTTTTTATTTCCATTTCTCTAGGAGGTGGGTCAAAAAGGATCTTACTGTGATTTATGTCATAGAGTGTACTGCCTATGTTTTCCTCTAAGAGTTTTATAGTGTCTGCTCTTACGTTTAGGTCTTTAATCCATTTTGAGTTTATTTTTGTGTATGGTGTTAGGGAATGTTCTAATTTCATTCTTTACATGTAGCTGTCCAGTTTTCCCAGCACCACTTAATTGAAAATGCTGTCTTTTCTCCGTTGTATATTCTTGCCTCCTTTATCAAAAATAAGGTGACCATATGTGCGTGGGTTTATCTCTGGGCTTTCTATCCTGTTCCATTAATCTGCCATTGTCAATCCATTAAATATAATTAATTATATTTCTGTTTTTGTGCCAGTACCCTACTGTCTTGGTTACTGTAGCTTTGTAGTATAATCTGAAGTCCAGGAGCCTGATTTCTCCAGCTCCATTTTTCTTTCTCAAGATTGCTTTGGATTTTGGGGTCTTTTGTGTTTCCATACAAATTGTGAAATTTTTTGTTCTGGTTCTGTGAAAAATGCCATTGGTAGTTTGGTAAGGATTGCATTGAATCTGTAGATTGCTTTGGGTAGTACAGTCATTTTCACAATATTGATCTAAGAACGTGGTATGTCTCTCCATCTGTTTGTATCATCTTTAATTTCTTTCATCAGTGTCTTATAGTTTTCTGCATACAGGTCTCTTGTCTCCTTATGTAGGTTTATTTCTAGGTATTTTTTTCTTTTTGTTGCAATGGTAAGTGGGAGTGTTTCCTTAATTTCGCTTTCAGATTTTTCATCATTAGTGTATAGGAATGCAAGAGATTTCTGTGCATTAATTTTGTATCCTGCTACTTTACCAAATTCATTGATTAGCTCTAGTAGTTTTCTGGGAGCATCTTTAGGATTCTCTATGTAG
Organism: Delphinus delphis; assembly: GCF_949987515.2. Taxonomy (NCBI): domain Eukaryota; kingdom Metazoa; phylum Chordata; class Mammalia; order Artiodactyla; family Delphinidae; genus Delphinus; species Delphinus delphis. The sequence goes on along the minus strand of NC_082699.1, from coordinate 66,907,039 downwards.
AGTATCATGTCATCTGCAAACAGTGACAATTTTACTTCTTCTTTTCTGATTTGGATTCCTTTAATTTCTTGTTTTTCTCTGATTGCTGTGGGTAAAACTTCCAAAACTATGTTGAATAATATTGGTGAAAGTGGACAACCTTGTCTTGTTCCTGATCTTAGTGTAAATGGTTTCAGCTTTTCACCATTGAGAACAATGTTGGCTGTGGGTTTGTCATATATGGCCTTTATTATGTTGTGGTAAGTTCCCTCTATGCCTACTTTCTAGAGGGTTTTTATCATAAATAGGTGTTGAATTTTGTCGAAAGCTTTTTCTGCATCTATTGAGATGATCATAGGGTTTTTATCCTTCAATTTGTTAATATGGTGTATCACATTGATCTATTTGTGTATATTGAAGAATCCTTGCATTCCTGGGATAAACCCCACTAGATCATGGTGTATGATCCTTTTAAAGTGCTGTTGGATTCTGTGTGCTAGTATTTTGTTGAGGATTTTTGCATCTATGTTCATCAGTGATATTGGCCTGTAGTTTTCTTTCTTTGTGACATCTTTGTCTGGTTTTGGTATCAGGGTGATGGTGGCCTCGTAGAATGAGTTTGGGAGTGTTCCTCCCTCTGATATGTTTTGGAAAAGTTTGAGAATATTAGGTGTTAGCTCTTCTCTAAATGTTTGATTGAATTCATCTGTGAAGCCATCTGGTCCTGGGCTTTTGTTTGTTGGAAGATTTTTAATCACAGTCTCAATTTCTGCACTTGTGATTAGTCTGTTTATATTTTCTATTTCTTCCTGGTCCAGTCTCAGAAGGTTGTGCATTTCTAAGAATTTGTCCATTTATTCCAGGTTGTCCATTTTATTGGCATATAGTTACTTGTAGTAGTCTCTCATGCTCCTTTATATTACTGCACAGTCAGTTGTTACTTCTCCTTTTTCATTTCTAATTCTATTGATTTAAGTCTTTGTCCTTTTTTTCTTCATGGATCTGGCTAATGGTTTATCAATTTTGTTTATCTTCTCAAAGAACCAGCTTTTAGTTTTATTGATTTTTGCTATTGTTTCCTTCATTTCTTTTTCATTTATTTCTGTTCTGATCTTTATGATTTCTTTCCTTCTGCTAACTTTGGGGGGTTTTTGTTCTTCTTTCTGTAATTGCTTTAGGTGTAAGGTTAAGTTGTTTATTTGAGATGTTTCTTGTTTCTTGAGGTAGGATTGTATTTCTATAAACTTCCCTCTTAGAACTGCTTTTGCTGCATCCATAGGTTTTGGGTTGTCGTGTTTTCATTGTCAGTTGTTTCTATGTATTTCTTGATTTCCTCTTTGATTTCTTCAGTGATCTCTTGGTTATTTAGTAGTGGATTGTTTAGCCTCCTTGTGTTTGTATTTTTTACAGATCTTTTCCTGTAATTGATATCTAGTCTCATAGTGTTGTGATTGGAAAAGATTTTTGCTATGATTTCAATTTTCTTAAATTTACCCAGGCTCGATTTGTGACCCAAGATATGATCTATCCTGGAGAAAGTTCCATGGGCACTTGAGAAGAAAGTGTATTTGGTTGATTTTGAATGGAATGTCCTATAAATATCAATTAAGTCCATCTTGTTTAATGTGTCATTTAAAGCTTGTGTTTCCTTATTTATTTTCATTTTGGATGATGTGTCCATTTGTGAAAGTGGGGTGTTAAAGTCCCCTACTATGATTTTATTACTGTTGATTTCCCCTTTTATGGCTGGCAGCATTTGCCTTATGTATTGAGGTGCTCCTATGTTGGGTGCATAAATATTTACAATTGTTATATCTTCTTCTTGGATTGATCCCTTGATCATTATGTAGTGACATTCTTTGTCTCTTGTAATAGTCTTTATTTTAACGTCTGTTTTGTCTGATATGAGAATTGCTACTCCAGCTTCCTTTTTATTTCCATTTGCATGGAATATCTTTTTCCATCTCCTCACTTTTAGTCTATATGTGTCCCTAGGTCTGAAGCGGGTCTGTTGCAGACAGCATATATACGGGTCTTGCTTTTTTATCCATTCAGCCAGTCTATGTCTTTTGGTTGGAGCATTTAATCCATTTACATTTAAGGTAATTATTGATATGTATGATCCTGTCACCATTTTCTTAATTGTTTTGAGTTTGTTATTGTAGGTCTTTTCCTTCTCTTGTGTTTTCTGCCTAGAGAAGTTCCTTCAGCAGTTGTTGTAAAGCTGCTTTGGTGGTGCTGAAATCTCTTAGCTTTTGCTTGTCTGTAAAGCTTTTAGTTTCCCCATCAAATCTGAGTGAGATCCTTTCTGGGTAGAGTAATCTTGGTTGTAGGTTTTTCCCTTTCATCACTTTAAATATGTCCTGCCACACCCTTCTGTCTTGCAGAGTTTCTGCTGAGAAATCAGTCCCTAACCTTATGGGGATCCCCTTGTATGTTATTTGTTGCTTTTCCCTTGCTGCTTTTAATATTTGTTCTTTGTATTTAATTTTTGATAGTTTGATTAATATGTGTCTTCGCATGTTTCTCCTTGGTTTTATCCTTTATGGGACTCTCTGCACTTCCTGGACTTGAGTGACTATTTCCTTTCCCATATTAGGCAAATTTTCAACTATAATCTCTTCAAATATTTTCTCTGTCCCTTTCTTTTTCTCTTCTACTTCTGAGACCCCTATAATTTGAATGTTGGTGCATTTCATTTTGTCCCAGAGGTCTCTGAGACTGTCCTCAATTTTTTCATTCTTTTTTCTTTATTCTGCTCTGCAGAAGTTATTTCCATTATATTATCTTCCAGGTCACTTATCCGTTCTTCTGCCTCAGTTAATCTGCTATTGATTCCTTCTAGAGAATTTTTAATTTCATTTACTGTGTTGTTCATCTCTGTTTGTTTGCTCTTCAGTTCTTCTAGGTCCTTGTTAAACGTTTCTTGCATTTTCTCCATTCTATTTTCAAGATTTGGATCATCTTTACCAAAATTACTCTGAATTCTTTTTCAGGTAGACTGCCTATTTCCTCTTCATTTATTTGGTCTGGTTGGTTTTTATCTTGCCCCTTCATCTGCTGTGAGTTTGTCTGTCTTCTCATTTTGCTTAACTGACTGTGTTTGGGGTCTCCTTTTCACAAGCTGCAGATTCGTAGTTCCTGTTGTGTTTAGTATCTGTCCCCAGTGGCTAAGGTTGGTTCACTGGGTTGTGTAGGCTTCTTGGTGGAAGGGACTAGTGCCTGTGTTCTGGTGGATGAGGCTGGATCTTTTCTTTCTGTTGGGCAGGTCTGTGTCCGGTGGTGTGTTTTGGGGTGTCTCTGACCTTATTATGATTTTAGGCAGCCTCTCTGCTAATGGGTGGGATTGTGTTCCTGTCTTGCTAGTTGTTTGGCATAGGATGTCCAGCACTGTAGCTTGCTGGTCACCGAGTGGAGCTGGGTCTTAGCATTGAGATGGAGATCTCTGGGAGATTTTTGCCGTTTGATATTATGTGGAGCTGGGAGGTCTCTTGTGGACCAGTGTCCTGAAGTTGTGTCTCCCACCTCAGAGGCACAGCACTGACTCCTGGCTGCAGCACCAAGAGCCTTTCATCCACACGGCTCACAATAAAAGGGATTAAAAGTAGAAAGAAAGGAAGAAACAGGATAAAATAAAATAAAGTAAGATAAAATAAAATAAAGTTATTACAATAAAAAATAAAATATAATTATTAAGAAAAAAAATTTTTTTAATTAAAAACAAAACAAAACAAAAACCGGATGGACAGAACCCTAGGACAAATGGTGAAAGCAAAACTATACAGACAAAATCTCACACAGAAGCATACACACTCACAAAAATAGGAAAAGGGGAAAAAATAACATATCTTGCTCTCAAAGTCCAGCTCCTCAATTTGGGATGATGCGTTGTCTATTCAGGTATTCCACAGATGCAGGGTACATCAGGTTGATTGTGGAGATTTAATCCCCTGCTCCTGAGGCTGCTGGGAGAGATTTCCCTTTCTCTTCTTTGTTTGCACAGCTCCCCGGGTTCAGCTTTGGCTTTGGACCCGCCTCTGCATGTAGGTCGCCAGAGCGCGTCTGTTCTTCGCTCAGACAGGACGGGGTTAAAGGAGCAGCTGATTCGGGGGCTCTGGCTCACTCAGGCCGGGGAAGGGAGGGGTGCGGATGCGGAGCGAGCCTGCAGCTGCAGAGGCCGGCATGACGTTGCACCAGCCTGAGGCACGCCGTGTGTTCTCCCGGGGAAGTTGTCCCTGGATCCCGGAACCCTGGCAGTGGCGGGCTGCACAGGCTCCCCGGAAGTGAGGTGTGGATAGTGACCTGTGCTTGCACACAGGCTTCTTGGTGGCGGCAGAGGCAGCCTTAGCATCTCATGCCCGTCTCTGGGGTCCGTGCTGATAGCCGCGGCTCGCGCCCGTCTCTGGAGCTCCTTCAAGCAGCGCTTTTAATCCCCTCTCCTCGCGCACCCCAAAACAATGGTCTCTTGCCTCTTCGGCAGGTCCAGACTTTTCCCCGGACTCCCTCCCAGCTAGCCATGGCGCACTAACCCCCTGCAGGCTGTGTTCACGCAGCCAACCCCAGTCCTCTCCCTGCGCTCCGATGGAAGCCCGAGCCTCAGCTCCCAGCCCCGCCCACCTCGACGGGGGAGCAGACAAGCCTCTCGGGCTGGTGAGTGCCGGTCGGCACCGATCCTCTGTGCGGGAACCTCTCCACTTTGCCCTCCGCACCCCTGTTGCTGTGCTCTCCTCTGAAGCTCCCCCGCTCTGCCACCCGCAGTCCCCTCCCGCGAAGGGGCTTCCTAGTGTGTGGAAACCTTTCCTCCTTCACGGTTCCCTCCCACTGGTGCAGGTCCCGTCCCTATTCTTTTGTCTCTGTTTATTCTTTTTTCTTTTGCCCTACCCAGGCACGTGGGGAGTTTCTTCCCTTTGGGAGGTCTGAGGTCTTCTGCCAGCGTTCAGTAGGTGTGCTGTAGGAGTTGTTCCACATGTAGATGTATTTCTGGTGTATTTGTGGGGAGGAAGGTGATCTCCGCGTCTTACTCTTCCACCATCTTGAAGGTCTCTGTGACTGACTCTTGAGACAGATTGAATCACAAACTTATAATGTTTTTGGCTCACTGTGGCAGATTTGATATTTTCAAAGCCCTAAGAACAAAATAAACAACAACAACAACCATATATCAGAACTTATTACATGCCAGCTCAGTACTGAACTGTTTATATGTTATTTCATTTGTCCTCACCCAACTCAATGAGAGAAGCATCATTACCCCCATTCTATAGATAAGGAAGCCATCACTTTCGTCACTCAGTGTCATTGCTCAGCTAACACTCATTGGATGCTTACTGCATGCTGGATCTTTTTCTAGGTACTGAGGCAATAAAGACGAACAAGACAGTGTAGGTCAGACTTCACAGAATTTACATTTTCTGGAACTAAAGCCATTAGGAGTTTGCCTAGTTCCAGTTCATTCACCATTCAAGGGCAAGTCCAGCTTCCAGAGTGACGTAGAGATCTCTGGAATGCTGTTGGCTCTTCATGGCTCCGTCTCTATGAATTCACAGAAAGTATCTGGTAGTGGGCCTATGGTCGGCGTTGGTCAGCAGGGCTGGAAGTCAGGAAGGAGACCTGGATGTGGGGTGAGGACAAACTGGAACCTCCCAGCACCTTTGCATCTGTTCCTCAGCACCTCTAACCAATGGTGACCTGAAAGAAAAATAACTACTGCTTCACTCCCATCTTTCAAATCTCATGCAAAATGTTCTGATGGCTCCATAAAGGAAGGGAATTCCAAGAAATCCAGCTCCAGCGTAGCCAAATGGACACAGCACATGAGCACCACAGAGGGCGTGGGGAGCTTTGGAAGATGGTGAGTTAAGAGAGACAGACAATAAACAATTTTTAAAAATTAAAATTAAAGTTTCAGATACCAACATGTGCTTGATAACTACAGGGGGATGCTGTGCTACACAGTCACTGGTGGCTACCTTAGATGGGGGTCAGGGAACTTTCCAGAGTCGTGAGTGGAGAAGCAGAGACGCCAACCCAAGCAGTGTGGCTCTGGAGCCAGTTATTTTATCTTCTACACAAATTCTGTGCAAACATGAATGATAAAATAATTTCCTGGGTGGGGGGAAGGGCAGAGAGTATGGCTTAAACATGCAAATTCCCAGCCACCTTTTCAGAACAACAGGATCAGAATCTCAAGGTCCTGGAACTTGTGGTTTTAACAAGTACCTGAGGTGGGATTTAGCAGACCAGTTTAGAGAACACTGCAACAGTGCTTCACAAAAGAGTAATAAATTCCTGAAACAGGGCTGCTCACATGTTCCTGAAAAGAAGACCAAATTATCCCTGGGTGAGTTTGAACCACCAACCTTTCAGTTAGCAACCAAATGTGCTAACCAGGTGCACCACAGAGACAACTGTGCAGCTCAGCTGTGACTTCAGCCATAACAGATGAGTCTCCTCTGTGTGCCATGTTGTCTGGAATAACACACAAGGGCTCAGCAATATATACACATGCACCATCAACTTTTCTGATTTATCATAAAAACTGTGCTTGTGTGTGTATATGTGTTCAAGAAGAAGAACCCACAAAGCTTTTTAACTCTTCAAAAGTACTTTAAAAAGCCCTGTGTTTAGACCTCTCAGCAACTCCCTCATACACCTGGGAGAGATATGTGAATGAAAACGTGCTTCATTTATGTCAAGGCTTTGAGGCTTTAGAAGCACAGCCTGAAAGGCAAAACTTCACCAACAGCAATAGATATTCGTCAACATTAATGGAAATGTTCACTACCCTCAATGCTAAGAGCTTCCAGGGGGATTAATTGTTTAATATTCACAAAGGACTTTGAAGATGAAAAGACCCACATAAAGGCTGAAAATGAACACTCACTTTGTTTGCTTTTCTCATCCTGTAGTTGAATCTGCAAAGCCACCATGTCTTTGAAACAGCTCCAAGATTATAATAATAATGACCACCCTTGGAGTTGGGGAACAGAGTGAGCAGGGAGGAATAATTTAGCCTGAGCTATAATTCCAGTAACTGTAACAGCAAGGACTTTGGTATCAAACAGAGTCCTGACTCTCTACCATCTGCCAGCTGTGTGACCTTGGGCAAGTTACTTACTCTCTCTGAGATTCTATTTCCTTAGCTGAAATATGAGCTAATTATACCTACCTGGTTATTGTCAAGCTAGAGGTATTTTAAAGGACTTAGGTAGTGCCTGGCACATTGCTGGTACTTGTGCAATTATAATTATTGTTGCTATTGCCAACGGTTGAAGAATATTAATAAGTAAGATTTCCAAGACCTGATGCTGCAAAAGACAGCATTGATCCTAATTAAATTAAAAATGACAAAAGAGTAGGAATGATCCAGGCTGACAGGCAAGAAATCTTTTTTTTTTAAATTGTTATCCTACTCTGAGTTATTTCTTATTTGTAGAATTTTTTAAATGATAATTTTTTTAAATTTAATTTTATTTATTTTTTTATACAGCAGGTTCTTATTAGTTATCCATTTTATACATATTGGTGTATATATGTCAATCCCAATCTCCCAATTCATCACACCACCACCCGCCACTGCCACCGCTTTCCCCCCTTGGTGTCCATACATTTGTTCTCTACATTTGTGTCTCAATTTCTGCTCTGCAAACCGGTTCATCTGTACCACTTTTCTAGGTTCCACATATATGCGTTAATATACAATATTTGTTTTTCTCTTTCTGACTTACTTCATTCTGTATGACAGTCTCTAGATCCATCCACGTCTCTAAAAATGACCCAATTTCATTCCTTTTTATGGCTGAGTAATATTCCATTGTATATATGTACTACATCTTCCTTATCCATTTGCCTGTTGATGGGCATTTAGGTTGCTTCCATGACCTGGCTATTGTAAATAGTGCTGCAGTGAACATTGGGGTGCATGTGTCTTTTTGAATTATGGTTTTCTTTGGGTACATGCCCAGTAGTGGGATTGCTGGGTCACATGGTAATTCTATTTTTAGTTTTTTAAGGAACCTCCATACTGTTCTTCTTAGAAATCTTTTGAATCATTTGTAGGTATGTGTGTCTGTGTCTAAGAGAAGACTATGCTATTATTAACTCAAGATTACATAACTTTAAGTAGTCCCTTCTTTCATAATGTTTTCTATTTTCTTCTAATATATCAACTAATTTCTTTAATATGGCTCTGCTATCAACTCCCATTCACACCCTCCCTCCCATCTTTAATGTTTATTTCAGTGTTTGTCAAAGTTGAGAAGATAAGGGCTTCTGTGAAGCATCTGAGCAGTTCAGCATTGAACGGAGACTCTTGAATATAGAAACCCCAAGCTATAAGATGCTGCAGAAAGAGACACTTAGGCCCAAATCCCTCTCCATCTCATTTAGACATTGGAGATTATCTTGCCACTTTTTCCAAATCAGGAGCACTTCAGGTAATGAGGTGGGAGTTGGCAGGAAAGAATAGAATTATTATGTTTACTCTACTTTGAATTCTATCTGGATTTAACCCACGTGGGAATTCACTAAGCACCACTGCCCCACTCCTATTTACTGTCACTTTGGCTTTGAAGCTGCTTCTTCAATAATCTCAAGGAAATAATGACCCTGGCCTGGGATTCCCCTCCCTATGCCAATCACAACAATCCTGTGAACACAGTAGTTATGATTGTATGGATATAAAACCATACTGCCATGGAGAGAAAAAGTAAAATCAAGGATCCCCAATAGGTCCATTTTCTCAAATTTGGAAATCATTGTTCTAATTGTTCTCCAGTGCACTGGTTTACAGTATAAGGTACCCTGCTTCTCTGATATGTACAAATTAAGAAACTTGGGATCCTAAAATTTGCAGTGCCAGAATGTGAAGCCTGAACGTTTGTAGAGTAGTAGGCTCTTCATAAATCAGGAAAGAGTTAAGAAAAAGTATAGTACCCAAAAATTTCTCTTTGGCCCCCCTTGTAGATTGCCATGATATATGAGGGAGTGAAATTAGAGGGTGGCTTAAGAAGGTAGCATACAAAATCTTTAGGAAAATTTCCTTTATCTGAGTCAGGTTTAGAAAAAATTACAGGGCCAAATAATTGGGTTGGTTGGGGGTGTTCCTCTTTCGGGAAGAATATTAATAATAAATTGTTCTACAAAAGAACTACCTAAGGGTTTGTGGTCCAGAAAAAAAGAAATCTCGATTAGGATGCAGAAGACCTGAGTATGAGTACTACCTTTAACATTAATTTGCTCTGTGATGTTGGGAAATTCTACTGAACTTTGCTGGCCTTGTTTTCCATGTGTTTGTTTGCTTTTCTAGTCACTTGAAAATTGAGACAACAAAAGAAGTTTTAACTAGACAACTTACTACATTTTGACAGGAATTTCTCTGCACGTGAATATTTTTCTTTAAGAACAAAACTCATGGTTGTCACTATTTAGCTTCTCAGTGTCTTTAGTTGGGAGTTCAAGGTATGCTGTATCCTCACGTGCACATCTTGGTGGGAATGGATGACAGGCAGAGCACTGGGGATATAGATTTGGCTCAAGGGTCCAGAGCATTGTAGTAAACTCTGTCTTAGTTTGGTAAGAATTGATATCCATGAATGTCCAAACAAGGCATATATAAGTACATAAGTATCCAGGAATACTTAATCCAGAAGTAATTAATACGTTATATAGGGAGTGCCAGAAGTAACAATAGAACAACAACTGAGCATCCAGTACCAGCCCAGTATAAATACTAATCATGTATAAGGTGTGGGTGGTCTGGCCATAAAAAGTAGGAATCAGTCTCAGTGGCTTCAGAGGAGAGTTGTACTAGGAATGTAGAGGTGAAAAGAGGGAAACTAAAACAGAACTCCAGGAAAACAGTGCAAAATGGTGGCAGAGATGGCAAAACGGTTAAGAAAGGTGCCATTTGGTGGATTTAGGCTCACCTATATTTGACAAAGTGTTGACTAAGTCTTGAACCTTCTCTCTGATGAACCAAGGTGACAAATGTCTAAGCTGAAAACACTGCGATGAATGAGCTACCAGATTTCTGCTTCCAGCCAAGATGGAGTAACATCCATCAGATTTACCCCGCCACCTAAAACAAATACAAAACTAGCCTAAATAGATAAAACAATGATTTCAAAACAGTGGAGATGGGAAATGAAGGGCAGGAATCTCTAGGGTTTGGGAGACAAACAATCCAGTGAACCTTACAGTTGCCCCAGTGAGAGAATTTTCAGGCTGTGGTTACAAGGAGACAGAGCCTGATGAAATCCTTGAGTTGAAGAGACAGAGTTTGGGGAGACCAAGGTGACTATATTTTCAAGTACTAGAGAAGAGAGAGCTGCACAGAGGACTTCACACAACTGAAGAGAGTCTCCGTTGAATGTCCAGCAGAATACTGACCAGTGAATGCTTGTAAGGCAAAATACCTGAGGGCAGGGGAAGCTCCATCCAAAAGGGTTAGAGAGAACAGCACGTGCTCACACAGAACCATTAGTATTTCCTGCTGTTATGAATATCCTGAGTGTAAAGGAGAACTAATAAGGAGCCTTAAGTACAGGAGGGATAAAGTCAGATTGACCCTTTGGAAGTAGAGCTCTGGGTACAATGCAGAGAACTGATTGAAAGGAAAGAAACCCAAATCAAAAGAAATGTACAAAAATAACAGGGATTATTAACCTTTTTAAAAATATATAAATATGGGCATTTACTATGTTCCAGGCACTGTGCTGGGTTAACTACATGCAGAATCTTACTTAATCCAACAACTGACTGAAGTCAGAGAGGGCACATAAGGTGCCCAAATCACATAGCTAATAAGTAGATGAAATGGGACTCAAATCCAAGAATGTGGTTCCAAAATCTGTACCTGGTTCCTAAGCCATGCTGCTTCCTTTCCTGTTGTTGACTAATTCAATCCTGAGCCTATAAATCAAAGTCCTATATTTGTCTTAGAAGTAGAATGTTGAGAGCACCGCCCTTGACTTGACACCTGACAGTACATAAAAATATTAATATGACAATAATAACAACTAGCATTTGTTTAATATTTAGTATGTATCAAGTCTATGTGCTATACCTACATCCATGCATTTAATGCTCCTAACAAGCAAGAAAGGAGTCTATTTATTTTTCCTTCTGAAGAATCTAGCTGCCAGAGCCAGTATATTACCCACCCTGGTATTTCACAATTCACTGCCCTCACATCAACCAGGCCCCCTGACTTCAATGCAGAAAAGGCATCAGCAGCATGCCAAAGATTAATGTGTAAGAAAAGGCAGCACTAAAAGGAGGATAACATCACCGTTAATAAACTAGCTTCTCTTTAACTACCTTAAGATTTTTATTTTATGTACAAAATGCAGAGACCCAGAGGGGTCCCTTAGTACTAAGGCCTACTTGGAGCCTTGACCAGGATAATACGAACTTTTCTCTTTTCCTAATAATCACAGAATTTAAATATTATGTGCTGAGACTTGTTTTGCTGTTTTCTTAGTAAGCCCAATGTTTAGCAAAATCTACTAAACTTATTGCGTGCTGCTCCCCAGGTTATAAGCCACTGGGTATTCTTGGAATCCATGGCTTCCCAGCGTATCGTTTTTGTCCACAACCATACACCCACTTCTCTTTTTTGCTGTTTAGAGGCAAAAACAGTAATGAATCAGAACATGTCAACTATTATGAAACTACTCATTTTCCAGTTAAAAGAAGCAACTGTGAACATTAAATTTTTCCATTAACTCAAAAAATAAGAGTTTCCAGGCAGTGCACCCAGTGAAGAGCTGTTTTGACTGAAGAAATGATAGTCCCCCTATTAAGACTTCCATTTTATAATTCTGTTTGTTTCTGTGTGTGTGTGTGTCTGTGTGTGTCTGTGTGTGTGGTGGATAACACAGAAGCAGGGATGCAGAAGGACAGATATGGACCATTACTGCATATTCCATTCAGTCCTAAGAAAGATACTAATAATTGATTGTACATTTTTTTTCTCTCCATCCCACATAGAGTCTCGACTCTTTCTCAACACAACCCTTTACAAAACTGCCAAGTTATCTATTCAGCACTTAAAATATATCCCATTAGCAAAAATATATCCTATTAGCATTTCATGGACCTGCCTTTCAATTTGAACATTTTCAGTGACAGAAAATTCCCTGTTTCTAAAGCCAGCATGACATGTTTTCAGATTGTTCTAATGTCTGAAGTTCTTTCTTGTATTGCATGAAAATCTACTTTCAATTCAATTCTACCCATTGGTCCTAGTTCTGCTTTCTGGTCTAAATGAAAAAATCAGTGTATACTGCTTTATACCCTGGAAATGGCTTTCACACTCCCATCTGCAAAAATCCTTATTCTGTTCAAATTCCTTTATCTTTTATTCAAGAATGAATCCTTTCAAGGCACAGTTGTCCACTGAGCACTGTATTTGGTAGTGTAGGTAAAATAGTAAAAAGACAAACTAAGTCCTTATTCTCATATAACTTTCTATTTAGTAGAGGAGCCAAGTAAATGGCAATTATATCAGAGTGTGATAATGTGCTCAGATAGGGAAAGCTCAGGGGGCTATAAAAGCATAAGGAAGGGGCCAACACTCTGAAATCTGGAGCAGGGGCTGTCAAGAAAGGCTTTCAAGATAAAGTGAAGCCTGAGCTGCCCCTTAGAAGAATGAGCAAGAATTAGCAGGCAAGGGGTGTGTAGAGGGCAAGTGTGCGAGTGGAAGTTAGAGGTAGGAAAGTGATCCAGTAGAGGGAGAAGAATGCCCTAAGGATGGGGATAAGAATCAACAAGATCTGGCTGTGTGTGGCTGTGTGTGGCTGTGTGTGGCTCTGTGTGTGTGTGTGTGTGTGTGTGTGTGTGTGTGTGTGTGTGTGTGTGTGTCTGTCTGTCTGTCTGAAGAAGGAAATGGGTATGAGAACCTGAGGACTTTTGAAGCCTTATTAAGTGATTTTAATGTCATTACAAAGGCTTTGGGGTGAACTACAGCTGGGTGCGACATGAGCACATTTGTATTTTGCAGAGATCACTGTGCCACAAGGTGGATAATGTTGGCAAGGTCAGGTAGAGGCAGGAAGACCATGCAGGAGGCAATGACCCTAACTGTGCAGTGAGATGAGGTGGGTGGAAATCAGGATGATGGCAGGACTTTTCCATCCCTTCATCATGATGGTCACTCTTACCTCATAAAGTTCAGTTTTTTTAAAGTTCCTCTTGTAGGGGAGGAAAAATTTCTATCTTTCTTGATTCTTTGGCCTAATAATCAAATTAACATAGAACTGATTAATATGGGAAAAACAAATTTAATTGCATATGTATTGGATTCCATAAGAATATGAGACCCATAGGCAGTCAGGCAATTGAGGCTTATATGCCATTCTGAGCTAAGGAGAAGAGAATAGAGGTCTGGGACATCAAAGGGGAGAAAGATAATTCACAGGAAGGTGGGAAGAACAAATATTTAGTAAACAAGTGTTTGCCATGCCATACAGAGACAATGGGACACGGAGAGGACTTTGATCTCCAGGCCCTGCTGAGTTTCCCCAGCTTACCACACCTAGTCCATATTCTTTGTACTTATCTCTGGTAATAGTTCTCTTCCTGGATCAGGCCCTCTATCTAAATTCTTTTAGGCAATTAAGAGGGGAGTAAAAAGCTTCTTCTGAGTCTTTTGGGCTGTGATTGACATCAGCTCAAAGTAATCCACATGTCAAAGCAGCACATTTTAGGGAGGACTCATTTTGAAACCCTTCACTCTGATGATCTAATACTCCACATTGAATTTAAAAATTCCACTTGTGACCTGATCATTGCAGAATAAAGAGGAGTTATCACCCTACATGTTCTGCACACTGCAGAAAATGGCCACATTTATTTTTTGATAGCTGTACAACATTGTTTATTAACATTATGATTGCAATAGGCTAGAACACATTAATCCATTTTTTGTGCTATATAGGCACATATATTCTTTCTGATAATTGTGCCTATTTTTTTTTCTTTTAGTTCAGTTGCAAAATGTTGCATGTATGTTTGGTATAACACATGATTTTTAGATTTTGCCTGGTATTCCAGATTGCTGAGAACATTTTAGATTTTAGTTCTGATACCCAGATGGTAGCTCAGATTAAGAACACTATGGATTTTAAAGTCAGACAGACCTTGGTTAAAATTCTGGCCTGGCCACTTATTAACTTTTTGCTGTTAGGGACTTAACTTTCCTAACTTCCTTTTTTCTTTTTTTAATGCAATCAAATATTTATTATATTATTACATGATAAATTATTATATATGGTAATTTAATATATTAAACATATTAAACATTAAACAACATATATTACAATATCATAATATATAACTACTCTCTATATATAATACCACCGTGCAGATTAATAGAAATAATATATGTAAAATGCTTGCCACGTAGTTATCAAATGCTGATTATTAAACTATGGCCTCTTGGCTCCATGCACACTCTGTTTTTAGCTTTGGCACACTGTAGCTGGAGTCTTCAAACACATTTATTCAGCAGCTGACTTCCTGTTGGGTTCTGTCCATAAAGAGCCCTAGAAGGAGCCTGGAAGACGAGAGGAGGACGAAGGTTCTTGCTCCTTCCAATTTTCTCCCTGTCACCCCACCGATTCTTCATCCCAACAGTGAAAGTTGGGTTTAGCAACAGTAGCTGGGACCAGTTTCTGGGTTTTCCCACACTCTCAGAGCCAAACTCATCTTCCACTGACCAGGAAGCACAAGAGGGACAAAGCCCCTTCCTCAAGGTCTAAACCCAGTTCAGCAGTCTTTATTCAAACTTCAGAGACACCAGTACCATCTGAGCAGTACACCTCCTTAGGACTTTGGTTCCTAACTCCACAGAGCCCTTCCTCTATGCTTCTAAGTCCCCATGACTCCAACCCCTTCCCTTTGCTCCCTTAGCTGGGAGTGATAGCTGTTTCCTGCACTGAGTATGTCTGTGTTACTTCAGTGTTTCATTTTTGTCCTTTCGGTCCCCACTGGTTTGCCAGTTCCCTCTATTAAATTCTCTATGTTAAAGCCTGGTTTGGTTCTGATTTGTTAACTACATTTCATTTCATTCCTGGCATCCTATCACTGGAAATTGTTATATCCTCTGGGCTAAATAAAAGGCAACTTGCTAGACAGTTGACATTTCCACCGCTAAAACTCTGTCTCAGTACGAAGGCAAAATAGCTACAGAAATGAGACAGAGTAATTTGTGTTTTTCAGTGTGCATATTTTCCTCATCTTCATAAACAAGAGTTTATTAGCCCCTTTGTGCTTTCTTGCCTTAGGTATTGTTAATGGGGCTTTGAATTGACCCAAGAGCACAAATTAACAGATACTCAGAAGTTAACTCCCCATTATAGCAAATACTGCTTAGCAAAGAATATTTATTGTTTACTAGGAAGTCTTTAAGTTCTTTACATGTATAAGCTTCTTTTATCCTCAGTAAATTTATGGAGCAGTTTACTATTATTATTATCATCATTCTTCATTATACAAAGGACCAGAGTGAACATTATGCAGTTAAAAATTTCTTAAGTTTGCTGTAGTGGGTTGAATGCTTGTCCTTCAAAAGATATGTCCACCCAGAATCTGTGAATTTGGTTTTATTTGGGAAAATGATCTTTGCAGATGTAATTAAGTTTAAAATCTTGAGATGAGATCATCCTGGATAAAATCGAATGACTAAATTGAATGACAAGTGTGCTTATAAAAGAAGAAAAAGGAGGGGGAAGTGATGTGAAGTTGGAGGCAGACATTGAAGTGACACATCTACATGCCAACCAAAGCCAAGGATTGCTGGCAACTACCAGAAATGAGGAGAGAGGCAAGGAACAGATTTTCCCTCAGCTTCTCCAAAAGAATCAATCCTGTTGACACCTTGATTTTAGACTTCTGGCCTCCAAAACTATGAGATGATACTTTCAGTTGTTTTAAGTCACCAAGTTTGTGGTAATTTGTTATGGCAGCCCTAGAAAACTAATGCATTCATAGTTAGAAAGAATTAAAGTTGGAACTTGAACTCAACTAGTCTGGTTCCAAAGCTCAGGTACTCAAATATTAAGGTACACTGCCTTCCTATCCTGCAAAAAGCAGTTGAAAAAATTTGTGCTGAATTCTCCCAGAAGGTGGAGCATAGGAGGCAAAAACTGTAGGAGCTGAGAAGCCTTTAGACTTTCTCCCATGGAACTGGGAATGGGATTGGAGTTTGAGGACCTTAAGGATTAATCCATAGCAATATCTCCACCCTCATGCATGGTGACCATTCTCCCTTTCCCCTAGAGGTGACAATACCTATGTTGGGATGGCTTGATGATGCTAATGTGACATAATACTTGGAGTGAAACTTCTAGAACCACAAGGAAAGATTGCCGACCCAAGTTTAGCAACAGGAGCTTTGTGGCCCTGGACCAGGAACACATCAGTCATAATAAGTGTAAACTCCATTGATGATCTGCACTATGTAAAACCTTTACATAGTCCTGGGGATGGACGCAACAGGGCTTCTCAGTGAAGACTGAGATGGACTCTTCTATGGGCCCAGTCTATAGGAGCTGGAAGTAGATACAACTTAATGTGGAGAAATTGATAAATTAATGAGTGTGACATTTATTGCACTTTATTGCTGTAGGAGTAAACTTCATAGCTGATATCCACACTTATTTGTTAGTGCACACAAGATTTCATTAATGGGCTTCCATGGGTGGATGAAAGATCATGGGTGCCCTCCATGGAAACTTGAGCTATTGAAATTATACATAATATATGTGTGTGTGTGTGTGTGTGTGTGTGTGTGCGCCCACAACTTTGAAAATGTACTTTCAAAAGGTCCGCATTTCTCAACATGTCAAGCCTACATGAATTGAAAGGAAACTTCCAGCCCTGACACTTTATGATTCAGTTACTTTGCAATAGAATAAACTAGGTATCTGTACAATTCTTAACATCAAAGTACCAGTGAGGTGAATAGATGTTCAAAATGCATCTTCTACTCTCACTCTTGCTGAATAAAGAACATAAAGACATATCCTGCTATTACTGTTCTTGTTCTTGTGCTTCTAAAACTGCATTTCATTGAGTTGACCTTTGTTCTTACCTCAGGACTTATGGGTTTTCAGGGTTGTTAGTTTGTTTAATTCAGTATTATAACTAACAATGGTTAAAGTTAGAAATCAGAGGTTTCCAGGCTTATAATTCTTCCAATTAAGTAAATAACACAGCTCAGAGTATGAATTCAGGGAGATCTTATCATAAGCTCATAAAAAGATGATACTAATTTTTTATCACCCAGGATATTGTGTAAGCATTACTTCCATGCTGAAACTGAAGTCCATAGGTCATAATGAAGATAGATAGGGCTCCGAGGTCAGACAGTTCTGTAACAAAGTGGGGAGAACGGGAATGGTTGACATACAGAAGCCTCAAGTAAAAACTTCAAGTAGATGAGTAGATGGTTGGGGTGATAGGTTTGCCAGCAAATAGTGGGCACTGGTTAAAAATGTTCAGAGTTCAGGGACAAGATTTTCATCTTAGGAAGGATGGGGTAAGGGAAGGCAGACTACAATTCCTGTCCATTCAGTTCAACATGAAATTCTTGAGACCATGTATGCTCCATACCTAATGCTTGGTACTGGGGATACAAAGGTATATGAGACCTTTTCCCTGTCTTTGTGAAGCTCATGTTCTAAAGAGAGACAGAGAAGTAGAGAGAGAGAAATAATTATGAACAATTAACTCTAGTCTAATTTGAAAAGTGTTGCCCCAGAGGTATAAACGAGGTACATAAAATAGGAAACTGCTACTTCTACAGAAGTTAAGAAGGACTTTGGAGGAAGTATATTGGTTAGGGACATGCTAGGTGCTATAATTCATAGGCCCCAGCTGTTTAATAGCTCAAAATAATTTATTTTGGCTCTTTTAACAGTTCTCAGTGTGTGAATGGGTCGGTAAATCGACTCTCCACCATGGAGTATTTCAGAGATCAGGCTGACAGAGGCTGAGCCATCTTCAGCGCATAGCTTCCCAGATCATCATACTTTTCTTCTTGTCAGCAGGCAGAAAGGGGAAAAGCATGGACAAGGCAATTCAAGATATTTTTATAAGCCATGCTCAGAAATGGTAGTATCACTATGTTTATATTCCATGAGTAAACATAAGACACATGGCTACACCTACCAACACAGGAGGTTGAGAAATGTAAAATAGCTGTATAGACCATGAAGAAGACAACATGAATTTTTGTGAACAGCTAGCAGTATCTGTCCCAGACAGTAATATCTGAGCTGAATTTTGTAGGACAAGAAAGAGTTCCCTAGTTAGAAGGTCTGAGTGTGCACTCTGACTACACACAGAAACATTCCAAGCAAAGCTGAACATTCTGTTCATCCTTTCTTCTCTGTTACCTACCAACCCCCCTCCCTGTCACCTCTGGAAAGTTTGTTTTCACAATTGTCTCCAAACTCATTCTAGAGAAAAGAGAAATAAAGATTTAATCATGTGCTCTTGTGTTACATGCATTTATAGCAGGGTCAGTAATTGTGTGGCTCTCGTTTTTCAATGCTATACTGTATATTAAGGGCAATCAATCTTTTCTGAGGCTAGAGAGTCAGAAAAATTTGGAAGTATTTATGACTTCTTCCATGCAGAGACAAAATAATTTTACCTAGTGATTCAATAAAGGTCCATCCAGAAAAATAAAAACCATTCCAAATAAATCAGAGAAACATTTATATAGGGAATTAGTAACAAAGATGCTAGAAGAGATGAAAGAACAATGGGGAAGGTGAAAAAAAATGAAATTAAAAACGCTAGGAACCCAATCGTATCTCGAGGGCTGGAGGTAAAATAGGTGGGGGCTGTGTTGCCAGAACAGGAGTCAGGACAAAACACTGGAAGCTAGAATCGCAGTGATTCTCTCACACAGCAACTGAGCCTATGCGAGGGAGGGATTGCGGGTGGAAGGGAAGGTGCTGAAGCCACAGAGAAAACACAGTCCCTTCTAGAGACTCAGCCCATGGCAGAGAGAGAAGGAGACGCATCACAGCTCCCCTCTTTGCCTCCAGGGATTTCTACTGGCTTCTAAGGCCTCTGTAGTTTTCAGGGATCTGCCCTCTGGTGATATGGGAAGAGCAGGAAGTGGATCTGAGAGCAAGAAAGCAAATGACTGGTCACTTGCCTCCATTGTTTTCAAAACCTCTAATTCTTCCACTTGAGGCATGAATGAAGGTAATTTTTATTCCCTGCTATGAGGGTTATAATGGCCCTGTTTTGCTTCCTTTTTGATGTTGTTATTATTTTCCTGAAGTGGTGGAAGCTTTAACAAGCTAGGTTAATAGAAAAACCGAACATGGAATTTTTCCTTTATAGGCTCTGTAGTTAGGTTAAGAAAAGGATAGAAATTTAAACTTTGGAAACGAAATAACCATTTGCTTTCCTCACCCCATATTTGAAGAGTCTAGCTCACAAAATTTAAAAAATATAAATAATTAGATTGGTTTATATTTTCATAGTCCTCTATGATAAAGATTGAATAGTTCTAGACTTCTCAAAATATTTCACATTTTGTTGTCAAACACACAGTATCCCTTTGAAAATTAGTAAGTCCAGAGAAATTATTCCCTTTTTATAGCACAAGAAAAAGGCCTGGAGAGAGTAAGTGCCTCGCACAAGTCTCGCTTTTGGATGGTGACATATCGAGAATTAGATCCTAGCTCTCTATTTTTGAAGTCTTACTCTCTTAGCACCAAACTGGTGGGCCTTGTGGAGAACACCTCCATTTTTCTCAGGTCAATCTTATCCACATTTGGTAAGCGCTTTCCTCCCTTATTATTCTAGGCAAACCCTCACTAATGCCTCTCAGATTCTGAACCAGCTCCACTCCAGGGACCACTGAGTTAAGAGTGGAATCAAAGACTCTTTCTAAACAGACCCAGAATTAGTTTTCTAGAGTTGCAGTACAAAGAGTAACAAACTACATGGCTTAAAATAACAGAAATTTATTGTCACGCAGTTTTAGAGCCTATAAGTCTGAATCAAAATGTCAGCAGGGCCACGTTCCCTCTGTAGCTCATAGGTGAGGATTCTTTTTTGCCTCTTCTAGCTTCTTGTGGTTGCAGGAAATTCTTGGCGTTGCTTGACTTGTAACTCCATCACTCCATCTCTGCCTTCTCTTGGCCTTCTCCCTTGTACATCTGTGTCTGTATGTCCAAATTTCTCTCTTCTTATAAGGACAGTTTTATTGGATTTAGAACCCACCCTAATTTGATATAACCTTAACTTGGGTGTATCTGCAAAACCCCATTTCTAAGTAAAGTCCCATTCACAAGTTCTGGGAAGATGTGAATTTTGGTGAGGCACCTAAGTAGTGGCAAACCATATTCCAAAAATCCATAAGCCCACAGTAGGCTTTAGCCAGTTTTAAATATCAGGGATCTATTCTTTAGGCCCTGTTCCTAAGCCTCCTAAAGATTTCCTTTTAAATATTTTAGAATAAAATATACTAAGCGCTAGAGATAGAGCTGCAGACACCAAGAACACTGAATTAGGAGTGCAAGAAAATACTTGAGTTTGGTTCTTAGCTCGGCTGCCACCTGGTTAGAGTGTAGCTTCTCTATCTCAATTTTTCATATGAAAAACAGGAATCTTATTAGTTGTACTGCCTACATCACTAGTATGTTCGCATCATGAAAAGAGTTAAGTGCACTGAAAATTCTATGTGATACAAGATTATAGGTTCTACTGGCTTTATGGAAAGCAGTCATCACTCATTACTTTCAAAGATAATATAATTGGGATTACAAGTAAATAAGAGAAATGCTTCTGTCCCTTTCAAACTCCACGAAATCTTGAAATAAAATACATATTTTAGTGTAAATTTTGATGTGTCCAGCATAACGTTATGGGGAGACACCATAAACAAAATAGATTAAACTGGAGCTATTCTTGCTGGTGTGGTTGTGGTGGGATAGCGCCACCATGACTTGTCTCCATCCCCTCTTATCTTTCTCCACAGCTTTCAAGGCAACTCTTCAAAAGCTTTGGGGTTCAACTTAGCACATCTTAAATACCACTAGACAAAAAGACATTATAGACATTATCGTTTCCTCCATTGCTAAAATTTTGATTAAACTTTTGATATTGCAGTTCTGGGAATGAAAAAATTCTCAGGCTCACACACGTGTTCAACTGGCATTGGCCCTTAGTAATAAAAAAGCTTTTTCTGAACTCTGTTGTGTTCCATCGATCAATACGTCTACCTTGATGCCAATATCACACTTTTTGATCCAATTATAAATGAAGTGTTTACTTACTTTTATTCTGGGATTGTCCAGTGTTCGTATATACATCTAAAACTGATTTCTGTGTGTTGACCTTGTATCCTGCACTTTGCCAAATTAATTTATTAGCTCTAACAGAGTTTTTGTGGGTTTTAAAAGATTTTCTATATATAAGACCTTATCAACTGGGAATAAATATAATTTTACCTCTTTCTTTCCAATTTGGTTGCCTTTTCTTTTTGTCTTGCCTAGTTTCTCTAGCTAGAACCTCCATGAAGTGTTGAATAGATATCACAAAGCCAGCCATCCTTGTCTTGTTCCTGATTTTAAGTGGAAGGAAAGCTTTCAGTCTTTAACCATTGAGCACGGTGTTCCTTGTGGGTTTTTCATAAATGCCCTTTATCATGTTGAGTGAGTTGTATTCTATTTTTAGTTTGTTCCACGTTTTTATCATGAAAGGGTCGTGTATTTTGTCAAAAGCTTTTTCTTTATGATTTGAGACAATTCTGGCGTTTTTCCCCCCTTTTTCCCTTTCCTCTATTAATGTGATATATTACATTGAATGATTTCTTAGTACAACTCTTACATTTCTGGAATAAGTTCCACTTAGTTATCATGTATAATTCCTTTAATCTGGGGCTGGATTCATTTTGCTAATATGTTATTGAGGCTTTTAAGGTCTTTTCTTTTTAAATGGAATGAAGTTATAATTATATTGTGATGCAGCTAATATTTGTTGAATGACTTTGTATCAGCCAGAGAATCCTAATCACAACTTATTTTGAAAATTTGTTTCTATCTGAACTTCAAGGTGATACCTCTATATAGCTTTGAAATATACTATAATTAAGATTATTTATTCATCTGCACTGAAATTTTTCCAAAATTAGTCTGAGATCTACAGCTTGCCTTGCCCAGATGCAGATGACTTCATAGAAAATGTACTATTTGCCTTTGATATTAAAATTTCAGCCTTGCCTGTTTAAAAATCCTACGGATTGTCGATTAAGAACTTTGAGATTGTTTGAAGCCCATCTTCTGAATTATAGTGTTATAGACTTAGGTTCTGGAGTAAGACAGGCCTGAATTTGAATCAGGACTCAATACTTGAGAGTTCTTATACAAGTTATTTAACATCTCAATGCACCTATTTCCTCATTGCTATTCACATTTTAACAATGGTATGTACTTAATAGCATTCTCAGAAGCATTAAATTAGAAAATGCAGGTAAGTCATTTAGAATCATGACTGGCACACACTGAATACTCAATTAATGATGGCTTTTATTGGATTCCAGACAATCAACTTCTCTATTCCCACTTAAGTTTAAATCTATTTAGGGAGAATTTGTTAGTTACTGAATTACACATGTTTCTAAATTTTCTGTACATATCTCTAAGCAGATATTAAATAATAGAAGAAAGGGAGAAGAGAGGATGGGCAAAACAATGATATAGGAAATAACACTCCCACTTTTTCCAGAAATATGTGATGTGACACTAAGCTGTGAAGTCCAAGTAGCCCAAAGTTTTCTTGACTGGAATTAAGAGAAGTGTGGTTGAGGAGGGATAAGAGCATAGCCAAGCCAGGGAAAATGAGTGGGCTACCTTAATATTTCCATGAAAAATTTATTGTACATTAAATTAATGTGTCAATTTTCAAATTAATGCACCATTCTAAAAGAGGTCAGGTAAAGAGCTATTTAGGATCTGTGATAAATGTTATTCTGTTAAAAATAATTATAGACATTTCTTATGATGCCCTCTCTCTGGGAGAATTAATACTTTTTATTTCACTGACATCATATTTGCCCATGTGTCTGGCTTTAGCCAATGAAATGTGAATGGATGTGACATGGGACTTCTCAGCAAAAATTTAAGCACCACCTCTCTTCCTTCCTCTGTTATAAGACTTGTACCGTCCCAAGTAGAGACTGCTCCTTGAGCTCAGATCTGAAAATGGAAACAATATGGAACAGAGCTTCAAACGACTTGCAATAGACAGGTTTCCTAGAAAGAAATAAGCCTTTGTTATTGTAAGTCATACAGACTTTGGGGCTAGTTATTGCTGTAGTACAATTTTGTCTAAGGGAAAAAAAATCTTCTTCCAAAACAGTTAAAGCGTCGTTCATGGCAAAAGGATATTTTAGTAATGCAAATACATAACTTTCTAGGATTGTAACTAACCAGTATATGTACTTTTAAATGTGTTATAAGAGAGAGGTGATCAAGATGGTGGAATGGGAGTTATTCCAGGGATGTAAAGATGGTTCAATATCCTCAAATCAATCAATGTGATACACCATATTAACAAAAGGAAGGATAAAAATCACATTATTGTCTCAATAGACACAGAAAAAGCATTTCACAAAATTCAAAATCCATTCATAATAAAAACTCTCAACAAAGTTGGTATAGAGAAAACATGTCTCAACATAATAAAGATCATTTATGACAAATCCACAACTAACATCATACTCAGTGGTGAAAAGGTGAAAGCCTTTCCTCTAAATTTAAGAACAAGACAAGGATGATCACTCTCACCACTTCTATTTAACATAGTATTGGAAGTCCTAGCCATAGCAATCAGTCAAGAAAGAGACATAAAAGGCATCCAAATTGGAAGGAAAGAAGTAAAAGTTTCACTATTTGCAGATAATATGACACTTTATATAAAAAAAACCTAAAGTCTCCACCAAAAACTATTAGAACTAATAAATGAATTTAGTAAAGTTGCGGCATACAACATTAATATACAGAAATCTGTTGCTTTTCTATAAACTAATAATGAACTATCAGAAAGAGAAAGCAAGAAAACAACCCCACTAAAAATCATGTCAGAAAGAAAAAATACCTAGGAATAAACTTAACCAAGGAGGTGAAAGACCTATACTCTGAAAACTATAAAACATTGATGAAGGAAACTGAAGATGGTACAAAGAAATGGAAAGATATTCTGTGTTCATGGATTGGAAGAATTAATATTGTTAACATGACCATACTACCCAAAACAATCTACAGATTTATTGCAATCCCTATCAAAATACCCATGACAGTTTTCACAGAGCTAGAACAAATAATCCTAAAATTCATATGGAACCACAAAAGATCCCAAATTGCCAAAGCAATCCTGAGAACAAAGAACAAAGCTGGAGGCATCATTCTCCCTGACTTCAGACTGTACTACAAAATGACAGTAATCAAAACAGCATGGTACTGGCACAAAAACAGACACATAGATCAATGGAACATAATAGAGAGCCTAGAAATAAACCCACACACTTAAGTCAATTAATCTACAACAAAGGAGGCAAGAAGATGCAATGGAGAAAAGATAGTCTTTCCAGTAAGTGGTGCTGGGAAAACTGGCCAGCTACATATGAAAGAATGAAATTAGAACATTTTCTCACACAATATACAAAAATAAGCTCAAGATGGATTAAAGACCTAAATGTAAGACCTGATGCCATAAAAATCCTAGAAGAGAACATAGGCAAAACACTCTTTGACATAAATCCTAGCAATATTTTTTTGGACCTGTCTCCTAAGGCAAAAGAAACAAAAGCAAAAATACACAAATGGGACCTAAGTAAACTTAAAAGCTCTTGCACAGCAAAGGAAATGATCAGTGAAACAAAAAGACTGAATGGGAGAAAATATTAGCAAATGATATGACTGATAAGAGGTTAATATTCAAAATACATAAACAGTTCATACAACTCAATATCAAAAAACAAGAAAAACAAAAAGCCCAGAAAATAGATATTTTTTTCCGAAGAAGATACACAGATGGCCAGGAGGCACATGAAAAGATACTCAACATCACTAATCATCAGAGAAATGAAAATCAAGCCCACATTGAGATATGACTTCACACCTGTGAGAATGGCTATCATCAAGAAGTCTACAAAAAACAAATGTTGTCTAGGATGTGGAGAAAAGGGAACCCTAATACACTGTTGGTGGGAATGTAGCTTGGTGCAGTCATTGTGGAAAACAGTATGGAGGTTCCTCAAAAAACTAAAAATAAAGCTACCATATGACCCAATAATTCCACTCCTGGGTATATATCAAAAGAAAATAAAAACACTAACTTGAAAAGATTACATACAACCGAATGTTATTTACAATAGCCAAGATATGGAAGCAACTTTTGCCCATCAACAAATGAATGGGTAAAGATGATGTGGTATCTATCTATCTATCTATCTATCTAATGGAATTTTACTCAACCATAAAAAGGAATAAAATTTTCCCATTGGCAACGACTTGAAGGGGCCTGGAGTGTATTATGCTTAGTGAAATAAGTCAGACAGAGGACAACAAATACTGTATGTTATCATTTATATGTGGAGTCTAAAAAATTTAAAAAACAAGTGAATATAACAAAAGAGAAACAGACTCACAAATATAGAGAACAAATTAGTGGTTAGCAGTGGGAGAGGGAAGGGAAAAGGGGAAAAATGGGGATATGAGATTAAGTGATACAAACTACTATATGTAAAATAGATAAGCAACAAGGATATATTGTATAGCACAGGGAAATATAGCTATTATTTTGTAATAACTTTAAATAGAGGATAATCTATAAAAATATTGAATCACTATGTTGTATACCTGAAACGAATATACTATTGTAAATCAACTATACTTTAAATAAAAAATAAACAGAGGGCAGACAGCAGAAGCAAGAGGAAGTACAGTCCTGCAGCCTATGGAACAAAAACCACATTCACAGAAAGATAGACAAGATGAAAAGGTAGAGTGCTATGTACCAGATGAAGGAACAAGATCAAATCCCAGAAAAACAACTAAATGAAGTGGAGATAGGCAACCTTCCAGAAAAAGAATTCAGAATAATGATAGTGAAGATGATCCAGGACCTCGGAAAAAGAATGGAGACAAAGATTGAGAAGATGCAAGAAATGTTTAACAAAGATCTAGAAGAATTAAAGAACAAACAAACAGAGATGAACAACACAATAACTGAAATGAAAAATATACTAGAAGGAATGAATAGCAGAATAACTGAGGCAGAAGACCGGATAAGTGACCTGGAAGACAGAATGGTGGAATTCACTGCTGTGGAACAGAATAAAGAAAAATAATGAAAAGAAAAGAAGACAGCCTAAGAGACCACTGGGACAACATTAAACACAACAACATTCGCATTATAGGGGTCCCAGAAGGAGAAGAGAGAGAGAGAAAGGACTCGAGAAAATATTTGAAGAGATGATAGTCGAAAACTTCCCTAACATGGGAAAGGAAATAGCCACCCAAGTCCAGGAAGTGCAGAGAGTCCCATACAGGATACACCCAAGGAGAAACATGCTGAGACACACAGTAATCAAATTAGCAAAAATTAAAGATGAAGACAAATCATTGAAAGCAGCAAGGGAAAACCAACAAATAACATACAGCGGAACTCCCATAAGGTTAACAACTGATTTCTCAGCAGAAACTCTACAAGCCAGAAGGGAGTGGCACGATATACTTAAAGTGATGAAAGGGAAGAACCTACAACCAAGATGACTCTACCTGGCAAGGATCTCATTCAGATTCGATGGGGAAATCAAAAGCTTTACAGACAAGCAAAAGCTAAGAGAATTCAGAACCAGCAAACCAGCTCTACAACAAATGCTAAAGGAACTTCTCTAAGTCGGAAACACAAGAGAAGAAAAGGATCTACAGAAGCAAACCCAAAACAATTAAGAAAATGGTCATAGGAACATACATATCGATAATTACCTTAAACGTGAATGGATTAAGTGCTCCAACCAAAAGACACAGGCTTGCTGAATGGATACAAAAACAAGACCCATATGTATGCTGTCTACAAGAGACCACTTCAGACCTAGGGAAACATACAGACTGAAAGTGAGGGGATGGAAAAAGATATTCCATGCAAATGAAAATCAAAAGAAATCTAGAGTGGCAATACTCATATCAGATAAAATAGACTTTAAATTAAAGAAGGTTACAGGAGACAAGGAAGGACACTACATAATGATCAAGGGGTCAATCCAAGAAGAAGATATAACAATTTTAAATATATATGCACCCAACATAGGAGCACCTCAATACATAAGGCAACTGCTAACAGCTATAAAAGAGGAAATCGACAGTAACACAATAATAGTGGGGGACTTTTAACACCTCACTTACACCAGTGGACATATCATCCAAACAGAAAATTAATAAGGAAACACAAGCTTTAAATGACACAATAGATTGGGATTGACATGTATACACTGATGTGTATAAAATGGATGACTAATAAGAACCCGATGTATAAAAAAATAAATAAAATAAAATTCAAAAAAATTAAAAATAAAAGAATAAGCATAGCAATATTAAAAAAATAAACAAATGTGCTATAAGGCATCCTGTTTTTTTTTTTTAAGTTACAGAAAAGTGTTTCTAAAATTCATGTGGAAATGCAAAGGAGAGAGAATACTCAAAATAATTTTCATAAAAAAGAACAAAGACTGAGAACTTTGACTCCCAGATTTCAGTACTTGTCATAAAGCTAGACCAATCAGAATAGTCTAGTTTTTTCTTAAGGCAGACAAACCAATGAAACAGAGCAGAGCATCCACAAGTAGACCCACACTTATTTAGTCATTTGATTTTTGAAAAAAGTGCAAAAGCAATGCAGTGGAGGAAAGATAATCTTATCAACAAGTCACGTGGGAACAGTTGGGTGCTCACTTGTAAAGATACGAACTTTAATCCATGCCTTGAATCACATGCAAAAATAAGCCAATATTGATCATAGACCAAAACCTTTCTAGAGGAAAACCTTGGAAAAAAAAATTATGACTTTGGATTAACCATTAAGATTTGTTTCCTATAGCTCCTGAAGTACAATCTATAAAAGAAAAAAAAAATCAATAAATTTGGATTTCACCAAAAGTTTAAAACTTCACTTCAAAAGATACTGTTAAGAGAATGAAAAGACAAGCCACAGATTTGGGTGAAAATATTCCCATATCAAATATTAAAGGATTTATATCCAGAATATACAAAGAACTCACAAAGTTAATAATAAAAAACAAACAATACCCTGAAAAAATGGGTGAAATATTTGAACAGACACTTCACCATGGAAGATATATGAAAAGATTCTCAACATCATTAATCATAAAGGAAATGAAAATTGAAACCATGAGATCAATGGACACTTTCAGAATATCCGAAGTTAAAAGAATGACCACGTCAACATCGCTGAGGATGTGGAGCACTTGCAGTTTCCATCACTGTCAGTGGGAAGGTAAAGTGGCTCAACCACCATGGAAAAGAGTTGGGAAGTTTCTCGAGAAGTTAACATACGCTTACTATATGATCCAGTCATTCCACTTCTGTGCATTTATCTAGGAGAAATGAAAACACATGTTAATATAAACACTTGTGCACACATGTTCATTGAAGCTTTATTTGTAATAGCCATAAAATGGAATACTACTCAGTAAGAAGAAGCAATGGACTATTGACACACACAAAGATATGGATGGATATCAAAATAAATATGTTGAGTGAAAAAAGCCAACCAAAATGGAGTATGTACTGTATGATTTAATTTATATAAAATACTAGAAAATGCAACTAATCTACAGTGACAGAAATCAGATCAATGTTCGCTTGGGGCCTGGGGTGGGAACAGACGTATGGGAGAAATTCCAAAGAGACATGAGGAAACTTTTGACAGGATTGGATATGTTCATTATCTTAATTGTGGTGATGGTTTCACAAGTGTATACATAGTTCAAAACGTATGGATCTTTACACTTTAAATAATGCGACTTACAGTATGTCATTTACTCCTCAATAAAGCTGTTGAAAAATCCTCAATTGCCACTTAATTTCCAACCAACAAAATAAAGTCTATAAATTCTTATCTGAGGCCTAAAGAGTCCTTCACAGCCTAACTCTAATACATGATTAGGATTGAAAATTTCCAGTGTTTCTCATTATATCCTGCATTATTTTAGGCATCCTTTTCCTCAGGAATATGTGGCCCATTCATAACAGATTCTTGGAGATGAGTGAGCTGTAGCTCTTTTTGCTGACCTACAGGTTCCTCCTTCCCTCCCTCCCTCCTCCCCTCCTTTCTTCTGTCTACCTACCCCACATTCACCCATAGACATTTAATATGTACCAACCATAAACTATTTATTCTGCTAGTTCCTGTAGCTATGGACTTGAAAACAAAACAAAATAAACAAACAGAATAGTCTTTCCTCTTTCTAGAAGCTTGCAGTGTAGTAGAAAAATGGAAAATTGTATTTATAATTATTCTTTTATCTTAAGGATTCCTCCCAAAAGTATGCTCTTAAAGAAGGCTTTCCTGAGGGGATGACATTTTTTCTAGGAAATCACTTAGGTAAATTTTTTCCATGTACTTGTAAATGACCACTTTGAGGGTAACCAATGAATAAATTAAATATTAAAACAAAATATTTTAAAATATAACACCAGTGTAGAAGAAGTATCTTTATACTTTGTACCCTGATGTGAAATGGAATGAAAACCAAAGCGTCTGATTGCTGAGTTTCAGATCACCGTCGCCTTGCCTTTTACTAACTCCTGTGTTGCCAAATAGGGGCCTTCTCCCTCAGATGATTTCTTTCCATTTAGAAGGTAGAAAGAAGAGAAAAGCCACCCAGACAAATGATCTTTTCATTGGTACCAAGAATCACAGTGCAGCCTGCTACCTGATCACGCCTACTGGGTGGGGAGAATGGGGAGGGGGTTGGCGGGATGGCCCTCAGAATGACCAGGATTCCATTATGTTCTAAAATGACACCTCCACATTGGAGAGAAGTGTCTGTGGCACAAATGTGTGTTGAGATCCTGCTGTAAGACAGGCATTGTGCAAGGTTTTCGAGATGAAGAACAATGACTTCCTTTCTTCCCTCAGAAAAACCAGCAAGTAATCCAATGTGATAAACTGATAAGTTTTACCCTGTTTGTATGAGGCACAGAGAATAAGGTCATCACAGAGGAGGAAATGCTTCAGCTGAGTCCTGCAGACTCCCTGGAAGCTAGTGAGGTAGAAAGAACAGCCGAAAAAAAACCCCAGGGAATAGATTTTGCCAAGTTATGGAGGCGCAAAAAGCAAGATCAAGATTTGTCATCAGGTGGGCTGGTGTGCCTTGAGCCTGGGCAGCTGAAGAACTGTGCCACAGTTAAGGCTGCAGAAGCAGGCAGAGGCCAGGCTGGGGGGGACACTTGAAGTCCTATTAAGGACCATGAACTTCATCTTGAAGCTGGTGGCAAACCATTGCATGATGATGTTCTCCTTTTAGAACACTGAGTCTTCCAGCAAACTTTTATAAGTGTATTATATACTTACTACATGTTAGGAGAAATTAAAATTTTAAATTTAGAATTTTATTCTTGATTCAAGGCTATTGTTCACTCATCTAATCAACCAATCATTAATTCATCACACATTACTATCAGCCATGGGTAGCATCAAATTTAGTGGCTGAGTGTTCTCAGATATTGGAATGGAATGCAGTTATTACTTTGCCTGAACTTGAAGTCATCAGATGGTTTTAAGCTAGATGATTCAGAACCACTTGTATCCCCTTTCTGTCATCTATCATGTAGCAGTTGCCAGCTGATTTAATCTGTTATGATACAAGAAGGAAGGAAGGTATAATATTTGAGGATAATAATAATCAAGAAAACCTTTTCCCTACTTATGTGGGGAGGGTCTTTACCCTAATAGAAAATAAAATACAACTTATGTCACTCAGTCGTGTGTGTGTGTGTGTGTGTGTGTGTGTGTGTGTGTGGTGTGTGTGTGTGTAATTCTTTCTCCACTCTCCTTTTATACCTCTCCCCTTCCACCCCTTTCTTCTCTTACCTCACCACTCCTCACTTCATTATGTGGGAACAAAATCATAACTGATATCTCTAGGTCAGCTAACAAGATGATCTTTGGGATATTATGAATGGTTGCACTTTAGAAAGCCTTAGCAATCCACTTTCCTCAACTCAAGGAAATTTTGCTCTTCCCAACTCTAGGAGATAGGACTTCCCTGTGGTCAGAGATACACTGTGAACTGAAGACCAAGTCAAATAACCCCTTCCCCCAGTGATTTGTCTAACCAACGTTTAACTCCTGCAATTTACAAATCTGCGATGTTTGCAATCCCTATGCCAATAAATAAACAAAACGTTGAGATCAAGGTATCAGATATGCTTTGGGGTCACTGGGTGGTAGGAAGAAATATTTAGTTATTACTCTATTTGAACAACTTTACATGAGGTTGTTGTTTATCATGATATAAATTATAACAAATTCTTTCTCACAGACTGGACTTACAGTTGACCCAAATAGAAAATCATGTGAGAAATTAGCCCCAAAACACTGGAGGGAGAGCAAGGCAGTGGGGTGGGGAAGGAGGGAGAGAGAGAATGAGAGAGGTTGGAGACAAGGGTAGGATTTAGGCATCTATGAGAAAAAGCAGAAGAATTAGAAGAGATATTCCTAGAGAATCAGGTCATTATGCCCTTCTTCGAGCAAAAGCCCAGAAATAGCATTCATCTATGGAAATAAAGGTCAAGGAGTGCGTGTAATCTGTACTAGTCAAGCAGCTAGAGGGAAATGGGCTTCTAATTCCCACATCTGGTCCAGCCGAGGGAGTGGTTTTCTCCTCTAAAACAGCTTTAACTCCGTCTTTGCTGAAGCCACACCAGCCTTTGTCTGAGTTCTGAAGAGCCCGGTTCCCTCTGCGTTTGTTTACTCTCTCCTCCTCTGCCACCCACATGGCATTTTCCTTTACTTGCAGGAGTCCTAAAGACCTGAAACAGCAGCTAGCTGATTAACAATTAATAAGAGTCTCAGAGGGAAAGTACCAAGAGGCGGTTGGCTCTGTGATGGGCAATTTTTTTAGGTTCTTTAAATAGCCAATTATTTTCAGGACACCTACGGAACAGAAACTACAGGATATGGGAAATAGGTTTTCAGGCCAAAGGGAATATATTTTTAAGCAAAATTCTTTAAACTTGGAGAAGAGAAGAATTTTGTTTATGGTACTGCTCTCATTGCCAACCCCTCTTCCCCAAATCTCCACCTATTTTTTTCTCTCTTGTAGTTTCAGGTGACTGGCCCAGTAGGAGTGAGAATAATTTATCTTCAGTATAAACTTCATTATTCTACAGTGTCTCTTCATTTGCCTGGGAGGTAAGGATGCTATGTAGGAAAAAAAAAAAAAAGGCAGTGAATGAATTAAAATCAGGCCTGGGAATACTTGCTGATATATTACATCCCAATTCAACCAGAAAGAAAATTTAAACCTGATATGTCAAGGAATTGAGAAGCACACATCTTTAGATTACTAAATTTAGATTACACATATTTTTAGATTCTTTGGATGAGAAACACTTTCTTAAAGAGCCTAATGAATGCACCAAGCCATAAAATGGCCTCTAAATACTGTAAAAATGAATTATAGGAAATATTTTCTCTACCACTTTCATTCTGCCATTTCCTAAAACCTATATTGTGGTTAGTAAAATATTTATGTGTTGCACTCTAGAAACGTATTATTTGTGATGCTCAAACAGGAAGGTTTGCATCTGATGACCACATTTTCATTTGGCCATGGGAAGGAACAAATTGTAGTTGAATTACAAACATGGAAACAAATCAGGCAGGGTGCAAATAATTTGTTCAGCCTGAGACAGGGTTGTCAGGAAGCGCTGCTGTAATATGGCTCAGAGGAGAATATGTGTTATCATTACCTTCCAACAAGTTGTCAGAAATCAGCAGGATGAGAGGGAGCTTTCAACAAAGGCAGAAAAGATAAAATGAAAAAAAAAGAGAGATTTTTAAAAAATGTAGTGTTAATGGAATGCTGAATTTTTAGCATTGCAGAAAAAATAAATGTAAACTTTGGTACCTAGCAGAGTCAATTGACTATGTCTTTTTTATACTGTGTGTGTTATTTTTCAAATCTAATGTTCCTTTCTACCAGTAACTGTTAACTTTAAAAAAGCAGAAAGCTCAGGGGATCTGAATTATGTTTTCAGAATCATCTAGTAAGCCTTACTGTAAATCACTTAGCTGTCTGAAACAAGACCTTTGTACTCCATTCTCCTGCTGTAAGAAAAAATTATTATGTATACATTCTTGCATGCTACAATTATAAATTGGATGGTGAAATCACTTAGAAGAGCAAAACTAGAGAATAAGGGAAAATAACTACAAAATAATATACCAATTAACATATATTGACCATGTATCAAGAACTTTTGTAAGGAAAAAATTACTTGGAACTCTGGTTGGTTATGATTTATGTGACTCATGCTTCCTGTTTCTCTGGTTTTTGTTTTTGTTTTTTTTTGTTCTACTGGAAACATACTTTATGTATTTATTTGGGGTTTTTTTGCTTTTTGTCTATTTTATTCTTTATACATTTATTTTCCCCCTCTTCCTAAAAAGGATTTGAGAAGATTCACCTCAGTAGACTTCTCCTCACCAGACAAAAACAAACCACATTTATTAGTTGAAAAGAGATTGCCCATAGACGACAATATGTCAGTCTGTTGCTCAAAAAATGTCAGTGGCTCCCTGTTGCCTACTGAATAATGTCAAAATGCTTTCAACATAGCATTCAAGGACGTTCATAGTCTGTCCCCAACCAGCATGATAGAAAACATAGATAGTCTTGGAAGTCTGAATGTCGAGTCTACCACTGGTCAATTGGATTAGATTTGGCAATATACTTAGTCTGTCTGCATCTAGGAACTAGAGCACAAAGTTTCTGCAAGGGAAATGGCACAGTCTACCTAGGTGTTTTCTGATTGTGACATCAGCCCCAAAGCAATAGTCTGAACTTCTAGCTTCTGTCACTCTTGTGATTGATCCTTATTTGTGTTTTTCCAGGTTATCCGAGAGGTCTGATTTTCCTTTCTTGGGGTTCCAAGCTTCTAGCATGCTTCCT
Organism: Delphinus delphis; assembly: GCF_949987515.2. Lineage (NCBI taxonomy): Eukaryota > Metazoa > Chordata > Mammalia > Artiodactyla > Delphinidae > Delphinus > Delphinus delphis. Next base: position 66,872,826 of record NC_082699.1, on the reverse strand, counting down.
GGTATACAACAAAAATTTCTGGACTCTGTTGCTTAAACCCTGCCTCATTCTGGGGTTCTCTCACTGTTCTCTCCAAGTTCACAAACTCTGCTTTCTCTTCTTTTAGCATCTGTCCTTTCCAATATGCTAGAGTGAGACTAGGAGTTTAAATCAAGAAGAAAGTCCACTGTGTTGGGTGTATACCCATGGCACAGGGCCATTCCCAAATGAGACTGAGCTTCCACATTAAGGATTTTGGCTGTGGCATTTTTAAGTCAGTAGGTGTCTAAGGGATGCCGCTGGGGGTTGTAAAAGTTTTTACCAAAAAAATCTTTTAGAAGAGTAAGTGCTCAATGGTGTTTAATAAATGCTTTCTATTATCATTCATGTTGACTTAAGAGCTCTAGACTCAGGCAATACTTTTTCAAGGATAACCTTAGGATGATGGATGTAGCAGGAAAAGTCCAAAGCATCAATAATTACAATACTTGGAGAAGAAAAATACTTGTTTTGGTTAATGCGCCTGCCATCCTTACAGATATTGACTCTTTGAATAACAGGGTCAGTGGAGACTGAGGAATGAATGCATTTTTATCTATCCAAAAACATTTCCATGACTCTTGTCTCCAGAGAACCAGAATGCGGAGAGAGAGAGAGAGGGAGAGAGAGAGAGAGATTAGACAAAACATCAGAAACTTGTGACATATGACTTCAGGGGAGAAAACATTTCAGAATACCCAGCAATTAATGATGAAAGAACATTACTGTGAAGCTCCTTTAGGATGAAGAGGAAGCTTCAGAAGGCACTTGGTGTGTTTCCCTTTATAAGTAAAAGGGAAAAGGGAAAAACAGGTGACACTTCGATCATCTGGGAAAAAAATAACTTAGCAGTCATCACACTGCGCAAACCCACCTAGCCTCTTCAATATAAGTGCATTACTAAGTGTCCATCAATGCTGATAAATTTAAATAAGAGTAACCATGGTGATAAAAGGAGATGTGTAAGTATGGCGAAGTCTGTGTATTACTTATTTCTTATATTTAAACAGTTAACCCAAAACATCTAGAGATGTTCCAACATGGAAAAAATATTTTCAGGCTTCTTGGACATATTGATTGGTTATTTCAGTCAAAGAGTTATTGTAACAGATTTTTTTCCCTAAAGAATTGCCTTAGGGCTTCCCTGGTGGCGCAGTGGCTGAGAGTCCGCCTGCCGATGCAGGGGACACGGGTTCGTGCCCCAGTCCGGGAAGATCCCACATGCCGCGGAGTGGCTGGGCCCGTGAGCCACGGCCGCTGAGCCTGCGCGTCCGGAGCCTGTGCTCCGCAACGGGAGAGGCCACAACAGTGAGAGGCCCGCGTACCGCAAAAAAAAAAAAAAAAAAAAAAGAATTGCCTTAAATTCTCCTCTTATTTCCTTTCTCTCTTTCTGTATCTTTTTTTCTATTTCTTCTTTCATTTCTTCATGTATTTAAGCAAACTCAAAATATTTAGCCTTATTTAAGGCAGCGTTCTACTGGGTGGGGAGTGCAGCTCTTTACCTGAGATGCCATCTTAAGGAAGAGTCATGCCTGCCAAAGTTATAGGTAATTAAATTCTTCAGGAGTTGATTCATAATGATACCAGAAAGACTCTTTAATCCAGGACTTTATGAAGACATTTAGAAGATTTGGAAATGGCTGAATCCTTACACACTTATTCATTTATACTGAATGTTTACTATGTGCCCTGGGTGGCCAATTGCTGAAACTCTGGCAATGTAAGAAGATGATAATGCATCTTTCCTGACTTCAAAACGGTCACAGTTTTGTTGTTCAGTTAGCAAAGTAAAGCTGAAATGTGAACCTAGGATTTCTGAGGAAAAATTTAGGTTCGTTTAGAATGAAAATAATTTCAATGAAATATTTGCTTTAGGGAAATTTGGGGGAACCACCAGAGCATCCATTCTGAGATCATTGTTTTACTATATGAACATCAGGGCATCATCATAAGCATTTGGAATGATTCTTCTTCACCAGAAAGCACAGATGGCATGTTTGGTAGGTGAAAGAATTCAGGTAGCCTGTACAACCCAACTGCTTTGCAACCAGTGCTGCACAAAGTCATATAAAAATATATGGTCCGGCAACTAAAAATAATTAAAAAACAATATTTAATGTAGTGTGTCTCAAAAAAAGCAGAAGTTTCAAAAGGAGTGGATACATTGTTGGAAGCAAACGAAACTCCTTAAAAAATCCCCTTCCCCCATATATCACTTCCTTTCAATTTCTCTTTCACTCCGCAGTTGCCTTGAATCTCTTGTTTCCCCAGTACATGCACCTCAAAAACTTCCATCCTCCCCAGGCTTGTCTCGCTGCCTCTCTGGCTCAGATCGTTTATTATTTTCTTTTCTTTTGTGTTATCCTTTGCCTTTTGCCCTGATTCTTGTATAAATAAAGGAGGATCCAGAATTGACCTAACAAATAATACGTCTCTCTCCTTTGGGAGAAGTGGGAGAGAGAAGATGGTAAATGCTTATAACTTAACGTCATTCCTTTTATCCCCTTCACACTTGAATTTTTAAAAATGGAGTTAATGTTGCATCCCATACCTTCAGAAAAGTGCTAAAAGGCCCAACCTGCACTCACATAAAGGAATCACCATTCAGAGTCACCAAGAATGTAGCTGTTAGGCCTGGATGTACAATAGATTCATTGGGAGTTTACTAACTTCTTTAGTAACAGTTGAAATTTCCACAGAAAATACGAGTATATCAGTTTCCCAGTATGGATTTCAGTAGTGTACTGGGAGGGGAAGGGCACATGAGAGAAAACTTCAGTCGTGTCTCTGCCTCTTAGGGACCCTTAAGCCACAAGTTAAGTCTATACCAAACGGAGGGTGGAGAGTAGGATTTTGCAGTTAAAGCTTTAGAATAGCCTGGACTGAATATAGATTGTTTTAATAATCATAATGCTTAAAGTGGCTGCTAACCAGTGGGGAAGGAAGGTTCAACAGAGCAGTTAACAGTAAGTGTGGGAAGAAGACATTTCGTGTTTTCATACCTTACAGAATCGAAGCTGTTCTGTCACCAGGCAAAGTATTCTTTCCATACACCATTGTGATTACTCTGTGTGTGCCTGTCTGTGTGTTTGTGTGTGCGTGTGTGTGTGTGTGTGTGTATGTGTATACATTTGGCAGGACAAAACCTCTTCTATTTCTCTTAAAAAGAAAAGGGCTATTTTATTCTTTTCTTCCAGCTGAATTTTACAAGAATTTTTTTAACTTCCAAAACAAGATGTCAATTTCTGAGTGGAAATGCTATAAATTCATAGATTATTAGAGAATTTGGCATCTTTACAATGGTAATTCTTTCCAACCAGAAATACATTAGTGTTCTCCTTTTATCAAACCGTCATTATATCTAGACACAATTGCTTTTTTTAGCTACTTTCTGCACATTTGGAAATTCATTTATTCATTCATTAAATATTGATTGAACATTTACCATGTGCTAAGCACTGTTTTAGAAACCAGAGATATAGAATTGAAGAGACCAGACATGATCCTTGCCCTGATGGAGCTTAAATCCTACTGAAAGAAGACAGAGCATAAAAGGAAAACAAAGACTTGTTTTTGATGGTCATACCTAGGAATTTTATATATCTTTATACTGAAAAATTTGTATGTACATTTTGGATTATTCCCTTAGGATAGAATTTCAGAGGTTAAATTCTTATATCTAAGATTATGAACATGTACAAAAGTTAATCGCTTTTTGAAAAAGTTTAAATTTATTAGAATAGAAGTTATAGAAGTAATCGATTGTGACTAGATGGCACTGTGGGTCACATTTCTTCAAGCCTTAAAGTGCCTGTAGGATTTTCAGGGCAAAAGATGGGAGAAGACTTAGAAGAATGGAAGCCATATTTGAAGAAGGTTGTTGGTAATGACTGGAGGTGAGGGAATTTGATCAGAGATGTAGAAATAATGATGACACATCATCCATGTTCCCAAACCCTGAGATGGTTGTGCTCTGCCCTTCATACACCATACCCCTAAGAAATGCAATAATGTACCATGAGATCTCCATACCCAGAAGAGGTTCAGGAATGTTCTCTTGCTGCCTTAGCACCTGGAAGGCAACCCTGTGGCCATAATGACTCAACTCCAAAGGGAATCCTCTGGGGCCTGTACAGACATGAACAAATTGAGAGGAAGAAGCTTCTGAAACACTGAGCAGAAGGATAGCATTTCACCATTTGTTTAGCGGTAATTAAGATTTTTCCATGCTGCCCTGCACATTCAAGACCCCGGAGATAAAGTAATGTTAATGGATGTGCTCACGCAGACCTGGATCTCTTTTCTGGACCACTGACTTAGCCTCTGACAACAGCTAAATTGCTCCTTGGAAATCAATAAAATGTTTCCATTCTGGTGCTTATGAAAGCACTCCTGATATTTACCATGTCCTGCTGTATTTACTTGATGCTACAGTAAATATTTGACGAATCATTAGAACTTCCTCAGAAATACAGAGAGTAACTGGAGTTGGCTGCCACGACAAAAATGCGTGCTTTACTGCATATTGCAATTCAGGTTTCCTGGGAAATAGACTGAGGCATTGATTTGTATGCAGGAAATTCACTGGGTAGTGCTGTTAGGGTGAATACCTGTGACAAAGTGAAGGCAGACAGGCAAGTTGAAAGATATGTAGTCAGAACCTCAGCTGATTTCACAGGGAGGCGGGTAGGGGGTTCTGGAGCTGGGTGGCCCTACAGAGTTGCCCCACATTGAGGCAAGAGGAATAGCCCTTTATACCTCTGCATTGACAGTCATTGGATGTAGGCTGTGTCCTGGAAGGGGACTGACCTTGGACAAGTGGGCTTTTTTCAGCTGGTGGCAGTGCTCAGAGGGGGATGCAGGGAGAGCTGTCAGCGAGAGCCAGCAGCAGGGGGGAATAGTTTATTTTGGTCCTGAAGGGAGGGATCTGGTGACACATCACAGCATCTACTATGACTCTTAAACAAGAGAAAGCTGCAGGTTTTAATTGCTTTACTCTTCCTTGTGTCTCACACGTATCTATGAAGTTGAGACTACTCGTTCTCTCTTCTGCAACCTCTGCTCCCAGGACTAGCCCTGAACCTATGGAATTTAAGAGCCTACTCTTTAATTAAAACAAAGAACTGCAAGAGTCCATTGCGGGTGTCGGTGTGATGTGATTTCTGGCCAGGGCTTTTTCAGTCCCATTTTCTGGCACCCATAATTGTTACTATTGTGGATGTTCTGACCCCAAATGCTTTCCTCTGGGTTTTATAAATGCTGTCTCTGGTCCAAAGTAATATAGTATAGAAAAAAGGTGTGAGAGCCAGACCAGGGTTCCAATCCCACCTTTGCCACTTGTTAGCTCTGTAACGCTGGCAGTGCATTCGCCCACTTGGAGTCACGGTCTTCTCACCTGTAAAATGCGATAATAATCATGATTTTAATAGTTAACATAGGATTTTATGAGATAACATCTATGACCCAGATGAAAGCTCTCTGACCCTTGAGAAATAATGATAAAAATGAAAAGTAATAATTATAACAGTGTCCAATATTTCTAAGTGTTTTCTATGTGCTTTACATTGGTTACCTGTTTAATCTTCACACAAAACCCATACGATATGGTTATTTTATGGTTAAAGCCAAACCATTTAACAAGTGGTAAAAAAAAATTTAAGAAGCGGTAGGTTACAGATCCATCAGAATGGAAACCACTGAAACCGTTGTGAGGATAAGCGTTTTGTTATACTCATTTTACAGATGGGGATATTGAGACCTAGAAACTTTAAATAGCTTGCCTAAGAACACAAGGCCTGTAGGTGGCAGAGATGGGTTTAAATAGTCTGACATTCCAGACTATAAAATTAAAGTTTTTCTTTTTTAATACTATCTCCCAATCTTAAGATCTAGCCAGGGTTGCTTTAAACCTTTAATTTTATTACCTCGGGAAGACATAAGCCTTCCGGATCTCTCAATACAGCTCTGATCCACCAGATCCAGCCATGACAGCTATTTTCTTACTAAAAATACCCTAGACCTTCCACCAAATACAACTGCCAAGGTTTATTGGACTGAAGGCTAATGTTGTGTGAGTGACTCTGAGCCAAAGTGATTATTGTAATTATAAGAGATAATAGTAGTTATTAAGAGTGATTTTAGTAAAAGCAAGCTAAAAATTGAGTTTATTTAAATAATTCAATCAGGCATTGAACTATTGACATTCAAATGTCAGTTTGAATCCAGACTTGGGAAGAAAGTGACTCTGAGAAGGTCTGCAAAAAGAGTGAGGGTGATATTAGTGACAAAGAAACCCTCAATAATAAAATGACATGAAATACGATAACTTTGTCAATTCCACTTCACACAGGCTCTTTGACAATGGTGGAACCAGGGAATTAATACAGAAGGCTGTTCCCTGAGGCAAAATAGATTGATTCAGATGCAGAAAGCAAAACAGAGCATCATGATGGAGACATTGGGTAAGCAGAGAAACAGATGAACGTTTCTTTGATTTTGTCTGAAAGAAACACAAAACTGGAATGCCTAGAGGAGCAGCCCCTGGAAACCACAGATGGCGTGTCTATAGACACTCTAAGATACTTGTGCCAGTTATTTTGCAGTAGAACTGTGTGTGGTGTGTGGTGTGTAGTGTGTTGTGTGTTTGTGTGGTATGTGGTGTGTATGTACCTATGTGTAGTTTGGTGGTAGTGGTGATGAAAAATGTGGAAGTACCTGTTAAACTTATTTGAACACATTCATACATACACCTACATCTCATAAAGTCACACATGAAAGACTGCAGAGACAAGAAACCAATATCTATGAAACCTTCCCTGGCAAACTCCACTATATATGTAAACTTTCACCTTCCACTTCCCTCTGTGGTCAAATCCAAGCACTTCCTGTACTTTCTTTGTCTGCTTTGACCTTGGTCACTTGTGCATCTGACCTCCCTCACTCCACACTTTATCTCCTAAAATATATATATATTTATATATATATATGGTTTATATTTTATATATATGGTTTATATTTTTATTTTATATTTATATATATGGTTTATATTTTTATATATATGGTTTATATTTTAAATTTATATGTATATATAAACCATATCTCTCTCTATATATATAGATATATATAGATATAGATTATATAGAGAAAGAGAACCTCTGCTGAGCTCTTGAAATCTACAAGGATAAATAGAGCTTTTAATCCTACGGATTTGAAAAAAAATGTGTTTCCTCGGCCTGCCTGCTAATAACCTCAGGTTAAGGGGTATTGGTGAGACTTCCCAGAGTTCCTGTTACCCCGAAGATTTCTGCCTGTGTCCCGGCACCACTTCTGAGCGCCAGGATCGGGAACGGGAGCTGTCATGAATATTCAGTGGCTTGTTTGCGTCCATTTCTGCTCTCTGTGAGCCTAACATTATATCTAGTTTCTTGCTTATTTGCTGCTGGTAGATTTTTTGCTGACACTTACTGTTTTGGTGGTGGTGGTGGTTTTGCTCGGTAATAGGAAGTAAGATGTGTGACCCAGATTTACTCTGCCACCTTACCTCAAAGTTTGCAAAGCTAAATTTCATGCTCACTTGCAGCAATCATCGAGTTCTGGTTCTTGGCAAAACTGTCTCCTCGCTTCATCTATTGGTGTTGAAGCTCTTGGTATATATCATCACAGTCCTCATCACCATTCTCATCATCATCAAATTCCAGATGTGCTTTAAGTCAAACTTGCCTCAAATAACTTTTGGATGTAGGAACATAGAACTGTAGAAGGTAAGAGGAAAAACAGATATTATCTAGTTAGGTCCTTCTAGCTGAAGAAAATGGACCCAGAGAAATTAAGTGAAAGTCACATTTACACAGCTGACTATTTTCCAGCTTCTTAGGGCCCAGGCTTAGAACTAGAACTCCTACCTAATTCTGTTGGCCAACGCCAGTTTCACAGTTTAGCCCAAAGCCAAGGGACTAGAGTATGAAAACAGGGTGAGATAAAGAATTGCTATCCATAACACAATCCATTGTAAGGACAAATGAGGTCCAGAATGCTGCAGAGAGAAGGAAATAAAGCTTGAACTTTGAAGTCAGACTGACCAAGATTTTTTTTTTTTTTACATCTTTATTAGAGTATAATTGCTTTACAATGGTATGTTAGTTTCTGCTTTACAACAAAATGAATCAGTTATACATATACATATGTTCCCGTATCTCCTCCCTCTTGCGTCTCCCTGCCACCCTCCCTATCCCACCCCTCTAGGTGGTCACAAAACACCGAGCTGATCTCCCTGTGCTATGCGGCTGCTTCCCACTAGCTATCTACCTTACGTTTGGTAGTGTATATATGTCCATGCAACTCTCTCGCTTTGTCACAGCTTACCCTTCCCCCTCCCCATATCCTCAAGTCCATTCTCTAGTAGGTCTGTATCTTTATTCCTGTCTTACCCCTAGGTTCTTCATGACATTTTTTTTTCTTAAATTCCATATATATGTGTTAGCATACGGTATTTGTCTTTCTCTTTCTGACTTACTTCACTCTGTATGACAGACTCTAGGTCTATCCACCTCATTACAAATAGCTCAATTTTGTTTCTTTTTATGGCTGAGTAATATTCCATTGTATATATGTGCCACATCTTCTTTATCCATTCATCCGATGATGGGCACTTAGGTTGTTTCCATCTCCGGGCTATTGTAAATAGAGCTGCAATGAACATTTTGGTACATGACTCTTTTTGAAAGACTGACTAAGATTTAAGGCCTAGTTTACAAATTATCTCTGTGATTTTGGTCAAGTTATTTAATTCTTATAAAAATCATTTTCCTAGTCTGGAAAATGGAGAAAATCACTTGCCATGCAATATTGTGGGCTCAGAAATAATTTATTATATTGTCTGACACATAATATTTAATAGTAGCTATGTTAGTATTATCTCCTACTTTCAGTCTTGGGTTCTTCCCTTCATACAATATCAGGATATGTTATTATTTTAAAAATTTACAAAACACTTCCCCCTCCGTGTTAACAAATGCTTATTTATTTTCATCTTAAACAAGAGGAAAAATAGTTGCTAATGTTTCTTGTTCCTGTTTTCCTCTACTAAATTCAAACAAGTAAATACTGACACTGACGAAAGCATGTTTAATGGAAAATTCAGTTTGATTTATTTGCCAATTAGTACCAATTAGACTTTGAAGGGACAGGTGAATGATGTGTTCATACAAATATTTGAATGTGATACAGCCCATCAGGTTTGCAGAAAAGGGTTAGTTCTGGAAAGCCAGAAACTGGTGAGGTATGTCCTATTTATGAGAATTCACTGGGAACACAACAAGGTAGCATGCACTCTGCATAATGTGGAAGTCAAGAGAGCACAGTACAGCAAGGGATAAATAGAAAGATGAGATGAATGGTTGGAAAACACCATTAATCAGAAAGTTAGCATTCTGCATTATGGATCTATAAGCAGTTTAGCTAAGGTGTCTCCAGGATCCTGTAATTAAGTGGGATTTACCCAGCACTTTGCTTTCGGAAGGAATTCAATGCAATTCAGTAAATGTTTCCTGAGTGCCTTCTCCACACCTGCCATTGGAGATAAAAGATGAGCCAGACAGAATCTCTGCTCTCGAGTAACACATAATCTAGTGGAGGTGTCAATTGCATATATAAAGTAATCAATTAATTGGTGGTAAGTATTATAATGGGAATAATAACCAAGAGCTGTAGAAGCACAGATAAATGAATCTGAGTGTATTTATATTGGGTGCTGATTAATGAAGAAGATTTTGACAGATTTGGAAAGGAGGTAAAGTTATAATTAATCAAATTAATATGAGATTTCTGGCTATTCCAAGGGATGAAAGGTGAGAGGGGTTGTAGACCATCCATAGCAGAAAGCTTCAGAGTTCAGGTTGCATTAGGATACTTTGCTTGGGATGTACTGAAACTGTTTAAGCATTGCACTGAGAGACCTTGTCCTTATCTTTCTTGCACTTCTAGTAAGGTTGGTACAATGCAGGCTCTTGGGCACCAAAGAAACTGATGTTCTCTGATTTTTTGAGGCAATGAACTCAGCCTACAATGAGCAATGTTCTAGAACTGAACATCTAACTGATAGCCAAATCAGGGCCGAGAACTAGCCCCCTGATAATATGGTACTTGCTTTCACTGAGCTTGCATTCCAAGGAGTGTAGCAGGTAATAGCTAAACAAATAGACAAGATAAAAGCAGATTGCAATAAATGCACTGAAAGAAATGAGGGGCCAACAGGGAGAACTTGGAAAGGACTCTTTAGATAAAGTGTTGAGATAAAAGGAATGTGAAAATCAAGGAGGAAGATATTCTGGACAGAAGGGAGAATAAATATAAGAATATAAGAGGGGCTTCCCTGGTGGCGCAGTGGTTGAGAGTCCGCCTGCCGATGCAGGGGACACGGGTTCGTGCCCCGGTCCAGGAAGATCTCACATGCCGCAGAGCGGTTGGGCCTGTGAGCCATGGCCGCTGAGCCTGCACGTCCGGAGCCTGTACTGCGCAACGGGAGAGGCCACAACAGTGAGAGGCCCGCGTACCGCAAAAAAAAAAAAAAAAAGAATATAACAATTCTAAGGCGAGAAACTGTTGGGCATGTTGAAGAAACAGAATGAAAACCAGTGAATATAATGGTTAAAGTGAAGGCTGGAATGAGATGAAATTGAAGAGGTAGCAGGAGAAAAATCAAGTAAGCTTTGTAGGTCATGGGGGCAAGTTTGGGTTTTATCTGAAGAGGAAGCCACTGGATTATTTTAAGCACAGTTATAAAATATTCTGTTTTTAGGGTTTAAATATAACTTGACTGCTGTGTAGCAAATGGTGGGGCAGGCTGTCTGTTGTCAACTGAGTGCCTGGAATGCATAGTTTCTGTTTCCCGACTGACAGAAAAAAATATGTTGGAAAGGATTAGAAGCTGTGAGAGGACACAGTTTGGACACTATGAGTAGAGGAGAAAAATGATGAACTTGAGACATACCTGGTAGCAGCACAGAAAATATTACATGTGGATTGTTTGGGACAGTGAAGTAAAGAAGGAATGGAGGATGTCTTCTCTGTTACTAGCTTGATGATGGTGCCGTTTAATGAGATGAGGAAGTTTAGTACTGAACAAATTATATGGATAGATATCCTAAAAATGGGGGGTAAACCTTGAAGAGGGAGATAGCTGGCCAGGACCATGGACCTTCTGGAATGGCATTAGGGGTCCTGGGATCACTGGGGATGTAGGGAACGTTGGGGGCAGAGAGTCAGTCAGGTGAGGATATGTTTTGACTTTTTTACATTCACGAAAGGAAAGGAATTGGGAAGCTGCCTTGAGGAATCTCAGGAGCAATTCCTTCGCAGTGGGAAGGGTAATTTTTCTTGAGCTTAGGAGAATTGAGTTCAGATCTTGACTCTACAACCTATTAGCTAGGTGAGTTTGGGGGAGTTGTTCAACCTCTTTGAGGCTGCTTTATTGTGTATTAGAGATAATTTTAATGCCTACCATAAAATATCAAATTAAATTATGGATATCAAGTATCTGGTCATAAATAATGCCCTTTATCCATGCAACACATATTTGTTGAACAAATACTAGACACTGTGCCAGGCAATTTGGATATAACCCTCCTAAAAAGTACAGGGTGCTACTAATCAGATTATGAAAAGCCCTGACTCACTCTGGGGAGTTAGGGAAACTCTCCTGTGAAGTGATGTTTGAGCTAAGCTCTGGAAGTTGAATAGGAATCAGACAGATTTACACAACGGGAGTTTTTGTCAGGTGGGGCATGAGAAAAGATGAAGAACATTCCAGGTCACAAGTAGAACATTGTAAAAGGCACTGAAGCAGGATGCAGGAAAATACATTTGGTACTCAGCAAAGTCAGGTGTGGCTGGTGCTGAAAGCCTGAGTGCACGGAGAATAGGAAGACTTTTAGGATTTGTCTTCATTAATCCAGGCCAGCTCTCAAGACTGAGATAAAGACAATGATTAAAAGCAGACATTTCGTTCAGCGAAAACCATAATCATTACTTGATGAGCCCTTACTATTCGTCAAGCCCTGCATTAAGCACCTAACTCTTGTTTTGAGAACTATTATGTCTCAGACACTGGCATATGATGATGAACAAGACAAGCAGTTCCTCTGTCTTTACTCAAATTTTACTTCTTTAAATCTCATAACAATCAACTGAAGTTAGAGATAAAGCTTATATAGGTCAACAACTTGCCAAGCTCATACAGCTAAGAAATATTATAGTTATTATTCCATTTATTCACTTGCTTTACACATATTTATTGAGCACCTCCGATGTGCTGGGCACTGTTCTAGGCTCTTGGGACATAGCTGAGAGCAAAAAAAGAGATCTCTCTAGGAATATACCTCCTAGCAGCATAGCCCGACAATAAACTGTAGCCCTAATATGTGAATTACATCACGGGTTAGAAAATGATGCATTCTTTGAACAAGGAATAACAGCAGAGGAAGGGAAACTGGGAATTCTAGCATCACAATGTTAATAGAATGTTGTGATGGGATTCTTTGAAGAGATGACATTTGAGAACAAGGTAAAGGAGTGGGGAAGTTAGCCTTGTGGCGATCTGGTGTCTTAGTCTGCTCAGGCTACCATAACAAAATACCATAGTGTGGGTTGTTTAAACAACAGAAGTTTATTTCTCACAGTTCTGGAGGCTGGGAGGTCCAAGATCAAGGTATCAGCCGATTCAGTTTCTGCTGAGGACTCTCTTCCTGGTTTGCACATGGCTGCCTTCTCATTGTGTCCTCTCATGGCAGAGAGAGTTCTTTCTAAGGCCACAGTTCTATTAGGGTCCTGCCCTGACAACCTCATTTCACCTTAATTACTTCTTGAAGACCCTATCTCCTGATACAGTCATACTGGGGGTTAGGGCTTTAATGTATGATTTTTGAGGGAACATGATTCCGTCCATAGCATCTGGGGAAGTGCCTTCAAGCAGAGGGAACAGCCATGGCAAAGGCACAAATGCAGGAATGAGCCTGGTGAGTTGAGACCAACAAAGAGCCTACTGTGGCTGCAGCTGATGGAGGTGTGGGAGAAATGAAGTCAGAGAGGAGAAGGGGACTAGCGTATGAGGAACTAGCTGGGTCGGGGGCTCTGCATTTTTATCTGAGTAAAACAGGGGCCAATGCAGAGCTCTGAGCAGAGGAGTGACCTGACTTGTTTTAGTAATATCACTGTGACTGCTTGGGGAAGCAGAGACCAATTTGATGCTACTGTAGTTACTTAGGCAAGAGATAATGCCAGCTGAGCCAGTGGTGACAGTAGAAATGGTGTGAAGGAAACATATTCTCGATATAGTTTTTAAGTAAAGTAAACAGAATTTCCTGGAAAAGAAAATAGATTTGGGATGTGAGAAAGACAAGTCAAAGATAACATCAAGATTTTGACCTGAGCAACAGGAATTTTGGTTTGTCAACAACTAAGATGGAGAAGGCAGAGGTGGAGCTAGTTTGGGGACAGAAGATAAGGCACCACCATCCCCGTAGAGCTCTCATTTTCTCAAGGTACAGGCATCTGATCGTAATACTTGGGGAAGTGAACAGAGATTAGGTTGCCAGTGAGGAAGTTGCTTCCGTCTTCTCCAAACTGCTCAGAGTTTACTTGAACAAAGGGTCCTGGATGAAAACTAGTTTGAAAAACTATTTACAAAGGTCAGTCACTCTATCTTACCAGAGAGAAGACTGAAGCCCATACAGGTTTAACAACTTAGCCCTGGCTGTACCCCAGGGTTTGGGTAGGAGAGAACACAGAAAATCCACAGAGACAATATCTAGAAAAAGAGAAAGGAAATCTCTGCCCAGTCTTGATATTGGGCATTTTGAAGAGGCAATCTCTTCAATACTGCAAGTTGGATATACATAAAGATAAGGAAAGGAATACCATCTACTGAGTTCCAGGCGCCAATATTACACCATTTAATTCTACAACAACCCAACATTACAGATAATAAAAATTAAGGCTTCACAAGCTTAAATAAATGGACCTTCAAATGTGATTTAATGGACACAGCTGGAAAGTACAGAGTTGGGGCTAGAACCCTGGCCTCTTTCATTCCCAATCTCACATTCTTTCTGCTATCTGGCATGAATGTAGCACCATTGTTTTATTTTAAGTGCTCAAATATAGCCCATGTCCATATCGAAATACTGATCTGGAAATACAGACTGAAGTCCTATGATGTGAGCATATTATTCAGTGATAGGGATGTGAGGAAACAAGGAATTGAGTAAGATTTCATGGTATAAACTGTAAGCGACATCGCTAGCTGCTGAGTCTATGTCAAACAACACTGTCCACGGGACAGCTTGACGTCTACTAGCTGATGGCTGTGGCATGGGGGACTTCATAAGAAGGGAGGAGAAAAGAGTGTGGGGTATAAATAACATGCATGAATTACTGGGTGCTCAGTAGCTCATGAAGAACAAGCCTTGGTGATATATGTTGCCCCTCATCTGGGACCATAGGGCAGTCATAACTGTCATGGATAAAGTCTCCAAGCCAAGGCTTCAAGGAGCCAGTCTCCTGAGCTTCAACAGGCAGGGGATGGGTGGGGCTGCAGAATGGCAGAGGGCCACCCACTCACCGCCCACTGTGTGGACTCATCGCTGCCTCCTCCATCCCGCGCACGCCAGCATCCCCAGAGTAACTGCTTTTCACAGGTGCCTGTCATCTATTTCTTTTATTTATGCTGTCCCCTTGCCTAGAATACTCTCTCCATCTTGTCACTGTGACCAGAGCCTTCTCATGCCTTCAGAGTCTGTCCAAGAACCACTTTTCCCAAAAACTTTTCCTGTTCCATCCAGGTTAGCTGTCCTCGTCTTTACTTTCCTAATTTTCTATGCATACTTTCTCACTCTACTTATAGTGCACTAGTAAGTGCGATTATGATGGTCTTTCTATACTTGCCTCCTCTGTTAGACTCTGAACTCCCGGATGTCAGGGAACCTAATTTTTTCTTTTTAAATCCTTAGTGCCCAGCATACAGCCTACATACTAGTGGTTCATAAACTTTAGTGTCCATCTGAATCACTCAGAGGGCTTCCTAAGGCCCATTCCCAAAAATTCTGATTCAGTGAGTCTGTGGTAGGGCCTGAAAATGTGCATTTCTAACAAGTTCCCAGGTTATGCTAATGGTACTGGTCTGAGGACAAATTTTGAGAACCACTGCTGCATACCATAGTTCGTTTTTGCTAAATACATTTATGTTCTATTACATAAGTGGTCATAAGCATCGGCTATGGAGTCACCCAGAGCCTGGTTTAAATCATAGTTCTCCAAGCTAGAAGACCTTAGAAAAATGGCTTAAGTTCTGTGAGCCTCGGTTTCCTTATCTAAAGAATAAGATAAGGATGCAATAAGATAATATTAAAGCACTTACCCTGATGCTCCACAGCTCCTGCTGGTACTGAGCTGGAGGTAGAAGCACCAGAAGGAAGGGAAATAAGTGAGAGGGCAGGATGCAACAGTTCAATAATCCCTGAATGAGGACCAGCCTCACACATGGAGCCCAGCAGCAAGTTTAATTAAATACTACACACATTTACTTACTGAAGTATCCTGTCTCCTTAACATAAACAGATAAGGAGGCAGTGGGGCATGACAGCCTCTAGAGTGCTGGGAAGAATCTGGTTTGAGTATTTTTCACATCAATCAGATGATTCACACACACCTCCTGTTCTGTGGATGGCTTTCAGGATTGAGTCTGGTAGGTTTTCCACCAGGGCTCACCACTAAAACCTGCTCATTAACAGATCATCAGCTTCTGCTGATCTGCTCCTAGGCTGCCTTCCAGAGCAGCTGTTTCCTCCTGTGTTGTGATTTAAGCTATGTTAACAGTGATGAAAACAGATTTGTGTTGCTTTGCTTCTCATTAACCTTATTATAGAGTTTTGCTCCCAGATACACACTTCCTAAAAATTTATCAAATTTATAAAACGGTTAAAACTTTTTAACCTACAGTGGCTTGATATTTCTCAATATCTGGATAAAGAGTAAATGATTTGGTCAATCTTCAAATTATCGGTTTGATTGGAGGTGACTGTCCGCAGTCTAGCCTCTGTGCCCTCCAATTTAGGCTGACCCTCACATATTTACACAGTTTCCTGGGGCAGCCCTCACTCTTCCCAAACCACTGGCCTGCCTCACCTGGCTTATTGAATTATGGTCAGCTAGATCACCAGTCTTCCCTAGGATGACCAACTCTTCTGTTTTCCTGGGACTGAGAGCACAGTGAAAGTGGGACTTTCCATTTTAAAACCAGAAAAGTCCAGAGCAAACCAGAATGAGTTGGTCACTCTGCTACCGATCCACAATTTGCAAGTAGCCAAGCCCACCAAGTCCTCAGGTCACAACTATTTCCAAGTCACCCTTGCCTTCCCTGCAACATTTATTTCTGGCAATTTTGAGTTTTCAAATAGCTCTTAAACATCATCGCCTCCCCCTGTTTCTGCTTCCCATACTCATGGCACTACCAGGCAAAGGTAAAATTAATTAACCTCAAAAGCTAGGTGAAGATAGTCATAAACAGTTTTAAATCCAGCCTGTGGAAATCAGTCAGTGGTTCAGAAAGATACGGAGCAGTGTGGAGGTCATGATGAATTTCCCAAAATTTCCCAAAACACATTTCTCAATCCCTGATGTTTTTTCTCTGCCTTGTCCTTTATTTTTTAGTCGGAAATAATGTATATGTCCCAGCATCATTTTTAGCCTTGTTATATTGCTCCAATGCCTATAGCTATTTGTACCTCAACAGCTCTATTGCAGCTAAACTTTGTTTACATATTTGAGGTGAGTCAGCCTCAGGTAGATTTGTTCTCTTACCTGATTTCCTAGCCCAACTTTCTACTTCCGTTTCTGAGGCTACACGGAGTGTGACCCAGCGGTGGGTGAGGAAACATGCAGGTGCAGAAATGCAGAGGATGAAAAACTCTCTGTCCTTTGTAACAGCTTGAAGATATTGTACTGAAATCTGAAATGTGCTCAGGTAACAAATTTGAAAACATCGTTCGAATTCCTACTGACTTCACCTTCCAGGTATCATCTCATTGGAATGTACCCTTTGAAGCAAACTGATTCCAGGCATATGTAACAGGGAGCCCCATCATACAGTATGTGTGAAAATGGTTGTCGCTTTGGCCAGCACATGGGAAGCAGATGTTTTCCAAGAGAACTGATGGCATCCCAGGCTCATCACAATCTGTCCACAATCTGTGTTTCCAGACGTATCACACCCCCACCCCCATACATGCTCAGTCACATGAAATGATTCTCCAAAACCCATTATGCCTTTTCATGCCTCCGTTCCTCTCTGCACTTGCTATTTTCATAACCCAGAATATCCTCTACACTCCTGTTTCCCCTTCCTCGCCTGCTAAACACCTACTGATTTTTTAGGATCCAGTTCAAATGACATCTTTAAATCCTTTCTGGACTCCAGCAAGCAATTATTTATTCATGACTCTGTTCCCTTAGCATGTTAAACATGCCTCTGTGTATCAGACCTCAGCAGGACCTTAGGCTCTGGCACTTGTGTCAATTCAGGTATGTCTGGGATCCACTAGAGATATGGTACGGCAGTAAAATGGAGCGTCAGCCAGAGGAGGCTGCAGCTCTGTGGGAGGCTCTACTACAGGGCTAATAGCTTACTCAATATCTAAGACTCCTCAGAAGTTGAAAATTATTTTCCCCTTTTAAGCTTATTGTCAGTTGTGGTAGCTTATATTTTTGGTGCTCCAGTACCCTTTCCGATGACCCTTCTCCCAATAACAGGCAAACCTGGTTCCTGGCCACAGTGGTGGGCATGTCCAGAGGCCCTGTCAATCATAGAACCGATTCTCTCTGCAAATCAGTTTGTGATTGGCCAAAGGGATGGGCACATGACCCCAGCAGCCAATCGGGATCCTTCCCTGGGACAGAAAGCTGAACAGTTGGAAGAACCACTGAGGACTAGTGCAGGGTGTGAAAAAGAAGTCAAGCCAACTAATGCTGCAACAGTTAAGGTCACTGTTGCCAGGTAATAGTAACAGGCAAGGCAAGCTGGGCAAGGAGAATCAAGTTCCTTATCTCCAAACTTCTGCCTTTCCAGCTCTCTCTAGTGCCCCCTACTGGCAGAACCTAAAAGGAAGACAGCTGGCAAAGGGAACACTGAGTTTGCAGTTTCAGCTCTGCATCACAGAACAGAGCCTGGAAGGGTGATTTGGAGCTGATATGCAATCATATATACAGAGAAGAATGTATACAAGCATTTTGCCATTGACCTATATGGTTTTTCAGATGGTTGTGGAAATGTGTAGGTGTTCTAGGGTCTTCTGGACATACAGATACAAAAGAGATGGTCAATAAAGTACTCTGGGAAACAGCAAGTCATGAAACACTGTGTTAAAAGACTAGAAATATGAAACCACCCCTACAGTCTATTCTTAATTCCTCTCCACCTTTCTTATTTTAAATAGCATATTAGGGGGCTTCCCTGGTGGCACAGTGGTTGAGAGTCCGCCTGCCGATGCAGGGGACACAGGTTCGTGCCCCAGTCCGGGAAGATCCCACATGCCCCGGAGCGGCTGGGCCCGTGAGCCATGGCCGCTGGGCCTGCGCGTCCGGAGCCTGTGCTCTGCAACGGCCCGCGCACCACAAAATAAATAAATAAATAAATAGCATATTATTGACTATTATTGGGAGCAAATCATGGGAAAGCAGTATAGCAATTAGGATTATTTTGGCAATGTTTCCTGCTATCTTATTTATTTCCCATACTTGAGAAACAACTTCTCCATCTGTTATAGGCCTTTTTCATATGGCATTGTATAAGTGTTTTCATGTCCATTTACTCCACCAAACTATGAATGCTTTTATGGAGATCCTCTGTCTTATTCATCTTTGTACTGGTTTACTGCCCAGGATTCACTGAACATTTACGCATTTGTATTATTCAGCAAACACTTAGCACGTTTTATGTGCCAGGTCCTGAACTACAAGTTAGACATACAATAAATCTTAGCTGCTGCCTGCAAGATGCTCATAGTCTAATAGAGCAAAGGGATGATAAAGAGGCAATACTAATGCAGGCCGTATACATGCCCTGGGCATAATGAGAACATGGCACTGGGGCCCCTAATCCAGGTTGAGGCAAGGAGACCAGAGAGAAGATCACTGAATTAATCCACATTAGAGATTAGAAGGGCTTCCACCAAAGGTGGGCAGTGGGAATGAAAATTAGTAGAAAGAACTGAGACTTCTTGTATCTCAAACTTGACTGCTCATGAGAATCAGTTGGAAGCTTACAAACAGCCCCCCACCCCAATGATCAGGCCTTTTCCAAAACCAATTACATGAGATAGGACCTAAACATCAGTATTTTTTAAAGTATCCCAGGCGATTACAATGTGCAGTCAATTCTCTTAAAAATATGATGTCAACAGAGCTTGATAACTATGTAATGGCATATATAGTAAGGAAGGGGGAGAAGTACAGGGTGATTCTCTAGCTTCTGGTCTAGGCAGCCACATAGATGGTAGATGCTTAAAAAGTTGTCCTAGTATGATTGTGTATTTGTCATTCCCAAGGTCCCCTGTAAATGTGCTATGTAAACAGCAACTACTCAAAAAATCTTTTTGGATAAACAAGTACCTGGGATGTAATGTCTGCTCAGAGGGGAAGATAAGAAGCAGAGGCTTGAATAGGTACAGTTTCTACCAACAAGTACAGTTTCTACTGGCAGGTAGAACAAGTTTCTACCGGCAGGTGCTTAGTAAAGGTTTGAAAGAAATCAGCAGTGATGACTGTAAACAAGTAATCTCCTGTGTGTAGATAGTGGACTTGAGTAATAGGCTCATATACATGTGAAAATTCAGACATATCCTTACCAGTAGTGCAGTTTTTAACCAAAACTAGTATTGTTACCGACCAGGATTCTTGGCTTGCTTAATAATAGAAATTGATCAGAGGTCAGACAAGAAATTCAGGCAAGGTTTTATTGGGAGCGAGAACTCCAACAGTTCCGTAGCAGTGGGGAGGGAGAACAAACAACAGTTTCCCTTGCTGGCCCACTCGCTGAGAGAGGGGCGAGTTGTTTCTTAGATGGGGTGAGAGTAAGGGTGTGTCCAGGGGTCGGGCGGGAGCGGTGGCTTAGGTGGTTTACCCACCCCTTAGGTGGTGTTTTGTGCAAGGGCCTGAGCAGTATCCTGCTTTTGCTCCGGCCTCTTCAAAAGTGGCAGTTGGGTTTTTTGGTTTCTTTTTGTCCAGAATTTGTCCCAACTGTGCATGCATGCAGTTACTTTTACTTTCACATAGTTTCTTTGTATTTTGTTGCCCAAGGAGAGGTGTGTCCAGGTGCAAGCATTGCAGCACTGCAGCAAAGGGTCCCAGGTCCCAGCCTGTCTCAGTATTTAGAAAATATAGTATTTTTTAAAATGTTGATTTGTAAAACTCACTATAAAATAGATTATGTTAGACTCTTGTAAGAATCACATGGTGTTAATTACTACTGCCATTTACCAAATATTTCCAGATCTCCTCCTCAGGCACACAGTGGAATTAGGCTTTCTGACCCCTTTGTGTTTGCAAAGGTCACATGACTAGTTCTGTCCAATGACTTGAAAGTAGAAGTGACTCTGGACCACAGCATTCAATGGCCAAGCATTTAATTAATTTAATTAATTTTATGACTCTCTGGAGTTCTTTTGTCACTTTGGCAGTTACCAACAATATCAAAGGCAATGGTGTCTGCTTCAACCTGGTTTTGTAAGCAGCTATGATGTGTCTGACTTTGAGGGCCATGAGCTAAAACTAAATCTTTGCTGTTTTAACCACTGAAATCTGTGAGTTGTTTGTTACTGCAGCATAAGGCAACCTCTCCTGATTGATAAACACTTTAACCCAGGAAGATTTCTCCCTCTAAATTCTTGATGCTTATCACCTGTATTTACTCAATTGTAGGTACTATATCTGCCTTTATAATACTTCTTTCATATTGTACATCTTCTTTGCTCTTCAGATACATGTTACTCATGTCTCCAATTAGAATACAAGCTCCTTCAGGGCAAGAAATGACTCTGGATAAGGTGTTTAACTTCTCTGAGAAATAATTTCTTAATCTGTTAAATGGGAATATTAAAAACTTCCCCACAGGTTTTCAGGAGAATTGAGATGTGCACACATAGAATATCAACCACAGAGCCTAATACAAAATAGAAAATCAAAAATTATAATTTTCTTTCCTTCTATTCATCTTTGTGATCCCCACAAAACTTAGCACATTGCTAACTGAAAAGATACACTTATGCACTGAATACCTACTATGTGCCAAGTCCTAACTATATGCTATTTTAACTCATATTAAATATGTATTATTTTCTCCATTTTACAGGTGAGAATATTGAGACTCAAGGAGATTAAGCAATGGAGTACTTTCACTGCTCAAATGGTAAGAACCAATATTCAAACCTAGCCTAATTCCAAAGCTTGTCCTTGTTTTCCCCTAAAGCACACTGCTTCCTTTGTTGATATAATTATGGACTTATGATTTAATTATGAATTTTATAGAAATAAATGTAGTTTGAGACAATAAGAAAAGTGATATCTTTATCTATCCATCTCTATAATAGTCCTCATTTCTATGAAGCTATTGAATGTAAGATATACTACCAATTAAAAGCAGTTTTTGGAAAGAAAATACTAACATATGAAAAGTAAATGTAGATTTTGTTTCACCTTGATTTTAAAAATTCAAGATGAAAGGGAAAAAGGAGATCAGTTAAAATTGATGAAATACCTTGATATAAATAGAGACAATGACAGGCACGATACCATGAGGGCATTTTACTTGTATGTTAATGACTTAAATCCTCAAAACAATCCTGAGAAAAAGTATCATTGTCTCCACTTAGAACTGAGAAAATAGAGTAACTGAGAAGTCCCACAACTAGTAAGAGGCAACCCTGCCAGACTTATCAACGTCATCTTTCTTTACCTGTTAGGCAGAGTTGATGCCTATTTGTGGGGAGTGGTTTGAGATTTCAGTCACTGGTCAGCCTCTTAAAAACACCTCCTCGTCCGTCTTTAGATGAAATCAGCTATGAGGCATTTCCTGAGATTGTATGATTGAGTGTGCTGACTACACTACCCAAATGTGCAAGGTCCCCAGGGATGTGTCCATGCAGAGCAAGGGAAGGAGCACCACATCCCTGCCTGACCCTCCCTCCCCTTGACTCCCACCTCTGCCCAGACAAGGGGCTGTCACTGTGTGTGTGTGTCTAAAACCTTGTGAGATAAGATAAGGTCACTCAGGGAGAGCCAGAGATAGCAGTTTCCTCAGCCTCAAAAGATAAGAAACTTTGAGCTATATAAGCGAGAAAATTAAAGCTGCAGACTGTTTGGCACCAGAAAACTAAAAAGATCAAGGTCCCAGGATGCCAAGAAATTGATGCTATCAAAGGGCTTGTGCTAATAAAATGGTCCAGCATAGAACAAGGATCTTTGCAAGTTGGAGGTGTGCCATTTGCTCCATTACTACCAAGACATCCTAATGATGTCATCTGTGCTATGAATGCCCATGCCCCTCTGAACAGGGGACAGCCTGTGACTGTCCTGTTACTGACACAGGACAGACTTTCCTGGAAATAAGGTTTTTAAGCAAAGGTATTCAATTCCACTTTGCTCAACCATTTTGGCTTCCTAGAAATTGACTAGTAAGGCTCATGTCAGCCCATCCCCAAGCTCAGTTACCTACCAGGCACGTGGGTCTGTTTTTACCTGGCTACATGGAGTAAAACTGTCTTCCAAATGTTCGCCAGCTAATGTAATGTGGAACGCATTGCTGCCTAATATTTATCAAAAGCTCTGCTGAGGGATACAGCCAAGAATGGCCTGATGGATATGCCACCCCCAGGATTCTACTAAACAGGCTGAAATATGCCCCCAGATTAGGCTCAGTCAATTTAAGCCTGAACTTGACTGTGTCCAGTCAGTTCCTTAGGGCATTGTTTTCACTGCCTCACCCTTTTACTAAATTGTGTCTTGGTGGGAGACCATTAAACTGGATTGAGGGTTACTGTAAGAAACTGCTCACAGTATTCATCACTGAGTCTACTGAGAGGTGTTGTTGAACGCATCAGTCTTTACATCACATATTGTACTCTTCTTGAGGATCCTGGGGAGAAAGTCCCGTCTGCTCCCAGCAATAAGAATAGAACTGATCCATTTATAGCTTATAAGTACTGTGAACTATGTAACAGGCAGGGTTTTAAAATTTTCCTTTTGGTTGCCAACTCTTACTAAATAATATTTTCAGCATAAATATTTATAATATGCACATTAAGTCTCATCCTTGCTATTCTTAGGTCTCCTGCCTTTTTCTCTTTATTATTTTACTCCTAATTTTAACCTAGTCCATCATGCTCTGTATTATGCAAGTTACTTTAAATCCTTTTTAGAAAAAAAAATTGGGGTTCTAAATAGACTTATTATACTGTGTTGATGGTAGTACTCTAATAAAAGATCCATTCCTTCATCTTTAAAGTGTTGTTTTTATGAAATTATTTAAAAGAAAATGGCTCTGGACAGGACTAAGTGAGGTAACATGTTAAACTGTCATCAGTCTCTTACACATCATTTTCTATTATTTGAATAAAAAATAGATATCTGGTTGAGGCTTATATTTGCTGTTGACATAAAATGGATGAGGAAGAAAAAATAGAAATAATGGCTTTATAACAAAACAGAATAACAATTTTCTGAGTTCCTCAGAGATCGGAATAATAGGTTGACTCCAAAAAAATGAAAGTTAGCTGAGTCATATGTCACGTCCTTCGTTTTAGTTCAAATAACCAATTGCACAAAGAGAGAAGGAGAAATCTTCAATTAACTAGAGTTGGAATGGAAAAAAGATCCAAGGAATTTGATTATTAGTTTACTATTTAAGTCAAAATGTGTCACCACTGATTATAAGGCTAATACAGTCTTAAGCAGGAGCCACAGAAGACCCATACCTAGTTCACAGTAAGGTAACAATCTCAGAGCATATTTGGCCCTGGTTAATCTATTTCTGGAATAGGGAACTAGTGCAGGATAATACTTCTTTTAATTGAGATAAATTTTTAGAGCAGTTTAAGGTTCACAGCAGAATTGAGAAGGAGATACAGAGATGTCCCACCTACTCTTTGCTCTCGCACATGTATAGCCTCCCTCATTATCAACGTCCCCCAAGAGTGGTATATTTGTTACAATTGATGAACCTACATTGACACATCATTATCGCTCAAAGCTCATAGTTTTCCTACGGTTCACTGTTGGTGTTATATATTCTATGGGTTTGAACAAATGTGTGACAACATGTATCCAAGATTATAGTATCATACAAAGTATTTTTACTACCCTAAAAATCTTCTCCCACCAACCTTAACTCCTGGCAACCTCTAATCATTTTACTGTCTTTATCGTTTTGCCTTTTCCAGAATGTCATATCGTTGGAATTGTATAGTATGGAGCCTTTTCAGATTGACTTCTTTCACATTGTAATATGCATTTAAGTTTCCTCCATATCTTTTCATGATTTGATAGTTCATGTTTCTTCAGTACTGAATAATATACCATTGTCTGGATGCACCACCATTTATTTATCTGTTCATCTAAAGAAAGACATATTGGTTATTTCCAACTTTTGGAAATTATAAACAAAGCTGTCATAAACATTTGTGTACAAGTTTTTGTGTGGACGTACGTTTTCAACTCCTTTGAGTAAGTACCAAGGAGCACTATTCCTACATCATGTAAGAGTATGCTTAGTTTTGTAAGAAACTGACAACGTCTTCCTAAGTAGCTCTACCCTTTTCCATTCCCAACAGTAATAAAAGATAGTTCCTGTTGCTTCACATCCTCATCAGCATTTGGTGTTTCAGTGTTTTGGATTTTGGCCATTCGAATAGGTGTGTAGTGGGTATTTTATTGTTGTATTAATTTCCATTTCCCTAACAACGTAAGATGTGGGACATCTTTTTTTGTGTATATTTGCCACCTGAATGTCTTCTTTGGTGAGATGTCTGTTAAGATCTTTGGCCCATCTTTGATTGGGTAGTTTTTTTTTTTTTTTATTGTTGAGTTTTAAGAGTTACGAGTACATATTGGACAACAGTCCGTTATCAGAAGTGTCTTTTGCAAATATTTCTCTTAGTCTGGTTTTTCTTCTCATTCTCTTAATATTGTCCTTCATAGAGCAGAAGTTTTAAATTGAAAGTCCAGCTTATCAATATTTCTTTCATGGATCAGGCCTTTGGTGTTATATAATAAAAAGTGATTGCCTTACACAAGGTCATCTAGGTTTTCTCATATGTTATCGCTTGTGAGTTGTGCAGTTTTGCAACTTCCATTCAGGTCTGTACTTCATTTTGAGTTCATTTTTGAAGAGGATGCAAGTTTTGTGTCTAGATTTTTTTTTTTTTTTGTATGTGGATGTCCGGTTGTCCCAGCACCATTTGTTGAAATGGCTGTTTTTTAACCCATTGTATTGCCCTTGCTTCTTTGTCAGAGAACAGTTGACTGTATTTATGTGGGTCTATTTCTGGGTT
Source organism: Delphinus delphis (assembly GCF_949987515.2). Lineage (NCBI taxonomy): Eukaryota > Metazoa > Chordata > Mammalia > Artiodactyla > Delphinidae > Delphinus > Delphinus delphis. Next base: position 66,847,219 of record NC_082699.1, on the reverse strand, counting down.
CTCTATTCTGTTCTCTATTCTTCCATCAGTAACACACTGTCTTGATTATTGAAGCTTTATAATTCTTGAAGCTGGGTACTGTCAGTCCCCCGATTTTGTTTTTCCTTTGAATATTGTGTTGGCTATTTTGGGTCTTTTGCTTTTTCATATAAACTTTAGAATGAGTTTGGCAATATCCACAAAATAACTAGCTGCGTTTTCATTGGGATTGTGTTGAATCTATACATCAAGTTGGGAAGAACTGACAACTTGACAATATTTTCTTCTTATGAATGCCTTCTATTGTTTTCTTATGAATGTCTTATCTACTTGTTTAGTTCTTCTTTTATTTCATTCATCAGAATTTTGTAGTTTTCCTTATATATATCATGTACATATTTTGTGGGACAATGATAATAAGTTACTAAGAATACTGAAAACCATGTCATTTGAGAAATTATTGAAAGCATCATGTTGTACTATGGTGAGATAGGTTGTGTCTTTGGAGTTGAAACATGGCTAGCCACTTGAATTAAATCTCTTCTACTAGCTATCTGATTCTTTGTTTCTAGTGAGAATTTATTTAGCAGATTGCTTTTCTCCCTAGGAGGAAAGAGCAACACATAGATGACATGGAGATCCATATGGGATCATGAAAAGTTAAAGAAGACAATTTTTAGAGACTGCTGAGAGCCAAAAAGTAGAGAAAAGTCTAAAAATTATATCAGAAAGGTAGTGGGAAATAGAATCTGCATAAAATTGAATTCATAATATACAGCTGAACCTTGAACAATGTGGGAGTTAGGGACACCAATCCCTGCGCAGTTGAAAATTCACATATAATTTTAAAGTTAGCCCTTTGTATCTGCCGTTCCACATCCACGGATTTAGCCAACTGCAGATCATGTAGTACTTTGGTGCATGTTTGTTGAAAATAATTTTCATATAAGTGGACCCGCACAATTCAAATGCATGCCTTTCAAGGGTCAACTGTACATACCAAGTGAGATAATTGTGTTTTAGAAAACAAATTATGATGGTCAGTATATCAGATATAAATATATATATTCCAGATCTTTTTCTACTTGAACAAAAACTAGACTATCAAATTCATGAGTCAAATCACAGAAACTGATAATCAGTTTTCCCGAATTAACCATAGTAGGCATAGTGAAAAGAAAAGGAGATGAGTTCAAATCCACACACTATCACTTAATAGTTATGTGAACTTAAGCAAGATTAACTCCATTCAACTTCAAGTTTTTCAAATGAAAAATAGGAAATTAAAAAGGTGCTTCCTGCCTAGCTCACAGGATTGACACATGACTTAAAATGAGATCATATTTTATAAAGTATTTTGCAAACCGTAATATGCTAGAAGACTATTAGTTTCATCGTGACTGTTGTGATTAAATAAATTTCATAATGATCAAAGGCACTGAGTAATTGTGGTCCTCAGTCTCAAGTGGAGCTTAGTGCTCAAGTCTAATGCTCCCAGGGGAGAGCCCTTGACTTCAAGAAGCATATATATTAATAATAGTGAGTCTGACAAGGAGAGAGGGATATAAGTGCTGAGGTGATTCAGTTTTTATTCCCTTGTCAGTTAATATAATAGTTACACCTAGAGAGAATACCATATTTATTTGGGAATATATATATAATATATATATATAATATGTATATTATATATATATATTTATATATTGATAAGACTTTGGGGATGAGAGAACTGACAGATAAATTCAGCTAATTAAGATGATTCTTCCACTGCCTTCCAAGATGTATGAGTCTTATTAACTCTACATCTTTTGTTTACATGGATAGCAGAATAGAATGAGGTTTATCATTTGAAAGCACATGTTATAATAACATAACATTTTTTATAAAGGAAGTGAGAAATCTGGATATCCATGATAACAACAAAAAATAAAAAAACAGAGGAAGGAGTATGAGAAAAGCAAATCCCAAGCGGTGACAAGGTCAAAAGTAACTTTCAACCATCGAAATATTTGATATAGTCTGTGCTGAGCAAAATAATGGCCTCCCAAACTTGTCCACAACTTAACCCCCAGAACATGTGAATATGTTATGTTATCGGGCAGAACGGAATTAAGGTTGTTATCAGGTGACTTGAAAATAGGGATATTAAACTGGGTTATCTGGGTGGGCCCAATTAAATCACAGAGTCCTACTCCATGAGAAACAAAGATCAGAGAGAAATGCAACATGAGAAAGACTCAGCCTCGTTACTGGCTTTGAAGATGGAGAAAGGAAGCCATGAGTCAAGGAAATACAGGTGGCCCCCCGAAGCTGGGAAGTGCCCTCAAATTACAGCCAGTAACAAACTGTCCCACAGCTACAGGAAACGGGATTCTGCCAACAACCTGAACAAGCAAGGAAATGGATTCTCCCCCGGAGCATCCGGAAGGGAATGCAGCTTGCCGACAGCACTTTGATTTAAGCGCAATGAGACCCCATAACAGATTGCTGACCTCCAGAGCTGTAAGGTAATAAATTTGTGTTAAGTCGTTAAGTTTGTAGTAATTTGTCATGGCAGCAGTAGAAAATTAATGCATAGTCTTCTTAGTATGATAAAGAGCACTGTGTAATGTGAGGCCTTCATACATATCTTAAATAGACTATTAAAAAATAAGATGTTTATTATGACTTGATTTTCCTAGTAATAGGAGTGATTTCTCATCCAACATCCAGGTGTTCCTAAGGCAAAAGTACAACCAGTTAAGCATGGCCAGGGGAATAGCTGAATGCTGGGTTACACATGTTCTAGAACAGCATAAGAATAGTCAGTAGAGATATCTTAGGAGAAGCACTGGCAGGAAATATCTTAAGAAGATGCTTTATTTGCCCCCAAGGAGTGAATGTAAGGGGGAAGAATATGGTGAAAGCAAAGATAAACAAGGTATTTCTGGCAGAAGATACATAAGTGGACAATAAGAACATGGAAAATTATTAAACATTATTAATTATTTGAGAAATGCCAATTAAATGTAGGGGATAACACTTCACACCCACTTCAAAAGATAAAATTTAAATACTGACAAAACCAAATGTTGATGAGGATGTAGAACAACTGGAACTCTCATACGTTGGTCACGGGAGTGGATAATGGGCTATAGAAAAGTCCATTTCCTTCTGGCCCTAAGCCCATGCTATGTTCACTATACTACAATGGTTAATTATTACAGAGCATCTAATGTATGTCAGACACTGTGCAGGGTCTAGGGACAGAAGAGTGAACAAGAACACAAAGACGCAGTTGCTGAAGTCATGGAATTCACAGTCTAGAGCAGGAAACAAATATTAATCAGAGAGCCAAAGAAATAAACATAAATTTAGAGTTGCAACTCTGACAAATTACAGAAAAATATATTTTGTGTTATGAGAACATATAATACTGGGGATTTATCTAGTGGGAATATCAGAGATTTCTGCATAGAAGTGATGTTTCACTGGGCATAATCCTTGGGGAAGGTAATTTTTTGTTTTTGCAGGTATTTTATTATTATTGATACGATTATTTTACTAGGAATGTCTAAAGTCAGGAAAACCACTGAATTGGAAGAATGTTAAAAACAAGATAGATGCCTATCTCTCTGAGAAAGGTAGATATCTGTCCTGCCCAGAGAGAACATGCCCACTCAAGGTCCCTTTTAATTTCATGATCTAGTTATTTTATGATATAATGTACTGGAAAGAATTAAAAGCAAAAACAAAGCACACAAAAAACCTAGGTTCACATTCCAACTCTATTATTAAATTCTAGCTCTAGAAATACAGAGATTCAGAGACATTAAATTCTTATTCAATATCACACGGCCTATAAATGATTGGGTTAGGCATCCTTGGACAACTCAGGCTTTTAATTAGAGTTGAAAGTCTTGTTTATTCCATAGTGAAGTAGCTATGTTGTCGCTGAGAGGCAGGGAAATAGGTGTAGGGAACATTGTCGTTTCTTTTTTTTCTTTTTTTATGTTAAAAAATATATATTTATTTCAATTTTCAGTTAAATTTTCAACTGTTACAGGCCATCATGATTTAAAAAAGAGGAAAAAAAAATTTGCGAAAGGAAAAGAAACCTTTTGTTTAGAGAACCATTGTCATTTCTTGCCCAGATTCCCTCTGGTTTACTTACCAGTTCTGTGCACACATCCACCAGTTTCTATATGTTTGCTCCTACTGCCTTACATCTACAATCTTCCAAGTGCTGTTTCTGAACTACTAGAGCCATTTGGGTTATGTGCACAGGAAGATGGAAGTTTCTTCCCCACCCACCCCATAACCCACAGCCAATGACTGACTCCTGTGGGAAGAGAAAAGCTCAGCTCCCTTGCCTTGAGGCTGAAGAAACTTTGATGTGTAATGTATATTGCAGAGAACTATGCAGGATTAGGCTGAGACTGGTACTTTGCCAGAAATTATACTCTTCCTGGGGTCCTTCTTCCCCATCCCTTACCAGTTTCTTCCTGGAACATTTCCTTAATAAATCACTTATACATGAATCCCCATCTCAGGATGTGCGTCTAGTGAATGCAGTCTAAGAGCAGGTGAGAACTTACCTCCCAGACGGTAGGTGAGAATCTCTGACCCAGCCTGAGAGAGGAAGAGGCTAACAAGGCAGGCTCCTGCGTTCTGGCAGAGCAGGGTGTGTTCTCCTCAGCAGGTAGACAACTCATCGCCTGTTAAAATTTCCACGTGATCTTGAAGGGAAATCCTCTGGTAGACCAATGACAAAGAGCAGTACCATCAAGCCAGAGGGAACTATCGGTGGCATCAGTGAGCACGAGCTACAGATACCCAAAGAGATGAAAGTCTCTGAAAGCTTGTACCCAGTCTAACTCTCCAACTCAAAATACATTGTACTAGAACTTTCCTATTTCCAAGGCTTTTTAGAGATAAAAGATTCCATGTCCTGCTTTATTTAAAACATTTCACCAGAAACCTATTCCATGACACAACCCAAATCCTGTCTTGAATTTAAATTTAGGTGCAAGCTGGTAAGAAAGGTGGAAGAGAAGTTTGTTGAGTTTCTATTATGTACCAGAAATTTTCTATGCAATGCCATTTAATCCTCCCCATAATACTCTTAGCTACCGTTACCCCCACTGTAAAGGTGACAAAAGTGAATCACAGATCTCTTAGGCAAATGACCCAAAGACACACGGCTTACAAGCCAAAGATCTGGAGTTTGAAATCACGTGTGTTCGGATACAAAGCTAGTACTCACTCCCATACATCATTCAGCCTCCTTCCTACAACCTGCAGACCCGAAGCTGATAGAGAAGTTGTCAACCTTTTTAAATTCTAAGACTCTTGTGTAATACTTCATTGAGAAGGCAAGGGTACAATCCAACTATGGTGACTTAAATAATATTGACAAGTATTATAACATATGAAAACTGGAGGTCAGCAGATTCAAGGCTGGTTCAACAACCTGACAATCTCATTAGGAGTCCAGAGTCTTCCCATCTTTCTGCTTTAGCATTGCAACCTCGTTGGTAAAGTCTCTCCTCATGACTACAAGATGATATTACAACTTCCAAGGTCAAGAGAAGAGATGAAAGGGAGCAAAAAGAAAAGGAAGGGCATCTTTGTGGGTGTCACTCTTGTATTTCATAAAAATATTCTTATAAATTCTCTCATCAGCTGTTGCCTCCTGTTACTTGCCCACCCCTCATTGCGAAAGCAACTGGAAAAGTAAATATCTGACAAAAGGAAATGAAACACTGTGAAAACTATGATTTGTTTCTAGCAATAACGTTTTATCTCATAGGGCTGGGAACATGGCTTTTAAATCAGCGTTTTACAAACTGAGAAAGAGGTATATGATAGTTGGTAGGAAAAAGCACTGTTTATTATATGGTGAGAAATAGATCTGAAAACTTAGCTTTCTGTCCACATTCTCCCAGTTCAGGTAAGCTCCTGAAATCCCTGGAGACACAGGGAATTGTTCCTGCTCCTACAGCTATATGCTGAGATTATGTCAGAGGGCAAGAGTTTGGAGGAAGGCCTGAAACAATAGCATTTGACACCTATTTGATTCATTTCTTGACAGCACCCAGGATGAGAATGAAGAAGAGTGATAAGAGATAAAGAGAATTTTCTTTGTTTTCATCCTGTTATAGCTACTGACCCCAGTCATGCATACCCCAAAGGGACAAAGTTCAGCCCCACTGCAGCCAGCACATCAAGTGAGTGCAATATTTTTAGTAAGAGCAATGGCCAAGTACAACAACCAATCGGGTTTTTTTTAAATGACAACCCTAGTCCCTAGAAACTCATCTCTTTCTGCTGCCATCTGGTATCACCTACAATGAACTTGACCCTGGCACAGATGAAGAGAAGGGAGTCTTTTATTTTCAGAGTCCTACACGTTAGAGAGAAGGAAAATATAGAAAAGGGAGAGAGATTGAAAGTTTGGCAAATCCAGTTCTGGAAAATGGACAAATGTGGAGAAATTATGTGCAGAATTTGACACTGAGATTTTGAACAATGATAAAGGTCCAGGGCGGTTCAAACGCCACACTGCCTGAAATGGAAACTTCTGTGTGATAACGTTCTTATTAAGTGGCAGAGGCACATCCTGAAGTACAGAAGTGACTCCCTTTTCATCTTATGGACCTAAAATTTTATATAGACTTCCATAGATTGCAGTAATCATAGTAAATATGTGTTAAGCATAATCTGCTTGATACGTTTTGTTTTACACCTTTCAGCTAGATTACTTCTTTTAATACTTATAAAAACAACTCTATGGAAATGACACTGTTATTATTTCCATAGTACGGATGGAAACCGAGGAGCAGGAAGTTCACAAAACTGGTAACTGACAGAGGCAGGATTTGAACTCAACAGAGCTGGTGTTCTCACCTACTAAGCTAGATCTTTCTAGAAATGAGGTCCCCTTAGTATAGTCATCTAGCTGGATGTTAATAGGTACACCCCCCAACATACACACATGCAAACAAAATGGCTGGTGGTCAAAAACATTTGGGAAATGCTATTTTAGGCAGTGTTAAGCATCTTCCAAACTTACTGACTCAGTAGTCTCTTATTTTCTAGAGAATATTTGGAGATGGATATTTCATGTAATCGGCTTCAGGATGAGAAGCTTTAAAGACAACCTGTAATGAATTCAGATAGGGATAAACCTCCTCAAGGCAGCAGTCATCAAGTTCTCATTATTTCATCAGTCTGTTCTAGTCTTGACGCCATTTCAAGAAGATAATAACAATAAGTAAAATAATAGTAAATAATAACATTATTATCTGAGTTTAAATGTTTTCAGTGTGCTGGGCATTACTTTAAATGGCTTCCATATGATTTCTTATTTATTCTACATAACAACTTGATAATGTAGTGACTATGCCCTATTCATTATTCCCATTTTGCAAATGAGGGAAACAAGGGAGGAGATATGGGGAAATATGTATACGTATAGCTGATTCACTTTGTTATAAAGCAGAAACGAACACACCATTGTAAAGCAATTATACCCCAATAAAGATGTTAAAAAAACAACAACAAAGATCTTAAATAGGGCTTCCCTGGTGGCGCAGTGGTTGGGAGTCCGCCTGCCGATGCGGGGGACACGGGTTCGTGCCGCGGTCCGGGAAGATCCCACATGCCGCGGAGCGGCTGGGCCCGTGAGCCATGGCCACTGAGCCTGCGCGTCCGGAGCCTGTGCTCCGCAACGGGAGAGGCCACAACAGTGAGAGGCCCGCGTACCACAGGAAAAAAAAAAAAAAAACAGATCTTAAATAACTTGGCCAAGTCTCAAGTAATAACTGCTACCTATATATATATATATATATATATATATATATTTGTTTTGTTTTGTTTTGTTTTTTTGCGGTACGCGGGCCTCTCACTGTTGTGGTCTCTCCCCTTGTGGAGCACAGGCTCCGGACGCGCAGGCTCAGTGGCCATGGCTCACGGGCCCAGCCGTTCTGCGGCATGTGGGATCTTCCCGGACCAGGACACGAACCCGTGACCCCTGCATCGGCAGGCGGACTCTCAACCACTGCGCCACCAGGGAAGCCCCCTGTCACCAATATTTTAATTCAGTCAGAGTGACTTAGTCGAAATGAAAATTCAGATTTTTAAGACCCACATAATTACCTGCAGAGTTTTAATTCAACCCTTTAGAGAATGAAAGGATTAACTGGGAATGACTAAAACTACAAGGATTACAATGTTCTGTATTTAATGAATGAGCTAATTTTAAATAAAAACATAGTAGACAAATTATTAATGCTATGGGATGTTGCTCTGGCATTAGCTTTTAATTCCACCGTGTTAGTAACAAGATGCATTATTCAGCCAGGTATAGCCACAGGGAAACCTTTGTCTCTGTCACTTCTGGCTGATGGTTTTCTTTTTATAATCACTGTTGTCGCTCGTATACGTTTGGACCCGAGTACACAGAGTTGAATTCATTGTTCTCCTAAGTTCATGGTGTGTCATCACCATTGTCCATGCCAGGGCTCACTTTTACTTTATTTCACCATTATTTTCACTTATCTGCCACCTTTAATTCCACTCACCAGCCCTCATAAAGTTCACTGTAGTGCACAGTATATTTTTGTTTGTTCATATGTTTGGTTTTAGAAAAACACATATCTTTGGCTAAAGAAAGATATGCTTTTTGCCTGGCAATGGGCCCACCTGTCTTTTGAGCACCGTGACTCTCAGCTCTGTGCCAGTCCCTCTCCCTACAGCAGCAAACTATCTGACTTCTGAGAACTTTCTGATCTGAGCCCCTCTGACTTTTAATGAAAATGATGCATTGTTTTATTTATTTTTCTTTGTTTTGTTTTGTGTGGGGCTTGGGTTGAATTAGGCAAGAAAAGGTCTCTCCCATTTTGCTGGATAACCGTCCTCACGCTCTGTTCTGTACAATACATGCAGATAACACTAAATACTCCTTTAATATAAGCTGTGTCTGCTCATAGCTTATATTTTAACAATTTTATCTCATTTTTTATAGACTGCATATTTTCTGCCATTTTTTTCTAAAACAAACCTTACCTATAGTTTATTGAATTAATTATGTTCCCATCCATCCTAAGCCTCTGAATTACTGCCCCCACTACCTGGAACACATCTCTCTCAGCACTCTCCATTCCCCATTCACACTTACTAACTCTGCCCATAGTTCATTTCATCTGTAGAATGAATGACTTTGTAGAATGAATGAGTGAATGAATGACGAGCATTTTTGAAGGAGAGTATGTGCTGTTTAATCAAATGATCCCTGCAGAGATCACTGGCAAACAACCTTGTCTGCCCTATATTTTGCTGCCCAACCTAACTGAGTGAGGCTGGCAGAACTACTTTATAGTGACATCCATGAGCTGTTTACCAAAACGTGTGTCTTCATGGGTGTGCCTGGAAAACCCACCAGGTTACCAAGAGACAGTTTTAAGTCCAGGATGGATTTTTCAAGCTTAGTGCAGAATTACAATTATGAACAAGGGTACAGTCAAGGTTACTCATACACTTTAGATCTAGAAAATGCTGCACTTACTTGAGATTTGGTATCTGATATCTGGAAATAAAACATTGTTCATCACACCTAATTGGATAATAATTTGATATTTAATGGTGCAGTGCATCCTGCTGTTAATCCTCTCTTCCTCAGTCCCTGTTCTAATGAGATTAGCACTAAATCAGTATCCTGGCTCTCTGAATCTCTTGAGAATCAAACAGTGGTCTTTATCATTACGACTTTCCACAAGGTAATGAGGAAATTTTCCCTGAATATTTGATTGGAATATAAATAAAATCAACATTCACTGGAAATGGGACCTTCGAGAATTTGAGCAGTTCACCGTCCTCACGCTCTCCTCCTGCACGGGGTGATTGCCTTCCTGAGAATGGGCCCCTCTGCCAATCTGCAAGCGAGGAACAGCCCAAACTTAGACCAAGGACCTTGCACAAACTCTATACCCTATAGGAAGTTCCTGCTGGTATTACTTTATTTGGAACAGGGCTTGTGGAACCCATGCTTAAGGGATTTGTCCAAAACAATGGAGATCTTGGTGCAAAGCAAGTAAGAGGAGGCTCATAGCTCTATGATATAGGCAAAATGACAGAGTGTGAAGTTTAATAGAGAGAACCAGGAAGAGGCAGGCAAGAAGAGTCCTCCTGGGATCACAGTCAACCTTGGGGTCCAAAAGCCTGTGTGCATGAACTAGGCTGCTCTCACACAGAGGCAGTCAGAACAGGATGTGAGGCAGACTTCAAAGCATTCCACGAGCCATACACAGACCCATTAACACAGGGTAGAAATCTCACTGGTATAAACTCTGACAAAAAGAATCCCACTGACTGAACGTTGAACAATAAGCTGTTCTGACCCACGGGAGACTCCTAGGAATCAAGGCTTCAAACTAAAATCACATTCTTCCCTGAAAGTCTTGAAGATTTTGTGCATATCCAAGGCTGCACCCTCTTGAGAGCAATCAGAGAAGGAATCTCCAATTTCCTAGTTCTCAGCTGAATTGCAGCAAAATACATAAATACCCTGAACTTTGATAGCTACCTTCAAGCCACGTGCAAATCCTTTGGTAAAGGGCAAAAATGTGACTGGTTAACAGACCTTAAGTATAGTCTTTGACCAAGGAGTAGCTTATGCTGACCAGAGGTGAACTCCGAATAGCCAAGCTAAAAGATAATATCAAGGGGAAAAAATATCTGAACGTGGATATCAGAGGCAGCAAACTGCAGGGGAGATAAACTTGGCAAAATTAGTTCAGCCAAGTTGTTAAGCAAATAATCAAATAAAAGAACAAACCAAGGAATAGTGGTTAGTATGCAGAGTTGTTACAATATATTATCTAAATTGTAGAGTTTTCAACCAAAAATTACAAGATGTGCAAAACAAAAACGCAAAAAAGGAACATGTGACCCATATACATGAAAAAAATCAGACAAATAGAAACTGCCCTTGAAGGGACCACAGTGAGATACACTTTATACCCTTTAGGGTGGCTGTAATCAAAAAAGCAGAAAATAGCAAGAGTTGGCAAGGAAGAGGCGAAAGTGGAACCCTGTATACACTGCTGGTGGGAATGTAAAATGGATCAGTTGCTGTGACAAACAGTTCAGTGCTTCCTAAACAATTTTAGCATAGAATTACCATATAACCCAGCAACCCCACTCCAAGGTATATATCCCAAAGAACTGAAAACAAGTATTCAAGCAGATATTTGTGCACAAGCATTCATAAAAGCACTATTCTCAATAGCCAAAAGGTAGAAATAACTCAGATGTCCATCAGTGGATGAATGGATAAACAAAATGCAGTATATCCATGCAATGGAATATTATTTGATCATAAAAAGCAATGAAGTATTAATACATGCCACATGTGGATAAACTTCAGAAACATTATGCTAACTGGAAGAAGTCAGGCACAATGTTCAATATCTCATTAATCCCATTCTGTGTGTTTTTCATCTCAGACATTGTATTTTTTTTATATCTAGAGATTTAATTTGTCTTTATTTATATCTACCAAGTGTAAGGTTGTTTAGAAAATCAGTGGAAGACTAGAGAAGCAGGCTATAGGCTGGACTTCCAAGAAAAGTTTCTAGTGTTTAGAGTCACAATGTCTCTGTTCTGGTTGTAAGAACGTCCATTAACGCTGTGGAGAATTGCTAAATTGAGAAGCCGCTCACCCCAGAACCAGGCTGCATATGGTTCAGGAAAGCTGCCACCTCCACTAGAGAAAGTCACTGACTGAGGGGGTGACTAATGATTAGCTACGTTGCCCTAGCTGTGATCCAAGCCAGAAAAATGGATGCCTAACCTTATCCACTCCTTATCCAGTTCCAAATGTAGATCAAATGCAAATACTATATATTGGAACAACTTAAGTCGCATCTCTACCTATACCCACAAGGAGGGCTAGAAATGCCTTCCTTTACAGTTTCTGAAATATGGAAGGCATTCTAGAAGAAAGCATGAATGAATGTTGAGCAGTCATTCTATATATCTTCCATAGTTTCACAGTATAGATAAGAGATGGAAAGAAGCCAGATTATGAACTTTTGATCAGACTACATAAAACTAGGCAGTACCTCAAACTTTTTACTTTTTCTTTTTGATCACTTGAGTCAGTCAATACATTATTTTATTGGGCTTAAGCCAATTTTAATTGTTTGTTTTTTGTTTGTTTATCATATGCCCGAGTCCTAATTGATAAACTTTAAGGTTTCTTCCAACTCTAGTGTTCTGTGACTCATTTTACTTCGCTCAAGAAATTTATTAGCAATGATTTTGGTGGGAAGGAAATGCAATATTAAACAGGAATAACCTAGATCAAAATTGTCAGTAACCTAGAGCCTATCTCTCTCCTTCTCTTTTATCCTAATATCATCCCTCATCCTTATTTTGGTTTACCATCCCTAGAGAGGGCAGAGTGCCCTAAAACAGCCATAGGATATTTAGTTTGGCAAATTTTGAAAAGGTTTTAGCACTTTTAATGCCCTGATAAGAAGACTAGGGATAATAGAATGTGTCCAATTGTGTAGACAAAGAGATAGTTGAGTTGAACTTCTTTTCCTTGGGTGAGGTTGGAGATAAGATTTCTGTGGTAGAGTACCCAGTGGGAAAGTTGCATTAGGTAGAATTGAAACAACGCAGTATAAATGCACTTTCATTAAGTCCTGGGAATACAAAGACAAGCAATACAGGGTCATTCAAAAGACTGCAAGCAGCTAGTTCCCCAACTAGGGAGAACAGCAAAGTTTTGGAAAGCATATCGAGGAAAAACTCTTCAAACTTCACATTTCCAATGGGGATAAATCTTTCTCCAGGAAGTAAAAAGCTGTGATTTTGGTTAGATTTCTTCTGTTCTATACTCTCCAAGCATGCTGCATTTTCCCTTGATAGCATTTTATTATAGTTGTGCATAATTATTTGTCTAATTACTTGGTTAATCCATGTCCCATGATAAACATCAAGTTCTATAGGGCCAAAGATGATATCTACCTTGCTAATTTCTATATTCCCAGAACTATATTCCCAGAGCCTGGAAAATAGGAAATCAGATAATAAATATTTTTTGAATATAGTTGAATGAAACTAGTGTCCTGACTTCAAAATCAGGGCAAAAGTTGGAAGCAATTACCTTCCAAATTTTCTTCCCCCTCTGTATCTTCTAAGCAAAATCTTCCTCAAATACCAAATTCAAGATTAAACAAAATAACGTCTTTCCTCCCTAAATAATCAGAAGCTTAATGATAAATATCTAGAAAGTACTATGCTTGCTGTCACACCAGTATTCCCTAACTCCCATTTATATGCATTTCCTATGTGTTTGATATCCAGATTTCAGCTTTAAATATATGATTCAATTTAACCTTCATCACTATCTTCTAAGACTATTGTCTAAGATAAGTACCACCATTACACGAATGAAGAAACTAAGGCCTAGCGAGTTTAAAGAACTTGTTAGAAATTGATAGAGCTAAATATGAACTCTGCTCTTTTTCATTCCAAAGTTAGAGTCAGTCCCAGGTTGACTGGGCATATCATCTTCCAAAATGAACTGGGCCCCAAATTCTTCTCTCACTGATTTAACTACAGAGAAGCTGGTGTAAATTCTGTTTCGTCTCTGGCCTTAACAGTGTTCAAATGTGATTTCTAGCAGTGCAGTAATTGTCCCCCAAATCCCATCACAACTAAACAGTTTGGACAAACCAAGAAGTTTATTCCAATGGGATTTTATGTGACATAGGAAAACCCAACAACTCTCCCTGGAAGACAAGACAGATGGTACATGCTCTGGTTATGGGTCCCACACCTCCATTTCTGGAAGAGGTGTATTATTTTAGCTCTAAATCTTTAAAAGCTCCTTGGTAAATTCATAGCAAACACTCTTAGGTTTGTTTCGTTTGCAGAGCAGAATGGTGGTCTGCACTTTTAAAATTATGATCTCTCAGAGGATCCGTATCCCTTTGTTACATAGCACAGTAAGAACTGAACATTTTCATTTTTAATTTTCCAATGACAATGACAGTCTAGACACCTCAGATGAAATATGCCTTTGAATTACTAGGTAGTTCCACAGGAGGTAGAGACATATTATGTTTTGATGCAGACATGCTCTTTAAAAGCAAGATGCAACAATCCTATCTTTTAAATACCTGGTGAGAAAGCAGAATAAAATTGTAACTTTTAGGGGATTATAATTAAAAGTGAGGGCCATAGTCAAAGAACTTTGTTTTTGCACCATAAGCTTTGCTCTGCTTTCTAACTTCTGGGGCTCATGGGGTCGGATTCCCAGAGCTCTGTCAATAACGTGGCTCACTAGCAAATTTGATGTGTTTTCTCAACTGTAACAGAGCATGTTAGCATAACATTTGCACACAGCTCCCAAAGGATCAGAAGGAGTCTAGAGGTTTATATTAGCATTTTGAAGATTGTGATTATTTCAAAGTTTTGTAAGAAGGTAGAGAACTCTCAGTGAGAACCATCTGAAGCTTGAATAAGATTCCACCCAGCTATTTCATCCAGGATACAGCTGCAAAAAGGTATTCCTCTACAGTGGATTCACAGAGTCTTGGAAGGATGAACAATTTCAGTTTCATCTAATCTGGTCTGAGTTTTATTGTCTTATGGGGACCAATCTATACATGGAGAAAGACCATCTGTGACATCCACTAACAAGGGTTCTACTTAAAAATCTACTGTTGTCATTAAAGAATCTTGACTTTGGGGAGCCGTTTGTCCTGTATGAAAGCCAGTGGTACATATTAGTAAATGATATATACAACACCTACATGTTCAGCTTACGTCTTCTATTTTGCAACAGGCATCCAGCTTCCTAGACCCAGGATACCTAAGTATGTCATCATCTTAGGAGACATCAAAGTCTATGTGAAAATCCTACCAACATCATTTAGAGCTCTTGCGGGTCCAAATGAACAAAAACCCCAACCCAAACTGATGTAAGCAACAAAAAACGTTTAATGGCTCATATAACTGAAAGATGCAGGGATAAAGTACATGTTAGAAAAGCCGGTATCTTTTTTTGTTTGGGGCACATTTAGATCTTCTATGGCATTTGAATTTTGACCATTACTTTTCTTGAGAAATCTCTCTTTGCTTGACCTCTATGAGTTCACTGTTCTTATTCTTTCTAATACCTCATTGACTATTCCTTCATGGACCCCTCCGTTTCTTCTAACCACCCAAATGTTGGTTGTCTCCAGACCTGGGACCGTGTTCATCTCTTAACATGTTTTCCCTTAATGGCCTCATCTGAAAACACACACCCAACTACCATCTTTACACTATCAACTCTTAAATCTACATTTTCAAGTCTAAGCTCCCTCTAGATCTTCTCATTGTATATCCATCTTCCTCCTCAATGTCTTTATTTAACTGCTCTACAGGTACGGCCAACTCAATGTAATCCATCTGACCCACTCTTCCAGTTTAAGATACAAATGAAACCACATTTCTTTTATACTTTAAACTAATTGTTCAAATTTTCACCAGCCCAAATAAATCTAGTCCTTCTTCTCAAACTCCAGATGGAAAAGAATAGTTATAAACCCCTCCTACCCCACTACTAGCACCATTGTTTCATTGTGGCCACATGGATGGCTTTTAAACACTGGGCTTACCCATACTTGTGGACACTTATTCACTACAACTTTATTCCTTTACTAATTTAAATATGGGCCAATTTGCAAACTTCAAGTTTGCAGCTGTTTGACAAATAGTCAAATACTTAGAAACTGTTTCCCAGGTCGGTTGGTTACACCCAAACCAGCCCTTCCCCATGAATTCAGACCATTTTGTTAATCCTGGAAGAGTCAGTCACCAAACCAATTTCCTTTCCCTCCTATCGAGTCCCATTTGGAGCCCTGGTGTTCTCCTCCCAGTGTGTTGTTTGTTTGCTTGTTTTGCTTTGTTTTTGGTCAGTGCCTTATCAATCTTAGACAGTGGGTTTTTCAAATTTGGAATCTCAGAGAGCAGAGGTTGGGGATGTCTGACTCTTGCCTTTTTGGTGTGCTGCTTACAGTATCATAGGGCACAGTTGTACCCAACCCCCAATATAATGGGTGACTATTCTCCTTACATACGCATAACTAAGAAGGGATACTCAATGATCTGTAGCAGAAAAAAGAAGATGACTTTCTCTCTCTACCCATATGAACGTGCTGACAGAGCCTCTTACCAAACAAACAAATCAAATCTATACTTCAGTCGGTACCCGGACACCTCAATATGCCCAATTGAAATTATAACCTTTTCCCCCACAATTTATTCCTTTTACTATACTCATCATATATATATACATATATATATATATACTATCTATATCTGCAATTCCAGCCTCAAATGTGGGAAACCTTCTAGTCTTCTCTCACTCATGCACCATCCACATCTAATTTTACTTCATCATCTGGAATCAGTTTCTTCCCTTCTACTTTCAATGTCTTAGTCATTCATTCTTTTTTTTTTTTTTTTTGCAGTACGTGGGCCTTTTGGAGCCTCATCTCCAGCTACTCCTCGATATAGTTTGTAAACTCTCCAAACTTCATATAGTTCACCAGCCACACCACAGTGTTTCCCACCCCTTTGTCTGTACACATGCTAGTCTTGACACCAGCAAAATCCACTTTTTCCTTTTCAACTGAATTGACCTCTTTCTCCTCCTGCAAAACGTAGTTCAAGTACTTCTAAATTTAGGAAATATTTTTGGCCTTTCTGTCTGGTTTTGATACCATTCTCTAAGTAACAGAGCTGTTTATCGCATCACAACATGAAGGCTGACCTATTTGTTCATCTCCTCCTCTAGGCTATAATTTCTTTAACATAAATACCATGTCTTATTTCTCTTGACAGTCATGTCAGACAGTACACTGCCTGTCACCTAATGGGTGTTTCATAATATTGACTTGAAAGAATGAATAGCATGGATAAAGTGTCTAGAACAGTGTCTAACACATCACCAGTGCTCAACAAACGTTAGTTTCAATTCACACCTTTCCTTCTTGTCCCCTAACTTTGTGTTGCTTTAGTAAGCTGTATAATTAGTTCTCACTTACACTGTAGGAGCTATTTGCCCCAAGAAAAGTGAAGATTTGTAGTTATTCAGATTTGCTGATCTGAATTATTATTTTATTAGTCGTAGTAGTAGTTATATTTTCTAATAAAGTTTACCAGTTATTTGCCAAGTACTCTCTTCTTTTTGTGCTGTCCAGGTACAATTTCTGTCAGTAATTTGCCGCTGAGAGAGAGAATACAAACATGAAACATGGTGCTTAGACTTCTTATAGAGATAACTTCTACCATTTATGGTTGCTATTGAAACAAGATCTGACACAATTTAAGAAACTATCCATTCAAGAAATAGAATTGGGGATTTGGAAAGCAAGACACCTTGGCGCCAACTACCACAATAAGTCAAGCTAGACTTCTATTGAGTCTTATTAATTCCCTATCTCCCCCATCTACTTATAGCAATTCCAGTGTGCATCATATGGGAATATGATATTTGGGGTCATTTTGATATCACAAAGAAAAGGATCCTGAAGTCAAAACCAACATACAGAAGAGGCAATTCTCAGATTAAACAAATCATGCTTTCTTTCAATTCTCAGATTAAACAAATCATGCTTTCTTTATCTCTGAATTTTTTGAGTTACAAGTAACAATTATCATCACCATCATCATTAGCATCATCATTTTTCCCAAAATATACAAAATGGAAGGTTTTTATAGGCAAAAGAGGGTAGGACAAAGAAGTTGAAAGGGTAGATTATTTCAGGCAAGGTCAGCTTCCTTCAGGGGACAGCAAGGGATCTCTGGCAGACTACATCACTAGTGCTGACCAGGAAATTCCAGACTGGTTTAAAATTTCCCTCCTGAGAAAGGTTGAAACTGCACTAGGTTAGGTGTTAAGTTTTGGTGAGGCTTAGCACAAGTGACTCTATTTGGGGCTTGTTGTTTCTTTTTAACACTAACAAACTCCCAAGATAAGTGTCATTATTTCTACTTCTCAGATCTGGATTCATGGAGAGATTAAATAACTTGTCCAAGGTCACCCTAGCTGTTCAGGTTTTAAATAGGCTCTAAGTCTAATAAGTCTAATAAGAGTCATTTAAGAAAAATGCAAAAAGAGACTTGGACGTCGGCATTAAAAGTCCCTATTTAAAACTATATAATGAGTTTCTTGAAGATAAGATCTGAGTGTTAGTTATCTTGGAATACTAAATAGCTGGCACCTGGTAGGGATCCCGTAGTTAAGTAAAGTTCCTATAGGCAGGCCATGGGACACAATTTGGGGCAGGATGTGTTGCCATTGTCTATGTATTAAAATGTTTCTTTTATTTCCTTCTTACGACGGAAACCATGTCATGTTCAATTTCATATTCTCCCTCTGACATCTGACACAGCCTTCCATTCCCATAGTACTCTCTTCAAACCCCTATTCCAGACCTTTAATTAATCTGCTATGTGTTTAAGTCATGGGTGCTTCTTAAATAACATGCATTTTTATTTGTATATATCCATAACCCAGTGAATAATACTTTAGGTGCTTATTGAATATATGTTATACAAATCAATAAATATGCTTGGGGTGGATTTATCATGTAAATATATTTATAAATAAATAGACTTGAACGGAATCAAGTTAAACTGTTGAATAACCTTAGTAAAGATAAACTTGCCCTATTCACCAGTACCTGGCACAGAGTAGAATACTTAGTACATGCTTAAGTATTTGCACTTTAGTATGGGATCCAGATAAGTGAAGCCTTCACTTATTTTCTAGAGGACTAAAAAAGAATGGGGTAGCAGAAGCAAAGATTATATAGTTTGTGGTGGATTTTTAATATCAGATAACTTGTCCAGTATCACTGCCTTACACAGGGAGCCATGCTCACCCTCATCTGCCGGTCTTGGCACATAGGATTAACTCTCTCTAGTTCCCTAGAAATCTTTTCTCGAAAGTAAGTAACTGCCTAAACAATAAAAGTATCATCTCCATATATGCAAGTGTAATAAGTAAGTTCTAAGCTTCTTGATAACTTTATTCCTTTGTACTTGAGAGATACCTTTTGTAAAATTTCATGGAAGAAGACTCAAAGTGTTCACCTATAGCATCCATCTTCAAATGGGATCAATCTTTTAAATTCACTTTATAAGGCTTCCCTGGTGGCGCAGAGGTTGAGAGTCCGCCTGCCGATGCAGGGGACACGGGTTCGTGCCCCGGTCCGGGAGGATCCCACATGCCGTAGAGCGGCTGGGCCCGTGAGCCATGGCCGCTGAGCCTGCGCGTCCGGAGCCTGTGCTCCGCAACGGGAGAGGCCACGGCAGTGAGAGGCCCGCGTACCAAAAAAAAAAAAAAATTCCCTTTATATTAATAGGGCATTTTGGACCTTCAAATGATTTCAGCAACATGTTATTTCTGTTAATATCCACAATGACCTTCAAGGGTAGTACTATTTCTCTGTAGCAGATACTGGGTTGTGAGGGAGAAAAAAAACAGCCCCAGTAGCTGACCTACTCACTGCCAGTTAGATCTGGTTCTCCTTTACTGAACATTAACAATGTCACAAAATCATCAACATCAACAATGACACTGGGATCTCATAGATCCCAGGCATGTTTGATCTCTCTTGCTGCAGCAAGCACAATGAACATAACTTTGTTTAACTACAGGTGTGTTCCTTGTAGTTTTAGACTGGTAGACATCCAGTTACTTATCCAGATCTATCTTTCATCTCACTTCCTTCTGGCTCCAGAGCTATGAATTTCTTTGGTATATATTCTCCTCTGTGTGACTGTTATATTGTAATTTATAATAAGAAATACATATTTGGTCTTTGTCTCCATCCCCAGTTCTGGCAGAGAGCTTCTAAAACCCTTGGGATTTCCTAAGTGGTGAGAGAAATAAATGTGTCGTTTGTTATATTAATGAGGAAACTCTTGGAAAGCCCCTCTGTCACCTAAGGATGGGGGGACTGGTTACCAGGGAACCAGCCATGTGATTGGAGGGTTGGGACTTTCAGTTCTACCCCTCAACCTCCTGAGAGGGGAGAGGGAATGAAGGTTGAATCAATTGTCAGTGGCCAGTGATTTAATCAATCATGCCTATGTAATAAAGCCTCCATAAAAAGCCAAAAGATGGGATTCGGAGAGCTTGCAGGTTGGTGAACATGTGGAGATGAAGGAAGAATGGCACACCTGGACAGAGCATGGAGGCTCCAATCCCGTCCTACATACCTTGCCCTATGCATCTCTTCCATTTGGCTGTTCCTGAGTTATATCCTTTTATAATAAATCAGTAATCTAGTAAGTAAAATTCTCTGAGTTCTGTGAGCCACTCTAGCAAATTAATCAAATCCAAGAAGGAAGTCGTGGAACCTCTGATTTATAATTAGTTGATCAGAAGTACAGGTAACAACCTGGATTTGTGACTGGCATCTGAAGTGGGGGTGGGGGGGCAGAAGTGCAATCTTATAGGACCGAACTCTTAATCTGTGGAATCGGATACTATCTCCAGGTACATAGTGTCAAAATTGAGTTGTATTGTAGGACAGCCAGCTGGTGTCAAAGCATTCCTTGTTGGATGTGTGGAGAATATCCCCCTGACACACACACTGAAAATTGGTCTCAGAACACCAAAAGAGTGTCCATGACATGAGAAAAAATTGAACGATTGAAGAAAAAAAAAAAACAATTCTCTTTCTGAGAATAGTGGATCTTTATTAGTTTAGGACAGGGGTTGGCAAATTTTTTCTGTAAAGAGCCAGAGAGTAAATATTTGGGGGGTTGTATGGGCTATATGGTCTTGTTGTAGCTTTTCACCTCTGCCATTGTTGTGTGAAAGCAGTAACAGATAACATGAGTTTATGAAAATAGGCAGCCAGCAAGATTTGGCCAATGGGCCTCATTTCGCAGTCTGTGGTTTAGGCCAACAATGGAAATTCTATTAACACATTAACTACTGTCATAGAAGGGAGCTTGTGGCCCATATAGGGCAAGAACATGTGGAAATACTTTGGCCATGGGGAGACTCTGAGAAACACTCTTAAAAAGAGACACATCAAAGAAATAATCCCTACTGGATGTTTGTGAGTGAAGTTGTGGCACCTGGAATTCTCGAGGCATCTCCGGAGCACAAGGAGAGCTAGCCCTCAAGCTGAAAGGTAGAAAGAATCTGGTCCACTGACTTGCTTAATTAACTAATTCTGGGGTTTTTCTACTGAGATTTCTTTGAATCCTTTTATTGTTTAACCAGTTTTGAATTGCTTAGCTGCTACTTATCTCTATCTTGCTGATGTGGGAAATGAGGATTAGACACTGAAGGTGACTTATTTTAGGTAAGACCTGGGATGGCCTTATTACTCACTTCCTCTTTGAGCTCATTGCCCTCAACTTCATGCAGAAGATACCAGTTCTCTCTCTCTTTCTCTTTGCTGCTTTCCTCCCTTCCTCCCTTTCTTTCTCCCTCCCTGCTTCCCTCCCTTCCTTCCTCCCCTCCCTTCATGGAAATAGTGTACAATTGTGAAAAGCAGAGCTCTGGAGTCAGAGGACCTGACTGTATTATGGCCCCAGCAGTTACTAGCTCTGTGAACTTAGGCAAATGAATTAACCAGGCTAAGACCAGAGACTTTAGGATAATACAATCTACCTCATATGGTTATGGAAATTAAATCTAAAAAAAATATAAAGTACTTAGTACGGGGACTGGCCCATCATGATCACTCAATATCATTATTCTCTTGTCATTTAGTTTTAGATTTTTACTGGCTTTAGAATATTTCTAATAGGCTGCTGTCACCTTAGACTGAATGTGAATAAAACATTATTTTCTGTCTTTATACTAAACCTTTCTGGTTGAACAACTTGCACAGATAATTATATACACCACTTTGTTCTTCTCCTCCTACATTTCACTTGAATGCCCAATGTAATTGCCTTGTTTTTGGCAATAGCATATAGTCTCTCTCTGTCCAAGACTATGGCTACATTCTTATTCTGCGCTTTTCTTACTCTAAAACTTTACCTCAAAACTTATACTCTGAAAACTATAAAATGTTGATGAGGGAAATTTAAGTTGATATAAAGAAATGGAAAGATATCCCATGTTCATGGATTGGAAGACTTAATATTGTAAAAACGTTCATACTACCTAAGGCAATCTACAGATTTAATGCAATTAGTATCAAAATACCCATGATATTTTTCACAGAACTAGAACAAATAATCCTAAAACTTATATGGAACCACAAAAGACCCCAAATAACCAAAGCAGTTTTGAGAAAAAATGAACAAAGCTGGAGGTATAACACCCCCTGACTTCAGACTATACTTCAAAGCTACAGTAATCAAAAGAGTATGGTACTGGCACAAAAACAGACACACAGATCAATGGATCAGAATAGAAATCCCAGAAATAAACCACACACTTATGGTCAATTAATCTATGACAAAGGATGCAAGACTATACACTGGGAAAAAGACAGTCTCTTCAATAGTGGTGCTGGGAAATCTGAACAGCTACATGTAGAAGAATGCAATTAGAACATTTTCTCACATCATGTACAAAAATAAACTCAAGATGGATTAAAGACCTAAATGTAAGACTGGAACCATGAAAATCCTAGAATAAAACATAGGGAGAACACTCTTTGACATAAATCATCATAGCACCATTTTTGGGGGATCTGTTTCCTAAAGCAAAGGAAACAAAAGCAAAAAAACAAATGAGACCTAATTAAACTTAAAAGCTTTTGCACAGCAAAGGAAACAACTGACAAAATGAAAAGACAACCTACTGAATGGGAGAATATATTTGCAAATTATGACCAATAAGGGGCTAATATCCAAAATACATAAACAGCTCATACAACTCAATATCAAAAAGACAAACAACCCAGTTAAAAAATGGGCAGAAGACCCGAATAGGCATTTTTCCAAAGAAGACACACAGGTGGCCAACAGGCAACATGAAAAGATCCTCGATATCGCTAATCATCAGAAAAATGCAAATCAAAACCACGTGACCTTTATCTTGAGCTGCTCAAGGGACCAGAGCACAATACTCATTTACTATAAACCAGAGGTTGACAAAGCTTTTCTGTAAAAGGCTACATAGTTGATATTTTAGGCTTTGTGGGCCAGATGGTCTTTGCTGCCACAATTTTGCTACGGTAGGGTGAAAGCATCCATAGACATTACTTAAATAAGTGGGTGTGACTGTGTTCTAATAAAACTTTATTTACAAAAGAAATACCAACACATGAGCTATCACCTCACACCTGTCAGAATGGCAATTATCAAAAAGACCACGAATAATAAATGTTGGCGAGGCTGAGGAGAAAAGGGATCTCTTGTGCACTGTTGGTGGGAATGTAAATTTGTGCAGCCACTATGGAAAATAGTATGAAAAAAACCTAAAAAATAGAACTACTTTATGATACAGCAATCCCATGCCTGAGTATATATCCAAAGAAAATGAAAACACTCATTCAAAAAGATACATGAACTCCAATGTTCGTAGCAGCATTATTTACAATAGCCAAGATATATATATATATATATATATATATATATATATATATATATATATAATGGAATAGTACTCGACCACAAAAAAGAATGAAAATTTGCCATTAGCAACAACATGGATGGACCTGGATGGTATTATGCTTAGTGAAATAAGTCGGACAGAGAAAGACAAATACTGTATGTTATCACTTCTGTGTAGAATCTAAAAAATAAAATGAATGAATATAACAAAACAGACACAGATATAGAGAACAAACTAGTGGTTACTGTTGGGGAGAGGGAAAGGAGGAAGGGCAAAATGGGGTAGGGGATTAAGAGGTACAAACTGCAAGTATAAAATAAATAAGCTACAAGGATCTATTGTACAGCACAGGGAATGTACCAGTATTTTATAATTATTTTAAATGGAGTATAACCTATAAAAATACTGAATCACTATGTTGTACACCTGAAACTAATATAATATTGTAAATCAACTGTACTTCAATTTTAAAATAATAATAATTAAAAAAACCAAAGCTTCACCTCTATGACTTGGTTTGTTGTCCTGCCTCTTACAGCTTACTCTCAACCAGTTACCATATTCTCCATCCTGTACCAAAAGTCATTCCTTAAAATGTTGCATTGACTACTAAATTCTTTTCAGTCTTCCAGTCACTACAAATCTTTGTTTCGACATAGAAAGTTAACATTTGTCTTCAAAATGCTTCACTAGATTGCTAGCCTCATTTTACTTCTTTTTTAAATACATATCTTGGTGACCCCTTCCCAACTAAAAAGTTGCAACCTAAAATCTCGGGGTCCTAAACGTACTTATGATCTAAAAGTGGACTAGGTCGCGCCACACACTTCCTATACTCTCAATTTTCTCATCTGTAAAATGCTTACCTCACAGCATTTGGAGGAGGAAAAAGAGAAGTGAGTTTTATGAGAGCACATGATAAGACTCCAACAGTATAATAGATTATTCACTTTATTTTTGAATGGTGGTGACATGATAAAGAGCCAGATGTATTCCAAAGAGTTTTCTAAGTTCTACACCCTGATGTTTGCAATGTTTGAATTCTTTGTCTATCAATCATATTTGATGAACACATACTAAATACCTGACTATATATTATGCATTGTGGAGTACAAAGAAAAGAAACAGACATGGCCCTCGCCTTTTAGAAAAGTGTGGTATTTTCTCCTTAGATAGTAATGCTGTACACTATATAATTGTACCAATTTTCTAACATAAAGCATGTCAGAGTATATTCAGATAAATTTATGGAGCAGGAAAAAAAACAGTGTAGAGTCAGGGTTAAAATTACAGACGTTGAAATCTACAGACCCCAGATTCAATCCCAGCTTTTCCACTGATTACTTTGTGACCTGGGACTTGTTGCTTAATCTAGACAAGCCTCAGTACCCACATTTACAATGTAAGAATTTTAATACTATCTATCTGAAGGGACGGTTGTTGGAATCAACGATATAAGACATGTAAAGCCTTTAAATGAGTACTGTCTTGCAGACTTTCAATACCTGGTAACAACCATCATCTTCACTTAAAGGGTCGAGATCTATGTTACTATTTGAAGTGAGGCTTTGCCTACATCCAGAATGACTGACAATTTTCTAAGCCTACCATTATTTTCTCTATCTTCAAATAACTTCACGTGTGACTGCTTCTAAGAGGGGGAGAAACGTACATGCATCTATCATCATTCACTTAAAGAATTACCCAAATTGAAAACACCATCAGATTTAAATAAATGAGAAACATTCATACAAATGAATTCCCTGTATACAAATTGGAAACAGACAATTAAAATTACTTTCTCCTATGCCCTAGCAAGCATTCTGCTCAAGAGGATTTTAAATTTCTCAGGGGATCAGGAAGAAAGAAAGAAAAAAAATCCTTTCTGCTCTCAGGCAGAAATTCAAAGAGGAAAAACCCTTCTTATGTTGATCTCCTTCTCTGGATTTTCTTGATTTTATAAAATGGACTTAAAGGTCCCCTCTAGTTTTGATTTTTTTTTTTTTTTTTTCCCAAGCCAGGGTAAATTACATAAGCAAGATCTGATACAAACTTCATGTTCTGCATACAGGAGACTTAAAAACTGCAAAAAATAGGCCTTCTCAGCTTCGTTACTTGCCACCGCTTTCCTTATCCCCTCCCTATGCACCCTTCTGCCTGCAATTCACACAACTCCACACCTTGGCTCCTTTTTCTTCCAGACTGCAATGCCTTTCCCTCCTTACCCACTCAGCTTTCTTGGTCCAAATCAAATTTCACATCCCCTGCTAAGCTGTTCCTGTAGCTACCTCTCCCCCCAAGGCAGAATCAATCACTCCTGGTGCTGTGATTCTACTGTGGCTTGTTCATGCTGTTTCAACAATTTTCACATTGTTTTCTAATCAGTTACTTACATTTCTGTTCCTTTGCTGTTCCAAACCCTCTTTTTTCTTCCCTCAGTCAAAATAGATGTTGTCTCACACTGGCCTGGGGACCTCTATAAGATCATAAGTATTTGGTCCCAGTTCTCTTTGAGGAAAAGACAGTATCCAGAGCTATGGTTATCAACCAGGGCAATTTTGCCCCCCAGGGGACATTTGATAATATGTGGAGACATTTTTAATTGTCACAACTGGGGTGGTGCTACTGACATCTAGTGGGTAGAGGCGGGGAATGTTCCTAAATATCCTACAATGCACAGGGCAGCCCTGACAACAAAGAATTATGTGGCCCCAAATGTCAGTACAGTAGTACCAGAGTTGAGAAATCCTGGTCCAGAGTGAAGACTTTCTTAACATATTCATGCTAAGGTGCTAAGTGCATATAACGCTCCAGCCAGCTTCCCCGTTAGATGATACCACACATGGGCAGTCAAAAGAGTTGTACACAATACCAGCCAAGATTCCCTTACAAAGTTAAAGCTCATTTGATTAATCAACAAACTTTGTCATGATCCTTTTGGGAGAGTTGGGATGGGATCCATAGAAACTAATTCAAACTTCAGAAACTTTGTTCCTAGGTTTCCCTTGCTGATTCATGGAAGTAGCCAGCCTTCTGCATATATTTACTTTTTTAAATTTCTTCATAATAATTTCACTCATGGTCCTATTGCTTCTCTGTCACTTTTGGTGAGAGCCACTCTTGGTTTTCTGAAATTTGAACCTCTGAAAGAATGGTTTGAGACTTGGTCCTTCTCCTTGCCATGGGCTCCTTGGGAAAATGGGTTCGTTCCCTTTGTTAACTTAAAAAAAATGTACAACGTGAGAGCGAGTTAAGTTTTATTTGGGGCAAAATGAGGACTGCAGCCTGGGAGACAGCGTTTCAGATAGCTCTGAGAAACTGCTCCCAGGAGGCAAGGGGATGAGCCAGGATACACAGGAGTTTTGCAACAAAGGACAGGTGGTCAGAACGTCAAAAGATTATTGTTAATGAAAGAAAGCCAGATATCTCAAGTTAAGGAATTTAATGCTTTTCTGTATATGGGAAGAGGCAAGAGTCTGGACTCATTGAAATCATTCCTTTGATAAGCACCTCAGCTATCTGGGGCCAGTATTCTGATACATTCTGAGTTTCCTCCAGGCTCACCACAGGGCGTGGCTGCAGTCTAATGGCTGCTAGATGGCAGGCATTCTTTTCAGCCCTGAGTTTCCTCAGCTCAGGGCTCACGTTGGAGGGCTGCAATCCTTGATGACTGTGACATCCTTTGTTTATTGATATGGCAGGAAATACTCCATTTATCACCTTCTCAGGTGTCGGCATTCCTAAGAGAATTAGAAAATACAATTTTGCTAATGGAGACGATCCTCAAGTCCTATTATACTTTTCCCTGGATCATAAGCAAAGAGATCATTAAGTGATTCTTCCCATAGTAAACAAAGTCTTCTCTAGCATCCTCCTATATTCACAGAAACAACTAGCATAATTTCTAAGTGGGTGCCTTCCGTGACATTCCATTTATGGAAACCTGTAAAATAAGAAGGTTTTAAGCAGGTTGCTTTCCAGACCAGATGCAGGTTGAATGTTCAGTTTTGCCCCAGACACCTCAGGCTACAGTGGAATGGACACATCCAAGCAAGACCTTGGCTCCTTCCTACTCAGAGTCTGCAAACCTGGAAGCTGAACTTTGCGTCTTACTCTTTCCTTCCCATCTTTTTGCCACACCCTAGGCTAAGCCACTACCAACTTTCTTCTGCACTAAGGCAGAACTTCCCTATTGGTCTTCAACATCCCCTCTTGCTATGCATGCCCACAGTCTGTTACGTACACAGTCAATTCAGTAAAGGTTTTGAGTCGAAATTTGATTAATCACACCCTGAGTAAAAGTAATTCACTAGCTCTTACAGCTTTTAGCATAAGGCCCATCATTCCTAAATATGCACTCAGAGTTCCGTATGGTACTGACAACCTAACCCTTATTTCCAGCCATGCTTTAAGTGCTCTACCTCCTCTGTCAACTCCAGATCCACTAGTCTTCTTCAGTTCTTAAAGTGTGCACTGCTTGGTTCCATCTCAAAGGCTTTGCCTGTGCTCTTCTCTTCATTTGGAATGCTCTTGCATTTATCACGTGTCACTTCAGAGAAAACTTCCATGATTTCACAGATGATAGAACATTTAATTTTCTATTCTGTGCTGTACAATATGGTAGCCACCATCCACAATGTAGCCATTTAAATTTAAATTGATTAAATTAAATTAAATATTTAGTTCCTCAGTCACACTAGCCACACTAGTCACTACTGCAATGGACAGAAAAAATACAGAACATTTTCGTCGTCACGGAATGTTCTATTTGACAGTTCTACTTATATATTTTCATAGTACCAGTTATCTTTCTCAGCATTTAGCACAGTAGTCAATTTACATTTATCTGATAAGGAAAAGAGAGGGAGGACAACTTACATTACATAGAATAAGAGGTGGACACCTGGGACAAAAGAAGAGAAAGTGTTAAAAAAAATACATACATATATATATATATATATATATATATATATATATATATATATATATATATATATATATATATAAAATCATGCCTAGGAACCAAGTGAAAGAACAGAAAATAGAGATGAGGAAAATTAGGATAGATTTATTTCATACATAATGACTTTTATTTTTAACCTTTTATGCCAGGATTTGCTCTCTCTAGCATCCTTTCTGCGCTTTGAAAGACTCTCCGTTATTTAGATCAGCCAGAATGGGGGGTGGTGAGGGTGGTGAGCAAACTATTTTTAGACAGAAGTTCATCTATTAAATTTTCTAAAGCAAGACCTATTCTGAGAAGCATAATTGAGTATTTGCAAGGAATACTTTGGAGGCCTCTGCAGGGCAGCCAGTTGTCAGACTTCTAAAGACACTGCATCATTCTTGGTAACCGTCAAGAAAATGAATCATCACTCCTTTTTGTCCTTTCTTGAAGACATTCCAAGCCTTAAGGTTTTGTGGTGCTTGGGGCAGCATCTCTCTGTAGTTTTAGGCTGTTAGATCTTAGTTGAATAATGTCAATGTGAAATGAGATTTATGTCAGCTTGTCTAACACACCTGACAAGCAATTCAAATATTATCCCAACCTGGATACTCTCACAGTGACCAAGGTGAAAATTAAGTCCTACAGAGGCTCAAGATGAGTATTTCCAAGGCCAGGTCTCCCCCAACTCCCGTTCTCCCTTTCCATGTTTTCCATGATTTAATAATAAGCATCTTGCTGCGAAAGAACATTTAAAATTCTAGGTAATGTGTGCATAATGCAAAAACAAAGGGAGAATCATCAAATGTGTCATATCAGTCATTGTAATATTCTTATAATGCTCTTCTTTGTACCATTGTTACCTTCAAAGAAGCAGTGACAATTCCTAAAAAGATAAATTCATGAAGCACCTTCTGTGTGCAAGGCACTTTGTTCCGTGTTAATGGGAATACAAGATAAAAGCAGATATGATTCCTACCCTCAAAATGGTGTAAATAACAGTTTAAGATAACAATGGAAAACATCTGTCAGGGCAATATGGGAGTTATTATCAAATGAAAGCACAACAATAAATACTATAAAAAGTCTGAGAATTGAGTGACTCTAGCATTCCTGGTTGTTTAGGAGCGTTCTTTGAAAAGAAGGTGAAAGTTTTCTTAGGAAGCAAAAGGCAAGACATTTCCTTTGTTACTATTATGATTTTCATTTAATAGGTTTAGGCTTAAAAGAATTTATTACACAAATTATTGTTATTTGGGAGTTTTTTGACTTTAAAAGGCTTGCCGCATTGTTAAGCTAGTGTGTAATCTTGGACAAATCATTGAACTTCAAGTTGTTTATTTATAAAAAGGCAACAATATTACCAATTTTTTAAGGTTGTTGTGAGACTACTTTAAATAAAATAATATCTGAAAATCTCTTTGCACAGTGATTGACACTGTAAATGCTTAGCTGTCTCTTAGGTTGATTATGTGGCCTTGATTTTCCACTTATGGTCTTAATCACCAAGTTTTTCTTAAGAGGACCAAAAATGTGAACAATTTTAATCAGCAATTCCTTTTATTGTGGTGTTTTTTTTTTTTTTTACCATTTTTAAAAATCGAAGTATAGTTAATTTACAATCTTGTGTTAGTTTCAGGTGCACAGCTGACTCAGTTATATGTATATATATACTTTTTCAGATTCTTTTCTTTTATAGGTTATTACAAGATATTGAGTATAGTTCCCTGTACTATACAGTAGGTCCTTGTTGTTTATCTATTTTATGTATAGTAGTATGTATCTGTTAATCCCAACCTCGTAATTTATCTCTCCCCTCCCAACCCCCGCTATTCCCTTTGGTAACCATAAGCTTGTTTTCTATGTCTGTCAGTCTATTTCTGTTTTGTACATAAGTTCGTTTATATCATTTTTTTAGATTCCACATATAAGTGGTATCCTATGATATTTGTCTCTCTCTGTCTGACTTCACTTAATGTGATAATCTCTAGGTCCATCCATGTTACTACAAAAGACATTATTTCATTCTTTTTTATTACTGAGTAGTATTCCATTGTATATATACACCACATCTTCTTTATCCATTCATCTGTCAATGGACCCTTCCATGTCTTGGCTATTGTAAATATCAGCTATACATTCAGCTAAACAAGGATAACTACCATAGATGTAACTATTGTTCCCCTAAATATTTGGGTATGACTGTGTGAGTCAAAGTGATGTGTGGCACTTCCATGTGGAAACATCCAATTTCTGATACTTGAACCTCCAGCCCACCCCTCTCAGCGGAAGTGACTGTGAAAGTATTGCTCGATATGGAGATCCACTGCTAAACCATAACATGAAAAGCTGCTTCCCTGGAAAGAGGCCCAAACCTGTAACAGACTTTGCACAAGTAAGAAATCGACCTTTGTTGTTTTAATTAAGACACTGAGATTACAATAATAAACCTCAAAAAAACATTACGGTAGCTTCACATTAATAATGTTTTCAGATGAGATTAAAAGATTAATGTAATATTATTAATAAGGGACTTTGTGCTCAAGCTAAATAAAAAGGAAATATCTGGGTACTATCTGGAGATGCTAATACATTACTTTCCCAGGCTTGAAAATACCTGACTAAGATCTCAAATAGTGAACATCGATCATCTGAATTCTATAATGAAATGCAAGCTCCCTCTCTGACTTCAGAATTTGGATTGTGATACCCCATTCTTGCCAACAAAGCCATCTGGCTTGGTAAAATTAATTCTTGGGTAAGGAACTCATAGAATTTCTGAGATAAACTTCTTGGAAACTTTTGGCAACCAGGAAGTATCCCTGGCCAGAACTCAGAGATCTGAAAAACTGCTTTAACAAACAGTGTAGCTTTCAATGTCAATGCCATGGATTAGCTTTGTAGCTTAGTCAAATCACTTTTCACTTGTCTGGGCTTTAATTTCCTAGCCATATGATGAAAGTGTCAGATTAATGATATCGAAGGTCTCTTTTAACAACTTATTAATGTGCAACCTGTAGTTTCAAATGAGAAAATAAAATATAAATTTCTATCCCATAAGCTAGAACTTGTTATTCTGGAGAAGTAAAGCCCATGATGAAATCTGAAAATATTTGTTAATGTAGACACTAACCAACCACAAAAAAAGTAGTATGAATTACCATTATTGCATAACAAGTAAAAGTGTGAAAAAATCCCTCAGATTATGATCATCTTGAGGGCAAATACTACTCCTTTCTAATCTTAGTATATCTGTGTAATATGATGTCTGATTCACATAGTAGGTGCTCAAACAATTATTTATGGAGTTGATCAATAGATTTATAAATCTGCGGTTGATTAAATGGAATGAATGGAGATTGAAGATATTTCCTTGGCATTTTTTTGTCCTATGTGTGTGTAACTTACTGTATAAAATACTCTTTGTGAGAAAACAAAGAAACATTGCGTAAGTTTTTAAATGCTTGAATAGATGGTATGCAAAGTAGAAAGAAGTAGGAGTCAAAAGTCTTTAGTTGCTGAGCTGGTGTGTCATCATTAACTAGTGGTGTGACTTTGGGGCAACCACTTCACCTGCTGAACCTCAAATTTCTCATCTATAAAATGGCTATTAGAAATTTGTCGTGTCTCCTAAGTAAGAGTTGCTGTGAAAACAAAATGGGATGAGGTATGAAGAGGCTTTGAAAAATGAAAATATATGTCATTATGATTGTTAATCAGCCAATGAGGAGCAGCTTGTATTTCTGAGAATAAAGGTTCTCAGAGGCAAGCACTTTTTGCAGGAGCTGGAAATCTTCCTTTGGTTCTTGCAGTACCTTGAAACCTGCTTTTTATTGGGAGTCCTAGGCTCTCTGTTCTTCCTTTAGCAAAATTACCTTTCAGAATATCCCTGTCCTCAAAGCAAACACTGGTGTTATTTTCAGCTAATAGCTTTTTTTTTTCCTATCTTGAAATTCTTTCATCAGATTTCCCTTCCCTTTCCAAACTCTAGATGTCAGTGTTCTCAGGTCCAACCTATGGGCTTTTTCTATATATATATTCACCCTCTTTCAATGTGCTGTGGTCCAGACCTATTACTTCAGTGAGCCCATCAATCCCAAATTTAGGTCTGTCTTTTACCTTGCCCTGAAATCTAGACTCTTGTTTCCACCTGTTTCATCAACATTTCCAGTTATATATCTGATAGGCATCTCAAACTCAACAAGCTCTCAACCCCATCTGCCACTCCCATATTTTTCTCATCTCTGCAGAAGGAATCAAGTACCCAATAGCTAAGGTCTGAAAGTTTAGAATCATCTTTGATTTTTATTTTTCTCTCACATTCTACATCCAATACAACCATTAAAATTTTGTCTACTTGCTCATCTGCTCTTGCCACTTAATTGGTCTTCCTGTTTATGCTCTTACTCTATCACCAGAATATTTTTCACACAATGGACAGATTAACCTTTTAAATATGTGAGCCAGATCAAAGCATGGCATTGTTCAGCATCCTTCAAATAATTTTCCATCAGACCGAGGACAAAATCTAAAATCCCGGAGGTAAACTTAAGCTCCTTCACCGTTGCCACCTTGCTCACTGCACTCAAGCCTCAAAGGCCTTCTGGTCACCTGGTCGGTGTTTGAACTCACCAAGTCTCCTCTCATTTGCAGATTTTGCACATACTGTTCCTTCTGGTCTGGAATGCTACTTCTCCAGCATCACAGTTCAGATCCTCACTCTTTTCAGGAGCTTCTCAAAAAGTCTCATTTTGGAGACTCCTTCCCTGACCATCATCTTCGAAATGCCTCTCCTTGTTATCTTTATCTCCTTAGCCTGCGCTCTTTTTCTCCACTGCACCATCGTTATTGATTTTTCTTCATATTTATTTTTTCAGATTGTTTTTTCTCAAATATCTATAATATGTAGATTTGCTTTTGTATAAAGAAATAAATATAAGCTTTAATAAATCAAAATAACTGAGAGATCCAGGCTACCTACTCTGAGGGCCTTTTGCAGAGAGGCAAAACTCGAAGAATAAGCAAGAAGAATAAGACACACGGGCTTATAATTACCTCTTATTTAATTAGAAAAACTGAGAGAAGGTAAAGGAGCTTAAAATTTCAGAAATGGAAGAAGCCCTAGTTAATATGTATTGGGGGGAGGTAATCTTTACATTTTACAGAGTAGAAGTCTTAGGGGTGGAGGAGAGGAAGTCTTACAAATGTCATTCAGTAAATGCAAAACAGTATGTTGGGGGTGGGAGGTGTCACTTGACACTCCATCACATTTTTTTGGCTACACAGTTGAGTATTCATTACCACCGATGGTTTCAACAACAATGGAAGGTCACTGCTGTCTGGAAGGAAGAGAAAAGAAAGGTGTCAGTATAAGAATACTTTTCAGCTAGGACTGAATTATGTTTTATGGCTAATTCTCAAAACCAATGTTTAGAATATCTCAAAATACCATCCGAATTCTGAGATTGCTGCTGCTTCACAGTTTGACTAAACTCTATAAAATAAATGACACCATTCTAGAAATGTCAAAAAGTGGAAACAAACCTAGACTTGATTTTATTCATAATTTCCTTTCTGTCTGAAATCCTTGCTCAGTTTAATTTGAAATGGCAACAACAACAAAGTCATTGATCACGTCAGGTTTTCTAAGCAATATTTTGAGTTTGAATTACAATAAAATATTTCTCTAATCTTCTGAGAGATGGCCACTGCATCTGCTAAATACTACATAAAGTAATGTTATTAAAAATTAACGTTTTTAATTTAACTGGTATTGCCATTAACACTCATATTTCTTATAGTAATATTATTCTTCCAATTCCATTAGGCCTTTTGTGCATAGCCATGTTTATCCTGCTCTTCTATTATTTATATGTTTAATTTGTTATTGGGTTACTTCATATATTTCAATTCCATTATAATGCAATGTGATGATATAAAACTCTAGTCAATTGTATTTCCTCAATCAGTAGGATTCCATTTCTTTTATTAGCACTTGTAGTAAAGGGTCTGACTCCATTGTGATGTTTGACGGCTGACAGCTTTTAAGATCTACTTCTCCTTCTTTTCCTCCTGCCCCACATCTGATGAAACTGATAAGAAAGCCCAGTTCTCCCTCCTTTGGCATGAATGGAAAATTCATACTACACAAGCCCTGTCCTATGCATGGAAAGCCCCCGCCCCTTCCTACCCCCCACATCCAGTATCATAAACACCCAAGCCAGCCTCCTTTCCATACTATCTCAAGCCCTTTTGGGACGAGCTTGGGGAGTCTATCCTGCTGTACCCAGAAAGCCTCATTCTGTGAGTCACAAACCTTTTCCTACCCACGAGGAGCGTACATGGTGTCATCATTCTCAACATGTGAACCAAATTTTGGGCCAGGATCCTCCATCACTATGCAATGTGGATACAACACTTGGCATTCTATAGGTTACTTAATCATTATGTAGAGAACTTACATAAAGTATAGAGGAAAAGATCTCAATTGGTCTACATCATTTTACTGAAAAAAAACACTATGCATCTTGTTAGATTTAAACTGGGTACAGCAACATTTTCATTTTATTTGCAATTACAAGCAAAGACATAAGGTGAATCAGGTGAGCTAAGTTTTCTTTTCCCTGAATAAAAGAAGAGCTGAGATGATTAATAGCAATAAATACATTAGCACAGCAGTTTAAAGGTTAAATTAGCAAATTCTAATAAACTTACACACACATTCTATAGAATAAGAAATGGTGCTTATTAAATAAGATTATATTTTTGGTAGACTAAAATCAACTTTGTATTTAATATTTAGTGAATGTACTCAAGAAGGGCTTCGTGCTAAGTAGCATTAGGTGGTATATGACCATCTCAGGAAAATGCTTGTCCCTTCCAAGGAAATAAAACCAAGGACAAACTTTCTCCACTTTTTAAAGTACTTGACATATTAGAATTATTTTCTCCCAAGATTTTATGACATCACTTAAACCTATATATTCCCAAAATAATTTATGTAAGATTACATGGTTGAGTTGTTTATTTACTGATGTTTTTTAAATTCTGTATCAGAATTGAGTTGGCAATAGTTTTTGGACATAACACATTATGATGTGTATGTGCAAGACCTTTTGTTCCTTATTATATGTTATTGCTTCTCTCCATATTAGGCTTGACAGATAAAATGCAGGATGCCCACTTAAATTCAAATTTCAGATAAAAAATTTTTTTAGTACACATATTTAGTATACGTGTGTCTCGTGCAATATTTGGGACTAAAACAAAAGGATCTACTACTCTTGCTTTTCTGTGTATGTCCCCTCAGGCTGAAATTCCTAAGGATGGGAAGGTCTTTTTAGTCCAATATTACTTGGGTATTAGTAAGTATTATTTATCTTTTATCTGAAATTCAAATGTAACCAGATGCCCTGTAATTTTATTTGCTAAATCTGGCAACCCTACTGCCTACCCCCCAAACTCAATTCACACTTTTATAAACAGAGTCTTGTATATTTAATATGTATCTTTCCCATCTATGTTTATATATATATAATACATACGTAATATATATTCATAAAGTATTGTATATGCAAGTGCATGTTTAAAATTTAAGTAAATGTTATTGAGCTTTAAATCACATTCTGTTTTCCTTTTAAGTATCATTACTTTAGTACTTTCTCCATGTAGATATGGCTCATTTCATCTGGCCAATACACAGTATCCCACCTAGCCATGGACTATAATTCACTGAAGTTTTCCCCCAAGGATAACACCTAGGATATTTCACTTCTTTGCAAAAAAAGCAATGCTGAAATTATATTCTTGTTGCATGTGCCCCTCTGCTCTTGTGTGGAATTTCTCCAAGGTGTATATTCATACCCAGGAGTGAAATCCTGCATGGGATATATATTTGTTATTCATTTTAATATGAACTTTCAGATGGTTCTCCTAACAGCTACTTCAGTTTACACTCTCAAAATAACAGCGTGAGATTTTCTTTCTCTTCATCTTCTCCAACACCTTATATTATTAAACTTTCATTTTTGTCATCGTAATGAGTATAAAGTATCTATGTATTCTCTTAATTTTCGCTTCTCTAATTACTAATGAGATTGAGAATCTCTTCATTGTTTTTTTCTAATAGATTATACTTTCCTGCTTCTTTGTATTTTGAGTAATTCTGGATTCTATCCTTTGCATTTTGAATGTTATATTATAGGCGGTCTTTGGGTTCAAAGGCCCTTACTCCTCAAAAGAGTGTTGTATTCATTTGCTTGTTACTTGGTTTAACAAATTCTCCTACAGAATGCATTAGCTCAGATCTCTGTGCAATTGAAGGCATTTTTATATGTTTACTTTGCTGGGTTCTTTGCTGTCTGTCCTATAAACGTGTACTTCAGCAATCAGGCAGAGATTGGACAAAGTAACAAGTACAACCTGACCACAGTTCCCCTCACCTGGCCCTTTTCTTTTGGATAAGTCCCTCACTTTGGGGCAATAAAGATCACCACCCCAGCCTCTTTATTCCTTGTGCAAGAAAGATGACATGTTTTTATCAGAGCTTCAGGCTCCTCCACATGGAATGACCAGAGCTGACCCTCAGGCCACTACTGCTAAGGTGAGGACCTCACCCAGTCCCATCTCTTCTTCCAGATTTCAGCTCGTCCCTAAAGTCTACCTTCAGTAGTTGCTTTTTATTTTATTTATTTTTTAATTTAATTTTTTAAAATTTAATTTAATTTAATTTTTTTAATTTAATTAATTTAATTTATTTAATTAAATTAATTAATTTAATTAATTTAAAGTCTACCTTCAGTAGTTGCTTTTTATTTTATTTATTTTTTAATTTAATTTAATTTAATTTTTTTAATTTAATTTATTTAATTAAATTAATTAATTTAATTAATTTAATTTTTTTAATTTAATTTTTTAATTTAATTTAATTTAATTTTTTTTTTTGCCAATGGTAATGGATATGTAAGGTGTTGCTTTTTAAATTTGGCTCAGAGTCCATAATTGTTATCTGTAGGTGGATGATCTATCTTGAAGTTGCTGTGTCATACCTGAAAGCAGAACTCCTCATCTATTAAGTTTTGTATTTCAACAATTATATCTTTCACTTCTAGAATTCCCATGTTGTTCCTTAAAAAAAAATTCTGGTTACTATTTATAGCCTCTTGTTTCTCATATATTTTGTATTATAATTTTCTATTTCTTTTATTCTTTATATAATAATTCTAGTATCTGATCTCATTGGGTGTGTAACTCTTCTGTTTGCAATTTCTATTGCCTCTTCTCTCGGAAATGTGTGTTTTGTAAATATTTTTTTCATTTTAAGTTGGTAATTAGCTCCATTTATTCCGTAGAAACTCTAAGGGACATAGATTGGGCATGGTTTTCTCAAGATAAGATTTTAATTCATTTCTACTGCATGTTCCAAACGTTACCAACATGAAACAACATTCATTCATGTGTGTATGTACTTACGTATAGATGTATGTGTGTACGTACGTATGTATGTTGGCCTAGTGATTATCTTATTGAGAAGGTAGTTAAGGCCAGCTTCACAGTATGTGACCTATGCAGTCACACAGGGCCCCACACTGGGAAGACCATCATACTTGGCTTAATGCTCTGTTGTCATCATCTTGAAGTTTGTAATAATTTTTAAGCAAAGAACCTCACATTTTAATTTTGCATTGGGCCTCACTGCCACTGGTCCTGAGGATAGTATACATAAGTTGCATGTGACAACATAACCTATAGCCATAAATTCTAAAGAAATACTATTGTTTTTTGTTAAAAGTATTTCCATGGTACAGAGGAAGAAATAAATAAGCTCTTTCATTGCTTCAATTTCTAAGTAGTTAGATGTCCCCATGCCCACACTTTTATGGAAGTTGTACTTCTTTGAGTATCCAGGAATACTGGGTCTCTCCATTTCTGTTCCCACACTTTAGCAGAAAATGTTAGTGATATGCACAGATTCCGTCAAATCCATTTTAACCTAAAGACCTTCATCAGAGGACCTCCTTTGGACTACCAGAGCCATTGTATTGAGTCTGCCCACAGAACTAGAAGTTACTAAGAGTTTATCCCCCCAAATTCCCCCTATATGCCCTTAGCTAATTACAGATAGGTGCAAGACTTTGAAAACCCAGTTTTCTTTCCCTTGGGTCAGGATAAATTATTTATTATAATACTATTTTTATGATAATAATAACATCTCAATATTATAATAAAATTACTATAACAAAACGTTATATATTATATTAACTTATACAAATAATAATATATAATAACTAAATAATAAAATTAGAATCCCTCTGTGAGATCAGGTTGAAGCTACCTTAATAGGACTTTGCCTCAGATTATACCTTTGCTTGGCTTCCTCCTCTTTCCTCTTTTATTTTTTCCACTCTTTACTGGTTTCTTCTAGCAGTACTTCCTTAATTTCCTGCACAAGAATCCTTATTTGGGCGTCAGCTTCTAAGGAACTCACTGACCTGGCATAGCCCTGAAGACTTGTCTCCTATTCTTTCAAGACAGAATAATACCCCAAATTCTGAGTTCCAAATACTGGCTTAGATCCTAGGGAAGCATAGGTTTGCAAGTTCTCTTGTAGGTTTCTCTGTAATTTCAGACCTGTATTATTCCTGGTCTTTGGGGATTTCCCATACTATCTTGTGCACTCAGAAATGTATTTAAAATAAATTTGTTATGAATTATCTAGAATGTGTGTATTTTAAGGCAGCTAAGATATTTACCTGGACTTCCACAGTACTGGACATATAAGGCTTTTTGCTCTTTATTGCTAGATTTTATGTTGAATGCTTAGCTCATGTTTTTGGTCTTTCTATTTTCCCTATCTATGGATTAAAAAAAAAATACATACATCCCACACATTTTGTTTTGCATTGTTTCATTGTCATTTAGCTCTAAGTATTTTGTCACTTACTGTTTATCTTCTCTAATACAGGGGTTTTCCATAAGTGCTTTATTGATTTAAAGACATAAGTGATTTAAAATTTTATCCTTTTAGACATTCATTTCTAACTTTATATGTTTTGTGTATGTATAGGAGAAATTGTATGGTAGAACATTAATTCTTTAGAATAGTTTAAAGATACATTTGTGGTCTAGCAAGTGACAGATTTTTGTGACTGTTCCAAATGGTACAGAAAATTCTCTGTGTATCTCTGGATTATCCTCATTCATCAACTCAGACAAATTTATGGTCTTGTTTGTTTTTTCTGCTCTTTTTATCAGTTTCTGAGAGTGATATGTTAAAATGTCCAATTACAAGATTAATCACTACATTAATCTGTCACTTGTTGCTTTCATATATTTTGAACTTATATGCAGTTACATGCATATATTTGCTGATTGTTCTATCTTCTAGATCAATCACTGTTTTTCACAGTAAGCAGCACTCCTCTGCCACTGATTATGCTGCTGTCATAGAATCTATCTTGTGCTGTGCTAATATTGCTACTCTATATTTCTTCTGGTTTACATTTGCCTCACATTTTTTACAGTAACTTCATTTTTCAGTCTTATATGTCCATTAAGAATGTTTCTTACAGAAATCAGTGATGAAAATTAGTTTATTATATATTTGTTGTTGCTGTTTTTGTTATAACATAATACAGTCTGAGTATTCTCTTTGACCAATGAGTTTAACCAGTTTTAATTTATTAAAATTTACTTTATATTAAATGTACAGTATATAATAAATATGTGTATATGTAAATATTATGATTTAATTTTGCCCCTTAATCTTATGCCTTCTAATTACTAAGCTCTTTTTGCTTATAGTTTTACTTCTTTCTACCTTGAATTAGAGAGATTGAATCCTGATTTAGTACCATCCACACTTAAATTTACTATCCCTCTCCATGCTCAAAGTTTAGCAGTATATGTATTTCTCGCAGAGCAGCTCTTATTTCCTACCATCACTCTTAAATTTCAAAGTTATTACAAATATTTTTATAAGTAATTTGTTATTTAGGATATATCTTATTAAAATCTTAATTTATTTATATTTCGTATACTTTATTATTAACTCCCAGATTTATGCTTTGTCTTGCTGGGGTATAACCTTCAACAGCTCTTTCAAAGAGGCTTAATGTGGTAAAATTTCTGAGAAACTTTGTATGCATAGGAATATTATTATTGCATCCTCATTTTTAGATGATTACTTAGTTGAATGTAAAGTTCTAAGTCCCAAGTTCTTTCTTCCAGTACTCTGAAGATATTACACCACTGACTATTGCTGAAGCATTGACGTTGAAAAGTCAGGTATCATTCAGGAAATTAATTTCTCTTGGCTTTCAAATGCTCCATTTGTAAAAGTACAAGTCTGTAATAGATCATGTGTAAAGAGGTTTGCATTAGTTAGAAATATTCCTGGCTGCAAGGGGGGAAAGTATTAAGAACGGGTTGGTAAACACAGAAAAATGTATTTGTTTCACATAAAAAGAGGTCATGGGGCAGGAAATTCAGATTTAGTTCATAGCTCAGCAAACCCACAAAAAACCCATCAAGCCCTTAAATCTCAAGTAAAGGAATGTCTAGTTTCCCCATATTTAAAATGAAGGGATTGCTCTAGACAGCTACTAAGATCTCTTCTAACCACAACATTCTATTGTTCTATGAGCAATAATATCACATAATATAATCAGAGAAGCTCACAATAATAATTCTGAGTTTTTAAGAAATTAACATATCAAGCAGTTTGATAGAAGTATTTAATGTAACAGTTTTTTGCCTTACAAAGACTGACAGAGCACTCAGGCAGGTATACGTGAGGGAGAAAACCTTACAGAAATCCCTCTATCTCACAGTCTAATTTTGAGCTTTCTTCATTTGAAATAAAATTGCTAATATACCCAGTGATAATCCAGTTCTTAGGTATTGGCCTCCATTACTAAATTCACATGATAGTGACCCATAAATACTAGAATGACAACGTATTCAATTACAATAAAAATAAAATCATCAAGTGAACTATTTGCCTGTGCCTTCTGCTCATTGCATTCTCTTCCTATAGATAATTATACAAAGATAGACATATTTATTTTCAGAATATGGCTTGATGAGTATGGGAACAGAGCAAAAATATCAAGATAAGCATTCATTCATTTGTTCATTCATTCAGATATACTGGTTCAGAGCATACCATGTGATAGAAACTTGTAAGAAATTCAAAAAAAGTAGGCATTTTATTATTTAAAGAAAAACGTACATGTAGTAAAATACACGAATATTAATTATTTGGCTCAATGAATTTTTCAGGTCTATATCTCTGTGACTACCTTCCATATCAAGTTATAGTATTTCCAACAACTCAGACAATTCTCTGTGGTCAATATCTCTTCCTAACTCCTTGGCCATTATTCTGACTTCTGTAACATTAGATACATTTTGTTTGTTTTTGAACTTTATAGTCATGAAATTTTTACAGTTTATATTCTTTTGTGTCTGTCTTCTTTTGATCA
The DNA here is from genome assembly GCF_949987515.2 of Delphinus delphis. Taxonomy (NCBI): domain Eukaryota; kingdom Metazoa; phylum Chordata; class Mammalia; order Artiodactyla; family Delphinidae; genus Delphinus; species Delphinus delphis. The sequence goes on along the minus strand of NC_082699.1, from coordinate 66,805,224 downwards.
AGAGCAAATGTTAAGAACTCATTCAATACTGTTATGTACACCAGTAGTTTATTCCTTTTAATTTCTGAGTAATATTTCATTGTATGAATATACTACAATTTATTTATTATCCTGTCCATAGACATTTAGTCTGTTTCCATTTTTTAATATAATGAATAATGCTGCTATGAATCTTCCTGTGAAATATTTTACGGACATATACACTTATTTCTCTTTGGCATATATGTGTGAGTGAAATTTCTTGGTCACAGAGTATGTGTACTTTAATATTTTTACAAACTTTAAAAAGTTTTCCAGAGTGATTTTGCCATTTTAACTTCCCACAAGCAATGCATAAGAGTTCTAGTTTCTCCATATCATCACCAACACTTTATATTTCTCCAATAAAGGTTTAACTCACCAGGTTTAGGGTGCTCAAACCCTGCGTGTGCCAACAATCACCTCCTCCTTGACCAGCTCCTGAAAGTAACCTTGAATCGTCAGAATGTCTTGCCTGATAAAAGTGACTTTGTATACCAGACCAAGCATTCCTGCTAACAATGTGATTTATGATGGGAAAAATGGACCATGCTATATCAGTCTAACCTCTGAGGGGCTGGAGACCAAATAAGAAGGTCAGCTACATGGCACTCCATGCCTATGTGACAAAACTCCAATAAAATCCCTGGTTACCAAGGCTTGGTTGAGCTTCCCTGGTTGACAGTATTCCATATGTTTTGTCACACATCATTGCTGGGAGAATTATTTACTCTCTTTGAGTCCTTTTAGTAAATCACTGAACTTTGGGGTGCTCTTAGCAACCTATGACACAATATTGTTGGTGTTATAAAATTTAGCCATTCTGGTGGTTTGGGGGAGATATCTCATCATTTGCATCTCTGAGGACTAATGATGTTGTGTACCTTTCCATATGCTTATAGGCCATTTTGATATTTTCTTTTGTGAGGTTCCTGTTTAAATTATTTACCATTTTTTAAAAGTTGGGTGTTCATCTTTTTTCCTTTTTGATTTATCGAAGTTCTCTGAACATTCTACATATGAGTTCATCAGTTATATTTTATTTCAAATAGCTTTTCCCAGGCTGTGGCTTGTATTTTTACATTTTAATGATAATGTTTTGAGGAGAAGTTTTTAATTTGATAAAGTCCAATTTAACTGAGTAATAAAGAAATTCTCCTCTGTTTTCTTTAAAAAGTTTGATTGCTTTAGCATTCACATTTAAGTCTGTATCTTAAGTTAATTTTTTTCTTATGCTGTGAGAAAGGGGTTAAGCTTCATGTTTTAAATATGAATAGCCAGTTGCTTCAGGACCATTTAGTGGAAAGACTGCTATTTTCCCCAATGAATTTCTTAGGCACTGTGTTGAAATCAGTTGGTCATATACGTGATTAGTTACTCTTGGGCTTCCCTTTTTTTCCCACAGATTTATCTTTATGTCAATACCAGACAATCTTGATTTTGAGTAGAATTATAGTAAATCCTGAAATCTGACAGTTTAGGTATCCCAACCTTGCTATTGTCAGGTGGTGTAAGTTTTCCAACTTTGTTCTTTGTTTTCAAGATTTTTTAGGTTATACACATGCCCATACCAATCTTAGAAGTAGCTTTCCATATCTTTCTTCTTTTTTTTTAATTTTTGTGATATCAACTGGGATTACATTCAATCTATAAGCTGATAGAGAACCGCCAACTTAAAAACTATCTAGTCTTTCAACCCATAAACATGGTGTATTTCCAATTAATTAGGTATTCCAGGAGCATTTGGGGGGGCATTTTTTTTTTTTTAGTGTAGAGGCTTTATACATCTTTAATTAAATTTATTATAAATATTTAAGATGAGTGTTTTACATATATTATTGTATTTTCCAAAAGTTTTTTGTTAGTATATAGAAGTATGACTGATTTTTGTATATAGATTTTATATGCAATAATTTTGGCAAAATAAATAATTACTTTTGGTAATTTGCAAATTCCCTTACATATTGTATGTATGCAATCATATTATCTGTGAATAAAAATGGACTTACATCTTTCTTTCCAATCTTCATATCTTTTGTTTCTTTTTCTTGCCTTACTATACTTGTTAGAACCTCCAAATTACTCTTGCATTTAAGTTGTGAAAGTGGACATCCTTGCCTTGCTTCCAGTCTTAGCAAGAAGACATTCAGTTTTTCACCATTAAGGATGATAATACCTATAAAACTCTTTATATAAACTCCTAATCAGATTGAAGAAGTTCTCTTTTATTTTTAGTTTGCTGAAAGGATTTTTTTTGTTTATCATGAAGGAGTGTGTAGTGTTGTTATCTTTCTTCCTCTCTAAATTTTACTCTTCAACCCTTTTCAAGGGTTTTGGCCAGGAGTATAAATAAAAAGATATAAGATACATAAGAACAGGAGTATGTGTCTTTTTTTCCACTAATATATACTAAAACTCTAGGATTGTTTCTAAAATGTAGTAGACATTCGATATAAGTATTTATTGAATAAATAAATTATGCCAAATTGACCAAATGTTGTACCACTATAATATTTCCCAGTAAATTTGAATTATTAAAGATAGTAGGGACTTGAGGCAAAGGTCTGGCTAACCTTTCCTTTCCCTCTAAATTGAAGAAATCTGAACTGGAACAACAGGGTCTGCCTGGTTTAGTTACAGGCTTAAATGCAGAAAGCAGAGGCAGGTTTATTACATGGAATCAAGACCCAGAAAAGACAGTCCACTATGCTTGAGAGAGGGAGGGAGAGAGGGAAAAAGAGATGCAGAGACAGAGACAGACATAGGGACAGAGAGACAGAAGGAGATGTTTTTGAGACCCCACTGTGACAACATGTGTAAATCAGAATAGCCATTCATCCTTCTTGGGAGAAGAGCAATTAAAAGGTGGACAAGAAGAACAGGAATCTCTTTTTGTAAGTCAGTAGGAAGACAGAAGCATTGGCAGAGGAGAGGATGTGAAAAGAAGAATGTCTTTTCTAAAAGAAAAAGAATTTAATACCTTTTTCTTTGCATTCTTTCTTCTCCGATAATGTAATTCTTACCTGCCCTTTTATTTTATGTTTATCTGTCAAATATTTTCCTGTAATTTTAAAGTTTTTAAAAATAATTTTAAGTATGTATTTTGTTAAAAACTTAAGGTTAGATTTTGTGTTTTAAACCTTTGCTACTTATTAAGAAAACTAATCCATTTACTTGTTTTACTATACAGAAAACCATCATTTAACTGACAATTTAAATGATAGAATATTGGTGATTAGGTTATATCTTTGAGCACAAATTATTACTTCATGATGTAGTAATGACTAAACTACTAAGGTAACAACTCATTACTACAGAGCGCATTTGAAATAGGAAAGAACTCTATCATTCTATCATTGGATGTTTTACATGTTGAAAATATTATAAATTTCACCAAAAAAGTATCGTGTATGACTGAACTAGAGATACTCAAGAAGTACAAACTGGAAGAGAAATTTGACCAACAAATTTACAGTAAGAACAAATGGGATTTTTTTTCTATTGAGAATTTATTGCAGCCTCTTTCAGCTTCTAAAAATGTTGTTAAAATAATTTAGCTAATAATAATGGGTAGCATATATTGAGAGGTTGCCATATGTGAGGAATTTTTCTAAGAACTTTACCTGTATTAACTTATATAATTTTCACAAAGTTCTGTAAGGCCCTATAAGAGTATATACTATCAGTTGGTACACATAATACTGCCATATGAGTCAGAGAAATATTGAAACCCATTCATATTAGTTGGTGAAGAGCAACTCTTTAACTACGGTTCACCAAATAATGTTACCCAGCAGTGGCCAGAGAGGCAAGTAATGAGGTCTGGGAGTGATGCTGGGTGGTAGGAGGGAAGATGAATGTAGACCAACTAAGGCTACAGGGATGGCTTTGGTGCCAGGGGTGTCTGCAGTACCTGCCAGCTGCTCCTGAGAAGGCCACCACTGTCAGGGATATCTGACTAGGTGGCACTGCAGGTGTTATTACTAGCAGCATTTTCATCGCGGACCAAGCAGTATAACTTACATTGGCTTCTAAATGAATACCTGGAAATGACTTGTAGGCAATGCATCTCACCACCTCTGGCTGCAGTAAAGCACTAGACACCGAACCACCTTCTGGCGGCAACAAAGCCCCAGGCACCAAGGACCTAATGGTAATCAATTTAATGGGGCTGTTGGGAAATTTTGATGCAATTCCTATGTCAAATTATGGCTTAATAGGAATCTCATTTAACTAGTGGCAGCTCAGTTAAACAAAAAACCACAATAATAATTTCTAAAAATTAACAAATGATTGGTAAATTAATAAAATGATTTGATAAAGAATTGGCCCTATGACTTATTCCTTATTAAACACTATACTCTGTGTATTTAGACAATAAAAGGCAATATATTTTAATGTATGTATTTATCCAAAGATAATTTGTTACATTACTAGTGGATGAATATTTTAAATATTATATCTGGCCTCTATTTTTATTCTCTCTTTTACAGATGAGCAAATTAGGCACAGAATAGTTAAGTAGCTAGCCTAGGTTATAAACCAGTAAATATCAGAGCTGATATTCAAACACAACAGACCACCTCTGGAGTCTGTGATCTTAACCACTGTTTTACTGCCTATCAGACTATCATACTGATGAACTATTTTTCCACTGCTTTTTAATTAAACATTTATTTTAATATTATTGCCTGATGCTAAATTACCTTTCTAAGAGAATTAGTGCACATTAGAAGTTCTGTTATTTTGTCATTAAATACTGATAAGAAGTTGCATTATGTTTTTTCATTACCAAAAAATTTTTTTCACCTATATTCGGATCAACCCAGAAACAAAGCGATAGCAGATACTTAACACATTCTTCAATGATTGGCAAGACATATTTAGGTAACATACAAGTTTTTTTAAAACAAATATTTTTTCTTAAATTTGTTTTTCTTTTGAAATTCTAAATTTAAACTATGCCATATGCACTAGAATATATAAACATATAATAAGATTTCCTTTTATTGAGGTGACATTAGTTTATAACATTGTAAGTTTCATGTGTACAACATTATATTTCTACTTCTGTTTTACAAAACATATTTTGAGGTTAAGATTTCCAAATCACCCCTCCCCCCAGATTCTTAATCCAAACAGGTCAAGTACTGGATATTCCAGTTAAACGATTTTCTATTCAGCTGCAGTGATTAATATCTCTTCTATTACTCTTTGTGCTTTCTAGTTTTTTTCTGCTTCCATGTTCTTTTATATCATTTTCTATAAAAACAAAGTTTCATTTGCTTTTACCTTCCCAGTGTTTTGGAAAGTTCATATGTCTTGATTTTGTAATTTTACATGTAGAAATTGCTAAGATTTTTTTCTTTTAAAAAAAACAACTCTTAAGCTCTATTTCTCTAGTTATCAGTGGCAAATGAAATGCTATAATTTATTTCTAAAATATAAGATATAGAACTCAGTACATTTTTCACTTTCACTATTATCCCATCCCCTATAATACATACTTCACAATGTTTGTAAAAGTAATCTGGAATTGTGAATTAGTATTATTATTATAGTCATGTATTGTTACATTAACGATCTTGTGCTTGTAAGTGGTATAATCCATCATAAAACCACCAATACGCCCTTCCCCCAGTTTATGAAATAAAGCTTTATGAGGACAAATAAGAGTTTCTCTATGACCACCAGTTAACTGCTCTCCTGAATTTAGTGTTGATCTTTCCCTACATCTAAAAATTGTTAGTACATATACACTTTATTACATATATATGTATATATGTGTACATGCATATATGTTTATATATATCCATAAACTATATATAATAGTGTTTTGCATGTTTCTAAGCCTTATGAAAGTGATATCTTCCACAGACTGTTCTGTAACTTGCTTATTTCACTCAGCATTCTGTTTTTGAGATTACCTATAATGATATATGTATCTTCACTTGAATAATTTAAAAGTGGTATTGAATAGACTGCAATCTGATCATTCTCCTTTAAATGAACATTTAGGCTCTTTTCAACTTCTTACCATTACAAACAACATGGCTGTAAAGATTCTTGTACTTGTCTTCTTGTGAAAGGAGATCCAGAGTCAGAATCTCAGAATGGAATTACTGAGCTATAGATGTGCCTTTACGTAGACTTTAATTTTACTAGATAGTGCCTAATTCTTCCCAAAATGACAGCTGCAACGTGCACTCCCACCAGCAACTGGAGTTTCCAACTTCATTCCCATCCCTGCTAACACTTGGTTTCGTCAGAATATTTCATTTTTGCCAACCTTGTTACATGAAAATGTATCTCATTATGGGTTTTATTTTTCCTTCCTTAGCTACCAGCAAGGTTGGGCTTTTTTTTCCAATTTATTAGCCATTAAGGTTTTGTTTTACCTGTGTATTACCTATTCACATATATTTGTTTTCTTTTTGGTTGCCTTTTTCTTATGGGTTAGTAGGAGTTATTCTACTTTTTATTCTAGATACAAAATCTTTACCAGTTATGTGTGTTTCTAAAATCTTCTCCAAGTCTACTTACTGCTTGTCATTTTTATGTCTTTTTCTGAAAAGTGTATAAAATTTGGAAATAGTCAATGTATCTTTTTTTCTGTAATGATTTGGGTTCTGTGGGTCTTGTTTAAGATATTCTTTCCTTTCTAAGGTCATAATTTTTTGGGAAGTTTTTAAAGTTTTACTTTACACATTAAGCCTTTAATTCACCTAGAATGTGTTTTTGCATATCACATGAAGTAGAATGATATCATTTTTATGTGATATATTTCTTGAATAGTCTACTATTTTCCCATTTGTTTTAATGCCTCCTCTGTCATATATCTCATTTCTGTATATTAGTGGGTCTTTTTCTGGGTTATTTTTTTTAACATCTTTATTGGAGTATAATAAACACACAGTGGTGTGTTCGTTTCTGCTTTATAACAAAGTGAATCAGTTATACATATACATATATCCCCATATCTCTTGCCTCTTGAGTCTCCCTCCCTCCCACCCTCCCTATCCCACCCCTCTAGGTGGTCACAAAGCATCTGGATTATTTTTTATATTCCATTGCTCTAGGTCTATGGACCAATTTCTGGGACAATATTATTCTTGCTTAATTATTATATATCATAATACATCTTACATAACTTTGTAATTCAAAAATTTAGAATGGTCCCATTGCGTCAATTTTGATCAAACTCTTTTCAGTCCAAATACTGCGGAAAGGGCTTCCCTGGTGGCACAGTGGTTAAGAATCTGCCTGCCAATGCAGGGGACACGGGTTCAAGCCCTGGCCCGGGAAGATCCCACATGCCATGGAGCAACTAAGCCCGTGTGCCACAACTACTGAGCCTGCGTGCCTAGAGCCCGTGCTCTGCAATAAAAGAAGCCACGACAATAAGTCCGTGTACTGCAATGAAGAGTAGCCCCCGCTCACCACAACTAGAGAAAGCCCGTGCACAGTAACGAAGACCCAACACAGCCAAAAATAAAAACAAATAAATAAATAAAAGAAAACTAAAACAAAACAAAACAAATACTGGGGAAAAACATTCATCTCAGGAGGATTCTCTTAAGTTAAGTTTTTGGTTGTTAGTGTTTCAGAATCTTTACCAAGCTGGATTTTTAACCTTAGCCCTCAACGTTGAGTGCCCTTTGTTTTTATTCATTTGTCTTTTTCTTCAATAATTCTGGAAAGCCTATCGATTGTATCCTCCACATTTGATCTTACGTTTTGTACTTTAAATTTGGCTTTCAATAAAAAAAACAAAATTGAGTTATCTGTAGTGAGGTCGATGGACCTAGAGTCTGTCATACAGAGTGAAGTAAGTCAGAAAGAGAAAAACAAATACCATATGCTAACACATATATATGGAATCTAAAAAAAAAAGGTTCTGATGAACCTAGGGGCAGGACAGGAATAAAGACACAGACGTAGAGAATGGACTTGATGACACGAGGAGGGAGAAGTGTAAGCTGGGACGAAGTGAGAGAGTAACATTGACATATATACACTACCAAATGTAAAATAGATAGCTAGTGGGAAGCAGCTGCACAGCACAGGGAGATCAGCTCGGTACTTTGTGACCACCTAGAGGGGTGGGTTAAGGAGGGTGGGAGGGAGACGCAAGAGGGAGGGGATGTGGGGATATATGTACGCATATAGCTGATTCACTTTGTTGTACAGCAGAAACTAACACAACATTGTAAAGCAATAATACTCCAATAAAGATGTTAAAAAAAAAATTTGGCTTTCACTTTCTCCATGATAGATTTTAACTTCATTCCATTTGCATTTCCTGTGGTCCTTTACATCCTCTATCTCTCCTTTGCAATTTATTCTTTTAGAGTTCCCAGTAAGCCTACTCTTTCCCAATGGCATCTATCTCAGCTTTCTCTCTACAGTCTATACTGAGGATTCCAACAGAGTCCAAACATTTTATTCTCCTGCAGTGGATAATTCTCTCACATATTTTTCTCTTAGAGTTCAGAATATTCTCCTCATTCCTATTTGCTACTATTTTTTCATAGACTCTGTGTATAGGCTGCCCTCTGTACTCAAATGAGATGAGGCTTTGAGAGCCATCAAGTGTCACTCTTTGCCTACAGGCAGGATATTTTTAGCCTCAGTGCAGTTTCGCAGGTATAGCAGATATTCATCTAATGGACCTCATCTGCACTTAGTCAGGAGGAGGCCATGGTGGTTTCCTCCTGGCTCTATTACTTGTTTCTTCTTTTTGCTTTTGCACTTTAAATGAGTGAAATGTATTAAAATCTACCATTCCTAGCATATTCTATCTCACTAGACTTTTAGTTCCAGGATGGCTAGGGGCCATTCCTAATAAACCTTGACATCTACATATCATACCTCAGAACAGTGATATGCTGTCTGTCTTCAATCCCCTATTCCATGCTCCACTTCAATCAGACTGTCATCCCACCACCATACTAAAACAATTCATAACAACTTACCAATGACCTTCCTCCACAATGGTAAATCCGGTGATCGATTCTTAGCCTCATCTCACCTGACATATGGATCGTCTGACACAGTCGGTCTTAGTCTCCCTTTTGAAACACTTCTTAATTGCCTTCGAGAAAATTCCACCTCAGTTCTCTTCTCAAGTTAGCCATCCCTCTCAGTCCCCTTTGCATTTGCCCTCATATCAATGACTGCTTAGTACTGGAGTGGTCCAGGGCTCAGTGCGCGGACTTTTTCTCTTCTCCATCTACACTCATCTCTAGTATCACCAGTCTCATGGATTTAAATATAATTTATACACATATAAATACTTATATCTACCCTGAGTGCCCCCCTGAATGGCAGACTCATTAATCCAACTGCCTGCACAGTACCTTTATTTGGATAGTCAATAGGCATATCAAACGGTATGCGTCCATAACAGGAATGACTGTTTTCTCCCTCATCGCTGACCCTAAAACTCCCTTCTGCTTCTTGGTTAATGACTGAATTAGTCTGCTCAAGTTTCCATAACAATATACCATAGACTGGGTGACTTAAACAGCAGAAATTTATTTCTCACAGTTCTGGTAACAGGGAAATCCTAGATCAAGGTGCCAGCTGATCTGATTTCTGGTGAGGGTCTTCTTCCTGGCTTGTAGACAGCCACATTCTTGCTGCGTCCACACGTGGCAGAAAAATATGGAGCTCTGGAGTCTTTTACGTTTTTAAAAAGACACCAGTTCTATGGGATCAGGGCTCTACCCCTATGACCTCATTTGTTTAACCTTGACCTCCTCCTTAAAGGCCCTATCTCCAATGCAGTCACTTAGGGGTTAGGTTAGGGCTTCAAAATATGAATTTCAGGAAGACACAATTCAGTCTGTGACAATGACATTTTCATTATTTCTAGTTGCTCAAGAAAAACACTTTAGAATAGCCTTGACTTCTCTTTTGTTTCTTTCTTTCACAAATTACATGCATTTTATCAGCAAGTCCTGCTGGCTTAACCCTTAAGATATTTCCAGAGTTTGCAACCCTCTCATTACCAATGCCTACTACTCAGCTGCCATAATTCTCTACCTGAGAATAGCCCCGTGGCTGGTCTCTTTGCCTCTGCTCTTGCCCCTCTTTCTGCTGCTTCTTCATAGCACAGCCGCTGGGAGTAACCGTTTTCAAATATAAGTGAGATTATAACGTTCTTCTCCTCAACACTCTCCAATGACTTCCCATCTCACTTGAAGTAAAAGTCAAGTCCTTACAATGAGCTCTATCACTTGTAACAATTCGGCTACCTGTGCTTCTCAGATCTAAATCCTACCAACCTTGCCCTTGGCCATTAGCTCCAGCCACACTGGCCTCCTCATTGCTCTTCCTGAACATGCCAACAAACCTCCCACCTCAAGGGTCTTTGATTTTTCTGTGCCATCTTCCAGAAACACCTTTTACTAGAGCTCCCTGGGGAGCACACCCTCAGGGATATCCCCTGATACCCCTAAATAAAAAGACTACCTCCCAACATTTCCTTTTCTCCTTACCGTCTTTTTCTCTCCAGCATTGATACTATCTTGTTTATTTGTTGTCTTATCCCATAATTAGAATGCAACCTCCATAAAGTCCTGATTGCTTTTTTTGTCTTATTAGTGGCTTTATCTGCACCACCTAGAATACTCGGCACACAGTTGATGCTTCATAAATAATGAGGACTAATACATATATTAGAGAGGTAGCTGTCCACAATTCTAGTTGGCACAAATCTTGAAACAAAGAGTTATCCCACTGCATTTTTAATCAGTCTTTCTTTTGTAAGAAGTACTCAGTGGAAGGTTCATGAGGCAGAGTAAACTAGAATGGTAAATGTTCTTCTACCCAGCTCATCTAATGTTGTTTTTTTTTTTTTTCCCTCTTTTTTCATGATTCTTTTAGTGGAAAGTTGGGACCTGCTTCATGAGGGGCTGCTAGCCATTTGTAATTTTAATGTAGAAATTGAAAAGAAAAAAATTTAACTGAGAGTACATACAGTTCTGGTCTGGGTCTTAGCTGTGAAAGGAATAGTAAAGATGGGAAGGGGTCACGGTCATAGTTTGAGTCTGTTCCGCTAAAGAAAGAGTTGGAGAGGCAATTCAACCAATAATAAATCAAGGTAACTCTTCAAAGTGATGAGGACAGATGTCAGGTTCAGCTTGTGAATGCCACTGCTCCACGGTTCCTGAAAGGCAGGGTTCTCTGAATCCAACACAGAAGATAAATGATTTTGGTGCTACTACTGAAAAATGTGAGAGAAATGACTTGCTCGTCTTGAGGATGGCCTTAAGTGAAGGTAGAGGTTTGCATTATCTTTTTAGAAAGGGAAAACCATGGACATGGTAAACTAACTAGGAAGAACTTTCGTGTTGTTTTCCTTTAATGTAAATAGCACCAAGTTAGTGCAGTCCAGTTTCAGACTGTAGTCCAGTGTCAGTAGCTCACAAATCCCTAAAGATAGGTGCCTAGGAATCTTCCCTGGAAGCTGGATTTGTGGGAAAGTGCTCAGTAGATTTAGAAGACTGACTACAATTCTTTCCATCTCCCCCTAAGAAATGTACACAGCAAAAGAGTGAGGTGATCAAAGCAAATGTCTATCACAGCCCCAGAACAGACTCCAGGAGACATGAAGAAGACAAGAGTAATATGTAACTAACATGTTTTGATTAAACAACAACAACAAACATAGCCTACCCATCTTTTTTTTAACAAACAACTTTTTATTGAAGTATAGTTTCTCACTGTGTATTTTCTTTAATTGAAGTATAGTTGATTTACAATGTTTCAGATGTACAACAAAGTAATTCAGTTATACATATATATTATTTTCAGATTTTTTCCATTATAAGTTATTACAAGATTTTGAATATTGCTCCCTGTGCTGTACAGTAGGTCCGTGTTGTTTATCTATTTTACATATAGTAGTGTGTATCTGTTAATCCCAAACTCCTAATTTATCCCTCCCCTCACCTTGCCACTTTGGTAACCATAGTTTGTTTTCTATGTCTGTGAGCCTATTTCTGTTTTGTAATTATTTACAAAATTATTTACTTTTATTTGTATCATTTCTTTTAGATTTCACATATAAGTGATATCATATGGTACTTGTCTTTCTCTGTCTGACTTACTTCACTTAGTATGATAATCTCTACGTCCATCCATGTTGCTGCAAATGGCATTATTTCATTCTTTTTTATGACTAATATTCCACTGTATATATGTACCATATCTTCTTTATCTATTCATCTGTCGATGGACACTTAGATTGCTTCTGTCTTGGCTATTGTAAATATTGCTGGTATGAACTTTGGGGTGCATGTATCTTTTCTAATTAGAGTTTTCATCTTTTCTGGACATATGCCCAGGAGTGGGATTGCTGGATTTTATGGTAATTCTACTTTTAAGGAACCGTAAAACCTTTTAAGGAGGTTTTAAGGAACCTCCATACTATTCTCCATAGTTAGCTTTCCCTGTCTTTAGAGGCATGTGACTTGCTTGATCAGGTAATCTCCCCTCTAACTATCCTGAACATATCTCCAAGTATAGTAACAAAGTGTGGGGCAATTTTTTTTTTAATTTATTTTTGGCTGTGTTGGGTCTTCAGTGCTGTGTGCGGGCTTTCTCTAGTTGCAGTGAGCAGGGGCTACTCTTCGTTGCGGTGCGTGGGCTTCTCATTGTGGTGGCTTCTCTTGTTGTGGAGCACCGGCACTAGGCACGCGGGCTTCAGTAGTTGTGGCTCGCGGGCTCTAGAGCACAGGCTCAGTAGTTGTGGTTCAAGGGCTTAGTTGCTCTGCAGCATGTGGGATCTTCCCAGACCAGGGCTCGAACCTGTGTCCCCTGAATTGGCAGGCAGATTCTTAACCACTGCGCCACCAGGGAAGCCCAGTGTGGCACAAATTTTGATCGTCTGAGAATATTCCTGCGTTGAAGGGTGGTATGCAGCTCTCTCCTATTGGTTTTGAAACCTATCCCAGATTGTTCTTCCTTCAAGTAGGTCCTACCGTACAACCCAGTGAGCCGTGAAAGACACTTTCTCTTATTCCTCTTTGTAAATTACATCCCTGGAGCATACTAGGTACTCCAGGATACTCGAAATGTCTGTTGAGTATAGAAATTAATGAATGTTCAAAAACGTGGGTGTTCAAATATTTATTGAAAAAAAAGGAATAAATAAATTTAACATTTATTGCACATACAGTATTTGCATCCCTACTTTTCCCCACCTGCAGGCCACAGTCCACCTCTATTTCCAGAATCAGTCACTATCTGACATACCATATTTTTACTTTCTTACTTGTCCTCTGTCATACTCCTAAAATACAAGTTACATTAGCAATCAATAAATGTAGCCCATCATATTGTGCTATACAGAAAAATTACGTAATATCTCTTTTGATCAGAAATGTATTTGACAAATTCAACACCCACTCATGTTAAAACATTACATAAAATATAAATTGATGGATACACCCTTAACGTAGTATTATTTACCTCAGCCCTCAAATCAACACTTTACTTAATGGAAAACAATACAGGACATGTCATTTTTTCCACTGAAGTTAGGAAAAAGACAAGGATATCTTGTCAATAATATCTCCTGTATTATTTAACATGACATTGAAGACATCATTATCCAATGCAATGAAACAAAACGAAGTAATTAGGAGCATAAGATTTGAAAAGTAAGAAGTAAATCAATGGTTATTTACCAGTGATATATAATAAATCAGGAAAATTCTCCCTTCCCTCTTGTACTCTCTGCTGCTCCTGTCCAGTGCTGTCAGGATACCCACACTAGGCTTGCTTCTTTAGAGCAAACCATCAAAGAGATGCCAATTTGCTGTTAAGCCCTAACTGCCTGCCTACGCAAAGTTAAATTTGCTTCCCCTAAATTGAAGACTCTCAGGCATTCCCTTGATTGCACACTTTGACATTTAACCTTTGTGAGTATATATCTGCCAGTCAATGTACAGAAACAAATGGTGAGAGGTAAGACTTCCAGATCTTCATTCAGAAAACTTAGTATCAGATGCATCACAATTGGTGCTCAGAGGGCTCTATATTGCTGCTGTAACAAATTACCACAAACGTAATGGCTTTAAACAACACAGATATACTATCTTACTGTTCTGGAGGGCAGAATCATGAAATGAGACTAGCATCAAGGTGTCAGCCAGGCTGTGTTCCTTCTGGTGGCTCTGCGGGAGAACCCCTATCCTTGCCTTTTCCAGCTTCTACAGGCTGCCCACATTCCTTGGTTTGTGGCTCTTTCCTCCATCTTCAAAGACAGCAAGGTTAGGCAGAGTCACCCTAATGCTGCCACCACTTTGGTTCTCTCTCGCTCCTGCCTCTCTTTTTCACTTGTAAGAACTCTTACACTGGGCCCACCTGGATAATGCAGAATAATCTCCCCATCTCAAGGTCAGTTGATCAGCAATGTTCATTCTATCTGCAACCTTAATTCCCCTTTTCATGTAACCTAACATACTCATGGATCCCAGGGATTAGGTCATGGACATCTTCGGAGGACCATTATTCTGCCTACAGCAGGGTATTAGATGACAGAGCCCCAGTCTTACAAATCGAGAATATCTTGGCTGAGCATTGATTAAAATAAACATACTGCATCTCTCAGACCTGAATAATCGTCACAGAGCAGCCCCAATACACTTTATATACTTAAGTCCTCCCCCAATAAAAATGAATACATTGCTCCATTTACCGTAGATATACAATTTAGAAAGTTTAATACACAGTATAGACATCCCACATGCATGTTTTCTTTTACATTCAAAATACAATGACTAATAATATATTTAGTGTAGTAGGTGGCAGTGAAGGTGACAGCAAAAACAATTTACGCAATTGAGATTTTAACGAATATTTCTGCCAGTGAAACTTGAAAATCTGAGCACTGATGTGAGAAGGATGTTGTTGTTCTCTTATTAAACATTCACTGACCTTGCATATATCTAAAGGGACTTCCTGTCACAGCACTGAAATTTGATGTTTGATCTTCAGGTTCAAATTTGATCTGACACACTGCAATTACCCCATTTTTTTAAATTAATAAGCGTCTTGGATTCTTTTTCTTGGAAAGGTTGGCATTCAGAAATATCATTAAGAGACGCCTCTCTCTTTTTCTGGTGAGGCAGCAGGGGTGTTAGCTCTGGCAAGCACAGAAATCAGGGAAACCAAAGAGGTCAACACGTACATCAGCATGATATTCAGGGACCGCCTGACACAGAGAGTCTTCAGCGATGTGTTCTCTTCTGTTTTGACTCCAGAAGAAAAGGTGCTGTCAACCTCATTTAGAGGGTTATTCCACATTCCTACGTACTAGGTGCTCTTTTCACTCAATTTTCCTATTTTATTATAACCCAGTGCCCTTAGATGTTATCTTTCACTTCCATTCCTACATTGCCACTTGAACTTGTCCAGATAATTTTGATCCATGGAAAGAACGAATTAGCTTCTGTATTCTCTATAAAGAGGTCCTCAGCCTCTATGGAGAAAGATGACACAGGCAGAGGAAGAAATTAAAAACTGACTCCATGGCTGAGTCAGGAGCCTTGAGGTTAAGAAGGAATTGTTCATTCCTGCTGTGCTGTTGACTGAGATTCAATACCCGTGAATCCCCCAAATCTCAGGCTCTCTTCGTTCTGGACATATCCAGGGAGGAAAACAGTTGTGGGCAGGGAGAACTGAAAAGGATGCTATTGGGCTACTAGGGAAAAGTCAATTCCATGTAATTCTTCTGCAAATCATGAGGTTCTTTTCTCAGCACTGAAGCTATGGAAATCCTAATATGTGGCCCCTGTACTTCAAAACCTTGAACTGTAAATATTAATAAATCAGATAATTATCTTTTAATATATTTATTTAAAAAAATTTGTAACCATGTGTGGTGATGGATGTTAAATAGATTTATTGTGGTGATCGTTTCTCAATATATACAAATATCAAATTATTATATTGTACACCTAAAACTAATATAATGTTATATGTCAATTATATTGCAATTTTTGTATACACAGTAGGCTCTTGAATAACACACAGGTTAGGGGCGCTGACCCTCTATGCAGTTGAAAATTTTCATATAGCTTATAGTCAGCCCTCCTTACACCTGGTTCCTCTGTATCCGAGGTTCCACATCTACAGATACAACCAATTGCAGATCATTCAGTGATCATAGTATTTATGACTGAAAAATATCTGTGTGTAAGTTGACCCACGCATTTCAAACCTGTGTTGTTCAAGGGTCAATCTATTTGTAATGTTAGGAGAAACAAAGGAAAGAAAACATTAATTCCACCATGAACAAAGGGAAGGGATGAGGAGCTGGGACACTTTTATATTTTAAAAAAAAAGGTTATTTGAGGATGGTGATTGTTTGGTTCTTCATTGTAATACCAGTACTTCAGCAGTATAGGGAGCCTTGAGTGTAATACTAAGAAATTTGATTTTTTTTTTCTATTTGGTGTGGAAGTATGGTTTAGTGGAAGAAAAAAAGGACTTTGTAGTCATATAAACTTTGGTTTGAAAATCACTGGGGGAGGTGTCAAAAGTTATTTAACCATCCTTAGTCTTAATGCCCTCATTAGAAAGGGTAACAGGCAAGGGTGTCAGATTATAGGTTTGTTTTGTCAATAAGATGAGAAAATACCCAGACACTTGGAAATACCCAGCATGAATCATGCAAATCTTAGGATTTTAATAAATGATAGAGATTCCACTCCTTGTTCTCTTTCTTCTTCCCTTGCTTCCTCCGTTTTCCCTTCTCGTGGGACATCACTAAAGATATTAAACAGAAATGTAGTTAAGAAGATAATATGTTTTGGACTATCACAGACCCTGCTTAACTTGATTCATCACCTCTGTTCACTCAGTTTCCATCAAGATATCTCACTTCCTGCTTCCAACATTCAACTCCATACTCCACACTCCACATATTCCATACTCCATACTCCATATTACCAGATCACATTTGATTTTTTAAAAATTCTCGGCCCAAAATAAGAGCTCTTCAGCATGGGATTCAAGTCCATCCACACTTGGCCCCATTTTGTTTGGCAACTCCTATTCTTTGAGAGTGGCGTCCTGGGACACTGTGTTGAGAAGGATTCTGAAGCTAGTTATATCTTTACCAACAACAAAAAGGTATTATGATTAATTAGTACTTTTGGTCATGGACATGGATCTTGGCCATTCATGATCTAAACTATTAGTATACATAATAATTTACAATTTACTTGGAGTGAAGAATCTGAGAACAGTTTTGATAGAGATGTAGAACATGACCTTATGTCCCAGTTTGCCTGGGATGGTTCCAAGTTTTGCCTATTGTCCCAGTGTAATTTTTTGTAGTAATTTTTAGTAACATTCACTCTCAAAGATGTCCTATGAAGAAGGTGTATGGTTATCCTAGTGATAGAATTAGGAGGCATTAGACTTAGGGTCCTACTTATGAATCTAAATAATAACAGATTTCAGAAAATAAGATTTAATAAGGGACCTTAGGGGCAGTCAGGTGTAAGAGAGATAAAGCATTAATGGGGTAGGAGATGGCCTGTATGAGTCTTAAGATCACTTCAAACTTGAGATCTTGGTTTAAATATCTTATTTCACTGACTGGGTAACTGAGACCTAGAGGTCAGGCCAGAATTCAAACTTGGGCTGTTAAATCAGGAGCCTGTTCATTTACACCACTGCTTTACCATGTGGTAATGGACCACCAGGGCAAATGATGTGGATGCCCCATGGATTTTGGTTTCAGTTAAGCCTGAAACCAAATGTACAAAATCAGAGGCAGCTCCGCTAGAGTTAGAGAAGTCTTAAGTGAAAGTCACACGTGAAATAAGTTGTTTTCCTCTTCCATCTGCTTGTTTTATTTTGGGCACAACCTCCTTCAAATGTTCTGCTTTTCTCATATTCTTTGCTGTCTGTGCACAATTTTGTGATGAGTGTAACCTCATTTTAGTAGTCACTAACTGATTCATCCTTTGCTTTTTCAATCAGTTTATGTTGCTTATGAATTTCCATATTATCTTCCACTGGAGTTGAGTCCTAAGTTTTCATAACTTCCATAAACAAACCGCTCTGACTGTGTGACTCACATGTGAGCAGAGTCTGGCTGAATTCTGACTGATGAAACCACTTGTGGTTTGATAGGTATAAACATACGGACTTTGTGTGCTCTGTAGAGCATCTAACAGCTTTTATCTGTTCCACATGAATATCTGGCAATGTGTCTTTCGGCAGATTCTGCACATGTAATACCCCCATAAGCAAAGTCTTCCCTTAGGATGCCCAAGTCATGGAACAGAGAAATTGAGGCTGAGACTCTTGTTAAAGACTGCTCGGCCACAAATTTCAGCTCCACTCGTTGCTAACGGCTAACCTTAGACAAGTCACTAATATTTCTAAGCCTCAGTTTCCTCATCTGGGCATGATAATCGTGCCTACATCATAGGAATTTTTTGAGGATCAAATCTGGTAATGCATGCCGAATACTTAATGTAGTCCCTGGCTTATCTAAGCATTTCACGAACATTGGCTATCATCATCATCATCATCATCATCATCACCATCATTATGATAAGTGGTTAAAATCCATATTTATTTTTATTATGTTGATTACTAGTCTGCACTTACAGAGATGAAATAGGAACATAAAATTTTGCAATGATGGAATGCCTTAAATTTGCAAGTAAGCCAGTGAGATGTTTGTTGTAGTCTAGTTTGCAAATGCAATGGTCGTCTCTCTCATGGTGGCAAATCTTGTAGCTTAGTTTATTTAACACCTATTTCCAATTATACCCTTCTCCACCATAGGAGATAAGGGGACTGAATCTTTATTCTCCTGGCCAGTTAATGAGATTGAAATAGAAGACTTCTAGGAAGTGCTCCCTTTCCTAAATAAAAGACAAAAGAATAAGCCCTCTTAATGTCCAAATCTTGGTTCTAAGGCGATTCTCCAATAAGACACCAGAGTTCCTTAGGTAAAGGGCTTATTCTAGGACTGGGACAGGGAATATATAAGATGAGCAGGGAGCATCTTGTGCCAGAAAGTAATGAAGTGCTCAAAACAACAACAGCAATGGGGGTTTGTCAAAGGGACACAAGGAGCTGACTGAAGGAGCTTGCTCTGAAAAGCTAAAACAATTTGAGAAAAAAGTAAAGTAGAATTGGACTCTAACCCAAAGCATCAAATAAATGTCCATAAAGCTATATGAATATAAATAAAGTATTCACAATATAAATGAATGGGAGAAAAGAGACAAATCTCTTGTGAAGAATCCCAAATAATGCCATTTATGTTTTCAGAGATAGACTTTCATTCCATAAGTATTTACATACTATTACTCATGACAATAGCCATGATGCAGCCCTGAGACCGGCCCCCAGCTCAGCCCAGTTCTCATGCTTAATCTGCCTGCTCCCACCAAAGCATAGTTGCAGAGCCATTTCTATCCATACATCCTCCATGCATAGAAGACCAGGGCCCACCGTCTCTCGTAGGTGAAGGAGAAATCAAGGACAGTGAGTGTGGTGTTTCACGGGGTAAATCAGGCAAGGGCCAAGCAAAGGTTTAAGGCAGACATAGGCATCTGTCCAGCTGAGGAGTCCACAGGCAAACATTGCCTGTGCTGGAGACACTAATGACAGTACCATTGCTAAGCCCCTCGAGATGGGACAAGAATAGTGCTCACTCAGGAGAAGCTGAGTCTTCCTGGAATGCTGATTCTACTCCTCCTATAGAGTCCTTCCAGTTCTCATACTGTATCTGGGGTCACACAGTTCCCTCAACCTTTGCACATTTTCTATTCCCTTTTCCATTCAACAAAGCCCGGGGAAATTATATTCTCATCTCATAGATGGAAACCTTGCCCCTATCTTCATCTATTCCAGTTTTGTTGTATATGCCATGAATTATTTCTATTGACCACCAAGATTTAGGATTTTAAATCTCAAAACCATTGTTCTGCTGCCACATCCTTTATCCAAGACACTTTATCAACAGCCTAGCTTAAAGAGAAACAAGTGATGATAGAACTGGAAATAAAAAATAGTGAATATTTCAGGAATATCCCACTTCAGCCTCTCTCTCTTTCCTCTTTTCCTCCCTCCAGCCCTTGCAGCATCTATACATTCCAAAGAGCATAATGCAAGGTAGAAAGTTCCAAGTGCCTCAAGGCATGTACAGATGAAATGGGGAGGTGATGAAGGAGAGAGCAGGTCAGCTTTTAGATACACCTTGAAGGATGGGAAGTTGAACATGCAGGACTTTGAAAAGAGCATTCTTGGCAGAAAGAGCAGCCTGGAGCTAGGCAGAGAACAGGGAGGTGCCCATTTAGAGCAACTATAGCTTGGCCAGTGTGTTTGGAGAACAAACAACATTTGAAGCCTGATTATATAGGGCTTCAAATGCCAGACAAAGAGGTTTGGACTTTGCTGGACAGTGCTAGAATCTGCCGAAGGGGTCAGAGCAGAGGAGGGACATGATAGAAATGGTGCCATGTAAAAATGTACCACCGACTGTCTAAAAGATAGATAGACGAGAACTGAAAATGGAAATAGCAAGAATGATTGTTAACTATCAGGTGACAAGTGACAAGGGCCTAACCTAGGGCAGTGGCCATGGAGATGGAGAAGAGTTGACCACCTGAGACTACATCACAGCTGGACATCATCAAGTGTTTACTCAGTGCCAGACACATAGCTTCAAGTTTTACCTGGATTACTTTACTAAATCCTCATCATAAGACAATGAGTTATATTATTATTACACTATTTTACAGGTAAGGAGACTGCAGCTAGGTTTGGATGACAGTCCTTGGGGCAGTCCTGGGTTATTTCTCTTTCCCTAGTGTAATTATTGAGGTAGCTTCTCTCCAAGAGGGCTACCCATCAATTCATTTCCTCTGGGATATGAGTGCCATTCCTCCATCAAGACGTAGAGTCTACCCATCCTTCCCCTTGACTCCAGGCTGTGCTATGACTCCTTCAGGCAATAGAGTGTTGTAGATGTGACACTCTGCCACTTCAGGCATCACTTTCAGGCCAACTTGCAGTTGCCACCTGTGTTTCATAAAATACTCGTTTGTGCAGAAGACCCTTCTCAGAACCAAGCCACCATGTTGTAAGAAACCCACGCCACATGAAGAGGCCATATATAGGTGCTCAGGTTGCAAACTCAGTGGAGCTCCATGTCCACACTCAGCACCAGCTGCTGGACATATGAGGGTATCATCTTGGATATTCAGCCCAGCTGAATCTTCAGATGACACTACCCCCAGTCAACAACCACACAAAATACTGCAAGTGAGAATCATCCCGCCAATCCTGGGCAACACAGAGAATCATGAGAGATACTTAATCATCTCTGTTTTAAACCACTAAATGTTAGGGTGGTATATTCCATAGCAATAGATAATAAAAACAATTATTAATGATGCCCCTTTTTTCTCTCAAAGTGTTCTGCTGTAGACAACATATTGCATGGTTAACCTAGGTTTGGGAAGTACAAATAGCTGGTGCAACCAGAACTCAAACCCAGGTTAACTATAAGTTCCACTACCTAAGAGAGGAAATGATGTATAGGTATAAATTCCCTGGGAACTCAAGATGTTTTATTAATCTCTTCAGACCCCAGATTACCAGGCACCCTGCAAGTGTTGAATGAAAAATGTTTGTTAAGTGAATAATTAAATAAATGAATGGGTTAAAGGTTGAATGAGAGTCAACTTCCCTTAGTTAGTTGGTAAGACAGTTGGGGGAAACCATCCTCCACTTTCCCCTATAACATGCTTTTGAAGAAAAATAAGCCTGTGGATACATTTATCAACTCACGATGTGGTCCAGCCTAACCTCTAACCATTGTGGGGAGGAAAGGGTGAGAAAAAAAGGACAGGATAAAGCCTATTATGAGGTTTTACTAAACTCTAGGGTAGATTCTTTTTAAAAGAATGATCTAAATTTTTTTCTAAAATAGAAATTATACCAAGCTTTTATAACAGCTCAGGCCTTCCTCAAGCTCTTTTCTCATGAATTTTAATATTAGCATCCTTTGTGCTGCTTAACTGCAGTTAATGTTTCTTTCTCTTCTTTTTCCTACCTCTATTCTCCTCCTAGAGCTCATTGAAAGCTCTCACTCCTCTAATGATTTCTGGGCCTCAACTTAGACTTATTAGTGCACAAGGAGCAACAGATGCCTAAGTGTCAGATCTGTTTACCAGCTGAAAGGGCTGTTACTGGTGAGGCATTTGTCTTCTGCAGGACGTGTTGATTGTGGCTAGTTAATTCCATTCTTCCTGACGGGAAATGGTCCTCCTGAATCCAAAGCTATTTAGCCCAACCAAGCTTCAGCATGGAGAATTGCACTCTGGGTCATGCAACATCCCAGTGTGTTTTTAACTGAAGGAGGGGTTACTGATGTTGCTGCAGAGTTTTTCTCCTGAGCAGGCATAGACCTGTTTTATCTATTCTTGTGTTTCTGATGCTTGTTACAGTGGCTGGAACCCAGGTAACTGTCCAATAAAGGTTTGTCTGCTTTAGCCTCACTTTCTTCCCTTCTTTCCAAATAATCTATTACTATTTAATCAATATTTGAAATTCTTTCATTTCAAACCTTTTTAATACTTCTCAAATCCAGCCCCTCAGCCCCATTCTCTCTCTTGTTACCTGAGTCCAGGCTACCATCATCCCTCAACTGGATCCTTGGACAGCCTTCTAATGAATATCATCCTCCTCCATGCATTCTCCACATTGACACCAAATGAAAGTGAAATTTGCTGCATTCATACTTAAAACACTTCAAGGACTCACCTTTGTCCATCTTTAAAACAGGAAAAATAAATCTAAAATCTTCACTATCCATTCAAGGCCCTTTATAATCTGGTCCCTCAATGTTCTCTAGTCTTGTTTGTTACTCAGCACCTCTAGTCAAACTATGGTCCAATCAAGCCAGACTCCTCATTCCCAGTACACTTCATGCACTTTCCTTTATCGTGTCACATTGCATGATTCTTCCTGACTCTGGAACAGTCTTCCTGCCATTTTGGCTTGCCGAAATTCTACTCTTCCTTTATGACCCAGTGAAAATGCTTCCAACGTTCTCAAATTCTTTTCTACATCTTTCTTGTTTAAATGAATTGTTTCCCCCTGTATTCCTGCACTGCACCCTGTTTATTCTGTTAAAGCTTAGCCAGAAAGGCATCTGGGTGAAAAGCCCAAATCTGGAGCCTGACTGCTGAGTTGGAGCCCAGACTCTGCCACTTACTGGCCTTGTGAACTTGAGCAAATTACTTTATCTTTCTTTCTCAGTTTCCTCATCTGTAAAATGGGAATAAGAAAAGTATCAAATTGTAGCAGTGCTATGGTAATTAAATGACTTAATTGTCTGATACATTGAAAGCGCTTGGGATTTCCCTGGTGGTCCAGTGGTAAAGAATCCACCTTACAATGCAGGGGACGCAGGTTTGATCCCTGATCAGGGAACTAAGATCCCATGCCACAGGGCAACTAAACCAGTGTGCCACAACTACAGAGCTCACATGCCCTGGAGCCTGTGCACCACAACTAGAGAAGAGAAAAACCCTCACACCACAATTACAGAGAAGCCCACATACTGCAACGAAAGATCCCGCATGCCGCAACTAAGACCCGACGGAACCAAAAATAAATAGGTAAATAATAAATCTTTAAAAAAAGAAAAAGAAAATGCTCTATAAGCATTTCTACAAATTAAAAAAATAGTAAGTGAGGAAGTAGATGAACAGTGATATCTTAAATCACTGATTAGTGTTTCTCAAAGTGTGGTCCAGCAACACCACATCCCTCACCTGGTAGCTGGTTAGAAATGCAAATTATCAAATCTCACCCTAGACCAACTGAATCAGAAATACTGAGCATGGGCCCGTTAGTGTGTATTTAACAAGCTCTCTGGGTAATGCTGATGCTCAGTCAAGTTTGAGAACCACCCTATAGCTGATCTCTAAGATGCCTTTCAGCTCTCACCACCTATAGATTGATTACAATCCTCCAGTCCACAGCACTGAACACTAGACTATCCCACTGAGGTCAATTCTCAAAGGTCGGAGAGGGCAGTAAGGAATTAGGTCTGGAAACTGGAAGTGAAAAGGGAAGCAAACTACCCATTTGCAAGGGAGCAAAAATACAAGAGAGCAAAACATCCTTAGAGAAAAAAAGCCAAGGTGTTCCTTCTACTTCTTCCTTCTCTCATAAAATCAGGAAGCTTCACATGGGTTATTGTTCTAAAATTTATTAAGACTTTAAAGAATATTTGTATATTCTATATTTGTATATATGAAATATAAAAATATATTTTATGTTTCTTAGAGTATATTAATAAGAAATATTAAATTATTAGAAAATTATTTTTTAACAAAACTCTTTCTCCTAGCGATTGGGGAATTGATTTGGAGGGGGGAAAGAATAATGGGAAAATTTACTAAAAAATGCAACACAATTTAACATTTATCTCCCAACATAAATAAATAAATATATATATATATATTTGCAAAAATAAACTCATTCTGCAGACACCACCACCAAAACAAAAGGCATCATAAAAATATTTTAGACATGAAAAAGCTCGAAATAATAGACTAAATATCTGTGCATCCAACACCCAGCTTAAGACGTAAATAATTACTGCATATACCTAAAATAGATTTTTAAAGGGGTCAAAGAGTCTAATGCATTCAAAATGCTGCCTGGCTGTTTAAAATTTAATCAAAAAGCACAGCACAGGCCTTAACATAATAAATATCCACTCCCTTCTGTTCTCTTCCTTGCAAAATGTGTAAACAAGCTCCCTGGCAGTGGGATTTCCAGAGAGAAAGATGCATTTCTGGGTAAGTTTTGGGATGGTGAAATTGTTACAAGTGAATAAAACAATTACTGTTGTTGTATTTTCCAAATAAAGTAATGTATTCTTAAGGGAGACTTATTTCCCCCTTTTATTTTTTTTCCAGTTTTTATTTTATTTTATTTTGCTTTTTTCATTTTTATTGGAATATAATTGCTTTACAATGTTGTGTTAGTTTCTGCTGTATAACAAAGCAAGTCAGCTATATGTATACATATATCCCCATATCCCCTCCCTCTTAAGCCTCCCTTCCACCCTCCCTATCCTACCCCTCTAGGTAGTCAGAAAACATCGAGCTGATCTCCCTGTGCTATGCAGCAGCTTCCCACTAGCCATGCATTTTACATTTGGTAGTATATATATGTCAGTGCTACTCTCTCACTTTGTCCCAGCTTCCTCTTCCCCCACAGTGTCCTTAAGTCCGTTCTCTATGCCTGCATCTTTATTCCTGCCCTGCCACTAGATTCATCAGTACCGTTTTTTTACATTCCATATATATGCGTTAGCATATGGTATTTGTTTTTCTCTTTCTGACTTACTTCACTCTGTATGACAGACTCTAAGTCCATCCAGCTCATTACAAATAACTCAATTTCGTTCCTCTTTATGGCTGAATAATATTCCGTTGTATATATGTGCCACATCTTCTTTATCCATTCATCTGCTGATGGACATTTAGGTTGCTTCCATGAACTGGCTATTGTAAACAGTACTGCAACGAACATTTTGGTACATGACTGTTTTTGAATTATGGTTTTCTCAGGGTATATGCCCAGTAGTGGGATTGCTGGGCATATGATGGTTCTATTTTTAGTTTTTTAAGGACCCTCCATACTGTTCTCCATAGTGGTTGTATCAATTTACAGTCCCACCAACAGTGCAGGAGGGTTCCCTTTTCTCCACACCCTCTCCAGCTCAACATCACTAATCATTAGAGACATGCAAATCAAAACTACAATGAGGTATCACCTCACACCAGTCAGAATGGCCATCATCAAAAAATCTAGAAACAATAAATGCTGGAGAGGGTGTGGAGAAAAGGGATCCCCCTTTTAAAAGTAAAGATTCTGTACTGAAAATGTTTCAGAGAAACTCTCAGGGATAATTCCACTATTTAAGTACAGTATTACAGATTCTGAGGATAGAGAATGAATGATTGTGAAGGTTTTTGTAATCTCATCTTTCAGTTCAAGCATGGCCCGGTGGTGGGGGGATATGTCCACGTGAGCCTATAAAGAAATTAGGCAAACATGTAAAATCAACTAAATGTATTTCTGTGTGCTCTTCTCTTGATTTCTCTGGAACTCTGGGTTTACAAGGTAAATCAAAAGGACGTCAAGAATAATATTTATGTTTATTGACCAGATTTCAGGTGAGAGTCATCATGCTAAGTACTTTACAGATATTAATCTGTTTAATCTTTATAATGACTTGGGGGTAGGTATTGTGATCCACTTTTTCCAGCTAAGGAAATCAATCATCAGGGAGGCTGAGTAACTTATCCAGGGTGACAGAGTTGGAGAATGGCAGTGCTGGGATTCAAGGCCATGTTTTTAACCACTGTGCCATACTTTGTACAATTCAGAACATATTGCCAAAGACTGCGGGTCCCTAGTCATCTAGGGAGCAGTGACTAAGAGATTGCTCATCTAGCCCAATCGCTTCACTTCACAGGTGAGGATATTAAGGCTAAAACGGGAAAGGCCCTTCTGCAAAGTTAGAGAGCTGAGGCTAGAATTCAGGATTCCTGAATCTCAGCTCAGTGCTATGTCATTTCCTCCTTTTCACATGTCCAAAATGGAATGGACCTTCTTTGCGTTAAGACCAACCATATTCCAGATTGCATGGACAGCACTATAATCTGCTCCAGGGTTCTCGACCCTGTGGCTGAACTGCAGTCATCTAAGACCTTTTTGAAAATACCAAAACCAGACTATCACTCAATAAAATTTTACGTATTTTGTTCTGGAATGGTACCAGAACTCCATACAGCCTCTATTTGAATGTATTATAGGGTTCTCAAAATTTTTATGTACACAACAACTCTTTCACTTCCATCTCTGAGCAAAAGCAACCTAAGCAAACCATGCTCAGATCCTGAATTTTTGCATTTCAGTGAATGGCACCGTCAAGTTGCTCAGATCAGAAACTTAGCCTTTATCCTTGATTCCTCTCTCCCTTCCATCTACATCCAATCCATTGGCTTGTGTCAGGTCTTGGGTAAAATGTTTGTTAAATGAAAAAAGGCAGACAGTTATTGTGTGAGGTCCAGTGTGTGTCTTCATTTGGAAGAGTGTAAACGTTTAAATCACAAACATTTTGTGTGTGTGTGTGTGTACACATACACACACACAACTTTCTGGATGGCTTCTTCTGTCATTCCTACATGACTTTGAGGTGCAGGGCTCCCCTCTGAGAGAGTCAAACTTCAGGCTCTCTAAAGAGAACCTCAATGCTCTGAGTGACACCCTGACACCACTACAAGAAGACTTGGATCGCTTTTTTTTTTTTTTTTTTGCGGTACGCGGGCCTCTCCCGTCGCGGAGCAACAGGCTCCGGACGCGCAGGCTCAGCGGCCATGGCTCACGGGCACAGCCGCTCCGCGGCGTGTGGGATCTTCCCGGACCGGGGCACGAACCCGTGTCCCCTGCATCGGCAGGCGGACTCTCAACCACTGCGCCACCAGGGAAGCCCTGGACCGCTTCTGAGCTCTCATGTTTTTCATCTTTATTCTTCCCACCTCTCTCTCCTACCTTTCTCATCACTGGCATATGCACAGGTAATTTGTATGGCCCTGAGAAGGATTCTCTGCTCTGAGAAGAGCTGACAGAGAAAGGTCCTTTAAAGCAATAATCTCCACCACTTTCTAGTCGAGCAAGCAACAAATGCCTGCCAAGACTGATTAAACAGACAAGTCAAGCGGAGGCCTCTGATCAGTCATGAGTGCCATCTGTCTGGATAATATTGCCACAAAGAGACAGCACTTTTCTGGCTTCCCACCCCACAGCCCCCCTCTGGGTGGTGGGAATGGATCTCACAGACCCTAGACTGTGACCATCCACGTTTGGAAGAGTCAGTACCGGCTAACAATTCAACAGTCAGAAAGCCATAGAAGGGATTTTTTTTTTTTTTTTTTTTTGATGATGATGATCATGAGATCACATGGCAGGTACAGTTTTTCAGAGTTTGGGCCTTTTGTATTTTTGTCTGAGAAATAAAACGATTCTCCAGCTGTGCTGTCAAATAGAAGCAGATATGAACAACATATGAGATCTTACATTTTCTAGCAGCCACATTAAAAATAGTAAAAACATGTGAGGTTAGTTTTAATATTATATTTTCCCAGTGTATCAAAAATTATCATTTCCACATGTAATAAATATTAAAGATTATTAATGAAATACTTTACATTCTGTTTTCATGCCAGCCCTTCCAAACCCAGTGTCTAGTCTAGCTCATGCTTACAGCCCATCTCAATTTGGATGCTAAATTTTCAACAGTTTAAGTGAAATGTAGTCCTACCAAATCATTTGTTGTATTTAATGGAAAAATATTTTAACTAAAAGTAATTAAAATTAAGTAAAATTAGAAATTTAGTTCCTTGGTTATACTATCCACAGTGCTTTCCAGGAACCCAAAGGATGGGGGATTTCTTAACCATTACTCTTTTTCAGGGACACAGAGCTTAGAAAAGTTCAACATGGTCAATCCCTCTTTTTGTTCACTGTGAATGATTATAATAGGTTCCTAAGCAACTAAGAGACAATCATAAAACTCATGCGTGAGATGAAGCAGGATGTAATCAATAGTCTTCCTAGGGCTCTTGTTGGTGTTGTTACTGTAAAATAAATTGAACCATCTTTTGAGAGGTTACAGCAAAGGCCAGTTGTTTTAGAATCTTGAAGTCCATGCGTCGTAAACAGGAACACCTGAAATGAAAAAGAGAACTATTAATATAAAAGGTTAAATTAGGGCTTCCCTGGTGGCGCAGTGATTGAGAGTCCGCCTGCCAATGCAGGGGATACGGGTTCATGCCCCGGTCTGGGAAGATCCCACATGCCGCGGAGCGGCTGGGCCCGTGAGCCATGGCCACTAAGCCTACGCATCCGGAGCCTGTGCTCCGCAACGGGAGAGGCCACGACAGTGAGAGGCCCGCGTACCGCCAAAAAAAAAAGTTAAATTAAAGCAAATAACCAGTAGTAACACCCTGTGCTTCACAAGTCTAGTGGATTCCAAGGGGTTGGTGGAAGGAAATCTTTCAATTAAGCAGCACTGCTGTGGAAATAAATGAAAACCATCCAAATGAGAATGGGCAAAGACTGTACATTCAGAGCCGGCTATAGCAAGGGAGTCAGCCAGCATTACTTACATCTGGCAGAGTCTGCAGCCAACAGAAGCAGGCATTCTGACTACAAAGGAAGTAGTACTCAGTAAGGACACGTGGAGATCTAGGGAAAAAAAGGAGTTAATCATGACATGAGGTCAAAACCAAGCCTTACATCAGCTGGATTACATATTTAGGTCTCTATTATCCCCTTCCAGATGGGAAGTATTTGGCCTATTACCCTAAGAATGTTGTGGAAATAAAATTTAGAATTACATAGCATCCAATCAATAGATTGTAATAATTGGTTCTTTTGCTGGGAGAGATCAACACTGATAAAGTTATTTACCAGTTGAATTTTTAAATATCATTTTCCCATATAGGTCCAAGTACAAACAACATCAGCTATAATTCCTTATGATCTCATTTGATGAAATTGGAATTGCCCAGAAGTTTCTATAATGGGATGCAGTGATGGATGGTATATCCTGCAGTCAGTAAGACTGAAGGCTATGGCTACTGTTTGAGATAATCTAAGAATGGCATTAGAATAAGTATGTTCTGACCTAACAATTATATAAGGAGGGAAAAAAGAAAGGTCCATTATGTATAGATGACAACCAAGGATCTATAGAAAATGAGAAGAGTTATTATAAGCAGAAAGATAAAAAACAAAATAGGAATCAGATAGGGGTCTTGGTCCAACATCTTGGGCAGAAGCTGTCCATTGTCTGAAGTCATCTGCTCATGCCAAAGATATTAGGTCAAGTTTCTTTTTCCAAAGACCAGCTGTGTCTATAAGATCCTATTAGTATCCTCAATTTGAAGTCCCCTATTGGAGTAGGCTTCCAATTGTGTGGAATTCTGAATTATTTTTTAATTGTTAAACATGAACCCAAGCATGGACTCCCTGGCATTTCACTGCTCTGTTTGTTGTTAACAGTACCTGATAAGGTCTCTTCAGGCAGCTTTCCTCTGATGTCTCTTCTAGTAGATGAAATATCCTGGCTAAAGATCATAAAGAGGCGGTTTAGGAAAATGTCTTGGAAAGGTACCTTAATCCATTGGCGAAAGGACTGGTTATAATATAAGAGTCCCTTGCAATATTTTGCCATGTTACCATGCAGTAGGGTGGAGTCTAATATTGGAGGTAAAACCCCCAAATGCATGGGCCTTCAAATTACCAGTTTATAGGAAATAACTGATGTGACCGTGAGGGAGTAGCCATAAGAGGCCATAAGAGCTAGTGAGAGTACCTTTGGCCAAGAGAGTTTAAAGGTGTCTAAAAGTCTTTTTTTTTTTTTTTTTTTTTCATGGTACGTGGGCCTCTCACTGTTGTGGCCTCTCCCGTTGCGGAGCACAGGCTCCGGACGCGCAGGCTCAGCGGCCATGGCTCACGGGCCCAGCCGCTCCGCTGCATGTGGGATCTTCCCGGACCGGGGCACAAACCTGTGTCCCCTGCATCGGCAGGCAGACTCTCAACCACTGTGCCACCAGGGAAGCCCACTCACTGAGTTTTTTGAAGATAAGATTAAATTGGTGATGTTGTCCATAGCACTGACTCCTTCTCCAATAAAGATATCGATGACCTGAGTGTTTCACCAGACTTCAATAGTGACCCAGACAGCAGCTTGTCAAGGGGGAAATCGGGCCATGCATGGTCTGCAGTAGTAATGAGTCCTCCTAAGCTTATAACAAGTCCTCAGGCTTCAGCTTGCAGTGACTCTTCAGATCCTAGGGACAAGGACCAGCTACAAGGCAGCCTGAGAGTCCCAATAAGGATCTGGCAGTCAGGTTTTAGCTCTCAGTGGCTCCAAGTCAAGGAGGAGGGAGAAAAATTGAAAAGCTTAGTGTGGAGGCTAAGGTTAGTTTGCAGCCAGATATTGAAGGAAAGTGGAAGAATTGAAAATTTGGTAAGGGTTGACAATCTGTGTCAAGTAACAGATCCAAATCCACTTTACAAGTAGGCATCACAACTGGTTTATCCACAATGGGAGAGCAAGCCAATTAAGTCTCTACCAGACAAGACAGAGTTTGCATATCCATGAGTTACCTGCAATTTACAAAGTGATACAAAATAGCTCAAAGACAGTGAATGGCATCAGAATGTGATAACTCAGAATGTGCATAGTGTCCCATTGGAATACAGAACTTCTCTCTACTGTCCCTCTTTCCCTTCTGATCAAAGACAATCTCTAAGGAAAGATTATTCTTCATCACAAAATAAAGCCATTCTCATTAGATGTGGCCTGGTTATTTACATAGGTGCAGCAAGAATGACAATTTACCACATGACTCTTATATTTGCTTTGCTGAAAATTTTCATAAAGAATCTCACATTGGACTCTTCTAAGCCTCTTGAGGATAGGAAGCCAAGCCACGAATTCACCATCATTTTTCACCTGCAGTGCCTAGTGATTTGGTGGGAATTCCTCTCTTCCTTGAGGTCCCCCAAATACCTTAAGATTCCTGGGCCTGCCAAGAGGAAGTGACCTTCCTTGCTCACCTATGAGGCTGACAACCCTATAAAGCCAGTAACCAGGACAGTTTTCCCAAGAGGGACTTAATAAGCATTGGCCCCGTAAAGTCAACCTTAGTTCCTCAAAAGTGTCTGATCATAACTGATTAAATGAACATCATTCTCAAATATGACATTATAGGTAAAGCCTAGTTGCATAACCAACATAATTTCCAATCATGTCCTATTAACAAGGTGGTCAGGTTCTTGTTGAATGTATGCAAATAACCATATGGGCATGAAAATAAGAATACCCAATAAGAGTTTCCAAATCTTAGGTTCGTAGTCTCATGAACACATCCAATTCTTGACTAGACGTCTGGAACTCCTGACGCAGTCACTAGAATGATGTGATAGCTGTTTAAGCAATGCCATCAGTAGCCTGTGCCCAAGAGTACCAGGCATAGTCCTTTTCCACCAGGCTCTAAGATAATCCTTCTTTGCTAAAGATGGAACACTGCCCTGTAGCTGATTCCAAGTGATTTCATGGAAGCATCAGGAGTTTAAACACGCACACACATAAACAAAACTATCTGTGGATGACAAAAGACCAGAAATGGCTATTGTTTACTTATTACTGACATTTTTCATAAGGGAATGATCGGAACAGAATTCATTATAAGGATAATGCAAATGACAAGCCTATCTGCTTATTTACATGGCGTGAAAAACAAAATAAAGCCAGTCCAAAAAAATATAGACAAAATATCTTTAAGTAAAAAGATTTAAGCCTATTTTAAGAAAACATGAATATTACATCTAATCTATGAAAATGGATGAACACAGTCTTTACAGAGAAAACATAGAAAAATCCTGAG
Source organism: Delphinus delphis (assembly GCF_949987515.2). Classification (NCBI taxonomy): domain Eukaryota; kingdom Metazoa; phylum Chordata; class Mammalia; order Artiodactyla; family Delphinidae; genus Delphinus; species Delphinus delphis. The sequence continues at coordinate 66,772,666 of NC_082699.1, read as the reverse complement.
ACAATAGATGTCCATTTAAGAATATATCAAGTAAATAGATTCAGTAAGTCTGGAGTAGGTTCTAAACACTAGTAGATTACTAAGTGTCCATAGAGAAGTGATGTGGATCCCCTGTAGAAAACTACTTGCCTGGAACACACAAGATTCAAATTAAAACAGTAAAGTCGCAACCAAGTTAATGTTTTAAAAAATAACTGCACTAATGACTGATAGCTTTTTATATACTGTATAATTATACTACTTTTGTCTAATAAGCAACATCAGGACTCTGATAAATAGAAACACATCATGGACAGCAAAAACATTGACAATTCTCTAGAACCTTCCCATATTGAATACAATTTGTTTAAATATTTATGTTAATAATATTTTACCAATACAAATTTAACCTAGGGAAGTCTAAGCATTTCCTCAGGTTTGACAATATTTCCCATGCAACTCATCATTAGTAACATATCAAATGACCCTATTATTTCTAACATATCTCTTCTTACAAGGTGAAAGGACAAATCTTTGTGATTTTCCAGGGTCCCCTTTGGACACCTCAAAGCCAATTTTAATTGCTGACAAGGCTAATCAAACTTTGACCTTGAAGCAACTTTAGAACCTTGAACCCTCAAGGCTATGTGAATTCCCTGCACTTCAACTTGTTTGCTCTAGCTCAGGTGCAGACCCCACCCCATGTGTCTAATCACAAACGAACATTTCCCGCCTTGACTTTCCTGTTAGCACAATATTTGACAAAGATTGGCAAGTTCCAAAAACACCCTCCCACCAGCAGCTTTCAACATCCTTCCCTCTACTTTTCACAGCCACCTGTCCCAGTAGTCTCTGCATTTAACAGTTTTGGCCTCCCATCCCTTCCCTGAGACATTTATGGCTTAGTCTTTGAGCGTCTTCCTGTTATAGTACTCCCCTCCTCCTATTGCAATATCCTCCTTAAAGAGATCTTTCATATTAACATCCAGATTGCATTTTTTTTTCTTTGACAGTAATGATGCCATGACTTTGATGGAGTGTTGACCACCCCTCATACACTGCTTTCTTCACCCAAGTGCTAATTCCATCTTATCAGATGCTGTGTCCTTTCCTGGCTGAGGAAACCAGGATCTACAGTGGTGAGTCATAACTCCTAATGCAGCATTCCAAACATTTGTCTGTTGTAGCACGATAAACAGACAAATGTTTTTGGCTTTGGTTTTCGTTTATTTTTGTCTTTTTTCTTCTATTTATCTGTCTTCTCCTTCTGGCTTTTTTGACTATGGGTTAAGCCGCTGACTCTCCCAGGATATCACACCTTGGGTTAAAGTCCCAAGGCCTTAGCGCCAAAAGGTGTTCCTTTTATTAATCATGGGAGATTGTCAGTCTAAACATTGTCGCACAGATCTCTTCATTGTAGAATTTGTACTCCATCATTATGGTACTAATTCCACCCAATTTCTTCAAAACTGTCAAAATTTTACTAAAAAAAAAAAAAAAAAAGAACCTTAGAATATCAATGACCTCTTTGGGGGACTTAGAATCTTCCCATATTGGCTCATTCTGAGTGGGGCCCTTGAATATGGTGACTCCAAGAACGCATCCAAACAATGGATTGCTTTCATTGTTTGGTACAAAGAGACAATTATTATGCCTCTCCCACAAAAACTTTTCAGAGGCTATTTCTTTCTTCAAAGGCCATTTTCCTCCCAGTTGTGATGCCTACTTGTAAAGTGGATTTGGATCTGTTACTTGACACAGATTGTCAACCCTTACCAAATTTTCAATTCTTCCACTTTCCTTCAATATCTGGCTGCAAACTAACCTTAGCCTCCACACTAAGCTTTTCAATTTTTCTCCCTCCTCCTTGACTTGGAGCCACTGAGAGCTAAAACCTGACTGCCAGATCCTTATTGGGACTCTCAGGCTGCCTTGTAGCTGGTCCTTGTCCCTAGGATCTGAAGAGTCACTGCAAGCTGAAGCCTGAGGACTTGTTATAAGCTTAGGAGGACTCATTACTACTGCGGACCATGCATGGCCCGATTTCCCCCTTGACAAGCTGCTGTCTGGGTCACTATAGAAGTCTGGTGAAATGTTAAGATCATGCACATCCTCATAAGAGGTAACCCAGACTCTGGGCAAGATAATTAGGAGTATAATAAAACTCTAAAAGCAGTGCTGCATAATCAAATGTTTCCATCTACTGACCTCTTGAAATTCACTGGACTAGCTACCCTTAGAGTTTAACTTCCATCTCCTTACTTTAATTCAACTCTTCATATTAACATTTCTCTTTTTCACTTTAGCCATCCCACTTTTAAGATATCTGATCCGAGGAATATTGAAACAACTGACCTTTGCCAGCACACAAAACAGAGGGTTCAACTAGTCCTCTAGGGACATCGCTGAGAAAAAGCTGACCCTGAGGACTATTTCACTCAGCCATTCCTTGTTTGAGATATCCCCTGCCCCTGTATTGTTCAGAGAAAGTCTCTTTCTGAGTCGGCCTTGAGCAAGAAGAGGGACTGACAAGGCTGAACAAGCTCTGTGCTTAACACAACTTTAGGCTGCATAGCTGAGGACCACTAGGCTCCCAACTCTATGTGAATTTCCTATGCTTTAAGTTGTTTGCTCCATGTCAGACCCAGAATCCCAACCCGCCGAGCCTAACCACAAACCACCTTTCCTGCCCCAGCTTTTCTATTAGTACAATATTTGCAGCACTTCATAAGTTTCAAAGCCATTCCCACATACCAGTTTTTCACATTGCATCCCCTTCTACTTTCTGTAAGCCCCTGTCCCAGTGTCTCTACCTATAAAAGCTTTGCTTGCCTAACCTTTGCCTGAAACTTTTGTGGCTTAGGCTTTAAGCATCTCCCTATTGCAATAGTCTTGCTTAATGATGTCTTTTCTTACTCAAGTCCATACTTACATCTTTTTCCTTGACAATGCAAAAGATACCATCTAGGATTTGATTTTTGGAAGGTAAAATATAAAAAGTAATCCAAAAGTTTAAGTATTTGATTAAATAAGAACATGGATTACTGAGAAAGAATTCTATTTAACCAAAATGACAAAAAAATTTCAAAAGTAGATGTAGAGCACTTCAGTTCTTTCGAGTGAAAAGACTTTGTTCTCTTAAGTGATCAAGGATATTATAAAATCATCACAACACATGGGGAGTTATTCTGGTAAGACCCTGAAAAGTTGTCTTCTAGGCAGATTACTCAGAAGGTAAAGAAAAAATCTTTTACAAGCACTTATTAAGAGAAGACCAATAGTACAAGAAAAGAATTGTCATCTTAATAGAGAAAATCAAATTAGAGTTTTAAACAATATATTTGATACTAATGCGTTTACTAAGAATCTTGTAAATAAACTCATTAAACCTTAGCCAACTGTGACTACAAGAAATAAAATTCCCTTTTCCTGAACCATCTGCAGCTTTCTCTATCCAGACAGGTTTTGTCATACACTTTTCTCTTTCTCGTTCTGGAACAACCAGTCATTTTAATTTGGAACAAAACTACTCTCTTCTTCCTTAACAAAATACCTCCTGCACACTTTGCATGCAAAATTTTTCCTCTCTGACACTATCACTCCTATTAGAGTCTCATTCACATATTGATTATAATTTTTAACTGCAGTAACTCCTATTGCATAGAGAAAACCAGGAGGTGGTGTAAAAGAAAAGTTATTCACTAGGCACGTGTTAAAATGGCAAGACAAATCTTATTTGAACTACTGCAATAGGGGAGAGAGACTCCAGGATAGAACTGAGCTCAACTCCCAATTCAGCAAAGACAGCTGGAGATTTATAGCCAAGTAGCAGAGTGAGGGGGTCAGTGGATGAAAACTTACTAAGAGGAACTTGATTCGATGTCAAGGGTAGGGGGATTCTTGCTAAGCTTGCTTAATAAGATTCTTCCTAAAAACAGGCCTAGGAATTACATATCCAGGGCAGAGGTTAAGGGACTTGATCAGATATCAAGGATGATCAGGTATCAGAGGTGGGGGGATTTCCAATGAACTGAGCTCAGCAGGCCAAGGCTATGGCCTAGACTAGAAGAAAGCTCCAGGAGCATGACTAAAGTTTGGTCAAGGAGGGAATCAGTCAGTAGATAACTGTAAACTATCTTTCACATGCCAATAGTTTCTTGCAGACCAGCAGAGCTTACAAATATACATCTCATAACTTTTTATAGCCATAAACATTCCTTTTATTACAACTTCTCAATGTGGCAAAAATGAACATGTTTATTAACAGACCCAAATATATAGCCTTTCTGTGTTATATAAAAATGAGGCAAAATGTATGTAAAATGAAAGTACATTTAGTAATTAATGCTTCAGTGTTCTAAATATCTTACTTAGATATGATCTAGGTATTTAATGAATATTTATTAATCAACTCAATTTAACAACAGTCGAAGGTTTTAAGTTACCAGAAGATTTTGGAAACTATTTTCAAGCTGACATACTGTAAAACATAATTACTTTTGAAATAAAATTTGTCAGAATAATGATTTAATTTGACTAAATACAAATTTACATTTTTTATAATCTTAAAAATGTAATAACTGAAATGGTAGCTTATTAAGTCAGCAAATCTTTGTAAGTTGAGAAAGAGCATGCCCATGTAGAATAAAAATGTATGTTGAACTCAGAAGATATAGCTGTTTTATGAAACCAAAAATACTAAATTAGACCCATCTGTCAAAATTTACCCAAATTATGTGGACTTGAATTCTTATAACTTTTTTTTTTTTTTTTCGGTACGCGGGCCTCTCACCGCTGTGGCCTCTCCCGTTGCGGAGCACAGGCTCCAGACGCGCAGGCTCAGCGGCCAAGGCTCACAGGCCCAGCCGCTCCGCAGCATGTGGGATCTTCCCAGACCGGGGCACGAACCCGCGTCCCCTGCATCAGCAGGCGGACTCTCAACCACTGCGCCACCAGGGAAGCCCTCTTATAACTTTTGAGTTAGTGCTTATGAGAATATAGTTTTAGTACATAAAAAGTATCAGAAGTTTAATTTTTTCAATATCTGGGAATTTTAGGAACATTTCATTTGTATAAGGCCTTATTTAGCTCTAAGTCAATCAAAATAGAGCTCTTTTAAAACTTTTATAATCTATTTTAGTAATACCATCTGGAGATAGGGAAATATTACATACCCACAGACATATAAACATAGAGACATAGACATAGATAACTTATAGCTTTGATTCTAAAAGTTTAGCCTGTAGTTCAGGCATAAACCCAGAAATAACAAAACTCACTTTTTATTATAAAAAGAGCTCTTGCTTCCCAGTGGGTACATATTCTTAATTGATTTGAGTCCAAAATAGGGAAAATAGATAAACAGAAAAGGGTAACAAACTCCATTCTCTGTCATCTTTCACATATCAGAAACAAGATATCCATAAACAATTTAATGCATTTACAAGGATTACCAAATTGTCAGACTAAAACCAAAAAAAAAAAAAAAAACTAAAAATCTAGCACAAGAATCAACTAAATACTCAAAAAGAATCAAAATCAAATCCTTACCTTGCTAGCAACAGATAAGAATCTGGAGCATAGGACCAGGATCAGGACCCATCTTTAGATCCCTGGGTCGCCAGTCATGAATGAAGCACAAAAAGCTCCCAGTGGCCTTATTACCTGGCTGGAACAGATGAGAATCTGAAGGCAAGGTCCAGTCCTGAGTCAGGGCACCAAACTGTCAAAGACAAAAACCAGACAGGTTGGGAGACTAATATTATTGAGACTATTGCGATAGGGAGGTCACCCCATCTGAAGATCTTCAGCTGTCTCAGCTTCTATAGAAAGGAATAAACAAGTTGCCAAAGTTGTGGTTTACACTGTGGTTATAGTGCCAGCCCCGACAGTCCGTTAGCCGTATAAATAGGAAATGTTGGTTATTTCTTTTTCTTTTATTCTGGTTTAGCTAGCTCTGCACGCAGAGTTTTAATCTCAGCTAGTTAACCATGAAACAAAGAACTGGAAGCTGAGGTGTCTGTGTTTTGCCTTGTCAGCAGATTCAGACAAAAAGGGAAGTTTGTTGGGTTTTGTCACATGGTAACAAAGATCTCGAGGGAAAGTTTCAAGCAGAGGTAACAACAAAAGCAGTAAGCTTTCTAGTCATTCCTGAAGCTAGGCTAAGTCATGTCTCCTTCTTCAGCCCAGCTGGCTCTACTGCATGGAATGCACTTATTTTCATGTCCCCACCACCTCCTTACATGTAGCCTCTCTCCCCACCTTAACAGCTACATCCACATCTCTCCATTTTCACTGCTGCTGGCCAATCACTATGTCACCTTAGCCCTTCCAGGCTACTGCACTACCCTCCTAAATGGGTCCTTCCTTCTAGTCTTTTTTCTCACAATTCAGTTTCCATAGAGCAGTCAGAGTGAAGTAAAGTGAAAATCTGATTTTGTAACTGATATATTCAAAAGTTTTCAATCTCTCGCTATTACCCTTCAGACATAGTCTATACTACATAGCATAACATTCAAGGTCTTCACGTTCTGGCTCACCTCCTTCCTCTCACCAGTCCTTAGTGGACTCTGCATTTCAGGGATACGGAACCACTCGCAATTCCCCCACATCCTATGCTCTTCTCCATGCCTAGATGCTTGCTTTTGTTTTGTCTTCTGCCTCCAATGCCCTCTCTCCGTCTAGCTAAGTCCCTAATGTATGTACAGACATACCTCGAAGATATCATGAGTTCAGTTCCAGACCACCACAATAAAACAAGTCACACGGTTTTTTGGTTCCCCGGTGCATATAAGATGTATGTTTACACTATATTGCAGTCTATTAAGTGCATAATAGCATTGCCTTTTAAAAAGTACATATTTTAATTTAAAAAATACTTTATTACTAAAAATGCTAACCATCATCTGAGCCTTCAGTGAGTCGTAGTTTTTTTGCAATAGTAACATCAAAGATAACTGATCACAGGTCACCATAACAAATATTATAATAATGAAAACACTTAAAATATTGTGATAATTACTAAAAGTGTGACACAGATACGAAGTAAGTAAATGCTGTTGGGAACATGGTTCTGATAGGCTTGCTCCATGCAGGGTAGCCACAAACCTTCAATTTGGGAAAAAAAACAATATCTGCGAAGTGCAATAAAGAGGAGTGCAGTGAAACGAGGTGCGCCTGTATACATGAAGTTCAGATGACATCCGCTCTGGGAACCAGCCCTGGCACCTCTTCCTCTCTCAGTCTTCTCAAGCCTGAATGGGCTGAAATGCCTCTTTTCCATACTCTCTTCTTTCATACTACTTACCACACCATTTGGAAAATTTCTCTTTCTTTGCCTGTCTCTGCAACTAAGCCAGAAGCTCCCTACACGTTGGAATTGTGCGTTCTTTATTGTTGTTTCGTGGCAAGGGGAGCTAAGTGGTTGCAGTAGTGACTGGGCATCAGAGGAACGCTCACTGAACATGCGAATTAATTAAGTGGGTGAACTCATCAAGTGTCTTTAAAATTATACAACATGCTGGGATTACACAACACATCTCACAACTGTGTTGTGGAAACAAAACAAGCTCAGGTAAAGCAGTTAGAAAAAGCTGAAGACTACGAGGTAGAACATGAAATAGAGTGATTTCTTTTTAAACAAATGTGTCTCATCTCCTTCCGCCTAAAGAAGGTTACCACCCACTAACCAGACACCTTGGGGGTCTGGATATGCACTTATTTCAGGATTGACTTTCTTTACTCAAAACCAGGAAGGAATTCCTCCTTGGAACCTGATTCCTGAGACAGAATCTGAGCAAGCTACATACTAAGATCAGTTCCATTCCTCTTTACTTAACCAACATAAAAGTCCCCCTGGCTTTCATGACTATGGGATGCATTCCCGAAGATCAAATCTGCATTTACAACTATCTTGGCTCTGCACCATGCCTTGTACATAAACAAGATTTGATAAATACTTGCTGAATCAGTGACTTGCAGAATAGCTTCCCACTTCGGGGATGATTGTGATTTCTTTAATATGAGTCTTGATTTTATTCTCCCTAAATGCATTTTGCTTGCAACACCGCTCATGATTATTCAGACCATAGTCAAAGTGAACAAAATAAAGCTTAATCCTTATCAGCCACATTCCTAAACATGAGTTACAGAGTCTGAAATATTTTCCGAAGCAGTGTGCTCTGAACCTGCAAAGCAGAACCACAGGTAAATTGCCTTTTAAAGACACTGCCTCTCAGGAGAGAACATTAATATGAAAGTTCAGAGGTTGAAACTATGTCTTAATTCGGGTTCCCCAGAAGCAGATCGTGACACAAGGATTTTTGGCAAGTAGATTTGGAATGAGATCCCAGGAAACATCAGTAGGGGGTTGGAGAATGAGGACAGGCAATAAAAAAAAAAAGCCAAAAGAGAATGCTATTGTGGGAGACCAGGTCTCAACCTCCAGGAGATGGTGTAGGACACGCCTCACAGCTGACTCGCTTGAGCAGTGAGAAATCTGGGATATTGAATGCACTAACTCCCATTAGTGGAGAACTAGTCCGAGGATATTAATTCCCTGGCATTTACAGCCCACCTGACATCAGGTCTAGCATGTTACCTTGCCAGAGGGAGGCCTTATAGCATGAAGCAGTTTCCTGAACGATTGAGTCCTCAGGAAACTCACTCAGGTGAGAAACATGGGTAGTGTCTCTCACCCACACTTTGAACAGTCAAGTCCTAGACTGCAAGATGCATTCATACAGACCTCATTATATCTCAGCTGAACCTCGGCAGTTGCGCCTAGGTACAATAGGCTCTCTCAGCTGATACACAGGCAAAAAGAATTAGGAATTCCTTAGCTTCACTAAATTCCTGCAAAGTGCCATCCACTAACCGGATTTCTAAACTCTTCTCCAGAATTTTCATTCACTCCTTTTGTACCTAAATGAAACTAGGTACCTCAAGCAACTTAAATATGCATATTATTATTCTCTCCTTTAAACCTTGATTCCACCCACTGGAAGTGCCCTTTAGTTTTAGGCCCAGTTATCTTAAAAGCAGTCCCTGAGGCAAGGGTCCTAATGCAAGGGCGGTATTAAGGAAGTGCTCCTATAAGAAACTAGGAAGGGAGAAGAAGAAGCAGAGGAGGGAGGAGAAAGGAACCAAACAAGGGTGTGACTTCCATGAAGCCCCAAGCTGCAGATCCTGCAGGACTCCGGAACATAACTTACACTCTGAAGGTATTGTCTTAAGACAAAGGAGATGGGGCTATTGTATTCCCATAGTCAACCAAGCATTGGCATCAAGCTTCCCTGAGGGGATTGGAAGGCACTCCTGCCTCTCTGTAAAGGAAACGGGCCCCAGTGCCTGGGCACAGTCCTCTGTAGCAAGCATGAAGAGGCTAGAGGATGGATGCACAGAGCTGGTGAAAGGAATCTGAAGTGCTCTGGGTGGGGCACTTTAACTTCACTTCATCTGTCATTTACATATTTTTCCATTTTCTGGATGGTCGCAAATTCTGGGGGAAAATTTATGAGAAGGAAGTTGGAATAAGCTAATCTGCTGCTGCATTTGGTCCTGAGACCATGAGTGATTCCCCTCATCTTCCTTCTCTATCACTCTTTTACATCCCCCCCCTTAAGCTGTGGTTTGTGCTCCCACAGTGCACCTGACTTGTCTTCATCTGAGGAGTCTGGGTCCCTGGTTACCATGTTTCATTGAGCCATACCATGGAAGTACTAAGAGATGCCCCAGTAGGTTTCCTGAGTGCCAAGCATAGCCCTGCCTGCTCCCATTATATAGCAGCAACCTCTGCTTATACTAAGTGACCTCTGTCTCACCTCTCCTGATGCTGTACTTCCCCTGAGTTTTAGCCCAAGATCTCACCTCTTCCATAAAGCCTTCTGGATGCTTACAGACCTCAGAACTTTCTTCTTCCATAACTCACAGAATTTACCGCTATGCCTCTCATCTGGCCTGAATCACAGTCTGCATTGTGATTTCTCATTATGGGATTATTTTTGTATTGTCTTTGGAAAATGTCATTTGGTTGACTTGTGAGCGCACATCTTGTCTTTCCAGTGGAAACCTGAAAGGTTCACTGACTACCTCCAGTGCCTAGCACAGAGTACTCTGCCTCCCCAGGACTTGGTGAATGCATGTTGGATCCAGCCACTGAACAGCTTACAGAACAGCACATTTGCACTGTAGCACTGGATCCTGATGTTTTCCACTGGAACTCTTGCTTCCCAGAGTTCCCTAATTTCTTTGTTTCCAACTCCCCAATCATCTTTCAAACAACACGAAAAGGAAGCTTTGAAAGATTTAACTTTTCACATTTTGAAACCAGTTCAAACCCTTAAAAGTATATATTTTTAGATATTTGATTACAAATTTCTTGCCGATGAAGGTCGTAAATGCCGCCACACAGAGAAATTTTCCCTTTTTGGCACTGCTCAGACCTTAAAATTTACAAACATGCTTTGTTTGAGGATAGTGGGTATTTGTGGAGAGGGCATAGAAAATGTTTCCAATCATCACATAAAGAGGCAGTTCAGCTTATATTGAACACCTTTTTTGTGCCAGGAATTGCACTAAGAACTTTATACAGACTGAGTTGTCCAGAGATGCTTTTTTTCTTCTCCTTTTCTCTGAAGCTCACATGTTGGAGTACTTTGAAACATATCATAGCCTCTCGTGGAAGCTTAAAGAGAAAGGGGGAATACTCAGGTCAATTCGTTTCACAATTAATTACTTCTTCTGGAAGGCTTTGCCTTGTAATTGTAGTATTAATCTCTATGTATTTGTTATTTCTGATTGCTTCGGTTTTATGTACTCTATTCAGAAGCAAAAATTGAATACAGTAATAGAACTAATCTTGACTATGTGACCCCAAGTATGTAATCTACTCTCCACAAGCAATACTGGGATGAAATAAAATATTTATATGACTGTTAATAAAGGTTAAGATATATTGAATGCTTGCTATGAGCCAGACAATCTGTAAAGCACTTTATATACATCATCTCATTCAAATACTCATCACATTTCCCAGAGATAGGTTCTACAATTATCTCTGTTTTATAGACACAAATTAAAACTCAGAGAGGCTGAATCAGTTCCCAAAGATCATACAACCAGTAAGTAGAGAAGCTGAGATTACACTGCACAGAGGAAAGAGTCCTGGTTCTTTACTTGGAGATGGCCGGCTAAGTTGCATTATCAGCGCTGATCTTGCTACTTAAGAGATCAAAAGAAAATCACACACTCTTTAAGCCTCAGTTTCTTCATTTATTGAATAAAACCCTCGATGCTCACACTGCTTATTCCCATCTATCTACACTCTCATTTGTCCATCTTAGAGCATTTAACTTGCACTGTTTTATACTTTGTTTATAAGAGTAACAGGTAGCTCTCAAAGAGCAGAAATTATGTCATATTCGTCTTCAAATCCATAGCTCCCAGGCCACTATTCTATATGGTTTAAATGCATTCATTCATTTAGTCCTCACAACACCATACAGAAGGTTTTATTTTTATCTCCACTTATTTCACACTTAAGGAGGATACTGGACCCCAATCATGATTATGTTAATGATGTCAGATGGATCTAAACTTAGGTAGTCTGGCTCCAGCATCCATGCTGTTTTTTTTTTTATTAATTTTTATTGGAGTATAGTTGATTTACAATGTTGTGTTAGTTTCTGCTGTACAGCAAAGTGAATCAGTTTTACATATACATATATCCACTCTTTTTTAGATTCTTTTCCCATATAGGCCATTACAGAATACTGAGTAGAGTCCCTGTGCTATACAGTAGGCTCTTATTAATTATCTATTTTATATATAGTAGTGTGCATATGTCAATCCCAATCTCCCAATTTAATCCCCCCCGTTTCCTCTTTGGTAACCATAAGTTTGTTTTCTACATCTGTGACTTTATTTCTGTTTTGTAAAAAAGTTCATTTGTACCATTCTTTTAGATTCCACATATAAGCAATATCATAGGGTATTTGTCTTTCTCTGTCTGACTGACTTCACTCAGTATGACAGGCTCTAGGTCCATCCATGTCGCTGCAATTGGCATGCTCTTAATTACTATGCTATACACAAGAGTAATTTAATTTTTTTCTTAAATCCAGGTCTAGTTTCAGAATGGAATTATGTATACATTTTCCTCTCCACTTTCTCTTTAACTCTTGTTTCTGTTCCGTGACCTGTATTTATTTGTATGTAACTGGAGATGTGATTTTCATTGCACTCTACTTTAAAAATCCCAGTATTAAATCTCATATGTACATTAATATTAACATATCGTTGATATTTCTCAGGAGCAACACTAAAAGCGCAAAGCCTTCCTCTAATTTTCAAGTTTACAACCTTAAGTGTAAAGGGTAGCCAAATTTGGCCACCCCAAAATATGCCACTTTGGCATAAGTATTATTTCGAACTGAAGGCATTTGTGGAGCAGACACAAAAACGCTCTCTGTCCTCCCCCTATTTGCCACTTTAGTTCCTTATTAGGCTGGTGGTGACGCTAGAGAAATCTACATAACAAACTTTACTAATTAGTCTTTAACCATTATCAGTTTTCCTTATATTTGCTTCACACAATTTGCTGCCCCTAGATACCCAAAGTCCTTTTCCTTTATCTTGTCACTTCTCTAAAAATGTACTGTTCCCTTGCCACGCTTAAGTTCTAACCACCCCTTGAGTCTCTCCACTGTATATATGAGATATACATGTTAGTGAACTTCTGTTTTTCTCTTGTTACTCTGTCTTTTGTTAGAGAGCCCTAGCAGAAAACCTAGAAGGGGAAAAAGATTTTCTTTTTCTCCTCCCCTACAAATGCAAGGACATGATCTTACACAGGTCCAGCAGAAGTCCAAGGTTTAGAAAGTCAGCACAAATCTAGGATAAAATCACAATGAGCATAAGGTCCCAGATATGCTCATTTTGGCCTAGTAGGACACAGAAAACAGGTATAATACATAAGACCTAAAAAAGATTAACTAACTCCCTCAATTTTAAAAAATAAAATAACAAATGATTTAAGAATAAAACTAAATGAAATATCATTTAAAAAATAAACACTGTGATTTAAAAAAAGGAAGCAGTAAAGTATCTAAAGAAAACTGATTGGTCAACTAGGCATATCATTGTGAAAACCTAAAGGTATAACCAAAGATTATCCAAAAGAATTTAGACATGACCCCCAAAGATTAATATCTTTATAATATTTATCTCTATAAATAAAGGACACCAAGACTAAAGTATAAACAGATTCACTTTTTAATGTGACTTTTTTTCATTTACTTAAAAATTTGCAATCAGGGAATATATAATGAACATATCAGTCAAAACCGAGTGACTACTCCCCACGAGTTCTTAACATGTTACAGTTCATTGTTAGAGGCATAATCAAGATCACACACATACACACATTCTTCCCAGATTTCCAACAATTGTTTTGGGATCCACTAGTGAGAGATGCTCTTGTAAACACAAGTTAAACGAATAGAATAGAATAGAATAGAATAGGATAGGTTAGGACAAGATAGAATAGAATAGAATGGAATACAACACAACACAACACAACACAACTCAAATGTATAGTTTGAAACTAGAGCAATAATATACAAGGTAAAGATATAGATGGTAGATAACAGATATAGAGTTATAGAGAGAGATTTCGATAAATGTGCCTTTAAAAATAAGGTTAGGGGCTTCCCTGGTAGCACAGTGGTTGAGACTCCGCCTGCCGATGCAGGGGACGCGGGTTCGTGCCCCGGTTTGGGAGGATCCCACATGCCGCGGAGCAGCTGGGCCCGTAAGCCATGGCCGCTGAGCCTGCGCGTCCGGAGCCTGTGCTCCGCAACGGGAGAGGCCACAACAGTGAGAGCCCAGCATACCAAAAAATAAATAAATAAATAAATAAGGTTAATCACAGTATTCCCTCAGATTGTTTAACTTTGTAAAAGTGATACTCCAAGGCTGTCCACAACCCAAAGCAAGTCTGTGAATTTTTTCTTATCTATGACAAGATGAGCACAGAAATTGAGAGTAAATCTTTAGAAACTTTTATAACAGTCTGACAGAAAAACTTCATGACTTTTGAATGTAGTAACAACAATGACAAAGTTTAGAGTTTCATTTTATGCCTTTTTATAATTTTTCTAGTAATTCATTTTTATTATATTTTACAAAAGAATCAAGCTTTGATGGGTTAGAAGTTTCAAAAAGAAAACTATCCATTTTCCACAGGTAGTTTGAGAAGCACGTCCTAAAATTATATTTGGTCAAGATGTTGCTGTGTATTCTTCCCCTCTCTATGGTTGTACAAATCCACATTCTGGATTTCGTTAGACTATTATTTTCGTTAGACTATTATTTCACCTTCCCAGGAATTGTAATTATTCACTTTCACGGTAAGAAAAATCAGAGGAGGTGGGTGAACTGAGAGAAAGGGGAAGACCACCTTCCTGCCTAGCAGCTGCAAGCTAGAACTGTACACGAGGTATAAATTTAGGAATTCTACAGTCAGCGTTAGGTCAGTAGTTTCCCCTTTTATATCAATTGTCACAAGGTTATTTTTCTTGCATCTCTACACAATTCTTCCAAACTTTGTTTTGTACTTTATGCCGTCACTCACAGATACCACAAGACATCCTCTCCCTTTGACTTCTAGGCTCAAGGGCAGTGAAAACGCGGGGACCCTTTTAGGCTTTGGTGAGTTAAAATGCCATCTGAGATTTGCGTCTGTCCCCGCCCCGCCCCCTTGCTTTGGTGGCACTGATATGGATGCGATTTGCTGTCTGTGTAGGGCTGAGCTGACTCCCAGTGGAATATGTATATACTGGAGGTGCTGAAGAGTGTCCAGGGCTAAGGTTTTTCCTGCAGAAACAGAGCTGTAAGCCTCAAGCTCACACCACCCATTTATCTTGCTTAGCTCCAAACCACAAACTGTACAAAAGGTACTTGCCCAGATTTGTTTACATTTCTGTCACGTTTTCTGAAAAGAGAAAAGGGCTAACTTCCAAATTCACTTCTCAGAAAATCGAAAACAGTTAACTGACCTTAGAGAGCATCTGCCTGGCCCCGACGTCACATCCTTGTTTCTTGGTCCACTTGTCTCATGACCAAGCCCCAGAACTCAAAGCACCTATAAGATATAAAACCACTGCTAATTGCCAGATGTCAGGGTCATTGCCCTTTTAGGCTGACCCTTCTATTAGTAGCAAATAAAGGTGCTTTCTTTTTTTCCTCACCTCTATATCCTTCAACAGGAGATTTTTGTCAGAATATAGTCCACCTTGTGGCCAGGCAGTTCTTCCTCCAGAATTCCTTTAGGTACACTCTGTGAGCTGAAATGTATGTGCTGATGTCCAGTTTAATGCTGTATATTACACATTTTGAAAAGGAACTCAGAATGGAAGGGATACTAATGTGTCCTCCATATATTAGATAAAACAGCTGGAAGAGAATTTAAATAATCATTGACTGAACCCCACTTTCCATTGATCTGTAACCCACATGT
Source organism: Delphinus delphis (assembly GCF_949987515.2). Classification (NCBI taxonomy): domain Eukaryota; kingdom Metazoa; phylum Chordata; class Mammalia; order Artiodactyla; family Delphinidae; genus Delphinus; species Delphinus delphis. The sequence continues at coordinate 66,757,170 of NC_082699.1, read as the reverse complement.
CCATCAGGACAACTGGAAGTTCCTAAGGATACTTATAGCCAGTTTTGTTAAAAATGACATCATCTTCTAAGGAGGTTTAGGCCAGATGGCTCCCTATATTCCTGTTTCTCGGAGAGTAGAAGTAGTCAACTAATTTAAAAACAGAAAGAAAAAAAATAGAAGGGAAAATAGAATTCTAAAAAATCCATGTTAATATTTTACAATATAAGGAAAATTAGATGAGCTACAGTTATCCTTCAAATGAGTGTAAAAGGGAAAGAGCTTAAAAGCATCTATTACACATAATAGATGCCTGAAAAGAGAACTCTGGGAATAGCAACGATAAGCTTGTAGGATAAAAGGAAAAAATCTAAAATGTGTCCAATATGCTAATTATTGTGAACATCTTAGTGGTTTCTATTAAAAGAGTCTCTTCTAAACTTCAAAATAAAATACAAGAAATTGTAGCCTACAGAGATACGTTTAATATAACAAAATGAAAACATGCATTCAAAGTATAGGCAATAGGGCCAAAAGAGTAATTAATCAGCAAAAATGTACTAATTAATGCTATTACTATTCCTAAGGGAATACCAATACAATAAACTACCTTCAAATATGTATTAAATAAATAAATATTTAAAATCCATCAAGAGAGAAAAGATGACAACATAATATCATGAATAAAACAACAGAAAGATAAAATAAAATTGATTTCTGCTAATATGATAGCAATATTACTAGTGCTTTGGAAAATTCATAAAATTTATATATTTGGATTTAACTGATTTATCAAAAACTAAAAAATATAACAATTAATAAAACTTGGAATAAAAAATGAGAAACCTAGCAACTTCCTTGTACCTGTATAATATCTATTATTTTATTGTGTCTAGAGTGATGTAAATCAGTGTCTGGCTTCCCTAGTAGATTGAGACCCTAGTGGGGATGGTGGGTAGGTTATCTTCAGGTTTTGGTTACCTACATAATAAGTACTCAGTAAATGTTTTTAAGTAACGGAGAATGTGAAGAAAAAGAGATTCTTAAGTTACAGGATAAGATCAAGAGATTGAAAACAATATAAAAGGTTAATAGCAACTTAAAAAATTAAAGCACTTATATCTGACATGTTTACTGGGCAATTTTTCCAGGCATCTAAAAAAAAGGGAAAAGAAAAATAAGAATAAACTTTTATTTTTTGAAAAATAATATGTGTCAGGCACCATACTCAGAAGACACTGAAATATCAATGTTTGTGAATGTGATTGTATAAGTAGAAAATAAGATAAAAATCCTAAAACAAATTAAGCTCCTTTTCTTGTAGGATATCAGAAAACCCCAAGCATTACAATTAAATTCTTAAGTACTGATGATAACTAGAATGTGAAATGAATGGAGTCCATTCCTGGCAGCAAAAACTGAGTACTGTATTAATGCATTAAGAAATAGATGCTCAACCAAACACACGCACATGTACTACCCTAAATGAATGTACAAGAACGCATACATCAATGAAGAGGGAAAGTCTCCGCAAGAAGTCTATTTTGAAGTTTAGTTTGAAAAGACTTCAAAATACCTGCATTATCCTACATAGCTATCCATTTCATGATACTCTTCCTGAATCCTATCATCCGCCAACCACACTTCACCCTAACTTCCACCACCAGATTGATTACCCTAAAACAGACATTTTTGATGCATCCTTACTGTTTTTTATTTATTGTATTTATTTATTGCAGTAAGCACATTTAACATGAGATCCACCCTTTCAATAAGTTTTTGCGTACAATGCGGTATTATTAACTGCAGGCACAATGCCATACAGCAGATCTCCAGGACTTAGGCTGCATAACCGAAACTTTATGCCCTTTGAATAGCAACTCCCCACTTCCTCCCTCTCCCAGCCCCAGGCAACCACCATTCTCCTCTCTGCTTCTATGAGTTTGACTATTCTAAATTTCTCATATAAATGGAATCATACAATATGTGTCCTTCTGTGACTGGCTTATCTCACTTAGGATAATGTCCTCCAGGCTCATCCATTTTGTTGCGCTCACTTTTTATATTTATTTTCTGATTTCTCCAAACTTACCTATTTTCAATGCCTATGCCACATGATCCCCACCCCTGCATTTTTCTATTTGTGTGCCTTTCGTGAAGCTTTTCCAGATTTTTCCAACTGAGGCAACCTATTACTGCAATTTAACAGTCTGTGTGTTTCTGCCTAATGTTTTCAATTCAGTTAAATCTGTGTCCTATACAACATCTATATCCCTCATCATATGTAGCAGAGTGTCTTACAGTAATTATGCAGTAAATAGTATTTAACCCATTGGATGGTTGTAAACTCCTTAAGAGAACATTTCATTTACCTTAGTAACCCCAAGCGCTAGGAAGTATCTGATGTAGTAAATGCTCAAAATATGTTGAGCTCTTGTGTGGGGATAACCAGAGAGGAAGGAGAATGCAGTGATTTGGCTGAGAACACATTGCTGCATGCAGAGGCCAATACTTAGCTCTCTTCTCGTTTGACCTGTCAGCAGCATTTGACCCAGCTTGTGACTCCTCCCTACCGGAAACACTTCCTTCCCTAGACTTCTAGGACATTTCCTCTCTTGGTTCTCCTTCTATGTCACTGACTGTTTCTTCTCAGTCTATTTTGCTATCTCTCTGTCTTCTCCCAGCCTCTTCACCTTGGAATGCCTCAGGAATCAGTCCCTGGTCCCTTTCTTTTTTGTCCTCTTCTTTTCTAATACTCACACCCTAGGTGACCCCATTAGTTCATGGCTTTAAAAAAATAACTAGGTGCTGATAATTCCCATATATATATACATCTCCAATGCTGACACCTTCATTAGCTCAAACCTATAGTGTTCAATGCCTACTTGATATTTCCCCTGGGATGTCCAATAAATGTTTCAAATTTAGTATATCCCAAAATGAACTCTGAATCTTCCTCCTTAAGCCTGATCCTCCAGCAATATTCCTCATCTCAGCTAAGAGTGAAAACAGCATTCTTCCTGAATCCCAGGCACTTCTGACTATCTCATTCTCTCACATCTCCATCCGTCAGGAAACACCTTTGTGCTCTATCTCCAAACTATGTACAGATGCCAACTTCTCACCTCCCACCCCTCCGCCAACCTGATCTGAGCCATCGTCATTGTTCCTTTGGATTGTTACAATATTGTTACAATTGCTTGCCCACATGGCAGCCAGAGAGATCCTTTGAGAATTTAAGTCAGATCACGTCACTTCTCTTTCACAACCCTGCAACAGCCCTCCATTTCACTCAGAGTAAAACCCAAAGTCTTTACGAGGAAATATGCAATTGGACTTCCCATGTTCCTCTCTGACCTCATCTCCTACTAATATTTCCTTCCTGTTCACTCCCCTCTAGCTACAATGCCCTCCTTCCTATTTATTTCAGTTCTCTATTGCTCCATAACAGAATCCCCAAATTAACTTTTGTTGTCATCTCTGTGGCTCTGTAGGTTGACTTCAGCTGGGCATTCTTGCTTCGGGTTTCTTGTACGGTTGCAGTGCAGGGTCAGCTGGTCTGAAGTCATCTGAAGGTTTAAAGACCAGGGCATCCAAGATACCTCAGTCCTATGTTTGACAGTTGATGCTGGGCTTGTGGACCAGCGCACCTCCATGTGGTCTCTCTGTGTGCCTCGAACTTCTTACAGCATGACAGCCAGGGGACTGTCAGTTTTCTGAGAGTCAGCATCACGAGAGCAAGTGTTAAAGAGGCAGGAAGTAGACATTTCCAGGCCAGCTAAGAGCCACACCTGCAACTGGCACAGTGACACTTAAGCCACATTGTATTGGTTTAAGCAGTCACAGAGCCTGGCAGGATTTTAGGGCCTGGAGAAATAAACTCCACCTGTTCATGGGAATGGGGCAAAGTCTCATTGCAAAGGAGCATGTGGGATGGGAGATAATGGGGCAATCTTTGGAAAATATACTCCATGGAGCTATTTTTCAAACACATCAGCTATACTCTCACCTCAGTGCTTTGCACTAGCCTTTCCTTCTGCCGCGAATGCTTTTCTCCCAGTATCAGCATGCTTTGCCTCCTCATTGCTTTCAAGTCCTTGCTTTCTCACTTACTTCAGCTCTGCTGATATGTCACCTTCTCCACGAGCCCATCTGTGGCCACCCTATTTAACATTATACATAGCCACTCTCCATTATCACCAGGTGCTCACAATGGCCCATGACATAACCATTGAACTTCAGGCTCCTCTGCTGCCCCCAAGTGCCTGAACTGTGGCTTGCCCTCAATTTTCAGCAAGCACTAAACCACTAAGGTGCAGAATATCCCCTTCTTCACAAAACATTCTGAGAATCTGCTAACCACACAGAAAAACATTTCCCCGTTAAAACAGCCCAGTGATGCCACCTGTTCACCCCACCCTATTCACCCACTTGCCCTGCTACCCCACAGATTTCCTGTCAGTTCTTGCCCACTCTCCAAAAAAGAAAAGCCTTTTTTGGTTTAATTTTGAGAGATTTGCCAATTTCTGGGATCAAAACATTCTCCCTATTAGAATAATCATTTTAAATAAAGTCTCTCTTTGTCTAAATCCATATTTATTTTGATTTGACACTCAGCACTCTTAGTCCTTTTTACCCTACACCATTTTTTTCATATCACTTATTACTTTCAAACATACTGTATATTTTATCTATTTAGTATGTTTCTTGTCTCTCTCCCTTTATTAGAATATAAACTGCATGACAGCAGGATGTCTTTCTATTGTGTCTACTAAATTCCCATCACCCATTACACACATTGTGGGTGCTCAAAAATCATGTGTCAATTTAATGCATAAGCCCTCTCCTGTGGTGTAATGAAAGCAAGTCCATCCAGCACATAAAGATAGAGAATAAAGAAATATTGGCTACTGATCTTCTGGGATCTCATTCTCCACGGCAGGTAATTGAGTCTTTGACACGTTCCTTGAGCCAGTTTCTCCTTTCAATCGTGTGGCTCCTATAAAACTCTAATTAGCGATCTGTCATATTATCCTTAGTCCTTCCTAACTCCTTTCCCTCTCTGCCCTTGAACTTAGCTCAGAGACTGGAACCTGGTTATTTGTGAACAGTTTCCCCTGATGCTGCTGGACCACTGCATTTTCAGTCATTTTCTCTTGGCATGCCCTTGTTAACTTGTGCTGAGTTTATATCCTGTCTAATCCCAGCCATTAGTCTAGACCTTCCCTGTAGTCTGTTACATGGTCTCAGATGTTATACTGTCCTATGGTCTGGACCATCTTGCTTCCTCTCCAGCTGATCTGTCCACCCGAGCTTGCCCCGCCTCAATGGGCAGGTACACTACTGTTTGTGACCCCTCCTAATCTTCCACATCCTACTTTAACAAACTAAGTCCCTTGTAGACACATCCTGAGGCAGAAGGAAAAGAAACTAATCTCTTCTTCATGATCATGCACTGGTAATATTTATGGAGTGAATTTTTGTCAGAAAATCTAAGGGCACAGTGGTTTTGTTGTCAAAGTTATTCCTCCTTTCCTAGGATCTAGGCAGAGAGAGAAAGAGAGGGGGAAGGTCAAAAGTCTTAGGATCATAATGACTTTCAGTTTGTGACCACATAATTTACCTTGTTATTACCCACTGTTGCTCTTTTAAACAAAAATATCAGAGCCCTATTCAAATGAATGGGATACCAATGCCTCAGAGTTTCCCTCAAGCATCGTTAGTAAAGGGACAATCTTCAAATTTATTCAAACTGCGTATATCTCTTGAGTTTGCAAAACTGAGCTGGAAATCCGTTAAAGAAAATTTATGGGATTTTGGCCCAGGAGGGAAAGCACGAAAGCTAGGATATTCCAAACTGTGAGGAAAATCTTCCCTCACATTGAAAAATAAAATTTTGTTTTCAACTCTTCTTTTAAATGTAGGAAATACCTCACACTATCTTTTATATCTTCCCTGTCTTGTTTTCCAATTTTATATCTTCAGATGAGGCAGAGGGTGAAAGAAAAGGCCCTAGAATGCAGGTCGATAGCCTTGGGTTCTACCTTCTTGTGATCAACATCTGAGTCTCATCTATGAGATGTAAATAATAATTTATTTACATGCCCCATGGGTAATAATGTGAATTAAACAAGGAGGGCAAATTGAAAATATTTTTACTAATAGACATATAACCAATTGCAAATTGGAATGTAAAAAAATGGTATAAATGGAAATATATTTGTATTGGATAATTAATATTTGTAAATACCATTCCCCCCCAAATAATATATAAATTAAATATACTTGCAAAATGAGTCTAAAATTTAACTAGAATAATAAATATATGAGAATAGCTGAGATCTGATGAGGGGGGAGAAAGGAAGAATAAGAATTGGTTTATCCTATCTAATATAAAACGTATGATTAAGCTAAAACAGACTTCTCAACTGGGGGTAGTTTTTTCCCCAAAAGGATATTTGATCATGACTTTGAGACATTTTTTCTTGTTACTGGTGAGCTGGGTTGAGGGTGGGGGACGTGCTGCTGAGCTCAGTAGGTAAAGGCCAAGGATGCAGGTGAACATCCTGCAATGCACAAGATTTCCCTGGACAACAAAGGATTATCCAGCCCAATATGCCAATAGTACTGAGGTTAAGAAACTGAACCCAAAGTATTAAAACTGTGGTGCAGGTATGGGGACCAATAGACAAATACTGGTGCAGACTGGAAAGTCCAAGTTCAGTCTCAAGTATACACAAAGGTGTTACATCTGATAAAAATGTCCCACCAGTTTGGGAAAGTACTCAGCAAATGTTAGTGGATCAACTGACTAATGGATTGCAAGGAATAGAATTACCACCTTACTTCACTCAAAAAGATTCAACATTTTTTATCCAAGTAGCTAGAAAAAAATAAAGTGAATAGTAATTTAACCTTGGGATGGAGAAGCTATTTCTAGAAATAGCATTCATTCTACCTATCATTTAAGATGCAGTGTGTTGCAGTTCCTGAGCCACACCCCTGTGAAGAGGGAAGTGGGAGGGTAAACATTTCTATCTCCTGGAAAACAAAGGAAGTTTCAGCTCTGGGGAGGCTAGCTTATGCCTGCAGATAAGCAAGAGGCCTGATTAAATAGGGCTTTGTAAAAGGAGCTTAAGTTTCACTTCTCAGTCTATGCTTTCAAACAAGAATAAAGAGTGTTCCCAAAGAGACATGGATGCTGAAGCATTAAGTCCCAGCTCCAGTGATTAGCCTCTGTCTAGAGAACACAAACATCCAGAAGTGCACGCGTTGCTTCCCCTACTCATGACTGCAGACCTACATTTTAGTCTTTGCACCTGATTTATTGTTATAAATGTATTATTCTACCCCTTGAAAACCAAATGGATTGGGTCACCTTGATTGATGAAAACAAAATCAACTGCTTTGGTGTCATTTTCCAAGAAAAGGGTGGTATATTATATATGAGAAAGTAAAAGGATACAATTAGAAGGTGATCCCTCCAGCTAAAAACAAGGAGAGCTTTTCTTTAATATGGCTGCAAGTCTTCCTTTTTGTTTGACGTTTCTCCTTTAAATTCCCCGTATATCATCTCTGCGGGCAAACCTGGAGGAAAGAAGCTCAGGTCTGACCTCAAAGCTATAACATACAGAACTGTATTTGCAACTATTTAGTTCCAAGGGGCCGTGTACAATTCAGTCATAGTTTTGGTTGCGTTTGGAGACGTTCTTCCTAGTCTGTTGTTCCTCATTCACTTATGACTTGTGCGTAGGGATCCATATTGGCCTGTGACATTTTTCGGAAATAGAATACGGAGCCGGTCCCATTACTAGTTGCATCACAAGTGAGAAGGCAATAACAGAATTGGAGGATTTGGGCTCTAGAAAGCAGATGAGTTTCTCTATTGAGAAAATGAGAGCCGAGCACAGGGATGGTGGATTATATATTAAATGAAGAGATAGAGTATCAAATTAGACAGCACAGCCTGTTGTATCAATATTTCAAAGAACATTTCTAAACCTGCGAAGAATATTTCTAAACCTTTACATATAAATACAATCATGGGTGTAAGCATCAAGATATTTTAAGACTACAGTAAGTATACAGAGGTTGGACAAACTTTCCTTGACAATACTGTCTTTCTGTAAAAAGATTTCTCAGCCTGCTCCAATCCTCAGTTCCTTCTCTGAATTATCCACATTACCTGCTCAATCATGTGTTTTTTACAAAATTTCCTTTACTTTTGCCATTTTAAAAGAAATTTGAATTGTCATCTAATTTGGCATATAACTGTGCCTGGGCTTTCCATGTTTGTTTTGAGCAGCTTGAGGGCAGGGATTTTGCTTGTTTTGTATCCTCCAGAGTATAAAGCATAATTATTTCTGCCCAAATAGTGGCATTTATGATTTTAAATTATAACTGATTAATGAATCCATACAAGTGAGTGGAAGATAGAATAATATCTCATCTACCCAGAATTCACTGCTCCAGTAGTCTTATCTTTTTGAAACATATGAAAGAACCATTAGAAAAAGAAAAGCTTTCAAACATCCAAAAAGGATATTATAAAGTTCATTTGTACCGTCTTAAATGAGCATGAAATAACAAAAGGGAAAAACCTGAGATGGTTACAGCTAGGAATTATTTTAACAGTGTGACACAGGAATTAGTATAGGGTAAATAACTTTTGACCCAGTGAAGCAGACTTTTTTCAGATAGCATGAAACCTGGATTTTTTTTTTTTTTCTTTTCATCAAAGGCAAACAGCCTAAACCCCTCTCCTTGCTGCAGAGAGAAGACACTATTCCCAGATAACAAGGAGCTTTTCCAATATAATTTTGCAGAATGTACTCTGGAGAGGTTGGCGGGGAACCCTCAATTTTCAGCATTTTCATAGTTGTGTGCAGTAGGAAAAAGAATGGCTAAAAGAAATGCAATAAATGAAGCCTCTGCTCATAATGGGTGTAGGAGGAATTATGGACAAAGAGTTTGAAAATTCTCTGGAGTTAGATCTTCAACACAGAGGTAAGGTAATGACTTTTATGAAACAAAACTATCTTACGAATCTGTCATAGACAAGTATGAAACACAGAAGTGATTAAGCAAAACAGGTAGAATCAGACATGCATCAGTAAGAACATCCAGGCGAGAGCAAGAGAGCAATACTGCCCTTAATATATTACTGAAGGGTTCACCATCACCTAAGTGAAGAGGTATGGGAGGTATCAACCAGTTATGTTATACCTACATCAGGATATCACTGGTACTCTGAGATGGTATATCATTGTTTAAGTAAACCAATTAGCAAGCCATTCATAGCTGATCTTATATATTAAATTAGTCATTCTCAACTGATTCTTTGCATTTTTTTTTTTTGCGGTGTGTGGGCCTCTCACCGTTGTGGCCTCTCCCGTTGCAGAGCACAGGCTCCGGACGCGCAGGCTCAGCGGCCATGGCTCACGGGCCCAGCCGCTCCGCGGCATGTGGGATCTTCCCGGACCGGGGAACCCGTGTCCCCTGCATCGGCAGGCGGACTCCCAACCACTGCGCCACCAGGGAAGCCCTGCATTATCTTTTAAAAGGATCAAGTAAAAAGCACCATTCAGGTATTGCCGGAAAGAGGTTTTCTACAGCAATTCAGATCCAGTTTAGTTGCTCAGAGTGACGGAAGCTCGCACATTGAGATAGAAATGACTCAATAATTTTTCCCTCTGAAGTTTATAAACGGAATGAAATTGCTATTAGAAATGCAAAGAAAAATCAAGTTAAAACCGCTGATAGGGCTTCCCTGGTGGCTCAGTGGTTGAGTCCGCCTGCCGATGCAGGGGGCACGGGTTCGTGCCCCGGTCCGGGAAGATCCCACATGCCGCGGAGCGGCTGGGCCCGTGAGCCATGGCCGCTGAGCCTGCGCGTCCGGAGCCTGTGCTCTGCAATGGGAGAGGCCACAACGGTGAGAGGCTGGCATACCGCAAAAAAAAAAAAAGCCCTGATAAAAATAAAATAAGTCAATTTTGTTAAATTTTTAAACGTGCATTTTAAAACCTAAATTTCCAAACCCCCTTTCTGACGTTAATATTGGTAAATTAAATAGGGTTAAATTAAAAAGCAGTGTTTGGGTTTGACGGTGACAGAGCGTGGGTTCTAGACCGCACCCTGTCCTCCCTACTGTAAACAACCATAAGACTGGACAAAATATACGAAGCATTTTCGGAGGAGAACTGCGAGAGGTGTGGGGGTGTGGAGGGACAGGGCCACGGGGGAGCTGTAACGCCAGCCAAAAAGAAAACACATGTGGTGAGCTCAGTGCTTTCCCGGCCTTCTGCCTTGAGGAACGTTCAGGGCTGCCACATGTCCCCAGAAATAAAGCCCACGGAGAGAACAGCAGTCTTGCTGGGCTGAGGAGGCAGAGATTAGAGCTGAAGGCTGTTAAAGCCACTGGAATTTGCAGGGCAGTATACCAAAGAGAAGGGCCCTGTGCAGACGGAGTCCCCAGAAAGACACAGGGGAAATCTCCACGGATCCCTCCCCAGGGCTGGACTGCACACATGTAAAGTGGCTCTTCCAGAGCTGAAGGGAAATACCGCAGGGCTTACAGACTGTTTCTGAGTACAAAGGAGGCAAATTAGAATCCAGTAACTGTTGGTGGGAATGTAAATTGATACAGCCACTGTGGAGAACAGGATGGAGGTTCCTTAAAAAACTAAAAATAGAACTACCATACGACCCAGCAATCCCACTACTGGGCATATACCCTGAGAAAACCATATTTCAGAAAGAGTCATGTACCACAATGTTCACTGCAGCTCTATTTACAATAGCCCGGAGATGGAAACAACCTAAGTGCCCATCACTGGATGAATGGATAAAGAAGATGTGGCACATATATACAATGGAATATTACTCAGCCATAAAAGAAACGAAATTGAGCTATTTGTAATGAGGTGGATAGACCTAGAGTCTGTCATACAGAGTGAAGTAAGTCAGAAAGAAAAAGACAAATACCGTATGCTAACACATATATATGGAATCTAAAAAAAAAAAAAAAAAAATGGTACTGATGAACCTAGTAGCAGGACAGAAATAAAGATGTAGACATAGAGAATGGACTTGAGGACATGAGGCGGGGGGAGGGGAAAGCTGGGGGGAAGTGAGAGTAGCATTGACATATATACACTAGACTACACTAACTATGTAAAATAGTTAGCTGGTGGGCAGCAGCCGCATAGCACAGGGAGATCAGCTCAGTGCTTTGTGACCACCTAGAGGGGTGGGATAGAGAGGGTGGAAGGGAGACGCAAGAGGGAGGGGATAAGGGGATATATATATATACTTATAGCTGATTCACTTTGTTATACAGCAGAAACTAACACAGCATTGTGAAACAATTATACTCCAATAAAGATCTGTTAAAAAAAAGAATTCAATAAGTAAAAATAAAATAAAAGTATGCAAATATTTGGACATTAAACAACACACTTCTAAATACCACATGGGTCACAGAAGAAATCACAAAGGACATTTAAATATATCAAACAATCAAAATGAAAAGGCAACATATCATAATGATAAAAATGCATAAAGAAAGGTAAAGAAAAGGTAAAATTTTAGGAAGTGGCTAAAGCAGTGGTAGAGGAAAATTTGCAAATTTAAATACTTATATGTAGACCAAAAAAAAAACAAAAGCTAAGAATGATAAATGACCATCTGTCCATAAATGATGAAAAATGAGATACCAGAAATAATCACTAAAACTTTGTAGCTTCTACTTGAACATCCTTTGCACGTTATTTTTTGAAACCAGGTCCTCTGTTTGTTTTGGTTTTCTTTTGTAAAATTTATTTCTACTTTTAAATGTTCAAGAGACTTTAAAAAGGCCCAAAGGCCCAAATATGTCCAGGTTTAATATAATATCAAGCCAAGGTAGTATCTGTTGGTTCCTCCATTGCCAAAACCTCAATTTGATGCTGGTTAATTATAGACCTTGATAATTCTTCTAGCTGGGTAGTGTTGATGGCCTCTGATTCCTGGCATCTTCCATAAATGGCAAAACAAAAACAACAACAACAACAACTAAGAATCAATGATTTGTGTTTCCATTATAAAAGGTTAGAAAAAGAAGAGCATAGTAAACCCAAAGTAAATAGAAGGAAGGAACTAATAAATATGAAAACCTAAATCAATAAAATAGTACACAAATTTTACAGGAAGTAAGAAAGGCAAAAATTTTATCTTTGAAAAGAACACCAAATATGTCCAGAGTGCATATAATATGCAACTTCTTATGCTATCTCTTACTCAGATTAAAACAAGGCAGTCCACTCTGCCCCTACCCTCAAGTTCATCATATTTGAAGTTTCACAGATGTTTTTCACAGGATGGTTCAACTATAAAACTAGCTGGAAGTTTATCTAGTCCAGCAGTGCCTAGACCATAATAGGAGCTCGACCAATATTTATTGAATAAATGATTGAATTATTTCCTTTAACAGATGAGGAGGTCCAGTGAGAGGAAGGGACTTCCCTCAAGGTCACCAGAGTCTTTAAGTGGTGGATCCTGGGTTCACAACTTACCTCTGGACTCTGGGTTTTGTCCTCTACCCCAGACAATATTTTCTGCCTTAACCAGATCAGACTGTAGTTTCAAACCTCTGTGCCTCTAGAGAACCATAATAGCTAGTTCTGTTTTGGTTTTTTGAATTTTATTTTATTTTTTTTATACAACAGGTTCTTATTTTATTTTATTTTTATTTTACAGCAGGTTCTTTTTTTATACAGCAGGTTCTTTTACTTTATTTTTTTATACAGCAGTTTCTTTTATTTTATACAGCAGGTTCTTTGTAATTTTATACAAATTAGTGTATATATGTCAATCCCAATCTCCCAATTCATCCCACCCCCCCACTTTCACTAGTTCTGTTTTTAAATTGCCCTGGCAGCCCATCTTACAGCGACATTTCATTAACATTCTTCTTCTTTTTTTTTTTTAAATATCAGCTTGCTAGCCAGGGAGTCCATTGAGAGATGAGAAAGGGGAGAGTTAATGGGCCCAAAAACTAACATTGGAACTTCCAACTCCAGGCAGCACAGGTGGAGCTGAACTGTGTTTACCCACTCTAGCAGCCACCCTTCTCAAGCTCTCTCCCCTCCCTAGCACTGCTCCTTCTAGTAGATTGAACCTGTTGAACCAAATTTTCCTGAGACAGAGTTCAGGTATAATTGAGACTTCCCACCAGTGGAGAAATTCCAATGGAATTCACCTTGAAATTGAAATTGAATTTGAAATTGAAATTTGAGTTTAGAAATTAAAGGGAATTTCCTTTACAATGGAAATCACAGAAAAAAAAATAATATTGAAACAGGAGGGAAGGGGGCAGGGCACAACCTTTGAAAGAATGACAGAGCCCAAGGACATGACAAACTGATTAGAACCAAATGGGTCCAAGATGGCTGACAAGTCAACTTCCACTAGACCTTGAACCTCAGTATACGCTCACATCAGCAAGCTAAATGACACACCCACAGGCGCCATGACAGTTCCAAGACCGACCATAAGGATAAAAAACGTGGGCGGTGGCCCAATTCCTGGAAATTCCCACCCCTTCCTGAAATAGCTGGAACACTCCTCCCACTCATTAGCCTATGAAATTACCCACCACTATAAAAACTGACAATCCCATACCCTGATGCCTTTCTCACCTTCTGAGATGGCCCACACTCTATGGAGTATGTTTCTGTCTAAATAAATCCACTTCTTACCTATCACTTTGTCTCTCACTGAATTCTTTCTGCAATGAGACTTCAAGAACCTGAGCTTCATTAAGTCCTGAAACCAGGTGTGTGATCTCAGTTGGAAGACTGTGGGTTTTGGCTGGGTTTGAGTCCCGGCCGCGTGGATTCAAGTCCCAATCTGGGTTTTGGCCGGGTTCGAGTTCTGGCACGGGGTGTCAAGTCCCAATCTGAGGTGCACGGTTTCAATATTGTCATGATCCAAGTAGGATCAGCAAATGGTCAGATTATAGCAACTCAGGTCACAAGGAGGCAGGAAGAAGCCAGAACTATGAGAGAAATGGGAGGAGACTTAGGAAGGAAGTGGTTTTAGGGGCTGGCACATGAAAAGGCATAACGTGATTTACCTCGTAAACAAATATATAAAATAATAGTCAGTACTTATATAGCATGAACTGTAAGTCAGGAACTGTTCTAAACACTTTGTAAGATAAATGTTAAATTATTTAATCTTCACAACAACCCTCCCATATAAGTACTGTTATTATCCCCATTTACAGATGGTAAAACTGAGTCAAAAAACTCACTTAAATTCACAGAGCTAATAAGTGGTGCAGTCAGGCTTTAGATGCAGGCAGTCTGGTTCCAAAGTCCATGCTTAACACTGCCCCCCACAACACACACACACACAAAGAATCGCTCTGGGTGTATGTATGGACATGAGCTCCTGATTAGATAGGCAGACCAGCTCCTGAATTCTCTTCCAGAGGCTGAAACCCTGCAAAATAATGACAAACACTCATTGAAACTCAAGCTTTGCTAACAGTTAAGTGTATAAATACCAATTATATCCATTCCTTCCTTCCTCCATTTATTTGTTACTGATCAATTTGACCAACTAAGGAATGTGTAGATATGAACTAAGTTAGTGATCGGAAGGAATAGAAGACTGTTTGGGGGGAGTGCATCACAAATATTTATTTAGCATCTACTACATGCTAGTTTCACAAATTGGAGACTGAATAGGATTTAGAGAGGGATTTAGAGAATATTTACATAGTAGGTATCTGTGACTAGAAGGTATCTAAGTTCTGTGCCAGTCATGTCATGTTGTCCCCGCTCTTATGGAGCTTACATCTAAAAGGAGAGACAAATATATATATATTTTTAACATCTTTATTGGAGTATAATTGCTTTACAATGGTGTGTTAGTTTCTGCTTTATAACAAAGTGAATCAGCTATACATATACGTATGTCGCCATATCTCCTCCCTCTTGCGAGGAGAGACAAATACCAATCAACTGATCCATTAGACAAGGTATAGCTGCAGAGTGAGGCACTCTGAAGGAAAGGAAGGCAAGTATTAGTGATTCACACAGGAAGCTGAGCTGGCCCTGGGCAGCCTGCCTCGAGAAGGAAAGGCTTGGGCTGAGAGCCCCCAAGAATGAAAAAGCTTTCCTTGATGACACAAGAGTGATACAGAGAAAGTTCTAGTCAGAAGAAGCAGCACTTGCAGAGTCAAGAGGGAGCAGGCTCCAAAGCTGCAGGGCGCGCGCCGGCCCCACGGCAAGGCTCAGGGTGGAGGTGACCGGACGCTGTAGCGGGAAGCAGAGGCGGGCCACACAACATCTGAGAGCGCCAGGTCTTCGTGCAGAGGCCCCGGGAAGCCACGGGAGGACGTTCACACAGCAGTGACATGAAACAAGCAACACCCGATGCACCCAGGGAGTGACTAAACAAATAATGAAACTCAGATCCTTCTTCCTCCCGACCTCCAACCTCACTGCATGCACACCAGCATATGAAATTCAGCCAGTAGAGGTCCTCGCCAAGCCCCCCAGAGCAGGAGCCTCTCTGCTGGCAGAGGCTTAGACATCTAGTCACCCCACCTACTAGGTAAGCACTAACTTGCCCTCTCTGAGGCCCAGGCAACCTCTAACCCGTGTGAAACTAGATATCAGGACTCAGCCTAGGCTTAATAGCTGGGTAAGCTCCAGCAAGTTAAGTCATCTCCATGAGTCTCTGTTTCTTCAGCTGCACAAAAGGGGATTGTAGTGTCAATTGATTATTAAGATAATGTAGATAATCTTTCCAGCACCACCCAGTCTTTGGTATGTGCCCAATAAGTGACAGTTGTATCTGAACGCATTCATTCTGAGTGATATCATTCTCCCATTTGATCCTCACAATGTGGAATGGTTATTATTTCCCCCACTCCATTTTGCAGGTGATAAAACAACCGAAACCCAGACTAGTTCAGTAGCCTGCCCGTTGCCAACAAGTGATGGAAACATGCCTCACACCCACTTCATTCTGCCTGCAAACCAAGTGCCTCTGCTCTCACATTTAGTTAGGAGGAGCCCTGAGAATCATCTGTGTGGAGGACACCCAAGCAGGTAAGAGCAAATAGTAAAACACACACACACACACACACACACACACACACACACACACACAGGAGATGGTTAGAGTGCAGCCCTGCCTCTTCCAGCAGGCAGGGTCAGTGAGGGAGATGGGGGTGACGCCTGGATGAGCCCTGCCACGGAGAGAAGCCTCGTGGGGGCTACAGTGCCTGCATGAGCTCATGTGCCGTGAAGCTGGCATCCTGTAAGTGCGTGTGCCAACGATTATGCCAATCAACACTGCAGGGGCTGACTGCAGAGATGAGACACGGCCACCTGCACATTTGTACAGCTTCTCAGGTTGTAGGACATTTCAAGGCTGGGAAAGTATGTTATTGCTTTGCTAAAGCCTCTCTCTCTCTCCCTTCCTTTTGTAGCACACATCGGCTGTTTCTCAAGCAATTTCAATTCAAAGTAATCAGTTTGCCATTGTGGCCGAATTTGGGGTAGCCCCACCTGAGCCCCAAAACATCCATCCATCCAACCACTATGTACTGTGTGCTTTCTATGTGCCATGAAACCGTCTAAGCACTTTCAATATTTACTTTCGCTTTCATCTTCACACCAACAATATGA
Organism: Delphinus delphis; assembly: GCF_949987515.2. NCBI lineage: Eukaryota > Metazoa > Chordata > Mammalia > Artiodactyla > Delphinidae > Delphinus > Delphinus delphis. Next base: position 66,740,506 of record NC_082699.1, on the reverse strand, counting down.
AGCTTAGGTGCTGCCCCTCGTCTGAAATGACCCAGATGGGAAGAGGTAGAGTGAGAACTATAATCCAGGTGTCTCTAAAGCCCGTGCTTTCATAACCATCATATTATACTGTCATCCCAGCTGGTACACAGCTAAAAGTCAGACTATGAGAAGTGATAGTAATACAGATACAGGAGAGAAGATGCATTTAGACAGGTGAGCCTGCAAGGCTTCTGGAGAAAACACAAGTTAGCCTTTGGAGTGCCCAGACTCACTGCCAGATCGAAAGCTCAGCAATTTTGTTCGCGAGAGAGAATGGAAGGGGCCCGGGCTCCAGAGTCGGCAGACTTGGGTTTAAGTCCTGTTTTCATCTATTACTAGCTGTGTGACGTTGGACACCTTACTTAACCTCTCTGAACCTTCATTTTATCAGTGTGAGAGACCTCATTGACTTGTTGTAAAGTTTAAAGAAACCATGAAACTCATCTAGTCCAGTACATAATAACATAGCAGACGTTTAACAAATGATGCTTGGTTGAGCCAACTCAAAATCTCTCGGTTATAGTAAGAAAATGGAGAAAGGTTCGTTAATCAGCTTCTCTAGTGTATGCCTTAGAGAAGGCTGAGCCAAAGAAGGACTTTGCTCTTGTCCTTGTATCTCATATTACACTATTGGTCACAAAACCTATGCACTTGCACATGCACACATGTAAATACACACATACACACACAGGCCCACACACACGTGCACAGACCCTCAGGCACGAGAGCCACAGACCCACAGAGCAGAAGCGCTCAGAGTGCTTAGGCTATAATAAGCTTTCACGTGGAGTTCAGTGCCATAGTGTTCTTAATTAAAATCTCTAAAGAACTCTCAGCGTTTCCAATCTCACCACCCAAAGCCATATTTACGTTGTTAATTATTTAAGTTGCGGTGAATAAGAAACAATGCCCAGGCTTCCCATAAAATTTCCAAAAATTAAGCCAGGGAAATGGGCGATAAATGTCATTTGAAATGGTCCCGCCGCCAGTCAGCTGCAGGACAACTGTAAAGTAATAGGGCATGAGGTGCTTCAACAATGCCTAGTTAGTAACAATATGAACACTTTCTTGGGAAAAATGGCAATTACATGGTACAGACACTCAGCAGTCATCATCAAAGGCCTGTTACCAATACTAGCTAATTCATCTTGCCCACAATACCCCAGGAGGAGGCTACACAAGCCCTCAAGGAGAGACTGGGAGAAACAAAGGCCAAGTAATGAACTGGCAAATCCTCTTCCTGCTTAGCATCTTTGAACTGCAATTTGAAGATCTCAACCTAGAAGCATCTAGGAGGGATCCCCAGGAAAGGGGAGAGGACTTTTTCTTAATAAGTGACTTGCCCAGGTGATGTGTAAGTTCGTGTGCTGAACTCTTGGCTTCCTCCTGATCTGCCATGTCTCACATCCCAGCTGCCCCTGAGAACTTCCCTCCCTGAAATGCTGTCTCGTGCAGACGCACACTCTTGTACGTGTCAGCCCTGTTCCTTTTTCTCGGCAAGAAGGCTTTTGATCACAAACATACTAAACCAGTGGGGGAGGAGGGAGAAATATTCCTCTTTCCCTAAAGCCACACATATTTTATTAGAACACGGTTCACAACTTTTGGTTTCAACCCAACTATAAGGTCTAGAAGTATTTCTGGAATATGACTGCTTTTGATTCGGTGAAAATACGAAAAAAGGAGTGAATTATATCTTGTATGTACTAATTTAATCTCCATTAAAAATTTTTCAATACCAATAAGACAGTGGAGACGAAGAAAGGGGAGAATGAAGAGGAACAGAAAGAGGAAGAATAAAAGGGAAAAGAAGGAAGACAAGAGGATGAGGAATGGGGAGGAGAAGCAACAGCAGAATGAGTCAGGCCTGAACTGCAGTGCTTTGTGGATGTTAGCTTTTAACCAACTGCTGTGAGGTTGGGATAATTATCATCCCCATTTTAAAGATGGTGAAACTAAGGCATGGAAAGGTTAAGTGTCTTCCAAGATCCCATAGCTAGTAAAATGGTGATTCAGGTCCTGAAATCATCTCTACTTGATCCTAAATTCGTAGTTTTTTCCATAACCACTGCCTTTATGGTGAGTTTCTTTGCCACCTTCTAAGCTGCCTCTAAACCCTAGTTTTGTTTGAGATCTAGTTCCAGGTCAAACCAAATACTATTTTCTTAGAGAAACACATACAGTTCCTGGAAGATGATTCATTATTTGTCTCTTCAGTATCACAAAAGAGGAAATAAGACCACACAATATTGAGAAGATAAGCTTTAGGGTTTGATAAAGTTAGATCCAAAAATTCTAGATCCTGTGCCTTATCTACAAAGTGAGCACAATAATAGTACCTACATTACGAGGCTGCTTTGAGGATTAAGTGAACAGATACTTAGTGCCTCACATGTAGAAAGCATTCAATAATTGTTAGCTATGTTTTAAACACATACTGCCATATTAATGATTGATAATGATCACTCCTTTGCTGGAGGTGGTGTGCTCTGTTGAACCATGCTGGCTTGGAAGTCACACAACCTAAATTTCAATCCTGCATCATCTGATTACTCTCTGTGAACCATTGGGGAGCTACTTAGCCTCTCTGTGCCTCAATTTCCTCATTAGTAAAAACAGTGTGATCAGTGTGATGATCGCATCTTCATGATTTTTTTTTAACTTTCAGCCTTTTTTTTTTTTTTGGCCACACCTTGCAGCTTGCGGGATGATCTTAGTTTCCTGACCAGGGATGGAACCCAGGACCTCAGCAGTGAAAGCACAGAGTCTTAACCACCAGACCACCAGGGAATTCCCTGCATGATTTTTTCAATAGATTTGTTTGTAGGGTTTGAATGAGACAATGCATGTAGGCATTAAGCCTGGCACCTGGACAATAACAAGAGCTTGAGAAATATTAACCAGTGATATTCATTCCAAGTAGGCATACTTTGTACACAAAAGAAATTCAGTCCATGTTCAAATCCTAAAATCAACAAAGTTTATTTGCTCAACAAACATTTATTGCAAATCTACTCTATAGAAGGCAGTGTCTTCTGTGCTACAGATTCAGACATAAATAAAACACTGCTCTCATCTGAAGTAATAGTATAGACAAACACTTCGGGTATAAACAATGGAATAAGGATCCTTAGATATGTGTGGACTGGGAGACTCTTCTTTTTCAGGCCATGTTGAATGAAGGAACAAAGTATGTTGCAGTTCTTGAAGTCTCAGGAAAACACATTTTATCCAACTTCCTCCCCAATGTAAGAGTTCATTTAATCTAAATTCTTACCTCAGTATTAAACAAATTTTGATGAACCCTCTTCCATGAAGTGACAAGCTGTTTTTAAACATTACTACAAACAGGAAGCTTTGTGAAGCAGCTGCTTCCACTGTCCAATAGCTTTAAAGTTCTTCCACCAAGTGATTATATGGAAACCTGGTCCCCTTGAAATGTCCACCTTTGGTCATTGTCTTTTTCTGGAGCTGGGCAGAGTCAGTGTAACCCCTTTCCAACCAACAGGTCTTTCCCACACTTCCACTCCCACTTCTGAGTCTTTGTTTCCTTAGGTGAAACTTGCAGATGCACTGTGATGAAAACCCAAGAGATATGAGCATCTCAGTGGGGAGCTTCCAGAGGGCAGGAGCCATGACTAGGTCTGTGCCCTGGAACTCAGCACCCCACAGCTTAGTCTCAGCACTTTCTCTCCCCAAAGGTCCATGTCAGTCCTGTCGGTACTTGTGAACCGGGGCAACCCTACCAGAGTCCTCTCCCTTTAATCCTTCCTGGTGGCATAACTCGTGCTCATATACTCATTTATCAGTGACTTGTTGAGTTTCCTCTATGCCCAGAAGTGTGGGTAATGGATTACCTGTCCACTTCACATTCACGGCTAATTTTTGATACCAGTGAACTGTTTTCCCCCACCTGAGAGAGCAAAGTTCAGTGACGTAGACAGTATGATGAGCATAATTAGGACATGAGGATTAAACTTCAGGTGGATATCCAGAACTGTTAACATTCCCAGAAAAGTTCATTAAAACCAACTTCTTACCCAACTGAGAAATCCCTACTTCCACATTCCTAACACAATGCTCTTGAACATCTCTGAAAAGAGGGGGTTTATGAAGCAACTGCTTCTACTGCTTAATAATTTTAATGTTCTTCCGTAACAGGGTAATTTGAAATTTGCCCCTTTGTCACTTCCACCCCTGGTCATTGTCCTTCCCTCTCGAGCTAGAGAGACTGAACGCAGCCCCACTTCTGCAAATAGATGTCTGCATGTTTGAAGATTTCTCATGCTTCCATTTGCATTTCTGGGTCTTTGCTTCTTCAGCCTAAAACTTTACAGCTCATCAACTGTTCCTCTCTAAAAATGATGTTCAGATTCCTCATCACATGAATGTCTTAATGTACTCATTTTTTTAGTATTTCTCTTAGGCTCTGGCATCTAAATCTCAACAACGCGAACAGTGCCAAGCCTTTAAAGAAGGGATAGCTAATTCCACAGTCTCACAGTGGAATTTTCAGTAGCAAAGTCTTCTGTGCAATAAAAAGGCCATGGGTCCTCTGGGAATCCACTTAGTGGATTCTTTGCTCTCACAGAAAAATGAAACAGTGACCCTGGGAATATTGTTTATTGACCCTGAAGGATGCTAGTATCATTTTGATTCTGCAGATGAAGAGGATATTCACCCACACCTCATTCCCTTAAGAGTCAACTCGCCAAATGAGCCATAAGGTTAATTCCTAAAACATGTTCTTCAACCACTACCTTATGTGCCAGTCCCAATCCAGATGGCATTTGGCTTCACACTTTATTAGCTAACAGAATGGAGATCTCTGAAAATGAGACTTGTCTGGCTTCTCCTTTATATACATTTGGACGAATTTTCAGTAACCTAATTAAACCGTTCTGTGATTGACAGAAGCTTGTGACAAGCAGATCTGCTGATGGAACTAAATATTTTCAGTTTTCCCTTCAAGACAATAGATATCCAGAACAATTTTAGAGATCAGAAATTTGGTGAAAGTAGGAGATCATTTATAAAAAGGATATGAGCATGAAAACAGCATCAGATGAGGCCCCTGACTTGGCAGAGGAAGAAGCCCAGAAAATAAATGGACAGAAGTGGTCCTCCGTTTACTCTGCAGGAAACAAAATTCCCCAGACAAATACATCCTTGGACAAATACCTTTACTCTTACAGTGAAAATCAACACTCTTTGCTGAGCCCCACAAAATAGCATGGAATGATGCAGTGAGCACTGACCTCGGAATCCATAGACGTGGGTTTCAGGACTTACTCTTATTCAGCTTCTTATTGGCAAAGCATGTCAGTCTCCTCTTTGAACTTCAGATAATGTTAGCTAGTTGCTTACCAGTCTCAAGAATTATTGAATGAGCTTCAAGTTATATGGGTGGATGAAAAGGCTTTGTGTTACTGTGAAATGTTATAGAAAGGTGAGACATTAATAACACCAAATTCTGCCTCATATAATTATTTGTACACACTTCCCACTTGAATGCAAATGCTGAACAGCAGGAATTGCTGTCATCTCAGCCTCCTCTGTATCCAGCATAGTATCTGTCGTAGTAGGAACTTGATAAATGTTTGCTGAATTGAATTCCATGGAATTGAATTCCTAACTTGCATGGTCTTTGAGGGCAATTGTAGAATCTCACTTTATATCATCACCATCACCTTGCTGAAAGCTGACGTGAAAAAGTATGCAATAAATGGTGAGTGAATGAATGAATAAATTGAGAGGACTTGAAAAGATGGTTTCCAAATCTGAGTGCACTTTACAACTACCTGGGGTGCTTTTAAAAATCAGTCTCTGGGACGCTGCCCCACAGATTGATTTAAAAGTTCCCCAGGATATTCTAATGTACAGTCGAGGTTGAGAAATAATGACTTTAAGCAATAGGAAAATATAAGGAAGACATCACCTTCCCTCTTTTAACTACCGTAGAATTTAGATTCTTAAGTGGAATAAAGCATTCTGAAAGCCTGTGGCACTCTAAAATGGAAGAGTGGTGTCATTACTGCTTTTTAGAAAATACTGTCAAGGAGTGGTTTTCTAGACTTTTGCCTGATGGACCTCTTTCCTGGCAGCTACACCTTGGGAGACATTGACCTCACTATGGCTGAGCTGTGAATGCAAGATCAGCCACCAAGGCAATTGCTCTGGACTTGCGCTTGGCCCTAATGTTCTGGGAGGCTGCCACCTTGTGGTCAGTCTGCAGTGACCATTACAGCAGCTTCCCGAAAGCTGGCACAACTCAGACTTCCGTAAGGTTTTCTCTTTCTCAGATTACATGCAGAATCCTAGTGGTATATATTCTGATATTTCTAGAAAATTAAATAAGGAGGAGAGGGTTCTGGATGCTCCATGATGAAGAGAATGCTGTAGATATTAACACCAGGCATGATATAGAGGTTATATAGAGCAGGTAATTTGTCTATCACTGTTGAATAACAGGTGACAGAGGTCAAGAGAGGACAATGTACTCAATAAGAAACCAGGATTCATTTCCGGGGGAAAGTATCGGCTGTGTCAAACCCATTATAAACCTTTATTTCCATGAAGAAGAAAAGTAGGACAGCAATATGGCCATAATTCCCATTTCACAGGTAAAGAGACTGAGGCTCCAGGAGTTAACTGTCTTTGTCAAAGTTGCATGGCTAACTACTAGATGAATCTAAACTGGAAACCAACTTGTTAAGCCAATATCTCCTGAGAATGAGATTTCTTTTTATCATAAAAGAAAAAGTTCAGGGGAAAAATTTAAATTTCAAGATTGGACTAAAGTGTGTGTTTGTGGGAAACAAAACACACATACCCACACATTTTTTAAAACCTCATAAAGAGGACTAGTTGGATGATAGAAACTTCTACTTCATGAAAAACTATGCTTTGTAATACTATTAAGGAAATGCATTTTCTTCAAAGACACAAATTAATTCAGACAAACATCTATATTTTCAAGTCCTATCAGACCTGCTGTAATGAATAGATAAGACTCCCTGGTAAAGGCACCTGGAATCTTAATATGAAATATGAATTATATTCTGCACACCAGCCTGATTTTTCAAGCAGATTAAATGTATGAGAAGTGGAAAAGCTGTCCCTGTGGACATACAGACCTGGGTTTGTGTGTCAGCTCTTCCACTGTGAACTGCAAAATCTTGCAGAATTTTCTTTAACGCCCTAAACTTCAGCTTCCTCATCTATGAGTAAGAATGAGAATGACAACTTACTAATAATTCTTATTGATGTTAAATTAAAGAATGTACCCATACAGAGGTCCTAAAATGGGAAGCACCAAAATATTAAATGAATAAATGAAGAAGAGTTTCCCTTATCCTATGATTTTTGTAGAATGTTTGGCTAATTGATCACATTGCTAATGAGTGGGGTACAAATTACTTCGGTGCTGCACCACTCTAGATGTCCAGGATTGTATAAGGGTTCAAAAAACAAACCAGTCACATCATTAGAATAAAATATAAAAGGATATTTTAGGCAGGTAAGAGGAGTTGGGAACTTTGCTAAATGGATCAGTCCGATCTTCATAGTGGGTTAAATTTCACATTTGGACCCAGTTTTAGGAAATAATTTATTGAAATAACAGCTTTAGAAAGCAGCCCTGTACTCAGCTACCAAGAAGGCTCTGTTTTTTGATTTCTGCCTGACTGGGTCATGAGTCAGCTGGTATCTAGAAAGAAGAAACTGGGCATCAGTTACCACAGGTCATGCACTCAGAAATCACTGTTGATTTCAGAAGCTGAGAAGCAAAGACCTCCCAAAACGTCTCCAGGCCAGACACTAGACACGAGATATTGAAGAGGAAAATTTCTATTGAAAACTAGGAAACCTTCCTAAGGGCTACCTACGAAATGCTTTGTCTGTCTTCTGTCTTTGAATATAAATGCTTGTATTAATCTTGTTACTTTTGTTCCGTCCAGTATCTAGTAGAAGGAAGGAAGTACCTGAGTAGGATCTATATTTACACAACACATGGGAATGGGAGGACTAGAGATAGATGAGCAGAGTCTTTAAAACTGAAATCATTACTGTTTTAAGAATGGAGTCTAGACTTAATGACTTAGAATAGTGAAAGCTATTGGTATTCAATTCATTATCAGGTAATTTTAAAGGGACTAAGACATTGCTACAGCATATCAGGAAATGTCAATGTCAGCAATGCAAAAGATGCTCAACTATGCCTTCTGTTCTAAACTGGCAGAGTAGATACTTACTTATAAGTGGTAGTTTGAGGAGCACAGGATAAGCACAAACCTCCTTAACTGCAAAGGACTTCCCTACCAGAATTCTACAAAGCCTGACATTCTTATTTTTTTTCCAGTTTAAACGTTGTCCCCAAAAGGACTCTATTAAAAAGCAAATATGTTTCCTTGGGAGAAGCCCTATTTGGCCTGGGTTACTTTATCACGTATAGAGAAAAAGAAAAACAAACCCAAAAAACTTGAAGTAGAAGAAGTTGAGGAAAGTGGGAAGAAAGGGAGGAAAGAGAAGGAGGAGAGACAGAGAGGCAGGCTCCCAATATCTATTCATCCAACCTCTAGACCAGTCTGTCCAGTATGGTAGCCTCTACTCACATGTGGCCCTTTCAACTTAAAGTTTACATTAACTAAATTAAGCAAAATAAAATATTCAGCTATTCCATCATGTTAGCCCTATTTCAAGTGCTCAATAGCCCCGTAAGTTTAGTGGCTACCATATTGGTCAGTGTACACAGAGGACATTTGCATTGTCGCAGAAATTTCTGTTGGACAGCACTGCCCTAGTGAGTGACTCTTACAGAAGACCTTATCACCTGCTTCAGAAGTGACAGGCTTAAAAAAAAAAAAAAAGCTGAGCACATTGTGCTATATTATCTTGCAGTCCTTCTTGACTTTGACATATAAAGAACCAAGAAGCAGATATTTTGTCGCAGACTAAACCTATATGGGGAAAGGACAGGATGGGTCACAGAGAAAAACATTCAGACATGACAAGTCCAAGGCCTCTTCCTTAACAACCCTGAATGAGAACAGTTCACCCGTGGGCACTAAATGGAGACTGATATTGAAACACACTCTGTTCTGTAGAGCTAATTTACTCTAACCATGTGTTATACACTATGTGAAGTTCTCATGGCAGAGTGGGATCAGCCTCTCACAAATTTCCTTTGTCATCTTCATCATTTCCAGGTTGTAGAACCCCTCCATATATTCTATAGCTGGGGCAGCTGCTACCTGACCACAAGAATTACATAGGAATCAAGCTTATGGAGGCTAGAGGTTTTTTTTTTTTTTAGAGGTAAGTAATCTGAATTTGAACCCTGATCTATATGACTCAGAAATCCAAACTTTTAAATCATACCATGCTGCCTCTATGAGAAGAAAAAAATATCATGAAAGGGTTGTTTTAGCCAGAAATAAGTGCAGGGAAGACCACAGTAGCAGGACCCTCTGTATTGCTTTGGCGAGATGTTTGGGAACTCGTGGCTGGGTCATAGTTCCAGTAGGCTGGGCACATTTATGGTTTCTGTGAATTTCAGTATCGTCTTCTGTAAAGGAAAGGGGTTGGACCAAGTGATCTTGGACACCTTTCAATTCTGCATAATTGTTGAATACTCAAGATTTCTATAAAGTATTCATTGTAAAGCCTCTCCAAGTGAGGATTAATTTATTATCTAGTAAAAGTGGTTTTATGAGGGCTTCCCTGGTGGCGCAGGGGTTGAGAGTCCGCCTGCCGATGCAGGGGACACGGGTTCGTGCCCCGGTCCGGGAAGATCCCACATGCCGCTGAGCGGCTGGGCCCGTGAGCCATGGCCGCTGAGCCTACGCGTCCGGAGCCTGTGCTCCGCAACGGGAGAGGCCACAAGAGTGAGAGGCCCACGTACCTCAAAAAAAAAAGTGGTTTTATGGGCATATATATTATTTTAGTGCTAGGGAAGGACGTCAGTGCATATTAGCCAGCCAAAAAACTGATAGTCAACCAATTTACTCAGTAGCCCATTTCTCCAGTACATGTGGAGCCTTAAAAGGATTTTTTAATTAACAAGAAATTATTTTGAAAAATAGAATTATTTAAAATTTTACATATAGTTGTCGTCTTCATGTGCATGTGCAAGCTAAACATGTTTATGCTTGAAGCTGCTTTGTGAATCCCAAGAAAGCATTTGAAGAAAATTAAAAATCTCTGCCAAAAACTATAACTGTCACCGAACTTGGTGATAAACTTTAATTGGAGAACTGATATTAAATATGTATCTTTATTACATTTTGAAAGCATGAGTAATATATGTAATCGTCCAAGGACTGAGCTATGAGCATTGCTTTATTATTCAAACATAAATGAAAGTGTGCTGTATTATCAATTAGTGTCCAGCTTCTTTGGAAGAGCGAGAATAAAATCTGTTAGACCTCAGCTGGTGATTTACGTTCTCAAACATCTTTATTCACAAGCCTAAAAAGCAGGCGGGTAACAGTTGCCAAGACAACTTATCTCTGGATTTAGTATTCCTGCATCACGAAAGACGCCTACGGGGAATTTAATTAACGCCTCATCCTCCCTTGGCCAAAAAAGGAAGGATTTTCCTTTAACTCAAAGTCCCTAAAGAATGAGATTATTTCAATAGAGTCAGGGTAGACACAGACATAAAAGATAGACACACACACACACACACACACACACACACACACACACACATATTCACAGATGCTGGGATTTAATTATAATATAATGAGGCTAGTTTTCAGGCAGGGTTTACATAGGGTCTGCTGCAGTAGTTCATATGTGTTTATTGAATGAATGTGAATAGATATGTATATACATATATATAGTTTCTTTATTCATTCATTCATTCATTCATTTTCCTTCTCTCTCCCTCTTCCCCAAAAGGAGTAGGCATTTTAGAGAAAGTTAATTGGAACAGAAAACTAGCATCAACGGCCAGATAAATCAGATAAAAAATTGATAAGTATTTTAGAATTGTTAGAACTGTTTCATAATTGGTTCTGAGCTTCCAGGTAACCATGGCAATAACGGAAACGGAACAAAGTGCTTGGCTTACCTTATTCCTCACAGAAAGGAATGCTTTTGCTCTCCTAAATTTTAACATCATTTTGGGAGGTTTGTTTGAAAGCCATGGATATTTCTGACTAACGTTATAAAATTCCTAAATTAAGTGCCATACTTTGTACATCATGCTCTGCACGTACTTTTGTCTCATTTAATCCTCACCACTCACCCGTAAAGCCCAATATCTACTGAGCTAGTAGAAAGTCCTGTCTAATTGTATTAATTAGTACATACCTGGATTATACTTCCATTTTACCCACACGCTGCTCCTCTAAATTAACGTCCAACCCCATGAGATGTGGGGTTGAGCACTGAGCTTTTGCACCCTACAGGTGGTCCAGGCTTTGGGGATATTTTGGGCACTTTTTCTCCAGAATGGACAATAATTGGGTGTCTCCCCCTTCCCAAATACACATTATGACAGATCTGCATTCACGTGCTAACAATTCCAGAGTTGCATAGTGTTTTGTGCTTTTTAAACATATTTACGTGCTTCACACCTCACAACAAAGAAAAGAAAGCAGGTAAATACTGTTTCTCCATCTGTATGCAGTAAGAAATATGAGCTGTTAGAACACAAGGTTTTTGATCCCTACTCTTAGTGCTCCATACTTCATTTTTCATTTCTTCCTGTGTATAATCTGGCAACTAAGTCGTAATACATATACTTCCAGCACATTGTTTAGCTCATCAAACCGGTCATTTGCTAAATAGGAAAACAATGATTTAGTACAGCATCATGATATTCCTAATTGTCTGCCTCAGGGCATAATTTTGAGCTAGCCAAGTTTTGTCTACCTATCAGGTAGTGTTAGCCCTCTGACTTTGTTCTTCATTTCCAAAGTTTGTTGCTGTTGTTGGCTAGAGTTAGATCCTTTTGCATTTCCATAAGAACTTTAAAACCAGCTTGCTAATTTCTACCAAAAAGCCTGCTGGAATTTTGGTTGGGGTTGTGTTGAATCTTTAGATCAGTTTGGGGATATTTGGCGTCTTAACAGTTGGAATCTTCCAACACATGGATGAGGTATATCTCTCCATTTACTCAAGTCTTTTTAAATTTACCTCAGCAATATTTTATAGTTTTCAATGTACAGGTTTTACCCTGTACATTGTTAGGTTTATCTCTAAGTATTTTCTAATTTTATACTACTGTAAATGACCTTTATTGCAACTTCCAAATATTCATTGCTAATATATTTAAATACAATTTAGTTTTATATGTCAATCTTGTATCCCAAAACTTTTCTAAACTCATTTATTGGTTCTCATTTTTTTGGTAAATTCCATCAAGTTTTCTATGTAGACAATAAGGCCACCTACACGTAAAGACAAGTTTACTTCATCCTTTCCAATCTGGATGCAATTATTTTTGTTTTTCTTGCCTAACTGCACCAGCTAGGACTGCTAGTATAATGTTGAATAGAAATGATAAGAGCAGATATCCCTGTCTTGGCTCTGATCTTAAGGGGAAATAATTCTGTCTTTCGCCATTAAGTATAATGTTAACTGTAAGATCTTTTTTCACATAGATGTTCTTTATCAGGTTAAATTTCCTTATTCCTAGTTTGCTGAGAGTTTTTATCAAGAATTGATGTTGCATTTTTCTCTACCCTTGTGTAGTTTTTTTGTTTGTTTGTTTGTTTGTTTTGCTGTTCGCGGGCCTCTCACTGTCGTGGCCTCTCCCGTTGCGGAGCACAGGCTCCGGACGCGCAGGCTCAGCGGCCATGGCTCAGGGGCCCAGCCGCTCTGTGGCATGTGGGATCTTCCCGGACAGGGGCACGAACCCGTGTCCCCTGCATCGGCAGGCAGACTCTCAACCACTGCACCACCAGGGAAACCCCCCCTCGTGTAGTTTTTTCACCTGCATGCACTGGTCAGAACTCAGCTGGAGACTAAAGAAGGTGCCCTCTGCAGTTTTTTGGAGTTCTTTCTGTATGTTTTCTCTCTCCAGTACTTTACTTTGCAAACTCCAGCCACTTTGGCTTTCTTGGGCTCCCAAGTCCATTTCCCCAACACAGGGGAGACTAACAGGCCTAGCTTGGGCCTCTTCTGCCAGTAACATAACCTGGAAACTCTCTAAAGCAATATTCTGGGATAATTGTAGGACTCACCTCATCTGTTTCCTATCTCTCAGGGATTATTAGGCTTTGTTGTCTGATGTCCAATGTCTTAAAAATCATTTTTCATATGTTGTGTCCAGTTTTTTAGTGTTCCTGCAGGAGAGTTAACATAGCCCTTGTTATTCCATCTTGGTTGGAATAGTTTCAGAGCATGACTAGGACCCTGAACCTGGGTTCTCTGCCCCTGTAGCCTTGATTTCTTCTACTCTTCCCTATATGTACAGCCAGTGTCAGTGTCTGCTACATTAGTACTGATGCTGGGAATGCTAATTTAATTTTATACATTTCAGTAATGCTTAACATCTAAATATTCCAAAGACTAACTGTAATATAAATTGGGTCGTTCAGTAGAAATTGGATGTTTCTTGCCCTGTGTTACATATTACATTCTTATACCAGATGAGGAAGGGACAGTGATAGTTCCATTATATATATATAATCATCTTCACAAAGGGAAACCCATCAAAATTTGGATGCACTGAATAATCACCAAGATTGCTATCATCTTTTGTCCTTCATGTGTTACTGGACACCTTTCCAAGGTAATATCTCTGTAGCAGTGGTATTGGTCACTCTTAGACATGTTTGAAAACACAGCTGGGTAGTTATTTCCTCGTGATGTCGTCTCATAAAATTCTAGGCAGCTTTAATCCCTCCTACTCCTGAATGCTAATCAGGCAGGTCACATAGCAGTATTTTGGCCTTCTTCACAGTGTAGAAAAACATGTATTTGTATAAACAACACCTGCAACAATGTATTCTCAGGTTAACTTTCCCAGGTAACCAATCTTATGGAAATTATTAATTTGGCATATCTATTCCTCCTATTCAGTTACTCTAGAAATATTCAGAAATCTAGAATATATGATAATTCACATTACATAATATGCATATATAATTATGAATACATTTATGATTATATAATTTAAATATACATTTACTATGAATGCAGTGTTATTTCTTTTTCTCTGGTATTCTGTTTGGGAATATCTGAAAAACAGATAACTGAGCTATATATATTAAGTTTAATTAATATTAAACAGCATTGAGTTGGCAAGTCCCGTTTCCTATGCTGGCAAATTTCTGATTTCACGAGTATCTAAACTGGCTTACAAATGGCTGAATATGTGAGGAGTTGTTTCCATTTGGGATCTTTTTGGTAATGCGCACACCCTAATAATACAGTTACAATTCCTTAGGATTGTCTGGGTACCCTCTGATTTTATGACACTGATTTTTAGGGAGCCTAGGAAATTGCCCTTGGCAGGACCTAATCCCTCCACACATGTTAACTCACTGAAACATTATCTCTTCATTCTTCAGATCATCTTCTAAGCTATTCATAGCCTGTCAAACAATGTACAAGCAAAACATTGGAATTTTGTTATAGTTCAACAGTTTGATTTTAAGCCTAAATGCTATGCTTTAACTGTGAAGTTTGACTGAGGAGGATTTAAAAGGATGGGTGGGCTTTGTGTACACACACAGCCAAAACTAAGTCTGTTCCACCAATATTAATAGAAATCTTGACCATGTGCAAACCCAGTTGATGATAAACTCAACTCCCTATAACTGAGGTTTGAAAAAAAGAATTTCTTCGTATAAGATCCAGCCCAATTCATTGATGGAAGAATCCTACCATAGAAAAGGGTAATCATGGATGTATTTTATCTGAAAGAGGCATTAGAAATCATCTAATGCTATATTTCTCCAGTTGGTAGGGGAGGGGGACGATAACCGGAATTACCTGGGCTGTGAGGAAGAGAAGAGAGGAGAACTGAGCATATAGAGTTTGACAAACCCCAAAGAGAATCTTTTTAACCTTTCATAATTTATGAATCACTGATCCAAACAATGCTTTGTAGCTCTGGCTACAATTCAAACCATCTGGGGATCTTTCAAAAATCCTACCATCCAGGTCACATTACAGACCAAATTAGAATCTCCGGATTGGACCCAAGCCCGAGTGCTTTAAGGAGTCTTATATGAGAGGTTAGGAATCCATAGGCCCACAGGTAGGGGAAATCTTGCTAACACTGGAAACAGGATAAGTCCCCAGCTCACATTTGAGTAGCCACAAAGAGCTACTTCTCCACTTCTCTCTAGATGCCTCACCAACCAAGGATTACTGTTATCTTTAAATTAGCAATTTTTCTTTAATCATGGTAAAAAACACATATAAAATTTACCATCTTAACTTTTTTTTTTTTTTGCGGTACGCGGGCCTCTCACTGCTGTGGCCTCTCCTGTTGTGGAGCACAGGCTCCGGACGCGCAGGCTCAGCGGCCATGGCTCACGGGCCCAGCCGCTCCACGACATGTGGGATCTTCCCGGACCGGGGCACGAACCCGTGTCCCCTGCATCGGCAGGCGGACTCTCAACCACTGCGCCACCAGGGAAGCCCCATCTTAACTATTTTTAAGAGTACAGTTCAGTAGTGTTAAGTATATTCACATTGCCTTCTCTAGAGCTTCAGCTTGCGAAACTGAAACTCTATGCCAATTGAACGCCAATTCCCTATTTCCCCCTCTTTCAGCCCCTGGCAACGACCATTTTATTCTGTTTCTGTGAGTTGGACTACTTTAGGTACCTCATGTAAGTGGAATCATACAGCATTTATCTCTGGGTGACTGGCTTATTTCACTTAGCATAATGTTCTCAAGGTTTATCCATGTTGTAACATGTGACAGGATTTCCATTTTTTTTTCAAGCTGAATAATATTCCATTGCATGTATATACCACATTTTCTTTCTCCATTCATCTGTCCATGGATATTTGGGTTGCTTCTACCTCTTAGATATTGTGAGTAATGCTGCAATGAACTTGAGTATGCAAATAACTCTTTGAGATCCTATGTTGAATTCTCTTGGCTATACACCCAGAAATGGGATTCCTGGATCGTATGGTATTTCTATTTTTAATTTTTGAGGAATCTCCATTCTGTTTTCCATAGTGGCTGTATCACTTTTCATTCCTACCAACAGCACACAAGAGATTCCAAAAAATATGGAAAGCTTCATGAATTCACATGTCATCCTTGTGAAGGGGCCATGCGAGTCTTCTCTGTATTGTTTCAATTTTAGTATACATGCTGCTGAAACAACCACTAAATCTTAAAATTTTGAGATGATTTTCAGAACTTATTAACAAATCCCATGTAGGTGGCAGGCTGAGTCTCCCAGATTTATAAAAAAATATAAAATACATGTTTGAATAACTAATTTTATTTTAAGAGGAATCAGATCAATGGTCAAGGAAAAGTTACTAATAAGAAGCCCTCAAAGCATAGTCCCATACCAGAGCATCATTGGAGAACTTGCTAGAAATGCAGACTCTCAGGCCACACCCCAGAAACTTGCTGAATCAGAAATTCTGCAGGTTGGGTCCAGCAATCTGTGTTTTTAAAGCCTTCTAGGGGCTATTGATGCATACTAAAGTCTGAAGCACTGTCTACATTTTGATTTTATTGATCTTAGAAAGAACCCTCTAAGCTCTAATACTTTTCCTATTAATGCTTGAAATGCCAATACATTTATTCCTTTTTGTTTTATATTACTTTTTTTGGTTGTTCAATTGCCCGGTCAGTGAAACAGCCTTGCTCTAAACATCAGTGACTTCAGGATTAAAAGCAGGCTCAGGCAGTAGTTCACACTATAAATTGTAACTATAGTAACTTCTTAGTCATGATGTAAAATGACTAAGTTTGTGAAATGAGGAGACTAGATCAAAGATGGCAAATCTCTGCCTTACATGCCACCACCACTTTTCCGAAGCCCAAGGCAGACACTGCTAATTGATCAAGACACTCTATACCTCCCAGTGCAGATAGAGTCTCAGAATCTTTCTTAACACAGCCCTACCAAAAAATTAGTTATGTCATGAGATGAAATCCATTTGCTACCAGATAATCTTCATTGCCCCATTTATCTCTGTCTTTAAATAATATGGACTCCCAATACTATCAATTCTAGGCTGTTCTCTAGAACAGTAAATACTCTGTGAGCTTAGTTTCCTCATCTGTAAGATACTACTGATGTTATCTACCTCATGGGGTTTTTAGGAAGATTAAACAAAATAATGCATTTGAACCAGCTAGATCAGCACTAGACAAAAAGTTTTTAAAATGTCATTAAACCTTAGTTCCTGTATTCTTTACTCTTATTTCCTTTTTTTTTCTGACCACTCACCTTACCCTTGGCTAGCAACCATAGCTGATCAAGCTCAGTGTTTCTCTGAGCAGTATAAGTGCTCCTGGTATTGGCTTGGCCATAATGAGAATTGACTGTTTTCTTAGCCTTTGCCTCTGTTGCAGTGTTTTCCTCACCACTCTGCTTACCAAGTCTGCACATTGATTCAAACAAGTAGCCTTTGGGTGAAAAGGGAACATTTTTACTTCTTATTTAAACTAATCTCGCAACAGCAAAATATAAATAATCATCTTCTCCAGCACAAAACTAAACTTTACACACATATAACCAATGTTCTAGTGTTGACTTAATATGATGTTAATGAGGATGTTTCCCTCTTGGATTAAATGCAAAGAAGTTAAGATTTATTGATGACTATGCATGTGCAAAAGCTTTGTTAGACAATTTGCTATTATATCTGATTTATTCTGCTCAAGAACACTCCGAGATATGGATAACTACACTGTTCTTGATTTACAGATAAGAAAATTGAGGTTCAGAGACCTTAAGAAACATAACTAGTCATAAGCTTAAAAGAAGGATCAGCTACCTAATTTGCAGGGGCTGGTTCAAAATGAAGATGTAAGTCCTCTTTAGTCAAAAAATTATTAAGAATTTCAAGACAAATACTGTAGAGCATTAAGCCAGGCACAGGACCCTCTGAACATGGGCTGTGGGCAGTTGCACAGGCTAGACGCCCATGAAGCTGGCCCTGCTTGTGTCAGAACTCATTCCAAAACCTATGTCACTTTTCTATTTCATCATATATGAGAGCCAAGTGACTTTTATGGAACCTAAAAGTTTAGAATAGGAAACAATGCTTCTGGGTGCAGTATGGAGGTTTTTTTGAAGTAATCACAAGCAAGCCTCTGTGGCTGTTTACATATAAACCAAAGGGTGACAAAATCTTGGGACTGAAACAGAAATGCCATGGAACCCTCTTCAGTAGGTGCAATCTACTGGATAAAAATAAATGATGGACTCCATTGCTTCACTTTATTTCCCTCCATCTTATAATTCCAAGAACCCAGCATGGTTCTCTTAGACCCAATGGGATTTTGGATGAATGGATTCATCCAGCAATTCATTAAGTGATGATGAAAAGGAGGCAGAACCTTGGAAGGAGGAACCCTGTAGACCCCACATAGAGAAGCTATAACACTGTTACTGTCAAAAGCCCAGAGGGTGCTGAAGCCAAGAGCTTAGAAGAAGAGAAGCAGCTGTGATAGGTATAACGACCCAAGTGGAGCAGTGAGAGTGGAAATTCAGGGCAGATGCAGGGCGGATCGACATGACTTCATGGGAGAACCTCCTCCCACATTCTCCTACCATGAGATGTGTGTCCTACCATGAGACAAGAAGAAAAGAAAAAGAGTGACCTGGGCTTTGAAACTATGCAGGTCATGGTTGGGGCCCAAGTTGTCATTTTGAATTTCACCCTCCTAGGACTTTAGTGTGACAATTATTTATGATGACACAATTATCCTGTGATGCTTGCCTTAAAAATCTAGCTGCTTCTGCCCCTGATATTCTGAGAATGATAGAAACTGACTGGATCATTAGCGGTTGCCCCAGTCTCACAGGTGTCTTTGTCACCCTCTTCACCAAATCTCACATTTTGTTCTACTTCGTGACTGGTGGGTGGGCTGTAACTGACAGAAGAATCTGAATTATCATCTTTTCAAACATAAGTTTAAACTAGGTCTGTATGACTTCATCGGTTTAGGGCAAGGTTAAGAAATATCTGATTTTACCAGATGCAAATTTGCAGAGGTGATGAGAGACAAAAAGATTCTTATTCTTCAGTAAGGGATCTTGCTGAGACACCCAAAGCACCTCAAGGTTTTAACACCTTAAAAATCACTTTCTTCAAGTCCATGTACTGCCTGGTCTCATTAAGATCAGACAGACCCAGGCTAGCATCTCAATCTCGCCACTAGCTGTGTGACCTTGGTCTAATTACTCATCTTTTTTTGGATCTCAAATTTCTCAATGAAGATAATAACTACCATTCAAGCCTGATGTAAAATTAAATGAAATAGTACAAGTGCAAGGGTTTAGTAGAGTCTACGTTCTACTGTAGCTTCTCAAGTAGTATTTGCTTCATGATAAGTGATTTCATGAACGGGCAATCAATACATGGAAAAACTGTTTTCTTTTTTCTTTTCTTACACATTCTCATTCCAGAGTCACCTAAGACATAAACATGAAACATAAACACTCTATTTATTCTTACATAGAAATTTATAGTTTATAAAATGAGGCATTATCTCATTTAATCCTTGTAGAAGTTCTTGAGTGACAGTTTAGGAAGGGGTTTCATTTCCATTTTATAGAAAAAGAAAGTAGGCTAAGGGCAGTAGTTTTAATTTAATTAACAAATCCATACAATTGAAAGAAGGAAGGAAGGAAGGAAAGGAGGAAGGGAGGAATGGAGGAAGGAAAGAAGGAGGAAGGATGGGGCTCAAATCCAGGCCCTTTAACTTTAAATTCTTTCCATTTTAGAAAACCACCATCCTTGAACACTGAAGCAACCCATCTGTAATCATTGGACCTGATTAATGGCTTAATCTGTCTATGGTATAATTTCTGGAAAACACAAAGGAGACTTTTCATATAAGCCTGTCAGAAAAGATTCAGGCTCAGAAGAAGCAATCTTTTAATCACCTTCAGTTGTGTTATCTCCAAGATGGCTTCTGGTGGCTCAGAGATTAGGACACATAGTCATTTCAAATGTGTCATTCTCAGTGTTCTCACCGCCAGTCAGAACCTAGAACAATTTCACATGAGACCATGGACAGGTTTATGACGAAGGAATGCTTTTAGATTAGATACCAAAGAGGTGGACTAACTCAGAAATTCCAAGAACACTTGGCTCCCTAAATAGAATGATGGTACTAAGCACTGAAGTGAAAACCCTAACTACAGTATCCCGTTTAATCTCCCCATATACCTGAAGAGTAGATATTTTTATCCCCATTGTATAAATAAGAATCTGTAGCTCATAGAATTTAGGTAACTTGTCCAAAATTAGTGGCTGAGCTTCAATGTAAACCCCGACTTGTCTGAACCCAAAACCCATGTTTTAACACCTGACCAGGAGTTCTCAACTAGCAGTCCACAGATCAGAGCAGGGCTGACAAGAAAGGAAAAATACAGATATCCCCGTTCCATTCGACCACGAGTATTCTAACTCAGTACATCTGGGATGGAGCCCCTAATTCTGTACCTTTAGCAAATATTCTGGGAAATTATACGGGACAGCTAGGTGTGAAAAGCTTTCCCATGGGCCTCCTCAGGAGACAAATACATATTCCTTAGAGAAATGGTACCTGGAATACTCAGCACTTAGCTGGTGTGATGGGTATGAATTGCTCCTTGACACCCAAGGTGCATGAACAATCCTATTTCTCTATGTTTGCAAATCAATTATGTCCTTTCAAACTCTCACTTAACTACGCTAATGAGTCATTTCATATGACCTTGGAACATGCTAGAAGCTCTCAGGATTACTCAAAAATTAGGAAGGAGCCTTTTCTTTGGCCCCTCATAGTCATCACCGTTGCTCAATCTGCTGCACTGGTTCTCCTCGTTTGCACAAGCTGCAGAGTCACCAGCCCTTCCTGGAGGCACTCTGTGGCTCCCTGGCTGTGACCCTGAACTCCTCTTCTTTTAGGACCCCTTTCCCTGTATGCTACTGGGGGTAGTTCTCACTAACTCAAGAAAATCAGAAGTGCAATCATCCTTCCCGATCTTAGAAGAGCTCCCCTAATCTCCTCCTAACCGACCAAGCGAAGTAGCCCTTTACTCTCAACCCTAGGACCACTGTCCACTTGTCTTTCTCCATATTTTTTCTTTAACAAGGAAATTTAATGATTAACTAGGATGCATAAAATATTTTAGGTCCCAGAATCAACAGATAGCAGTTTTATCTTTTCTGGGAATAAGGTTAGTCTGAAAATGCATGAGTTAGTCTTCTATCCCCAAGGACGAACAGCTACTTCTACAAAGCAATGGGAAACAAAACACAAGTTTGAGTCTTCCTATTCTGCTACATTAAATTGTCCTTAACCCACCTTGGCACTGTTTACAGACTTCAGTGTAAACTAAGACGACATTCAAATCAATGTGCATGTGCTTGGCCATAACAGATGCCTGATACTGAGTGAGCAAAATATGGGAAACAAAACAAATACAAAGTATGGCCCCTTCCCCACAGAGACTTTATAATCCTATTGTGAAATAGCGTATATGTGAAATGACCCTGAACTTTTACACATTGGGATTCCTTTCTTTGTTCTATTATCACTACCTTTGGGCATTCTGAATCTAGGCCTTACATCCTGCCCTCTCCCCGCCAAAAATTAAAACGTTGATATTATGGTTATTCTCTTTACACTATAAGATAAGGTGTGGCAAGGTACTTTGAAAGCTGTAAAATTTTATACTAAAGTACCAGAAATTCTTAAAAGTAAGGGGAAAAAGTAGAGAGTTTTATCACCGCAATATGCAGTCACCTCACTTCTGGCTTCATCTTATCTTTTCTACCCTAATTTCTTCTTTGCTCCACGGTCCTCATCCTCTTAGGCTTATCTTTATTCACAGGTGGCATTGTTTTCTATATAAAAAATCCCAAGTATTGACCTAAAACAATAAAACAGCCAGTTATTTTACCAGCAAAATAGGTTTATTCAGGTACAACAAAGAATTGCAATTTGAGATACAATCTATGGCAAATCACAGGCAAGTCAAGAGAACCGAAGGAAAGGAAAATTCTGTTATAGAGGAGAAGGGAGAGTTGAGAGGGGCAGTTATAAAGAGTCCATCAGAGGAAACTGGGAGTTTGAAGTGAGGTGGCTTTTCATTGGCTCAGTTGCGACAGCCTCTCTTTAGCTTGCTTGTTGCCAGTCAAGAAGAAATTCTTCCTTCCTCCTGCTGGCTAGTAAAGTAGTAACCTCTGGAATGTTTCTCTTTCAAGTTATATAGATTTTCTTGAGTTGGCCTAAAGTACATTACGCATTCCACCCCCAAACCCTAACAGAAACAGTTATATTATAAATACAAAATTTCTCTAATGCTAGTTCGCACATGCCAGGCTCCTAGCAGGGACCCTACACTTTGCCTGTGTTATCTCACTCAACCCTCACAATAATGTTATGGAGTCAAAACATCACACATTTTCTCAAGATTGAGCAAACTGCACTTCCAAGAAGTTAGAAAATTTGCCCCAAGGCATACAAGTAATTTGGAACCCAGGTACATTTATGCAGAAAACCGCAGTGCTTTTCTCACTCTGCGACTATAGACACCTATTATTACATCTATTTTTCAAATAGTCTATGGTTCTTATCTTTTGTTGGTCACAATTCAAAATGCTTTACAAATATTAATTTATTTAATACTCATAACCACTTATTAGGTAGGTGTTATTAATATCCCCATTTAAAAAATTAAATAACTGACTTCATTTTCTGAGTCTGTGACTCATTTTCTAAAAACAATTTCTGAGAGTCCCAGACAGCTCTAGCAGACACTGATTCAATAACAGACAATATACCTCCAAGGTCAAACTCACCAGGCCTGGGCTTGAGACAAGGCCATTTTGAAGACTGGGCAAAATCCTTTGAAGTGGCTTCTATAAAATTCAATAAAACAAAAACAAATCAAATTAAATTTTCCTTATAAAAATTATGGCAAACAGAGAGATGACATCAGCTGACATTTGTGCAAGTTGCTATTTTAATACATATTCATTTGAAAGGGTGCCTGAAAATATAATAAAAGTGAAAGGATCCAAGAAGCTTCTGTCAAAAGTACTCAGTCTTTCTTTCCTCTTTTCACTTAACAAAAAAGGGAAAAGAAAAAAAAGGAGGAAAAAAAAGCAGGGAGGGAGGGAAAGAGAAAGAAAAAGAGAGAGAGGAAGGAAGGAAGGAAGAAAGGAAGGAAGGAAGGAAGGAAGGAAGGAAGAGACAAAAGAAATCAAAGAAAAATTAAAGAAAGAAGTGAAATAATATCCCTTCCAGAAGGTAATGAGATATATGAAATAAGCAAAATATCAAGTGTAATATCCTAGACTTAGTGTCAGCTAAGATCAAGTCTTTCTTCCATCCCTCAAGAACTGTATGACCATTGACAAGTTACTTAACCAGTTTAAGTATCAGTTTCTTTACCTGAAAAATCAGAACAATATCTGATTTATAGGATTTTTGTGCGATTAAATTAAATAATGTATGTGAAGAGTCTAATACTGTGCCTCACACATAACAGGTAGGAAATAGAAGTTAATCCTTTGTCATCCACTCGCTAGATGTCTCAAATCATGGTAAAACTGGAGAATTGACTGTACCTACTCTAACAAAGTGAGACTTGAGGACATAAAAAAATACAAATGGAAAGCCTTACTTAACCATCACCACAAAAATGGTATTTGGATGCCCATTCTCAAAACTAGATGGAATCAGATGATCTCTAGAATCATTACTGCCCTGTAGGAAATATTGATCACTCCCAGATGACCCATTCTAACTATTTCAGATTTCTTAAAACAATGAGCAGAGGAAAAGATGGTCAAGACTGGTACATCCTGGATATTCTAAGCACTGTCAACACATAAAAATAATAAGTATGTCTTGAGAGTTTCCTCAGTAACATTGTCCTGTCACATAAAATATCAACATCATAGTCTATAAATTGCATTCTTCTTTCCATTTATAAGGCATGGCCTGTCTCCTAAATGTTGGAGACTTCCACAGGGAGGAAGTCCGTAATTAACCTATTTACTCGAGAACATTCTCACTTTACATCCTTCAGTCAACATTTCTTTTTTACCAAACAGATTTCACTCCTAAAGATTCTGCTTTCGAATTCAGACTCTTTTAGTTACTAGCTTTGGGCACATTAAATAACCTTTCTTGGCTTCAGTGTTCTCATTTAAAATGTGGAGTTAAGACTATTGTCTTCATAGGGAATCAAATGAGCTAATACGTCAAAATGCCCATCAAAGTGTCTCAGCACACGTTCATTACTCAGTATGTGTCAGGTACTGGTTTATTTATATTATTACTTCTTGTCATTTCTGAGTTGTGTTCCTTATTAATGATCTCAAATAAGTCCATTCTGAACTCATGTCTCCATGCCCCAGACACCATAGCTAAAATCCTGCCCTTCTGAGATAATTTATGGTAACTAATCTAACTTCTGATCAGGTCCTTCAACTAGAGCTTCTGAAGGAACTGTCAGTTGGCTCTCAGTATCCGCGGGTTCTGCATCCACAGATCCAACCAACTGCAGATCCTAAATATAGTACATGATTTGTGGTTGGTTGAATCCGCGGAACCCGTGGAAATAGATAGAGGACTAAGGGACTTAAACAACGAGAATTTTGGTATGAAGGCAAAGATGAGGGTGTCCTGGAACCTATCCCTGGCAGCAGATACTGAAGGATGACTGTACTTGGAAATTTGTTCGGAAGAAAAGGCCCTGTCTGGGGTTTAAGCAAGGTTAAGAGCTAGAAATAAATGTATTCTCACTAACCTTGGAAAGGGAGACATGACGGTTCAACTCATTGGTTAATAATCAGGAAGAAAGTGCAGGTAGCTAGGATGACTGATTTGCAGATTACTGAATTCCTCAGGTTATTCTGGAAGAAGGATGGCCACAAGGAGAACTAAGAAGACTAAAACATTAAGCCGTGCAGAAACAAGTACATAAGGTCACTCACGGTGTCAAGAATAACATAAATGACATGAGCATGACATGTGCATTCTGGATTTTGAAGAGCTTATGATTCTGTTCATGCACTCTAATGGCATCCTTGAGATAATTAAAATGTCTCAAAAACTAGTGAGTGATGTGTCAAAGCAGATAATAGAGATGTCAGCTTTCTGTGTAAGAGCCATCAAAACAGTGACTAAGATTTAAGGGTAGAAGTGATTTTCTTCTTCCCTGGTCAATTGATGAAATGACAGTGACTTCTCACTAGCGTATGCTCAATAAAGTATAAGCTTAGGAAAGGAGAGAGGGGGCAGGGGAGGAAGGAAGCTGGGCTGTTTGAAAGACAATATCGCAGTAAATTCTACCCTAAACTGCTGCAAAGACCTAGTTTTACCTCTTCTTCTTATGACAGAAACAACTTTCAAAAATGCTAAAGGAATTCATGTTCTTCCCTGATTAAAACACTTCAGAAAGGTCACATTTCATGGGATGGACAGTCTTTTGTGGCCTATCTTTCAATCATCTGATGTGCAGTTTTTCATGAACCTTGCAGACAAAATTAATTGACCTCCCTGTCTTGTCTCTACCTTTTATCCATATCTGTTCCATGTGTTTCTCCAGGATATTTTTGAAATTTTTGTGTCCTGGTTCATGGTACCAATAGGCTCACTCCTACATGTTAAACCTTATATGATGATGTATCAGTTAAGAGTATAGGCACTGGAATCGGATCACATGAATATGAATGCCAGTCTGCCAGTTACTAGCAGTGGGACTTTTGTCTAATGAGTTAACATTCGTGCCTGAGATTCCTAATCAGTAAATCAGATATAATAATAGTACCTGACTCCTAGGATTTTTGTGAGTGTTTAATTAGCTAATACATGTTATTATTTCATGTTTAATAAACACAGTCATCATAGAGTCAGGTCATTGTGGTGGTTCTGGGGAAAGAACATGGGCCCCGGTGCCATGAAGACCCGAGTCTGAAGCCCAGCTCCTCTGCTAACAGCTACTTGCCAATTAACAACATCCTTAGCATCACTGCACCGTTTCATTTATACAGTGGAGATGAAAATATCTGTAATACACCATTTGGGAAGATAATTAGATCAAACCACAATAAGATGTCACTTCTCACTTGTTAGAATGACAATTAACAAAACAAAAGATAAGTGTTGGCCAGGATGTGGAGAAAAGGGAACTTTTATACACTGTTAGTGGGCATGTATATTGGTGAAGTCACTATGGAAACCAGTATGGCGTTTCCTCAAAAAACCGAACTACTGTATGAAACAGCAACATCGCTTTATTTTTCTTTTTTTAATTTAATTTTTATTTTATATTGGAGTGTAGTTAATTTACAGCAATCTCACTTTTGAGTGTATATCTAAAGGAATTGAAATCAGGGTCTTAAAGAGATACCTTCATATCCATGTTTATTGCACCATTATGCATAACAGCTAAGACATAGAAGTAGCCTAAATAAAAAGAAGGAAATCCTACCATTTGTGACAACATGAATGAGCCCTGAGGACATCATTCCACATGACATAAACCTGACAGGGAAGAACAAATACCACATGACCCCACGAACATGAAGAATCTAAAATATTCAAACACATAGAAGCAGAGTAGAATTGGTGGTTAGCAGGGGGTGGGAGAGGGAGGAAGCAGAGATGTTGGTCAAAGTGTACAGTTTTAGGTGTGCAAGACGAACGAGTCCTACAGACCTACTACATATGATCATCATATGCACGGCATAGTGCCTATATCATATACTTAAAAATTTGCTAAGAAAGCAGATCTTATGTTAAAAGGAAAAGGTTTTTTGCTTAAAGCCTGGCCCTGTGATGGCCAAAGACCATAAGTAAATTAGTGTTGGTGAATTAGTCTTCTTATGAGATATGACTCTGAATAACTTATAGATAAGCCTTGGCAGGTGAAAGTTCATGCACGAACTCTGAGCAGACCTCTGGTCAACCAGCAGATGAACAGTGCAAGATGGTCTTCTTTCAAGGCTGATGGCTATGTGAGGGGGAACAGGGGAGAAAAAGGAGAAAGAAATAATTCCTCACTCAGCTTCTACTCTGCAACCCTTCGCACTTCTGTGGCTGGGGGAATTGATTTCTGCATTTTTCTGGGTGACTGAGCCAAGTGTCAAAAGCCAAGGGCCCTTTGCCTATGACACAGGATAGCCAATTAATTGATCTAATATCAATCTTTGTTACAATTGTTTCTTATTTATCTCTTCCTTATTCTGAGTTGTTATGCTGACTCGAGAACCAATCAGGGAATATGTAAGAATTTGGTGGGTTTGCCTGACCCGTTCCCCACCTTATCTCACAGGTTAGTGACAGCTCCAGGGAGAAAATTGAGCTATTTAAGGGTGGTTGGCAGTGGAGTCCATTTGATGAATAGTAACGATGTCAGGCATAGGTGAGTAAGGTGAATTCAGAAGGCATATAGGTAAGAACAAAGACAGTGAGTAGTAAAATGCTCTCTATATAGCCTGGGCAGTACTGGGGAGGTTAGAGAGAAGGAGAACATCTAAGGCACTGCCAATAGGTAGGTTTTGATTCATGTCATTTCATTTTCAGCAGTGCTTTGCCTGGGTAGTTTACATCTCTCCAAACTGCCATTGCTTATGTGTACAAATGAGACCAAACTAATATCTAGTGTTCCAACAACTGTTACCCCATCCATTAAGGGGGTATTGTTAATATAAGCTGTATGACCCTCTCACATTTGTGCTATTTTGTCTTCTGGAATCCTCAGCTTGCTCGTGAGAAAGTAGTCATTCTACTAATAAATGATGACCTCCATGTTTTCCCACTGGCTACCACTGGGCTTGCTAAGGTCTCTACAGTATCCCTGGGAGCTTCTTGGGACACTAGGTTCCAGTAGCTTTAACAAGCACTATGACTATTTATGCTATTGATTCCCAAGTCTGATCATTGTCACTGTTGCTCTGAGCCTCAGATATGAAGGTACAAAAGTTCCATGATGGGCTTTACAGTAGAGCAGAAACACAGGTCTTAGATGAAATTATTCTTTCTATTAAAATAATAAGAATTTAAGTATCTCTTGCCTTCAAATGTGTCAAACCTGTGTTCATAAAAACTGGGCTTGGAAACAAATGCAGAATATGGACGTCATGTTGTGTTTTAGATTCCTCTTCCCTTCTCACACCCAAGACTTTGTTATTCGGCCAAGTTTATCTACCTGCTGCTTCCCTCAAGACTCTTTCCTCAGTTTTCTCCCAGATGTTTCTTATTCTCTAATGCAGACCTATTGTAGCTTTCTAAGCTTGCTTTAATTTCCAGTCAAAAGAGGTTAGTCTAAAACTAGAACTCTTACTCAGCTATTGTTTAACAGATGAAATTACCAATAAATAAAAGCAATTTAGGGAGAACCCAGATAACATTTATATCAATACAAAATTATTATAGGAAAATTAGTTCTAAACACTGTTCAGGAGACCGCTTGTAGCTAAGCCTTTTGGCTAGGCAAAAAGTGGAGGACAATACATTTTTTTCAAGTATTCTCTAAACATTTTCACATATAATGTATGCATACAGTTTGAAAACTTTTGAGGAAAGATCTTAAATGCAGTTCATTTTAGTAGATCTTTTGGACAAGGTCAACTAAAGAGAGTGACACTAGTTCTTACTGTACAGGGGAAAAAAATGATGTAGGCAATGGAGAAGGAGCTGAAACCTATTCCCTGTCCCTCTAAGTGCACCCTCAGAAGAAATTTATGTTTATGAAGGGAAAGTGATGAAGGCAGCCAAGACTCTGTTGAACACCAAATCTCTTCCACTCTGAATCAGACATCAGATAAATTTTTAAAAATCATTTCAAAAGCCCTCCAAGTGACCTAACATACTGGCACTCACCCATAGTGCTTGTCAAAACCCTTGTCTGGATATCAGCTCTGCCGTGGGTCTTCCTGACAGCAGTATGGCATCTTGTATAAGGATGGGGGAGCTTTACCAAGTGCATCTGAGAAATCAATGAGAGTGCAAAAGGAATTTACTGGACCTGCCCTTATCAAGATGGCTCCACTGCCTGTCTTACATCAGCAGGGCTTTTGGTTGCCAAATGACATTTGAGGTCCCTATTTCACCTGTCCCTACTTGATGACCTTTACCAATTACGATGTAATAGCTTCTCAAACTCTTTGCCAAAGAATAAAAAAGGATTTTCAAGTTCACTTTTACAAATGAACACATTGTAAAGGTAAAAGGAGGAGGGTGAGAGAGAAAATGTCCATGAGATTTCCCTTTACCAATGACACTGAAGTCTCCTTTCTTCCCCCATTAAGGTGGCACCATCTTGCGCCATCTATTCTCTGAGCATCCAAATTCAAACCATTAGTTGAGAATGAGCTTGTAGCTGCCCCATCCATGAAGCCCTGTCCAATCATTCCACCACCATTAATTTCAACTATTCATGGAAAAACGTGAGCAGACAGGGCACAGCTTACCACCTAACTCTAAAATATGTACTGCCTCTTTTCTGTGAGTTAGTCCTTTTTTCATGTCTATGTTGAATAAACTTGAGTCAGGAGCTGTATGATATGAAAAAGGAGTATGTCAAAGTGGAAATACTATAGGATTTGGAGTCAAGGAGACATAGGTTTGCAAAAGAAAATAGAAAATTGGCCAAAATATTTTTTAGAAAACGTGTGCACATTAAAATGTAATACCTTGGACAAAATACAAAAAATTTTCTTTTGCATCCCTCTGAGGCAACAATATTGGTTTTCTATAATTATCCAAACATACATATAATGGGAGGATTTCTACCATGTGTTCATTCAACTACTATTTATAAGGTATCCATGCTGCCACTACGGGCACCATGAGTATTAAAAGTCTTTTAAGAACAGCTCCTTCTCTTGAGCAACAAATAATCCAGCAGGAAAAATAATAAACTGCTCCCATTGACCACACTAGTAGGTTCTTTGTGAGAGGTACAAGGTGTCAGGGCTATAGCTGTCATGGATGGGTTCCCTGGGAGGCAGACAATGAGAGGGAGTTTGGCACCCAGGATGTTTATTAAGGATCACTCTTACAGTCAAGCCCTCTGGAGAAGGAAGGAAGCAGGAATGGACAGAGGGAGGATCAAGATATAATATTCAACCTACAGCAGTCTTCAGTGAACACTGTGGGAATCTCTAGAGCTAGGACGGCCCTTCAGTACAGCCCCCTGTTGGAAAGAGACAGCTAAGACTATAAACCCAGCTTCAGTCATTCATTGAAGGTGGGCAGACCAGAAGGGATGTGAACTCAGGTAAGTTGGCTCTCTTCAGCTGGCATAACCCTGAAAGGCCTATAGCTGAGCGCCATATGCTGGCAACTCTCCCAGCAGCTAGGAAAGTATATCCTTGCTTGAAAGGGAATCTGGGCATTACAGAATCCATCAAACATGGGGATGAAGAGACA
This sequence comes from Delphinus delphis, assembly GCF_949987515.2. NCBI lineage: Eukaryota > Metazoa > Chordata > Mammalia > Artiodactyla > Delphinidae > Delphinus > Delphinus delphis. The sequence continues at coordinate 66,709,932 of NC_082699.1, read as the reverse complement.
GTGAGTGTGTACAATGCATCTGCAAGCTTGATTGGGCAGGGAAGGAGGAAGGACAGTGACCAGAAGATGTATGCTTGAGGGGGGATTTCTTTCTGGTAGTGTTGTTCTTCTTTGCAGGATTTTAGTTCCCCAACCAGGGATTGAACCCGCGCCCTCGGCAGTGAAAGCGTGGAGTGTTAACCCCTGGACTGCAGGGAAATTCCCTTCATTTTTCTATTTTAAGATGAGAGAAGCCAGTACAGAGGAAGACGTTGACGATATAGGAGACGAGAATATAATTAGCAAAATAAAGCAGACTTATTTCTCTTTCCTCCATATCCATGCAGAAACTTTTCCACCTCAGTTATAGCACTTAGTCCATTATAATATGCGTAGTCTCCCCAGATCTACTGTGATCTACACAGAAATAGAAACCCGAACAATTTTCAAATTGTATCGTCTATATTTAGAACTGTAGACAGCACATAGTTAGCATGTAACTACTGAGTCACTGAACTGAACATTAAAAAATGGAAAAACATAAACCCCTTGAATATTATTTTTTAGTTAACTTAAATAAGAAGCATCTAAATATTATTTGTTTTTTAAAGTAATAATATTTCCTACCTACTGTATAAATGCATCTTTCAGCTGGCGTGGGACAGGGGAAAACACACAGATGTTTCTTGCCATACTTATGTTAGATAATTAAGACGTAGATTCTGGTAGCCCCCGGGACCTATCAGCTTGTCAACTCACTACACGAATTTAAAAATCCAAATTAATACATACACAGCCCAGGAGTTGATATATACAATGAGATTTTGAAACATCTCAAATTGTCTTAACAACTTTCTTCTTTATAATGCCTTTTTCTTCCTTTGAAGTATCTGCTGTGAAAGATGATTAACACACAGCTTATTGGATTGGAAACCAAATAAATCCATGTTGTTTTCTTTAAACCCAGAAGGCTCACAAGGAAGAACTTTTACAATATTTATTTATCTTTAATAATCTCCAATGGACAGATCTTTGTAGTTGAGCTGTCAAGGGACAGCAAAGAAAGAGGGAAACTCTTCTTATTGTTAACTTTCACGGGGCCTTTATTTCTTGTTAGCGTTTGTATTGTCTGTTTCCTCTGTGGCTGAGATGAAAAGCAGCATTACAAGAAAGATTTGGTTATGGCTTACATTCCTGGAGCACTAGAGGAGAGTAAAAGAAGGCATTATTAATGGACGAGCATCATTCCAGATTCTCGTAATTCTCCATAAAGGCATCTAATTCAGTCTAGTATGTGATAAAAGAACACCAATTAGTGAAGAGAATCTTTAATATGAGTCTGTGCAACACTCACCCTTTGGGGAGTCCATGATTATATAAATCTCTGATTCCATATCGAGGGGTTTGGATATGTGCCAAACAACAGCAAAATACAAAACAGACTGTTTCATTCCAAGTATTAGACCCTCAACACTTACATTTCAAGAAGGAGAAATTGCAGTAAATAACTGCAGTGTATTTGGGGAGGTTTTGGATGCCAGTCCTAAACACAGCTCAGGATTTATCTATTAAAATGGAAGGAACGGTTGAAACTTCTCCGTGACTGCTGCAAGATAGAAATTGAGAGCCAGAACATCAAGCCATTGTTTAATCAACCCATTAGAATTTATACAAGTTCCTGGTCAACTTAAAGTTGTCCCTTTGAGAAGCTACCAACTTAATCTCACAAAGTTGCATTACTGAGGACATTTTGGGTGTCCTTCTTCTGCAATTCTTTTTAGAGCATGTAACACATTCTTTTAAATAACTTCTGGGGCAATAACTAGATCTTCATGCTCAAAAGGTGGATTTATTTTCTGAAGTTTCTTATCCATTTGAAAGTGTCAAAAGTCACTCAGAGCTGAACTTGCACAAAAAGCTGGGTGACCACGGTAGGTTACAACTCCAATCTGATTTCAGTTTTATGGACTGAATTACTTAGAACCTGGCCAACAGGGTAACTGCCAAAGGGGGATGGCAGAAATAGCCTGAGTGAGGGAAAGGCAACAATGTGTGGTCTGTCCAGGAGAAGTACTTTGGAAGAAGAAAAAACAGCTGTTTATGAGCCCAGGCGTGCTTGTTGAAAAGCACTCTTGTTCATTCATTCACTAATTTAGCAGCATGTTCAGCAATCAGTATCACCACCTACCAAGCTTTGAGCACAGTTCTAGGAGCTGAAAACATTCAAACAATTAGGACCCAGCCGCTTCCCTGGAAGGTTCACAGTCTAGTTGGGTGCATATATATTTATAATTGTTATATCTTCTTCTTGGATTGATCCCTCGATCATTATGTAGTGTCCTTCCTTGTCTCTTGTAACATTCTTTATTTTAAAGTCTATTTTTTCTGATATGAGTATTGCTACTCCAGCTTTCTTTTGATTTCCATTTGCATGGGATATCTTTTTCCATCCCCTCACTTTCAGTCTGTATGTGTCCCTAGGTCTGAAGTGGGTCTCTTGTAGACAGCATATATGTGGGTCTTGTCTTTGTATCCATTCAACAAGCCTGTGTCTTTTGGGTGGAGCATTTAATCCATTCACATTTAAGGTAATTATTGATATGTATGTTCCTATGACCATTTTCTTAATTATATGGGTTTGTTTTTGTAGATCCTTTTCTTCTCTTGTGTTTCCCACTTAGAGAAGTTCCTTTAGCATTTGTTGTAGAGCTGGTTTGGTGGTGCTGAATTCTCTTAGCTTTTGCTTGTCTGTAAAGCTTTTGATTTCTCCATCGAATCTGAATGAGATCCTTGCCGGGTAGAGGCATCTTGGTTGTAGGTTCTTCCCTTGCATCACTTTAAGTATATCATGCCACTCCCTTCTGGATTGTAGCATTTCTGCTGAGAAATCAGCTGTTAACCTTTTGGGGGTTTCCTTGTATGTTATTTGCCATTTTTCCCTTGCTGCTTTCAATAATTTTTCTTTGTCTTTAATTTTTGCCAATTTGATTACTATGTGTCTCGGCCTGTTTCTCCTTGGGTTTATCCTGTATGGGACTCTCTGTGCTTCCTGGACTTGGGTGGCTATTTCCTTTCCCATGTTAGGGAAGTTAGGGAAGTTTTCGACTATAATCTCTTCAAATATTTTTTCCGGTCCTTTCTCTCTCTCTTCTCCTTCTGGGACCCCTATAATGTGAATGTTGTTGTGTTTAATGTTGTCCCAGAGGTCTCTTAGGCCGTCTTCATTTCTTTTCATTCTTTTTTCTTTATTCTGTTCCGCAGCAATGAATTCCACCATTCTTCTTCCAGGTCACTTATCCGTTCTTCTGCCTCAGTTATTCTGCTATTGATTCCTTCTAGTGTAGTTTTCATTTCAGTTATTGTATTGTTCATCTCTGTTTGTTTGTTCTTTAATTCTTCTAGGTCTTTGTTAAACATTTCTTGCATCTTCTCTATCTTTGCCTCCATTCTTTTTCTGAGGTCCTGGATCATCTTCACTCTCATTATTCTGAATTCTTTTTCCTGTTTCCACTTCATTTAGTTATTTTTCTGGGGTTTTATCTTGTTCCTTCATCTGGTACATAGTCCTCTACCTTTTCATCTTGTCTATCTTTCTGTGAATATGGTTTTTGTTCCACAGGCTGCAGGATTGTAGTTCTTCTTGCTTCTGCTGTCTGCCCTCTGGTGGATGAGGCTATCTAAGATGCTTGTGGAAGTTTCCTCCTGGGAGGGATTGGTGGTGGGTAGAGCTCGCTGTTGCTCTGGTGGGCAGAGCTCAGTCTAAATTGAACTATTTTGTAAGCCTCCTATAGAACTGTCATCCAGGGATGTCTTTTCATTAGCTTAGTGAACTCAGCTATTTTTCAGATTCCCTGTCTTGTTCCACTTATGATGTCTTTTATTTTGAGAATAAATCCTCTTGTAAGTTTTAAAGAGATATTAACTTAAGATCATGAATATCTGAGTTATCTTTACAGTGCTCTCAGACCTGAATGATGGTTTATGTAACATAGAACTCTCAGCAGTTCTACTTGGAGAATGTCGCTTAATCTTTGTACCTCAGTTTCCTCATCTGAAAATGTATTTAATTATAATAATTATACCAACTTCAAAGGATTGTTGAGCGGATTAAATGTGATAATTTATATAACGCATTTAAAAGAATGCCTGGCTCATGGCATTCAATAGATATTGGTTCTTAGTGTAATAGTTCATTTCCTCTCAGTACTTTGAGGGCCCCTCTTCATTATCTTCTAGCATCTAGTATTGCTGTTCTGATTCCAGTATGATTTTTGTTCCTTTGTAAGTGATTTATTTACCTTGGAAGCTCTAGAATTATCTTTATCCTAGGGTCTATGAAATTTTATGAGAGTTTATCAAGGTCTGTGTCTCTTTTAATTCTCCCTATTTGGTACTTGTGTATTTCTTTAGCTCTAAAATTAATTTATGTGTTTAAAAAAATAATTTTCTCCTTTCCATTTTTCTTGATCTACTTTAAAATCTTATTAATAAAGTATTGGATGTCTACTTGACTCTATATATCTCTAGCCTTATTCTTAATATCTTCTCCTCTGTCATTTTACTCTTTGCCCTGGGAGATTTTCTCAATATCATAAGCTCTACCATTGAATATTTTAGTTTGGAAATAACATTTAAATTTCTAAAGATGTTTTTGGTCTCTGAAAGTTCCATTTTCCCAGGAGCATATTCTGGTTTTATACAAGTGGTATCTCCTACAACCTCTCTGCAAATAGCATTTGGAATATTTTCTATTGTATTGTTTGCTCCAGTATTAATCTGCTCAGACTGCCATAACAAAACACCACAGACTAGCTGGTTTACACAATTAAAATGTATTTTTTCACAGTTCTGGAGGCTAGAAGTTCAAGGTTAGGGTGCCATCAGGAGTGCTTTGTGGTGAGACCTCTCTTCCTGGCTTGTAGAAGGCTGCCATCTCTCTGTGCCTCTTCTCTGTGCATGTGTGTGAAAAGAGATAGTTCTCTGGTGTCTCTTCCCTTTCCTGTAAAGACATCAGTCCTATCAGATTAGGTCCCCACCCTTTTGACCCATTTAACTGTACCTCCCTAAAGGCCCTATCTCCAAATACAGTCAGGTTGAGAGTTAGGGCCTGAACCTATGAATTTGGAGGAAATACAATTCAGTCCATAACACCTCCTATTCCTTAATTTTTCTGTGCTATCAGTTGATTGCCTTTCTTGGCCCATTCCCCCCTGTACTGTTGGTTTTTCTCAAATACTTAGTGACCCTGAGTTGTCTCTTCATACTTGTCAATAAAGGTCTGGGTTGATCAATATCTTTAACTAGTCCTTGTTTCCTTCTTGTTGCATAGAAGGGTTTCCTTATCCTGTCTTCTGAATGGGAGGGCTGATAGCAAGCTCTATGAACTTGAGAGTTCATGGATGGGGAACCTATAGGCAGGCAGATTACACCTCCCCATCTTACTGTACAATATCAAAACAAGTGAAAGGGGTGGACTGGTGGCCCCCCAAATATATTTCCACCTCCCAGGCAGAAGCTTGAATTTAGATTTAGCATGATTTCAAGAAAACAAGTACTGACTATGTATTTTAAGGCTAAAATCTTTTTTTAAGTACAGAAATAGGATACCCTAGTTAGTAGAGTTTTTACAGGAGTATGAGTTGACTTGAGCTTGGTTTTAACAAAATGAGTATTGAACTATGTATTCTAAGGCCAAATACAAAAAAGAACTCTACACAAATATTATACTCTAGTTAGTAAGCTCATTTTTCACAGGGGTATGGTTGGCAGTTTTGAAACTACTTATGTGTATTCTGGGATTGAGCAAATAAGTTAATATATCATAGATAATGAGAACCAGGTTTATTGCTGGAGAAACAAGTTATAAATAAGGAAAGGGATAAGGCTAGCATGCATCCTGTGGTATTGGGCTGTATATATCAGTATAAACTCATGGTTTGTAAATATGTATATAACGATAGATAAAGAATAGATATAACTCTGTCCACTGAGAGGATCGGAAGCAATGACACACTAATACCAATGAGAGGCTCTTGATTTCCAAATATCATTCTCTAAGCCTTAGAGAAATGGTCAAGGGGCTGCAGAAGGAAAGTACAAGCTGTGACTCTAATAGCTTGTGGTGTGAAAAAGTAAGAAAGTGCTCAAAAAATGACAGAGGCAATTAAAAAATTCACAGAAGCCAAACTGATGGGGCTCCATAAGGCCAAATCTGGGGCAATTTGAGGATAAAATACACAATGATGGAATGGATTGTAATCCATAGAATAGAGTAAGAGTCCATGAGTACATAGTGATACAAATAAATAATAGAATAAATAAAGAGGGGAGGAAAACGTCTTCCCTACAGTAGCATTCCAACTAATAAACATAGAATGAATAAAGGAAATAGCAAATCACCACATGGCAAATATCACAGTAATGATTATTTTAGACCAGTATCATCTATGAATGTTAAAAATGAGTGGGTGAACACATGATGAAAAACAAGATAGTAATACAATCTTAAATTATTTCCCAGAAAGATACTTATTAATTGCCAAGAGAAAATAGTTACTATGCAGTGGAGAAACCTGACAGTCACCACCATAACAAGGTGATCATAAATACACTACCATGTGTAAAATGGATAGCTAGTGGGAACCTGCTATATAGCACAGGGAAGTCATCTCTGTGCTCTGTAATGACCTAGATGGGGGGGGAAGTGGGGGAGGGAGGTCCAAGAGGGAGGGGATATAGGTGTACATATAGCTGATTCACGTCATTGTACAGCAGAAACTAACACAACATTGTAAAGCAATTTTACTCCAATTTAAAAAAAAAAAGTGATCAACGTTAACATTTTGCAAACATATCAACATCATTTGCCTCCAGATTCAGTGCACTGAGAAACACATAACACCATTTGTGCACTATTCTTGCCCAAAAGGCATAAGATAAATTTAATCATAAGGGAGTATCAGACAAATCAGACTAAAGTACATCTACAAAAATAATTATAGAATACTCTTTGAAAGTGTGAAGATCATAAAAGAGAAGGGAAGACTGAGGAATGGTCACAGGTTGGAGAGACTAAGGAGACATGACAACTACATGCATTGTGTGATCCCCAGACTCAACCTTGGACTAGAAAAAGGAAATTAGTGGCAATATTGGTGAAATTTGCATAAGGCCTGTGTATTAGTACAACCTATAGTATTGTATCTGATAATTCCCTGGTTTGGGCCATGTACAGTGCTATGTTAGATAATGACATCTGTGAAATTTTAGTGAATGGTTTATGGGACTTTTTGGTACTTCTTTTGCAATGTTCTGTTATTCTGATGTTGTTTCAAAATGAAAATAAAAATTAAAAATAAATCATCAATGGATAAATGAACTGTAGAACATCCAGACAATGGAATATTCCTTCCTGCTGAAAAGAAATGAGTTATCAAGCCATCAAAAGACTTTAAAAGTATCAGTTCATTCCCAAGACTTTATCCAAATCACCATCATCTGTCCTAAATGATGACAATAACTTCTCTGATGTCTTTGTACCGTGCCAATCTATCTAATGGCAAATTGTGTTTCACCACATTCCTTTCTCTGACTTGTTCTGGGTTAGGGTTGACCACCGGAGAAATAAGCAAAATTTGGAAGGCAGAAGGAAATCAGCGGCCATTATGCCCTAAGAGTTGGTGTAGAGAGTTAGGTGCTGGTGCATCTTGTGCATCTAGCTGCTAATCTACTAGGCTTGCAGGATATTTGGTCCTCTCAAAATGTCCATAAGACATTTGGTCAATTCCAAAAGGTCCTTGATATTTGGTCCTGTCCAAAACCATTTGGCATGGACCAAATATGTTCATGGACGTTTTGGATAGGACCAAATATCAAGGACCATTTGGCATGGACCAAATGTCTTTTTTGTTTGTTTGTTTTGTTTTTTTTAATTTATTTACTTTTGGCTGCACTGGGTCTTCGTTGCTGTGCGTGGGCTTTCTCTTGTTGTGGCGAGCAGAGGCTACTCTTTGTTGTGGTGCACGGGCTTCTCCTTGCAGTGGCTTCTCTTGTTGCGGAGCACGGGCTCTAGGTGCGTGGGCTTCAGTAGTTGTGGTACGAGGGCTCAGTAGTTGTGGCTCACGGGCTCTAGAACGCAGGCTCAGTAGTTGTGGCACACGGGCTTAGTTGCTCTGTGGCATGTGGGATCTTCGCGGATCGGGGCTAGAACCTGTGTCCCCTGCATTGGCAGGCGGATTCTTTACCACTGCACCACCAGGGAAGCCCTGGACCAAATGTCTTATGGACAATTTGGACAGGACCAAATGTCTGCTAGCCATCTGCGGGCTCCCTGTGTTGGTGTGGAGCAGCAGGCAGACCCACTGGTCTCCAGTCTCTCCCTTTACTGCCTCCAGGTTCTGGGCCAGGTGTGTGTGCATCTACCTAGGGAGGCACCAGCTTCTTCTGCAGGTCCCCCAATATTGTGAGAGATAATGAGAAAGGACACAGGTTCCTGTGTGTCCTCAGTTCCCAAGATTTTCATCCAGATTGTTACCTCTCTACAGCCCCCTCATATTCCATGCCTGTGCCACCATATTGCTCCCACTTCATCTTATACATGCCCACACCTCTCTCTCTCCCTCTCTCCCTTCAGCCACACGGACTTCATTTTGGTCCTCATTCTCTTCACGCTATGTCTGTCCAGCCATATGGCCTTTGCACATGGTGCTCCCTTTTTCTTGGAAATGTTCTTTCTTCCTTTTCCATCTGCTTCCCTCCTCACCTTTTAGATCTCAGCTGCAGCATCTCCTCTTCAAGAAGGGCTTCCTTGACCTGTTGACAAGTTAAATAACATGCCCATAAGCTTTCCTATGCCAGTGTGCCTCTCCTGATTTTCAATTCACTTGTGTGCCTATTTCACTGATGTTTGACTTCAGTCACTGGGTGGGGGTGACGGTGGGCCCAGGGACTTGCCGGGTTATGTGCCCGGTCAGTAGCACAGTACCCAGTGCAGTAAAGTTTCGATAAATATCTGTGGGTGAAATCAGTGAGTTTGAAGCCATGCCTGACACAAAATTTGATTGATGCCTCTATGCCTACTGATGTGCTTGCATTCCCCTTCTTCTGCACGATCATGGGTAATATAAAAAGATTAATTTAGCCTCTTCACAGGATCCGTGTCTCTGGCTTACAAATGTACCTTGGTCACCTCCCTTCTATTCTCTTCAAGAAACGAGAGTCCTGACACTGAGGAGAATTGCACCATGAGTCAGCAGGTTGATGGTCATTAACACTGAACTCTCAAGCATTTTCCCATTTTATTATTTGTTGGATGACGTGTGTTTTTACGAGACTCTCAAAGTAAGCTGCAGGAAAGCTGCCAGTGTGTTTCTGAACTGACTTTTGGCAATGTATTTCCATCGGCTTCATGCAGTTCTGCACCTATTAACACATCCCTCTGAGATTCAATTTCATTCTGAACTCCATCCGTTCTAAACCACATGAATCAAATTAAACACCAAGAAATTTCATCAAAATATTCCAATTAATTTTAACTAATTTCATTCAGGTTGACAATTCCAGACACTGAAATTTATGTCCTTCTTGCCAGAACATACACGAACTGATCTTACTTCCGTCAGATCGTTTGCCTTTTACCCCTCTACAGAGTAGCTGTAAACATGGTTACTGCCACATCTTTTCAGCTTCTACAAAATATTCTTAATTCCCCATAATTTGAAGGGATCAATGTGTTGCTATCACCATCTCAATCCCCTTCCCTTTGATAGCCAGGACCTCTCTGATATCAAATAGTAGAACAAAGAAGCCAGAGTTGGGCTTCCCTGGTGGTGCAGTGGTTGGGAGTCCGCCTTCTGATGCGGGGGACACGGGTTCGTGCTCCGGTCCGGGAGGATCCCATGTGCCGCAGAGCGGCTGGGCCCGTGAGCCATGGCCGCTGAGCCTGTGCGTCCGGAGTCTGTGCTCCGCAGCGGGAGAGGCCACAGCAGTGAGAGGCCCGCGTACCGCAAAAAAAAAAAAAAAAAAAAAAGAAGCCAGAGTCGTCTCAGGGAACATTATGGACCACATAATTCCCCTGACCAGATCTCTCCAGCCTGGCGTAGTACAGCTTCAATACAGCCTTTTTCCAGATTTATATCTTTTTTCAATCTCCTCCCATTTTAGCCTAACCCTCTGCTATCGTAAGAATCCACATTCCATGAGACAAAGCTTGAGTCGATATGGACATTTTTCATGTTCTGTGGCTCAGTAAATGGGCGCATTCTCACCTTTTGAATCCCTCCACCCCAAAGGACATATACATGTACTGCCTCCCCTATGGCAAAGCTCAAAGTGACATGGGGTCCATCAGTCAGGTGCATCTGGCTGATTTTTGTGGTTTAAAGGAGAGGGAGGGAAGAAAGCATCACACCAAATCCACCGCGAGTGACATGCAGCATTCTGAGGAGGCAGTGGGGGACATCCTGGTGGCTTTGCCCCTGTCCAGCATCACCCATGAAAGCTGTAATGTCTATGTCCATTGGCAGCAGCAATGGGGTCTCAATGGGAACAGTCAGGGAGGGTCATCTGGATATTTTTTCTGACTATATGGCCTCCAGTCACTTTTTTCTGACCTTCCTAGACTTTATAAAATACATAATATCCTTTAAGAATTTCTTTTTTTTTAAATTAATTTATTTATTTATGGCTGCGTTGGGTCTTCGTTGCTGCACGCGGGCTTTCTCTAGTTGCGGCGAGCAGGGGCTACTCTTCGTTGCGGTGCGCGGGCTTCTCACTGCAGTGGCTTCTCTTGTTGAGGAGCACGGGCTCTAGGCACGTGGGCTCAGTAGTTGTGGCTCACGGGCTTTGTTGCTCCACGGCATGTGGGAATCTTCCTGGACCAGGGCTCGAACCTGTGTCCCCTGCATTGGCAGGTGGATTCTTAACCACTGTGTCACCAGGGAAGCCCAAGAATTTCTTTTTTATTGAAGTATAGTTAACTTATAATGTTGTGTTAGTTTCAAGTGTACAAAAAAGTGATTCAGCTATATATATATATTTTTTATATATACTTTTTCAGATTCTTTTCCATTGTGTTATAAGATATTGAGTACAGTTCCCCAGTTGTTAACCTATTTTGTATATAGTAGTGTATATCTGTTAATCCCAAACTTCTAATTTTAATTTCCTTAAACTTCCTAGAGTGAGTAAACTCTGCTATGTGTACTCTAAATTCTGACTGATACAGACCTGCTTTCACCACATCTAAGAATACATTTTCACTGAGGGACAATTTATGTGCCAGGCACTGTTCTAGATTCTAGGTAAGCATTACTGCATGACACTGTGTACAGCAGACATAGTTCCTGCCTAATGAAGCTTGTGTTCTCATAGAGAACTAAGCAGGAGAGTGTATTTCTTTTCAGAGTTTGAGATTTGATGAGAATGAGCCCTCTGGCATGTAAGTCTTACACAGGTTGCATGTGGCTGTAAAAAGCTCAGCAGATATGTTTTTTCAGAAAGCCAACTCAAAGTACATCAGGACAGATATCTAGTGAATGTGGCTGCTGGATTTCCTCTAGTTTCCTGACAGAGGTTGTGACAACAATTATAATCTGCCTGTCCGTGATGAGCTCCTGCCTGTAGCAGGGAGCCACAGTGGAATTCTACAGTCGTGTTACCCTGAAACTCCTGCATGGTAATTGTATATATTGTTAGCAAGTTTTGACACCGAACCTAATATTCACGTTATAGGTGGAATTCTTCATTATGCCAACAAGAATCATCTTGCTAAATTGTCCAGAGGCTACACAGGAATCACTGGGTATTTCACATGAGAAGTCTGTAACAACAATCTGAATGTGGACCTGTGAAAATCCTTTATCTACCACAAGTCCATCTGGGGCTTTAATTTCTTCCTGTGGGATTTTGACATTTAGCACTGTATTGGTCTACCAATTCACACTGTAAACTTTTTCACATGCATCTAAAAGTTTCTGATGACTTCATTTCCACATTACATAAGTTCTATTCTACACAGTGATTAGCTGAGCGATTTTATCCGTTAGCTGAGTGATTTTATCCATTCACCTAACTTCTAACAGTAACCAGTTCTGACCAACTGAATGTCCTACAATTCAATTCTCACAGTAACTACTTGGAGTCAGACTAAGAAGTGACACTTCAGATTAGCACTCCAGTCTAAGACGTCAGCTCCACAGTTTTGAATCCTCAATCCCGTAGACTGCTCTCACTTCAGATGCCGGTGGCAAGTATCAGGTCCCAAGTTACCCACACTGCTGTTCAACTTGCCTTCAAAGTCGGGGGTTTCCATTCATGGGACTAGGAAACCATTTTGCTATTACTTACTTATTACCAATTTATTATAAAGGACAACTCAAGAACAGCCAGTTGTAGGAAATGCATAGAGCAAGGTGTGGAGGAAGGGCAGGGAGCCTCCATGACCTTTCCAGCACGCCACCTTCCCAATACCTCAGTGTGTTCACCAACCCCAATATCTCTAAACCCCTTTGTTTAGGGGTTCTTGTGGAGGTTTCATTACATAGGCATAATTGATTAAATCATTGGCCACTGATGATAAATTCCCCAGAGGTTGGAGATGGGAAAGAAATTTCCAACCTTTAATCAAGGCTTGGTCTTTCTGGTCAGCAGTCCCCATCTTGAAGGTATCTAGAAACCCCCAGCCACAGTCATCTCATTAACACACAAAAGACACTCTTATCACTCAGAGTTTCCAAGGGTTTTACGACTGTGTGCCAAGAATAGGGAACAAAGACCAACTTTATTATTTTTCTTATACCATAGTGCTTTAATAGATATGTAAAGAAAAGATTTTAGGAAGGGCAAGAATAAAACCCTGGGGCAACAGCTAGGAAGCTTTTGGCGTAATGCAGGCAAGCACCTAACCTATAGTGGTTAGGCTACAGTGGTAGCAGTAAAACTGATCAATGGGCCTCTGCTTGGACACGCCTAGTAATGTCGACTACTAAGAATATGGGAACAAGAGCTCCATTTCATTCTTGGGAAGTCTAGACAGTTAGAAAATTCTTCTTTAAGCAATTGGACAAGGTGTATCAAGACTGCTGAAAATAGCCATGTTCCTTGGTTCAGAAATTTCATTCTAAAGAATTCATCTTAAGGAGATATTTTAACAAAAAAAGAAAAAAATGAAAATGTGTGGAGTTATTTATTGTGGCTTTAATTGTGAGCAAAAAACCCTTAAAATCTGGTCATAGAAAGATGATAAAGAAAATTATGCTACTATAACTCAGTGGAGTTTTATGCAGCCACTAAAAATTAAAATTATGAAGAAACAACTCATCATAGAAAATGTTTGTGATAGAATGTAAAGCAAGTAAAGATGACTATAAAATGCTTGTTAGCTTGTATCCACTTTCTTAAAATTGGTCTTTGTGTGAACATCTTGAAAAGGAACATGGGGGAAAATAATGTGTTAAAAGGGTGTTGAGGACGGTTTTTTTTTTTAACATTTTCCATAAATTTTACAGGCTACTGATTTTGATTTTGGCTTCTGAGAGATTTCATGTTCATTTGACAATGGTTCCATACCAAGATATCAGATTGTTCTCTGATGAGTAAAAGGTAAACTTCCCCAATAAACTGAACCATAACGGTAAATGCATCAGAGGGAATTCCTCTTTTTTGGAATCATAAGCCTTTCTGCAGAGCCCAAGGCCAGGGATGTGAAGGTACAAATATAACTGGAATCTAATCCAGAAGCCTATGTGTCCTTTTAAGGTCTTGGAACAAAAAATACACTCTTCTAATACTTTTCTCTTCTCTTCTGTAATCCTTGTTTCTCCTTGAAGCAAAAAACACCTCCCAGAAAGGATTAACATTCCTTCTAGCTTCCTTGTTGTGCACACACCAAGGAGAAGCCTATCCTTGTAATAATATCAATCCACTCCCAAGAATTTGACTCACTAGATAACCCCTTCTCATTCTTCATAGGTGTGTGACTGACTCTAAAATGGTATAACTAGAATTTCAAATAGAATCATTAAGGTCCGTTGAATATCTTGGCCCATGAAAACCTAAATGTAAGTTCTCCTGTGGACAACAAACTCCCCAGTGATGAAATGACAGAAAATAGACGATAAAATGATAGAACACTGAATTTAAGAGCATACTGCACAGGCTGGTTTCAAACCGAATTGGGATGCTCTTAAAATCAAGAAGGGACTTGACAAGAGTTAGTCTTACCACCATTGTTCCCCCAGGTCCAAATGGCTTCATCAATTATATGCCTTTCCCCACTTTAAGCTCATGACACAAGCAAAGCCAAGTATTTATAAAATATATGGTGCTCGTAGAAATCTAGAAGTAGAAAACATGTTCTTTGAATTCAGGGAATTTCTTATTTCGTGGACATAAGAGATTCACTCCGACATCAATTAGAGAACAAACCAAGACATATGTAATGAAATGCTAAACTTAGTGGTTAAGTTATGTGACATAGGGAACAGAACTTCCTCTGGAATCACAGATCAGCTTTAAATTCCAGTTCTACCACTTACAAATTAAGTGACCTTGATGAGTTATTTTAATGTCCTTGAGCTTCTGTTTCTTTTTCTCTAAAGTGTAAAAACAACAATAGGCCTCATATGTGCGAGAAAAAGTTACCTAATGCAGTGAGGTTCAGGTTTCAGAAAAACGTTTAGAAAGGATGTTTGTGGTATTGAATTTCAAGCAGAGACTGTAGAGCACAATTTCAAAAGTAGGTGGCATATCCAGTATTTTGTAATAACTGTAAATGAAAAGTAACTCTTAAAAATTGTATACAAATTTTTAAAAATTTAATTTAAATAAATAATTTTTTGAAAAGTGGGTGGCATATTATGTTAAAATTATATATATTTTTTATTTATATATATAATATATATCTATAATATGAAGCAGTTTGGAGGAGGTGCTAAGTTGGAAGCCATCCTGTGAGTTGATATTCATTCCCCTGGGATGAGTATAAGCTAAAAGAATTTACCCGTAGACACAACCTAGTGTCACGGAACCAGGGAAATCCCTGCTCTCCTGGATGAATGCTACAGCACCTCTGTAGGTGGATGACATGTAAAAAGCTACTCTACAAAGTCTTATCTCATTTAAAAATTGAGTATTTATCAAAAAACCGCCACCCTCCTTAAAATATAAGGTTTACTGTATAAAAAAGAAGAAAGAATGAAAATATCCTCAATGGCAAAAACACTCACCAGGAAAACATGACCCTGAAAATTATAATGACAGATGAAAATTGTAATCAAAATTAATGTAAAAATTAATCAAACAATTGCCTCTTTAAAACAGTGGATATAAAGGTTCAGTAATGCAATATTAATAAGTTTTAGAGATCTGCTGTACAACAATGAGACTATAGTTAACATTATTGTATTGTACCTTCAAAAATCTGTTAAGAGGGTAGATTTCATGTTAAGTGTTCTTAACACAATGGAATAAAAATAAAATTTAAACACACATACACTTTCAAAGTAGAGAAAAAAAGTATTCAAAAATATTATAGCCATACAACAATAACAAAAAGATAAATCAGCTTGTAGAATTCAGGGAAAAAATAGTAGGGAAAATAATCATAAATGAAGATCACAGTAGAAAGTTAAAAAAGACAATCAACACTACCAAAAACAGAGTAAGGGCCAAGAGGACAGGATTAAGAAAAGTAGATAAATGAAATGATTGTGTTTAGGTACTTAACGGAAAGATTGTGTTTAGGTACTTAACGGAAAGAAAATGATAGATTGGAAAACAGGTAAGAACTAGTGGTCTTGAGTTCATGAAAAAAATAGCGGGAAAAAAGAATGAAATTCAGAAATACAGAAAATTTCAATATGCCAATTGAAAGGCATATGTCCCAGGAAAACTACAAAATGATCAAACCAAAGCATAACTTAATAAAGTTAATAGGTTTCACAAATAAGAAACAATTCTTCAGGTAATCTGATAAAAGGTTGAAGTCATTTCTAGGGGTAAATAGGCTGGCCACGGTCTTTTCCACAGTGATATTAATGTTTATAAATAATGTTTATAAAGTACTTCCTCAAAGAAAGAAAGCAAGATACCAGAATTTTATACTTGAATAGGCAAATACTGTTGAAGTACATTGGCAAAACAAGTATTTTCAGACATGAAGGTACTTGGCAAATACAGCGTCCAAGCAATTTTCTTAAAGAAGTTATAATAGGATAAGATTCAGCCAACTAACAGATCATCAGAAAAACTCTAGCAAATGTACTGGTGGTGAGCAGTGAGTTCATTTAGAAATAATTGTATGAATGACTAAAACAATTACGAAAATCATGGCTGTTAAAATAGACTAACATAATCATGACTGTGTATAAACTATATTATTAGCAAAAGTTCAGAAGACATAAAAATGTCGGGAGGTAATGTAAGTATGCTGAGTTCCTTATATTACTTAGCTGAGTTCATTAATAATAATAATAAAAATATTTTATAACACCTGACCAGGAGTCATGAAAAAACAGTTTAAAATACTTAGGAATACACTTGATGAGAAATTTGTAAGATTTATATGAAGAAACTTTAAAACACTCCTAAAGGACATACACATACAAAAAATTCAAATCAGGGAAAGGTATAATGTATCCTATTCTTAGATATAAAGACACAATATGATAAATATGTTAATTATTCCCAAACTAATATATAAATACAATACACTCCAGATAAAAATTTATAAATTTGATGTTACCATAAATTTCAAATAGGCTCTCTGGTTCTAAAGTCTATATGCAAAGAGGTATTTTCCAGTATATTCTAAAAATGAACAGTAATGAGGTAGGTCTATTCTAATTAGACACTGAAATATTTTATAAAGGACACAAAAATTAAAATAGCATTATATTGTCACACAAATTGTAAAAACATTATAACAAAATGGAGAACAGAAACAGCATGTATTAAACCTTGATCCATAAGTGATACAGGTGCTTTATATTAGTTGAGAAATATGGATTATTCAGTCAATGTTGTCAGTATAACAGGGTAGCCATGTGGGGAAAAAAATAAAATTATGTTGACTCCTACGTCAGTCTTCATACCAAAGTAGATTCCAGATAGAGAAAATATTGAAACGAAATTATAAAATCATGAAAATTCTAGAGGAAATAATTTTTCAAATTTTAGAGGTCATTTTTCAAAATAATTTCTGCATGGTAAATATCTTTCTAAGTATAACATAAATTCCAGAGACCATGAAGTAAAAAACTCTATAATTTTTATTAACATATTTTTAAATACATGATGAACAGGAAGCTTACAGTAAAGAAAATACAGCTGGCTCTCAACTATATAAAAAGATGCACAGTCCCATTGTAATAAGATATGCAAATGAAAACTATAAGGAGGGCTTCCCTGGTGGCGCAGTGGTTGAGAGTCCGCCTGCCAATGCAGGGGACACAGGTTCGTGCCCCGGTCCAGGAAGATCCCACATGCCGCAGAGCGGCTGGGCCTGTGAGCCGTGGCTGCTGAGCCTGTGCGTCCGGAGCCTGTGCTCCGCAACAGGAGAGGCCACAACAGTGAGAGGCCCGCGTACTGCAAAAAAAAAAAAAAAAAAAAGAAAACCATAAGGAGATAACACTTCCTAAATATCAGGTTGGCAAAAAGTAAAAAAACAAAAACGAACAATAACACAATGGTTTGATAAGTACATTTGTGGTAGGAGTATAACTTCATATATGCTCTATGATAAGGAACTTGGAAATATCTATTCAATATAAAAATGTACACCCAGCTTTCCACTCTTTGGAATTTATCTTACAGGTATTCTTGCACCTTAAAATAATGATATATGTATACTGCAGAATTATTTGTAGAAGCAAAAGTTAGGCAGCAACCTAAATTTCCATCAGTAGAGAATTTGTTAAGTAAATCAGACACAGCTAATAGCAATGAATAATATGCAGCCAACAGAAGAATGAGAAATTTTTCTAGGTTACAAGTATGGAATAAATCTCCAAGATATCTTGTTAAATAATAAAAGCAAGGTACAACGTGTATACAATAATACAGTATGATTTGTGTGTGTGTATGTATGGGTGTGTGTGTGAGTATGGACTTGAAAATTCATAGACTATCTCAGGAGGAATACACAAGAAACTAGTAACAGTGTGTATCTCTGGAGAGGAGAAATGGATGTCTGGGAGACAGAAATAGGAAAAACAAAGCTACATTTCACTCCCTCTCTTTGATTTTGCCAAATTTTGTATTATTCTGCTAAATTTTTGTATTCTCTGGTCAAAGAAATTGATTTCTTAAACTATTGCCCCAGGAAATTAGGACCAGATTAGGGAAAGGGGAATGGGGCAGGGTTGTTTTTTATTATAAGTTCACTTCTGTTTGACTTCTATTTGACTTAATGTGTGCTATATTTATCTTGTTTTAAAAATTCAAAAATTAAGTATAAAAATAATTTTAAATACCCTGTTCTATTTAAAATACTCTATCCCACTATTCGGCTTTTTGTGCCAATTTTAGGAGTAGAAAATATGTCTCTGTAGCTGTAATAGAGATAAAATGTTCAATGTATTATGGGAACACAAAGAAGAGATCAATTAATCTCTGAGGAAACTCAGAGATGGAAGGTGCAAGTTTAACTGGCCCTTAAAAAATGTTAAATTCACCAGACAGACACCTGTGCAAAAGTCTTGTAGGCACAGGGTACCGCATTAGCAAAAGCATGGGGATGCACAGAACCTGTCATGTTTGGGGAGCCACAGTGATCCGTGAAGCATGAAGGTAGAAATGACACAGGAGGAATGGCTAGAAGTAAGTTGGAAAAGAGAAGGAGGGGTTGCAGAGAAGATCACAAAAGGCCTTGAATGCCATGCTAAGAAATGACCTTATTTAGTGTATCCGTGGATCCTAAACCTGAGTGGTTGTTAAAATCACCTGGGGGAATTTTGTGAAAATACAAATTCCCAGGCCTCTCTCCCCTACCAAATAAATCTGACTCTCTGATGAATAGACCTGGAAATGTGTATTTTGAAACCAAAAATCCCTCTGCCTCAGTCATAAATAAAAGGGAATCATCAAAATTCCGTGTATGGTGTTTAAAAACACCACTCGGAGTGCAAGGAGAGAGGAATGGAACCAAATGCCCCATTAGGAGGTTAATAAGAATTAATCATATGCAAAGTCCCGTTTCTGGTACCTGTCAGGCTGAAAATTAAGATCTCTTTCCAGGTGCTTAAAGTTCTGAACTTATTCTTGCCTGGACTATGCTGAAGGTGGGGAAGGAATGAAATTGGGAAGAAAGTAGGAAGAGAATATCTGCTGTTGAATCGACTACATTTTCCCTGCCCCCTCCTCCAAGCATCATCACGAAGTTCACACTGTGAATTTCTAGTCAGAAAGAATACAAAAGACACAAGAGCCATCAAGCACATTCGTCAGGGTTTTTCCTTAGAAGCAAGGACTCTTCCTCTCTTTTATTAAAGCAGCAATAACCACACTCATAACCAGTCCATGCTCCTGGGCAGCAGATTTTGTGTGACCTTTTTAAAAACTGACTCAGTTGCTTCCATCAGATCCTAAGCTGATGTGAATTATAATACACAAATGGTGCTCACCAGGCACTGGTGCTCTTGAATTACTCTGGAGTCCTTCTTCCAGTAAAAGTGTTTCTTCATTGATTCAATACATATCTGTTGAGCACAGAGATATGAAGACACATTAGACACGGGTCCCACCCTGAAGGATCTAACCTTTCCCTAGTGACCAATAGATCGCTGCAATTTCTTCATCCTGCCCATTTCAGATCCTAGCAGTGAAGAGCCACCATGAAGTGGTAGCATCCCAAAAGGCTGGATTATTCTTCAGTAGAATAATCCCTGCAAACTCCAGTCTCAAGCTGAACATAGAATATCAAATTTGAAAAGAATCTTCAGTCTCACTTTATCCAACCACTTCAGTTTATAGATAAGAAAAGTAAGGTGGAGAACAATACATTGATTTGTTCAAAGTTATACAGGAAGTGAAGGGCAAAACTCAAGCTGAAATCAGATGTCTTGACTTCCACTCCGAACCTTAAAGGCTAAATTATAATTTCGAGTTCCAGTGCCATAAGTAATCTTCCTGAATAGGGTATGAGTGGGAGTGGGCATTAAATTCACCTCATGTCTTAGGAAAGGTGAGGAAATTAGAGAAATTTAATTACTGGAACAGGGGGTATATTGACCCACAGCAAGGAGATTACATGACTTGAGTTTACTCACATGCCCAATTTCTGCAATAGTTATTGAGTGTATATTATCAGTGATAAATAATACAGATAAAGTCCCAACTTTCTGACTTGAATACCCCCTATTATCCCACCCAAGACATATGAGAGTGAGTGTGGCCAATCCATGCTTATTCTTATCTGTGCTAGCTCCAAACCTATAGTTCGTCTTTCTTCCTTTCTCAAGTTTGGCTCTCAAGGCATAAAGCAGAGATTCCAAATACACAGCATGCATGCTATCTCTGTCCTATCCTCTATCCTTGACAGACATCACTAATCAATCACAACACTCTTTTCACTGTATTGTAAGAAGACCTTAGAATCCTTCCCCATACAACTCTACACCACTACTGCTAATCTATCTAAGATGACGTATGATTGTAAGGTGCATGAATATTGCTCATTTTTTTCCCTACGTAATCTCAGCCTGAATCAAAACTTAAAATAGAATTGTTTGGAGATAGAGTACAAGAGGAAAAGCAAGAGAAGAGTTCTAATGGGTAACAAACAAACAAAAAGGGATGTAAGATGGCCCAGAATCAATTCAAATGATTCAATAAATGTTTATTGAGTGTCAACACCATGCTGGATTGGGGGTAAAATGACATGAATAGACATAATTTCCATCTTCAAGAGTTTCCACACCAGATGGGAAAGATTTCTATAAAGGGATAATTTTTAAGCAATATAGTAATGGTTATAATTGGGTAAGCTCCACGTCTTCAGGCAGGGTTCATGACTGTATTTTTCACTATTGTATAACCAGCACCCACCAACACACCTGACAGGGACGTGGAACGCAGTAATATTTGTTAAATGACCAAGGCAGAGGTCAAAGTACTTAATTTTTCTGGAATAAATGGGCAAAGGCCTTAAGGAAAAATCAAAGTTTTCCTGAATCTTGAGAAATCAGTGAGAATTTTCCAGTTGAAGAGGCATGCATAGAGAGAGGAAATCCTATTTATATCTTTGCTCCAAAATTTTGATGAAAAACAAAGTAAACCACTTGTCCTCCATTTGTTCATAGATAATAATTACCCACATCCCAAATGACTTAAAAGTGTGCTTAAAGAATATATAATAAAGTGAAAGGTATAACTATGTTTTCATCAAAGCTGTTGTAATCCATCTTTATTTGCTATAGATATCCTAGAAACCCCAAATTCAGCAGTGCTCACAGATTCCACCTGGGTACATGCTCTCAGAGTGACCTTTTATCTGCTTTTTGTGTGTGTGCAACACTAATTAAAATCAATTAAGGCGACATGTCATTGACTGGCCTGCTTTTGCCAGGGCATAACGAAGAGACAGAAGAAAAGACATGAAGGGTAATAATGTGCTATTTGTTTTTACTTCCTAAATTGCAGATGTCTGTTTCTAATGGATGAACAACTAAAATTTCAAAGCACTTACTTCAAGCATAACTAAATGTCTTCCATCAAGCAGCTTTATTAGAGACTTGATTAACATTATGTCTTCTTCAAATGTGTTTGAAAGAATTTATTCCTGAATATATTCTTGAAGAATATCTTCAATCTTCCCTGTCTTTGAACTGTGATAAGCCTTAAGAGCCTACGCCTTCCTCCTTTGTACTTGATTATATATTCTTTTGTGTGGGTGCATTAACTGTTCTATATGTGCTAAATCATGTCTCCAGCGAGCTTGTAGGTCCGAGGCAAAGAGATCAGGCCTTCTATTTCCCTTATGTCACATATAAAAAGGAGGGCAAAGAGAATAAAGGCGAGGAGAAGGGAAGAAAGGAAAACAGGAGAAAACAGGGGAAAGAAGTAATAAGAAGACCCAAATGTGCGCATGTTGGACACCCATTATCCTCCAAGCATGGTGCTATGTGCTTTCATATAACGTGTGCCACTTAATCCTGTTAGTAATACTGTAAAAAAAAAAAAAGTACCTCTTCCCCTTTTGAAGATAAGGAAAGTGAAACACAAATTGGTTACCAGCTGAATGCCAGAAGCAGAACAAAACCCAGGTCTGTCCTTTGTGTTTACTTTTCCTTCTGAAGGAAGTTGCCTTGTCAAAGCCCCTTCTCAGGGGACAGAAGTGGACGTCCCTGTCTTATACCAACAGACTCTGACTCTCCCCCCATCCCTTGGGCACAAACGACTGAATAGGATTCCGGCATCTGAGGCATGTCTCTGTCCTATGTGAAAAGATTAAGCCATTCAGATTATTTTTATTATTTGGCTTAGAAGATAACTGAGAGACTGAATTAGTTAGATGTAAGACACATGACCAAAAATAATAAGTTAAGAAATTTCCTGTCAAGCCACAGGATAGAATATATTTACAATACTTATAACCGACAAATGACTTATATATGGATTATATAAATAGTTCACACATATCTATGAGGAAAAGGCAGACAACATTACAGAAAAATGGTCAAAAGGCTTGAACAGTTACCTCACAAAAAAAATATGCTATGTAGGGTGGCCATCTAACGTATCATCCAAACTGGGACCACTTTTGAAATGAAAAGGGCCCTACTTCTAGTTTTATCAAGACAACAGAGTAAGCCAGGACTGACCCAAGCAAACTATGATGTATGGGTCATTCTACCCAAATAGCATCAAATATATGAAAAGATACTTGACTTCATAGGTCATTCAGGAAATGCAAATTAAAACTACAATGAGATACATCCATACACCCATAGAATAACTGAAAAGAAAAAGAATAATAGTACCAACAGTCAATTTTTTTTTTTTAGAAGTAACCCTTTTTAAAAAAAATATTATTTATTTTATTTATTTATTTTTGGCTGTGTTGGGTCTTCGTTACTGCGCGTGGGCTTTCTCTAGTTGCGGTGAGCGGGGGCTACTCTTCGTTGCGGTGCGCGGGCTTCTCATTGCGGTGGCTTCTCTTGCTGCGGAGCATGGGCTCTAGGTGCACGGGCTTCAGGGGTTGTGGCGCACAGGCTCTAGAGTGCAGGCTCAGTAGTTGTGGCGCACGGACTTAGTTGCTCCGCGGCATGTGGGATCTTCCCGGACCAGGGCTCGAACCCATGTCCCCTGCATTGGCAGGCAGATTCTTAACCACTGCACCACCAGGGGAGCTGGGCATCTGGGGAGTTTATCTTCATCAAAAGCTTTTTCAGTGATATAAATGAAACCAAAAATAAACTGAGCCAAGTGGATGATGAACCCTCATGTCTTCCAGGACAAGGGCTAGAAGACTTTCAAAATGTAGTGCAAATAGAGAAGTATCCTCTTGGTTCAAACCCATCATCTTTCCTGGTTGTATAAACCGTGAGTGGTGCCAAAATAACAGGTCTTATGGCATTTCATGTTGACACATTTATTGAGCTGTACGATGTGCCAGATGCTAAGCATGGGGTGATGGAGCTGAACGTAACATGACTTCTCCTTTTGGCCTCATAGGTTTTGTCTGTTTTGTTTGACACTGAATCTCCAGCACCTGCAATAGCATTTAGCACATAACAGCACATTCATTTATGGAATGAATCAGTGAATGAGTAGGTACAATAGATATACAAACAAGCACCATGCAATGGAACATAGTAGCTGTATAACAGGCTTCAGTGATGCAGGGGAAGTAGTTATTTCTCCAGTAGTGGTGAGGAAAAGCTACACAGAAAGGACTATTAGGTTGAGCCCTAAAGAAATTTCTCTGATTTATGGAGAGACAATGAAACACATCACAAGCAGGGAGAACACCATAGGGAAATTTGGGGTATGTATGTGTGTGCATAGTTTGTTCAATTCTTCTTTTCCACAATCCAATCAATGAAAAGTGAGGAGATGTGGTGGTTCACAGACCACAAAGTACATACTCCAGTGGTCTCCTAAATCAGCTGGTCAACTCTGTCTACACAAAATAAAGAGGGATAAAGAATTATCCAGATCATATACGCTACTAGAAAAAATAAAAGAATATTTGAGGATTTAGTTCTCCAGCTTAGTAATCTTCCATGGTGGTTTTCAAATTGAATTTCATATAGCCCTAGGGTATATCTAAGAGGTACAGCTTCATAAACCACCCTGGAGTGAGAGTTGGAGGAAAAGCAGACAAGGCCCCAGGGCCTCCACCGCTGATTTAACAGCAACAACTCCTCTTTTATCTGTTTTCTGTGAGATTTTACTGGGAAAGACATTCTCATTATAACTAGGTAGTTATTCTACATTTTTAAAAAATAAAGTTTTAAACAGCTGACCTATAAAGTGAAAACTCACAGAATAATTGTACATCCACTTACTGTACTTTCTGTAGACACAATTTAATCACTGTAAGTAAAAAGAGAATTCTATGGGTTTTTATTTCTTTGAAATTATGATCTACCCTGACATTCCTAGTCTACAAGGGAGTCTACAAGGGAGTCTACAAGGGAGTAATATCTAGTTGTGATTTTTAACACCATAAAAGAGAAGGCATCTGTCACAATTGTCTCAAAGATGAAAGAGTTGTCAAAGTACTAATTTTGATCACCTCTCCCCATTCTCATATCCTGTACCATGTTATTTTTTTGGTATACTTTGCACTGGGAACTTCGAGCCCTTTCAAACCTGTCTCTTGGTTGCCATGCTGTTTTGGTGGCTGGGTGTGAGAAATAAAATATTATCTCACGCTCCTCTCTTAGATTTTTCCCCATTTAGTCTTAGTTCGTGACTTTATTTGCATGCATTTACATTCTTCATTTCATTTATAAAATAAGTCAAGGGATTTTATAGGCCTGTTTAATGTGCTAACATACAGGATGCCCATGCCACTTCCAGATAATTTATATATTCAAATGATTCATTTCCTTCGTTCTTTCCTCCAACTCTCCTAAGTGTCACTATTCCTCTTTTAGCAGATGGAATATTATAATTTTTAACAAAGCAATTTTATAAGTTCCTGAAGCAATAGATGTATGTGTGTATAAATAATTGAAACTGACCAAATACATATATATAAATATATGTGTATATAAAATTTGACTATTTATATCATCTGTATATAAAAGATAGCAACAGTCAATTTCTGCTCCTGCACTAGCCCTGTGTCCTTGGCCTCCTCGATTATAACATAGGAGTAACTGTATCTAGAATTTATATAGAGATGCATCATATGTATATAATAGCCATGCTGTAATTGATCTTTATTTCCTGCTATTGTTCTTTCATGGTTTTGACCATAAATTAAGGAAACTGATTTTAAATGTGGTCAGAAGTGTTACGTTTAGATGAGCACTGTTTTTCCATGTGACTACCCTAGGAAACAGAAATGTATTTCAACAATCTTTGTTTATTCAACAAAAATATATTGGCTAGCGCTACCCATCAAGGAGGCACTGAGCTTGGGATTGAGACTGAAATATACAAGATCCACTCTTTCTTGCCATTTATATCCTAAAGGAGACAAATATTAATCAGAAAAATCACACCACTGGATGTACAATTACAATACTGGCATGAGCTAAGGGTGAGACAGAAAGGTCCCATTAGGGCCTATGAGAAGGAGCTGATCCAGCCTGAAGGGATCGGGAAAGACATTTCTAAGGAAGGACCTCTTGAGTTAGGATATGAAGGATGAGTGGCAAAGTAGGCACAGTGGGTTGGGGGAGAAAGACCAGAAATCAATGAGATCAGCAAGAGGAAAGCCCCCAGGAAGGGATAGACCATGGGGAGTATGAAGAACAGAAGAAAGACCATGAGTCAGGAGCACAGATGGAGAGATGAGAGTGAAAAGAGACTATTGGCCAACAGTGACCACACATCTCTAGATGCCAGGCAGTACTCTCAGCACTCTACCTGAACTAACTCATTCGATCTTCACAACAACCCTACAAGGTAAGCACTACAAGGTAAGGTGGAAGCTGTGGGGCAAGTACCATACTACCTCGCGAATGTTACTGAATACTGAAGAGTAGAGGATAGAAGAGTTCATTTATTTAACAAATATTTATTGAAGGCTAATTGCATCTCAGGCACTCTTCTAGGCACTGCTTTATGTGGGCAAAAAGAAAAGAAAAGCAGGAGAGAAGAGAAAAATCCATAGGAATCATGGAAGCTTTCCAGAGGTACTGGGGCCAATAGTGTAATTCTGTTCTGCTAATGGAGTGTGAGGGGTCGACTGGCCAGTTGGCAAAGACAGATCTATGTCATTTTCCATTGGTAGATATCCATGGCCATATCTCTCCTCTTCCTAAAATGAAAAGCAAAATTGATTCAAGGCATTTGCTTGTAGCTGCAGAAAGCTTTAGGGAGCAAACCAGTCCAGCCGGTCACCTGGCTCTTCCAACCATTCCTTTCAGCAACTTTTGGAACTTCTGATGACAGGTTGAATGTGTTCTCCTCAAGTCCCTGAAGCATAGAACCACCTTGTGTGTCCTACCATATTCTCCTCTTTGGTTGCCCCTGTGGTCTTGCTGAAATCACACCTACTCACAATGCAATTCTGCACACCAGCCCAAAGGAGATATTTTTGATCTCCTTCCACTTTCACATGGCACATGTTCTCAACTCAGTCCCAGGAAACAGTCTGGAAAATTTGTAACAGAAGAAAAAGAGGTGGTTGGAACCCCAGACCTACTGCATCCTTTATCATGTGTCACAGTCAGGACCAGGTATTTTTCTATAAACTAGGTTCATTCCTCCTATTCCTCCATAATTGCACCCTCAACTCTGTTCTATTTGTAAAGATCTTAATTGGTTCAACTGGGCCAAGACTAGAAGGGGACCAAGCCGTGTGAAATAGAGGAAGAGCATGGGCTTTGGACTTATACATGAACCCTCATGGTTACTAGAGTCAGATTGCCTGTCTCGAATTCTAGCTCCACCACATGGCAGTTCCTAGAGCAAGTTAACTTCTCTATGCCTCAGTTTCTTCATCTATAAAATGGGGCTATATTCTTAACTCCAGTTTCATAGGGTTACTGTGAGGATTATATTAGATATAGATATATGTAATAGATCTATTATATTCATAATATACCCATTTTATATATAATATATAAATAAATATTGTACATAAAATAAATACATATAATGCACTTAAAGCAGTGTCTAAAATTAGATGTTATTATTACCACATGTCCTAATTATCTATTGCTGCATCAAAAATACCACCGCAAAATTGAATGTTGTAAAGCAAGAGCCATTTTATTAGGCTCACAGCAGAGATAGTGCATAAACTAGAGTGGCTTGAATGTCTGGAAGGAGCTGAGACAGCATTACTGAGGCTCTGTCTGGTGTCTCCATTCTATCACTTGGATTCCTTAGTTATTCTCCCCAGGGTGCCTCCTAGACCTGGAATGTCCAAGATAACTTACTCATATGTCTTGCAATTGTGTTGGAATGCTGGAACAGCTGGGGCTGCGAGGACATCTCTCTATCTATCTCCATGTAGCTAACTTAGACTTCCTTGAGGCATGGTAGAATCAGGGTAATCAGACTTCTTACCTGGCAGCTGGCTTCCCAAGAGCGAGCATTCCAAAAGAACCATAAGGCTCCTTATGAACTAGCCTCCGAAGTCATACACACATCCCTTCTGCCACATTCTATTGGTCAGCCAAGATTCAAGGCATAAAGATGACACAGAACATGAATACCGGGAGACATGACTCACTGAAGTGCCGTCTTTGGAGGCTAGGTATCAGTTTTCCCTTTGGCCTGCAGTGATCCACATCCTTCCCACAGGCAAAATAAATTCACCCAAAGAGGGCAGCAACAATATCTCTCAGCCCACACGCTCTTCGATATTACCTTAACAGTCCCCCGCTAAGATGGAGAGTACATTTCTCTACCCCCTTGGATCTGAGAGAGGCTATGACAGCTTTGACTACTAGGATACAGTGGAAATGATGTTGTTCCAGTCCCATGTGTAGCCCTAACTGACCTAGGAGCTTCTTTCTTTCATCTTGGAAGCTAGTCATCACTTAAGAAGGGTAACTACCTTGAATTCACTGTGCTGTGAAAAGTACAAGCCAAAGGTCCTGAAGGATGAGATGTGATGTAGGAGGAGAAAAGGACCAAAGAACACCAAGGCACCAGGCACATGGCTAAAAAAGACATCTTGGACATCTAGCCCAGTTGATCCTTCAGATGCCTCCAGCCCCAAGTGCCGTCTGGCTGGAACCATGTGAGAGACTCCAGGTAAGAACCGCCCAGCTTAACCCAGTCACCCCTAGAACTCTGATGTGTAATAATAAATTGCTCTTTTAAGCCCCTAAGTATTAGGTGGTTTGTTAGCAGTAAGAGATAACTAAGAATGCTTGCTAATCTTGGTCAAGCCTCTTAATCTATCTGAGCCTCAGCTTCTCCAGCTGTCACAGAGGAGACACAAAATATTCATTCCTTTGCCATCTTTTATCCCAGGATGTGGCAGGGATTTTAGAGTTGTTTTGCCATTCTTACGCAACATCTTCAGAAGGAGGATGTTCTTCCTCTTGGTTTGACAGAGAAATAAGAAAGCAGAAGAATGCATTATTGAAGCACCAGAGTATTTCCCACCTCTTCTTTCCTAACATCAGCCTGAGTATCTCCTGTGCTGTTGCCTCTATATAAAGAGGAGACCAGCTGCCCGAGCTCCAGCCGGCCTTTCATCCTAATGGAGATCTCAGAAGGAAAGACACATTGCACTCAAAAACCTTCCCTGGAATCATGTACCTTTCACACCTCTGGTCTTTGGATATTTGTGTGCTTTTTAAATGGATAATTTTTTCCCAAACCACAGTCAGTGTGAATACCAAAAAGAAAATTACAGACTATTTTGGAAATCCAAAAACTATGCATATCTAGGACTGTGACCATTATAGACACCTAGTATGCAATGAATTATAAATGGATACAGAAAAGGAGGATGGCTTGTTTCATTTTTATTGTCTTTATATTTCAAAAATCTCTATTTCTCAAAGAATGTTTGTGTAAACATATCACAGTCACCAGGGTGCTTGTTAAAAATGCAGATTCCAAACACATATTGAATCAGATTCTTTCGGAATAGAAGCTGGGAATTTGTATTTTGAACAAGAACACATAGTGATTATTAAGAACACTAAAATTCAAGAACCACACTCTTAGGTTCCCATGTTTCTTTCCGTACTTGATTTGGGAGCAATTTAAATGGCTAAGACAGAAGAACAAAGAGACCCAAGCAAAAGGAGCTTCAAGATGGCGGAAGAGTAAGACGCGGAGATCACCTTCCTCCCCACATATACACCAGAAATACATCTACACGTGGAACAACTCCTACAGAACACCTACTGAACGCTGGCAGAAGACCTCAGACCTCCCAAAAGGCAAGAAACCCCCCACGTACCTGGTTAGGGCAAAAGAAAAAGAATAAACAGAGACAAAAGAATAGGGATGGGACCTGCACCAGTGGGAGGCAGCTGTGAAGGAGGAAAGGTTTCCACACACTAGGAAGCCCCTTTGTGGGCGGAGACTGCGGGTGGCGGAGGGGAAAGCTTCAGAGCCGCGGAGGAGAGCGCAGCCACAGGGGTGCAGAAGGCAAAGTGGAGAGGCTCCCGCACAGAGGATCGGTGCCGACCAGCACTCACCAGCCCGAGAGGCTTGTCTGCTCACCCGCCGGGGTGGGCGGGGCTGGGAGCTGAGGCTCGGGCTTCAGAGGTCGGATCGCAGGGAGAGGACTGGGGTTGGCGGCGTGAACACAGCCTGCAGGTGGTTAGTGCACCACGGCTGGCCGGGAGGGAGTCCTGGAAAAGTCTGCAGCTGCCAAAGAGGCAAGAGACTTTTTCTTCCCTCTTTCCTGGTGTGCGAGGAGAGGGGATTAAGAGTACTGCTTAAAGGAGCTCCAGAGACAGGCGCAAGCCGCGGCTAAAAGCACGGACCCCAGAGACGGGCATGAGACGCTAAGGCTGCTGCTGCCGCCACCAAGAAGCCTGTGTGCGAGCACAGGTCACTATCCACACCCCCTTTCCGGGGATCCTGTGCAGCCCGCCACTGC
Source organism: Delphinus delphis (assembly GCF_949987515.2). Lineage (NCBI taxonomy): Eukaryota > Metazoa > Chordata > Mammalia > Artiodactyla > Delphinidae > Delphinus > Delphinus delphis. The sequence goes on along the minus strand of NC_082699.1, from coordinate 66,679,757 downwards.
CAGGGTCCCGGGATGCAGAGACAACTTCCCCGGGAGAACGCACGGCGCACCGCAGGCTGATGCAACGTCATGCCAGCCTCTGCCGCCGCCGCAGGCTTGCCCCGCATCCGCAACCCTCCCTCCACCCGGCCTGGGTGAGCCAGAGCCCCTGAAACCTGCAGCCTGTGAAAAGGATACCCCAAACACAGAAAGTTAAGCAAAATGAGAAGACAGAGAAACACACAGCAGATGAAGGAGCAAGGTAAAAACCCACCAGACCTAACAAATGAAGAGGAAATAGGCAGTCTACCTGAAAAAGAATTCAAAAAAATGAGAGTAAAGATGATCCAAAATCTTGGAAATAGAATGGAGAAAATACAACAAACGTTTAACAAGGACCTAGAAGAACTAAAAAGCAAACAAACAGTGATGAACAACACAATAAATGAAACAAAAATTCTCTAGGAGGGATCAATAGCAGAATAACTGAGGCAGAGGAACGGATAAGTGACCTGGAAGATAAAATAGTGGAAATAACTACCACAGAGCAGAATAAAGAAAAAAGAATGAAAAGAATTGAGGACAGTCTCAGAGACCTCTGGGACAACATTAAACACACCAACATTCGAATTATGGGGTCCCAGAAGAAGAAGAGAAAAAGAAAGGAACTGAGAAAATATTTGAAGAGATTATAGTTGAGAACTTCCCTAATATGGGAGAGGAAAAAGTTAATCAAGTCCAGGAAGCACAGAGAGTCCCATACAGGATAAATCCAAGGAGAAACATGCCAAGACACATATTAATCAAACTATCAAAAATTAAATACAAAGAAAAAATATTAAAAGCAACAAGGGAAAAACAACAAATAACACACAAGGGAATACCCATAAGGTTAACAGCTGATCTTTCAGCAGAAACTCTACAAGCCAGAAGGGAGTGGCAGGACATATTTAAAGTGATGAAAGAGAAAAACCTACTACCAAGATTACTCAACCCAAAAAGGATCTCATTCAGATTTGATGGAGAAATTAAAACCTTTACAGACAATCAAAAGCTAAGAGAATTCAGCACCACCAAACCAGATTTACAACAAATGCTAAAGGAACTTCTCTAGGCAGGAAACACAAGAGAAGGAAAAGACCTACAATAACAAACCCAAAACAATTAAGAAAATGGTAATAGGAACATACATATCAATAATTACCGTAAATGTAAATGGATTAAATGCTCCACCCAAAAGATATAGATTGGCTGAATAAATACAAAAACAATACCCATATATATACTGTCTACAAAAGACCCACTTCAGACCTAGGGACACATACAGACTGAAAGTGAGGGGATGGAAAAAGATATTCCATGAAAATGGAAATCAAAAGAAAGCTGGAGTAGCAATTCTTACATCAGACAAAATAGACTTTAAAGCAAAGACTATTACAAGAGACAAAGAAGGACACTACATAATGATCAAGGGATCAATCCAAGAAGAAGATAGAACAATTGTAAATATTTATGCACCCAACATAGGAGCACCTCAATACATAAGGCAAATACTAACAGCCATAAAAGGGGAAATCGACAGGAACACAATCATAGTAGGGAACTATAAACCCCACTTTCACCAATGGACAGATCATCCAAAATGAAAATAAATAAGGAAACACAAGCTTTAAATGATACATTAAACAAGATGGACTTAATGGATATTTATAGGACATTCCATCCAAAAAAGCACATTACACATTCTTCTCAAGTGCTCATGGAACATTCTCCAGGATAGATCATATCTTGGGTCACAAATCAAGCCTTGGTAAATTTTAAAAATTGAAATCGTATCCAGTATCTTTTTGAAACACAAAGCTATGAGACTAGATATCAATTACAGGAAAAAACCTGTAAAAAATACAAACACATGGAGGCTAAACAACACACTACTTAATAACCAAGAGATCACTGAAGAAATCAAAGAGGAAATCAAAAAATACCTAGAAACAAATGACAATGAAAACACGACAACCCAAAATCTATGGGATACAACAAAAGCAGTTCTAAGAGGGAAGTTTATAGCAATACAATCCTACCTCAAGAAACAAGAAACATCTCAAATAAACAACCTAACCTTACACCTAAAGCAATTAGAGAAAGAACAAAAAAAACCCCAAAGGTAGCAGAAGGAAAGAAATAATAAAGATCAGATCAGAAATAAATGAAAAAGAAATGAAGGAAATGATAGCAAAGATCAATAAAACTAAAAGCTGGTTCTTTGAGAAAATAGATGAACCGTTAGCCAGACTTATCAAGAAAAAAAGGGAGAAGACTCAAATCAATAGAATTAGAAATGAAAAAGGAGAAGTAAGAACTGACACTGCAGAAATACAAAGGATCATGAGAGATTACAACAAGCAACTCTATGCCAATAAAATGGACAACCTGGAAGAAATGGACAAATTCTTAGAAATGCACAACCTTCCGAGACTGAACCAGGAAGAAATAGAAAATATGAACAGACCAATCACAAGCAATGAAATTGAAACTGTGATTAAAAATCTTCCAACAAACAAAAGCCCAGGACCAGATGGCTTCACAGGTGAATTCTGTCAAACATTTAGAGAAGAGCTAACACCTATCCTTCTCAAACTTTTCCAAAATAGAGCAGAAGGAGGAACACTCCCAAACTCATTCTATGAGGCCACCATCACCCTGATACCAAAACCAGACAAAGATGCCACAAAGAAAGAAAACTACAGGCCAATATCACTGTTAAACATAGATGCAAAAATCCTCAACACAATACTAGCAAACAGGATCCAACAGCACATTAAAAGGATCATACACCATGATCAAGTGGGGTTTATCCCAGGAATGCAAGGATTCTTCAATATACGAAAATCAATCAATGTGATACACCATATTAACAAATTGAAGGAGAAAAACCATATGATCATCTCAATAGATGCCAAAAAATCTTTCGACAAAATTCATCACCCATTTATGATAAAAACCTTCCAGACAGTAGGCATAGAGGGAACTTTCCTCAATATAATAAAGGCCATATATGACAAACCCACAGCCAACATCGTCCTCAATGGTGAAAAACTGAAACCATTTCCACTAGGGTCAGTGGAACAAGACAAGGTTGCCCACTCTCACCACTATATTCAACATAGTTTTGGAAGTTTTAGCCACAGCAATCAGAGAAGAAAAGGAAATAAAAGGAATCCAAATTGGAAAAGAAGAAGTAAGACTGTCACTGTTTGCAGATGACATGATACTAAACATAGAGAATCCTAAAGATGCTACCAGAAAACTACTAGAGCTAATCAATGAATTTGGTAAAGTAGCAGGATACAAAATTAATGCACAGAAATCTTTTGCATTCCTATACACTAATGATGAAAAATCTGAAAGTGAAATTAAGATAACACTCCCATTTACCATTGCAACAAAAAGAATAAAATATCTAGGAATAAACCTACCTATGGAGACAAAAGACCTGTATGCAGAAAACTATAAGACACTGATGAAAGAAATTAAAGATGATACAAATAGATGGAGAGATATACCATGTTCTTGGATTGGAAGAATCAACATTGTGAAAATGACTCTATTACCCAAAGCAATCTACAGATTCAATGCAATTGCTATCAAACTACCAATGGCATTTTTCACAGAACTAGAACAAAAAAATTCACAATTTGTTTGGAAGCACAAAAGACCCCGAATAGCCAAAGCAATCTTGAGAAAGAAAAATGGAGGCCGGGGGAATCAGGCTCCCTGACTTCAGACTATACTACGAAGCTACAAGACAGTATGGTAATCAAGACAGTATGGTACTGGCACAAAAACAGAAATATAGATCAATGGAACAGGTTAGAAAGCCCAGAGATAAACTCACGCACATATGGTCACCTTATCTTTGATAAAGGAGGGAAGAATATACAGTGGAGAAAAGACAGTCTCTTCAATACGTGGTGCTGGGAAAACTGGACAGCTACATGTAAAAGAATGAAATTAGAACACTCCCTAACACCACACACAAAAATAAACTCAAAATGGATTAAAGACCTAAATGTAAGGCCAGGCACTATAAAACTCTTAGAGGAAAACATAGGCAGAACACTCTATGACGTAAATCACAGCAACGTCCTTTTTGACCCACCTCCTAGAGAAATGGAAATAAAAACAAAAATAAACAAATGGGACCTAATGAAACTTAAAAGCTTTTGCACAGCAAAGGAAACCATAAATAAGATGAAAAGATAACCCTCAGAATGGAAGAAAATATTTGCAAATGAAGCAACTGACAAAAGATTAATCTCCAAAATTTACAAGCAGTTCATACAGCTCAATATCAAAAAAAAAAAAAAAAAAAACCCAATCCAAAAATGGGCAGAAGACCTAAAGAGACATTTCTCCAAAGAAGATATACAGATTGCCAACAAACACATGGAAGAATGCTCAACATCATTAATCATTGGAGAAATGCAAATCAAAACTACAATGAGATATCAACTCACACCAGTCAGAATGGCCATCATCAAAAAATATACAAACAATAAATGCTGGAGAGGATGTGGAGAAAAGGAAACCCTCTTGCACTGTTGGTGGGAATGTAAATTGATACAGCCACTATGGAGAACAGTATGGAGGTTCCTTAAAAAACTAAAAATAGAACTACCATACAACCCAGCAATTCCACTACTGGGCATATACCCTGAGAAAACCATAATTCAAAAAGAGTTGTGTACCAAAATGTTCACTGCAGTTCTATTTACAATATCCCGGACATGGAAGCAACCTAAGTGTCCATTGACAGATGAATGGATAAAGAAGATGTGGCACATATATACAATGGAATATTACTCAGCCATAAAAAGAAACAAAAGTGAGTTATTTGTAGTGAGGTGGATGGACCTAGAGTCTGTCATACAGAGTGAAGTAAGTCAGAAAGAGAAAAACAAGTACCGTATGTTAACACATATATATGGAATCTAAAAAAGAAATAATAGTCATGAAGAACTTAGGGGCAAGACGGGAATAAAGAGGCAGACATACTAGAGAATGGACTTGAGGATACGGGGAGGGGGAAGGGTAAACTGGGACAAAATGAGAGAGTGGCATGGACATATATACACTACCAAATGTAAAATAGATAGCTAGTGGGAAACAGCCGCATAGCACAGGGAGATGAGCTCGGTGCTTTGTGACCACCTAGAGGGGTGGGATAGGGCGGGTGGGAGGGAGGGAGATGCAAGAGGGAAGAGATATGGGGACATATGTATATATATGTATATATAACAGATTCACTTTGTTATAAAGCAGAAACTAACACACCATTTTAAAGCAATTATACTCCAATAAAGATGTTAAAAAAAAAAAGAGAGAGAGACCCCAGCAAAATTTATAAACTCTGGTGCCTTGCATACCTCTTTACAGAATTAATCATGTCTACTTACTTCTGGTCTTAAGGGTATAAGCACTACAGATGTTTCACTGATTTTTTTTGCTTAATCTATCCAAATGTAAAACAAAAATGAGAATACCTTATAATTTCCAAGGCTTCAGTAGTGTTAATTTAAAGCCATGGAGAGAATGTAATGGTAAAGAGTAATTACTTCCTTTCCAGGTAAAACAGCATGAGAACTCCTTTGAGTTGACCAGATTCTCTAAGTGAAAGAGCATAAGATTTAGAGGACAAGCTTGAGTAAATCAATTAACCCCATTTTCGTCATCTGTTAAGGGAATATCTATAAGGGATTACATAGGGTCTCCATATGGCACAACTCAATTGTAGTCTATGTGCAGTGTACAACCTGAACATCTGTACATAGAAGTCCTATGAGTGAGCAATGAAGACTTGCCATATACTGTAGGGATAGTACGGGATTCTTACATGAAGTGGTGATAGGATGGAAAAGTAAAGCTTTATTTGGATCTATAAAGCAGGAACCTGAGAAAGAGAATGTGTAGATATAAAATTGTTTGATTGAAGCTATTGCTCAGATTCAATAAGATAGTTGATCAGCCCAAAAATATACATGTGTGCACAATTCAGACATCCACAAACACACACATTGTAGAGGACACTTAAGGTTCCCTGCCCATATTTTGATTACATTCTCTTTTCTTCTGGAAAATTCCTGATTTCCATTTGTGGACAGAGCTACTGTTCCTCCATCTCAGGATATGTGGTATTGTAGGGCTCCTTATTCAGCTACAAGGATGGAAAACATAACCCATGCCTTTATAAACATAAAACATAACCCCGTCAGCACACAACCTTTCCTTGGGGATAAGAGGGGTATATGACCCAAGCTGGGCCAGTCAGAGTCGATCTCAGAACTCACACAAGTGCTCCTGGCTAAGGCTCTGGCTCTCCTCTGCTAGACTTGAACTGAAATGGGATGAGGCAGAGGTTGTCACTGCCATTAGATACTAGGAAAGGTGAGCCAGGAACTACTCAGGAATAAGGGGAGCAACTCAGCAGACTTTTCAGCTACATAAACCTGTCAATGCCCCTTTATGTTTTTGCTTCGGCCAGTGTGAATGATTTTACCATCACAAAATGAATACTATGCATAGCAAACAGATCCACTGTTTGACTGACATATACCAGGGTTTTACTTTGTCTGCTGTTTGCCTCTCTGTTAGTTTTTATTACACTGATACATCAAGTTTAATTACGGTGACTATCTAATTTATCTTCCAAACCAGGACATTTTGGAGAGTGAAAGGGACACTCTTTATGATTATGTCAGGACAAAAGCATAGTCCAAGACAAACCAGGATATATGATCATCCTAATTTTGACCAAACGGTCAGATTGCTGATAATTTGAAGATACAACCAGAGTGAAATTTTTTAAAGTGGTTTGCTTTACAATGCAGGGCATTCCTGACACTTAGAACAATGTCCAGCACAAAGTCAATACTCAGTATTTATTTAATGAGTAAAGTATTTCAAAAACATTTCAGTATATTCATTCATGTATTTCTTCAACAAATACTTGACTAAACTTTACATACTATCATTGTTCTAGGTACTGAAGATACAGATGTGAGCAAGATAGATAAGGACCCTACCCTCCTGGAGTTTTTATTCTTGGGGAGAGAGACCAGGCAATACACAAGTAAGTAAACAAGTACTTTCTGGTATGGGGTATGTGCCATGGGAGAAAAGAAACAAGAGTGGCATCTGGGGAAAGAGAGACATTTTCAGGTATTATGATCAGGAGTATCTCTCTGAAAGTTGACATTTGAACTGAAACCAAGTCAAAGGCAAAGAGTGAGAGGAACTTCCTACAGCAAAAATCATTTCTCTGTCTGCCATTTTGCACCGCTCTCCAGCTCACAACTCACAGCATGACCCACAAGATCATACAGTGCTCAGTACTCTAGGAGGTGCCAAACTGGTTGAGGAGGAAAAGCATAGACCCGGGCACAGAGTGAGTGCCATAAGCATCTCAAGGTGGGAGAATTTAGAGCATCCTAGAATTGAGGGTGGGCATGGGGAGGGACTTCCTCTAGGAGGAAGTGAGATTTAGGTTTAGGAGTAGAGAAGTGGTTCAAGGCTCTGGATCAGGCTCAGGGATCAGGTCCTAAGTTTGAATCCTGACTCTTCTGTTTATGGGCTTTGTGACCTTGAGCAGATAATCTGTGGGAGATTCACTATCTCATCTCTAGGACTAGGATAGTAATAATAGCATCCTAATATGTACTCAGGACTTAGCACAACATCTGAGAAACAGTAAGTGTTCAGTGAATAGTAGCTATTATTATTAAATAGTGAGGAGAAAATAACAATTTAAATATGTTCGAGAATACAAAAAGAAAGAAGATGCTGGCCTTTCCCTTCAGGAATCTCATTATGTACTCACAGTGATGGAAGTTCTCAAAGCTCATACTGAATGTCAGATCTCTGAAGGCTTAATGGAGGTGTTCTGCCGTGAAACCAAATAATGGTAATTTTTTCCAATTATCAGGGAAAAAATTAGTTTAGAATCACATTTTTTCCAATTTCAAGCTTTCTTCCCAGATATATTTTTCTTAAACGTTGGACATCTGCTACCTAAAGTACTGGCAGATGGAAAAATAAGTGAACAAGCAGCAGACAAATATTAGCAGAACAACTCAGAAACAGCCAATCACATTTAGACCAACAGCTTGTTCCTTTCATGGACATGTGTACTCAAGGTGGTGGTTTTTAAATAATGCACAGATTGTCATATTGTCTGGAAGTAGAACTGTTCCTATTACATATACTGGCATTAAATATATCAATCAGTATTTCATGACGTTCTTCAAAGAGTGCCATGCTTTCCAGATGCTCTATCTCCTAAATAAGTTTGAGAATCACTCTATAGAAAAGTTCAAAGACCTTGAAAGAAGGTTTCTAACTTATTCTCCCACTCTCCTAAAAGCTGGGAATATGGCAGAGGTGTAAGAGTGACCAAAAAAAGAAAAAGTAAAAGAAAGAGACTAGGACACTGTTATCTTCTTGAAGAAGAAAGTAAGACCCAGGAGATGGTTGCTGATTTGCCCAAGGTCACTCAGGAAGTTGACACAGGAAGTAAAACCAAGAATGACATCTCAGGGAGGAATAGTTCATACAAGTCTCTGTTATGTGCATAAAAATCACTGAGCCTCCCAAGAGCAATGATAATGAACAGTGTGATTTAGGAATTCTGACTTCAACATATATTGACGTTTTTAGTCCCAGAGGCACAGTAACTAAAGTGATCTCAAAGCAGTGGGCAGAAAGTGTCTGGTTCTTTTAATGAGTGACACCCCAGATGACCACTAATCCCCCCATTGCACTCTGCATATCCATCTAGGCCACTGTGTCTTTGATTACACTAGAGAGTCCTCTCCATCAGTTATAACTAGTGCCAAGCTCAAATGCTGCTTATTCCATGAAGTCTATGGTTGGAAGCTCTCCCTACTCCAAACGTCTTTAGTGATGGCTTTTACCAGTTTTCTAATAAGAGTCACATGAGAAATACCTTTATATGCCTACATTCACTTTTTGTTGCTGCTATTAAAAACTACCACAAGTTTAGTGGCTTAAAATAGCACAAAGTTATTGTCTTACAGTTCTGGAGGGTTAGAAGCCCAAAACGGCTTTCCCTGCGTCAAAATCAAGGTGTCAGCGGACTGTGTTTTTTCTGGAGACTCTGGGAAAGGTTCCATTTCCTTGACCTTTCCGTCTTCTAGAGGCTGCCTGCATTCCTTAGCTTGTGGATCCTTTCCTCCACCTTCAAAGTCAGCCATGTGGCATCTCTCTGACTCTGCTTCCAACATCACATCTCCTTTTCTGATTAAAGCTAGAAAATGGTCTCATGTTTTTAGAGACCCAGGTAATTATATTGGGCTCACCAGGATAATTCAGGGTAATCTCTCAGTCTCAATGCCTTTAATTTAGTCACCTTTGCAACATCCTCTGACATATAAAGAAACATATTCACCAGTTCTGAGACTAGGGGTGTGAACATCTTTGAGGAGCCATTATTCAACCTACCACAGTCTCTGCCTTTAGCCCAAAAGATTCATGTCTGTCCCACATGCAAAGTACATTTACTTCACCCCAAATTCTCCAAAAGCCTCAACACATTACAGGATCAACGCAAAGTTTAAAACCTCATATAAATCAAATCAGCTCAAAGGTCCCAAATCTCAGTACCCAAATTATGTAAATTAGGCAAGGGTGAGATTCTGAGTATAATTCATCCTAGGGCATAATTCCTCTCCATCTGCCGACCTGTGAAACTCGAGAAATAAGTTAGCTACTCTCAAAGGCAATGCTGGGACAGACATCAAATGACAGTTATAGGCATTCTTGTTCAAAAAGGGAAGAAACTGAAAGGCAAAAAATAGTCAAGCAATTTTGAAATCCAGGCTGGAAGATTCCATTAGGTTTCAAGGCCTGTGAATAGTTCTCTGAGGCATGTGGCTCCTCCCTCTGGGCTCAAGGCTCCCTCCTCTGGACCCATAGCTCTACCCTCTGAACATGAGGCTCTATCCCGAGTTTCCTTACTTTTTCAGAAAAGGTAGCACTTGCCTGCAGCCGAGTAGTTTTATCAGCTTGTTTCCTGCCAGTAGACTGTAGAAGGCGGACAGCCTTCTTTCATTTAGTACTCTCTTTCAGTCGAAGCTGACAGTGTTTATGATGATATAAAATTCTCAGGAACTTTGTAGGTCTTCTGTGTATGTCATGGGGATTCACACACAAGTCCCATCTGTTCTCAGGTCCTCTGAAACCTAGCCAAGTTCTAATCCCCTCCTTCTAGTCCAATAAAAACAGATTCAGCCCAGGGATGGGGCTCAAAGTTCCCTCAGGGGCTTCCCTGGTGGCACAGTGGTTGAGAGTCCGCCTGCCGATGCAGGGAACGCGGGTTCGTGCACCGGTCCGGGAAGATCCCACGTGCCGCGGAGCGGCTGGGCCCGTGAGCCATGGCCACTGAGCCTGCGCGTCCAGAGCCTGTGCTCCGCAACGGGAGAGGCCGCGGCAGTGAGAGGCCCGCGTACCGCAAAAAAAAAAAAGTCCCCTCGGGAGTATCTACCATTGTCCAAATCTTTTGTTTTCCTTTGGGATATGTATTATGGCAGGGGAGAAAAACTATTTTTATACCAACCTTCATTCATAACCTACTGTTACCTATGGTATAAAAATCTATACTTCATGAGTCCTCGGGGCTCTTTGACTTTTGATACTCAAAGCCAGGGTTTTAGCCTGGAAGAAAACCACTGCTCTCTCCAAAAGCATGGCTCCTGCAACTAAAAGCCTTGGTCATGTGTGTTTAAAAGTCCATTTAGCTGCTCACCTGACTTCACCATTCCTGTCAGTGTATTTAGAGAGTTCTCACTGACTCCTGCATGGAAGAAAAATACTGAACAAAGAGAGCCCAGCCAAATGATTATTACATCTGTTAATAGTCATATTATACACTGAAATATGTTACATGGTTCCATTCTTTTGATGATTCTCAAGATGGGGATTACTATTCCTGGTTTCTCATTGAAGAAATAGATACACAGAGCATGAACTATTTGCCTACGTCACACTGCTTAAAAGTGTCTAAGTGTCTATTCAAAACTCAGCCTGTCTAACTTCAAAATGGAACGAGACAAGCAATTCTTACAAATGTCCGAGGCAGATAATCCTGCCAGCCTTCAATTTCCACATTTGTCAAATGGAAATATTGTTTATAATTCCTCATCCACAATTCCAGAATCTAAAAAGCTTTAAAAACTAAAAGTATCGTTGGTATTGTTCACAAGTTTGGTGCCAAAATAAGACCTGAACTGCCGTTTCATGCCAGTTTTGTCTCCGTGCTTCTATCACTTACATACGCCTCTGCTGCTAGCTGACGTTTTTGTTGCATTTTGTGTGTGTGTGTGTGTGTGCGCGCTCGCACGTGCATGAGCGGTCTCTTTGCTGTGAGTCATGGAGCGACCATCGCGTGTAATATAATTCAATAACTCTTTGTGAACAGTGAGAAACAGTGATTTTACCCTGAAGATTTTTCACTCAGAATTCAACTAATTGACTGTGATAATTAGCAGAAATGTAGCTCTCTATTGCTCACCTGGAAGCAGAATAACTAGAATATTATAGGCAGGTACTCCTGCCAATGCCACACACATGCAAGTCCACCAGTCATCTTTATTAGCACGCGGTTTCTGTCAGCTATACGAAAGCCGTAACTTTTTTAAGCCTCACTTCGGTTTCACTGAACCTTCCTATGAGCCTCCTGGGTTAAGCTGCAAAGAGGCCCAAGACAGGAAACTGCCACTGAGGAGGCCCCAGTAGAGCAGGGTCTCAATCTATTTTTTAAACCATGCCCTCTTTGTATAAAAAGAAACCGCTCTTTTCCTTCCTAATCCAACATCTTGAGTTAAATTATGGAGTGGATAAAGCCAATGGTAAGACAGTATATGTTTTTTCATAAAATCAAATCAAAGAAACTATGTGCTTTTTCAAACTTGGCTCTCTCCACCTTCCCCACGCATGGCTGAGAATCACAGATCTGGAAGGAAAGGACTAGATCAGATCTTTTAGCTTTTTCAATCTGGATACACAGAGGAGCCATGAGGCAGGGAGACAACTCAGGCTTCGGTGGTGGGCAGATCTGGATCCAAGTTCCACCAGCTCTGCGCCTGAGAACATGTATCATCTAAGGAAAGTTGTCCAACCTCTCTGATCCCGGTTTTCATGTTTCCAAAATGAAGAAAACAGCTAACACTCACTTGTGGTTTGTCGTGGAGATTGAATGGGGTATGTGAATTTTTATATGAGATCGCTAATGTCGTGAGGCTTTTCTACGTACAGGGGCTTGTCAAGTGCTTTACAAGCTCATCTACTCCTCTCAATAACCCTATGAGGTAGATACTGCTTTCCCATTTTACATGAGAGAAAATCGAGGCTTCAAGAAATTAAGTTCCTTACCCAAATTTCTCCAGTTATTAAATGACCGAGAAGGGACTTAAACCCAGAGCTGTCAGGCCCCATGAGAAATGTTTTGCACCGTTACGTTATATGCCTCCCAACAGGTATGTTGGCTCCCTTCCCTTTGTCAGCAATACTACTACTTATACTAAGACCCACCACACTACTATTAGTTCTACAAAGACAAGTATCTTAGTCTGCTTGGGCTGCCATAACAAAATACCATAGACTGGGTGACTTAAACAACAGAAGTTTATTTTCTCAAGTTCTGGAGGCTAGAAGTCTAAGATAAAAATTCCAGTCCATTTGGCTTCTGGTGAGAGCTTTCTTCATGGCTTGCAGACAGCTAGCCTCTCGTTCTGTCTTCATGTGGCCTTTCCTTGGTGTATGCATGCAGGGGGAGAGAGAGAGAGAGAGAGAGAGAGAGGGAGGGAGGGAGGGAGGGAGAGAGAGAGGGAGGAAGAGAGAGAGAGAGATACAGAGAGAGAGAAGGCACGCTCGTGTCTTTTCTTATATGGAGACTAATCCAATTAGATCAGGGCCCCATCAGTATAACCTCATTTAACCCTAATTACTTCCTTAGGTGCCCCATCTCTAAATACAGCCACACTGGGTGTTAGGGCTCCAACATACGAATTTGCAGTGGACATAAACCTTCAGTCCATAACAGCAAGGGTATTGGATTTGTTCACTATTCTAACCCCCGTGCTTAGAACTATCTGGCACAGAGTTGGCACTCAGCAAATATTGGTTGAATGTATGCGTTAATAAATGAATAAACACCAAATGAACTTGAATTAATATAGGACACTGATTCTAAACCTTTTCACCAGAAGGGATTCATTTTATTGATTTCTTCCCATGAGGCTTGTGCTTTGATAAATGCCATCTTCCAAGTTGATACTAGTAACAAATTGGCTTTTCCCCTGTTTAATTAATCAAAGACAGATAAATTGCTAACCAGTACTTCTAATCAGCATGAAATATGTAAGCACTGTAACCAGCCTGAGTTGTTTAATTCTAGGCTAAAGTAGACAATGACCTGTTGGCGTGGGTGCTCTGACTGCAAGCAAGTTAACAATTACTCCCAAGATTTCAAAATTCCAAAGTTAGTTTATCAACCTGTAGGGATCTGGGGACCTCAGTTTGGGAAACACTCCCTTAGTGTGATCCATGTCATACAACAAAGTGGCATCTTATCAAAGTTTGAGTTCCAATGTGAGTGATTAAGTAAACACATGCATTTAATCAAAATTATCTTTGAAAATCCATTAAATCACTCAGACTCTAGGTTTTGTACATGGCTTCTGCAGTAATAAGTGTCTATAAATTTGCAGTATATGCAGTAATATGCAGCACATAATCAAGTATTTTTATGCAAACCATAATTGAATATATGGTATATAATTATGTGTAATTGAATATCCAGTATACATATATGATTGGGTTGGTAAGTTAGGTGTACACATGATGTGACTCCAACATAATATTGTCATATGTACAAAATAATACATACAGTAAATATTTATATTATAAAGAATAATTAAATAAATACTTCCAACCAGATTTAGGAACACTGCCAAGAGTTTTAAATCCCTATGTTGCCCTTCCTCCTGACACTCCTCTACCTACTCTCCCCTAGCTTAATACTGTCCTGCATTTTGCTTTGTTTTTCAACTTTAGCACATGTCTGTATTACTAAACAATACATTGCTTAGTTTTGTGTATATCTGAGCTTTATATAAATGGTATCATATGGTATGTATTCCTGTGTAATTTACATTATGTAAATGTTTTTACCCAACATTATGTTTCTGTTTCTATGCATACGGCTGTAGTTCATTCATTTTCACTGCTCTATAGAAAGTAATTTTTCGACTTAAGGTGTATCTTTTCCTGAATTTAGTTGTTTTTATCTAATTTAGTCATGTAATACAAATGCATCAACATAGAAAACTAACACTAATGTTGCAACAAACAACCCCCAATCTGAGTGGCGTTAACAAAATAAAAAATTTATTTTCTGTTCACATCACAGGCCAGAGTGAGCAGGCAACTCTGCTAGACTAATCTCCTCCTAAAAGTAACTCAGGAATCCAGGCTCCTTTCATCTTTGACACCAAGATCTTCAACATTGACCTTCTGGTAGCCATGGAAAAGGAGGGAACAAGAAAGATCTCTTAGGGTTCAGGAGAGGCTGAGAAGTACTATCTGTATGCCCAGAAAAGGAAATGGATATGCTATAAAAGTGTTCACTGAGCTTAGGATCAGAGGTTTGGCGTGAATAAAATTTGAAAGTTCTCTAATCTAACTCCCTTGGTTTTATCATTCAGTGAATATTCTTTTAGCACCAACTATATGCCAGGTAATGGTCTAGTGACATCTATAGCACCTTTGATGAAGAACTGCCCATCCCCTGCTTCAACACTCCCCAAGACAGGACGCTCACTGGCCCCAAGGGAGCAACTCCCATATTTGCACAGTTTGGACTGATTATTATTCATTATGCACATGTCAAGCAGTTCCAATTAATGACAAGGACCAGGATGTGTCTCTCCTTATACACAAATGGAGAGGTTCCAAGATGACCCATAGGCTGGATTTGTTGAAAGTGTCACCAATGCTGAGGTTATCCATGACAATGACAGTAATTCTACATTTTGAACATGATACCCCACTGAATTTTCTCTCTTTTTCATGTTCCAACAAATTGTCATATAGTGTTTTCCAAAGTTTGGATGTATTAGATGTCTCCAGATCCCAAAATAGTTGAGCCAGCTGGGCTTTGCCTTTACCCAACTGTTCCCCAGTTTTTCTCTGTACCCTGCCACACACACACACGCTCACACACATGCACATACATGTACACATGCGTACTGAGACCAATATATTGTTTTGTAATTGATGACATTTTCAACTCTGTTCTTTAAGGTTTCATAATACTTCCAATACCTAGCAATCTAGCACAAACACACCACATCTCTAACAGATATTTCAAAGGCGTATGTTTGATACTGTCAACAAACTCTGTAGAGGACAGGGACTTTTGTAGGAATACAGGTGTACATATTAAGGCCCAGATTTTCAAAATGGTACCAGCACAAATAAATCTCGTTCCCAGAAAGAAATGCTGAAACATTGTTCCACTCAAAAATACTTTGAACTCAGTGAATTCTAACTCCTGTGACTTATCTCTTCTGTTGCCCTTGAGTTTATAGTTTGACTATGAAATCAAATAACCATTTTGCTTATATGTATATATATATATATATATATATATATATATATATATATATAAGCAAAATGTGTGTGTGTTTGTGTGTATAAAAACACACAAACACAAACATCTCTTGGAAAATTTTTAGGGTAAACAGCTTGAATTCAGATGTACTAGTTATGCTTAGGTAAGATGTTGGCAAACTTTTTCTGAAAAGAGATAGATAGTAAATATTTCAGGCTTTTGCACACCATATGTTCTCTGTTGCAGGAAAGGGCTTTCCTGTCTTTCTTTGAGTTTCACTTGCTTGCATCTCACCTTGGAAGATTGTAGACTTGCTGGTGGATGAAAGGTAAGAGGAAAATGATAGCCTCCGCCACTGCCCTGGAAGGCCCTTGCAGACTTTGACAAAGAGGAAACCTTGAACTTCCTTCCAAACTGAAAGGAGGGTGAACTCTGTGTTATGAAGCACTCTATCTAGCACACTACCATTCAGCTTTGCTCCCTCACAACTAACTGCCCTGCTCCATCTTCTGCCACAGCTGCCACCTCCACCCTAATAAAAGGAAAATCTGATTAAGTCACCCACACCTGCTCTGCCTCGCTCGCATCAGCCCCATCTCAGTAAATGTCAAATCCTTTCTTCCACTTCTAACGTCGAAAAACCTCAGGGTCAACTGCAACACTTTTTTGCTCCCCACCATTAACTCTGGTTGTAATTTAACCTCTTCCCACCACTGCTACTCCCTGACTGAGAGCCAGCATCACCTCTCCCCCATCTCCAGTCCTTTAGAGATCTTATCAAGTCTCCTGACTTTAAACATAGTCTATCTATACATGACAACTTCCAAATGTACACCTCCAACCGGACCCGCTTTTCCACGGACTGTTCAACACCTC
Source organism: Delphinus delphis (assembly GCF_949987515.2). Classification (NCBI taxonomy): domain Eukaryota; kingdom Metazoa; phylum Chordata; class Mammalia; order Artiodactyla; family Delphinidae; genus Delphinus; species Delphinus delphis. The sequence continues at coordinate 66,663,217 of NC_082699.1, read as the reverse complement.
TACATGAGCATTAGAGCATTAACAGACAAGTCAAACTTCACATGCACAAATTTGAACTCCTTATCTTCCTCTTCAATTCAGCTTTCCAGAAGTTTTCCCCATTTCAGCAAACAGGACGTCTGTCCTTCCACTGGCTCAGACCAAAATCTAAAATACCTGTCTGTCTCTCTCTGTCTGTCTCTCGCTCTCTCTCATCTGTCTCATTCTCTGTCTTCCTTCCTCCTCCTTCTCCTTCCCCACCCCACTCCACACCCATCTAATCCACCAGCAAATCCCCCTGGCTCTACCTTTAAAGTGAATCCAAATTCCAATTCTCATCCCCTCTTCTACGCCACATTAGCCCATCACTTTCTTAGACAAGCATAATAACCTTCTGCCTCCCTGTTTCCAACTTTGTCTCCCTGCAGTCTATTCTCAACCCAAAAAGCAAAGTGTTATTGTTTTTTTAATATCTTTATTGGAGTATAATTGCTTTACAATGTTGTGTTAGTTGCTGCTGTATAACAAAGTGAATCAGCTATATGCATATGTATATCCCCATATCCCTTCCCTCTTGCATCTCCCTCCCTCCCTCCCTATCCCACCCCTCTAGGTGGTCGCAAAGCACCGAGGTGATCTCCCTGTGCTATGTGGCTGCTTCCCACTAGCTATTTTACGTTTGGTAGTGTATATATGTCCATGCCGCTCTCTCATTTCATCCCAGCTTAACCTTCCCCCTCTCCGTGTCCTCAAGTCCATTCTCTATGCCTGTGTCTTTATTCCTGTCCTGCCCCTATGTTCTTCAGAACCTTTTAGGTTTTTTTTTTAGATTCTATATATATGCGTTAGCATACGGTACTGTTTTTCTCTTTCTGACTTACTTCACTCTGTATGACAGACTCTGGGTCCATCCACCTCACTACAAATAACTCAATTTTGTTTCTTTTTATGGCTAATATTCCACTGTATATATGTGCCACATCTTCTTTATCCATTCACCCGTCAATGGACACTTAGGTTGCTTCCATGTCCTGGCTATTGTAAATAGAGCTGCAATGAACGTTGTGGTACATGACTCTTTTTGAATTATGGTTTTCTCAGAGTATATGCCCAGTAGTGGGATTGCTGGGTTGTATGGTAGTTCTATTTTCAGTTTTTTAAGGAACCTCCATACTGTTCTCCATAGTGGCTGTATCAATTTACATTCCCACCAACAGTGCAAGAGGGTTCCCTTTTCTCCACATCCTCTCCAGCATTTATTGTTTGTAGACTTTTTGATGATGGCCACTCTAAGCAGTGTGAGGTGATACCTCATTGTAGTTTTGGTTTGCAGTTCTCTAATGATTAGTGATGTTGAACATCCTTTCATGTGTTTGTTGGCAATCTGTATATCTTCTTTGGAGGAATGTCTATTTAAGTCATCTGCCCATTTTTGGACTGGATTGTTTGTTTTTTTGATATCCAGCTGCATGAGCTGCTTGTATATCTTGGAGATTAATCCTTTGTCAGTTGCTTCATTTGCAAATATCTTCTCCCATTCTGAGGGTTGTCTTTTCATCGTGTATATGGTTTCATTTGCTGTGCAAAACCTGTTAAGTTTCATTAGGTCCCATTTGTTTATTTTTGTTTTTATTTCCCTTTCTCTAGGAGGTGGGTCAAAAAGGATCTTGCTGTGATTTATGTCACAGAGTGTTCTGCCTATGTTTTCCTCTAAGAGTTTGATGGTGTTTGGCCTTACATTTAGGTCTTTAATCCATTTTGAGTTTATTTTTGTGTGTGGTGTTAGGGAGTGTTCTAATTTCATTCTTTTACATGTAGCTGTCCAGTTTTCCCAGCACCACTTATTGAACAGACTGTCTTTTCTCCATTGATTTTCTTCCCTCCTTTATCAAAGATAAGGTGACTATATGTGCATGAGTTTATCTCTGGCTTTCTATCCTGTTCCGTTGATCTATATCTGTTGTTGTGCCAGTACCATACTGTCTTGATTACTGTAGCTTTGTAGTATAGTCTGAAGTCAGGAAGCCTGATTCCTCCAGCTCTGCCCTTCTTTCTCACGATTGCTTTAGCTATTCAGGGTTTTTTGTGTTTCCATACAGATTGTGAAAGCTTTTGTTCTAGTTCTGTGAAAAATGCCATTAGTGGTTTGATAGGGATTGCATTGAATCTGTAGATTGTTTTGGGTAGCATAGTCACTTTCACAATGTTGGTTCTTCCAATCCAAGAACATGGTATATCTCTCCATCTGTTTATATCATCTTTAATTTCTTTCATCAGTGTCTTATAGTTTTCTGCATACAGGTCTTTTGTCTCCTTAAATAGGTTTATTCCTAGCTATTTTATTCTTTTTGTTGCAGTGGTAAATGGGGGTGTTTCCTTAATTTCGCTTTCATATTTTTCATCACTAGTGTATAGGAATGCAAGAGATTTCTGTGCATTAATTTTGTATCCTGGTACTTTACCAAATTCATTGATTAGCTCTAGTAGTTTTCTGATAGCATTTTTAGGATTCTCTGTGTATAGTATCATGTCATATCCAAACAGTGACAGTTTTACTTCTTATTTTCCAATTTGGATTCCTTTTATTTCTTTTTCTTCTCTGATTGATGTGGCTAAAACTTCCAGAACTATGTTGAATAAGAGTGGTGAGAGTGGGCAACCTTGTCTTTTTCATGATCTTAGTGGAAATGGTTTCAGTTTTTCACCATTGAGGACGATGTTGGCTGTGGGTTTGTCATATATGGCCTTTATTATATTCAGGAAAGTTCCCTCTATGCCTACTCTCTGCAGGGTTTTTATCATAAATGGGTGATGAATTTTGTCAAAAGCTTTTTCTGCATCTATTGAGATGATCACATGGTTTTTCTCCTTCAGTTTGTTAATATGGTGTATCACATTGACTGATTTTCATATATTGAAGAATCCTTGCATTCCTGGGATAAACCCCACTTGGTCATGGTGTATGATCCTTTTAATGTGCTGTTGGATTCTATCTGCTAGTATTTTGTTGAGGAATTTTGTATCTATGTTCATCAGTGATACTGGCCTGTAGTTTTCTTTTTTTGTGACATCTTTTTCTGGTTTTGGTATCAGGGTGATGGTGGCCTCATAGAATGAGTTTGGGAGTGTTCCTCCCTCTGCTCTATTTTGGAGGAGTTTGAGAAGGATAGGTGTTAGCTCTTGTCTAAATGTTTGATAGAATTCTCCTGTGAAGCCATCTGGTCCTGGGCTTTTGTTTGTTGGAAGATTTTTAATCACAGTTTCAATTTCAGTGCTTGTGACTTGTCTGTTTATATTTTCTATTTCTTCCTGGTTCAGTCTTGGAAGGTTGTGCATTTCTAAGAATTTGTCCATTTCTTCCAGGTTGTCCATTTTATTGGCATAGAGTTACTTGTAGTAGTCTCTCATGATCACAAAGCCTTGTTTTAAAACTCAAGTCAGGGCTTCCCTGGTGGCACAGTGGTTGAGAGTCTGCCTGCTAATGCAGGGGACACGGGTTCGAACCCTGGTCTGGGAGGATCCCACATGCCACGGAGCGACTGGGCCCATGAGCCACAATTACTGAGCCTGCGCATCTGGAGCCTCTGCTCCACAGAGAACAAGAGAGGCAGCAATAGTGAGAGGCCCGCGCACTGCGATGAAGAGTGGCCCCCGCTTGCCACAACTAGAGAAAGCCCTCGCACAAAAAAACGAAGACCCAACACAGCCATAAATAAATAAATAAATAAATAAATAAATAAACTCAAGTAAGATGATGTCACTCCTCTACTCATAACTCTTCTCCCTCCAGATTAGTTGTCTTATAACTTTTGCCAACATAACTAACTATAAACTGGAGAGGAAAGGAAAGGTGGACTCTGGTGCTCATGGTCATTAGACAGCCCCAGTGTGTTCATGTTCATTCTGGTTTGGTACTTAACCTTATCAAAAACTTGTTTATTTTTGCTTACAAAACGTTCATCTACTTTGATGACAATACAACGCTTTTCTCTTTTTCTTTTTTTGACCAATTCTCTTGAACCCAATATGTGAATAGTTGGTCATTATAATGATTCAATGTAATTTTATAAGAAGTAGCTCTTTATTTTCTAAATACTTAAGGACCACACGCTTTTAATAAGTGTTAACAAATATACCAAGATTTCTGAGTTCAAAATGCTTTCATTTATTTAAACTCATTTTTGGCCTCATAATATTGTTTTTTTTTAAAGTTAGCATTTTTTGAATGTTTACTATGATCTTGCAATGTAATCTCAATTGATTATCAAAAGAAACTTGAGGTAACTACTATTATCCACATATTTTAGACAAGCAAATTGAAACTCCGTGAGGTAAAGTAACTTTCCTAAAGACACACAGGACTGAAATTGGAATTCAGACTCACACCTGTGTGGCATAAAGCCTTACTCGGTTTGACCTCTTTATAATGTTGCTATAAGGGAAGAATTGCGGCATAATGAAGCCAAGAATGATCTCTAGAATCGGCTTAACCAGAATTGAATTCTAGCTGTACTACTAGACTTTATAAAGGTGATGTTACTTCTCCAAGCCTCAATTTCCTCACCTGAAAAATGAGGCAATTGATACCTACCACAGGCATTTGTGATAGCATAGTGAGAGAAAGTAGGTAAAATGTTAGCACATCTTAGTTATTATTATTTCTGATCTAATAGGCAAGGAAAGAAGGAAAAATGAAATGAAGTGTCTTATTAGAAGCTAAATTGCTATTAGTGGAAGAATCAAGAAGAGCTTAAATTTGTGAAATTTATGATATTCCATATGCCATTTACTGAAATGGCAATTTCACATGGCAAACCATGTGACTTAATTGATCTTCTGGCCCAAGTTCTGTGCTCTATCTACTGGTATAGACTGGGCCATAGATGAACATTTGAGAGGTATAGTGTTGGCAGCTTTCAGTAGTCTTAGTATGAAAATCTGTCTTTTAGGATTCTCTAATTGTCAGGGTCAATAAGACTGAATTCAGGCACTTCTAATTTTCAATATCACTGCTAAATTTATCACCTTAAAACAATACACAGTTGTTATCTCACAATCTCTGCAGGCCAGGAGTTCAGGCACAACTTTGCTGGGAGATCATTTTAGGGTCTCTCAAGGGTGCAGTTAAGGTATCAGCAGAGTTGCCATCTCATCTGAGGCTGGACTGGGAAAGATCTGTTTCCTAGTCTGTGTAGGCTGTTGGCACAAATCAGTTCCTTGTGGTTGTAGGACTGAGAACTTCAGTTTCTTGATGATTGTTGGTGGAGATCACCCTCAGCTCCTAGAGGCTGCTCATAGCTTTTTGCCAAATAGGGTTTCTCAACATGGTGGCTTGCCTCTTCAAAGCCGGTAAGGGAGGCAGAGACTCCAGCAAAACGGGCCCTACAATCTTATGTAATTAATCACATAATCGCATCCATGAAGTCATGTATGTCCCAATATCTCAGCCATAAGTGGTTGGTTAGAAGCAAGTCACAGGTTCTACCCACACTCAAGGGGAAGAAATCACACAAGGGCCTAAGATCTTGGGCATCTTAAGAGTCTGTCCAGCACACAAGGGATGGAAATAGAACCCTATGGGGGAAAAATAGTGATGTGGTTGTAGCAAATAGTAGGAGGTATTAAAAAATAATCAGCCCGGGACTTCCCTCGTGGCACAGTGGTTAAGAATCCGCCTGCCAATGCAGGGGACACAGGTTCGAGCCCTGGTCCGGAAGGCTCCCACATGCCGCGGAGCAACTAAGCCCGTGCACAACTACTGAGCCTGCACTCTAGGTCCCGTGAGCCACAACTAATGAGCCTGCGTGCCACAACTACTGAAGCACACGCACCTGGAGCCCGTGCTCTGCAACAAGAGAAGCCACCGCAATGAGAAGCCCATGCACCGCAACGAAGAATAGCCCTGCTCACCACAACTAGAGAAAGCCCATGCACAGCAACGAAGACCCAATGCAGCCAAAAATAAATAAATAAAATAAAATAATTTTTAAAAAATCAGCCCACAGTTTACCATAGATTATCTACTTCTGTCATTGACCTGACAAACTGGTAAGTGAGGTGACAGATTCAAGCCAAGGGTTTGGAAGTCTTAAAGTTCTACACTTATTATTTGTGTACTTTGGATATGCTGTAACTCAATAAAATAGTTATGGAGTTTTACTCTTTGTTACAATTTCCCTTTAAGTAGGTATAATTTATTTCTTCTTATGAGTTGTATGCTGGCTGTGTAACCTAATTTTTATCACTATTAGAGTCCTGATTATTTTCCTTGTTGTTTTAAATAACAAAAGACATTCTAATTTAGTTCTTATTCAACCAAAATAAAGCAAATATCCTAATTTTAACATAGTACTACCCCCTAAAGAGACTGGAAAAGTCAAGCATGGTTGTTTCATCTTAATACTTGATCTCTTAAAACAAGCTGACAAAGAAGTGACATATTTCAGTTGAATTTATCAAATGTTTATTATTTTTTGCTACCATTACTTGGGGGTAATTATGGCTCAATAATTCAGTAAACATGTTCTGATGTAAACAACTGTGAAAATTGCATTTTTGAATGCTCCAACTGTGCCCACAACATAATCAGAAGCAGTAATTTATTACTCAGACTAATAATTAGAAGTAATTAACTACTAGACACAATTAGAAATAGTAATTTATTTCTTAACATAATGTAAAGAGCTGCTTTTTCAATGCGTGTTTGAATATTTAGCAACCAGTAATTACTTTTAGAGGAAAGAAAGAAATGTGACTGTTTAGTTAACAACCCTAGATGCCTGGCACATGTGTCAGTCTGGCACATTAACATGAAGGTTTGACAAGTCACTGGGTAGAATCCTGCTGAAAATGAGAGTTCTGTGACAAACTTGGAAAAAAATGATGTGAGGATTTCATATTTATTCAATCATTGAATGCATATTTACTATCTGCTAGGTGTTATGTCATCTGCGCTAAGCACTGGTGACATAAAAGTGAATGGGATAGACACAGCTTCCTCCCACACACACAAGAGGTCAAGGTAAATGTGGTATATAGCATGATAGGGAAGTATCGGATGCTAAGGGAATTTAGATTAGAAAAGGGTTTTTTGACCTGTTTTTAATACCTCACTAGAATTCTCTGATTGGCATGTAAACCATGATGTGAACTAGATGAAGAGGAGAAGAGTCTCTGGCACTAGCAAAAACACAGTTGAAACGCCCCTGAGATGGGAGTGAGCTGGGCACCTCCACAGAACTAAAGAAGGACCCTGACGGCTGAAGCAGAAGAACAGGGGAAAGAGTAAGCGCTGGCACGGTCCCCATATGCATGGCTATACCAGCGACCTTAACAAGTATGTCTTCACCTTAAGAACAACGCTAGAGCATTGAAGAGATCTAAGGTAGGCAATGGCACCGTAAGATCTGCCTTTTTAAAAGAGCTTTCTGGCAGCTATTCAAGATAGAATGAGGGAAGGCAAGAGGAGATTTGGGGAAGCCAAGGGGTATTTTAAGGAGCTGTTCAGCTGAAAGATACGCGGCAGCTTCAACTACAGTAACTGACGGAACGGAGAAATGTAGATTGATCCCTGAATATTTAGAAGTAAAACTGACAGTGCTTGATGATGGATGAAATAAAAATGGCGACAGAAAGAGAAGGGAGCTGACTGCTACAGCTGAGTGGTGGTGGGACCATAAACTGACCTAAGGAACACAAGGGTAGCATCAGGTTGCATTGTTGACTGATGATGCTTTTGGAGATGGGAGTTTGAGGTGCCCAAAGACATCACGGGGAGCTGTTGAGCAGGCAGAGTATATACCTACCCTTTTGGCGTTTGGACGACAGATCTCAGCCAGAGCTATGTGTTTTGGATTCTCATCAGCATATAGGAAGAGATTTACTTGAAAGAGATTTTAGATTAGGAAGAAAATACAAGCTAGAACTGAGCCTGGGGAAACTCCATCTACACAACTCCAGCAACTAGGCACTTGGCATCCCTCCCCACGTCTCCCCAGTTGTTTCTCAGGATCCTTAATGGTGACTCATATGTGTTGACATTTCTTCCCCTTCACTCTTTTTAATGATATTCCTCTGCCCACAGGTCTTTCAAGGGAGGCGACTCTGCTGGTACCACCTAATAAGAACTAAATCCTGCTTTTCTTCCTAGGGCCTTTTCTGGTTCTCAAAGCTGCAGACCCCCGAGGTAACCAGCAGTGCTGTGCTCTCCTCAGTCTTCAGTGTGTTCATCCATTCACACTAACCTCAATGCACAAATGAGAATGTCCCTCTCTGAAATTCTGCAGTGTGCATTCTTTCCGTCTGGAACACACTGCCTGCTCTCTACCTAAGAACCAGGCACAGTCCACACGGCAGGCATAGGGCAGATGCCATGCTAGTCTCTTCAGTAGCTCTTCTCTCATCTGTCCTAAAACCATCCGCTCGCTGGGCTTGCGCGCATAGACACCTGGCGGGGCGGCCGGATGGGGCGCTGAGGGCACGTTGATCAGGTCCTTGGATGAAACCAGTCTCTGCAACCCAGTTTTGTTTCAGCCACATAACCCTTCTGAAAAAAGTCAGTGATAGATAATACTCTGGTTTGGAGCCAATACCCAGGAAATCAATAGGCATTTCTATAGTGTTTGCAGTTTATAAAATCAACATACTTGATCTTTTTAATTTCCATAGCAATCCTATGAGGCAGATGTCATTATCCTCATGACGCAGATGAGGAAACCAAGGCTCAGAGAAGTTAAATGACTAGATTCATACAGCTAAGGTGGTGGAACAGTAATTGAAAACCGTATTTTATAACTCTAAATTTTGGATACTTGTGACACCAGGCTCAAGGCTGCTCAGGCTAGAAGAATCATAATTGTTAAAAGATTTCATAGGTCTATGTCATCACAACATGTGAAATCTGAACCATACATGATGGGATTGTCCAGGGCATGTGAGACTAAGAAAACTTTTGATCACATCTAGTTATAAAAAAGCTGCAAAATTCATTGGCAGAGTCTTCATTTCAGGAAGAAGAAATTAATTTAGGAGTATTGAGACATGATAAAGCATTATGAATTCAGAGACAAAAACAAGTGGAAAGCAAATTGTCTAGATCTCCATTTGTTTTTGCAGCATTAAGTAGAAAAATAATTGGAACTGTGTATGTGGTCCAACATAGGAAACAGAATCATCTTCAGTGCTTATTAAAATGCAGGTTCCTTGGCCTTTCTCCAGACCAACTGTCTCAGAATTTCTGGAGATGAGACCCAGTAATTTGCATTTTTAAAAGATGTTCAGTGATTCTTTTGTGCCCTCAAGTTAGAAAACTACTGAAATAGATCATTCAAGACTATTTACTGGCCCTATAGCAGAAAATGAGAACAGCAGCTGGGTACAGGACAAACTAAATTTTCTTAATATAATGATTTTCACAGTAAGTGTAAGCCTTAGAGCCCTTGGACAAGTTCTAATCAATAGAGGCAGGTGTTGTGGGAAAGAAAACTGAATTTGGCTGTGGAAATTTTAAGTTCCTACCTTGCCAGATCATACAGAAAAAATAACTTATATTCTGAGCCTCAGTTTCCTCACCTAAAAATGGCGAAATTAATCTCTGCCTTACAAGGCTATTTTAAGCATTAAATAGCATTCAGAGGGTGGGACTTTGAAGAAGGTAAAACTCTATGCGTAGAAAACCACGTGCCTTTTGTTTGATGTATGTTTTCATGAGTTCTCACCCATGCATCACCACTAGTAGGACCTCAACTATTTGTAAACGTCAAAATCAAGTCCATGACTGTGAGGTCTTGACAAGTTGAGTTCTCAATGCCCTGAGAGGCCAGTTTCCTATTTAATCTTGTTGCAAGAGATGGATGGCTGTAGGATATCAAGCTGACTGCTGCCAAGGAGAGGAAACAGGTAAGAGCCACGCAAACTTGTAGCCATCCCTACACTCTTTAGTTTCCCCATTATATTTTCTCCTGTGGGTTCCAAAGCTGGCACCATCACCATCCCCTCCCCCGCAAAAAACCCACAGATTATTCTCTGAAAAGCAAAAGTTATCTTTATGTATTTTCTGAATGAATGATATGCTAAGACATAGCTCTCATGAAGTGTTTTTTAATTATGTTACCCTGGAACATTTTATTGTTGAAATATTTACTGGACACCTAAACATACAATACAATGAGGTTGATTCTACTATAAGAACACCCCGAATTAAATGAAAAATATCATTACTTCATCTTAGCTTAGATTGGCTTTCACTTCCTTTTCCCCTACCCAGTGTTTCATCTTGTCCTCAAAGTACCTGTAGATGCATTCCATTTCTGTGGTCAGTCAGCAAGAATTTCCCCATGAGGAATCCTGCTTCTGAAAGTGGTTGAATTATTCTACCCCAAAATTCCCTTTATCCTCCTTCACTGTGTTCTCTTGGCACTGGAAAGGAATGAGTTTAATTCAGCTAGGAATGAGTTTTGCTACTTTCTTAGGGAGACAGGCTAAGCCATCCAGCATGTGCTTGTATGGATCTTCAGAAGCAAAGAGTCTTAGAAAACAGAAAAATGGATGAAAATGGGGAGAGAAAAGAAAAGAACTTGCTTGTACTGAGCACCTGCTACACAGAAAGCACTAGATTCCTTGCCTTGCTTAATTAAAACCCTGCTTCCCCCCCGACTCCCCACCATAAGCTTTATTGTTAATCTCTCCTAGCAGGTCCCCATCTTTGGCTGCACTTACAGTGGAAATTTTATTTTGTTGGAAAATCCATCCAAAGAATGGCAGGATGAAATTTTTAACGCAAACTGAACTTCCCCATAACAACCACTTATGCACTATCATTTATTGGTCCCCTTGGGCAAATATCACGTAATATATGCAGGAAGACCTGTTGCATAACACCTTTGTGGATACTTAAACTGCTGACTTTACTATGATGACTCTGACTCCACTCATAGTCAAACATAATGTTGAAAGGACTCTCACAGGTCATCTAATCCATTACCCGTTCCCCCACTTTAGAGATGAGATAATTGAAGGCAACCTAGCAAATAGGCAGCCCCCATAATCTTTTTATTTCTCTGCGCATCAGCAGGTACTTAAAAGGGTAGAGAAATTCCCAAAACCCACCCACCAAGGAGTGATTCAGTCTGATATTTCTAGGATTTCTGTTTAACCTTCTATTAAAACCTATTTTAATTGTTTATATTGATTTACCCACTTGTTTACATCGATTCTGGGGAACAGCCGATACCTTAGCCCTGAGCAGAATCGAGATACATCCAAATCATAACCCATGGGCAAAATTGGCATGTCCTGCCCCATAGCTGAAACCACAGCCATTTGAGCTTAGCCTCTAGGGGCAGGCCTTCCCAACATTATTGCCATCATTCTCATTCTTCAGGGCCATTGACAGATATCACTACACAGTGCTCAGGAGTAAAAAGAAAGCAAAGACGGGGCGGGGAGGGGTAATCCATGTTTCTACAGAGAGAAGTGGAGACCTGATGACACCTAGAGCCAACAATAGTATGGAACCAACCTCCTAATTCTTGGGTTAGAGAGTTTTATTTTCCAAAAGTTTTCTCATTGAAGGAAAGCAGAGTCACTTCCTGGCTAAACCAAAGGTCATTTTGTATCTGGGAGGAAAAGAAATCCACTGAGGCTATTTTGAAAGCACCTAGGGTTTTCCTTGGGAAGACATAACAAGGAATCTCACAGAAAACCCAAGACTTAAACAAACACAGATAGATCTCACAGGATTGGAGCTGGGAAGTTGGAAATTTCAGCTACTTTTTCTGTCTCACAGAGACCAGGTAGTGTTCCTGAACTGCTTTTCTCTGGCATCAACTCCTTTCTTTCTCAGCTGTCTTGTCTGATTGGGACACAGCCCAATACCTGAGACTCAACTCCACATCACTTCCAGGTGAGCACCTTTAATATTCTGACGCCTCTGTGTCTCTACATTCGCTTGTATAATGATTCACTGTGGGTTCTGTGTCTTTCTCTGGTTCCATCAGCAATGGCTGGGAATGGGTTATGAGGCACCCAAGGAAAACAATTTCAAGGGTTGTGTGTGAGCAGATCAAACTAGAAGGGGAAGTTGGCATGGCAAACTGATTGTCACCTTCAGCGTAACATTCAACTATGTAAGTGGATTTTATGAGATCAATTATTCATGGTTTCCTCTTCACCTCTTGCCTCTACTTCTCCTTTTCTTAAAATACCAGAGAATAAAAGAATCAGGGGATAAGCCAAAAGTAACATTTAGGATTCCACTAAGTAAACAGTAAGTTCATGACTCTGGAACAGAAGAAGTACATATGCTTCCTTTAACACACACACACACACACACACACAACACATCTATCCCATGTACTTAGCATACACAAACACATTGATAAATATTTAACAGGTATTCACTGAATGACAAATAAAAGAATGAATGAGTGAATGAACAAATAAAATGTGTATGTTTGTGTAGCTGTAAGTTCCTGTAACGGGTAGTATTACAAATTTCTGCAGAAATGTTTTGCCCACATGTGATTAACTTCTCTTCCCTTCCATTAGGGTAATATGGAGAAGCAACCTAGTGTAGAGATAAGGAGCATGGGCGCTGAAGATAGACTTCCTGGGTTGGATTAGTGTGACCTTGGACAATTAACTTCTTTGTGCCTCTGATTCTTCATCTTGAGGACAGGAATAAAAATAGTAGTATTAACCTCAGAGGGCTGGGGTAAGGATTAAAAGAGTTAATATACAAAAAGTTCTTGGAAGAGTTTCTGGCATAGTAGGTGCTGAATAAGAATTTATTACAAAAATATAATAATTTATTATTACAATAAGACAAGTGAGTTGTTTCCATAAATTTAACGTCATTCAACAAATATTTATTGGTATATGTACATCACAGATATGTGAACAATATATATGTACATATGTATACACATAAGTTACAGACATATATATATATATATATATATATATACACACACACTTATGTATACATGTGTGTATATCTACCTGTCTATATAGTATGACCTTATGGAATATAAGGATTAATCAGGGAATCCGGTGAGGGAGGTAACAGTATAAGAATAACCCAAGAGGTTGAATTGAAAAGAAAAATGCTCCATAAAAGTACCCATAAGATTATGAGAAATAAGAATAGGAGATAAACTCTGCCTGGAAATTATCTCATGTATTGCTCAGAAATTCCAGTGGTTAGGGGAAGTTTGCCAGTTTGTACAAGAACTGAGTCAAACCTGAACTGACAAGAGCCCACTCACAAAGAAGCAGGGATGCGAGGCAAAATAGGAGCAGTAAAGGCCTGCGTAAGGCTTGCGGGATGATTTGGAACCAAATCCTGACCTGAGAATCATAGGGCCTTGTCTAGGAGTTGAATTTGATCCAAAGAAAATAACGCATTCCTCTCCAATTAGCATCCTGAGCAGAGTTAATTTTGGCTGAGACTAGCCCAAAATGTGGCCAGGTCCTAAAATCAATGAATTGCACTTCCTGGCCAAGGATAGTAATTTGGCATTGCCCCTACCCAATGATCCATCTCTTACAACCTCCCACAGTCTTTCCTCACCCTGATCTGTTCAAATTCCAAGTGCAGCTATTAGCTGTCAAGAGACATATTGATCTGGGAGGTCATACTGTAGAGGAGCCCTGTCTTCTTTCCTGCATACAATATGAGGACATTGTCCCATGTCTCCTCCCATTTAACTGAATACTTTCTGCTTGTGTCCATGGACTCCAGGAGAAATTATCTTCCTTAGACTATTCTCACCCTGTAGGGTTTCTTTGTGGAGTTCAGGGGAGGGGTTTGTGTAACTAAAAACCTATTTCCAGTTGATTCTCAAGGTCATTTCAGGACTGCCACATCCTCATTTAGAATTGATCTGCCATGAGCATTCACTCTGAGCATCTCTGTCTCAATCTCTAAAGCTCTGTCAGGGTCTGAAAGAAGAAATCCCAGTGTGTTTAAGAGCTACATATTTTAAAATGTCTCTATCCCATTTAATAGAGTCAGAACCGAAAATGAGCTAGCTGGCCTGAGGGCTGGAGAAAAAGTTGTAAGGATTGTTACAAGGCCTGATTCAAAAACAAATATCATATAATGAAAACAGCATGGTTTCTAGAAATCAACACGCCCAGCTCTGCCAATTACCACCTGTGTGGCCCTAGATGTGTGGCTTAACAAATACCTGTCCCAAAGGACTAAAACGAAAATTCAGTTACACAGTGCTTGTAATTACCTAGCTCAGTGGGGCTCCCAAGTTTTCCTCTTCCTTCTTAGACTTCTTGTGATAAATGAAATATTCAGCAGAAACAAAGGACCTAGAAAAAGGAAGAATGGCTGTGATGTGACCCAGGCAAGTGTGGTAAATTTCCACTCATTATTCATTCAAAAATTCTTTACTGAGTTCCTACTTGGAGTGGTTTTCAGGCCCAGTATGGGATGTTGTAGGACATACAAAATTGAGAAATAGACATGGATTCTACCCTCAAGAAGCTTAAAATCTAATACGTGATAAAAGATGTATATGCAAAACATTAAGGTATAGGTCAGATCATAATCTGTAAGGTATGTCAGATTAGACCTAGAAGAGATACCAGTAATTACTTTGGGACTTCAGAATATAAGAGTTGGTATATAGTTGCTACAGATAAAGAAAGAACTGTGGGCTGGAAATAAAAACACACAGGTGTCTGACAAAGCACTTAAACTATCCTTGAAGGACTGAGTTAGGGTCACTGATAGGAAATTCCATCTAAAAGAAATGCATAATATCATAGCTAAACTTGCAGGTGTTGAGGACCTACCATGAATGGAGTGTTGTGCTAAATAAACACTTTTCAAGCATCTTCTCATTAATTCTCTCCCTGATACTGTAGGGAAGATACCATAGCTCCTATTCACATAAGAAGAAACCACCTCTGAAAGATTGAATGACCTGTTCATGGTCCCATGGAACTGCAGAGAGCTGTGAGCTGGAGCCCAACTTGTCTGACTCTGAAGAACCTGCTCTGAATCACTCTACTGCACACAGAGGGAAGGAAAGGCAGGATATGCAAGGCAAGCAGTGAGTAGCCCAACTTGGCTGGAGTTCAAAGTATTTAAACATACACAAGAAGAAGCACATAGGAAAAAGGAATGGGGAAAAACTTGAGAAAACCCCATATGTTAGCTTAAGAGTTTTGGCCTTTGTTTTGTATTTCAGAACTAATTCAGGAAAGTATACACCAGAAAGATAGATATGTTTTCCATTAAGGAAGGCTTTAATCACAAAGACAAAAATAAGAAAGAAAGAACAAGTAAGGGGTCTCTCTGGCAGGAACTCTCTCATAACAATAAATGGATCAATCAAGAGAGGCTGGTGGTCCAGTTGTTAAGACTCCATGCTCCCAGTGCAGAGGGCATGTTTTCGACACCTGCTCAGGGAACTTAGATCTCACATGCCACACGGTGCAGCCAAAAAAAAAAAAAAAAAAAAGATAGGCTAGGTGATGCTCCAATTACAAATAACCCCCAAGTATCAGTGGTTTAAAACAATATTCTTGCATGTCTACTGAGGGTCCACAAGAGAGCTCTTCCGTACATCACCTTACTCTAGGTCCTTGGCCATCAATGCCAATTCTGGCGGAGGGCAAGAGAGCTCTGGATGGTCTTGCAACTGTATTTAAAAGCTCCAGCCAGAAGTAACAGGCATCACTTGCATTCCAATTCATGGACCACCTGACCACAAGGGGATGTGACCCTAAGTTACGTGCAGAAATAGAAAAACCAGAATCCTGAACAAACGGCACTCATGGCTATGCCAGCAAACCTGAAGTCTGAAACTGCCCAGGGTTTTTTGAAGATCTCCTATGCTGTCTTCTCTAGAAATGAATAACTGAGGGGGTGCGACCAAATGTAACCTCACACCACCCGTTAGATTTGAATGAACATTGAGATTACTGTATAGTTTTCAGTATGGAAAATAGTGAAACAACACTTTAAAATGTCCAACTAGGAAACGAGAACTCAGAAGGGAAACCTTAAGTAGAAGGGGGAACCCTAGTCTTTCTGTGGGGCTATGGTCTTGTGTCAGGACATTGGGGCATCATAAAGATGCCCCTCACTGGGAAGAACTCAGCCAGGAGAAGGAAGGTAGAAAGCTCATCCAATTAAGTCCCATCTGTTTATTTTTGTTTTTATTTCCTTTACTCTAGGAGGTGGGTCAAAAGTCAGAAAGAGAACAACAAATACCGTATGCTGACGCATATATATGGAATCTAAAAAAAAAAAAAAAAAAGGTACTGATGAACCTAGTTGCAGGTCAAGAATAAAGAGGTAGACATAGGGCTTCCCTGGTGGCACAGTTGTTGGGAGTCTGCCTGCCAATGCAGGGGACACGGGTTCATGCCCCAGTCCAGGAAGATCCCACATGCCGCGGAGCGGCTGGGCCCGTGAGCCATGGCCGCTGAGCCTGCGCGTCTGGAGCCTGTGCTCCCCAACGGGAGAGGCCACAACAGTGAGAGGCCCGCGTACCGCAAAAAAAAAAAAAAGAGGTAGACATAGAAAATGGACTTGAGGACATGGGGTGGGAGGGCGAAGCTGGGCGAAGTGAGCGTAACATCGACATATATACACTACCGAATATAAAATAGTTGGCTGGTGGGAAGCAGCAGCATAGCACAGGGAGATCAGCTCGGTGCTTTGCGATGACCTAGAGGGGTGGGATAGGGAGGGAGGGAGGGAGACGCAAGAGGGAGGGGATCTGGGGACATGTGTATACATATGGCTGATTCACTTTGTTGTGCAACATCAACTAGCACAGTATTGTGTAGAAATTATACTCCAATAAAATCTACTAAAAAAAAATAGCTCATCCAAGATGCAGTCTGTAGGGGAGTCCATGTCATGTGGACGCAGGTTACAGTGTGTGTGTTTCCATCTTGCTGACCCTGTGCATTCAGCAGCGTGTTGAATGTTTCCGTGTGTCAGTTGGGCTCAGCTGAGTGGCTGTGTTCCTTGTTTGGCTGGCGGGTATTCATGTGATTGCATTTAGTTAGTGGATCAGCTCAGGGCTGGGCTCAGCTAGAGACCCTGGAATGGCTGGGTTCCTCTCCCTCACCCTCTCCATCACCCTCATGGCCTCTTCTTTTTTTTTAAAGAAGATGTTGGGGGTAGGAGTTTATTAATTTATTTATTTGTTTTTGCTGTGTTGGGTCTTCGTTTCTGTGCGAGGGCTTTCTCTAGTTGTGGCAAGCGGGGGCCACTCTTCATCGCGGTGCGTGGGCCTCTCACTATCGTGGCCTCTCTTGTTGAGGAGCACAGGCTCCAGACGCACAGGCTCAGTAGTTGTGGCTTGCCGGCCTAGTTGCTCCGCGGCATGTGGGATCCTCCTAGACCAGGGCTCGAACCCATGTCCTCTGCATTGGCAGGCGGATCCTTAACCACTGTGCCACCAGGGAAGCCCGACCTCTTCTTTTTGATGTGGTCCCTCCATGTGGCTTCCCCACATGATCTCTCCAGCAAGGTAAACAGATTTCTTACATGGTAGCTCATAGCTCCCAAGAAAGCAAAAGAAGGAGCTTCTAGGACTTTGTAAGACTTAGGACTAGAACTTGCATGACATCACTTCACTGCATTCTGTTTGCTAAAGGTAGTCACCAGGCTAGCACACATTCAAGGGAAAGAGACTAGTCAAAGACATGGATACAAGAAAGCATGGAGCAACAGTGGCTGTCAATGTAACAGACCATCACACTATGCTGAAGGTAGTAATCTTACATTTACAGCCATTCCACCTCTTAGAATTTACAATGCTTAGAAAATATAGAGATAAGTCTTAAGAAGAGACCCCCATGACTACCTTCTAAGAGAACTTTTCCCATATCTCTCATCCTGTACCATAAACATTCTACAAAAGTGAGAGAAATTAACTCATGGGCCCTCTCAGAAGACTAAGCTAGCTCTTCCCAGCCATATCCTTGGAAAAGAGCCGACAGCCAATCCACAGGAGAAATGAGAAGGATAATGCCTGGTCACTCAGTTTGGTAAACATTCTCAGAAACAAACTATCAAAATGTGTAATCCTGGTTTCATGCACTTAAGGATGGATCAGCTCTAATCCAAAGTGAAGGATAATGAGAAAAACAGTAGTGAGAATTCTGGAGTGGAAGGGAACACAACTTTCCTGCTTCCAGAGGGGCCAAATAATTCCCACCAGCCACATCCCAAGGAGAATAACAAAACCAGGATAAAGAAGGGAGAAGTGGGACTTCCCTAGCAGCGCAGTGGTTAAGAATCCGCCTGCCAATGCAGGGGACACAGGTTCAAGCCCTGATCCAGGACGATCCCACATGCCGCAGAGCAACTGAGCCCGTGTGCCACAACTACTGAGCCTGCACTCTAGAGCCCACGAGCCACAACTACTAAGCCTGCACTCCATAACTATTGATGCCCGCGTGCCTAGAGCCTGTGCTCTGCAACAAGAGAAGCCGCCACAGTGAGAAGCCCGAGTACTGCAATGACGAGTAGCCCCCGCTCACCGCAACTAGAGAAAGCCCACACGCAGCAACGAAGACCCAATGCAGCCAGTAAATAAATACATAAGCTTACATATATATAAAGAAAAAAGAAGGGAAAAGCCACCACCACCTTTATAGAAGGGATTTGAACTTGGACATGACAAAGCAGGGGGTAGAAACAGAGATGGTAGAAGTTAAGTTTATTTGATGATGTTGTTTTAAAATAAACCCAATTACATATTTTAGTGGATTGTCCTGATAGTCTCATTTTAGAAACTAGTTATCCCTTATCTTCAACCCATGAGATCTTAGTGGCGCTCTGCTTTCCTATCTGAAGAGTTAAGATGAAAAACTACTGTCAAGAGCTGAAAAGTAATAGAGTAACATAGGTTTCCAGGAGAGTCTGAAATTGAAAGAATCCTGCTGTGTTTTTAATCTTTCATTTCAGAATCAGGGAGATTAGGTGGATGGTCAGAAACTGGTTATTAGATGTATTAAAGTTCATCCAACTTCACAGCAATGTACATTGTAACTCTAATGTTTCCAGGAAGAGAGGGAGGAGCGTGCATCCTCACAGCCACATTTATCAGAGGTTTAGCAGACAACACAGGAGCCCTATCTGCTCTAAGTTGAGCACTCAAGCTTTGACAACAGGAACAAACATGGGGATTTTGTAAAACTTGTTGTGTCAGTTAGGGTCCCAACAGGAAACAGCATTCCACTCAAAAGGATTTAACTAAAGAGAATGTATGACCTTTGATGGAATTAAGAGAACCACCTAATGATGTGATGGGACTCAGAGACTAGCAATGGGTCATCACCACCCCTTCGGTTGAAGGGACAATGGGAGGAAATAGTGTTACCGGTGAGACCTGAAACCATGGGGAAGAAAATACCTGCAGAAACTCTAGTGTAGAAGGATGCAGTCATTCTCCAAACTGCAACACTGAAATAAGGGAGAGGTGAGGATATCAATAACCCAAACCTTCTCTCCTCAAACCCCTCAGACTCTCCAGTCTCCAAGTGGTGTATTTCATTGTCCAGGTCAAACCATAAGCCAGAGGACAATGGAACTCTTAATAGAGTCCAAAGAAATCAGTCCCCAGAAACACACAGAGCTGGGTGGAAACAGGAAAAAAATGAATTAGCCAAGTGGGGAGATAAGCATCAATGGAAAAAAAAAACAGCACAATTATAAAAAGTGGGAGGGGGTAGAGAGTAATCACCATGAGTCACAGCCACAGAGATAGGAGTATCATCAACTCTTTAAAACACTTAAAATTATATTTGAAGATTCACAGAGGAAAACACTGAAAATAATTTCATTCACGTCATATCACAGACTTTTACATATTGCGGAAGAAATTACGGGTGGAGTTTAAGAGTCATTGTGGAACACTACTTAAAAGGCAAAAGATGCTAACTAAAGGATCTAGCACCACCAAGCTGTGAAAATTTCACCTTCAGAAATAATTATTATGATCTTACGGTTAATTGAAACAAGTTGTACCTGTGAAATCCTATTCGTTCATAATAATAGTCCAGAGAGGAAATGAAACACTAAGTATAAAGAATTGCTGGTGTAAAACAAAAGAGGGATGACTACAGTAAGGAGTGTTTAACTTTTTAGGAAATTTGGAAGAGAGATATATATGAGGATTTTGTTTCTTCTTTTCAGTGAACATCTATTTATAAAGTTTCAATATGTGCTATTTCTTTCTTTGTAAGTGGAGAAAGCGAGTACAAAGAATGGGAGACAAACACTCCTAGGGATTATATACAGTACAAAGTACAAAGGTAGCTTAAAATGTGTTCCAAAATTCTAAATAAGACTCGTGTTCTTAAAGAGGAGAGTTAACTATGCAAACTCATTCCCTCATCTCCAAGGAAAAGAAACATCTGATGGCTAATTAAATAAAACAACACACACATTAGTAACATACATGTTTAATAAGACAAACAGATCAGGTTGACATATCATAAATCAATACTTGCTTTGCAGAGTTAATTCACGTACAGCACAGTCCTTGGCATCTAGAAGTTCGTCAGTGCCAGATCTTTTAAGTTTACTCTTTACATAAAATATAATATTTGTTTAAGAATAGCAACTCCAGCTGATTTCTATTTTATAAACACACTAAGAAAATTTTATGACTGTTTAAGACCCTTGTTCATGCTTATTAATGACTTGTACTTACCTAGAAGCACATAGCAATGAGTGGCAAAGTGTTTATTTGTTTGTTTGCGGTACGCGGGCCTCTCACTGTTGTGGCCTCTCCCGTGGCGGAGCACAGGCTCTGGACGCGCAGGCTCAGCGGCCATGGCTCACGGGCCCAGCCGCTCCGCGGCATGTGGGATCTTCCTGGACCGGGGCACGAACCCATGTCCCCTGCATCGGCAGGCGGACTCTCAACCACTGCGCCACCAGGGAAGCCCGCAAAGTGTTTTAATAAACTAAAAATCCCAAGAATGCAGCACAGTGCCCAGATCATAGCAAATATGCCATAGATGTTTGTTGAATGAAAGGGTATGACACTGAGTACCAGTAATATTAATAAAATCAATAAAAGCTAACATACGCTTTTAATACCTCCCAAAGGATTTTCTCAGACCTCTTAGCATTTTTTCCTTCCTTTTTAAATCTTTAGTTAAAAAGATTATTTCTGATTGAGAAGAGAGATGATAAAAGTATGAACTAAGCATCCCTCAGCCCCCTAACCTTACTGAGATGGTAGATCTTTTACAAGCATTCAGTGGTGAAAGTTGTCTTTCAAAGAACATCTGTGGAGCACCTACAATGTCCTGTGTTCTTCACTAAGCTCTGGGATGCAAGGATGGGTAAGATATAAGGCCTTTGGGGAGAGAACTTCTCAAGGTCAACAACATTGAATACCATGACTTCAAGGAGAACAGTAGAAGAGGCAAGACCTACAACAATAAGTGTATCCATACAAGGAATATCTAGGCGCCCTAAGAGCAGTACAGATTGAAAGCACTACAGGAACCCAGAGGAGGGTGAGGTTACATAAGCCAAAATACCTGAAACCAAATACCAAATATGTACTGTGCAGATGAACAGCTCATTTCAGTTCTGACACGGCTGTGTTTTGTGTTTACCATTTCAAGGCTACCATGAAATAGGTCAGCAAGAACAGATTCTATAACAGACCCTAATGAAAGTCTCAGACAATAGAAATCCTTCTTTGGTGTTTGACACTTGTCCCAGGGAAAGCCTGCCACATGTCAACTCTGACAGAACACAACAGCCAATGTTTAAACATTCCATCTCCTCAAGTTGTCTTTCCAAAATGCACCCAATTCATCTTGTGTGAGGTGAAAGACGTGGTCAGATTTCTGAGTGATGAAATCATTCAGAAGGAATCCAGCTACCACATGCAAGATATTGCTGTATTAATATTTGATTCAAGAGAATGTGGGACCGTTTATCAATAATTCAGTCATCATTTAATATCAGAGACATGGAGTGCGCCCAACTGTGGTATTAGTTTACACATTAGAGTGACTAAGATGTAACGTGTTATTGCCACTGTCACATTTCTTACGTTACAAGATGACAGCATGGCTTATGAGGACTGAAATGATGTGCGTATTCTGCCACCCAGATTCAGAAAACTGTTGGGAACAACTAAGCCAGCCCTACTGGAGGAGTTGTAAAAAGAAATGTAGATTAGGATTCTCTTTTAGTTTGGATTCTTCTAGAAGAATCAGTCCCTGAGATGGGGATTCAAATGCAAGTCACGTGCAAGTAGAAGGTGAAGGAAATACTAGCAGGGGAGTGGATGAGACAAGAGAGAGAAGGTGGCCAAGTGGGAGTACGGTGTCCGAATGTCTAGACTTCAATGCCATTGGGTCACTCTGACAGTCAGTGCAAAATATGCCCAAGGGATGAGGAAGCTAGGGTGTTTATACTACAGTCCCCATTAGTGATTGGTTGAAAGCTGCCCCTAGTAGCACTAGGGGCAGCTTTCAATCCACCCACAGGGAGGAAAAACATGCCTCAGAGAGAAAGTTCTCAAGCACAGGGATGGAGGGGTTGGCAGTTGGAAATAGGGGATATGGCAGGGCACTGGTGGGATCTGTCACCGTGTCACAACAACTGGCTCCTCGTCTTGTCCCCCTCACCCTAATAGACAGAAGGGGAGAGAACCAATATTAAGTACCCACTACATTATACACACATTGCACGTCGTAACATCTAATCCCTAAATAAAGGCATACACTTTTTCCAAGGGAATGAACTAGATGTCAGAAGAATAGGGGACTTACCCAAGCTAGCCCAGCCCCAGGAAGTAAGAGGACAGAGACTCAATCCTCTCCAACCTCTAAGCTGACACCTTTCCAATGAAGGGCATGCAAATTCCCCTGTGCAGCCCCATCAGGCAATGCTAAGTCACTTAGATGCGATCTGCACACCTAGATTTTGACTGGTGGTTGCCAAACAGCTCCAGTCTTGACTTTGTTTTCCCCCTGCCTAGAATGCCTTCCTCCTTTTACACCTGCTTATTGAAGTTGGGCTGCTGGTGAGTCGAAAGTCAGCCTTTAAAGAAGACAAGGGCTTATTAGATAAGCAGAGCGAAGCATAAAGAGACATCCCACATGGAAGAACAGAATGAAAGTGGTGCTGATACTTCTAATGAGCTTAAGTAATTCTCACGCACACCAGAGTTTGACGGCAACATCCATAAGCAAAAGCCGAGAGGTGAGGATGTGCGTGAGATGCTGAGGAAAAACAGGGTGATTCTTTGCCTGTAGCTCTGGAGGAAGAGTCCTGTGGGTACGCAGACACGAGCACTAGATGACCTTTGAAAGCCACGCTATTGACTCTGGTCTCCTTCCAGGGACATAAAAACACTCTTGTGGGTTTCTGAGCAGGGAAAGTGTCATACACAAAGTAATCAAGAAGATTAATCTGGCAGCCATAAACCAAATGGGTTAGAAAAGGGAGGATTGGAACTGGAATGCAGTCACAAAATATAAGGAGCTTTTAGAAATGTCCCTTGGATCCCCAGGGTTCACATTGTTCCTTATTCATTTTTTGCTTTTCTAGCCTACATTAAGGACAAGCCAAGCTAGCTTTGCTCAAATCCTGAGCTGGGTTTCAAGAACTTACTCTTGAGAAAGGACACTCAGAAAATTCCTTCTCCTGGCTTTGTGGAGTATAAAAATCTAACTAGTCTCATTTCCCTCACTTTTCACTCATCCTTCTGGTTCATAAGAGACTTTCAAGAAGTATTTTCTCCTTGTGATCGAAAGTGGATATTTTTTCATCTCTATTGTGCTAAGCTTTTAAGTCAGAGCTAAAAAGTTCTGGTGTCTGGAGAGCCAAGATGCTAAATGTGGAAACCCATTATTTCATCTTGCCAGGTGAGTCTCAAAACTTTCTCAGGTATAGTGGCCCATGAAGCATGCCTGAGATGCTAATGCACACACATGCACGCAAAGCCCTGGCTTCTGCCTCTGTCAACACCCTGATGACACGTCAGTCCTGCCCTTTATCCAAATAAGGGGTTTGGTTCTCAGTCCTAAGGGCCATTAGGAAGACAATTCAACAAATGTAAAAGAACAGGACCGTGGGGGCTTCCCTGGTGGCGCAGTGGTTGAGAATCTGCCTGCCGATGCAGGGGACACGGGTTCGTGTCCCTGTCCGGGAAGATCCCACGTGCTGCGGAGTGGCTGGGCCCGTGAGCCATGGCCGCTGAGCCTGTGCGTCCGGAGCCTGTGCTCCGCAATGGGAGAGGCCACAACAGTGAGAGCCCCGTGTATCGCAAAAAAAAAAAAAAAAAAAGAACAGGACTGTGTTGTTAGACTGGGCCTTTCTAGACTTTTAATAAAACTCTGATTTGAAATCCCGTATCCACTTGGATGCAAATCAATAGGGCAACTTCCAGGAGGCAGTATTACCCTCTCACTACTGATGGAAGTCCAGCTTTCTGCTAACTAGTGATTGGAAGAGCTGTTTATTGCAAGGAGAAAGTGACTATCAAATAAAGACTAAAAATCATTTTGAGTGGCAATTTTCCAATTTAAGTAAAACTGAAAAAAAAAAAAAAAAAAGACCTAAACTGAGACTGGAGAAGTCCCTGGTGTCAGGGAAATTAGATCAAAATTGTTGGGAATTTTCAAGGCGCACTTAACCCTCTCTTCCTCAACCGATTCTGAACAAATTCAAAAGTAAGCTCGTGAGAAGCAGTTGCAGGATTAAAATATCACCGTTTCCATCCTACCACATGTGTCACCTCATCATCAAGATCCTGGATTTAAGTTCTCTTTCTTGTATGCACAATAGAAATCAACAATGGTGTAGAAACAAGAGAAGGACTTAATAGAACCTTGTGATTGAAATTGTCATTTCCATTGTTGGTGAGTGTGAATGGTGGAAATGTACATCCACGTGGTCTGGAAGAGTGAGAAATATCTCAAGTGAGACCCTATAACCAGACCAAATCCCAAGGCAGAAGACAGGAAGTGCAAGGGGTTCTAGTGAAAAGTGACCCCTCCAGAGGGCGCGAGTGGCTGACGCAGGCTTCTGAAGGACACGGAAAGGGCTCAAACTGAGTGGATAGCAGAGGATGCAGATGTATTTCAAGCTTGCTTACCCCTGCCCTTTCATTCACTCAGCCTTCAGCAGTGATTTTGCCTAAATAAGCAAGTCCAGAAGATTTAAAAAACAAAAGCATTTTGGTGCGTCTATTTTAAGGATAGACCCGTTTCCGGTCCATTGTTACATGCAACTGATGCACAGCAAGGATGGATTTGTTACTAGACTTTTCTTTACAGCCTATAAATGTGTGTGGCTAATCCTATAACCACCTGCGGTTGTACAGATGGAAATAGCTCCAGCTGGAACTTGCACCAAGACCAGAAGATGCTTGGCCGTGGCAATTATAGATTCTGATGGCCAAGGACTGGAATGGCTTGGCCTATTTTCCCTTTTCGGGTTCCAAACTACAGCGCAGGTGGACAGAGGTTGCCCATGCCTTAAAATATTTCTGCAAGGGTGAGGCTGGCAGGCATGACTGACCTATTTCAGTTCTGGAGAAATGGTTCAGCTCTTTATGATTCAGTATTTCTTTGGATGTGACCAAAGGAAATGAATTTATTTGATTTACTTATTATTGATTTTCTTCCATTTTACTGAGCTCTGAAAAATATTAAAAGATAATTATTAAAAATAGGGAATCAGATGTAGGCAGTCAAAAGGTCAAACTTCTGGTTATAAGATAAATAAGTACTAGGGATATAACGTACAACATGATTAATATAACTAACACGGCTGTATGTTATATATGAAGGTCGTTAAGGGTGTATATCCTGAGTTCTCATCACAAGGAGAAAAGTTTTTTTTCTTTTCTTTTACATCTATATGAGATGATGGAAGTTCACTAAACTTATTGTGGCAATCATTTCATGATGTGTGTAAGTCAAATCATTGTGCTGTACACCTTAAACTTGTACAGTGCTGTATGTCAATTCTATTTCAATAAAACTGGAAAGAAAAAAAGAGCGCAATTTTTTTAAAAAGGCAATTATTAAAAATAGGTGTGCCGTGTATTAGTTATGTCAATAATAACGGCTAATAGACTTGCACTCTTTTGAGAGAGGAGGGAATGAACTCACACGCACCCTTGGCCAGGAACAACCTAGAATTCAGTCCAGACACTGAGTCTATTCAGAGGTTTTCCACCACATCCCAGAGCTCTCTGCCCGTCAAAAGCTTGCTCTCGGCACCTAGGAAATTTCATAGTTCATTAATGTTGGAGAATGTTACCTGGATTATTTTATGAAGTTGTGGCTGTTAGGAGCAATAATACATATGGGGACTACAAGTTTCATGTGATGCAAAACTTATGAAAATCTGAATGCCATTGCAAGACCAGATTTTTCCTGTTTTGAAGGAGGGTCTTCTCCTTACACATCTACAAAGCAGACCAGAATAATAACCTCCATCAGGTCTGGCTGTGAAAGACAATGAAGGTGTTAATTTTGTGTGAACCTAAGGTCTGTGTGCTTCTTTTGAGATCTTGAAAGCATCTTGTGGCCTATTGCCTCTCTTTGAAATGGTTATTCCAACACAGAGCACACCGTTTTCTGAACACCATTAGGCAGTTTTGAAAACATGATGAGGCCAGACATCTGCTCATGCCATCCTCGTTATGTGAAGATGGAGAATATTCTGCCCTGAACACCCTTGGCAAGCCGATCCTAGGAGAAATGTATGGTTTATCATTCAGGGTACATTTAAGTTTTACCAATCACATTCACTTCAGGCTTAGCTATTATTCTCCATCACATTCCTTGGGGAAAAAAGGAGACATTATTCCTATTAACATTATTATTATAGGATTATAATTCCCATCGATAAGATAAGAAGTGCAAAGTCCCTAAAATTCACTTTATTTATCCAAGTTTCCAAAGCAACTGTTTAATTAATTGAACAATAAGGCCATTAGACTGAGGTGGCCCTAATGCTGAGGTAGCTCTAGGTAAGCAAACCAAAACCTAAACCTATAAATGCCTCAAGGTTACAAATCAAAGAGCTTAGGACAGCCAATCGCAAACAGCCAACTAGGCTTTAAGCTACAGCCAATCAGATAAATTCCTTTCTTCGCTTCCGCACTTTATGTAAGTCTTTCCCCTGAATCAGGTCATGAAGGGCTCGTAACCACTTCTGCTTTGCCACTGCCCTGTTCAAATTGATTGTTGCTCACATAACCTTTTTTTCCTAACGTTTTTCCCCCAGAGATAACTGACATAGAGCACTGTATAAATGTAAGGTATATAACATAATAATTTGAGTTACATTTATTGTGACATGGTCACCGCAATAAATTTCGTTAGCATCCATCATCTCATATAGGTTCCAAAAAAAAGAAGAGATGTTTTTTCCTTGTGATGAAAGCTCTTAGGAGCTACTCTCTTAACAACTTTCGAATAAAGCATACAGCAGTTTTAAGTACAGTCATCGTGTTGTGCATTACATCCCTATTACTTATTTATCTTATAACTGGAAGTTTGCACTCAAACTCTTAAAATTTTTACTATGCCTCAGTTTATCTTTTAACATGAGTTAGAAGCAAAATTGGAATTTCAAGACTCAGAACTACCATTCTGTTTAAATCAAGCTGACAGAAGTATATTAAACTGCTACTACAGGTCTAATGGTAGGGTAAACATTGAGAAATATATTTTTAAAAATAATGAAATTGGGACTTCCCTGGTGGCGCAGTGGTTGAGAATCTGCCTGCCAATGCAGGGGACACAGATTCGAGCCCTGGTCTGGGAAGATCCCACATGCCACGGAGCAACTAGGCCCGTGAGCCACGACTACTGAGCCTGCGCGTCTGGAGCCTGTGCTCCGCAACAAGAGAGGCCGCGACAGTGAGAGGCCCGTGCACCGTGATGAAGAGTGGCCCCCACTCGCCACAACTAGAGAAAGCCTTCGCACAGAAACGAAGACCCAACACGGCCAAAAATAAAAATTAATTAATTCATTCATTTTTTTTAAACATAATAAAGAAATTGGCCTCTATCCTTGACACAAGTTCCAAAATGGATTAAAAAATGGATTAAAGACCTAAATGTAAGGCCAGACACCATCAAACTCTTAGCGGAAAACATAGGCAGAACACTCTATGACATAAATCACAGCAAGATCCTTTTTGACCCACGTCCTAGAGAAAGGGAAATAAAAACAAAAATAAACAAATGGGACCTAATGAAACTTAAAAGGTTTTGCACAGCAAAGGAAACCATAAACAAGACGAAAAGACAACCCTCAGAATGGGAGAAGATATTTGCAAATGAAGCAACTGACAAAGGATTAATCTCCAAGATATACAAGCAGCTCATGCAGCTGGATATCAAAAAAACAAACAATCCAGTCCAAAAATGGGCAGAAGACCTAAATAGACATTTCTCCAAAGAAGATATACAGATTGCCAACAAACACATGAAGGGATGCTCAACATCACTAATCATCAGAGAAATGCAAACCAAAACTACAATGAGGTATCAATTCATACCAGTCAGAATGTCCATCATCAAAAAATCTACAAACAATAAATGCTGGAGAGGGTGTGGAGAAAAGGGAACCCTCTTGCACTGTTGGTGGGAATGTAAATTGATACAGCCACTATGGAGAACGGTATGGAGGTTCCTTAAAACACTAAAAATAGAGCTACCATATGACCCAGCAATCCCACTACTGGGCATATACCCTCAGAAAACCATAAAAGAGTCATGTACCACAATGTTCGTTACAGCTCTATTTACAGTAGCCAGGACATGGAATCGACCTAAGTGTCCATTAACAGATGAATGGATAAAGAAAATGTGGCACATATATACAATGGAATATTACTCAGCTATAAAAAGAAATGAAATTGAGTTATTTGTAGTGAGGTGGGTGGACCTAGAGTCTGTCATACAAAATGAAGTAAGTCAGGAAGAGAAAAACAAATACCATATGCTAACACATATATATGGAATGTAAAAAAAAAAAAAGTTTCTTATGAGCCTAGGGGCAGGACAGCAATTAAGACAGTCAGAGAGAATGGACTTGAGGACACGGGGACTGGGAAGGCTAATCTGGGATGAAGTGTGAGAGTGTCACGGACATATATACACTACCAAATGTAAGATAGATAGCAAGAGGGAAGCAGCCACATAGAACAGGGAGATCAGCTCGGTCCTTTGTGTCCATCTAGAGGGGTGGGATAAGCAGGTTGGGAGGAGGGAGGGAGGGAGGAGATATGGGGATATATGTATATGTATAGTGATTCACTTTGTTATACAGCAGAAACTAACAAGCCATTGTAAAGCCATTATACTCCAATAAAGATGTTTAAAAAAAAAAAGATTCTTGACTTAATCACATCTACAAAGACCCATTTTTTTGCCATATATGATAACATTCACAGGTTCCAGTGATTAGGACATAAATATCATTTGGAGGACTATTTTTCAGCCTATCACACTACACAATTTCAAATTTTACTCTAAAGCTACAATAATCAAGACAGTGTGACACTGATATAAGGATAGACTTAGAGACTAAGGAACAGAATAGAGTCCAGAAATTCACCATACATTCGAGTTCAACTGATTTTAACAATGTCTCCAAGACAATTAAATGGTGAAGGATAATCTTTCAACAAATGGTGTTTGGAATAACTGGATATCCATAAGAAATAAAAGAATAAAAACCCTAAGACCTTTATCTCATGCATAAGCAAAAATTAACTTAAAAAATGGATAATAGACCTAAATGCTAAAATTATAAAACTTCCTGGGCTGAGTCTTCCTGGGAACACTGCCAGGATGTCAGTGCTTTTTTCACCTAAATTAAAGGGGCTTTCCTAAAGGACACAGACAGTCTAGAAAAAAAACTGCTGAGAAGCATAACCACAGAAGACACGTGGAGTGCCTCTACTGCAGATTCCAGCAACCCTAAAGAGGTGAGATTTGTCGCAGAGTGAAACAGGGAGATGTAGAGTGCATTTAGGGGAAAAAGGGGAAAAGGTTAAAATGTAGGGCGGTTTTGGAGGGTCAAACAGAAGTCTAAAGGGGTAAGAAGAATTCACACTTATTTTATCTGACTTAACGCTTTACATATGACAGGTCACTTATCTTCCCAACAGCACTTTGAAGCAGTTACCACAACTGACGTTTTACAGATGAGGGAACTGAAGCCCGTAAATGATTTGTGCAAGGTCATACATCTGGTAAATAGAACCAGAATTCAAATCTAAGTGTACCTGATTCTACTACTGCCTACCTTTCAGAAAGTTGTGTTTAAAAGTACTAATTCCCATAAAATAGGGAACAGAGGGCTTGGTACCTCATAAGTATGACATTTACCCCGTTTGCTCAAGACTCCAATACATAACACCTGAGGAGGCCAAGCCACCCAGCAGCTAAGCCTCACTGCTCACCATGTGCAAATTCAGGCTGTAAATGCTGCTACCCGAGGAACACAGGACAGAGAAGCTACCTGGGGGGAAATGAAGTATGCCTGCTTATGAGAATTTGCAGCCAGGACGACAAAGCCCTTCCAGTAGAATACCTGGACCCTGGGGACATTGCAGAGGGGTCCCTTGAAGTTGCTACAAAGAACATTAAAGAGGACAGATAGACAGAGAAAGCAGATCAAAACACAAAGGACAGGAGGAAAGGAACAAATCACTGAGCTAGAGAACAGTTGACAGCCCCTGGCGTAAATAAGTTGTAAGATTTCGCCTAATTCTTTTGCAAACCTGTATGCATTTCTGTTAAAAACCAAATGGGCACTAATTAAGATAGCAATAGAAATAAGTGCATGACCTGCTGAGGATAAAACAGGGATGAGCTGAGTGCCTCTGCCTGGAGAGACTGAAGGATTAGACAGCTGGCGGCTGGTGGTTACTTATCAACCTCCAAAACTAGTACTAAGAAACGTTTATGTGATAATAATAACAGCTAATGTCCACCGAACACTTGCTATGTGCTCTGCCTGGGTTATTTATTTATTATTCACAATCTTATGAGAGCCCACAATTATCCTTACTTAACCATGAGGAAACTGAAACCAAAAGGGTTAGCAGGTATTGAATTTAAAATTAGAATTGGTTCCATTCAATCTTAAAAATGAAGCCATTTATTATAGCTGTGTGTACATCCTCTCTCTCCCAGAAGTAGTCTAATAACACATCTTTCCACTCCTCTCCTCCCAAAAAACCTGGCAGTAGTCGGCATTTCCTTAGGGATCTGCTTTTAGAATATTCCAATTTCACTCTTGCAAAGTACATTAGTCACTATGGAAACAGTTAATTCATTGATAATAGTGGAGATCTTTTATTAATAAGGATACAACAGCATATGTGACCCGTAATTAGCAGCTCTCCATAGAAAGGCATCTCAGAAAAAATGTATAGCATGATAGGATTTTGGCCTTACTACAATCTGCTGCAGGATGTAAATACAGGGCAACCACTCTTGGTGAGTCCATTTGGTAAATCTTCTGAGGATTGTTAAGTACTGGTCTCCCCAGACCTCATTTCCCAAACCTGCCACTTGCACAGAGGCAGCGAGCTGCCTGCTGAGCACAAAGTGGTCTCCATCCTCCCCACTCCCTCCTCTCAGAGGGCTTTCAAGTGACTTGGGAGATGACCAAACAGTTATTGGGCCTAATTAGCTCCCCTGCCAACTGGAGCACTCCCTCCCACACCCCACGGCCTTCCACACAAAAGCTGCAAATTGCTTTCCAACCTTTGAAGCCATCCCAGGAAAGCACTAAAGAAGAGCTTCCTAGCTGTGTCTTTACTGGTAGGCACCCTCTGATCAAAAGCCTGGGCAAAGAGCAAGAGAACCAGCCCCTGACGGACAGTGGCTTCAGAGAAGCGCTGATGCCCGGAGCTAATCAGGGCCAGCAGGGGAAGGAGCAGGGCCTGAGTGTAAAAGCCCAGCTTCTGATGCCTGCTGTGTGGATCTGGCCATTCAGACAAAAGTCAAAGCTCTCCCCCTCCCCCTCATTCTCTTTTTCCTTCCCTGGGCAGTGCTGGCCTGGCTACCATGCTCAGAGGGCAGCAAAATCAGGACAAAAAAGCTTTCTGCTTCTGAATCACTCCTTCACTTCCTTGTCTGCAGCCCCTCTGTGTTCAGACAGGCTGCATCCGAATTCTGGCTCCAACACCGACTAGCAGCAGTGTGACTTTGGACTGGTTCCTTGATTCTCCAGGCCTCAGTTTCCTTGTCAGACTGCCTGGTTTGCATTCCAGCACCATCACTTAATAGCTGGAGAGCTTGGGGAAGCTACTTCTTTCTGTACCTTGCTTCTCACACATCAAACGAGGATAATAACAGCACCTGTCTCAGAGGCAGGAGCTGGAACCCGCGGGGGCTACCGGTGAGTCTGCAAGCACAGTGGGAGGGGCGGGATGGTGGGAGCCGGAGCCATGAAGGAGACGTAGCCACTGCTGGTGGCATCCCTCTTTGGTCTAACCAGCATCCAGTAAGCCAAAGAGCCTGGGAAGCACCGTTTGCAAAGGTCCATCCTCTGGGGTGCAGGGCAGCACAGGAAGGATGAATCTGAAGGCGAAAAGGCACAGAACTGTATGCTGCATAGGACCCAAAGGTTTGTCTGCGGGGCTAAATGAGATAAGCCATGCAAAGCCCCTAGCACAGGGACTGGCACCTTACAGGTGATCGATAAGTGTTATGTGGCAGTGAGCAGTTATAATGGTTAATTTCGTGTGTCAGCTTGACACGGAGTGCCCAGATTAAACGGTATTTCTGGGCACATCTGTGAGGATGTTTCCAGAAGATACTAGCCCTTGAATCAGTGGTCTCAGTAAAGCAGATGGCTCTCCCCAGCGTGGGTGGGCATCATCTGATCCTTTGAGGGCCTGAAATAGAACAAAAGCGTGTCAACTGAAAAAAAAAAAGTGCACAAAGTGAGAGTTGTGAGTTAAGTTTTATTTGGGGACTATAGCCTGGGAGACAGACTCTCAGAGAGCTCTGAGGAACTGCTCCAAAGAGGGAAGGGGGGACGTCAGCGTACGTATGATTTTAGTGAAGGGGGGACATGCAGTCATGCACATATTTTGGGAGAAGGTTGCTGCTAGTCATGAGGAGTGGATGTCACTGTTAATGATTTTAATGCTCTTCTAGATATGAGGAGATACAAGAAATTGGGCTCATAAAATCTCCTGAAAATATCTAACTATCTGAAGGACTGTTCTACCAGTTTTCCCCAGAGCACAGAGTGCTTCGTTCCTGATCTCCACCCTGAGCTCCTTTCAGGGTGTGTGGAAGGCCAGTGACTGCAGTAGCTGGTGACCTAATCCTTATAGAGGCAGGTGGTGAGAAACAATTTTTAGTTGGCAAGGGAGAGGAAGACGTTTCCACCCCTTTCTTCCTGCCTCACTGCTTGGGCTGGTTCATCTCATCTCATCTTTTTTCACCCTCAGCCTGGGATTTACACATCAGCTCCCCTGATTAGCAGGCCTTCAGACTTGGACTAAGTTATACCAAGCACTTTCCTGTGTCTCAGCCTCCGTTAATGCATGAGCCTGTTCCTCATATAAATCTCTTTTAATATGTATCCCATTGGTTCAGTTTCTCTGGAGAATCTTGACTAATAGAGCGGTCATAGCATTCATAGTTGTAGGGGTGACAGAACTATGCAGACAGCTAATCCCCATGGCCATGGATGAGTCCCTGTCTGGCCTGATCAACATTGTCAATCACTGTAATGCTGCCCCCCTGATTCCAGAGTGCAGAACCCCCTTCCCTAGTTCCAGCTGCAACCCAGCAACACACAAACCCAGAACATCCCTTTCTCTGCCTTTTTTCCTCTCTTGTTCCCAAAGCCCAGACTATTAATGAAAAGTGTCACAGAAATATGCCAGCCAGTTTGATATCAGAATGCAGCCCACAATTGCTGCTATCATCTTGTGTTGCTGGAGCACTCTCCTCACCACGGCCCCTCTCAGAAGTTCAACCCTGCTTCTCCTTTACTGAATCAGGACCACAAAAAATGTATCTCCCAGAACTCAGCTATATGGTGCAGGACAGTGGTTAACAGTATAGACTGGGGAAGTAAGTCTGAGACCTGGCTGTCCACAGACTTGCTATGTGACAATGAACAGATCACATAATCTTGCTGAGCCTCAGTTTTCCCATCTGTGAAATGGGTGGTTCTGACAATTAAAAGAGAGAACCCATAGAAAGCAATTAGCACAGTAACTCACACATTATGTGCTTAAGTAATGTTAGTTATTATTTCCTATTATTGTATCTCTGCTCCCTTAGCTGTCTTGTCTTCTTTTATGCCTCTCTTAGGAGAAAATGTGTCCCTCCATCTTTACAAGTATAAATTCACTTCCTCTTCTCTAGTAACCTTTTTGGATTTCTATCAATTATCTCTGCTTCTTTTCAGTCTTAGTATTCACTCTTTTCCTTCTGCATTCAAGTGATTCTCTCCATATTTGTACATAATTGACTCGAAAAATATACAAATCACAAGAAAATCTTCTTCCTTACTAATAAAGAAACAAATGTTAAAATCATTCCAAACATCTACCTTATATGTACCAAAATAATAAAAACAACTCTATTCATTCACTCTTTTCTTCAACTGGCCAAACACCATGAGGAGAAATAAGTTTGGTTTTTGCCCTATAAAGTGGCACAATCCTTGCAGAAAGCAATTGGATAAGTGGCGACAGGAGTCATACAAATGTTTATACTCTGATCCAGGAATATCAATTTGGAAAATGTATCCCAAGAAATTAATGCTAAAGGAAAAATGAGTTCTGCAGAGATGTTTATTAGCTGCCCTAAATATTACCACTTGAAACTAGAAACAGCTATTCCTAGATTGACTAACCTGCTCAAATACTGCACATACTGGGAGAGGATGTGGTCCTGAGATGGCAATTAGGATGGAAAGAAGAAGAAAAGTACTGTGCGTCCATTGTTACCATAACTGCTTCCAAGAACTCTATACAGACCTGAAATGGACCACAGGTTGATGTAAGGAAAAGGAAGTTAGAATCAGCTATAAAAATAGCAAAAATAAAAACTTTGTCTCTTAAAGCCACAAAATGAAAATAGGCAGCAGAATTTGAAAATAATTCATGCTGCAGATGGCAAAGTGTTCTTTGCTCTTATGTCATTCAGCTTGATAGAAAATTATTGTCATCTTATCAGGTGGCAAACTAAGAAACAGTGGCAAAATACAATGTCCCTGCTATCAAAATCTCAGAATCTAGACAGCTCCTCACCAGAAAATTGCTCTATTAGGAAAGAGGAAAGGATGGATTGCTCTGAAAACACCAAGATGACTGGGACCAGGAAAATGTTTTCCAGAGGAGGCATCACCTGAGCTAAGAGGAGAACTTAATCCAAGCAGAAAGTGGGTGGGAAAGGAAATTTCAGGCAGAGAGAACAGCACTGAAAGGTAGATAATTTATATAAAAGAGAGTGGAGCCTTCCAGAAACTGCAGGTTGTGCAATATAGCTGGATCATGGCATCCTGGAAGGCAGGTGGAGATAAGGCCACCAAAGTAAGCAAGAACCAGATCAAGAAGGACCAACATGTTGTCAACTGTGAACTCCACACAGAAGGTTCTGGAAAGTCCTGAAAGACTTGAAGAGGAAAAGTTATATAATGACAACTATTGCAAATAAGATGAGGAGTTACTGATGTCTAGGTGACTGGTTAATGTGAATAGTTTAATAGAGTGAATTTATACTCAAGGAGAAAAAGTCAATCTATTCTAAAAGAAGAATAATTTCCTTCCCCTCTGCCTACTAATATTCTTAAGCCATGTATCTTTTATCTTAAAACAAGAAAAACACATTTATTCAACCATGCTGCCTACTTTAACTGCTGTGGCCCAGTTTTTTGGATATGTGGCTGATACTTCCTACTTCTACACTTCCATTTATTTTTTGAGTTTCAAAAATTTATTACTCAACAACTATGTTATATGATAACATGTAGTCAAATCCATTTTGTAAAGAAACTATCACAGTTATACCTGTACTTTTATAATATCCAGTTACAAAATATAAAATAAGCAGAAAAAGATTTTGACAAAATTCAATATCCATCCATGATAAAAACTCTCAAAAAAGTTGGTATAGAGGGAACATATCTCAACATAATAAAGGCCATTTATGACAAACCCCCAGCTAACATCATATTCTATGGAGAAAAGCTGAAAAGAATTTCCTCTAAGATAAGGAACAAGACAAGGATGCCTACTCTTGCCACTTTTATTCAACCTAATACTGGAAGTCCTAACCACAGCAGTCAGATTAGAAAAAGGAATAAAAAGCATCCAAATTGGAAGTGAGTAGTAAAACAGTCACTATTTGTAGACTGCATGATCCTGTATATAGAAAACCCTAAAGACTTCACCAAAAAACTATAAGGATTAATAAACAAAGTCAATGAAGTTGCAAGATACAAAATTAATATACAGAAATATGTTGCATTTCTGTACACTAATAATGAACTATCAGAAAGAGAAAACAACCCCATTTACAATTGCATTAAAAAGAAAGAAATACCTAGAAATTAATTTATCCAAGGAGGTGAAAGACCTGTACTCTGAAAACTGTAAGACATTGATGAAAGAAAATGAAGACACAAATGAATGGAACGATATTTCACGTTCATGGATTAGAAGAATTAATATTGTTAAAGTGTTCACATTACCCAAAGCAGTCTACAGATTCAGTGCAATCTCTATCAAAATACCCACGGAGTTTTTCATAGAACAAGAATGAAAGAGTTCTATGAAACACTGAGACGCTTGTACACACTCAGTTCTTTCTTAGGCTTTCACGTATCTACTGGGGTTTAATCACATGAGGGTCTCTAACACGTCCAGTTGAAGCCATTCTTCTTGATGGACAAATGTATTTGCTAGAACCCTACTGATTGTAGGTAACAGAGAACCAACTGCAACTTCCTTATGCAAAGGAAATAAAGAAGTTAATCAACCTAATGAAGAAAAGCAAGAGTATGACAGAGTCTGAAGACAGTGGAACCATAGACTGGAACCTGCCTGGTCTCCCATACTGGTTTCTATCCCTGTCCCTCTCTGTGTGGTGCCTTTAGTGTCTACCACTACAGACTGGATTTTTTTTTTTTTTTTTTTGAGGTACGTGGGCCTCTCACTGTTGTGGCCTCTCCTGTTGCGGAGCACGGGCTCCAGACGCGCAGGCTCAGCGGCCATGGCTCACGGGCCCAGACGCTCTGCGGCATGCGGGATCCTCCCGGACCGGGGCATGAACCCGCGCCCCCTGCATCAGCAAGCGGACTCCCAACCACTGCGCCACCAGGGAAGCCCTGGATTTTTATATTAAGAATAAATGTCATTGAATTGTCCCACATTTTCTGTCTTATGGATTTGGTCACCTGAAATTGACAACCCTCAAGATGTCTTTTGCCCCAGTTACAAAATTTCCAAGAAAAGGATTCACTGGCCAAGCTTGAGTAAGCTGTCCATCTCTAGACCAATCCTCCGGGCCAGAGGACCAAGTCAAGTTATATTTTTATGACAACTCCCATGTAAATCATTTGGTCAAAGATAAAGAAAATTCCTAGAAAAGAGGGTTAGATAGAAAAGCTCAGGGATTGGCCACAAAAAAATGATGAAAGCAAAACATGCACTAATATAACATCTGTTTCCCTCTGCCGTGTTCCTACCACATCACTTGACCCAAGCTCTTTGTTACCTTTCCTACACTAAACACAGCTAAACTCATCTTTTAATTTTTCTTAGCACTTTCACAGCCTCAGCTTGCTCTTTCTGATGTTGACATATTAATGTTCATAGGTGTCTACCTCACTTGCTATAAGGATCACTTATACAGTCAATGGTCATTTGGCACACCTCCCACACCCAAGGTTCCCTCTCCCTATTTGAAGTCATTGGTCTGAGAGGCATAATCTATATTTTCTCTGGATTTTTTACAATATCCCCAGCTCGGTGGTAAAAAGGCACTTTAACAAATCAAATCACCATATTCATTCATTTCTTCCAAGAACATCGAAGCATCAGACACTGGGCTGCATCCTGAGATTAGAGAGGTTGCCACAGGAAAAGGAATACATACCGAGAGATGGCTCTTAACAGCCTTGAGAGTCTGGCAAGAGAGGCAGACATGGGTACAAATTAAATAGGGCCCAGTATGTTAAGTGCTGAAGGTCATCCTGCCATGGTATACAGGGGCCCTGAGAAAGGAGGAACTAACTCAGGGGAGGAACTGAAAAAAGCAAGCGTCTCTTGTACTAGCTTTGAAATATACATCTCCTCCTTTTCCATCTTGTCTTAGCAAGGACACTGCTGGAGTCACAAGATCATCGAATCACTAGCCTTGAAAGTAGAAGTGACCTGAAAGATTATCCAGCATAAATTTCTCCTGCTAACCTGTCTCTCCCCAGAGGCTCCTACCATGAGGACCTCACTGAGTTACAAGTGAACGTGTTGGCAGGGTAGAGAAATCAAAGGGTTTGGAGTCAGACAGGTCTAGGCTCAAAATACAACACTTAGTAAATATGTGACTACAGACTGGCCACAGCCTCTCTGAGCCTCAGATTTATTGCCAGTTAAATGTCACCATATTACTTGCCATACTGGGTTGTTGTGGGTTGTGGCTTTTAACTACTTACCTCCTTGAGGCATTCTATTGTGGGACAAATGGAATCAATAAGAAGCTCATTGTTGGGTTAAGATGAAATCTGCTTCCTATGCACTTTGTATGCATTGGTCCTGATTTTGTGCTTTGCACAGGAGAAAGGAAAAAGAAGCCTTTTCACTCCCCTATCTAAGAATAGCTCAGACTGGACTATTATAATATACCAAAGCCCTTTTTCCATAGCTGCCTCTCCCCACTGCAGTGAATTCTCCTAGCTTATTGCATTCCTGCTAAATCTTTGTATTTGTCTGAATTCAACCATCTCAGCCCTCAGAGATTCAGCCTAGTGGCCCTCAGAGTATCTGTTTATTACAATAAACAGGCTTCAAATTAAATCTTGGGTCCCACAATTCCCTTTCGATAGAATCACATAAAATGGAAGTGTCAAAAGCTGGAGAAAGTATAGCTGTTTGACAATTGAAGATGGAACCATGGGCTAGAGGAATTCAAACCAGCTCACTGGGTCATACAATAGATGTTTCTGTTACAAGAAAAATGGTGTATAGGATCTCCTGCCTCCCCCAAATCAAACTCATTGTGTTCTTATGCCAAAAGGAATCCCACTGACAGATATAAAATATTCACACCCCAGCCTCTGTGGCTGAATGGCAAGCTTTCAGTTCTCACACACACCATCTTTAGCAATGCAAAGCAAATAAGATGAGGTCTCTTTCATAAGAGAATGACAAATATCTTACTGATCCCTGTATAATGCAAACTCTTCCAATGAATGGTGGGCTAACAGTCCAATTATTTTAATACATTTGCAAACTGCACAGCAAAACAATATGCCATATAATATATATAGTCAAATTTCACTTTCTGTCCATATTTCCCAAATATGTTTTGTGGGGTTGTGAAAAGGGAGAATCAGGTAGCACACCTTAACATCATTTTTAAAATTTAAGGAGAAAGGTAGCAATTTAGAAATAACTGCACACTTCAAAATTTTCCTTTTTGCTATTTATCTGCCATTGTTGTGTATCCCAGCAGGTGAAAGAGTGAATGAATATGGTATAATAGGATTTGGAGTAATGGAAGGGATACAATTGCCAATTACATTGTATCTTAACTTTGAGATGCTTCTTTCAAAATTATATGTTCGTTTGACATTTCCCTGGAAAATAGTGGATGGGGAAAGACATTTTTCAAAGCTCTTGGGGCAGCTATTCAAAAACCAAAGTGCTAAGCAGACCTGCATATATGGAGAAAGGTCCTTTGTAGCTGAGTGTGACCCTGGTCGTTTGACCCGAGTCATCCCACCACAATGGAATATATTCTACAAACATAATTACCTGTTGTTTAAAATGATCTTTTCTAATCTTTTTAAGACATTTGTAATATGAAACACCATCAAAGAAAGGGGCTGGTATGGGAGTCATTAATGAGTTAGGTAGTTTTGGGTACAGATGGAAGTAAGACACCTACTGGGAAAAAAACAAATGTGAGAACCCTTGGAAGTAAAAGAGATTTAAAAGGCAAATGGAAGGAAGATGGAGACAAACAGCTTAGAGGGGTCTTCACTCTGGAGCTAAGGTACTGCAGCAGAGGTGGTCAGAGCACAGGTTCTACATCAGACTGCCTGAGCAAGCCAGTCTGTTAGCATCTAAGCATTACTTCTGCATCTGTAAGATGGGATAATAGCAATATTGCGTAGGACCTAGGATGAGAAAAGCACAACTGCAATTAGCTATTAGTGTAGTGATAATAAATAGTCCTTAGACCCAGGCAAGGGAACCTGCATGAGTTAAAGTGCTCTCCTGATTTTCTAAAGACATTTCTGGTACCTAAAATGGGTCTTGGGCAAGCCATCAGGCAGAGTGTACCAAGCCTGGACCAGGAATAGACCCTCAGGTTCGTTTTTCCCTTTTGAGATGCTCTTCAACTCTCTACTACCACTCCTACTATGTGTGAGGTTGACCAGATGCCCAATAGAGCTCCAGGACTTGTGCCTATTAAATTGTCCAGAAACCTAATGGCTGGGCCCTGGTTCCAGAGGGCTGGCCTGGCAAGATTATTGCTCCCACTGGAAAGTTGGTATTTCTTTGGCCGGACTCATGTAAGATTTGGCCATCAGAATGGTGCTGTCATGTTACAAAGGAGGCAAGGATATACAATGGAGAAAAGACTGCTTTTTCAATAAGTGGTGCTGGGAAAACTGGGCAGCTACATGTAAAAGAATGAAATTAGAACACTCCCTAACACCACACACAAAAATAAACTCAAAATGGATTAAAGACCTAAATGTAAGGCTAGACACCATCAAACTCTTAAAGGAAAACATAGACAGAACACTCTATGACATAAATCACAGCGAGATCCTTTTTGATCCACCTCCTAGAGAAATGGAAATAAAAACAAAAATAAACAAATGAGACCTAATGAAACTTAAAAGGTTTTGCACTGCAAAGGAAACCATAAACAAGACAAAAAGACAACCCTCAGAATGGGAGAAAATATTTGCAAACAAATCAACTGACAAAGGATTAATCTCCAAAATATATAAATAGCTCATGCAGCTCAATATTAAAAAGAAAACAACCCAATTAAAAAATGGGCAGAAGACCTAAGTAGACATTTCTCCAAAGAAGACATACAGATGGCCAAGAGGCACATGAAAAGCTGCTCAACATCATTAATTATTAGAGAAATGCAAATCAAAACTACAGTGAGGTATCACCTCACACCAGTTAGAATGGGCATCATCAGCACATCTACAAACAACAAATGCTGGAGAGGGTGTGGAGAAAAGGGAACCCTCTTGCACTGTTGGTGGGAATGTAAATTGATTCAGCCACTGTGGAGAACAGTATGGAGGTTCCTTCAAAAACTAAAAATAGAATTACCATATGACCCAGCAATCCCACTACTGGGTATATACCCAGAGAAAACCATAATTCAAAAAGAGTCATGCACCCCAATGTTCATTGCAGCACTATTTACAATAGCCAGGTCATGGGAGCAACCTAAATGCTCATTGACAGACAAATGGACAAAGAAGATGTGGTACATATATACAATGGAATATTAGCCATAAAAAGGAACAAAATTGGGTCATTTGTAGAGACGTGGATGGACCTAGAGACTCATACAGAGTGAAGTAAGTCAGAAGGAGAAAAACAAATATTGTATATTAACGCATGTATGTGGAATCCAGAAAAATGGTACAGATGAACCGGTTTGCAAGGCAGAAATAGAGACACAGATGTAGAGAACAAACATATGGACACCAAGGGGGAAAGCAGGGGGTGGTGGTAGTGGTGGGATGAACTGGGAGATTGGAATTGACATATATACACTAATATATATAAAATAGATAAGTAATGAGAAGCTGCTGTATAAAAAAATAAATAAAATTCAAAAAAAATAGTGCTATCATGTTAATTTAGGGTGACTCAAGCTGTTTATGTAGACATGGGGCCTATAAAAATTTATCTTCTGGGGCTCCTATACACCTTAGGGACAGCCTTGGTAATATGATGCTATTCATAGTGTTGGCTACTCTTTTTCTGTTCCCACTCAAGGAGAGGACTCAAAAAGTTCAAGTGAAACATAGCCAGGAAATTCTAGGTGGTGCAAGATACAACAAAGTCTAATTATTTCAAGTCATTTAATTACTGCAAACAGAAAACCACTGTCAATTACTGGGGAGATGGGGAAGTTCTCCTTCCCAGACTCCCACAACCCCTACTGGTGAGTACTGAACTTCAACCAGCCCCAGAAGATTTTTCAATGCCTAGATAAGAACTTTAAAAGTTACTACTAGTCAAAGAAATAAAATTAAAATAAAGATTCCACATTTTGCCTACCCGAAAAAATTTTTTATATAGTAATTCCAAATACTGACCAAGATGAGGTTAAAAAATAAAAATAAAAAAGCATTTCCCGATATTGCTGATTGTCATATGAAAAGATTCCACCTTTGGGACAACTATTTAATAATACGTGTGAAGATAATTTAAAATGCTTGTGCTCAGTTATGTCACTTCTGGGAATCTAGCCTCAGGAAATTATCATAAATATAGAAAAAGCAGTCAACTTTTCTCTACATAGCAGCTGGCCTCCATCTCCTTTATTTTTCTATCTTGTAAGAACTTCTAGAGAACCAAGTAAACAATGTGTTACACTTTAGGCTATTCCTGGTGACAGATATAATGAATTTAGCCATATTTTTTATTACAGCTAGCATTTATTCTTTCTTTGCTAATGCCAAGCGGTGTGTGAAGTGTCTTACATAGGCTAATTCACT
Organism: Delphinus delphis; assembly: GCF_949987515.2. NCBI lineage: Eukaryota > Metazoa > Chordata > Mammalia > Artiodactyla > Delphinidae > Delphinus > Delphinus delphis. Next base: position 66,620,274 of record NC_082699.1, on the reverse strand, counting down.
TAATATTCACCACAACACAAACAATGAGTATATCTTAGAATTCCTTCAACTCCAAGAAACAGAAATCCCAGCTTCACTGGCTTAAACCATGAGGAAAGGTATAATAATAGGAAATCCAGAGATAGATGACTCTATGACCAATAAATTCCATGGTGCCATTAAGAAAGCACCTCGGGCACCATCATTCTCTCTGCCATCCTCAGGAAGCCTGATCCTTTGTGGTCACAGATGGTCAGCACAGTTCTGAGCCTCACCTCCACACATAAGTATCTAATAGAAATATCTCCATGTCTTCTTGACCAGAAATGCATTCTATGCTCATTTCTAAACCAGTTCCTAGTGCTTGGCGTAGAGAAGAAACACATGGCCACGCAGAGGGTGAATCACATAAACAAATTTGGATTTTGGTTAGAAAGCATCAAGAGACAGATGGACATTGGGTGGCAACCGACAATCTCAGCTAGGAGTAGGATATTTCTTATAACCATTGAGCAGGAAAGGAAGTTGATGACTGGGGAGGTTAAGTAACTTGCCTGAGGTCACTAATAAGTGGCAAGGCTAGGATTTGAATCCAGTTCTGTCTCTATCTGGAATTCATGCATTAGCATTATGGTGTAGTAGTGATCCACACAGGTGTACTCAAACATACAGAAAGGTTCTGTATTAGTCAGGGTTCTCCAGAGAATAAAACTAATACATATGATTTATTCTAAGGATTTGGCCCACACAATTATGGAGGCTGAGAAGTCCCACAATGCTGTCTGTAAACTGGAGACTCAGCAGAGCCAATGGTATAGTTCTCATCTAAACCTGAAGACCTGAGAACCAGGAGAGCTGATGATGTAAGTTCCAGTCCTAGTGCAAGAAAAGACTGATGGGCTTCCCTGGTGGCGCTGTGGTTGGGAGTCCGCCTGCCGATGCAGGGGACACGGGTTTGTGCCCCGGTCCAGGAAGATCCCACATGCCGCGGAGCGGCTGGGCCCGTGAGCCATGGCCGCTGCGCCTGCGCGTCCAGGGCCTGTACTCCACAACGAGAGAGGCCACAGCAGTGAGTGGCCCGCGTAGCGCAAAAAAAAAAAAAAAAAAAGACTGATGTCCCAGCTGAAAAAACAGTCAGGCAGAGATAATTCTCCTTTATCCCACCTTTTGTTCTATTCAGGCCCACATTGGGTGGATGAGGTCCACCCACACTGGGGAGGGCAATCTGCTTTAATCAGTCTACCAGTTCAAATATTAATCTCATCCAGAAACATCTTCACAGATACACCCAGAATAATGTTTAACTGAATGTCTGGGCATTCCATGGCCCAGTCAAGTTTACACATGAAATTTACCACCACAGTTTCTCAGTGGAAATCATTTGCTCTCTTGCTGTGTTTGTTGATATGAACTTCTTTTATGCCAGCAAACAAAAACGTGTCATAGTATTGAGAATACATGAGAAAGAAAATTGGGTCGTTTCCTTTTTGCTTTTGATTGGGAGGTGCTAAATAAACTGGGCAAGGATACCCATTTCATTCATTTTCTCACTCATTCATTTAACCAGTGTGTAAAATTAAAAATGGAGGCTTGGCCTTCATGGGATGTGGGTTCCAATTCCAATTAAATCTTGGCTGTAAGAGTTCTTTATAAAATAAGAAATAGAATACAAGCGACAGTGATTGTCAATGGTACCAGTAGAAATAGAAATAATAGCAGTTTGATAAGGACAACCATTAAGAACAAGGTAGAGTTCCCAGTCCTTTCTTCTCCTCCTGAAACTAAAGAGAACTTTTATGTTGCCCATTTTTCCTTCCCCTCTCTCCCTGTTCCATCTTTGTCTGCCTGCTTCTGGGATTTTTTAAAATACAGAATAGGAAGGATAGGAAGAGAGGAGGCAAAGAAGCCAAAAGAAGAAGCAAGAGAAAAAAGGCCAAAGCCAACTGACCAGGTGGAGAGACAAAAGGGTTGGAGGAAGAAGGTGTTGTGGGCCACCCGTGAGGAGGATGTGGCTCTGGGTTTTGAGTTGGATTCTCATTAATGTTCTTCAAGGGCTATTGATAAAGTTCGTAAGTGCTTGGTAAATACTTTTCCGTGTTGAAGTGTGTCTCTTTGAATGTGACTGTGTACCAGAGAGGAATGATAGAGAGCCCTGGGATTCAGGTAAGAGTAATAGGAGTAGTCAGAGGGGTAGTAGTAACAGGGGCTGCCATAGGTAACAGGGGCTGCCATAGGTGCAGAAAAAGTAGAAGTATCAACAATTGAGCAAATCACTTTGACTCTTAGGACCTCAGGCTCCTCATTTGCAAAATGAGAGCATTAGAAGTCACTTCTCTAATGACTAATATTTTGTGGTTTTATTCCTGTCTACTAAGTGCCCAGTCCTGAGTTAAGGGCTATAAAGAGGAACACAGGAAATACAACACACGATTCTAGCCCTCCAGGATCTGACAGGGAGGATGGGCTTTCTTGCTGATCCTTCACATTCATGACTGAGCCCTGCCTCAGGGCCTTTGCACTTGCACTTTCTTCTGCTTGTAATGCTCTTGCCCCAGGTATTCACATGAGTCCTGCCCTCATTTCCTTCAGGTGTTTGCTCTAACGTCACCTTCTCAGTGAGTTCTTCCTTGATCACCTTACTTAAAATTGCAACTCCTTATGAATCCAACAGGAATACAAACATTCAGCCCATAGCAGTATTTAAGGTCTTTAAAAGGAAGAAGAAGAGAAAAGGATGCCTATCTCCTACTGTGTGATGTGAGAATCTCAGGTAATATGGGGTGATTAGTTTCAAGTCACGAGGCTGGTTTGTGAGGCTTTTTTGGTGAAACATCTTTATGGTTTATAATTAAGAGTTAATAAAATTAACAACACCTGCCCCCCAAAATTTGCAATCCTCTTCTATCTATCTGCTTTTCTTGCTTGATTTTCTGCTACACTTGTCACCACCTAGCATATTATAGAACATATGTATTTGTTTAACATCTGTTATTTCACATAAGAATTTATGTCTCGTTAAGACAGGATTTTTTTCTATTTTATTCATTGCTGTATCCCCAGCAGCTAGAACTCTGCCTGGCATGTGGTCGGGCTTAATAAATATGTGTTGAGTGAATGAATAGGAGACATGACATGACTTGGTGAGGCAACAGAAGGAAGAAATCATGTGAGCTAGAGCTCTCAGGAGAAAGCTCAAAGGGATGGGGCAGCAGGCTGGGCATGGAGAAGTGATGAGGCATTAGGTAGATTGGGGAAGCCTTTCTCTGACAGAGAAGGCAGGGTGGGAGGAAGGAACATGGAAAGAGGACAGAAAAGGCCTATGGGCATCTGCATGTTATGTTCTGGGCTAACCCAGGATGAAGGTCTACCTAGAGTGGAGGAAAGGACCACATTAGGAAATGGAGGGAGGTCAGGACAGGAAAGCAGCTGAAAGGCCCAAGACCCCCAGACACACCATGTGCTACACTAAAATTTCCATGTATTCCACAGGCTGAGCTGGTAGATGGCTCAGCATGCATGTATGGACACTAGGAAAAGAGAACGGGATGAAACCAAAGCACTTAGGATTGTAGGTGGCCTAGTAGAACTATTCATTAAATAAGTTTAGGTTAGATTGGGTCTGATTTGTCATAAGAATCTAGAGCAAAGATGACCTTTCTCTCAGACCTCCCTCAATGTTGAGTCATCTACATGGACATGAAGTGGTTTTGTCTCAGAAACCCTCTTCCTCCACAACCCACCTCATGCAAATATCTCTTGCAAATCGTTGTCAAAGAGACCTAGGTTGGAGCTCCACTTCAAACCCTTACTAACCGAATAGCCTTGAGCTATTTAATATCTCTAAGCCTCTATTTCCTCTTGGGTAAAATAAGGATAATAATAATATATTTATCTCATAGAGTGGCTCTATAGATTAAATGAGATAAATGTATATAAAGCCCTTAGCACAGTTCCTGGCACAAGTCAAATACTCAGCATCATTTTTATTGTCTGTGGACCACTGTCTGCCCCTCAGCCTATCTTACATCTCTGAATCCCAGCAGTGGGCACAAATGTCACTCTAAGTGGGTCCTTCACAAATAAATATAAATAATAAAATAAATTTTCTCCAAAATATAAGTAATAAAATAAACAAAATATAAGTAATAAAATAAATTTTCTCCAACTTTGAATGATGCCACAGGGACTGTAACTAGGAAAGAAAAGACGAATCTGTTTCTCCTCCTCAGTAATAATCATAGCATTCCTTGCATCAGGACACTTTCAGAAAGTCAAAGAGGAAAATCCTGTGATTTCTTCTGAGCTCAGGGCGTGAGGATTCATCTGGTGTGGAAACGCCCGGTAAGGAAACCAGTCCCAGATGGTGCGCAGGCTGGTACATCTCTCTGGGTAACACACATCTGCTCTTTCATTTTCTGGCTTTACCACTTAAGTGTTCTGACCAACACAAAAGATGGTTCTGCAAGATACAAAGGAGAACCAGTTGGAGTCCAGATTGTTTCTGGGCCAGAGTAAAAGCACTGCGGAGGAGCTAACACGACACCTGTCAGCGAGAAGTTAGGCTGGTCATCGTGGTGCAAGTCCAGTTCCCTCTCTCCTGGCCTGGAGAGTTCATAACAACCTGTGAGCATGCCCTTCTGTCCCGAAGACTGATCAGGACTTCCCCAGGGACTCAGTTCTGTGAAACCTGGAAAAGCTCCTACCCTAGGCAACTCATCCAAATGAAAAGCCCCAGTGGTGGAATTCTCCAATTTAAGAGGCCTACTTTGTGCCCAGGAAAGTAAATGAGGAATAGATATGGGCAAATACGATTGCATTCCTTTGAGAATTGTGAAATGAGGAGGAAAATTCTAAGCGCTTTGATTTGGAAACTGGAGTCCCGTCCTGCAATGTATTTACTATCTATGGCTTAAAATGAGCCTGAGAATCTGTTCTGAGGAAGACTACTGGACGCAAAGTTTATGCTGTAAATTCAGAGGCGTACCACACACTCACACACACACACACACACACACACACACACACTCACTAGCCACCAATTAAAACATTTTGCTTTTTTCCCCCAGATATGACATCTATTTAGAGCCCTGTTAATTCTATACTCTTCCTGGTTTTACACAGTCTCTAAGATTTGCAAAAGGCTATGCTATGAATGAAACAAACAAAATAATTCCCAATATTTGGGCGCCAAAGTATTTTCATATACAAGATGAGTGGTGTCATATAAACATTACAGCTTAAATAGCAAACCACCCCGGTTCCAGTACTCCTACACCTCTTTCTTGGTATATTTTCCAGATAGTACTTACCACCCTCTGATATACCATATTCTCTTTATATATGTGTTTAGGGTTTTTCTGTTTTATCTGAACAGAATGTAAGCTCCAGGAGAGAGTGAGGTGGGGTATTTTCCGTATTTTGTTTACTGCTCTCTCCATAGAGCCCAGAATAGTGCCTGGTCCCTGCTTGGCACTTGTATAAATCAGGGTCTGATCAGGAGACAGAAACCACAACAGCTATTGAAACAGAGAGAATAAAAATTAAACATTGTGAACCAGCCAAAAAGTTATTGACTTGGTAACTGAAAGAATAAAAAGAAAATTCTAAAGTAATCACTTAGGGCTGAGTTAACCAAGGGAAGAGGTTGAAATGATTATTAAAACTTGGAAACTTGGAGAAGGGGCCCCACGGAGGTGAAACTCTGAGAAGGGGACACTGGTGGGCAGAGGCTGGTATCTCTGAGCTCAGAGGAAGACCCCGTGGGCCTGGGACTCAGATCAGAGGAGAGGCACTGCCCGTCCCATGTCTTCAAGACGGCACAGGGTGAGGCTGAATCCAAGGGCACACGGAATTAAGCTGTTGCCACCTGAGGGCGCTGTCGCGTCCAGGAGATGCTCACAGAAGCAGAAGCCCTAGGAAGCCCCAGGGACCTCACAGCAAGAAACAACTCCCCTCTGCCCCATCCAGCCTTGCAGAGTTGTAGCCCCAGAATCTCAAGGCTAAGTGTAGAAGGGAGGTGTTTCTGCTTAGAGTAATAACAACTTTATCCGTAAGGTTTCATTTCTAGAAGGAAGAAATGAAAGGAAAGAAAAGAAGGAAGGACGGACAGACAGACTGCTGGACATCGCTGATGATAAGTAATCCCGTGGTATTTAAAGTCAGAGTAATCACAATACCTGCCAGTTATTTTTCTCTTACACTGTGCTCAGCTCTTTACACCTTTACGCTCTTGTACCCTGACAAGTCTATGATACAGGACCTTATTCTCATTTTACAGATGAGAAAGCTGAAAGCCAGAGAGGTTTAAGTACCTGCTCAAGATCACCGAGCTAATAGATCCTGAAGTGGGGATTTGAACCTACGGGTATTTAGTATTAACCCCATCCTCCTCCCTGCTCCTTCCTCATGCGCACTGGCTAATGTGCATTTGGAAAGTTGCCATTTCAAAAACTCAGGGATACCTAGAGAAAGAGAGCACTTGGACTTTGCAGGTGTGTGTGTGTGTGTGTGTGTAAATGCCAGGTTCAACTGTTAATGTGACCCTATTTGTATTCATGAGCCTGTGAGGCCTGTGGACACTAAGTTACTATTATTGCCATCAAAGACTTTAGCCAAGGAAAGAAAGAAATGAAGAAAGAAAGAAAGAAAAGAAGAGGCAAGGCTAAGAAAGAAAGGGAGGAGAGAGGGTAGGGGAGAGGAGAGAGGGGGTGAAGCGAAGGAGGGAAGGAGAAGTGGAGGGGCGGGGAGAAAGGCCCCCCTGCTGGTTACACGTAGTCATGGGCACCAGCCCCTCCCCACACAAATAACTGCCTGAGAGAGTCAACTTTCTTCCTGTCTCTCAACCAGAGCAAAAGACGCTGTAATGAGGTTATTTATTCCCCCCAAGAAGCTCCGAGGTAATAAGTCCCTTAGCTGACGGTTCTTAGGCTGAGCTTCCCTACAGATACATGAAATGCCCAAACGCAGCAATCAGCACAACTAATTGAAATGCCAACTTGAAGTCCACTAGATGAGTGCCGCAGGGGTCACAGTCATTAGCAGCTATTAAATGTTATGCGAAAAGACCCAGGAAGAGACACAGGTTTAGCAACAGACTTTAACCCTACACACACCATGGGGAAAGCAAGGGAAGGACAACGCTGGATGGGAAAGCTGGAGTGGAACCAGAGCAGAGATTGGCTTGGGGGGTTAGCAGAACACAGGCAGACCGCAGCAGGAAGGATGTGGGCTAGCTGTCAGGAAGCTGACGGTAAGAGCTTGGAGAGATCCACCTTTCTTTCCCAAAGCGTCTCTTCATCAGGGTAGTAGGGTAGACCCAGGAATCAGACCTAGGTGCCAATCATAGCTTCACCTCTTTTTTGTAACCTGTAAAGCAAAGATAATACTATCTATATCAAGGAATTGCCATGGGGATTAAATTAATAGTTTAAACGTTGAGATGAATGCCTGGCACACAGCTGTTACTCCATAAATAGATATGTCTACGATCAGTCAACTAACAACAAATCAACAAATGTTTATTGCAAATGTATTATTTCCAGAAACACTTTTTTTCCCTTTTCTTTTCCAGCTCTTTTCTTTTTTTTAATTTTTATTGAAATGTAGTTGATTTACAAAGTTGTGTTAGTTTTGGGTGTACCGCAAAGTGATTCTGTTATATATATTATATATATATAAAATATATATATATTCTTTTTTAGATTCTTTTCCCTTATAGGTTATTATAAGATATTGCGCATAGCTCCCTGTGCTATACAGTAGGCCCTTGTTGGTTATCTATTTTATATATGGTAGTGTGTATATTTTAATCCCAAACTCCTCATTTATCCCTGCCCCCCCCCCAGGAACTCTTCAAGGGATGCAAAGGCGAATCCAGCCCAATTTCTCACCTTTAGACTCACTTGTAAAGGTGGAGCACATACCAGATCCCACAGCCTGTGTTCAGTATTCTACATAAATTAAAACTTCAAGAAACCTGAAATCAGCTGGGACTCAGCAGTCACACAGCAAGGGAACGAAGAAGCTGTGTTTCAAAGCTCGGCATGTCTGCCTCCCAAGACTGTGGCATTTCTCTATACCTCTTGGCCTCCTAAGATGGAAACATAGAAAGTTCAAAAGGAATGGGAGAGGGAACAGAGCCCGTAACAAACCAGGTACCAAGGCAGTGCATGCTCCCCCGACAGGTGAGAGCCCAGGCTTTTAGGAGGAAGAGATGACGTTGATCGTGCCTGTGTTAGTTTCCTAGGGCTACCATAACAAATTCCCACAAACTCAGGGCACTAAGCGAGCAGAAATGTATTCTGTTACAGTTTCCCTCTGGGGCCTCTGGAATATATATATATACATATATATATATATATATATATATATATATATATATATATATATATATATTCCTTTTCAGATTCTTTTCAATTATAGGTTATTACAAGATATTGAATATAGTTCCTTATGCTACACAGTAGGTCCTTGTCGTTTATCTGTTTTATACATAGTAGCGTGTATCTGTTAATCCCAAACTCCTAATTTATCTCCCCACTCCTCCACTATCCCCTTTGGTAACCATAAGTTTGTTTTCTATTGTTTTCTATGTCTGTGAGTCTGTTTCTGTTTTGTAAATAAGTTCATCTGTATTTTTTTTAGATTCCACATATATGTGATATCATATGATATTTGTCTTTCTCTGTCTGACTTACTTCACTTACTATGATAATCTCTAGGTCCATCCTTATTGCTGCAAATGGCATTATCTCGTTCATTTTTACGGCTGAATAATATTCCATCATGTTTATATACCACATCTTCTTCATCCATTCATCTGTAGATGGTCAAAGCCCACCAATTTAAATGTTAATCTCATCTAAAAACAAACTTAGAGAAACATCCAGAATTTTGACCGGACATCTGGACACTGTGGCCCAGCCAAGTTGACAGATGCAATCACCCCTCACACACCCAGACTCCATCACTTGCATAGCTGACTCCTCAACGTTCTGGCCTCACCATTTCAAAGGCCATCCCTCACCCTGCAATCTAAAGCAGTCTCCCATTTTGTTTTCTTCGTAGCAGGTGTCACTGTCTAAAATGAGTGTATTCATTTCTTTGCTTGCCTACTTATCCTCTTGTCTCCACCACCCCTGCCACCAGCAACGCGACATTAATGACTTTTGTCTTGGTCACCCTGACACCCCCGGCGCATAAAGCGGTGCATGACACCTATGAGGTGCTACCTTAGTGTGTTAGCTTGGATCCTCCAGGAAGCCAAAGCAATGAAGCAGCTAGAAGTGCAAGAGGTGTGCTGGGGATGCCACCTTTGAAGGCTTGGCTAAGGGGACTGGGGAGCAAGGAGAAGCTTCGGTCTGTAATTCAGGCCTGACATCTATGAAAGGAGAGCCGGGAGGAAGCAGGGCTGGGAAAGAAGTCTTAGACTGCCGTGACTCTCCAAGACTGCTTTTGCCAGACCACTGGGGAGCCCAGCAGAGGAGTCCCGCATCCCAAAGGGATAGCCCGCCATCTGCAATCATTGGCTGGTAACAGCCCAGGAGAGATGTACCCTCAGCACCTGTGTAGGGGTGATCCAGGGGGACAGAGGCCGGGTGGTCACTCACGTTCCCCTAAGGACGAGATCTGAGTGGAGCATTTTCATGGCCACCCCAGGCACTCAGTAGCCACTGGGTGATTGAATGGATGAATGTCCTCAGTCTATATCCTGCTCCATCTCTCCTCTGCCGCTGGCTGGCTGTCACCTTCCGCCCTCACCATTCTCGGCACTCTCCCTCGGCCCCTACCTGTTTGTATCCCCCTGGTGTCCCTGCTACCCCGCCAGCCCTTCAATTTCCCTCTCTGCTCCCTCTTCCTCATCTCACCGCTGAAATAAAGGCATCCCCAAAGCTTCTACCCTCTGCCAGGTCTCCTTCCTCTGCCACACTGGCCTGTAGGCCTGTGCCAGGCTTGGGATGAGAGATGTGCAGGCATTGGTGTGAGTGATATCAGGAAACACTGTGGTTTCTGGAGCACTCACTGAGCGCCAGGCCTTTCCCTGCACCTTTTGTGGACATCATGTTGCTTATCCTCAGTTTGCCCATAAGGAAGTAATGGTATCCCATTTTATGGTTAAGGAAACTGGTTCAGAGGGGCTCCTTAGCCCAAGGCCTTATAAATTGTCAGGATTCACACTCAGGTCTGCATGACTCCAGAGCCTGTGCTCTCACTAGACTGCAGGTCCTTGAGGTCAGAAATTGTGTTTTACAACTTCTTATATCCCCATGGCAACCAGTGTAGCTAGATGAGCACACAGTGAGTGCTTTGCAACCACCAAGTGCCTGATGGATTCCAACCCTGGTACACAGCTGCCTGCAGAGAAGAAGGGAAGGGGTTAATAGCTCTGGCAGAGGGACCGTGGCTCTGGGCAACCTATTCTAAATAATGAGCCTCTGGTATGCTTGCTAATGACATTCTCCTCTCACTGCTTCAGGTGTTACTCACAGGAGTAATGAATTAATGAGTGAATGTGGGTGAGAAGCTCTTTGAAGCGTAGAAAGCCCCGAGTACAAATGCTAAGAAAAGGGACCCAGTAGACTAAATCAGGTACCCTGTGAGGGCTGAATAGCTCATGGTGGCTGGGCCACCTGCCCTCTGAGGACAGTGCAGCCAGAACAAAGGAAAGGAAGAAGGGGCAACCACTGGCATCGTGAACACAGCCAAACACCCAGGGCAGCCTTCAGAGGCTCTGTCGCCTCCTGGGAGTCTGGCAAACAATTCATCTGCTCTCCCCATGGATTAACAGTGGAAGAATCTGAGGCCACCTAGAGGCTCAGCAGGCAACAGTGCCCTGTTATCAGTGTCATGGGTATTGCATTGGTTTAACTACTGCTGCAAAATCGCTGGATAACCACCCACCCCACAGCCCAGAGACTTACAACAGTCATCATTTATTTTCATAATCTGCAGGTCAGTGAAGGGTCAGCCGATGGAGGGTGGGTTTGGCTGGTGTGGTCCAGCTCTGTTCCACCTTCTCTCGCTCCCCTTCCGGGATGGGCGGCCAGCTCAGATGCGGTCTCCTCATGGTGATGGCACAGATGCAAGAGGACAAACCTACTCTCTCAAGCCTCCATGTGTGTCTCAGCTGCTAATATACCATTGGGCCCAAACAAGTCATAGCAACGAGGTGATCGCAGTGACATGAAAGCATTCCCAACCACAATGAGATGACACTGTGAAATTATATGAAGAGGGGCTGGATACATAGAGGGGTAATGAAATAGGGCCATTAGTACAGTGTACCATGGGGATAGAGGGCGGTATGGTGGTGGCAATCAATCTAAGTGTCTGACATGCCCATTGATCTAAACTCCCTACCCTGCTGTTTCTGCAAGACAACAGGCTAGAGCTTGAAGTAGGGCACTGGCTCTCTGGTTCATCAGTCCCAGCCAGGCCTGCTTCCCTCACTTCTGCTCCCTGTCTGGCTCCTGAAGGCATTGGTGGTTGCAGCCACCATCATAAAATGCACTTTATCCCTAATATTATATGTAGGATACATAACAGTACCTGAACTGAGGAATCTGCTGCTGAGAAAAGAAGTGTTGCTGATCCGGTTGTCCTATGTGATAAACAGCTAAATAAGAATTGTGGCCAGTGTGTGAACAGGCTAAACCTGGTGAAGTCTAATCAGGAAATCTTTTTCCCCTCTAAGCCCTACCTTCTATGCCACCGTGTCCTCTCTCCTGTTCCATCCCTCAGTGACCGCCCGAAGCTTTTCAGTCTCTTCTAGCTGTTAAAAAATGCAGCTCAGTGAAGCTGAACACATGGCATCATGTCTAACTTGGCAGTCACCTCCCCGCCCACGTCAGTGCTCAATGTATTGGTCTGAAGGACTTGGCAGGGGAGGGGAGGTAGTATGTTCAATCCTGTCTTCCCCCACCTCTTCTGTCTGCACTCCCAGCTCCTTCAGAGAAAAAGAGGAGTTTAGAGGGCAGAGGAGGACAGCCTTTTTACTAGACAAGTGTTCTTTAGGTCACCTATGAGCTCTGAGTGATTGGTATCCAAATACTGTCTGTGTCATGGAGCACACATGGGAGAACCTACAGGGACGCTCCACTGCACCATTTCCTTAACATGGGAGATGTGCTTTGGATAATCTCTTCCAGTCCCTCCATATCCACACTCAGATCTCACCCTGCAACCCACCCCATGGCCCATTTGGGCTGGGTACCAGGCAAGGCAGTTGTGTCAGACATGTTTGATGCCCCATTTCTCGTCCTCTCGGCCACCATTTATCCCTGGCTCTTGTTGCAGCTACAGGATAGAGCATCTCTCTTCTGCTGCCTTGGGCATCTTTTACCTTCTGCCTGGGGCCTGTCACCTAATGAATTGCATGCTGGAGTCTGCTCAGCCACTCTGGTGTATGTGCAAACTGCAAATGCAAGGGAGTTAACACCCCCAGGACGCTTCATGACTACTGGAAGACCAACATCGTTTTCCATGTCTCCAGAGAACAGTCCAAGTCAAGATCCCAGTAGGATCAAGTCCCAGTTGACCACAGCAGTAACTCAGTTGTCCGCGACAGTAACCACACCAAGAATTCACCCATAGGATTGGCTTTCCCTCCTTCCCCATCGCTCTTCCCAGCCCCTCCACTCCTGACCTCTGGGATTACTTCCCAAAATAAATGACCCAAATATGAGCCCTTGTTGTAGTCTCTGCTTTGGGGGAACCCAAGATTGCACAGCTGTTCATGCTCAGCTAACTTCTGCAGCAATCACTCGGTTTATGTGACACTCCTATATCCTCGCCATCCCAAAGGGACAAGGCAGGCTGCCCACTGCCATTCCTCTCCAACACTCTTCTCTACAGAGTCAATAACTGTGCCTATAACAGTAGATTCTTCTCTGAGGAAAACTGTCATTTAGACGTGAAAGACATGGATAAGAGCTATAGACTGAGCACCGATGCCCCACTACAATTATCCCCAGTTCTATAACCTAGGGAGTAATTCAGATATGTCATAGACTCCTAGAGCTGGAAGTTGTCTCATTTCTACACTCCATGCTTTACACAAGGAAGCTGGAAGGAAGAGATGGGAAGGGACTTACCCAACATGACTCCATAGGCTAGAGACAGACTCAGCAGGACCACAGCCTTCCTGACTCCCAGGCCAGCTCCTGCCCCCCCTCCCCCCCCCAACCAACACCACCCTCCCTCTGGGGAAGAGGGTCAGGTTACAGTGAAAGAAGCAGAGACTGGGAGGTTTTATATACAAATGTTTGAATCCTGGTTCTTCTCACTAGTGGTGTGACCTCGAACAAGTTACGTCACCTCTCTTGAGCTCAGCTGCATCATCTGAAAAGTGGTGATAATAATGTCCTCCTCATAAGGCTGATGTGCATAAGGTTGATGTGCTAAACAAGGATGTGATGGGCATGTGGCCTTGCAAAGAACAAGCTTAATAAGTAGAGGCTTTTACAATTATTACCTCACGTCTCAAGGCTCTGGATTTCTTATCTAAGAAATAGTGATAAATAACATTCAACAGGCATACTCCTGGACTTTGGTGATGTCACAGTAAGTAATACATAGGAAGTTGCTCTGAAAAAACAAAAATATTATACATAGAAAAGGCATTATTATTAATTACTTCAAACCCAAAATAATTCTATCTGCCGTCATTCAAATGATCACCCTGTGATTTCTGAGTAAGATCATTGCTGCTCAGGCTTTCCATAGAGTAGGTACAGTAGGTACACATTTCCATGACGTTTCTACAGAGTAAAAAAAAGGAGAAAGGATTGCAGAATTACCTGACACCCTAAGACCTGAGACTATTCCCTTGTTATTGCTTCACTACGGCTAGAAAGTTGGCACCCAAACGTGCTCTTAAGTGGTTGACGTAGGATTCCAGAATGAAAGGGGAATTACTACCCAAGAATTGGGGAAATGTCAGGTGTCTTTTAAAGAGATTTACCAAACCAAGGCAATCGAAACTAAACCCAAGGAAAATGTCACCAGAATCCAGTAAATCACTGACCACACAAGAGTCCTTTCAAGGGGGATATTAATAATTATCCTATGTTTCCTAAAGTGCAATAAATATACCAATGTCAGGACATGAAATGATATACATACCACAAAACATCATGACCTAAAGCCAAAAGCCAAACAAACATCCAAACATTTGTATATACATAAATAAGTAAATGAAAATAAGTGAACATATATAATATTATATATTAAATAACATATTCATTGTATATAATATATAACAAATACATTACCATATAATATATTTTATATATTATATAATAATGTTATTTAATATATAAATTTACATATAATTAATATATTAAATATATCATATTTTTATTCACTTATTAGAGAAATTAAATAACTTGTAGGTACTACAGCACAGGGCAGTGGTCATAGAGTGGGAGCCTCATCCAGTCCCTGCATTTCCAGAACTTATACTCTTTCTTCTCTGCTGTGTTTACTGTTTTGAAGACATCAGCTGTCCAGTTCTACTTAGTGACCCACAGCAAAACCCTGAAACCCCAAAGCCCCGCAATTTGTCCTAGCAGGGAGCAAGTTAAGTGCAGGTTGGTGTGACCATACCGGTTCCCCAGCTCAGCTTGAGACGAGACAGTGCCCACAGGGTCCAGGGTCTGGTGGGCAGGGGCAGCTCCTAAAGGAGTAGGAGGCTGATGGGTCCCAGGACCTGAGCCAAGAAAGACAGACTCACCTGGGAGCCGGTCCCTGCGTGAGGACACTCCTGATTTCATCACAGTCGTTCACAAGCCTTGGTCTCTGCAGGACAGCTCCAGCTCTATCCTTATCGACAGGATGTGACACTGATCATTATTGATGGGTGACAGCTGGCCTACTCCATCTAGGCTCACCCCTCAAGTTGTTAGGACAGGACACAAAGACTACCTCCTGGGCCTTGCTTCTGGGTAGACGCAGTTGTGAGAGGTCAATGGTGTCCTCAGTGACACCCAAACCATCCACCCCACCAAAATCCAGGTGATCTGAGGACTCTTGGCCACAGCCTGAAGCTGAAGCTTCCAGTTGGACCTGGAGAGCCAGACCTGCAGGTTCCAATCATGAGGGACCAGCAGGCAGCAGGGGGAAGGGATCTGGGGACATGAGTCTGAGACGAGGGGTAAGGAATGGTCCGGTGAGTCCTGCTCAAACCAAACACTCTTTCTGCCAAGGCCCTCAGCCAGTCTGATCTCAGGTGTAACCTGCACCCGCCACTGCCTTGGGGGCCAACCCTCAGATCTCTGTCATCCCCATGCCCTGGAACGGTCCAGAGGCCCCCGGCCTCTTTTCTGTGGCCCTGAACTGAGGCCAGTGGTCTTGAGACAGTACAGCCAAGCGCTCTGAGACTTGAAAAGAGATGAACCGGATGGCAGCCTGGGTCGGCAGGGCTGGGAAGCGGGCAGAGTAGCCAGAACCTAAAGGAGACCCCCTGCAACAAAACGTTTCCATTCAAAGCATCTAAGGGAGGCCAACTTGGGTCTCCCAGAACTTGAAGCAAATAGAGCTCTTCGTAATATTAAAGAACTCAATACCACCACCTTCTGGCAGAAAGAGGAACTACAAGCAGCAGAATTGGAAACCAACGTTAATGGCAGCCACCAAGCAGCTTAAATCAGAAGGACCTTCAGAAGCCATATTCTAGGTTAAGTTCAATTTTACGAGGGGGGAAACTGAGGCCCTGAGAAGCAAGGAGACTCACACAAGATCGGACTGCTGGTGGCAGGGCTGAAGTTTGAACTTGAGGGTCCAAGCTTGTCACTGAAGAAGTTCCGTATGAAGGCAGTAGAAAGCAAACTTGTTTCTTCAGTTACAGAGAAAGAGGGGATGGGGCTTAATGCCCCCACGACTGCTGTGCCGAGTAGCATCTGTCCCGACTTTACCAGAGAGGCCCCGTCACTGGGCTTGTTCAGGTGTGCTGTCCCCTCGGCTGTGTTCTCTGACCGTGACATTGCGCTGCCTCCTGGTGGACTCAAAACTGAATCCTGTGTCATTTGCAGAAACGTGGATGGACCTAGAGACTGTCATACAGAGTGAAGTAAGTCAGAAAGAGAAAAACAAATACTGTATATTAACGTATACATGTGGAATCTGAAAAAATTGGTATAGACAATCGTATTTACAGAGCAGAAACAGAGACACAGACGTAGAGAACAAACATGCGGACACCAAGGGGGAAAGGGGGAGGGCGGGATGAATTGGGAGGTTGGGATTGACATATATACATTATTGATACTATGTATAAAATAGGTAACTAACGAGAACCCTACTGTATAGCACAGGGAACTCTACGTATAGCTGATTCACTTTGCTGTGCAGCAGAAACTAACACAACATTGTAAAGCAACTATACTCCAATAAAAAAAATTTTTTAATAAATAAAATCTACTGCTACTTAAAGAAAAAACCCTGAAGATTCCTACTTTTTAAATAAATAATTTTTTAATAAATAAAATAAATAATAAAATAATAATAATAATAAAATAATAAATAAAATCTACTACGACTTAAAGAAAAAACCCTGAAGATTCCTACTGCAGCCACCTCCCCTCCAGTCAGGTCATCAAACTCCTGTTCCACACCAAGAAGTGAAAGAGGCGAGGGTGCTCCATAAAGAAGGAACATCTGGCACTACCTGAATCTGCTCGCACTTAGCAGTGACCGAGAAAACTCTGACATTTGCAAAGGCAAGTATAGAACACGTTATGTTTCGTGGTTTTCCCAAGACTCCTAGAGATGCCACGGTTGAACTTTTGGACTGTTGAAGGTCACACAGTATCTTGTTTTTCCCACACTATACCCAGTTCAGGATTCCACAAGGACCCTCCTTGTAGAGCCCTGCCCAGGGGTTCATTTAGAAATGAGATAGGTCCTCTCTCTTACACATGGAAATGTTAGGTGGGGATCCCCAGAAATCAGAGAACCCAATTTGCAGGAGGACTGATTTCTAAATGGCCACTAGCCCGTGGCCTTAAGCAAGGTCTGTGTCTAGCAATGAGCTGCCCCTCAGTAAACGAGCACTGAGTGAATGAGTGGTTTAGATGCCCAGATGGTGGGCACCACGGCATCTATCAGGTTACCTGAGAGACACTGCACACTTGGCCTCCTCAGCTGCTTTGTCCCAGTCTTCTGACCCTTGAAAGGCCAGTCATTCCTGGGTTCTCCTCACTGGGCACTTCAGACTTATCCCCACCCATGACTTTCACTTCCATCTAAGCACTGATGATTCCCCGGCTGCAATTTTTGGCCCTGTCCTCTCTGGGGGTCCCGATTTAATGGTGTCAAGACCTTCTTGTATCAGTTAGGAAGGCATTCACTCAATTTATCAGAAAGCCTGATGTGCGCCCCTCAATTAAACAAACAAGGCTTTATTGCTCACATAGCAAGTAATCTGGAGGGAAGTGCTTGCTGGCATCATTCAACAGCTCGATAATATCAAGGCCAGCATCAAAGCTGTTCTCTTGACTCTCTGAGGCGGTCCAATAATAAAACTCTCTTCCCTGCTCAGTTCTGAATTAACTGAGAAATAAGACAGAAGAGTCAACTTATAGAGAAGAAACACATCATCTTTTTCCTGATAACTGACACTGGAGATTGTGTATTACAGACCTGAGCAAACAGGATGCCTCTTCCTGAAGCCCAGAATTGGACAGACAGCCATTCAGCCTCACGGGACTGAGGCAGGTCCCAGGGGCAGAGCTGGGCTCATGCCCGGGGGCCTTCTACAAGGCAGCCTCCTCCGTGTAGAAGGGAATACCAGGCGTGGAAAGAAGCATTCCCCTCCACACTCCACACGTAACTTTTCCTGCCCACACCATCCTCGAGCTGTGTGTCCCCATCACAAGCACATTGCATGCATCTTGCTCCACAGTGTTTCCAGAGGGACCACCCTGACTTAACCCTGTCCTCCAACTCATCCTCGGCACTGCAGTCAGAGTGGTCTTCCTAAAAACCACGTCTAACCATGTCACTCCCCTGCTCCTAGCCACCTAGAGAAAAAAGTGCCTTTCAGCTTAGCATCCTTCCCTGGACACGCACCCCTTTTCTTACCTCTTCCTCTTTGCACTCGCTCTCCCCTCAACCTGAACTAAGTGTCCCCATTTCTCTGCCTTCCAAATACAATCCTGTCCATCCTTTAAACTAAGCAAAGTTTCTCTCCTCCTGAAGCCTTTTCCTAACGCCTTCCCCAGGGCAGGGAGTACATGTTCGGATCTCCATTAATTACCTGGAATACAACAACTGCTCAATAACAACTTGCAGAATGGAGGCATTATTGAATGAATATGTGACTGGATGAGTAAATAAACTGTTCTACCCAGCTAGATTGTAAATGTCTTTTGGGGGTGGGGGAGGTATAGTTGTTTTACAATGTTGTGTTAGTTTCTACTGTACAGCGAAATGGAGTTCCCTGTGTTATACAGCAGGTTCTCACTAGTTATCTATTTTATACATATTAGTGTATATATGTCAATCCCAGTCTCCCAGTTCATCCCACCCCCCTCCCTGCTTTCCTCCCTTGGCGTCCATACGTTTGTTCTCTTAGATTGTAAATGTCTTACAGACAGGAGCCGTGACTTAGGCTTATCCATACCTTTGCCACAAACAAAAATGATGATGGTGGTGGTGGTGGTGGTGGTGGTGGTGGTGGTGGTGGGACAATGAGAATGACCACCGCTAAATCAGCAGTCTTCCTGGCCCTCATCGTTCTCCCAGACGTACAGTACATTTGAGAAAGCTCTCCAACCTCACTGATCTGTTGAGAGAAATAAATAACATGTCAGAGCAACATTTCACAAGTATAAAATGCTCGCCAAACGGTACCATCCCTGGGAGTAGTCCCTGGCTTTGAAGCGAAGTGGTTGTCTAACCACTTTAGCAACGACTTGTGTTCTGGAATACACCTAGGGCAATACCTTGTCGTCTGCTAAAAGTTTTCAGAGCAAGAAAACATCCCAGCTGAAAGAAACGTGGGTAACTTCAAAATTGCTGACGGGGGTCAAGCTCTGGAGGACACGGTCTCCCTGGACACAGTGTCTGGCTGAATCCTATTCTCCCTTTTGTTCAGGTCAGGATATAAGGACATGGTTTGTAAGACACTGAGGTCTTTTGTTTCTGTGACAGAGTACTGGGCTCTCTGGGGTCCTGCGTACACCAGGAGGGCTGTACAGTGTCCTCTGTGGCAGAGATTGGGGTCTGGCCCCAGGGACACCAATCTGACACTGACCAGCTCTACTGCATGATCCTGCAAAAATCACTCACCTCTCTGAGCCTCAGTTTCCCTTTTTGTCTCCAAGTCTACAGAAGGCAACTAGTTCCCTTCGTCTTTCATATCAGTGCAGTGAAACTCACTTCTCTCCCTTGTTCGCTCAGCTCTGGTCACACTGGCCTTTGCGCCATTTCCAGGCCATTCCAGACACACACGCACCTCAAGACTTTTACACTTGCTTTCCTTCTCCCAGAAAATGCTTCTCCTGGATAGCAACGTGGCTCTCTCCTCACCGCCTCTCAGTCTTCGCTAATCATCTATTTATGATGACAACCCCACCACCACCCCTGGCACTCCCTGCCCCCTTTTGCCTGCTTTACTTTTCTTCATAGTACTTACCACCTTCTAGCATACTATATGCTCACTTAATGAGCTCACCTGTCTTCCACCTCCTACCCCATGACAATAGAAACTCGAGGGGGCAGGGATTTTCGTCTGTTTTCTCTCACTGTTCAGAGCAGTGCCTGGCACATAGTAGGGGCCCAAAAATACCTGTCACCTGAGTAAATGACTTCAAACACGTGTTTGCTGAGTACCCACTATGTATCAGATTCTGGGATGTAGAAAAGAATATGACAGCTTCTCAAGATGCTAAGTGTCTAGAAGGGTAGAAAAATAAGGGTGAAACATAACTTCATTAATCAGTAAAACAGAGGCAGAAATGAAAAGATGATGGATTCAGGGGCAACGCCGAGGAAGAACTAGCTCATTCTCTTAGGAGGAGGGAAGTCAGAGGTTTCCTGAGGTACTGACTCCTGCTCTGAGCCTAAAAGCATTTCCGAGGGTTGGAGAAGCTGAGAAGGCTGGTCCAAGGTCCAAGATGCAAGGTTTGTTTCAGGAAACACCAAAGGCAAGAATGTCATTTGCTAAAAATGTTGTATTATGAGCAGGAATGTAGATCTCCTAAATTGCTTAATAGATGTTGAATGGATGAATAAATCAATGATTCAACAAAATGAGATCATCTAAGGCATCTTCTAACTCTAATATTCTGTATCCCTCGTTCTATGGTACGTTACTAAACCATCTTCCAGACAAAAAAATTTCAAAATAAAAAGAATTTCCCAACACCCCAAAAGGAAATTTTACTGTTATAACCTTCTTTGAAGAAAGAATTCTTCCCAGAAGCTGCAATTAAAACGCACATTCTCAGAAGAAGCTGATGTCTTGAGCTGCCAGAACAGGTTGTTTTATTAAATACCTTAATTGACACCCGGATATAAGTAGGATGTGAGAATGAGAGACAGTACAGGTGAATTTTCATGGAGACAGCTATGGTATACAGCAAAGGTGTCAGACTACCATTTCCCACCCCCTGTTTTGTATGGCCCAAGAACTACAAATCCTTTTCTTGTTTTTAGATGGTTGAGAGAGGAATCAAAAGAATACTACTTCATGACACACGAAAATTACATAAAATTCAAATTTCCATTTCCACCAGTAGGGTTTTATTGGAAAGGAGCAGGCTAATTTGTTTACATGCAACCTACAGCTACTTTCATATACCATGGTGGAGTTGAGTAGTTGCATCAGGGATAGTATAACTACAAGGCCTGACACATTTATTATCTGACAACTTGGAAATGCACGACTGTTAGGTTCTTTGGGGGAAATCATAGTAGCTCAGAAGGTACTATAGGTTAAATTTCAGGGTGGATTAAATTACTCCCCTACAGGCTCACTACCAGGTCATATGAAAACACGACTCAGACCAGACAGTGCTTACAATGGTTAATTTTATGTGCTGACTTGGCCAGGCCATGGTACTTAAGTGTTTGGTCAAATACCAGTCCAAATGTTGCTATGAAGGTATTTTTTAGATTAGATTAACATTTAAATCAGTAGACTCTGAGAAAAGCACATTACTCTCCATAATGTAGGTGGGCCTCATCTAATCAGCTGAAGGTCTTAAGAGAAAACAGACTGGAGTGCCCCAAGGAAGAGGGAATTCTGCCTGTAGATGGCCTCCAGACTTGAACTACAACATCACATCTTCCCTGCATATCTCGTCTGTCAGTATATATCTTCCTTACTAGATTCTTAGATGGTGCAAATGTTGGGATTTTCTTTAAAATAAAGCAATCAACACATCATCAGTAGCACTAATTTTGCCAGTAAAAGCCCCTTTCTAACATTCATCACATTCATTAAACTAATTAATATTCCACATATGTCACCAGTGAAACCCATTTCTAAACTTATTGAGATAATTAACAAAGCCACTGGTATTGATCAAAGGGAAAAGGTAACAAAAGAGATTGTCATGGGCATTTCTGGACTGTGAGCTTTCTGGTTAGATTTCATGCTGCCCACTCCTCGAAGGTGAACTTCTGATTTATGAAACTGACTGCACCCAGGGTGTGGTTTAAACTATTGTAATTGGCACATATACGAAAACACACTGAGATACTGAAGTATTTAAAAGTAAATTACAGACATTCTAATGATGGGGTATAAGAAATGTCACATTTCTAAATCAAATTTTAATCTGCTTTAAGCCACCATCCCACCAAGATGGCAGGAAATTCAATTCCAGTGGGACCCTCCCCCTGTACCCCTCCTCTTAGGTCCCATGAGGGTCCCAGAAATTTTATGCAGTGTCTATCATCCCAGGAGGACCCTCTCTTTTCTCCTCCATGTGGCTCTTCTGATGTGCTCCCCATCCAAGGCCACCTCAAGCCTGACCTCAGGGACTTTTGCCAAGGCTGGAAGCCCAGAGCCTTTGTCCAGTCTCTAGAGGCCCCACACAGCCTCCCACGCCCTGCAGGACTGTGACACAGAGCCCACCTGTGAAGTCTCCAAGCTACTCCCAGGCCCTTGCCTCTTTCCCTTTGCAGGGAAACTCCCTATACTTTGAGCCTCCCTCCCTCTTTAGGATGAGAAGACCCCCAAAGGACTACTGGAGTGTGGCAGATATGGAGCAAGAGGAAAACAGGCTGAATCCTTGAGTCTTGGAGCAGGAAAGAGAGAAGGGAAAAGAGAGACGGTCTGCCTCTAAGCAAAGGGCCACGTGTGATTTCCCAGAAAGTGTGAATCATGGAAGGTTTCTCAGCAGAGGCAAGTCTGGAGGAGGCATGTGCAAAGATCTGGGAGGGGTGCAGTAATTCCAGGTTGATGAGTGGTGGGGGTGAGTGAAAGTGTCCAGGTCTTCACCAGCCACTTGGCCTTTGACATCACCTCCCTCCTCCCACTTATGCCCCACTGCATACCAAGTCTGGGTGGGATGGTCTCAAGCCTCATCATAAAAGTTTCTCTAATTAATGGTGAAAAGCCTACTGGCATCTGGAGCTCCAGGTTGGCCTCGTCCCTGCCAATCCATAATGTTATGATACTGCTCTCACCATGGCCACAAAGAGATGCAATGCTGGCCCGACAGTGAGCCAAAGCAAGGGAAAGAGAAGTCAAATCAGAGACCAGAGGACATGCAGCAGAAGCAAGAAGAACTACACTTCTGCAGCCTGTGGAAGGAAAACCACATTCACGGAAAGATAGACAAAATGAAAAGGCAGAGGACTATGTACCAGATGAAGGAACAAGATAAAACCCCAGAAAAACAACTAAATAAAGTGGAGATAGGCAACCTTACAGAAAAAGAATTCAGAATAATGATAGTGAAGATGATCCAGGACCTCGGAAAATGAATGGAGGCAAAGATCGAGAAGATGCAAGAAATGTTTAACAAAGACCTAGAAGAATTAAAGAACAAACAAACAGAGATGAACAATACAATAACTGAAACGAAAAATACACTGGAAGAAATCAATAGCAGAATAACTGAGGCAGAAGAACGGATAAGTGACCTGGAAGACAGAATGATGGAATTCACTGCCATGGAACAGAATAAAGAAAAAAGAATGAAAAGAAATGAAGACAGACTAAGAGACCTCTGGGACAACATTAAATGCAACAACATTCACGTTATAGGGGTCCCAGAAGGAGAAGATAGAAAGTGCCCAAGAAAATATTTGAAGAGATTATAGTCAAAAACTTCCCTAACATGGGAAAGGAAAGAGCCACCCAAGTCCAGGGAGCACAGAGAGTCTGAGGCAGGATAAACCCAAGGAGAAACATGCCAAGACACATAGTAATCAAATTGACAAAAATTAAACACAAAGAAAAATTATTGAAAGCTGCAAGGGAAAAATGACAAATAACATACAAGGGAACCCCCATAAGGTTAACAGCTGATTTCTCAGCAGGAAATCTACAAGACAGAAGGGAGTGGCATGATATACTTAAAGTGATGAAAGGGAAGAACCTACAACAAAAATTACTCCACCCGGCAAGGATCTCATTCAGATTCGAAGGAGAAATCAAAAGCTTTACAGACAGCAAAGGCTAAGAGAATTCAGCACCACCAAACCAGCTCTACAACAAATGTTAAGGAACTTCTGTAAGTGTGAAACACAAGAAAAGAAAAGGACCTACAAAAACAAACCCATAACAATTAAGAAAATGGTAATAGGAACATACATATTGATAATTACCTTAAATGTGAATGGATTAAATGCTCCATCCAAAAGATACAGGGTTGCTGAATGGATACAAAGACAAGACCCATATATACACTGTCTACAAGAGACCCACTTCAGACCTAGGGACACATACGACTGAAAGTGAGGGGATAGAAAAAGATTCCACGCAAATGGAAATCAAAAGAAAGCTGGAGTAGCAATACTCATATCAGATAAAATAGACTTTAAAATAAAGAATGTTACAGGAGACAAGGAAGGACACTACATAATGATCAAGGGATCAATCCAAGAAGAAGATATAACAATTATAAATATATATGCACCCAACTTAGGAGCACCTCAATAGATAAGGCAACTGCTAACATCTATAAAAGAGGAAATTGACAGTAACACAATAATAGTGGGGGACTTTAACAGTCCATTTACACCAATGGACAGATCATCCAGACAGAAAATTAATAAGGAAACACAAGCTTTAAATGACACAATAGACCAGAGAGATTAAATTGATATTTATAGGAGATTCCATCCAAAAACAGCAGATCACACTTTCTTCTCAAGTGCACACAGAACATTGTTCAGGATAGATCACATCTTGGGTCACAAGTCAAGCCTCGGTAAATTTAAGAAAATTGAAATTATATCAAGCATCTTTTCCGACCACAATGCTATGAGATTAGAAATCAATTACAGGGGAAAAAACATAAAAAACACAAACACATGGAGGCTGAACAATACATTACTAAATAACCAAGAGATCACTGAAGAAATCAAAGAGGAAATCAAAAAATACCTAGAGACAAATTACAACAAAGCCATGATGATCTAAAACCTATGGGATGCAGCAAAAGCAGTTCTAAGAGGGAATTTTATAGCAATACAAGCCTACCTCAAGAAACAAGAAAAATCTCAAATAAACCATCTAACCTAACACCTAAAGGAACTAGAGAAAGAAGAGCAAACAAAACCCAAAGTTAGTAGAAGGAAAGAAATCATAAAGATCAGAGCAGAAATAAATGAATTAGAAACAAAGAAAACAATAGCAAAGGTCAATAAAACTAAAAGCTGGTTATTTGAGAAGATAAACAAAATTGATAAACCTTTAACCAGACTCATCAAGAAAAAGAGGGACAGGACTCAATAAAATTAGAAATGATAAAGAAGTTCCAACAGACACTGCAGAAATACAAAGCATCCTAAGAGACTACTACAAGGAACTCTATGCCAATAAAATGGACAACCTGGAAGAAATGGACAAATTCTTAGAAAGGTATAACCTTCCAAGACTGAACAAAGAAGAAATAGAAAATATGAACAGACCAATCACAAGTAATGAAATAGAAACTGTGATTAAAAATCCAACAAACAAAAGTCCAGGACCGGATGGCTTCACAGGTGAATTCTATCAAACATTTAGAGAAGAGCTAACACCCATCCTTTTCAAACTTTTCCAAGAAATTGCAGAGGAAGGAACACTCCCAAATTCATTCTATGAGGCCACCATCACCCTGATACCAAAACCAGACAAAGATGTCACAAAAAAAGAAAATTACAGACCAATATCACTGATGAATATAGATGCAAAAATCCTCAACAAAATACTAGCAAACAGAATCCAACAACACATTAAAAGGATCATACACCATGATCAAGTGGGGTTTATCCCAGGAATGCAAGGATTCTTCAATATACGCAAATCAATTAATGTGGTACACCAATTAACAAACTGAAGAACAAAAACCATATGATCATCTCAATAGATGCAGAAAAAGCTTTTGACAAAATTCAACACCCATTTATGATAAAAACTCTCCAGAGAGTGGGCATAGAGGGAACATTCCTCAACATGATAAAGGCCATGTACGACAAACCCACAGAGAACATCATTCTCAATGGTGAAAAACTGAAAGCATTTCCTCTAAGATCACGAACAAGACAAGGATGTCCACTCTCACCACTATTATTCAACATAGTTTTGGAAGTCCTAGCCATGTCAATCAGAGAAGAAAAAGAAATAAAAGGAATCCAAATTGGAAAAGAAGAAGTAAAACTGTCACTGTTTGCAGATGACATGATACTATACATAGAGAATCCTAAAGATGCTACCAGAAAACTACTAGCACTAATCAATGAATTTGGTAAACTTGCAGGATACAAAATTAATGCACAGAAGTCTCTTGCATTCCTATACACTAACAATGAAAGATCGGAAAGAGAAATTAAGGAAACAATCCCATTCACCATTGCAACAAAAAGAATAAAATACCTAGGAATAAACCTACCTAAGGAGGTAAAAGACCTGTACTCAGAAAACTATAAGACACTGATGAAAGAAATCAAAGATCAAAGAAGAAATCAAGATGGAAATTAGAAAATATTTTGCAACTAAATGATAATAAAAACACTATCCATCAAACTTGCGGAATTTACCTAACATGGCACTTAAAGGAACACTGTAGCCTTAAATGTTATATTAGAAAAGAAGAAAGATGGGAAATTAAGGAGCTAAGCTTGCAAACATTTAGGCGAAAGACAACAGGATAAATCTGAAGAAAAGAGAAGAAAATACATAATAAAGACAAGAGGAAAAGTTAATAAACTGGAAACAAAAACACACAGCAAAAGAAAAGCCAAAAGCTGATTATTAGAAAAGAACAATAAAACAGACACAGCAGGAA
This sequence comes from Delphinus delphis, assembly GCF_949987515.2. Lineage (NCBI taxonomy): Eukaryota > Metazoa > Chordata > Mammalia > Artiodactyla > Delphinidae > Delphinus > Delphinus delphis. The sequence continues at coordinate 66,593,848 of NC_082699.1, read as the reverse complement.
GACTAGTTAACACCCACACTTCAAACAGGCTGGATAGAAAGGAATCAAGAAATTTCACATTAAAAATGCCACAAATGACAGATTAGGAAGACTATAAAGGGAGCTAGTGTTTTGTTAACTCATGACTGCAAATAATCAGGATTTTTTCTAGAAGTTCTCAATATTCTACCTAGGGATTTATAATTCTTTCTTGGGTTCAGAGTCCATTAGTTTCTACCTGATTCTCTCCCTTCAGTTCTCCTACTCTGCGGAGCCTGCCCCTCACTCTCAACAGAGAGATACCTCACATCCAAGGTCACTGAGGAAACAGAAACCATTAGGTGCAGCCGCCTTGCCCGCTTCCCTGGATTCACTAATCCACCTGGCCTGTACCCGTTGTGTTACAAGTGCAAACCCTTGCAACCATGTTTAAATATGCCTTTCCCAGGTGTCCTGCTTGGTAACTAGTATTTTAAGTTATTTCTTCTCCATGTTTCTCCCAGCAGGTCTTTTCTACTCCACAACAACTTCATTAACACACAGCTCAGTGGTTGCAGCGACCTCTCACCCTGGCTCCCTGATTCCTGTCGTTTTTCCCCAACTCACCATGGCAACCATGGACGATGTAATTTCCCTTAAAAAAAAGAAAGAAAAAAACCTGACAGTGCTGTCAAGATACAAAGCCATCCAGGACTCCCTCCTGCCCGTAAGATGCAGACCAAACATTGGTGTTGGCCATTCAAGCCTTCAGCCTCCCACCCACTTTCTGCCCCTGTACTCCTCCCTTCGAGATCTTTCTATGGACTCACTCATTGCAGAGCCTCCTCCTTTGTTCCTTAAGGACTTCCCTCCCAAGGATCCTCTTACACATCCAACTTCTCCCCCAAACTCCTATGCACTTCCCTCTATATAATGGATTTAGGGGCTTCACTTATAAAATACTTTGTGTGATTTCTCATGCAGAATTATTGTTTCGCCAAATATTTACTGAGCATTTTCACCTAGAGACCTATATCGGAATATTTATACCAGCCCTATTCATAATTACCAAAGACTAGAAACAAGCTAATGTCTTTCTACAGTAGAATGGACAAGTAAATTGTGCTATGTTTGTAGACTGGAAGACTATACAGCAGTGAGAATGGACGAACCTTCATAATATGGGACGTATATATGATTTTATCCACATCAAGTAAAAAAGGCAAAACTGAGTGACAGTGTTAGAATCAGGATCGTGGTGACCATTGGCAGGGACGAGCGGAGGGGTTGGTGACCGGAACAGAGCACCGTGGAGGTTTCTGGGGTAATAGGAGCTCTGTTTCTTGATCCTGGTCACAGGGTATGTTCCCTGTGTGACGATTCATCAAGCTATATAGTGATGATTTGTGCACTTTTTTTCTATATGTTAAACTTCAACAAAAAGTCAATTGAAGAAAAGCAGTGAGCACCTACTATGTGCCAGGCACAGCGTTAGAGGCACTAAAGACATAGTCCCTCCCTCAAGGATTGGAAGCTGAGTGCAGAGGCAGGTGAAGAAGCATGGCAGGCATTATGACAGAGTGAGGGTGTGATGATGGAGGTAAACACAGGATGTAGCCCATTCAATTCTGTGAGCCTCAGTTTTCTCATCTGTAAAATGGGGAACATATTTCCTACTTCACTGAGTTACATAAGGACCCAAAAGATAATAAAAATGGGTGTGCCCCACAGAGTATCTGGGGCATGGTAGGTGCCCGACAAATGGTTCTTGACTCTGAATCTGATTCTCACACAAATATTCCAAGAAAGCCCCACAGATAGCATCTTCTCCCTCTCTGCCTCCACCCCCCCTTCACACCCTTGCACACACACTCAGACACACATAACACCACATGCACACAGGCCACCAGTCACGGCTTCTTGGATTAAGACAGCAGTGGAAAATATACCTTAAACTTCAAAGGTGTTCGTGGTCACGTTCTCTCATTTCTAAAAATGTCCGGCTTCTCATACACGGCCCTCTGCCAAGCCCTGAGCTGCCCCCACTCAGGTTTCCTCTGCTGCCCAGCGCCCGGCAGCAACCCAGAAGGCCACCAAAAAGTCCTGTTAGAGGTATATGCCCCGTGCCCTGGGGAACCTGGATAAGAAGCGAGTGGTGTCACCTCCAGGCTCTTTCTTTCTCTCACCAGGATTCAGGAACTTTCCGACCTGAATGAAAACAGTTCTTTGAAGTGTGCTCATGTTTAGAAATGAATGGGGAACGCGGACGGCCTCTGTCGGGTTTGGAGGCTGTGGCTCTGGTCGAGAGCAGTCATTTGAGAGCAGTCTCATGAGGTCTGACAGATAAAACAGACAGTGACCTCAGTCAACAGATTGCAAAATTGCTGCGTGAGCCTGAACAGGTCCCCCCAGAGGTGAGCTCAGGGCACAGGGCACTCACTCTTTCCTGACGCCACCTGCCATGACTCACCCAGAGGTACAAATGTGGGCAAGTAAGACATCGATGCGAAGGAGATTCACTACAGCAGGTCAGAGCCCACAGATCTGTGCAGAGCCAAGAGGCACCTTCACCTCTTCGGTTCCCCTTGAAAACCTCTCTCAAACCCCACCCCTGCTTCCCATCTCCCTTGCCAAAGCATCAGCCCCCATCAGCTCTCAGCCATACTTCTAAAATCCCCTCCTCACACCCATCTCTCTGATTCCCTTCTTGCCCTGCCGGCTACACCGCTCCCCCTCACCCCCTCAAGCCCACCGAGCTCCCTCCGAATTTGGCAGGCTGCCCTGCCTGGAACATTCTACACCTCCTCTTCAGCGGGCTAAGTCCTGCTCACGCTTCAGATCTCTGTTCCCAAGTCGCCTTCCACAACTTCTCGCTGACCCCCCATGCCAGTCCAAAGTAGATCCCTACCCCGTCGTCTTCTCCCGTAATAACCATCACAGTGTGTGAGAATCTATCCATCTGTGCATCTGTTTGCATATCTGTCTCATCTGCTGCTAGATTGTAGACTTTCATTCATCACTCTGTCTTCAGGGGCTAGCATGCCGCTTCAGACAGAGTAGGTGCTCAATATTATTGGATTGACTGGATTATTGATGGACTGATGACTCTCTGGAAAGGGAACATTGCCAAACAACTGTAAGCTGAATAAAAATTTTTTAAAAAGGCTTTTTCCTTCATTAGTGAAAGAGGTTTGGGGAAGCAATGGAAGAATCATGCTGCTTTTTATTATGAAAAGTTATGGGCAGTCATATGGAATGAGCACAGAACCAGACAACAGGTTCCTGCCACACAACAGGAGTGGGATTTCAGAAAGTCACTTAGCCTCTCTGAGCCTTAGTTTCTTTCTGACAATGGGAAAAAATAGTACATTTTGGGGTTATTGATAGGATCAGATGAAATGAGGAATATGAAAGTATTTTATAGAATCTTAAAGCACTGGAGAATTCATGGGGGTCTGAGTTAAGGCAGAAACAGGGGAGGCAGAACGTAATGGAAGTGTGCAAAACCTGTCTGAGATGCAGTTCACACACATACACGTACATGGGCACTGTGCTGTGTTGAAGAGTGTTCCTCAAAATTTCACGACCACCTGGAACCTGTGTATGTGACCTTATTCAGAAATAGAGTCTTTGCACACCACTGTAAAGCAATTATACCCCAATAAAGATGTTAAAAATAAAAAGAACACTTTGAACAAAATTAAAAGATTAAAAAAAAAAGAAAAGAAATAGAGTCTTTGCCTATGTAATCAGGTTAAGATGAGGTCATCCTGGATTAGGGTGGGCCTTAATCCAGTGACTGGTGCATTTATAAAAAGAGAAATTTGAACACAGAGACACAGAGGAGAACGTGTGAAGCCCAAGGCAGAGAGTGGAATGGTGCCTCTATGAACCGAGGAATGCCAAGGATTGCCGAATACCCACCAGAGCTTGGAAGAGGCAGGGAAGGCTCCTCCCCTAGAGCCTTCAGAGGGAGCACAGCCCTGCCCATACCTTGATTTTGAACTGCCAGCCTCCAGAACTGTGCAAGAATGGATTTCTGCTGTTTTTAACCACCTAGTTTGTGGTGCTTTGTTACAACAGCCCTAAGATACTAATACACAGGCAACCAGCAATTGGCCATTTTGAATACCTACAGGTGGCCCACGTGCCCCACCTTTGCCCTAGTGAGCGAGCCTTTGTAACCAAGGAAACAGCCCTCATGCTTAGCCTAAAAATGCTTTCAGGAAGATTTCACTTCAAAAGATAAGGCACAGAGATCAATTATTCCTCTTGAGCTGCCTGATCTTGGATGACACTTGTCGCTCTTAAGGCCCCAGTTCCCTGCCTGCATTTAATGCCTACCGAGACTGCAGCAGTGGCCAACCCAGCTTCCTCTGTTGTCCGAGGTCCAGCCAACATCTGGTTTCCCCTCCTCCTTACCGCAAACCACTGGGGGAACGATTCCATCACGGGCTCAAAATGATCGAGGAATAAGCGGCCAGGAAGGATTTTTACTTGCAGCCCTAGGCAAGCAGATTCTATACAAATGACCCAAAAGGAGAAACTGGCCAGGATCAGGGTGTCCGCAGGTCACCTTCCCAGGAGGACACCAGGCTGTGATTTCCCTTTTTCGATTGCATGTTAAAGATCAGAGCCTAGAACCGCAGTCAGCACGTAGCAGTGATAGAAGGGAAGCCCCAGCTCACCCACTACGCCCGTGTGCCAGGTCTGTATCTTCCTCTGAGGTGTTAGATGGGAATGCCTTTCCCCACACTTGCTGGCCGTGAGCAGCAAGTCTTCCCCAAACGCTTCTAGCCCTTTGCTCCTTACATCTCCCCACAGAGGTGGCATGTTTCCTGGTTTGTGAACAACAGCCGTGGGTCCGCACTTCTCAAGAGGGAGGAGTTAATCCATCAGCGGTGTGGAGTGAGGCTCCTTCCCTCTCCACCCACACCTCTGGGTTTCAGGGACCTGAGAAAGCGTATCTGCTCTGCAGATACAAAATTTGCCTTGGGGAGACTAGGCTGTGGATAGAGCATAAGCAAGCCCACTTTGGCTCTCATTATAGCCTCTACTAATCTCCATCAATAATAAAGGTGGCTTTTGAGTTTCCACATCTTAGACATTTTATGATTTATCAGTTGGTTCAGCGCCTGGGTGGTGAAGAGAGGGGCTGTGTGGCAGGGACTCCCAATGACCCTGAGGTACTACTGATTCTTATTTTTAGTGATAGTTATGTTCTATAAAGTTCTGCAAATACTGAATTAGCAAATACTGAACCATTGCTCCTTGGGGAAGTACACACACACACACACACACACACACACACACACACACATCTCACATAGATTATAACCTTAAATCTTAACAACAACCCATCCTGGTAGATTCAATTTGACTTTTTTATTTTATAAGAGGGAAAGTAAGCTTCATAAGTGTTAAGTGGCTTGACTGAGGACGCCCCACTAATAGGGGCCAGAGCTGGGATTCACACCCAGTCCAACTGGCCAGTGTCAGAGCCTCTTGCACTGCCCTGTCCCATCCTGTCTCCACCCTCTGCTCCTCTCTGCACAAAAGCTGAAACGCGGAAGCAGAGTGTTGCCTCATTCCACCTCAGCTAGGAAGGTATGCATCGAGCAACTCAATTTTTTTTGCTGCTCTGCACATGTCTGCAAATAACTTCTAAAGTGCCCAGAGTACTGACTTGGGGGTTACAAATAAATATCAGCTAGTAGGTGAATTTGCAATTATGGAATCTGTGAATAATGAGGATGAACTGGATATTGTCTTATTGCTTCTAATTATTCACTGTCCTCATGGTAAAGGGTTTATAATCTTTGCCCCTCTCATGTGACTTGCAGTGCCTCCCTGGGTGGGGGGAGGTGGGGGCTGAGTATATGCACCTGTCCATTGCCATCACGCCTGGCCATGTGACTTGCAGTGATATATGCCAACGCCAGGAGAACCTCTAAGAGCTACCTCATGGTTTTACCCACTTTCTCGCACTTTTTCCTCTTCCAGGAGAACATTATGTCCCAAAAGAAGCTGCTCCTTCCACCCGGATCCCGGAATGAAGACACATGAATCACAGCCAACATGTGATGTAAGTGGTTGGGCTTGTAACCCATTGAGACTTTGAGGTTTGAAATTGCAGCTTAACCAAGCAAAAGCTGACTAATATAGACCCCTGACGTGATGAGTCGACAGCCGTGCTGTTACCTTATCCTGTTGATTAAAGGCAATAATCCCCTTCTGTTTAGATAGTGGTTGGTTGGAACTTTACTTTTTTGCTTTCTGCAAACCTATAAAGAGGAAAAGTCAACCCCATGGCCTGGAGGACAAGAGAATGGGTAAAAACAGAGACCAGGACTTAATCCCACAGTAGGTGAGCATGCCAGCTCAGGTCCGGCAGGAAGCACTTGCCACGACAGGATAAGATGTACAAGAGATTCATACCAGTGAAGGATAGAGGGGGAAGGAATGGAGAAGACCCGGAGGATCCTTCAGACGGCGATGAAGGTCTGACACCTGGGAAGGGAGAGAGCGAAGGAAGGACTGTGGAAGAAGAGCCTCAGACTGCAGCTCAGTTCTGGAAAAGTGTCGACCAGGATGATGGGAAGCCCCAAAGCCAGAGCTGTTCACTAGGGGAGCCCCACGGTAAGCAGAGCCCCCAGCCAGGCTCAGTTACTGTCCGGGAGCAGCCTGGAGGCAGCAGGGCTTCAGTGTGCGTGGGACGGCAGCTATGTTGCCCGAGGCAGATTCTCTTGAAAGAGGTCTGAGTGGTGGGTCTCCAGGGCTACCACACCTGTTTAGAGAAGACCTGCGCTCTGTGGAGCCCACACACAGATGGTCTCTGACTTAAGATGGTTTGACTTACGATTTTTCAACTTTACGATGGTGTGAAAGTATTGAGTAGAAACTGTACTTCGAATTTTGTATTTTGACCTTTTCCCAGGCTAGAGGTAGGCAGTATGATGCTTTCTTGTGATGCTGGGCCACCGCTCCCAGTCGGCCTGGGGATCAGAATGGTAATCAACCGATACACTTACAACCATCCTGTACCCAGACAAACGTTCCATTTTTAACTTTCAGTACAGCTTCAATAAATTACATGAGATAGTGAACACTTTATTGTAAAACAGGCTTTGTATTAGATGATTTTGCCCTACCGTAGGCTAATTGAAGTGTTCTGAGCATGTTTAAGGTAGGCTGGGCTAAGCTATGATGTTAAGTATTAAATGCATTTTCGACTTAGAATATTTTCAAACTACGATGGTTTTATCTGGACGTAACCCCATCATAAGTTGACAGAGACCTGTAGATATGGAAAACAGGCCAGATGAGGGATATAGCAGAGATAAAATCCAAATGGCACGTCCCCCCATAGCTCTCTACTGGCCACCCTAACACGTGTCATAGACTCAGCACCTAGAATATATGTCTATTTCTACAAAGTCTTTGAGGACTGTCATTCCATTACCCTCACAAGCAAATATTCAGAGGCTCCTGACGCTCCGTCAAAGAGGAGGAGCCATAAGGCAAGCCACTCACTCGCAGTTATGCAACAAGTCCAGGCAGAACCAGACTTCAGACAACGCTCATGTAATCCCTGCCCTGAGCTACCTCCTTCCCAGGAGACATATGCAGATTCTCCAACCGAATGAGCACGAACTTGACTGCTGCTGCCAATGCTTACCCATTTCCTCCTGACGTGGAAGATGTACCTCCTCATTTCACACAGAAGGCAGATGACACCCAGGCAAGGGGGTGGGGCGGTCGGCCACATGTTGGTCTTATCCGATGGAGACAAGACCCCAGAATTTCCAAGCCTATCCAGGATTACCGTGAGGAAACGAGGCCTGGATTTCGAGACTCTGCTTGTGCTGTGGCGCTCTTTTATTGAGCATCTACTATATGCTGATCCTTGCCGCAGGCCGTGGGAATATGGATGAGAACGGGGGCTGGAGACCCGCCCTCGTGGAACTTACCGCTTCAAAGCCTTCCCAGGTGTGGCTCAGAAGCGCAGCTGCAGGGTTCCTTGGTTTGGTTCTAAATCCGCAGAAGTAAGAGCTTAGCCTTTCCCTGCTGTGTGTGAGCTCATGATTTTTTTTTTCTTATGCCGGTGAGGTCAATTACTCTCCTGCAGTTCTGCAGTAAAGCTTTCCAAAACTCTCAAGTCACTGCTCTTATTAATTACTGTATCAGCTGTTTTACATTCCCTAATTATCTCCCTATGGCACAGACAATGGCCTTTTTAATTTCTTTTTTCTTACTCTTTCTGGTAAAAATAGAAAATATGAATATGTATGTATTTTAAGCTTTTACGGAATTTAAACACAACGCGAGCGCCGTCTGCTGGTTACATTGAGAAATAGCTGCCTTGATTCCTACAGTTTCAGCTTTGAAAATCCTACTAATAAAACTAATGGTAATAAATATAAAGTAATGATATATTTCAAGATAATAGATTAAAATACCATTTAGGCACCTAATGCATTCCTTTGCTAAGTGACCTAATCCTCATAGCATAATTAATTATTCTAAAATATTCATCACGTATATCATAGCTAACCCTTGGTAAGAACTTGTTATGTACATGATCTCAAAAACCTTCACAACAACTGTATTTGTTGGGTTCCATTACTATCCGCATTTGAAAAATTAGGAAATGACAGTACAGAGATGGAAAGTGACTTGCCAAGGAAGTAGATGACACCGCCAAGATTTGAACTCCCATGGACCTGTCTTCTCCTCTGCACCAGCGTTCTATAATAAGCTTGGCAAAGGAGACAGAGACGACGTATTTAAAGACACAGAATGAGTCACAGTTTGTAAAGCACGTGCAGGGGCATCACCTTGGTCAGTCCCCTCAACCAGCTCATCAGAGAAGCTGTGTCATGATCCCCGTGACACACATGAGGAAGCAGAGAGAGGTTAATAGTCCCGCCCAGATGTCACACTCGGAGGGGAAACGGGACCTGAACCTGGGTCTGCTGACTCTGGATTCCAGATTGTACCCACCACATGGTACGGCTGTCCGGTCCTCAAAAGTGATAGAGAAGGACAGCATCTTAATCAGATTTCATCATCCCCCGGGGTCCAGCAAGAGCAGGCACCATCTCAGAGAACAAATAGGAAAATGCTTCAATTTCCAAAGGTTCCCCGCGGCAACAACAGGGCCTGACCTCCTCCAGAAATAGGCCCCCCTCCCCCAGCCTCCCCACATTCCCTTTTGTGCCTTCCACACCCACGCCTGCTGGAGTAGGAACTGCTCAGACCCTCCACCTACAGGCAGGCCACCCTCTTCACACACACACACACACACACACACACACACACACACACACTCCCTAACGCTGGCTGGTTCAGCAGTTAGCTTTTCCTGAGTCTCTAAGAACAGCAGGTATCACATTGCTAATCCTTGGTGTCTCCCAAACAGCACTTTACACACATTGTTGGTGATTCATTGATCTCTAAGGAGTGATTAAGATGGAGAAATCCCAATAACTTTATATGGTGACAGATGGTGACCAGACCGACAGATCATTTGTAATGTATAGAAATAGCAAATCACTGTGTTGTGCACCCAGAACTAACATAGTGTTGTAGGTCAGTTATATTTCGATTTTTAAAAGGTCTTCAACAGTAAACCTATGAATAGGTATTAAAAAAAAAAAAATGGAGGAATCCCAAGACCACAGCCATGTGGAGTCAGGCAGTTAGGGTCAGGGTACAGCTTGCCCTTTACAGAAAGTTTTAAGCCGCTCCAGACGCGCAGGCTCAGCGGCCATGGCTCACGGGCCCAGCCGCTCCGCGGCATGTGGGATCTTCCCAGACCGGGGAACGAACCCGCGTCCCCTGCATCGGCAGGCAGACTCTCAACCACTGCGCCACCAGGGAAGCCCTAAGCCTCTTTAAACTTCAGTTTCCTCATCTCTAAAATCAGGATAACAAGCTCTGGAAAATTCAGTGAGGGTTAAAGGGATATCACACTTGAAGGTGCTTCGTCAAGTATTAAACCCTTTGTATATGCCAAAGAAAGCCCTTCCTGAGCTTTGTGAACTGTAGATTCCTCCAAAAACTATGAAGCTAGTTGGAAACCACAGAGATGTAAAGACAAAAACTGTAATGTGCCGTAAGAATATAGGTTGTTAATCATTATTAGACCGGAAGAGTTGAGGCTCCACAATGAGTCATCAATTCCACAATTTACTGAGTGCTTCTGAGTTCCAGGCACCGTCCTGAGGGAGGGGAGGGTATTCAAAATACCTCTTGGCGCTGGACTTAAGGCACTCACTACCCCACAGGAAGACTGTTCTCCTTCCCCTTCTCCCAAGCTGACGCAAGGAGGACCAGTGGGTATTTGCAAAGACGACAGCGCCAGCCCAGCCCAGCAAGTGTGCAGCATCAAAACACTTCTCAGCTCCTCTGACTCTGCCACGTATCTGCTGTCTATCCTTGAACCAGCTATTTATCCTGTCTACCATATGCATACCAGCCCAGATGATGGATTTTAAAATGATGTCTGAACAGTAAAGTGCCGGGCCAAAATTTGGCAAAGACCATACATATTCCTCAATATCGTTTTCCCCTTCTTCCCTAGCTGGAAACATGACTGTTCAGCATAAAATCACATCTCCCAGATGTCCTTGCAGTTAAGTGTGGCCATGTGACTAAGTTCTTGCCAATGGGATGTCAACAAAATGTCATGCGGTAGCTTCTGGCAGATTCTGGGACTTTTTTATAGGTAGTTGGTCCACCCCTCTGCCTCTTCTCCCCACCTTCCTCCATGCTGTGTTTGGAATGTGGGTGTGACAACTGAAACTCCAAACTGGACCATGAGGACAGTGGTTAAACCCTAGGGAGAGTGGATGGAAGGTAAGAATAGCTGTGTTCCCAAGGACTTTGTGGAGACAGCTGTCATGGCTGTCCTGGACTGGATCACCTACTGATGTTCACATGAGAGAGAAATCAATATCTATTCAAGCCACTCTCATTTTGAGTTTTCTATAATTTTCAGCTGAACCTCATTCTAACGGATATAGTTTGCTATCGTGACTTGACGTGCCACATTGACCTTTCTAACAAGGGCATTGTACAATAGAATGGGATGCACAAATGAGAACGTCAACTCCCACCACAAACAATACTGAAGGAAATACTGTACAAACTTCTGTTAAGGTTATTAGAGAACAGAATCTTCCATCAGCTGGATTCCAAGAACCAGCAACCCAGGGGGTATGAGACCCATGTGCGTAGTAGGAGTCATGACAGAAACCAACCATATTGTGAAAAATTCATGTAAAATATATTCCCAAAACACCTACCATGCCAGGCCAGATGCTCGGGCCACAAGGGAGCTAAGATATGGTCCCTGCCCACAGGTGGCTCCCAGTCTTGTGGGAGACAAACGATGGCCACACTGTGGGGTCTGTACTATAACAGAGTGGTTTGAGATGCCACAGACACTTGCGAGGGCAGAGACGTGGGCATCCTCGTGAGAAAGCAGAGGGACAGCTAGGAAGAGTTTCTTTTTTTCTTTTTTTTTAATTGTTATTTATTTATTTTATTTATGGAAGAATTGTTGATTTTAAATATTGTGTTAATTTCAAGGGGACAGTAATGTGCTTCAGTTATATAGATTCTTTTTCAGATTCTTTTCCATTATAGATTACAAGATATTCAATACAGAACCCTTTGCTATACAGTAGGACTTTGCTGTTTACTTTCTACATAGTAGTTTGTATCTACTAATCCCAAACTGCTAACTTATCACTCCCCTCCCCTTTTCCCCTTTGGTAACCAGAAGTTCGTGTTCTCTGTCTGTGAGTCTCAGCCATAAAAAAGAAGGAAATCATGCCATTTTCAGCAACATGGATGGACCTAGAGATCATCACACTAGGTGAAGAAAGCCAGACAGAGGAAGACAAGTATCATATGCGGTCACTTATACGTGGAATCTAAAAAATAATACAAATGAACTTAGTTACGAAACAGAAACAGACCCCCAGACATGGGGGAGTTTTCTCAAAGGAGATATTGGAGCTCGGTCTTAATGGATAAATGGAAGTTATCCAGAAAGAGAAGAGCGGAGAAATCATCCCAGGCAGAGCACAAAGTGCAAAGCAAGAAGGTGTCGGTGGAAACCCAGAGCAGCATCGAGCGGGGCCCACCTGCCACAGGCCGCAGAGAGACACCAGGAAAGAGCAGCTGCGACCCCAGGTGAACCCAGCCAGCCCTTGGAACACAGCTGCACCCCCAGGTTTCACTTTCCAGGGTGACTCAGAGGATGACGCGCAGCGGCTGTGGGCTCCCTGGTGGTTTTTCGCAGGGACAGCTTCTGCTTGTGGGGTCATCACTGGCGAGTAGTGAGACAGACAGGCTTTATAGATGCAAAGTGAGAAAATATCAAAGTGCTCAAAGCAGGAAGCGAGAGGAGCACGTAGAGCAAAAGAGAAGCGAGCGTTATTGATTCCCTTTTTGGAGCCGGTCCAGCTGCCTTCTTGCCTGCCCCCCTCAACGAAAGGAGAATCTCAATCCCACAGCTACATCCACCACGGAGGTCAAGTGGAATGTTCTTACAGGCTCCCCAGACCTTCTTGCCCTTTCTTCTACGCCAGAGCTGAAGCATCCCCTTCCACAGGGTATTGGGACACAGTTTGCAGTCTCTGAGAGCCCTGCCCTGCCCTGTCCTGCTGCCCCAAGATCTGCCTTCCAGATATCCAGGACACAGCTCACATCTTCTCAAACCTGCTCACACACTCAGCCCCTGGCCTGGTTGCAACTCCACTGAGCCCCCAGGTAAAAATGGGCTAGGTAAAAAGAAGGATAATGCTTGGAAGATGAAAACATCCCTGCCTCACATATACTCTTACGTGAGGATTCTCCCAGCAACCCTTGTGGAAGGCGTGTTCATCCACCCTGCTCAGACAAGAAACTGAGGTTTGAACTCATGTGCCAAGGCTCATGCCAGGCACCGTACGACTGCAGCTCTGAGGAGATGTCAGTGTCTGACCCAGAAAGTCCCATTTTAGCATGGCGTGTATGGCTAGCTGACACCCCCCTGTGCTAGGGACCATGGGAGACCCAAAGAAAGAGGAGGCATTGCCCTTACCCTCGATGGCGAGGACATCTAAAGCCATGCCCACTGTGTGCCAGGCGCTGCGCCAGTCACCTAACATGAACCATCTTAAACAGATGATCCCTTCCAGCAGCTAGTTTGAGGTCGGGACTATCACACCTATTCTACAGACAAGGAAACAGAGACTCAGGGAAGCTGAAAGTGATTCATCAAAGATCCAGGAACAAGTAAAAAGAAGGTTCGGTCCCCAAAGCTATGCTCGTTCGACTCCAGGAGAGTCCACCACCGTGAACGATGCAGACTCCGGGGCTCCACCCCAGCTTGGCTGACTCAGAATCTCTGAAGGTGGGACCCCAGTGATGTGCTTTTGAAACCATTTCTCTTCATGACTTTCTGATTGGCAAAGTGTGAGAACACTGTCCTCTATCAGGGGCCCTAAGGTGCGGACTCAAGGCCTTTATGCCTCAAAGGTCCAGTAATACGAGACAATGAGCCAGGATTTGTCACCAGGAGGCTGTGACATGGAAGGCTGACGGCACAGCTGTTACAGCGTAGTCTCTGGAGCCAGGTCGCTTGAGTTTGAATCCCGGCTCTGCTGAATCCTAGCTGTGTCACCTTGGGCAAGCCACATGCTTCCTTGTGCCTCAGTTTCCTCACCTGAAAAATTGTAGTCAAGGTAGGACACATCTAGAAGGTTGTTTGGGGGACTGAATGAGTTAAATATGTAGAAAGTTTAAAACAGTGCCTGCCACAGAGTAACCATCCAAAATGCTGTTGTCATCGTTCCATGACCAATTGCCCCAAGTGACACAAGAAAGAAGAGGGTATTTGACACTGTGGTTCTTGAAAGAGCAGGTCAAAGGGTGGAGTTCCAAAGGATCTGGACGGACAGCGAGAGAAGAGATGAAATAGCAGCTCTTTCTTTAATTCCTGGTCTGGTCTCATGTCACTGTTTGTTATTCCTCGGGAAACGTCACCAAGAGCAAGTCACTGCAGTGGAGACAGGTGCAGGGCTGAATCACAGCCAAAGCACAACTTCTCCAGAGTCTTCAGGCAAAGGAGACGATGGTTAGTTCTCTTTTAAGCTGTGGAAGACTTTCCCCAAGAAGTGAGCTGTGTATGCTCTTGATGGCCACCAGGGGGAGACAAAGGGGACTTAATTGACTACAAAATGTGAAAGGTATCCTTAAACTCCCTGAAGATTTGGGCTATTTCCCACTGATTTGTTTTCACTCGTGCTATTGCCCCTACTTAGAATGCGTCCCTCTTTAGCCCTTCAACCTGTTGTCAACCTCCCAGCCAACTTCTTCATATGCAACCTTGGCACTGTGCTAGGGGCCAAGGGAGGCACAAAAAGATACAAGGCATTATCCTCACCCTTGAGGGTAAGGGTATTTAAGGAACGTTTTCTGTGTACCAGGCACTCAGCTGGAATCCCTACAACTACAATGAGGCAGGTTTTATATATTCATTTTCAAGACTCAGTTCAACAGGGATAAGATTCAGGGCACTAAGTGCTAAGCACTTTCTGGGAATCAGCTGATTTAACTCCCAGAACTACCCAATAAGTAAGTACTACCATTATACCCATTTTATAGCAGAAAAGACTGAAGCTTGAAGAAATTAAACAACATCCTTGACCAGGAACACAGAGCTAACAAGGGGGATGGAATTCAGATATGAGCCCATGGAGTCTGATTACAGAACCAAAGCCGCATCCTGGCCACCTTTCTGGTCCTTCCACAAACCCTTGACTCAGGCCTGCCCTGTGCTCTCTCTTCTCTGAATTCTGATCTTATTTACCAGCAATCCAAAAAAGGGATTTGCACTTATTTCTTCTCACACACACACAGGTAAATTCCACTCTCCTATCCCCACCCCACCCCTGCCAGGTAAAAAGTAAATTTTTTGACGCCAATGACCCTAACTCAACCTTCTTTCTATGAAGTTGCCAACGTTTGAGCACCTCTGTGTCTGGCTTTATCAAGGCCACATTATTCTTTAGATTTGTTGATTATTAGTCTTCAGGGTAACCCTGGGAAGTCAGTAGCATTATCCACATTTTATAGATGGAAGATTAAGTCTCGGAAATTACGTGACCCTAGACCACTGTCACCTAGATAACAAGCAGAATATGCAGGACCCCGAAGCCTGTGATCTCACCATGACCCTAAGCTACTGCCTCCCCCTCTGCCTTGCAAACAGTAGCACCCAGGGTGAAGGAAAGCCTCAGAACATGAACTTGAAGACTTCAGTGAAAGTCCCTGGTCAATGATTGACTAATTGTACAGGTCACTTCACCTCCCTGGGATGCAGGTCAGAAGCATCATCTGTTAATTCCTATCCTGGTACAGTTCCCAGACACAGGCGCCCTCCTGTCCTCAGTGTTGCT
This sequence comes from Delphinus delphis, assembly GCF_949987515.2. Taxonomy (NCBI): domain Eukaryota; kingdom Metazoa; phylum Chordata; class Mammalia; order Artiodactyla; family Delphinidae; genus Delphinus; species Delphinus delphis. Next base: position 66,578,435 of record NC_082699.1, on the reverse strand, counting down.
CCTTCTTTTGGGGGATTCCATGTTTGGGTCCCAAACATTAGTCTAAGAACCATGTCATATTCACCATCAGGTCCCTGGAGCCCAGCACAGAGCCTCACACACAGAGTGAACTCGGTATATACTCAGTGAATAAACGGACAAATAAACAAAACCACAAATTAATACATCTGGTCCCTTGGGCACTCTGTACGCAGATCCTCTCTGTGAACTGGCTTGACTACGTCCTGCCAATCTCCTGCCCTCAGTTCCATCATGCAATTTGGACAACAAAAAAGCACTTTGGGAACTTTAGCAGGCTATGGTATACAGTAGATCCCTCTCTCTCACTCTCTTACTCTCTTTATTTCCCCAAAATCAATCCTGTCTTTTGAAGAGAATTCCGCAGTCTTAGGTCATCCCACAGTCACTCCCACTTTGGAAGCCTAGAGAGAGCGAGGTAATATCTGATGTATCCCTTGAATCTAGGATGCTGGTAAGGACCTAAGAAAGAGTCTGTCTGTCTGAAACTCTGATCTTAGATCAAAGATGCTGGAAGGGTGTAGACATTTTCAAGGTAGTGGTGATGTCAAGAATCCAGCCGTAGCGTGGAGTTTAGGGGGCTGTCACTGTGCTGGTGGCAACGTTATAGCCATAGTGCCCAGGGCTGACCCTGGCTGCGGTTGCTGCAGCCCAGCCTCCCTGGGTTCCCAGCCTGGTTCTCCAGCCCTCTCCCATCCATTCTGTGAACTACTCAATATACTCCAGGGAACTCTAAACTGAGGCAGAGTCCACTTCTGTAGCTTGAAAACCACGGCAGAAGCTGGCCAGATGATCACCAATGCCATGTCCTCTTTTCCTGAGCACACAAGACCATTTCTCTCAGCCTCCCTTGCAGTTACGTTAGTGGGGTTCCGGCCAATGGAGCGGTCATCAAACCCTTTGAGCTATCACCATATTCTCTCTTTCCCTTCCGCGGGGACTTCAGAAGCTACGTGGCTAAGAAGAGAGCATCACAGGATGGGAGGAGCTATGTCCCCAAATCATCGTGTGGAGAAGAGACACCCCAGACAGCATCAAACCATGAAATAAATCTTTCGGGGGCTTCCCTGGTGGCGAAGTGGTTGAGAATATGCCTGCCAATGCAGGGGACACGGGTTCGAACCCTGGTCTGGGAGGATCCCACATGCCGCGGAGCAGCTGGCCCCGTGAGCCACAACTACTGAGCCTGCACATCTGGAGCCTGTGCTCCACAACAAGAGAGGCCGCGATAATGAGAGGCCTGCGCACCGCGATGAAGAGTGGCCCCCATTTGCCGCAACTAGAGAAAGCCCTCGCACAGAAACGAAGACCCAACACAGTCATAAATAAATAAATAATTAATTTAAAAAAATAAAAATAAAAAAATAAATCTTTCGCTGTTCCACCACCAAAGTCCGAGGGTGGTTTAGGACGGGACATAGAGTTTATCACTCTAACTAATACCATCAATAACCCAGACTAGTTCAATCCATATTATCATTAAGGTTGCACTTATTAACATGGCTCTTCTTAATACAGTGTATATTCGATAGATACTTTATTGCTAGGAAATTGTGCCATTTTTAGGCACAATTTTAGGCAACTAATAACTTGTTCTTGGTTTTCAATGATGTGCCTCAACTTATACTAGGTATGGGGATGCTCGGTGACTAAGATGTGACAACTCCAAAGGGAATATGGGTGGGATTTGTCTAATGCCCAGCACATGGTATGTGCTAAATAAAGAGTAATAGTCTCAGGAGGCAGGAGAATATCGTGGTCAAGAGGACGATCCCTAGAGTGAGACACACCTGGATTCAAATCCCGGCTCCTCTACCCTCCTGTGGGAACCAAGACAAGCCGCTCTGCTTCCCCGAGCTGCCCTTTCCTCCTCTGTTAAGTGGAGAAATTCATTATTTCTTCACTAAATACTAAACATTTTACTAAAACCTATTATTTTGGGGGATTAAGAGAGACAAAATATGTATATCCTAGATACAGCTCCCATCACAGAGTAATTATTAGAAAATAAAAAGTTCACTATTATAAGGTATCCTAATACTAAAATGTTACTCAGAAGCAAAAGTCTAAAGGAGATTTACTTCGCTGGACATTTTTATTTCTTACACAGATAGCACAGCTGCTTAAGTGCTAGTCAAGTGTTAACAGTAACGCATTGCTGGCTGGTTTACTTGCTCCACCGAGGCTTGCTATCTTTATTAGGTGCTGTGTGCTTCAGCGTGGGTGTGGGCAAGCCCAGCTGGTGCCCCTGTGTTTTCTCTTTAACGCCCACAACCAGCAGTTGGGAGGGCAATTTTACCTCCCCAAATAAGGAAAATATTAACAATCCCAACAAGCAAACATTACTCTGAGAAAAAAACATGTCTTCGCCAGGCGAAGACATTCTATTGATTTGTAGATTCTGGGGGTCTTCAGCCAGGTGACAAGTCTTTATGGAACCAGCAGCACATTTCATCTTTGTGAAACACCAGCAACTATTCATTGAGTATTGGGCACTCAACACGCACCATCCCACTTAATGCCAAAAATAACCATCAGAGATTGAATCCATTATGATCCCGGTTGGAATGAGGTTTAGAGATTTAAAGTAACTCGTTCAAAATCAACATCTAATGAGTGGCAGGGACTCCCCTCCATCCTGTATCATTAGCATCTCACCCAACACTGGGTACACTTAGAAGCAGACACATCTCTTTGACTTGAACGCTCCCTCTTTTTACCTTAAATTTTAACGTTAAGTGCTGTATACACCTGTTAGTGCAGTTATCCAAATTCAAGCTCATCTCCCTGACTTAAGCATCTTCCAGCTGGTCTGTGGGATGAACTGCCCCTAAAGGTCTGGCCTTGATGGGCTGGTGCAGTGGACAGGGTACAGTTTAAAAACCTCACGTGCCCAGGTCTCACTCTTGACCCCACCACTTATTAAGTCACATCACCTCTGCAGCTTCAGTTTCCTCATCTGTAGAATGGGTATATTCCTACCTCACAGTAAGCTCTGAGGATTAGGTGCAAACCCAGCACAGACCTAAACATAACACATGCTCCCTAAACAATGGCTCTGTGTCCCTTCATTTTTGTCTTTGCCAAACTTTAGGCCAAAAGATTCGCAGCCCAGTGGAGCTCCCAGCCAATCAACAATTGTTGTTGTTGTTGTTTTCTATACCTGGGTAGGGACTGGGGTGTGGGCAAAAGGTGTGTTATGGCCTTAGGACACATAGAAACTCCCTGAGGAATCTGTTATAAATAAAGAATCTTGGACTCCACCCTAGAGATTCTGACTCAATAAACGTGGATTTTTCACCAGGTTGTAGGGCATGCTGACACAGGTGGTCACAGACCACCCTCTGAGGAACTCTGCCCTTCAGTCATTCGGTTCCAACATCACAACAGCCACCTTAACCTCACACCATCTCAATATCTTTAACTTATTTTTTTATTCATCATGTTTATTCCCATCAACATGCCTTTATAACTTTCAATGAATCTACTGTTAAAACATATTTTGTATCAGTCCCTGAAACACAAACATATTGCAAGGAAAGACAACAGGCTGTTAACAGGAGCCCCAAAGCCAAAACTGCCTGACTGAAATCCCATCTCTGCTGCTCCCCGGCCATGTCAGCTTGGACAGGCTACCTAAGGTCTCTGTCTCAATAGGCCACGTGTCCAAAAGGGTGATAAGAGCAGATACATTGCAAGGCTGTAGTGATGATTAAATGTTTTACTATAAAGCACTGACAACCGTGCCCAGCACATGGTAAGCACTCACAAAATGTAGTTATTCTTATGATAAGAAATGAAAAAAGAAATATCGCTTGCTACAAATAGAAAATAACCACCAAAAATATATGCATAACCGTGAAACGTCATTAAAAGCCCATCCATAAACCATCTAACATCATTTGTGTATCAGCAGTGGTATACATTCCAGGTTTAGACAAGCGTTTCTCCAGAAAGTGTCAGATAGCATGTCAGGGAGGCCATCACGGCACAGACCGACTTGGGGGTTATTTTGGTTCTGTTTCAGATCTAATTTTGCATTTCCAGTTTACCTGAGAGCTGCATATGTCTACTAAAAATTTCCCTTGGCCTCCACTGTTTTGGTTCATCCGGAAACAGCTGGAAGACACTGTCTCCCAGGGATTAGGAGCTGATGTCTGTTCAGTGGGAAACAAAGCCGCCTCTCAGAGCAGGCTGCTCCATACCAGGCTCGTGAGGACGCTGTGCTTCGTGAGGCTCGTTTATCTACAGATCCCGACACACCTCAAAACACTCAGCGCTCACACCGCGACCCTTTTGGCCCAGAAGCGTGGTCCCCATTCTGCAGGTGGGAAAATGGATAGAAAGGGCTATTAAGTGACGACACTCGTAAGTAACTGAGAGATTAGGTGGCTGTTGAGCAAACATGGAGATGTGACAAGAGGGGAAGTGGTGACTCTTAAAGGTCCAGGCCTGCTGGGCCTTCCCACACATCGGGGACGGAAACACACGCTCAGCAAAAAGCGACACGGTTCCTTCTGTGGTTGCCATGACGGGGCGGGGCGAGTGGTTGCGGGGCAGACGGGACAGGGTCTCTGGAGAGCGTTGAAGAGTCGGCCATGCAGGGGGCATTTCATAAGGTTCTATTGGATTAAAGGGTAGAGGGGATGCTCTAAAAGGAGCCCGGTGTCTCCGTCTCATCCAGTTCCCCATCAGAGGGTGATGATAAACACAGCAGGGCGCAGAGGGTAGGGCGGATTGGGCTGAAAGGTTTATGACCCAGAATGATGAAGAGGTGTGTAGACAGTAACCGGAAAGGAGGCCAAGGGCATGGCCGGCATCAGATCCAGGGAGCAAGATGAAGGCTGGGATACAGGAGCTACAGATGAGGTTCAAAATTTACGCTGGGAAGATGTATATATGAAGAATCATCAAGGGCTTCCCTGGTGGCGCAGTGGTTAAGGATCCGCCTGCCAATGCAGGGGACATGGGTTCGAGCCCTGGTCCGGGAAGATCCCACATGCCATGGAGCAACTAAGCCCGTGCACCGCAACTACTGAGCCTGTGCTCTAGAGCCCATGAGCCACAACTACTGAAGCCCGTGCGCCTAGAGCCCAAGCTCCGCAACAAGAGAAGCCAACGCGATGAGAAGCCCGCGCACCGCAACGAAGAGTAGCCCGCACTCGCCGCAGCTAGAGAAACCCCGCGCACAGCAAAGAAGACCCAACACAGCCAAAAATAAAATAAACTTTTTTAAATGGGTTTTTAAAAAAAAAAAAAGAATCTTCAGAATGCTCATTTGAGGAATTTGTTCAAAGCAAGTAATAGGACAATTATTGAAAGATTTCTAGGGGGCTTCCCTGGTGGTCCAGTTGTTAAAATTCCACCTTCCAATGCAGGGGACGCGGGTTTGAGCCCTGGTCGGGGAACTAAGATCCCACATGCTGCGGAGCAACTAAGCCCGTGTGCTCTAGAGCCCACACGCCACAGATAGAGAGAAGACCATGTGCTGCAATGAAGAGCTGACGCACCACAGTGAAAGATCCCGCATGCCACAACTAAAGACCCCATGCAGCCGAATAAATAAATAAATAAAATATTTTTTTAAAAAAAGATTTCTATAAAATTATATAAAGATATTTCTAAGGGACATTGTTCGCAACAGTGTCATTTATATTAACAAAAATTTTAACTAATCTAAATATTCAAAATTGGGAATTGCCTTAAAGAGGTTCTGGTGCACCCACCCTATACAACCATTAAAAAATATATTTAAGGATGTTTGCTTATATAAAGAAAAGATTGTAAACAAGTGAAATGTCAGGAAACAAAATAATAAACTATTCATAAAGATGTCAAAGGAAACAGAATTCTATGCTTCAGAAAAACTTAGAAGGAAATATTGCAAAAGTATATGAATAATCTGGGTGGTGGAATTAAATGTGATTTGAATTTTGTACATGCACTTTTGTATTTACTGAAATTTCAGCAATAAGTATGTGTCACTGTTAGTTTTAAGATGTTAATTTTTTTTTAGACTTTTACTGTGAATGTTACTGGGGCTTTAGTCTGGGACTTGCTCCCCTGGGAGATAGCTATGTGGTTCTAAAACAGATCCACAGACTTTAAAAACTCTCCATCTGTTGGCTGGATACTTCAAGGGATCCAAGTGGCCAAGGTGCTCCCAGGCCTCTGAATTTATGAAAGGCATCACAGGGCATGAGAATGAGCCCTGGATTAGGAGTCAAGAAACCCTTAACCCACTCCATGATCTTGGGCAAAGCACTTCCCCTCCAATTCCTCATCTAAAGTAGGAATACCAGTGCGTACGCTGACGACCTCAGAGTGCCATAATTAAAAGGCATGCTCACCTGGGTGTTGTCATTCAATGAAGATAATTAGCATCCTAGACCTTGACCCAAAGAATGACCTCAGGGCCCACCCTTGGTAAGGTTTGCCCATCTGTGTTCACCCTCTCCATCAGCCACCTACTGAGAACTAGTGTTCACAGTTGTGACCCTGGAGTCACATTCAGCTCCCGGAGGACCTTCTGAATCATCCCAGAATGACTAAATCAGGAGTGGAATCCTCAGAAATTTATAAAGCACCCATGTTCACCATGGTGACTCTCAGTGAGTCAGGATGTCTTAATTTAGCTGAAACATCCCACCCCAGATCCAAGTAGATTAATATGAGAGAGCCATTGCTAGCGGGTAGTGGAGTCTACTGGTTGCTTTGAAGAAGAGTACCCACATTCAACTGTTGACACACATTTGTGCAGATCCAGGAGCTTTATCTTCCTGTGGAGCCCTTCCTCTGAGGACTTCCTCTTGCTTTAGTCTTTCATACGGCATGGCTTCTTCTCATAAAGTGGCCAGTGCATTTCTAACTTCATAGAATACTCACTCATGTATCAGCGTTGCCTGATAGCCTACACATCTCAATGTCTCCAGGATAACAGTTCCTAAAAAATAACAGTGGAACACTAGTTACAAGGAATGATAATTACAAAAAGATTGTCCTCAAGTCACTTCGGGAAGTATACTTTAACAGCAATGTACAATTATAGAGGTCACTGTGATGACCATGGATCCTTTTTCCATGGCCAGTCATGTGGGACTATTGGTCCAGGGCACGCTTTTTGGTCAACACAGCTTTGAATCCCTGGGATGTCTAATGGTACCCAAGCTAGGTTTGTCTTTGGAAAGCTCCTGTGTGACCCTTACTGCCTGGTAAATATTCTTCTAGGAGATGTCTTTACAACTACTCTGTACTCAGACCTGGAGAATACCCAGGGGGTTCCCTGTCCACCTTTGTCCCCAGGGAGCCATGCTTCTGAAGCATCTTCAGTAATTAATTCACAGACGAGCCACCATTACTGCCCCACCACACATGTACACTGCTGTTCTTGTTCACGGACTAGTGCTTTTGTTTTTTTTCAGCCACACCCTATGGCTTGTGAGACCTTAGCTCCCAGACCAGGGATGGAACCCATGCCCCTTGCAGTAGAAGCGCAGAGTCCTAACCACTGGACCACCAGGGAATTCCCTGCGCTAGTGCTTTTGATTGGTCTTTTCTACTTTGTACAATTGTCTTGCCCGCAAATGCCTATGCATAAGAGACTTGTATAACCTCAATCGAAGCATCAAACCTTGAAACAATCGCGGGATAAAACTCAAGGCCTCAGTGCCATGACATTGGGAAACGGCTTACCTTCTCTGGCCCAATTTTCCTCATTTATAAAAGAAGAAGGTTGAACTTCTTTACTTTCCCTAACTCTCTTCAAACTTAAACTCTATTCATTTTCACTTAGCAGGATCAAACAAATCCTCAGAGCTGGGAGGAAAGGAAAGGGGGTGTCTGCCAATACCTAATACTACAGTATACAGAAGAGAGGGCCTGAGTGTCTTTGGACAAGTTTGATAACTTCTCTGGGTCCCCATTTATTAATCTGTAAAATGGGTATAGTTATACCTACCTCACATAATTGTCGTAAGGACTCATTGAGTCAATGCATGTATTAATGCCTGAAATTTAACAATTGACCAAGCCCCTCACAAATATCCTCCAATCCGCTAGAAAGAAAGGAGAGACTGGACATTGGCAATGGAAAGAAGAGTAAAACATCACTGGATCAAATCATATCACTCCCTATCTCAAATATTGGCCTTGGCTTCCCATTGCCTGAAATTCACACTCTCAGGCATTCAGAGCTCTTCACCCTTTAATCCCAAACCACCTTCCAGACTTATTTTCCACAACAGTATATTTTTCCTTTACTCTATTTAGGTTAACGTAGAATTCAATTTCTAGCTGTTCTTACAACGAGCACCTCTGTCTTCCTGAAGATTTTCCTTTCATTGCCAACTTTGAAGGATCTGGGTTCAACTTTATTAAAGGACCTGGAAACTCTTCAGCTGAATCCCAGACCACCTATACTTTCCCTTTTCTCTCCCCATCCCATCTCCTCCCAGCCTCCTAAATAGGTCTTTAGGTACAGGGATTATTGAGGAATGAGATTGTTAGAGCTCTAGAGGACACTTGGTCTCTGGCTCTGGGTACTGGCCCACTTCCAGCTATTTTAAATCATCATCATCATCGTCATCATCATCCTCTACTTACAGCTATTTTCAAATTGCTCTTGAACCTCATTTCTCCTCTCCTATGATTCTGGAGTACAAATCTGCATGTCATACATTCACATGTGGTGCTTTTCTCCTATATCATCATAGTGAGCCCATTGTTCTGAGCTGCCAGAGTTGTGTTCTGATTCTCTCCATCAAGACGCTCTCTGTGTCTCCCTTCTCTATGGCAAACACACAAATTAAAAAAGCAGAGGGAAAAAAACAAAAACAAAAACAAAAACAAAAAAAAAAAAAAGAAAAAAAAAGAAAAAAAAAAGCAGAGGGTCTCTGTCTTCACCCAGGCCATTGATTAAACTCTTGAAGGATGCATAGCAGGGAGTATGGTCTTAATATCCTCTCCTAAGGCTCATGTTGATTTGCTAGTGAGCACATTTAGTGCAAATGGTAATTCAAGTAACTTAGAATCCATGTAACTGTTTTAACATTCACCACTCATGACCCCAACTTGTCTAAAAAAGACCCCAACTTACCCCTAAAAGACCCCACTGAAGGCCATGCTGAAATCCAGACACTGCTCATGAAGATATCATGAGACAGCTAGTCTAACCACCATATTCCAAAAAAGGCCTTCGGCCTTAAGTGGTTGGCATATTGGGCAGGACGGAGCAGACTCTTCTGCAGTAACAGACAAGTTAGGAAATCTCCACGGATTATCATGACACTTTATTTTCCAGGCGTAAGAATTCGAGGATGGGTCAAATAGTTCTCCGTCTTGTTATGCTGCGTCTGGAGCAGGGGCCTCTAAGGCGGCCACGGCAGAGAAAGGCGCCATGCCAGCTCTTGCCCTTGCTCTCCATCCACGAGCAGGAAATAGCCACGTGGCTCCAACCCAAGTCGAGGGGACCTGTGAAATGTCGGGGAGAAAATGACTGGTGGCCCAAACCAGCTCTGCCACAGCTGGGTATGTTTCTGTGTGTGATCCCATGATCCTGTTTTCCCTCTTCTGTGCCGGGAAAACTTGATCATCCACCTTAGCCTATTTAACAGTTCTAGAATCCTCCACACTGAAGTCTTTGGACAGATTCCATTAGCACCAACCGCAAGAGTCATAAATGCCAGCACGATAACCTGGATGTTCCAAAATATTGCTTAAGAAATCCCTTTCATGTCACTGAAACACACACACGCACACGCATGCGTGCACGCGCACATGCAACCATCTAATCATCTGGCCCCTGGAGGATAAGAAGTCTCAGTTCCCAAACAGCAAGCTTGACCAAGTCTGATGAATGAATTTCTGAAGTTATTTTTGTTTATCCTCCTACCCTTGATGCTATGATTTGCCTGTGGCAACATGTGTGTAGATTAATGAGGCTTTCAGCAGCTAGTGAAAAAACGTTCATTAGCTTAATTATCCACACCTTCAGAGGGAGGGCAACTCGGGGCTGTCAGGACACAGCAGAGTGTCTGTGCCAGAGAAGAACACCCGCTCCATGCTGCTCAACGAGAACGGTCTTCCCTGGAGAGCAAGGTGAGGAATGGGGGAAACAAGTACGCAGAGGCACAGAAGACAAAAATGACAGGATTTAGTGTGATTTCCCAATTGCATGCTGCATGTGCATTAAGCATGTAGCGCAGGGGATCCTTTGTAAGCAAGCACCTCCTATGCTTCTAGCCTGCTTTATCCTCGTGCATCAGACAGAGGCATGAAACCAACCTCTCCTAAAAGTCCATAGCAATGGAATGTATGGATTCTTGCCAAGATCAAATGATAAAACCCCAAGTCCTCCTACTTGTGGACTGATCTGACTTTATGTCTCAGTTGTGGTCAGCTCCCACCTTGGATCTAGGACTTAATGACTCAGAGCTGGCCCAGTGCGCCTGTGTGTCATGCTTTGCCTCCAAAGTCTCCCACTCTGCCCCCCAAGGACCTAGTCCTACTTCTAAGCCCCACGCCAAGGGGGAAGTTTCTCCCATTTCTTCATGCTGCCCTTCTCCTGCTGAGGTCTTGGCCTGTTGCCTCTCCCGGTCTCCCCGTTGCTATGCTCTGCCAGCTAGGACCCATCTTTTTCTTATCATCCCAGACATGGAGTTTTCACCTTGGCCTTCACACACAGTGGCTTACAGCACTCCCTGCTAGACCCTGTGCAGGACAGAGATGGTCCTATGGGGGTTCATGGGACTTAGGAGATAAGACTCAAACATGGAGAATGATGAATAAAGGAAAGAGAGCTTCAGCACCTTGTAAATCAGTCTTCCTCAAACTTGCTTAAGCATAAGAATCATCTTCTAAAGATAGAACTTCCAAGGCCCCACCCATGAAGATTCTAATTCAGAACACCTGAGGCTTAGACATTTTGTTCAAATGTCTTAACAATTTAAAAAATTGTTAAAACATTTTTAACAAGCACCCAGGAGACCTTTATTATGAGGAAAGTTTGGAAAACACTACTAAGCAACTCTATGACAGTAGTAGTGACTACTGATTAAAACCTCTACCAGCCAGCCAAGGTGCTAAGAAATGTACATATATTGACTCATTTTAATTATCTCAACAAACTTTTCCAGTTAGGTGTTAAATTCCCATTCTGCTAATGAGAAAACCCAGATCCAGATACATGGACTAATTGCTCAAAATCATACATTTAGCAAGTGGCAGAGCTAGGATTCAAAACTTCGTCTCCCTGACTCCTGACCCATGTCAACTAAAATAACTTGTTTCTAAAGACTAAATGCTGGTGTAGACAAGTGGTGTCTGAGCATTTTTGGTCTAGCACCATATTGATAACAGAATTTTGAGCGTGCACCTCCAATGTATGTGTTTTTAATTTATATATACATACTATTATTCTAATATATTATTGATATTATAAAATATATATGGCAATCCAAGAGAATTAAGCAATTTTAGTAATTTTTATTTTATTTAGCAATACCTAAGAACTTTTTTTGCTTTCCTGAAAAATCACTGATAATAATAAAAAAATTTTTAGTGAGATCAACGTGATTTTGCTTTCCTGAAAAATCACTGATAATAATAAAAAAATTTTTAGTGAGATCAACGTGATTTTGCTTTCCTAGTTTTTTTCAGTCTTGGTTGAATCTTTATGACATAGTGATTAATAGTTTGGTCTTAAATTCAGTTTGGTCTGACACCTGCTTTTAGTTGCTGTCATTGTTGGAAAAGAAGCCTCACAAAAATATGTAGATTCAAATGAAATAAATGCAACAAATAAATGCATATAAATGCCTTATTCCATCATAATACTTATTTCTCAATTCCATCTACCAACTATGCAAAGGTATTTGGTGAAACCTGGCAAGTAAATTTCCAACTTCCCTGATGATGACCCATTTTTCCTACAATTTATTGGATTTAGAAAAAAAAAAAAAAAAAACTAGTTCAAGGGAAGTCCCTGGTGGTCCAGTGGTTAGGACCCCGCACTATCACTGCCAAGGGCCCAGATTCAATCCCTGGTAAGAGAACTAAGATCCCACAAGCCACTCAGTGCGGCAAAAAAAAAAGCCAACCTAGTTTAATATCCAATAACAATTCATTTAGAAGCTTAAAACAGGCTAGAATATTCTGTTTCAATCTTTTCAAGAGTAGAGGTATAGGTTATATACGTCATTTTTAACAATGTTAACACTGGAAATGATTCAAATCTTCAGTGCTCAAACACTGTCTTCACATAAAAAGTATCTTTTTCTTCTTTTCAATCAAGAATAATATGCATACAGGAAAGCGTACGTAACATAATTGTCCAGATCAATGTAGCTTTACAACGTGAGCACACCCGGTTAACGACACAGATCAAGAAGCATTATCTGCAGCCCCGTCATCAAAAGCCCCTTTGTGCCTTTTCCAGTTATTTCCCCCCACCCCCAAGGGTAACCATTCCACTCTCCTAACTTTCAGATTAGTTCTGTGTGTGTTTTATTTAACATCATATAAGTGGAATCCCATAGGAGGTACCCATTTTTGTGTCTGGCTTCTTTTGCTCAAAATCTCACTTGTGGGATTCATCCATATGACTGAGTTTGTCTTGGTTATTCATTCTCATCGTATGTAGTACTGTCTTGTGTGAATACACAACAATGAGTTGATCCATTTCACTTTTGGTGGGTGTTTGGGTAAATTCCAGTGTTTGAGTATTAGGAAAAGTGCTGCTATGTGCACTCAGAACCATCTTTTGGTAAACACATGTTTGCATTTCTGTTGGGTATATCCCTAGAGTGGAATTGCTGGGTCACTGTGTTTGCTTTTGTTCTGCTTTTGTAGATACTGCCAAACAGTTGCCAGAACAGGTTCCATGAATTTACATTCCCTGCACTGTGGGAGTTCTAGGTGTCCCACATTCTTGCCCACTCTTGGTATTGTCTGTCTTTTTCATTTTAGCCCTTTTGATGCATGTATGATGGTATCTCACGGTGGTTTCTAAGGTGTTTTTGAAAGGCAGTTACTGTCTCATTCATTATTAAATCATGACACTTAACCTGCAGGGACAACTTATATGCATGCTTCTGTTTTTTCAAATATATCTATTATAGCTCACTCCCAACAGTCCCGTGTCAGCCTTGAAAAGGTCAAATAATTTGAAACCCTTGATTTTATGTTCATTCACTGTTTCAAGTACTTTGCCAAAAAAGAATAAGAGAATCTCTGCTTGAGCAAAATATTTTCAGGTGCACTCCCTATCTAATTACAAAGTATTGTAAAGATTCTGCTATACTTTAAACTTCTTGCCTCTGTACAATGATTCCCATCAGTGAAATCCTATTTTGCTCTGTGCTTTTGTGACTTTAACCTCCTGGCTTCAATAGCTTGCTATGGAAAAATGCAGCAATAAATTTCACGTATAGTACTAGCTGGTGAAATTTACCTTTTTTTTTTTTCTTTTCATTCCAGTCAACATAAATACAAAAAACGTTGCTTAAGAAATGTTTGAAATTTGTTAAGAAATTCATTGACTATTGAAAATGTATTTTTTCTGGTATCTCTTTCCTTTAAGAGCTGACAAGAAAGGGTGTTTTAATGTATTTCATTACTGAAATGAAGAATCTAGAAATAACGTAAGCTAAAATACGTTGGAAACATTTGTACTTTCCAAATTGTAATTTGGAAAGTAATTGTATTGCAAACCTCTCACACTGAATTACTTAAGTTTTATTCAACTCTTCAGCAGAAGTTCTATGCATCTGCCAACAATATTTAATGACCAAGGAGTCCATTGTAATATATCACTATGTACTTTTTAGATATTTCTTCAGCCATTTCACCATAGCAAGAGTAGCAAGGGTTTGACCGATGGATTATGACATTAAGTAATAAGTTTAAAATGATCACATTTAATCCAATTTTATAAAGGGCTGGGTTGAGTATATTATGGCTTTAACCAGTTGAAAAATTTTCTAAATGTCTTGGCGATTGCAATGGCTTCATCCTTTTACTAGCTATGTCAACACGCAATATTCACTCAAGGACACAGTCATCATTAATGATAGTGGACCACAGATCCTATTTCAAATATCAGTCTTAATAATTTTTTTAAGTCTTTTGACCAACTCTGTGATTGATATACTTAGACGGCCATTATTTTTCTCTTGTAAACAGCTGAAAAGCCGCAAATGCTAGGGTTTGCAGATGGATAGAGTCAGCCATGATCCTACTGTTCCCTGGGTTGGCATCATTAACGTGGTCCTCAGCCTGCAGTTTCTTCACAGGAATCATTTCAATCGCTTGTCCGTTTTGTGAGGATTAGTTAAATTGAAATGAGATCTCCGAAGCTGTAAATCCACTTAACAGGACACAAGACACAAACAGGCAAGGTTTATAGGAGGCGTACAAATTTCCATTTCAGGAAGTCTCCTCTGAATAAGGAGTGTTCCTCTGCACTTCACCATGGGAGTTTCCAAGGTCAGAGCTCTCAGGGTTTCTAGAAAGCATCTTGTCAGCCACCTCAGGCGATAAATGAGGAGTTGGAGGCATCCAGAGGAAGAGTACAGACCATGGAGCCTGAGGCGGGCTCTGGTGGTAGACAACAGAGGTTCAAGTCCCAGTCTCTGCCACCTCCTCTCTGTGTATGCTGGAAGAAATTATGCTGCCTCTCTAAGCCTGTTTCCCCAGCTGTTTCCCCACACAGGGCAAACGCTACCATTTGTAAATGATATCTCCATAAACCCATCTTTAAAGGGAAGGAAAGGAGGAGGGAGGGAGGAAAGAAAACATCAATGCTAAAGTCTGAAATTCAGTAGAGATTTTCAAAGGAGCTTAGAGGCTCCCAGTGGTAGCATTTCTGTCTTGATTACCCGTGTATCCCTGGCATGCTTAGCACATAGTAGATGCTTAAAAGTTATTACTGATTGTAGTGGGTTGAATGGTGGCCCCAAAAAGATACGTCCATGTCCAAATCCCTGGAACCTCTGAATATGACCTTATTTGGTTAAAGGGTCTTTGAAGATGTAACTTAAGGATCTTTCTTTCTTTCTTTATTTTTGGCTGCATTGGGTCTTTGTTGCTGCATGTGAGCTTTCCCTAGTTGCAGTGAGCGGGCTTCTCATTGTGGTGGCTTCTCTTGTAGTGGAGCACGGGCTCTAGGGACGCGGGCTTCAGTAGTTGTGGCACATGGGCTCAGTAGTTGTGGCTGGTGGGCTGTAGAGAGCAGGCTCAGCAGTTGTGGCACACGGGCTTAGTTGCTCCACAACACGTGACATCTTCCTGGGCAAGGGCACAAACCCGCGTCTCCTGCATTGGCAGGCGGATTCTTAAACAGTGCGCCACCAAGGAAGTCCCAACTTAAGGATCTTGAGTTGAAATTATCCTGGAATATATCCAGGTGAACTCTAATCCAATGACAAGTGTCCTTGTAAGAGACAGAAGACACAGAACATGGAGGAGGAGCTCATGTAAAGATGGAAACAGAGACTGGACTTATGCAGCCACAGGCAAGGATGGTTAGAGCCACAGAAGTTAGGCAGAGGCAAAGGGGGATTCTTCCCTAGAGCCTGTGGAGTGACTGCAACCCTGCCAGACACTGTGATTGTGAACTTCTGGTCCAGAACTGTAAGAGAATACATTTCTATTGTTTTAAGCCGCCAAGCTTGTGGTAATTTGCTACCATAGGCCTAGGAAATGAATACACCAATCCCATTGGCTTCATGTGATCATGCAAATTTGGTATTACCTCATCCAGTGATTTCCAAACTTAAGTTCTGCAGAGCCCTCTGTGGCCCCCATGATGCAATTTTGTATTTAGAGGTACTTCTAAGATTCTTTGTAATTTAAATATTCTGCAGCTTAAAAAAACTAAATTAGGGAATTCCCTGGCAGTCCAGTGTTTAGGACTCAGCGTTTTTACTGCCATGGGCACGGGTTCAATCCCTAGTCAGGGAACTAAGACCCCGCAAGTCACGCAGCTTGGCAAAAAATTTTAAAAATTTAAAAATTAAAAAAATCTAATCAACCAACCCCAAATCTTAGCCAACTCTAAATGTTAACACAGAAGATCAGAGAAGTTACATAACGTGTCCAAGTTCCCCTGCAAACAAGAGGCAGAGCTTCGGTCAGTACCACCGCCTCCTTCCTCCCTCTGCAAGGCTCTGCCTGTTCCCCAAGGAACCACCAGTACTCCAATGTCCTTGGAAAACAAAGAGGAAAATACCAGCTACACTCCCATTATAGTGAACGACAAGGCAAAGATGCCCTCGATTATCAGCGCCGCCATCCAGCATTCAACTACAGGTTCCAAACCCTGTGAGAAGTGGAGATGAAGAAAGAAAATGGAAAAAGAGAAAAAGGAGAATTCAAGTAGTGGGAGCTCCCGACTGTCCACAGGAGATGCGAGGAAAGCGCCCATGGTATTGACACCTATGAAGGTATAACATTCTTCCACCATGGACTGAGCTTTCAGCTCAACCTGCTGTCACTTTGGAGTCAGACGGCAGTGAATTCCCACTGTGGCCCTGTCACTTAAGTCTGTGTAACCTTGAGCAAAGTTAACTTCTCAGAGCCTCAGGGCCCTCTGAGGAAACAGCCACCTTGCAGGATGGTTACAGAACGAAGGTTGCAAGAATTAAATGACACGACACAGCCTAGGGATCTGATCCAGATTCTGGAGCCAAGCTGGTAGACCCTTGCCTCTGTGATACTAGCTGTGGGTCTTGGACAATTAGCTCTCTGTGCCTTGGTTTTCTCATCTGTACAATGGGGTATGCTACCTGCCTCCAAGGGTCATTATGAAGGTTAGAATAAGCTAATAGTTATAAAGGACTTAAACAGTGTCTGGCAGAATAGTGCCGTATGAGCATTTGTAAAAACAACATGAAAATGTACCTATGGAAGGGGAAGGTTTTCTCACCTCCTCACAAGAAGGGACTCCTAAGTGACTTAGAATTTGGTAAAAAGACAGAATTTTGATTGCATAAAATGCATCAATGTCAGTTTTAGCAAGAGAAAAGTTTGCTTCTCTGCTCCACTCTAAGAGTCTGAAAGCCCCCTCTCTGCCTAACTCAGTGTGGACAGAAAGAGCGTTTGATAGAAGTCTGAGAGTTTGGTGATTGGCTGGCAGTGAGAATGCTTTCTCTCCGGTGATGAACTGTCACGTGCCAGTCTTTCCAACACCACGGGCGTAAGTGAGGGGCGTGCACATGCACAGCCCCTGGCACAGCAGAGGTGGTGAGTAATTCTCTCCCACTGATGCGATTAGGGTTACTCCAGGCCTGGGACCAGGCATTCCTGGACTATGGCCGCAGGTCTTGCTAATTTGAGCCTAATTCCTGTGACACTGGTTTGCAGGCATCTAGCTCATGTCAGCTGATCACTGAGCGCTCTCATTCCTCCTGACAAAAATAATAATAGTAATAAACACCAAGTATGTATCCAGCCCTCTGCTGCTAGGCTCTGGGAACACAGAGATGAGCTCATGGCAAAACAAGATTAACGAACAGAACATTGCAAGTCCTGTTAGGTGGGATCACAAAAGAGACACTGCAACTAACCAGGGAGTGAGTGTAGAACAATTACGGAGCTCTTGCTACGTGCTGAACATGACTCAAAGCGTTTCCCTTTATTAACTCATTCCACCCTTACAGTCACTCAGTGGGGTAGATGGTACGGCCCTAATTTACAGTCAGGGAAAATGAAGAACAGAGAGGTTAAACCACTTGCCTAAAGTCACACAGCTAATAAGGGTAGAATCAATGTGCATCCAGATAGCGGGACTCCAGAACTTGTGCTCTCTGCCCCTCAGACTGGGCTGAGGTATCCCTGGTTGGTGACCCATTGCATTTCACCTTTGGGTTCTCAATTCCCTTAGCATCAGAAAAGAGAGTGGGATCTGCCTAGAATGCCAACGCTGGACTCCTGTCCAGAGAGAGGAACTCATCTTCCCCTCGGGGCCCTGCTGCTCAAGGTTATTACTGTGGATGAAAAATGTCGCCTGCCATATAAGTAAACAAAGAATGTTGCAACCATCAAGCCAGCAGCCACTGTAGCTGCCCCCAGCTGTGCACCCTGAGGGGATTCGGGATACAGAAATGTAGGATACTGACCCTAGGTAGTGAAGGTGCATATCAAAGGAATGATTTCAATGAGTCCAGACTCTTGCATCTTCCCAGACAGAGAAAATGCTAAATTCATTAACTTGAGAGGTCTGGTTTTCTTCAATTAACAGTAATTTTTTGATGTTCCGGCCACCTGGTTTTTGTTGCAAAACTCCTGTGTATCCTGGCCCCCCCTTACCTCTTAGGAGCAGTCCATCAGAGCCACCTGAGAGGCTGTCTTCCAGACGTCAGTCCTCAGAAGAATCCGCTGAATAAAACATAGTTCTCACACTTTAGGTTGTGCTTTTTTTTTTTTTTTTTTTGGTGACATTGGTATATGTAGGTATGTAGGGTGAAATTTCAAGGACGATGCTTTGATGGTGTACCCGTGACTCACATTCTAACAAGATCAGACTGACTAAGGCCCAGTATGATCAGGCCTTGTACCTGACTTCACATCCTATTTTCAGCGCAAATCTGGAGATGGGTGTTCATGTCCCCATTTCACAGATAAGGAACACAGAGGATTAGAGAGACCTAGTGGCCTGTTTAAATCATAAAACAAACAAGAGAACTCCAAAGCTCATGCCTTTTCCACTGTACCACATAGGCCATGGAACCACTAGAGAAAAGCCTAGAGCCAGATAATTCAGAGCTTCTGTTGCTTAAAGGGCCAAAAATCTGAGGGTGAGGAAAAATAAATAGCAACGATAATAGTGGCAGGTAACATTTACTAAGCTCTTCACATGCCATCCTAAGCACAGTATCTCATTTAATCTTCTTACCATCGCCGTGACATGAGTTCCTTTTTATACTTGTTTTACAAATAAGGAAAATAAAGCTCAGATGATAAATGATTTGCCCAGTTTGTATGCGGTGCAGCAGGAATCAAACCCCAAGAAGCCTGGATCCAGAGCCCGTACTCTCAGTTCCTCTTGCCTTTGCAGCCAGAGATGAATCCTCTAACAGGCTCAGCCTCTGCACGGCGGGGTGCCCTTGGGTGCCATACCTCTCTGAGAGTTGGCTTCTTCGGCTGCAGGTGCAGGACCCATAAAACCTACCTTCCAGGTGGTAGTGAGGGGCCATTGAATCAGGATCCCTGGGGCCTGGGGGCTGGGCATGAGCACTGTGAAAACTCCCCAGGTGATTCTGAGAAGGACACAAGGTTAGGCTCCATCCACTGGGCCCGCGTGGGTTGTAGAGTGTCTCATACTTTAACGTGATATGCATGTGCCTTCTGGCGCAGCAAGTCTGGGGTGGGACCTGAGGTTCTGCATTTCTAACCAGGCCTCCTCCCCCACCCCAAGGCTGGTGGACCACACTTTGGATACCAAGACTGTAGGTCCTGGTGATGATATGAATTTTATTTTACGTGCCAGGGAAGCCCCTGCAGACTTTTAAACAGGGGAGTGTTACCATCCATTCTACCACATGCAAGGATCACTTCAACTGCTGTGTAAAGAACAAAGCCCTGGGTGATGGAGAGGTGGAAGGCTGCCTAGAAGCAGGAGGCCCAATGTCTGCCGTGGTCCAGAGACGACATAAAAGGACTCCTCTCCTCTCTTCCAAGCAGGAATGGATGGGGAACCAAGCACGGCGCCCATGCCCAGCCCAGGAGGCCAACACTGTGTAGGGATGGATGTCATCGAGCCCGGGAAGGGGCCAAGAGTGGGCACGCTCCACTGGCCTCCTCCTGCTTTTCGCCTTGGCAGCCTCTAGAGAAGGATGCTTCTTTGGGCGCTGGGTAGAGAGCTTTCTCTCCTCGGCTACTGAAGGGCCCAGTCCAAGAACAACACACCCTCTGGGAAGACCCAGCAGGCAGGTTGGAGCGTGGGATCGAGATTTTCCAGAATTCCACAAGTCTATCTAGACCTAGTCCAGAGCCTGTCACCCTGACCAGTGGCCCTTCCAAAAGGTCCAAAAGCCCCTCGGCCTTTCTCGCCCCTTCTTTTGGGTGCTCAGATGAGAGTTCAGGGGGAAAGGATTTTGCTTCCAAAGGTGTGGCTGTGAGGGTTCCATAAAAGACTCACCTCTCCAGGCTCTGCATTTTCCTCTGGGCCGGGTGAGTCATGCTGCTGGAAAATGACAAACACGGGTAAATGAGATAATAAGAA
This sequence comes from Delphinus delphis, assembly GCF_949987515.2. Taxonomy (NCBI): domain Eukaryota; kingdom Metazoa; phylum Chordata; class Mammalia; order Artiodactyla; family Delphinidae; genus Delphinus; species Delphinus delphis. The sequence continues at coordinate 66,558,199 of NC_082699.1, read as the reverse complement.
TGACACGGGTGACTCAGCTGACATCGACACCCATCTGGCAGGGCTCAGACGCCCCACAGAGGACAGGAGGCTCATTTGGGAAAAGAGGATGATTGTGCATGAGGGATCCACTCAGCACATTTTTTTTTTCTTGTCCTGGTTACAGACAGCTTCACAAAGTGCTTCTTTCTACCAGGAGCTGCCTGAGTCTGACAGGCCCTGGCATTACTCACAGGGGAGGGGGGTCACAGCCTGGAATCAAGGTCCAGGGATGGACGGATGTGTGCGAATCTTCCATTGACTGTTGCAGAAAACGGCAGCGCCCTTCCCCCAGAGGGCTGGTCTAGGCCTCATTTTCTCCCCCAAATCCTCCAACAGAATGAATTTGGACACTGGGGTGTTTATGTGTAAAATAAGAGGGCTCTGGGATTTATTTTAAAAATTCTATTCCCTACTCTAAAATCACTGGGAGGTGATAGATGAACTGAGACTGGCAAAATGTTGATAATTGTTTGACTGAGTGAAGGATGCATGGGTCCATGAAACCATTCTTTCCACTTTGGGATATGTTTTAAGTTTCCATAATAAAAAAATTTTTGTGGTTTTCATTTTAAAGAGATTTGGTCCAGTCACCCCTCATTAGCCTTTAAGTTTCTGGAGCACCAAGATCATGCTGGGAAAGTTTGACCTCACTTCCCCTCATGGGCCTCAGTTTCCCCAGAAGCCTAGCCGCCTCCTGATAAAGGAGGAGGCATTGGTTTCTCTGAGCTCTTTTCCAGCTCTGCTTCCCTGTGAGCTGATCATCTCCATGGATTCCAAATTCTCACCGCCCCCCGGGCACCTCAGCTCGTGTTTTCATAGCAAGTTTGTGTGACCTGTGTAGTTTAGTGGTTAGAGAAGACATTCTGGAACTCCAAGGTCCAGATTAGAATCCTGGATCAATCACATCCTAATTATGTGACCTCAGACAGCTCACTGAATGTCGTGAGATGTCAATTTTCTGATCTGAGAAATGGAGATAATGATATCCACCTCATGGGGTTATTATAAAGATCCAATGACCTTAAATTTGTAAAACATTTAAACAAGTAATGTTCAATGAAGAAAAGGGAAAGGGCTTCCCTGGTGGCGCAGTGGTTGAGAGTCTGCCTGCCGATGCAGGGGACACGGGTTCGTGCCCCGGTCTGAGAGGATCCCACATGCCTCGGAGCGGCTGGGCCCGTGAGCCATGGCCGCTGGGCCTGCGCATCTGGAGCCTGTGCTCCGCAGCGGGAGAGGCCGCCGTGGTGAGAGGGCCGCGTACCGCAAAAAAAAAAAAAAAAAAGAAAAGGGAAAGGCTTCAGAACCCAGCTGGTTCTCTAGGTAAGGGTCAGTAAACTCTGTCTCCAACGTGCCAGATAGTAAATATAGTAACTATTTTTGGCTTCACTGGTCATATAACTTGGTCACCTCTAGGCTGAGGTGTCTTGAAGCTGATATGCCTCTTCCATCTCTCTCTTCCCCAGCAGCAGCTGCCCCACAGGCCGTATATTCCAGAAGGTGTCACTCACTGCCATTTACAAAATTCAAGAGAACCCACAATCTGCGTTGTGCTTTAGCAAAGCGAGAGATAAACCAGGCTTGTATTAAGCTACTGTGATCTCTGTGGCTTATTTTGTTGCTACAGCATGACCTGGCCTGGCCTGACACACAGGGTATAGCCCTTGAGGCCATAAACAATATATCTATTGTTTTTTTCCCAAGCCCACTCCAAGTTACACAAACTTTCTTCGTTTTATTTCTTTTCATTTTCATAGACCATCTCAAATCCTTCTACTGTGCCAGCCGCCATCTCTAAATACCTTCCAATCTGTGCATGCTCTTCCCTAAGCCAGTGCCCAGAATTGATGATGACCCCCCAGATGGGCCTGACTTTCAATAGAATGGGACCACCTACAGGAATACACCCTCAGGTCACATCAGGTGTGCGTGGGGGGAGGGAGGTCAGATCTTATTTTTGGTATATATGGAGTTTCCGGTGAATCAAAACCCTAAGCATTTATCCTCGTTGCCTCTGTGAAGCCCACCTTCTTGTACAGGTTTTGTAAAATTGGCTTTTAATGGAGATCAAAATGCTCTGTTCCATTTCCTCCTAGGCTGCCCTGCCAGCCTCTCGACAGCTATCACCCAGCTGAAGAGAACAGGACGACCTGGAGGAAGAGGCAGAAAGTGTTGCCGAGTGTCCGCAGTTCTTTATTTCTTACACACAATAGTCCAGGTTCTTGGAGGGATTCTGAGAAATGAGTTCAGTTGGAGCTGTAGTTATGGGGACTGTTTTTTCCAAGCTGAAAATCAGGATACCGATCTGATAAAAAAATGTGATGCGGACTTCCCTGGTGGCGCAGTGGTTGAGAGTCCGCCTGCTGATGCAGGGGACACGGGTTCGTGCCCTGGTCCGGGAAGATCCCACATGCCGCGGAGCGGCTGGGCCCGTGAGCCATGGCTGCTGAGCCTGTGCATCCGGAGCCTGTGCTCCGCAACGGGAGAGGCCACAACAGTGAGTGAGAGACCCACGTACTGCAAAAAAAAAAAAAATTTGATGCCCTCTGTGAGGGACAGCCTGGGGGATTAATAGGTAGGCTGACTTTGGGGAATTTTAGGAATATTGGGTGGTCCTTTGGGTTAAGAGGAAAGGACCCTTGGCCACAAGGCTTCCCCAGGCAATCTGGAGGGTACGATTATAACAGATCCTGTCATCCAGAGGCCTTGGAGCAGGAGTGGGTCTAAACTGCCACCATAGGGTCTGTAAGAGACTGAAGGGGCCACAGGGTGCGACCCACAGGTAGGGAGCAAGGGAACTGGGCTTTGGGGCCAAGCAGGCCTGCATTCAAATCCTAGTTCTACCCTGACCTACCATGTAAGCCTCAGGCATGTCCCTAAAGTTCTCTGAGCAACAGTCTCTTCACTTGAATTCCATTTGAATTGTGACCCCTCCCTTAAGGTGGTGTGAGGATTAAAGGATGAAGGTCTATAGACCCCAGGCTCTTAGGAGGCGCTGGAGCTGAAAGTACCATTTCTCATCCCTTCTTCTCCCACCAGGTACTAGGGTGCTTCTCTCACTGGGTGCTTATTCCCACTAGATAATAGATAGAAGGAACTGTCTGTAGAAATGAAAACAATTCACTTTATTTAAATGTAAAGGTGGATTTCTCTCTTTAGAAATGGAGACTGCCTTGGAGCAGTGGTTCACATCGCATGTTAGAATATGGATACGCCCTCTGGATCCATATTCTAGATAAGGGGAGTTTTTATAAAAAATCCCAATGCCTGGGCCCACCTCCAGGGAATTCTGATTCAAGTGGTCAGGGTGACTATGATGTACAGCTGGGTTTGAGAACCAAGGCCCCAGCACCTCCTACCGCCCACCAGAAGGAGCCCACCCACATAGCACTCACAGGTCAAGGAAGGAACTCTCTCCAGCAGACAGCTGAGAAGGCAGTGCAGGTGACACACGATTATATCTCAATATTATCTTGAGTAGAAAATGGAAAAGGTCTTGTTGAAAAATCCATTTGCTGATATGTGTCTCTTGGAATTCTAAACCTTGCACACCCTACCTGATTGAAGTAGACTTGTTTTTTTAATTAATTAAGAGGCTGGCAAAAAAAGAAAGGAATCATCTCTGTTCTTTAGCCAACACTTTTCCTAAAACAGCTGCAGGGAGAGGGAAGGTAGTTTAAAGCATGAAGAGCAAAAGTGCAAGGAACTATGTCAGAATCCAGCAGGTCCAGAAGGAGAAAGAGACGTGAAACCCTGCTCCACAGACAGATGTGACTCAGTGAACACCAGTCTTTCCCAGTATCCCCAATATGACAACACAGCTGTTCTTCCCATGAGGAAACATGAGTAAAGCAATAGAGAGAGGGAAGATCTGTCTCTAGGACTTTCAACGAGGATGAATATGTTGATGGGATTTCACACGTCTATGAGTCAAGGCAGGAAGGTTAAGAGCATCTGTGGAATATTCCAGAAATCACACCCGCCTCATAAACCCCAGGGCAAACTCTTACCTTCTTTTTATTCTTCATGTGCTCCTTCAATCTTTATTCATGCAGCCAACACTTCGATGTCCCAGGCACACAGTGGGAGTTCCAAGTACCAAAAGGAGGTAGAAAAAGGAATTGGCTTTCCCTGGTGCTTTAAAAAAATTCCTCAGACACCATTATATCAGGAGGAACCAAGGCTGGCTACCCAGAAACAAGGCTGTCCTCACTTTCGAACGACCCTCTTCAGGCTCAAGCCACCTGAGTCTCAGCCCCAGCCCTGCAGGCCCCCTCTCCTCTCCAGGCTCGTGCCATCACTTGGGCAAGTCACCTGACTCCTCTGCAACTGGATTCCTCACTGATGAAGATAATGGCAGTTGTTCAACCTGCCTCGCAGGGTTGCAGTGAGAATCAAGTTTGTACAAACGCAGGACTGGGACTTTTGAGAATATGTATGCAGATGAGGGCTCCAGAGAATGGCATAGGAGGTGGGGCTCTGCCCTGCCGCCCCCCCACCAAATGGCAGTGATGAGGGGAAGAAGCAACCTGCTGCTGATGGTGCTGTCAAGGATGACCAGGGCCATGACAATGACCCTTGTTGTCTCAGAGTACAGATTCCTTACACAGGCTGAGCAGCGACCAGGTAGAAAAGGGAAAGACTCATAGGCAGACCGCTGTTTCTCCTCTCCCTGGGAGCCTACCTTGGTTTAGGGCATAATCCTAGACAAGGAAACGCACATGATTTAATTTGTTTTGCGATTCCTTTCCAGCATTTTCTTTTTGTTTACATTAAGGATGAGTGTTCCATGGAAGGTGTTAAAAAAAATAATAATGATCAGATTAGAATTGGGTGGTGTCGCCCACCACTGATAAACAAGGCTCCACCGATGATGTTGATATCCTGCCTTTCTGCCCAGGTACTCAGCAAACCAGTGCAGATGGGATCTCACCTGGGCACCAGACACTTCCTCTGGACCCACAGGAAAAGTGAGGTACCCCTCCCTTAGGGATGCTTTCCCAAGATGTTGCAGCAATCTTTATGAGCTAGAGAACAGAGGAGCGAGGAGGGCAACTTATGCTTATTGAGTGCTAACCAGGTGAGCCTCACAATTACCTTGTGCAATAAAAATCAAGATCCCCGTTCTATAGATGAGACAACTCGAGGTCTCACAGATAAAGTAACTCGTCCAAGATCACGTTGCTAATAAGCAGAGGAACTGGAGCTTGAGGAAAGCCTGGCTCAAAGCATTGTATGCTAAGTGCTGTGGGAAATGCAGAAGTAAATATTCCAAGGTTAATATGCCCTTTAAGGAACTTTCAGTCCTGTGAGGGAGAAAAACAGGTGCAACTGACATAAAATATAAGGTGGAATACAATAAACAGTAACATACCAGTGATGGACTCAAAGTGTCCAGAGGAAGGAACAATGAATACTGATCCCAGATCCAGATGGCATTTGAAGGGACCCATGAAAGATGGGTAGAACCACAGCCGGAGGAGAACAGGGAGAGGTGGGGAAAGGAGGGAGGGGCCGTGAGGGAGAAACACCAGCCCTGGCGAAGGCCTGAGAGTCTGAGAGTACCTGCCAGCCTGCGCAGCAAGGACGGCGGAGACCACAACCTGCTTCCGATTCCTTTTCTTCCAGGAAAAGGTCCAGGCAAGGCTCACCAGGACCTTCAGAAACTGGGCTGCTTCCCAAGCCGTGAACTGCCATAGTTGTGTCAGTCTCCCCAACTTCCTGCGCCCTCTTTCACACCAGAGTCACTCTTGATGGGGCACGCTTTCCGCTCCCACCGTCCACACCTGACTCTGTCAGTCTGCATCCTAACCATCTTGAGTGCTAGATATCGTACCCTCACCCCAGGAAGATCAGGCTCCCCTCCAATGGGCTCCCTCCAGCTGACCCTCCATTTCCCATGTTACGGCACTCACCCAACTGCACGGCCGGCACTCACCAGTGTGCGTGTCTGTATCTCCCAGGAGGCCGTGAGCCCCATGACAACAGGGCTCTCACATTGTTCCCCAGAGTGTAATGCAGCTCCTGGCACATAGGAGGTGATAAGCGAATAAAGTAGAATGGCAAACTTAATCAATGAACTGACCATAGAAAGAGAGGAGAAATGGGGAAAGAAAGGAAATGGGGGGGCCAGCTTTCGAGTTAGAGCAGGGCTTTCAGTGCCAGGTCAATTTGTTCCATTTTTACCACGTGGCCAATGGGGAAGGATTGATGGGTTTCGAGGAGGGAAGCAATCCCTCCTGTGCGTCGGGATGTAGTGTGGCAGACAGAGAGAGAGCGGGGCTGGAGGCAGGGAGAGTCCTTAGGAGGCTTTTGTGATGGTCCAGACAAGAAGTGAGGAGGTGGACAGACTACTCTCTTGAAGAAGCCTTTTAAAAGCTGGAACCAGAGGGCACAGAGCACATCCAGGCTCTGGCTAAACTGGCCAAGAGTTGTCCTTGAGAGTTGGCAGGATTCCACGACACCAGAGATGACTGCTGTGGACAAGCCTGGGGAGGGGTGAGAAATCGCCATGTGTGCATCGGAGCTCTTAAGAAATACTACATGAATAAATGGAAGCCTTGGCAAGAGCTTCCCTGGGAAACCGCCTATTCCATGACTAAGGCTCTGAGAAATCTCTGCTCATGGCCTGGCAGAACCTTCGCCAGCCAAATCTCTCATTGAAAACCTCAGAGGGCTTCTGGGAGCATGTGGATAATGGGCTGTGGGAATCTCGGGTCATAAAACGTTCACCCAGCTGCTCGAGTGCCTGGCTGGGCAATTAAGCAGGATGCTCTCAAGCAGATCAAAAGACTCTGGTGAGGTGATCTCAGGAAGCTTCCTGCCCTCCCTGTGAGGAAGGCAAGAGTCAGGTCTCATAATCTTCATTTTACAGATGAGAAAAGTAGTTTCCCTGGTGACTAAGTCCCTTGGCTGAAGTCAAACAGCCAGCAAAGGGTGGAACCCCAAATAAGCATCACAGTCACCCAATTCCCAGGATATCATTACTCCAGAGCCTCCCACTCCATGGAGGCTGGACGCTCCTGGGAGGTCTGGACCCACACTTGGGATGTTAGGGCAGGGAGTGGTCCACAGGGTCTATTCCAACCATTTAGCACCCACGGACACTTCCATGAATACACGGCGACTTGGCGTCTGCCCTTGGCAACATCAAGACGTCTTGATGGTCTTCTCACATTAGCAGTTTATGAAACCCAGGCCCCCAACCTAAATAACAACCCAGTTACCCCTTGGCCCACCTATACACAAACCGTTTTAGAGGGCATACTCAATCTTAGCGGTCATCTTACAGAACTTCTCAAGTTCATAAAGTCGTACCTGACTTCAGATCCCAGTTCCGCCCTTGCTATTCCCAGGACCTAGGCAAGGTACTTAACCTAAGTCCCACTTCCCACATATATGAACTGGAGATATACAGAATACCTCTCTCATTGTGTTATTGTGAGGAGTCGGTGAGGTCAGGCACATAAAAAGCATAGCAGAAAGCCCAGCATGTGGTAACCATTCAATAAATGTTAGCAATTATTAATAGCATTGCTCACATGAGTGATCTGAGTTTGAAAAGTAATTCTTCATTCTCATAGTCTGGCTATTAAGTTCAAATCTTAGTGTTTGACCAATTCCTTCCCTTCCGGGACAAGGAAGTTCATTTTTACTCTTAATAATCTCAGCTACTTGCCATGTTTTAAACAAGAGATGACTCATTACTCTTAATGGAAAGGATACCTGTTACAGCAAGAATGCTCTAAGAGTCACAGAGATGCGTCTGGCTTGTCATGGCCTCAAAATTCTTTCTGGGGTCCTGCCTTGTACTTCCCTTGTCTTGTCATTGCCACCTGGTCATCCACAGGTCCAGGGTCCAACAAATTAAAGGCAGCTAACAAAGAGAGGCCAGAGGCTGGGCTTCTGAGACAAGGTGGCATGTGCAGTTGTGGTCCCTAACTGCAATAGCATCTTGGCTTGAGTCAGTTTTATAGTGTTTCCAGACCTGGAAGGCTGACTCTCCAAATGAGCCCGGTTACTCAATATGCTTGAAAAGGCATGTCCTATTGTAGGCTCCCATTCTTTTTGGATATCACTGTTGCACTTCATACACGCCAACGTCCTACCCTCATCCCATCAGCTCATCCCGCAGGTCACCGGCAGTTTGGTGACAGTTCCCATACACTCCTCTGCCTTCTTACTCCAAACCCCTACATCTCTTGGTCTGAGCTCTTTCTCGGCCACAGGAGTGCACCCCCCTCTCTCAGGGCAGGCCAGGGAGATAATGCTTCCATGAGTGACCCTCAACTAATACAGGACAAGAATTAGTAAATAAATACCCCAGTTACCTCATCCCTCAGTGCAGCGATTTCGAGATCAGCCAATACTGCCTCTTAAAGAGTCCCTAGCACAACTGAATCCCAGGAGCCCACAGTGACAACTGACTCATTCGCGCACCTTCACTGGCTTCCGCCTTTCCCTGGATGACTGCCTTACTCCCCTAAGGAAGCTTCCTCAGATCACCTCCGTATTGACTGCTGGCACCCAAATCTCTGCCTGGGGTCTGCTTTCGGGAGCACCCAAACTAAGACAGATTCTTCAATGAAAAATAGTTGTTATACTAAAAGTGCACAAATCATTTAACTCTTAATATTAAATTAGGCAGACACTGGCACTGAAATATGATATGGAGCAAGTCTAAAATGAATAAAACCCCTGGTTACAATGTCTCTGTCTCAACAGACTCCCCTAATGCCGACCACCAGTTAAATCAAGGTCAGGGCCTTGCTCACTAGTCATACCAGCCCCAGCCATGCATACGATGTGAGTCCTTCCAAAGCCTGTGACCAGCCAGTGCCGAGCTCTCAGAAATAAATTAATTAGACTCTCCAAGGCCAAGAGACAGCTGCTTTTTGGCCCACTCAGTGTCAACTTCCCGCCATTCTCTTTCATCCTTTTTTTTCCAGATCACAGACTTAAAAGGAAAAAAAATCAATGTACCCTCTCATCTTTTTCCTGCACAATCTTCAGAAATCTTCTCTTAGCTGAGGAAAGGCATCTTCTCAATGACTTATTCAAAGAATGTCCTCCTCCTAGTTGCATTCCTCATCTGTATCAAATAAGTACCCTTTACTCAGCTCTGCAGATGTGGTTAAGTTGTCCCTTGACAGACTGATTTTCCACCAAGATTTGTTAAAATTGTATTTGAGGGTTTTGTCCTTCTGAATATTTCAAAAATATTTGGAACCTAACAACAGCTGTTAAACAAAATTATATAGTCAAATTTGCTGTGCCCTGAAATGTTTTCTAGATTTTCACATGTGTCTTAGAGGAGGTGAATTAGCTTTTTTCTATTGCTGTGCAACATGTTACCACAAACTTAGAGGCTAAAAACAGCACATATTTATTTCCTCACAGTCAGGAATTCAGGCATTGCTTAACTGGGTTCTCTGCTTAGGGTCCACCAGGCTACAATCCAGGTGTCCGCTGGAATGCGTTCTCACCTGGAGACTCCTCCACTGGGAAAGAACCGACTTCCAAGTTCGTGCAGGTTGTTGGCAGAACTCATTTCCGGTGGCTGTCTCACTGAGGGTCCTGGCTGCGTGCCGGCTGCCAGCTAGAGGCTCTCCTCAGATCCAAGAGGTACCCACAGCTCCTTGCCACGTGGGCTCATCTATCATGGTCGTTTACTTCTCATCTCCTGTTATTCAACCCTTGTATAATCCCCTCCTGATTGTGGGCTGAACCTAGTTACTTGTTTCTTATTAATAGGAAAAAAAGTGATGGGATGTCAATTCCAAGACGAGATTGCAAGAGACTGTGACTCCTGTCTCGTTTGCAGTCTCTCTTCCTCTCACTTGTTCATTTTGATGAAGCCAGTGCTGTGTTGTGTGATGCTCTATGGAGGGATCCACATGGCAAGGAACCAAGGAGGGCCTCCAGCCAACAGCTCCTGAGGAACTGAGGCCCTCAGTGCAAGAAACTAAATCCTGCCAACAACCGTAGGAGCGAACTAGAAAGCAGAACCTTCCCAGTCAAGCCTTAAGAAGACTTCAGCCACGTGAGAGTCCCAGAGCCAGAGGACCCAGTTAAGCCTCTCTTGGATTCCTGACCCAGATAAAGCTATGAGATACTAAATGATGCTGTTTGAAGCCACTAAGTATTGGAATAATTTGTTACACAGCAATAGATAACTAACACACCCCTCACCAATGGTTTGTGCCCAATACCTTAGTAAACGTCATCCTAAAAGAAGAGCGTTGGGGCACTGTTCCAAGGAGATAAGTGGGGCAATGCAGAAAACAAAGGGACAGCTTGAGTGCAATGGCTCAGAAATTTCTCAATAGCCTCTTTACATCTTGGAGCTTGACCCAGAACCTGTGAGCAGAGAGGTTGAAACCGAAGCAAACAAAAATTAGAATTATTCCATTAAAATCTCCTTGTCTATTAAGAGGCAAGGTGGCCTTGTCTTGCAGACAAGATGCAAACAGAGATAGGCATTCTCCTCAGGTTGTCAGGAACACAGTGAGATGCTGGATGGAGACAGTAGCCCCGATACAGATACCAGTCACACCAGCCTTGGCAAGGGCCACCAAAACTTGGCTGTAGACATCAGAGCAGAAAGCTGGAGATGACAAAGGAAGAGTAAACACTACATGGGAGCCAGAAGGACGGAGTTCACATGTACACATGAGCCATCCCCTGGGACTTCCAGAAATAACTGAGGTGAGAGCCTTGGCAGGGAGGAAGAGAATAGCACGAGGTGAGCATGGGTAAATATAAATATTTATTGACGGTGACAAAGTGATGGATGTGATGGAGATGGTGACCCTGACCCTTCCCCCAATCTTTGATCCCTGAGGGCTTAGGAATATAAAATCATTTTCTTCCTAATGGTTTTATAAGTCCCTACAGTACAGAGGTGACGAATATGGATGGAGAGAAAGACACAGTGGTCTTTCCTATTTAATGAGTTGAATAGAAATAAGTTTATGCTTCCTCCACTTGCCCCGTCCCTTGGTTACAGGCTGCTTTTTGGGCCGGGTCTGCCGAGGGCAGAAGCCTGTGTATTCGGGGCTGCATGTCAGCCAACTCATCATCACACCACAGCCAGGCCCCATCTCCAACTGTTGGAAAGTACAATCTCAAAGCCTTCCCCTTCCTCAAAGCTCAACCCACTCTTGGTCCAGCTCCAAGAACAATCAACCCAGAAAATGTGGAATGGAGAAAGCATCAATGCATGCATGGACCATTTCCAAAATAATAAATGATGCTGTTTTAAACCATGAAGTGTAGGGGTCATTTGTTACACAGCAATAGATAATTAATACACCCTCAACTGATGGTTTGTGCCCCACGCTTTAGAAAACAGCATCCTAAAAGACCAACATTAAGTCACCATTCCAGTGGGGTGAGTGGGATAATGATGAAAAAGAGAGGGACAGAAAGCTGGATGAGAAATCAAAAGCCTTGGGTTCTGATACCAGCTCTATCAAGACTCCCCAGCTGTCTGAGCTCTGTGAGATCATTTCCTCTTCTGTAAAGTAGAATTCATGATAAATGCCTTTCTTACATCACACTGTTACTGTGAGACTCAGATTACAGAACCCGAGTGAAAGCTTTGTAATATGTGAGGTTATAGCCCAAGTAAGGGGTTATAATCATCCACATTATATCATCATCATCTTTATTGCTGGCTGTTACAAGGTAAAGCCAACAAAACTTTGAAAGGCTCAGTCAAAGTCCAACCAAGTGACTAGAAACCACTCTAAGTATTTGGAACCAGGAGAAATTAATATAGGAAGTGGGTTCCACAGGTGATGGAAGGGCTGGAAAGCCCACCAGAAAATAATGGGGGTGACCCAGAGATTAGTAATAGCAAGAAGGGCTTCCCTGGTGGTGCAGTGGTTAAGAATCCGCCTGCCGGGGCTTCCCTGGTGGCACAGTGGTTGAGAGTCCGCCTGACGATGCAGGGGACACGGGTTCATGCCCCAGTCCGGGAGGATCCCACGTGCCGCGGAGCAGCTGGGCCCGTGAGCCATGGCCGCTGAGCCTGCGCGTCCGGAGCCTGTGCTCCGCAGTGGGAGAGGCCACAACAGTGAGAGGCCCACGTACCGCAAAAAAAAAAAAAAAAAAAAGAATCCGCCTGCCAATGCAGGGGACACGGGTTCAAGCCCTGGTCCGGGAAGATCCCACATGCCGCGGAGCAATTAAGCCCGTGCGCCACGACTACTGAGCCTGCGCTCTAGAGCCTGTGAGCCACAACTACTGAGCCCATGAGCCACAATTACTGAAGCCCGCGTGCATAGAGCCTGTGCTCCACAACAAGAGAAGCCACCGCAATGAGAAGCCCGCGCACCGCAAGGACGAGTAGCCCCCGCTCGCAACTAGAGAAAGCCCGCGCGCAGCAACAAAGACCCAGCACGGCCAAAATTAAATAAAATAAATTTTAAAAATAATAATAATAATAGCAGGAAATCCCTTAGCTGGAGGGATAGAGGAAGGAGGCAGGACCATAACAACCTAAGGCCTGGGGTCGCCCTATAAGAAGCTGGAACCATAGTGGGAGCCAGAGGCAAGGAAGAAATGCAACCTCTGCCAGATACTTCTGAAAGCAGCTGGGGGGGTGAGAAATGCCCTGGTTTCTCCCTTCCCAATGCCCTTCAATAATTGTCCAGTGCCTCCCGTTGGCCGGACCCAGCTAGAAACCAGCTGACACAGGAATGACAAATGGAACTGAAGCCAACAAGCCCTGGACCAAAGAAGCAGTCTATTTAGCCAGAAATGCAATAATATGCTAGAAATGAAAGTAACATAACAAGGAGACTCAGAAGTCCCAAAGACTCAGACTCCAAAAGAGCATGGGAATTCATCTGGCCCAATCCCTCATTCCACAGGCGAGGCCTCAGAGAGGAAAATGACGTGACTTGCCCAGAATCAGCTGGCTAGGGGCAGCCGAAACCCAGGCGTCTGAATTCCTAGTTCGTAGCTTTTTTCACAGCATTAACCTTACAATGATGACTAGCAGAGGGGCTTCAGCTTAACAAAGGGATGTACTGCAATAGTTGATTGCTAAGATGATTGTTCGGACCTGAGAACTCGTTTTCCCATAGAAACAAGGCTATCTTGGCTGACTGTGGTCCCAGTCCGGATGTTTAGCCCACCACATGGGAAGAAAGGAACCTTCCTTCTCTGAATTAATGTGAAATCAGGAGGCTGGTGAGCATCTTTCTCCCAGGGCAGAACAGAAGAGAGTCTCTCCCCCATCTCCTAGCTCTGCCATTAAAGGGGTCCTGGGGGTGGGAACCTCCTGCTTCATCACTCCTCCTTCATCACTGCCAGACTTTCCCACAGTGGTCATTCCTGTGGCTGCAGGGTCAGCCACAGAGTAAGAGCTCCCAGAGGGCTGGAAGCAGGTTCTTTTTTTTAACACCTTTGCACCCTCGGCACCGTTCTAGTAACTGGCCCAACCAAATCCTGTGATTGTCACCATGCCCTCCCTAGTGGGGTCTGAATTAGCATCTTCAAAGTGTAGTCATTATTCTGCCAATGCAGGGGACACGGGTTCCAGCCCTGGTCCGGGAAAATCCCACCTGTCTCGGAGCAACTAAGCCCGCGAGCCACTACTGAAGCCCGCATGCCTAGAGCCCGTGCTCCGCAACAGAGAAGCCACCGCAGTGAGAAGCCCGTGCACCGCAACGAAGAGTAGTCCCCACTCGCCGCAACTAGAGAAAGCCCACGCGCAGCAACGAAGACCCAACGCAGCCAAAAATTAATTAATTAATTGACTGATTGATTATTTTAAAATATAGTCATTATTATGAAATCATTTTATATTTGGAAAATGAAAAACATTGCCTTTTGTTTTTCTACTCTAAGTGCAATAAAGTAAAATTTGCACACACACACAAAGTGCTCTTAGATAGTGAGGAGAATGAGGGGAGATGTGGAGAGAGGGGTGCTGTTACCTGTGAGATGAAGGCTCCCGTTCTCTGGGGCCACTGTGGGGTCACTGTCCTGTGGTTTGGGCAGAGAATTCCTTAAACAGCTACAAGGTTGCCCATACTTGATCTTCCTGTTTTCGACACGCCCCCTGCAATCGGTGAGCTCCAATTTAAGCAACCAACCGCCCAGAAAGAAACTACCCATCCACCCAAAAGTGAGAATGAGGGCAAATTTCCCAGGAACTTAAAACAAAATGCAACTCGGGAGCTAATGCAAAAATGGAAACTGAAATACACTTTCTGCTCTACAGGTCGAAAGGCAGAGACAAATTTCCTCAAAACTTAACCCTACTTCCCAGTTGAAGAGAACAGGAAATCCAAGTCTGCACAACTTTGGCAGCGTTCACACTCCAGTGCCCTCTGCCGTGAAGCTCCCCTACCTGCAAAGGCGGAAGTGATTGGTCCCCATCCCTCTCCCCTGCGCCCCTGTCCCTTGTTCCCAATCCCACTGGGTCAGTGTCACCATATAGTCACACAGGCAGCACACTGCCCAATTCAGGTGTCATTCCATCAGCGGCAGTATGAATGGCGCCCCCTGGAGTTGTGCCGTGCTTCTATTAGAATAGCTTGCCAATTGCTATGTCTTAAGACTGACATCTACAGGGCCACAAGGTTCTAGCTGAATTACAGTCACCACTGTGTTCCTAGCACCTAGCACAGTGCCTGGTACAGAGTAGAACGTCCATATAAACTCCTAGGGATTTCAGAAGCAACGAATTTGAGAAGAGAGTCAGCACCCCACTGAGACAGGAAATAAGTAATTATTTTAAATAGCAGCAGCATCCTAATTAGAGTATGGATTCTTCTTGAACTAACCTTGGACACTTTAAAGAGTAAATACAACAGAGTGATGAAGATCTCTGGCTCTGAGGTCAGAAGGATATGGGTTTGAATCCCTGCTCCGCAACTACCGGACCATGCTGGGCACATGCGTAAACCTCTCCAAGCCTTAGTGTCCTCACCTGTGAGGACCCACTGAGATCATGCTTTAGCCTAGTGCCTGGTACACAGTAATGTAAGTCTTAGTTGTAATGATAAAGTACATTGTTCATGGCAATTAATCCATAATTAAACATTAATCCTAAAAGGCACATTTTAACTATCGATATTTATATCCCACCAGAATGAATATGCCCAAGACATATTGAGTGCTCAGTTAATGCTTACTGAATGAGAGAGAGAGAAAGAAAGAAAGAGGAGAAACACAGAGAATGAAAGTGAGGGGGGCGGAGGGAGGTGGAGAGGAAGAAGGGAGGGTGGGAGGGAAGAGGGTACTGAACTGGGAGTCAGGAGAGATACAGCTTCAAATCTGACATCACTAACAGTGTGACTTTGAGTAAGTTCCTGTCTTTGTCTCAATCTGCTCCTTTTTAAGATCAAAGGTCTTTAGGTGACGTCTCAGGTCCCTTCTCCAGGATCCCCTCCCACCTCTAGCTCCTGATCTTTTTATTGCAGGGTTCACTCAGATCCTGCAGGTGGTGCTGCTGAGTTAAGGAGAAGACCTGTTTTTCTGCAGCCTGGCGCCCAGCTGCCAAGCCTCTGCTTAAAGGGCAGACTGGGAATGAGGGAAATCACTTACTTGTTGCTGAAAATGCCTGGGGCAGTAAACGAATCATTCCGTTTCCCTTCTTGCCTACTTGGCCTCTCCCGGTGCCATGAAAGCTCTGTGGATGCGGGGAGACAGCCGGCCCTGGATTCCAAATCCAGTTCCACCACTTCCTGGCCAGTGACCCTGGGCAAAGGCATTTGCCCTCTTGGAGTCTCTTTAGTAGTCTTTGAAATGAGGAAAATAATATGGACGCTCCTGGAGCATCGGGCAAATTAAATGTTTGTCAGTTGAAGAGCCCAGTGCCTGGCACATAGTAGGTGTTCAAGAAATAACATTGCCTTTCCTTCCGTGCCTTTAATTCACTAAGGACTATGGCTAGTGCTTGAGAAGAAATGAACAAGGTGTAATGATAGAGTGATGAGGACGTGGGCTTTCCGAGGGGATCCCCTGAGGAGAGGACACGTCATCTGAGGCAGGCAGGATAAGGAGAGATGTCCCAGGCAAAAGGACCAGCACGTGCAAAGGCACAGCCCATCTCATCCAGCTCCCCCACCCCCTTCCTTTACAAACTGATTCTCAATCCAGTGGTTCTGTCCCCTAAGCCCAGAGCCCACCTTGTTCATGCCTCTAGAACAGCAGTCATCTGCCTGTGTCGTAAGTTTTATGTACCCAGTCAGGTCTCCTGAAGGACCAGGAGTGCATTTTATTCATCTCTGTCTCCCCAGAGCCTGGCACAACAAATGCCTTAATGAATAGAAAAGCTGATGAAAGTGTCACACTGGCATCTTCCTATCTCTTATTGGCAGTCTCTATACACAGGCGTCCTGACCTTTAGCTGTTCCCCACACACACACATATCTTGCATATCTAGCCCTTGGTACCTGGTAGGTCCTCAATACATGCTCACGTTGTTGAAATCCAGTTGCATTTTCCTTTATTGAGCACCTGCTGTGTGCCAAGCACTGGCGATAGTAAGCACTCAGCAGATGTTGGATATTATACATGTGCGCTACCATTGAAAATATACTCTTTATTGAACACCTACTAAGTGTCAGGCACTGGGCTAGAAGCAGAGCGTTAAGAGATATTAAAGAGAAAACCGCAGGCCCAAAACGGGGTTGCTTGTGCTAAATTTCACGATACCAAATCTGGATTTAAAACATGACTTAAGGCTTCCCTGGTGGCGCAGTGGTTAAGAATCCGCCTGCCAATGCAGGGGACATGGGTTCGAGCCCTGGTCCAGGAAGATCCCATATGCTGCGTAGCAACTAAGCCCATGCTCCACGACTACTGAGCCTGCGCTCTAGAGCCCGTGCTCCACAACTAGAGAAGCCACTGCAATAAGAAGCCCGTGCACCACAGTGAAGACCCAATGCAGCCAAAAATAAATAAATTAAATAAATAAATAAAAATTTAAAAATAAATAAAACCTGACTTAATTGCAATTTTGACCTTTCCCCAAAATGTAATCTTAATCAGCCAGTCTGGAATTTTCTGGTCAGCACCAATGAGGTAATCTGTCACAGGGGCCTTCTCCATCCCTCCCCCAAAGGAAGAAGAGTCAGTCTGCATGACGCAGACCCCTGCTGGTCCCTGTTCCCAAAAGAAGACGTTCTGCCCTGAAATCATCTTTTCTTTTCCTTTGCAGAAACCTTTTTGCCCCTCCTTCTGCCTATAAAAACCTTTCATTTGGTCCAACGCCTTGGAGTACCTGTTTGTTTACTGGATGGCATGCTGCCTGATTCATGAGTCTTTGAGTAAGGCCAATTAGATCTTCACATTTACTCAGTTGAATTTTGTTTTTTAACAGAGATGAATAAGACCATGGCCACTGCACTCCAGTAGGGTAGAGTCTAGTAAGAGTGAGGCTTATGAGGAAAGTGATTACAACAGAGGAAAACAGTCCTATATTAATAATAAGAAGAAGAATGAGGAATTCTCATCCATGGTGTGATTGGTGGGTGCAGAGCACTGTGTAAAGCTGGCTGTATATTCGATCCTCCCCACAGAGCTCTACGCAGAGACCATCGTTGTCTCTAGTTCTACTTGAGGAAACAAGATTTCTCAGCAAAGGATGCAGCTGATGTCTCATTTCAGACCAGAGGCCACGCTGCTAAGGAGGATGCGCAGGGCTAGGGGGGCATGAGGAAGGAGCAAGTTCACCCTCCAGTGGGTGAGAGGGGAGGCCACGCAGAGGCGGTGACGTCTGAGCTGTGCCTTTAAGGATGCTGATGCTGAGAAGCAGAAGGGACTGGGGGCCCGGGGGTCTGGGGAGAGAGCACATGACACAGAGGTCTGGGGGTGAGAACAGTGTGCAGGGCAGTGAGACGCCGCCCTGCCTGAAGCGGGGGGCGGGCAGGTGTCAGAGCTGCGTCTTGAAAGAGGCCTTGAGTGCTGGGCTATGGAGTTCAGACTGTTCCTGCAGAAGATGGGGACTCACTGCAGGTTTTCAATCAGGGGGATGTCCTCTCCACTCGCCCCCCAGCCCCCAGGAATCCCGGCCAAGGGAGGATCCTCGGGCTTCTCATTAACGTGTCGGTCAAGGAGCCTGTCCGGCCTCCATATGGCGCGTAAATAATTTACAGTGACGGAGCGTGTTTGTGCGGGATGCCAGCCAGCCGCCTCGCTCCTTCAGCCTCAGTGCTTCCTTTCGCTCCGCTGGCCGGCAAGGCCCCGCCCCCGGCCCCACGGGGAGGAGTCAGAGGCAGGGGGGCACCTCCGGACTCCCTCCAGCGCCGCCCCTCCGGTGAGAGGCAGGGATTTCACGGTCTGGGAAGGCTGCGGAGCCCCTCAGTCCTGGTTCCCAGGGAAATCACATCCAATCCCAACCCCATGAAGGGGCCTTTCCTGTTCTCAGCACATTTTCCAGAAATAAGTTAGAAAGGGTTGACGTGGCCTAGGGGACAGGGTGGAGGGCTGGGCCTGGAAGTGAGGGACAGGGTGGGGAAAGCACGTGAGCGGGACTTCCTGCCTGAGCCTGCAGGGACTTGGGCTGTCCCTGCACAGCGGTTTCCCTGCCCCGGAGTCCAGGGTCCCCAACCAAGGAGAGCTCCTCAATCCCATGAACCAGCTCTCCCCCCATGGCAAAAAATGTAATCAGTCTGTGTCATACAGAGTGAAGTCAGTCAGAAAGAGAAAAACAACTATGGTAGAATATCGCTTATATGTGGAATCTAGAAAAATGATACAGATGAACTTTGCAAAGCAGAACTAGAGGCACAGACGTAGAGAACAGACGTATGGATACTGCTGCCAAAATCTTGGCTGTCTGTGCACCGATGTTGAATAGATGCTCGAAGACAGTTTGGATACCAAGCGGGGAAGGGGGAGTGGGCTGAATTGGGAGAGTGGGATTGACATATATACACTAATATGTATAAAATAGATAACTAATGAGAACAGACTGTATAGCACAGGGAACTCTACCCAATACTCTGTGGTGACCTAAATGGGAAGGAAATCCAAAAAAGAGGAGATATAAGTATACAGATAGCTGATTCACTTTGCTGTACAGAAGAAACTAACAAAACATTGTAAAGCAACTATACTCCAATAAAAATTAATTTAAAAAAAGAATGACATCAGAGGAATGTAAACTACTAGTAAATCAGAAAAAATTAAAATGACACTAGTTTTTTTCAATAAAAAAATTTAATCGGTCTACTAAGTGCAGGAATTACGTAGCACAAATGTGACTGTGATTTCATCCTGGTTCCTTACACAGCAGTCCTAAAACTCTTGGAATTTCCTAAGTGAAGAGAGTGATCAAGGTGTCTTTTGTTATTTAAGTGAGGTAACTTTTGGAAAGCCCCTACTTCACCTAAGGATGGGGGCTGGTTGCCAGGGAAACCAGCCAAGTGATTACGGGGTTGGAAATTTCAGCCCCACCCTCCAGCCTCGGGGGCGGGGAGAAGGGCTGGAGATTGAGTTCTGTGGCGGAAGGCCAATGATTTAATTAATTGTTCTGACATCCTGAAACCGCCATAAAAATCCAAAAGGATGGGCTTTTGGAGAGCTTCCGGGTTGATGAACCAGAACTCCTCCACGTGCCACAGTGGTGGCCCCCAAACTCCACAGAAGCTCCCGCATTTGGGATTTCACCCTACCTGTCTCTTCATCTGGCTGTTGATTCATATCCTTTAATATTCTTTGTAATAAACCTGTAATCTAGTGATTGAACTGATTTCCGGAGTTCTGTGAACCACTCTGGCAAATTAATCCCCCCAAGGACGGGGTCATGGGAACCTCCGATTTATTGCCAGTCTGTCAGGAGCACAGGTAACAACCTGGACTTGCAATAAACATCTGAAGTGGGGGCAGTCTTGTGGGACTGAGCCCTTAGCCTGTGAGATCTGATACCACCTCAGATAGCAGTAGATAGTGTCAGAATTTAGTTAAAATGCAGGACATCCAGATGGTGTCTCGGAGAATTACTTGGTGGTGTGGGAAAAAACACATGTCCAAACTGGTGTCAGAATCATAGGGGTAAAGCCAAAATGATATCCAATTTAATACGGTCCTATGATCTATATTGAAGTTGCATTCAGGTACATTGTGACACCAAGGTCTGTTACATGTAAATTTGTATCTGAACCAAGTTGGTGAGATGTTGTGAATTCAGCTGGGTGTTGAAGCTGAGGATAAGTTCAGGGTGAATAGAAAGAAGCCTTTTGCTCAAATCTAGGCAGAAGAGGAGATGGCTACATTGGATAAGGATCGCTACCAGTTAGGATTAGTAAGAAAGCTTCCAAAATTACCTAGATGTTGGGATTTTATTAAATTCTTGCTGCAACTCTGAATTGTCTTGTTAAACATACTAACTTGTCATACTGAGCAAAAGAAATACTTGGCAGTAGCTTCACGGCGCACGCACCTGCACAGACACACACACACACACACACACACACACACACACACAAATTCTCATTATTCATGGAACCGTAGTGATGTTCTATAAAGTTGCCATGACCACTGAATTAGTTAAAGCTGTACCACTGTTCCTACGGGACATAGGTTAGGTTCCTATGAGCCTCTGGTCACAACATTTTCATCAACCCATCAGTAGCATAACCTTGCTTTATATATCAATATGTTTCTGTTTCAAGACACTTTATTTAGTATGTATTGTTGATTCATTAACACTGAGCTCATGGCCAACAACACTATAACCCACGCCTGAAAGAAGCTGAGCTAATACACCTATATTCCCCATAAGGCCCCTCACAGCCTCCTGTGCTTAGGACACTACACAGCACGAGGCACTATGCTTGGGGGCGATGTTAAACAGCAAAATCACCCAAAAGATGTACAAAAATGCTCAAAAGATGGCATTAAATAGACTACAAAAGGGACCCTTGTTTACAATACAAGAGCTGAAACAAGAAGGCAGCGCACTGTTCAGGTGGGGACAGGAGGGTTGGGTGAGTCAAATGTTTTCACTGCTCTGCACATGACCACAAATGATTGTGAAAGAGCCATGAATATAGATTGGGGGGTTACAAGCAAATATTAGCAAGTAGGCAAATTTACAAATACAGAATTCACAAATAATGAGGAGCAACTGTGTGTGTGGCAGTGGGGGGGGGTTGTATATGTTATACCTCACTGTGGTCCCCAGGGATGCTGGCCTAGCAGGAGCCCCCTCCCCTGATTTCCCCGGGCCCTCCAGGCAGATGGGGAACAGCTGCAGCTGTAGTTGGTGGCTCCCAGAGGGCAGAGCTGGAAGATGGTTCTGAGCAGCAAAAGAGCACATGCAAAGAGCACTTAGCCAGCGCTTTCTCTGTGGAGTATATAAAACAGCCTGTACTGCTCTCCGCCCAGGGTCGTCCCCCAACACATCGTCCCAGTTAGTGACAACTTAGGCCCAAAGGCTCACCCAGCACCCTCCTCCTTGAAGCCCTACCTGACTCCC
The DNA here is from genome assembly GCF_949987515.2 of Delphinus delphis. NCBI lineage: Eukaryota > Metazoa > Chordata > Mammalia > Artiodactyla > Delphinidae > Delphinus > Delphinus delphis. Next base: position 66,536,736 of record NC_082699.1, on the reverse strand, counting down.
ACGGGCAGCTGACCACTCCCACCTCTGCATGTCCCGCATGTACCCTGTGTGATAATGGGATCCATTGTCCTGTCTGTATCCCCACCTAGAGTGCTAGACACAGAAGGCAGAAACCATGTCTAGTTCCTTTTTTTTTTTAATTTCCCACACCTGGCTCAGTTCCCAATGACCAGGAGTTGTTGAGTGTTTTGAATCACTGAACAGCAGAAACAACAGGGTCATTCAAGATCATCCAGCCCCAGGAGACTCAAAGTTGGGACCATGACCAGTCAGCAGTCCCACTGGGGAGCTTGGAAGCAATGCAGATTCCCTGGCCCTTCCCCAGATCTTCGGAATCATAATTTCTGGGGAAGGATCCAGCAATTGGTATAATAACAAGTGTTCCAGAATGTTCTTACGCCTAGTAGATTTTAGAAGCTCTGAGTTTGTTCGACTCCCCTCCGCCCCCATGCCTCTACAGATAGGAAGTGGAGAATTGGTAAAGAGACAAGTTTCCCCAAAGACACGCATTTGGTTAAGGACAGGCGTGGAGCAAAAGCCCACCTGCTAACTCTTGATCCCGTGCTCTCCTGAGCATCCCACCGTGGGGAGGCCAACAGGTGCCCTCGCTGAAACCAGCCCTTCACAGTGTTTCTCCACGAGACAGGTTCTCATTTTCATTCTCATTCATGGGTTTCCTCCTCCTCTTCCTCTCTCACCTTCTCTCCCCACATCCCTCAACTTGCGGAAATAGCTCAAGCTCTCTGGGCACCGACTTCCTTTGCATGTCAAACGGGAACAACCATCCCTCCCCTGGCCAGCTCAGGTCAATCCAAAGAACACAAGTTACCTCCAAGGGGATGCTCTGGTGATGACTGAAACGATGCAATTTGGGGAAAAGGCCTTGGGAAATTAAAAGGGTCCACACAGAGGGCAGGAGTCACCTGTAAACGCTTCCTCCATCAAACGGTCCTCCTGATTCCCACCGCCAACCCTCACTGCTCCCACCATCCTCTCCCTCAGCTGTGACAACAGGATTTGTTTTTCTCTGCAGTGGGCTCTGGGTTATACATACAGGCAACTAGGTGAACGTTCTGTGAGGCCGTTAGGGTTTCTCAGAATGAGTCATTTTTTCAAAAATAACAAAACCTCTCGACATCACTTGATTTCAGCATTTTTGCCAGGCTCTTGTAACCTCTTTTGCAATTGCATTCCAAGCACTCCTGACTTTTTTCTCAGGCCTGATGGCAAGTCCCCCCTCCCAGCAGAAGGACTGATAAACAAAAAAACCAAGCTCAGGATCTGCCCATCCTGGTCCAAATACGTTTAGGTTTCAGAGGCTGGGGAGGAAATGTCTGGAGGCTCTGGACGGCAGTGGGGGAGGGAGCACAAGATCAGAGAGGCTGCCGTGGCTTCCAGCCCGCAGTCACTCACTGGACTCTGACAAACCACCCTGCTACATCACCTTCTCTACCGCAGTTAGGACTGGCTAAGGAGACGAAGAGCGACAATTCACAATTGCTTAGTGTGTCATGGTTTTACAAAGCACATTTCACTTCCATCACCGGTGCAGATGAGAACATTCAAAGCTTCTGGAGAAGTGGAGAAGGTGGTTGTCTTGCCTGAGTGCTGACAGTCGATAGTGATGATTGTCTCTGTGCACCGAGTGAGCCAGGCACTTTACCAGTTGTATCTCAATGTTATACTCTTCATCCACCAATGCCCACAGGTAGGTTGTTACTCTCTCCATTTTCTAGATAGAGAAACTGAGGCTCAGAGAGGTTAAGTAACTTTCCCAATGTCTCACATCGAGTGGCAGACCTGGGATTGAAACCCAAGTGTGCCTGGTTTTAAAGCCTGTGTCTTTTCCAACCCTTCACAGGCAAATACTGCTCTCAAAGAACTTTGCACGTTATTCCACTGGCACTGATCGTGAATTTGAATTGACACTCTACATCTCTTTGTCCTATGAGCTCCTCAAGGCAAGGAGAGTACTTTATTCATCTCTGTACCCTCAGCACGCAGCTCACTTAATTGACATAGACACATGCACCCATTGTTGGATGAAATCCATGAAGGACTCAACCTCTGGCCCTCACAGGGCAGACCTGGGCGTGTCCCCTGTACTCACGGCCACTCCCATTCCAGAGCCCTCAGAGCGTGTGGTCTGAGGAAACCCCAGACCTAAACCTGCCCCCTGTACTTCCTGACCTTGGTAAAGACATCTCACCTCCCCCAGGTCCATGTTTGCACTGGAGAAGCTTCTCATCTGCGCAAACATGTTATTGGACACGAGGCACTCAGAGGAACCTCTAGGCTCTCACAGGGGATGCTTCTGAAAGTGTGCTGAGTTTTCTCAAGAGGACAGGGCCTAGCACATTTGTTGCTTGAATAACACTTGTTTGCAAAAAGGGTGCGGCACAACTCATTAACAGAGTCCATAACATTGATCCAATAGTATGCTTTGCATTTACTTTTGTCTCTATAAGATCCTTGCACAAAAGGGGAAGTGGAACCTCAGAAATCTTAACTCTGTGTGACTAAAATCCCATGTGAATGAAATATATACACCCAGTATCACTATTGTGTTTGCATCTGCTTTAAGACTCAAGCTAGGTGTCACTTTCCTACAGTCCCCACCCCCTCCTGCCATCCCATCACCAGGCTGGGTGGGATCACCCTCCACCATGCTTACGTCAGGGCACACATCACTTTTGCATTAAAACCTCCTGCTTATTTATTTCTTTTCTGGGAGGCTGTGTGCCTGTGTTTATCTATTTCCTACTACACTTTGTGCCCAACGGTTCTTTGCATCTTCAGCATTTAGCCAGAGTGCAGACCAGAGCCACGACCTAAGTGTTCGATGATTGCACGACTTCCCCAATCCCATACTCCTGCAGAATCCTTTGCTCTTCTGAGAGCACATCCACATAATAACTCTGGGAACTAGGTAGTGGTTCTCTCCTTGTGCCCATTTTAAAGATAAAGGCACTGAGACTCAGAACGCTAAATGACTCATCCAACACTGTCCAGCCAGGAAGGGGTAGCAGCCACACTAGAATTACAAAACCACGGATGATGAGATTTGGGGGAGCCTTGAAGGCCATGTAAAACAGAGCTCTTCCAACCTGGTTTTAGCAAAGGAATCTTTTTTTCTTCTTTCTCCAATGAAATCTTACTCGAAATCACAATATAAAATGTTTGCCAGGAGAACCTGCTCTTGATAAAGAAAAAATAGAAATATTGAACCCCCATCATTTCAGCCCCTCAACTGGCCCTCAGGAGGAGGGAGAGGGTTCACAAACACCCCTGGAAAGCCACTGATCCAAATAGACGTTCTAGAACATCTACGTTTATGTTCTAATCTCGTGTTCCTTCAACTGTAGCACCCCGCTTCTCCGAGGTTGCCTTCCTCATTCAAAAACTCCCTCTTGGCCACCATTGTGTCAAGCCCAGTGCCAAATGCTACCAGGGATGCCACTTATGTTGGACCTGGGGTCCCAGGATCCACTCTGATCCCCAGTCCTGCCATTTCCTGGCTGGGAACCTTGGGAAAGTCACTTGATCTCTCCTTGAGCCTTGGCTGCGTCACCCGTCAAGGGGCCCCAAGGCTTGGATCGAATGAGTTTGTTGTCCCATGAGTGTAAACACACCGAGCAGGGATCTTGACACCTGCGGGTGCTCCTGAAGCACCGACGGTGTCTGCAGGTTCAGGGCTCCCCAAGGTGTGGAGCAGAACCCCCAGGAAGGACCTGAGATCCCTTTTGTTAGGATGTCCACACTTTTATTTTAACGATCACACCTCATCCTGCAAGTGAGTGGGGTTTACGTTTACAGTAGCAATGTCTGTGCTAAAGACATGGATTTAAATGAAAGAAATGTGGGTGGATTTCATCTCCAATACCAAGTTAGCAGCGTTACAGGTGAGAAACAGCAAGAACACCTGAATGACTGGCGCTCAGGAGCCTGAGAACCCACGAGGCCACAGGTAGGGCGGAGGGTGGGGCGGAGAGCCACCCTTCGTGTGCTGGGCTTCTGTTTCCCCAACCCAGCCAGTTATCTCTCTGGAGGTGCTGACAGGTGCATTATTCCATCAGGTAGCGCTGTCTAAGTTGGAAGCCTCCCAGATCCCCTGCAGGCCTCAAAGGGAAAAAGGAGACAACGAGGTCTCAGGAAAGAAGGCTCCAGGAGCAGCTTTTCCTCTCTGCCTCTCATATCTTCATCTCTATCTGAAAGGTAGCAGCCGGCCGGCAGTGGCTGAATTCTGCAGGAGCCTCCAGGTTCCAACTTCAAAACCATCTGTTATTTTTAACAATAATAATAATAATCCTCTAACGTGTGCATTGTGGACCCAGTCCTTTCACTACATCGCGTCACTGCCTTTGAAATCCTCGTGTCTTGGGGAAGAAGAGAGCTGGACAGGGGCCACTAGCCCTCCTTTGCAGATGAGGCGATCGAGTCTTACAGTGGCTGGGGGTCACGGAGTGCCCAGGTGGCAGCACGTGGACTGGATCCTGGGGTCTTCCCTCGAATTTCAGTCCTCTTTCTAAAACCTGTTCCTTCCAGAAACATCCAGTAACTTATAAGGTGGGTGGGAAGGAAAAGGACCAGTGCCCCTGGCCTCACAGCCTCCCCTCATCGGCCAAATGGCTCTGGCAGGTGTGTGGCATCCCGGCATGATGACATTGCCCAGGGCATCAGAACAGCATGGTTGGCCAGCAGCATCCTGGTAAATTCCTGGCTCGGTGCTCTGAGCCCTCACCAGCACACCCGGGTCTCTTGTCTTCCTTCCGTGGTTGGGTCACAGGAGGTAGGGTCCCCTGGGACACCCACTGCCTTGCCCTTTCTCTCAGTCCTGGAGCCCACGGGAAGACCAGGTTCAGAGGTCTTGGGGCCAGAGCGGGAGGTTCCCCACAGAGGGGTTTCAGAGTGGTAGAGGCTGCGGCTCAGCGTGACCCGAGAAGCTTGTTCAAAATGCATGTACCCACCATGCTTTTCTCCAGATGCGTCACAATTTCTGGGTGAGCTGGGCAGGTGTGTTTTCTACAAGCTCTCCAGCTAACTCCTACTTGCTTCACCGGCAAACTCAGAGCCAAAGAAGCTAGTTCATCTTACAGAGAGGGAAACTGAGTCCCAGAGAGGAGAAGTTTCTAGAAGTATCAGAGGAAATTGGGGCTCCATGACTCTGGGGCCCAGAACCAGCGATTCTCCTTTCTGAGCCTCAGTTTCCCCACGAGTGAAAGGCCACCTTTAAGGAAGGCCAGAGTCCTTCCTTAGCAGAACAAAGACCTCGCACTTGCACCCCAAAGCTCAACTTAAGATCCTTCACTATTAAAAGAGGCATAGAGCATAGAGGAGATAAAAAAAGATGACGAGGGAAGGCATAACATGGGCAGTGTGGTGCCTCCCCAGGCCTCCTTCCTGTTCTCTCTTCCCACTGATTTCCATCGATAGCACTCTGGGAAAGCTGACGCTACCTCCCATCTCAGAAGTGGGACCTTGGCTAAGCCAACCACTGAAGTCCACCTACCTGCAAACAGTGATTGGTCCAAGGGTAGGCATTGATCTAAACTGAACTGATGAGAGTGAATCGCAGGATGTGTGCTTAAAACAAAGGAGAAAAATCATTTTCCGTCTCTATCTGGATATGATACAAACAAAGTACATAACCAAGGAAGTGCTGGAAGCCATACTGCAAGCAGAAAGAGAGCCAGCATTAAAGGAAACTGATATCATAGTAGGCAGAGTGAAGAAACAGAGAGAGGTCTTCAGGGGCATCTTTCACCTAACCGCTGGATCAAGCACTGCCTGAAGCACACACTCTAGAACTAACCCCCTAACCCCCAGTGTGATGGTACTTGGAGGTGAGGGCTTTGCTCTCTTGCTCTCTCTGCTATTCAAGGACACAGCCAGAAAATGTCTAGGAATCAGACACCCCTTCACCAGACATCCAATCTGCTGGTACCTCCATCTTGGACTTCCAGCCTCCAGAACTGTGGGAAATAAAAGCTTACTGTTTAAGCCACCCAGTCTATGATATTTTTGTTATAGCAGCCCAAAGAGACTAAGACTCCCTGGCATGAGTGCTTTACTAATGGAGATGAGGATAAGCGACCAAACCCATCCCAGCTTCATATCAAGAGAGTTCATGCTTGTCAAGGACTCTCTGCTCCCTGCCTTTCCCAGCATCTCTTGCAGTTAGATGGGGCCATGTAACTACTTCTGATCAACGTATTGTGAAGATAAGAAGCAAGGATGTTAAGAACTAGTGCCCCTCCTTTGTCACTCTCTTCTCCTCCATGAGAGACTTTGGTGACCGTGTGTTCCAGGAGATGCTTGTATAATTGTATAAAGCCACAAGATTTCCAGGGTTTACCTGTTATCACAGCAGAGACTATCCCATCCTAGCCAATACACACTCAAGAATTTAAAGAGAAGATACACACAGAGAATTGGACACAAAAAAGTTTCATCTTAATGTCAAAGCTCTAGGGTAGGAACCCAGTGAATTTTTGCTACTAAGTGGAAGATAACTCAGTTACAAGAGGTGGGGTCTGTCCTGAGCAATTTTATGGTATCCAACTACCTTCCATCCTCGGTGAGGCCCGGCTGTCCTGAGGATTGTGTTCCTTCTGTGATGCTGGTTGTGGTGTATTCCTGATTCCCCAAGAAGTTTGGCCTGAATTCTGGAAGCTCCTTTATTCCTATACGTACCCTCACAATTACCCGTTAGTTGAAGTTATTTGAATGCCTCTGCAACCCAAAGAGGCTGCCAACACAACAGATCTTTATCATCTGGCCCCTGCGGGCTTTTCCAAGCCTACCTCCTCTACATGCTTCTCAGGTTCCCCTGAGCACCAGCCATGTTTGCCAGACTCACCCAGGCCTCTCGTGCCTCTAAGCTTTATGGTTCTCACTTTAGCCAGCAATGCCCTTCCTACTGCTTCCTCCATTTATCAAAAGTCTGTTCATCCTTCAAACCCCAGCTCAAGACCAGCCTCTTCCTGAGGCTGCCAGTTTCTCCAGCTAGAATTAATCACTTCCCTTTCTTCACTTCCATAGTACTCAAACTCCGAGATTTATAAGACGGGTATAAGAATAATTTGTACTTTACGGGGTGGCTGAGAAGGTCGAAGGAAACAATGTGTGGGAAAATGCTTAGAAAAACATCACAGACTATGTCAACATGAATTGGTATTGTGACAGCTCTTCCCTCCAGGAGAGCATATTGCATTTGCCCTGATGTTGTGGTTTGCTTTGTACTTTCCTCCCTTCCCTGTATCAATTAGGGTATTTTGGGTTGTGTCAAGAAATTCTGCCTACCTCAAGCACCCTCCCTATTAAAAAAATGCAGATTCCACATCAGTCAAGGGGTACATTTGGCTACAAGTAACAGAACCCCTAAACATAGTGGTTTAAAACAGGGAGGGGTTCTCAGCAAGAGATCCAAAGGGGAGGTGTTGCCTGATGTCACTAAGCAGGGCTGATGTCTCTTCACTTTTTCCTCATGCTCATAACTTATCTGCTACAGCTCCAACCATCATGTCTTTCTTAAAACCCAGTAGGAAGAAAGAGAAAGGGGAGAGACATCCCCAGCAGATGCACACTTGCATCTCATTGGCTAAGCCACGCAGCCATCCCAAACTGCGAGGGAGCCTGGGAAAGTGAGCTTTGAGATTTCCACCTTCCAGAATAGAGAAAGCATAGTTTGATTGGAGTTGGGATGTGTGCCGAGTGAACCAGCCTATATTATCTGGCACAAGGAAGCTCTCAGGAAAAGAGGGAAAAGCTGGTCAGTCAGCTGGCGGGAACTAATATGCAGGTATCCTCAGGGTGCTGCCAACCGGATCACTCAGCTCCAGCCATTTGAAGTTCTTGAGTCATAATTTGCTTTCCCATAGTCTGATTTTCCAGTTTGAGGCAAACACCTACCCCTTGGCCAGAGGACCGCAGGAACGCTGGTGAGCAAGCCCCACAGTGTGGCATGCAATGAGGGAAAGGGAGATCCCAACAGGAGAATGAGAGGTCTGGGCAGACGAGAAACAGGAAAAAGTCCTTACATAGCCCTTATTAGGACGTGAGCTCCCCAGAGACAGAACCCCCGACTTTCTCTTCTGCACGTCTGCGGTTCTACCCAGGAAAATTATGCACTCAACCAATCCATGATTTCATTCTTCAGCCAGGAGGCTGAGTTTGTTTTCTCCTCTTTGTTTTGATTTGTGTCACTGTCATTTGAATCCTCATGGAAAGCATGGGTCTTGAAGCCAGACAGACCAGGGATGGAATTCCAGCTTCACTAACCCTCCTTCTGTGGCTTTGGTCAAGACAGTTAATTCTCTATGCCTCCGTTTTCCTATCTGCAAAATAGGGAGATTGACACCAATCTCATGAGGTTGCTGTACGAATGAAACAATATAGTGCATGTAAAGCACTTAGCCAGTGCCTGACATACAGTTGTCACTCCAACACCAATGGTCTATTGTTATTTTTACGTGGGAATTTTAGGCAATAGGAGCACAATGAATAACTCCCCACATCCAATTCCCCCATAATTCCTGTTTGGATTCCTACAGATTGCAGGTTTGATATTTGAGGAGAGAGCAAAGTTCTAATCTTTCTAGCTCATCCTAAAAATAGTTAGCTCTTCTGTGTCCATTCTGTCAGCTCAGCAAAGCCCCATCTAGGGAACCGGGAGATTGTGTAAGGCAATCTTTCTAAACCGCGGTCAAATGTTCTTCTTTACCCGAGAGTAACTCACAGAAGATGCACATGAAGATAAAGGGCTGGCCCGGTACTGTGTGTGGGAGGATGAGGAAGTTGGGGGGGGTGGGTCTTCCCACCCAGGCTGGGGTCTGGTGTCCGGAGCCTCAAGGATAAAAGGCACGTGCATCCTAGAGAGAAGGGATATTTTCCTCATGTTTACTCATTCAACCATTCAAGTCATCTGAAAGACATTTACTGAAAACTGCCAGCTCAGAAACTGGTAAATGCCCAAGATGCAGAAGTAATTAAGTATACCTAACCCTAGAGATCTCATGGTATGTTCAAGCTTATTTATTGAAATCTTTAAGCATTCAATAACAACAACAACAATAATAATAATTAATATTTATTGAGCATTTATTAGGTGCTCAATAAATAGTTCTAAAGCTTTACATACATCATTCACTCTTAATCCTTATCTTAACCTCATGAGATAAGGACTTTATCCCCATCTGCTGATGAAAACATCGAGGTACCAAGAGGTTAAATAAGTTATCTGGGCTCTTTAGAAACTGTCTTACCTGGAAAGCTTTCAATTGTTGCCCCCAATGTGGGGGGCATCTAACATATGAGGCATCACTGGTTGTCATAGAAACAGCAAAGGAACGTAAACCTAGCGCACTTTACTGCTGGCAAACTAATTAACACTCTCTGTGGACTTTCTTAAGTCCTTCTCCAGGCTCAGACTGTTCCCTCCCTGAGAAGGTCTTCCCCTCTACCTTCTCTGTGTAGCTACACTCTACTCATCTTTCAAAGCTCAACTCCATTGCCACCGCTACCAAGAAAATTTTCCAGAATGCCCTTACCATACCACCTAGGTACAATCTCTCATACCTTGGTGTTTGTCCAACTCTGGTGGCCCTTACATTCTGCCGAAATTTATGATCTGCTGTGTATCTGCCTTATTTGTCTACTAAATGAGTTTTCCTCCATAGCAGAGACCTTGTTTAGTCAACTCTCTTATCTCCAGGGCCTGGAATTCATGCATGGATTAATGGGCACTAAACCCATACGCCTGGCTCATAGCAAGCCCACGTAGGTGCTTGACAACCGTTTCCAGAATGGAATTGGAAATTGACAAAATGAGACAACACGAGGAGAAAATCTCGCATCCCAGAGTTGAAGCATGAGGAGGAGAGTCAGCAGATGCTATGAGCAAGAAAGGCCAACAGGTTAGACAACCAAGACTTCCTAAGATTTAACAATTAGACTGCCCTCCAACTTAATCCACTCTGTCCTCTCAAGCAAGCTGCTGGATTCCCCAATCGCCACCCAGAGTAGATGAAAAGCAGAAGTCTTATTATTATTTTGTGCAACTTTGGGGGAAAACCACAGTTTCTACTCCCTTGGCTTCCACGCCCTGTGCTGCCATTCCCTGCCCATCCCACTTTCCCTCCCATCCACACAAGAAAATCCAGAAGTGCCTCTCTTTAAAAAACCTATGCCATGAAAATCCCGATCTACCAAGACTGTGAATCACTTAGGAGTAATGATCTGCTCTGCCAGAAATTATTTATTTTTATTTTTTAAGGGTTTTTTTTAAATTGGTGTATAGTTGTTTTACAATGTTGTGTTAGTTTCTACTGTACAGAGAAGTGGAGTCCCCTGTGCTGTACAGCAGGTTCTTATTAGTTATCTATTTTATACATATTAGTGTATATATGTCAATCCCAATCTCCCAATTCATCCCACCCCCCCACCCCCCATTTCTCCCCCTTGGTGTCCATACATTTGTCCTCTACATCTGTGTCTCTATTTCTGCCTTGCAAACCGATTCATCTGTACCATTTTTCTAGATTCCACATACATGCGTTAACACACGCACCCCAGTGTTCATTGCAGCTCTATTTACAACAGCCAGGTCATGGAAGCAACCTAAATGTCCATCGACAGACGAATGGATAAATAAGATGTGGTACATATATACAATAGAAGATTACTCAGCCATAGAAAGGAATGAAATTGGGTCATTTGTAGAGACGTGGATGGGCCTAGAGACTCATACAGAGTGAAGTAAGTCAGAAATTATTTACTTTTAAAAAAGGGATTCTGTAACTGGCAAATTGCCAGTGTGGTGCACTGAAAGTGAACTTGAATTTTCAGAGATTCAATACATAAGTTTGTTTTTTCCTGGCCACATGCTAGGTGCACTGCAGGGTCAGTGGAGTCGGTGGTGAAGTGATGGTGGGATATTTGAGGGAGAACTAGAATGGGGGAGGGCTAGTGAGAATCTGGAACTTGACTCCTCCCCCAAAAACTTCCCACCTGCAATTCCTTTAGAACTGATTTTCACAGAATATGTCTTGAGCTGATCCACCAGAAGTAAAGAATCCCCATGATCAAATGAGTTTAACCAGTGCACCTGCTCTGTCCTGCTTTTAAAGAGCCTGATCATCATTTGCTTATGCAAGACTCTGAAGAATCCAAAGGTAAAGGAAGTCATTTCATTTTATTTAACCCTACTTTTAGAAACTTATTTGGCCATGGGACCTTTTTATGATAGAATTTCTAAAAACATTCCATAGAATTCCTTTCCAGAGGAGGCTATCTTGAGAAAGACAGTAAAGTGAAGTGGGTGAGAGACTGGTGTCTGCAGCCAGACAGCCTGAGTTTATGCCTCGCACTCTCTGTGTGATGGAAGCACACTACTCTGCCCATGCTCTGTGCTTTCATTTCCTCATCCGCAAAATGTAGATGATAAGAGGACCACCTCACCAGACAGGGGGGATGTGAGAATTGAAAGTGTTAACATAGGTACAGTTCTTGGAATGGATCCCATATTCAGTAAGCGCTCAATAAATATCAGCTATAATTACAATTATTTAGAATGTAGGATGCACGCATCATCTAACAACATGAAGACCCAAGTATTAAACATCTCAGGATATTCTTCCAGCCCAGCCCCAACTTTCTGGGAAACAGTAAAGTGTAACTAACGTGACAATATTAGGTAAATAGAGTTACAGGCTAGATGGGGTGTAAGAAAGATACAACCAGCTCTTGGTGGTGTTTCATGTTGACTCCGAAACAATGGAGGAGAGAATGGAAATGGTCCAAGGCTCTGGGTTACTAGCGTGACCTGTGGAGGACAATGGCTGAGGATAAAGCTCAGTCACACCACGTGCATGCTGTGTGATCTGAGGCAAGAAACCTAACCTCTCTGTGCCTGGGAAGTAGAACAACACAGACCTTTTAGAATTCTTGTGAGGATTAAATGAGCAATGAAATGAACAGTGTCTGGCTTCTAGCAAGTAAAGGTAGTCTTGATTATTCTCGTCTTAAAGTGGTAATGTCAATTTTTTGCTTAGTTTTGTTTCTTTTTTTTTTTCTTGAAAATACATAGACTCACAGACTCAGAGCTAAGGGGTACCTGAGAGGTCATCCAGAGAAATATCTTTATTTTGCGGACAAGGAAACGGGGCCCAGAAAGAAAAAGTCGTTTCCCCCAGGTCACATGGCAAGGGAGAGGTAAGGGGAAGAAGCAACCTCCCTTCAGTGACACAGAAAACAATGGGTACACTTTCCCTGACTGCGCAGGCTCCTGGGGAGGAAGTGAGTCTTTAGAGAGACGTGAGGATGGTAGGAATGGGCATGTGTTCGAGGAGAGCAGAGGACAGCTGCTTGGGAGAACGATCCAAACTCAAACGGTGCTCTATTGGGCCATTTCATCACAGCAGTGCAAGCGTGCTTGGCCATGGATAATGGAAAGAATAACTGTGATTCACTTTTGTCCACTGCCATGCAGCCTTTGAAGAATGTTTGCCATCAACATCTCACTTATTTTATCTTCCTATCAAGCTCATGTGCTAGGTGTCGTTATCCTTGTTTTTAAAAATATTCAGAGAGGTTAATGACAAGCTGGTAATCAGCACAGAGAGGATCCAGAGCCAGCGCTTCCTGACCCCAAGCCCCTGCTGCGGGGAGCCGCACCTGACCTGGAGCCAGCCGCCCCATAGGCATGGGATGGGAACTCTTAATACGTGGATTTAACAGACTTTAATTTCTTAGAGCCACAAAATATTGGGGCTGGCCAAAAAGTTCGTTCGGGGTTTTCCATAACATCTTACAGAAAAACCTGAACGATCTTTTTGGCCAACCCAATAATTCCCCCGTGATGTCCCTCCAATTCATGTCTCCAGTCCCACATTCTCTGAGGAAGCTTCTCTGACCAGCCCAATCCACCAGCCCTCCTGGCTGCTCTGAACAACTCCAGGGTCTGCCATCTACACCTTGATGGACACCTGTCAATCACAGCCTGGTTTCAGAGGAGAAGGGCTCGACATCTTATCATTCCAATGATAACAGTCCCTATACACCCACCAGGAACCAGGCTCCAAGTCAGATGACCTCCACACCCGTAGAGGATGAAGGGGGTAGGAGACAAGTTACTGCCTCAGTTATAGGTGATGGGAAGAACAGTTATCACATCACTTTCTATGAGGATACGGTTTGCGAGTGATATAAATCCTCACAGCAACCCTGAAAGGTAGATATTATTATCTGTATTTTAGGGATGGGGAAATTGAATGTCAGATAGAAAAAATAATTTCCATAAGCTCACACAGCAGGTGGGGTGATAACGATGTTGTTGATTGTGAGAACAATAGGACCTTGGGCAGATTGCCTAAACTGGACTGGGTTCCGGTGGATACAGTGGTGGTGGCGGTAGGGATGGGTTTTATTGTCACTGTGATGGTCCCTTTCTGGTTCCCTGCTTCCACTCTGCCTCCTGTGTTCTCCACTCGACAGCCAGAGGCATCCTTCAATCTCCATCCCTTCCCTGTTCCTCCCCAGGTTTCCCATTTCACTCAGTGCAAAACCCACAGGTACCCCTGCGGCCTTTGAGGCCTTACAGGATCCGTTCCCATGCCTCTCTGACCTCACCTGCCCCTCTCCCCTCCTCATTCACTGCACTCCCCTCCAGCCCTCTTCCTGGAATACACCGGGCAGCACGTTCCCTCCCCCAGGCATTCGTCCCTCCTGTCCCCTCTGCCTGGTGCACTCTCCCCAGTACATCTGCAGGGACCCCTCCCTCTCCTTCTCAGTGACCCCTTCCATGAGCACCTTTATAAAATAGCTCCCATACCCCATCCCATAATCTTCCTAACCTCCTCAACCCACTTTACTTTTTATCTAAACATCACCTGACAAATTAGGATCGTACATCTCTGTCTGTTATCTATCTCTTCCCACTAGAATATAAATGAGGGCAGGGGCATTGCTTGTCTTATTGGTGATGTACCTTCATTGCTTAGACCAGGACCAGGCATACAGTAGGTGTTCTATGCAGATCTACTGCATAAGAGAATGAACTATTAGGCTCCTTTGGGCATCGTGGGCAGAGGGAGAGAGAAGGCAGAAAGCAGGGGCTGAGTAATGTGGGGAGGGGAGGGAGGGGCGCAGAAGAAGGAACTGGGAGCTGCTGCCAGCTGCCAGCGGGTGCCCCTGGCAGGCACAGCTGGGTGCAGTTGCTGATCTTCCCCCTTCTCCTCCTCAGAGTGGAGAGCACCCCGAAACCACCCAGAGCTGACCGCCACCCCAGAGCAGGCAAGAAAACTGAAAGCCAAACCGAGAATCTCCCAAGGTGAGGCCAACCTCAACGAGTCTCTAGCCTGCTGATTTGCTACTTCGCTTATGCCCAAGAGATGAAATCAAGGTGGGGGAGCTGGGAGTTCATCCTAAGAAGAGGAAACTTCAGCCTAAAAAAGCATCCATAATAACGTTAGGTGCACCCATAAGGGTGCCAGCAGAAAACAGAACTTACCCCAGATGGTGCAGATGGAGAGCATTCGACGGAGGGACCACTTACAGACGTGGGCTGGAGCTGAGGCCCCCGGGGCCAGCAGCAGTGTGAAGCCACGACGCCCCCTGAAGGAACAGAGGGAGGCGATCGTGGTACTGGAGGCTTCGGAGAGAGTGATGGGAACCACCATGGTGGAGAAGCACAGCTGCCATGAAAGATGCTAACCTCTCTCTCCTTCTGCCCTCTGGTCTCCTGCCAGGGCCCTCCAGAAGACAGGTGGCTAGGGAGCTGAGGGGTGCAGTTGGCAGGGTCGGCCTCCAGGGCACAGAGCAGGGCAGGGAGTGGATCTGGTGAACCGCGGAGAAGACCCGGCAGCGGTGACTGTTTCATAACCGTTCAGAGTTTTCCCGCTGCTTGGTACAGAGCCCGGCACAGACTAGAACTGAATAAATGCTTACCAGGCATCCTGCAGCCCCAGCTCCCAGGGTCCACAAGCTGCTCTGTCAATACTCAGCACAAGCACCAACTGAATGTGCTTAAATCACACACACACACACATACACACTCCGACTGAGTTCTTACTATGTGCCAAGCGTGTCTTAAGCCCTTTGCATTCATGGTATCATTTACTCCCTATGGGGTAAGTTTGCCCATCCCTATTTTTTCAGATATGGAAACTGAGGCTAAAAAATGTTCATAGCTTTCCCAAGGTGACTCAACTAGTGAGGGGCAGAGCCAGGGATCCAGCCCAAATGAGCCTAACTCAGCGGGCCATGCCTTCAACCACCAAGTTCTCCATCCCTGAGCCTAGCACAGGGCCTGCCCGGTGATGGGAGGTTAAGGAATAGTGACTTATAGTGGGATAGTGGAGGGGTAGTGGAACTCTTCCTACAGTCTCCATGTGAGTGGGAGATTATGAGTTCTGCACATCGGTGGTCTCCAACCCAAGGTTACTAGGTACAAAGTGGAATTGCTCTTCGCTGATCTGAGATGGTCCCCACAAGTCAGGGTGAGGGCAGAGGAATGGAGCTCAGGTCTTCCAATGCCCTGGGTCACTCTGACTCTAAAATAATCAGGGAAGCGCTTGCCTCCCTCCTCACTGCCTACTGACTGATCATCAATTACCCCATCAATGCCAGCCCAAGCTGATCACCTGGAAGTTCCAACTCTGTGGCTAGAGTTTGGGGGAGCTGGTGATGGGGAAACAAAATGCTGGGTCTGTAGAAACCAACCTACTCGAAACTCAGAAAATGACCCCAGAAGGACACTGCATTGATGGTGCAACTCTTGTTTGCCTACCATTTGACTTCTAGCAGGAAGTATTTTTAAAGGGTATTTTTCTGCCTTGCTGGCCAGTTCCTCATTGAGAAATTCTCTTTTGTGACACTTGGACATCTCAGCTCCCAAAGTGATGATGGGACTTTTTTTTTTAATTGCCACTTCCAGGTTTGGATTCACTTCTTCATTCATCTGGAAGAACAGAAAGGATTTCCAAATGCTTACCAAACGTCTCCTCTGAGCTCTGAAGACTGGCCTTGTCCCTAGACCCTGACTGTCACCTCTTGGAACCACACGGCACAAGATGGGGTGTCTCCACCTCCTCTTTGTTTCCCCCATCGTCAACTCACACACTCAACACAGTTTATCAGCGCCTTCCATGTCCCCCCTACGTTATGAAGCAACATGATACAATCTCCTCTTAGGTTTAGTAAGAAATAGAATGTAACCCGATGGTGAAACCACAGTGGGCTTCAGAGGTGAATGGCCCCAGATGATGCTGGAAACTTCCTTACTCCCTGCCCTTCCTGGGGGCCAAGAAAATGGAAACCATCACCTATTATGGTGGCCCATGGACAGGGTCCCTGCCATCCCTTACGCTGCCTACTTACCCTGTCACCCTCCTGCCAGGTCCCTCTGTGTCTCAGTCTTCTCAGTGACTGTGAGATGTTAAGTCCTGCTTACTCTGCTGGCCTCCCTCACCTTATCTTTCTTTACTCAGACTCCGTGCCAGGCAACACCAGGTCCCTGTCATGTCTTGCACAGGCTGTGCTGTCCCATCGCTCTGCCTTTGCTCATGCTGTTTCCTGTGCCTGGAACACCGCTCCCCCTCAGTCTCACTCCAGCAAACTTCTACTTTCGCTGGAAGACTCAGCTCAGGCTGACCCTGAATGTCATTTCCTGAGCCCCGAGCTAAGCTGTGCCCCCGCTGGGAGCCCCAGGTTCCCCTCTGCCTTGACATTTAGTACCTTGTGTTAGAGACATCTGCTTTCTGGTCCACCTCCCACAGTGGACTCTGAGTTCTGGGAAGACCCTCTCTGACCTCTCCTGATCCCCAGAGCCCAGCACAGGGCCTGGCATGCAGCGGATGCTCAAAGGACCTCTGTCTGGCATTTGGCTCGACACCCTTTGTTTGCCCTCATCCTCTAAACAGGCATGTGAATTGGCTCAATCCCTGCCCAGAGAAACAGGAACTTAGAGATAAGTACAAAGTGACTGAACCTCCTGAGCCCACAGGCTCTTCCACCATTTGTAGTGGGCTGTGAAACAGAGAGTGGACAGCCCAGAACGGGGGCCCCAAGAAGCTGTTGGTGGTGGGTGTCCCCAGGTAGTCCCAAGTGGTATAGGTTTCATGGGTTCCAAACCATCCTTCCCACCAGAAATTCCAGCACTAGAGCAACTTACCTTTAGCTGAAATCTCTCTCCCTGGTTAAAAGGGAAAGTCTCATGACAAGGACGTCTAAGCTGTCTTTATCCCTGCAGCTTTCTTTATAATCATAAAGTGATATACCTGTGCCCATCAACTCATTTAATTTCACAACAACTCTATGAGATTAGTATTATTTTCCCCATTTTATGGATAAGGAAACTAAGTTATTGAGAAATTACGGTGCCCAAGATCACACATCTCAGAAATGGAAGAGCTAGACCAGCTCTGTCTGGCCCCATGGAGCTTCCTCTTACCCAAAATGTTAAACTGCCTACTTGAACAAGGGGAAAAGTCCCTGAACAGGAACCAGGAGACCTGTCACGTGACTGGCCTGGTCACAATCATTCTGACCCTTGATTTCCTCATCATTTCCCTCTAGGTCCAAGGTTACACTAAACTCAGGACACATGTATCATCACTTCCTCTACAGAGCCTTTCCCAACCATTCCAACTCATGGTCAATGGATAACTAATAATTCTTCCTTTGTGTTCCCACCAGTCCCTTTGTCACAGCACTTATGTATCAGTTGTTATCGCTGTGTAACAAAGCACTCCCAAACTCAATGGCTTCAAACCAGCTGTCAGAAGACATTTTCTTAAAGTGACACATAGCAAATATTTTAGGCTTTATAGATCACACAGTCTCTGTTGCAATTATTCACTCTGCCTTTGTAGCTCAAAAGAAACTAAACAATAAATAAATGGGCATGACCGTATTCTAATAAAGTTTTATTTACAAAAACAGAGAGCTGGCTGGCCCACAGGCCATAGTTTGCCAATCCCTGCTTTGAGCAATAAGCATCTGTCATGGTTCACGAGTCTATGAGTTGGCTCAAACAATCTGCTCATCTGGGTTGGGCTCCACTGATCTTGGCCGAACTCACTCATGCATCTGTGGTCAGCTGGCCAGATGCCTAAAGGTCAGCTGGTCTAAGATGCTTATTGCATACTTGGTAGTTGACCTTCTATAAGTGAAGGTGGCAGAGATAACAGGGCTGTGTGTCTTTTATCATCAGGGAGGTTAACCTGGGTTTATTCTTCTAGAAGCTCAGCAAGTTTCCTAGAGATGGTGGAAGCACACAAGGACAGTTGAGACCTAGGCTCAAAACTGGTACAGCATCCCTTCCATCACATTTTATTGACAAAGCACCTCACAAGACCAGTCCAGATCCAAGGGGTAGGAAAATAACCTCAGTCTCTTGATAGGAGGGGCTAGGAAGTAACATCTCAAAGAGGTGGATAGAGCACAAGCCAAAGAATTGTGGCCATGTCCACAGTCATGCCATCAGAGCCAGTGGCACTTGTGTGTATGTATCTGTTACATGTACACCTCCCTCTTTTTAGACTGTAAGACCCTTAAAGATGGGTTTAATCTTTGTACCTCCAGTGCCTATCGCAGTGCCTAGACAGTCTATTTTCACCTCCTAAATCAAACCCATCCATCACCACCACCTCCGCCCCGGTCCAAGGTATTGTCAGCACTCGTCTGGTCCACTGCCATAGCCTCCTGACTGCTGAGGGGGCGGTTAATATTCACTTGAATTGGGAACCAGTTCACATCCATGGGTGCAGAGCAGCCTAGTGCGGAAGAACAGTACCTGGGAGGGGAGGTTGGAGGCTTCCACTAACTAGGAATTGGGCAGAAAGTCCACGGATGCTGATACCCTGGCCGTGATTCTGCTCAGTGTTGGTCCTGGTGCAGCTCCTAACAAGACACCTGGGATGGAAATCTCAAGAACTTTGGTGCAGGGGACTAATCAAACAAGCCAGGAGCAATGCGGGTTTAGCATCAAAATCAACCCACAGCTCTGCTTCTTTACAAACACCTTAACTTCTCTGTGCCTCATTTCATCATCTGTAAAATAGAAATAAAAATAGAGAACTCCCTTTCATCATAAAACCCAAAACAAAAGAGCTTCTGTGACAGGATGTTGTAATAAAGCTAACACTCACGGTGTGCCCAGAGTGGCTCTAAGCCTTTTACCTGCTTTGGCTCATTCAGTCCCCTCCACAGCCTCATAAAGCAGGTCCTACTATCATCCCCATTTTACAGATGAGGAAGCAGAGGCTCAAACATGTTTAGTAACTTGTCCAAGTTCACACCGCTAGAAGGACATCGATCTGGGATTTGAGTTCTTGTTCTTTTGTTCCAGAGCCTGTGCGTGGTATCACAGACACATTGAACAAACTCCAGGTGACGTCATTATTAAGGCTCCCAGCCCTCCCTAAAGTCAGGCATGCCTTCCTCTTTCCCTCCCATCTGCACTTTCGAGGCCAAATGGCAAAACAGAGGTCTGTGTTCTGAGCTTGCCTCTGCCAGTTCCTTACCCCCTGACCTTGAGCAAGCCAGGTCACCTTTCTGAAACTCAGTGTTACCCTGTCCATAAAATGGGTCTAATAATTCATGCCACCCTGGTAGCAATCATGAGGATTAACTGAGACCCTTGTGACAGCACAAAGTAAGTTACCCAGCAAGGCCCCAAATGAAGGGGCACTTCCAGGCTGGAAGAATGGGGACACTGAAAGGCCCAAATCTTGGTCAGCGGGTTGGCTGTTACAGAGAAGGCCACCCCCGCCTGGAAGTCACCTTGTTTATGCAAAGATCAACAGAAGCTGAAATCCAAGAGGCTGCCATCTTCCCTCAGAGCAGACCTGGCCGCCACTTTCCTTTTTATCTTCATCGGCTTCAGGTGGTTTGTGTCTTTACAAAAAAGTTTGGCAAGAGATGTTGTCCCAAAAATTTTAAGTGGTTTCGTTTTCTTTTTCTTTCTTTCTTTTCTTGTTTTTTTTTTTTTCCTTTGATTGCATGTAACTTCAAACTATGGTGTCATTTACGGACTCCAGGTGGCCTCCTGCTGTGGGTCCCACACGGAGCTCTGCTTTCTAAATCTTTGGCTCCTGTCACACTGACCCTGAAACCACAGCTCTCCTTTGAGGTCAGGTCACATGGCATCTGAGGGCTCCATAACCTTCAAGGGGCGGTCTGGGCTAGCCTGGATTCTGATTTTTTATTTTAAGCTCATCCCTGTTATTAAACAGTGGTGCGTTTAGGCTTTGTAGATCGCACAGTCTCTGGGGCAATTATTCACTCCGGAAGAGCTAGACCAGCTCGGTCTGGCCCTGTGGCACTTGGCTCTCTCCTCCCAATGCGTCTCCCAGATTCTCAGCGTTAAGTTCCGTGGTTCTAACCCTCCCACTCTTGACTCCTTATTCTGGGAGACGTGACAAATAAGGCTGACCAAGATCTGCTGCACTTGGACGTGTAGAACATGTATAACATATGCTTCCCGCCCTCCTGGATTCCTGAAATCAGGACACTTCATGTTAAGACAGTAATTTTGGAGAGGAGGCACATTAAACCCCAGAAGTCATTTACACTAGAGTATGATTGGCCTTTTAGCAGATCTGAAAGCAGTTGTCAGGTGGAGAAGGTGGAGAAGATGAAACTTCTGGGAGTTACAAGCAGGACGAGATACCACAGCGGGTACAAAAGGAGTAGGAACAGGATTGTCACATGCTGACAATGAACTTGACTTCTGTCATGACTTTGCCTTGTGCTGGGACCATGCCAAAGCTTCACTCTGAGAGGAGGTTATCATCTAATAAACCTCCATATTGTTTATGAAATTTATTCTTTATTTAATAAATTTCATATAGTACATCTATCAACTCTGTGTTAGGGGTTGTTTTAAGCTCTTTACAAATGTAATCTAATTTAATCTTCACAACAACCTCACTAGATAAGTAATATTAGCATTCCCATCTTACAGATGAGGAAAGTGGGGTCCAGACGAATTAAGTGATTTGCCAGACGTCACGCAGCTTCTAAATGGCAGAGCAGAAGTTCAAATCCAGGCAAGTCTGGCTCTAAAGTCCACGCTATTAACTTTTATGGTGTAAAAGCGAAAGAATACAAAGCCATGAGTATAATTTTATCTTTTTTGGACAAATAAATGAATAAACCCTTGTGATGAGTAAGTCATTTCAACATTCAACTTTAAAAGCATTTTCAAGATTCTCAGAACCCGTAATCAGAGATTGGCTTACGAACTTGATGATGACATTCATTAATGCACCTTTTTGACGCATTCAACAAGTATTAACCAAGCACCCTCTGTGCCTCCGTCTAGACACTGAGTAGACAATCATTAATGAGACAGTCGCAGCCTTGCCTGCCTGGAGCTTACAGTCTGGCCAGCAGTCAGGGCCTCAGCTGGGAGTTGTAATATAGGTGGCAGGTATGGACCAGCTCACCGTGGGAGTCCCGGGGTGGGGGGATGGGGCAGGTGTAGAGAAGTGACGTCTAAGCCGAGGCCTCACAAAGAAGTAGGAGTCTGCCAGATAAGAAGGCAGAGGCACAATGAACCAAGAAGCAGAGAGAGCATGTGCAAAGTCCCAGGGGTGATGGAGAGCTGGATGGCTAGGAAAACAGAAAGTTGAGTGAGGCTGTTGGCAGGAGGGAGGTCAGCTGTGGAAGGGTCATGTGGACCCTGACGTTAAGTTAGGGTTTGCCCTGAGGTCAAAGGGGAGTGAACCGGGGAAGGCACTGAAGCCAGGGTGGGCCAGGTAGAGATCTGAGGCGGAGCGGACTGGAAGCAGGGGTGACTTCCAATAACCACAGAGAGCAAAAGCTACATCTCTCCCCCCATACGGGCCTCTAGATCGGTGGGTTGATTAAAGGGGATGAACCTGATTACCTCAAGTTAAATACAGCAGTTTACCTTTCAAGAAGTGTCTGGACCCACTTCTCCTTGAAACAATACAGACTTGGCAAAGAACACACGCCTGTAAAAGAAATAATCCCCAGTGATGAGAGAAACCAAACTGAAGAGTCTTTAGGGTTATGGACTAAAAGATATTTGATTCTATTTAACTTTCATTTCCCCAGACTCCATCAGTACAGGTCAAAAATGAAGACAAATGGGGACACTGTAACAGAAACAAAGTGATGCTAGTGGCTTGTCCCACCCCAACCAGGGGCGTGCTGAAGCCTGTCCATCCACCTTCCCTTTACCTCTCGCCTGGGTTTTCGGTCACTTCCCTCGTGGCCACCATCATTCACGAAAGCCGAGCTCATGCCTCCTGGCCGCCCACCTGGCCTGCTTCGGAGCTGCTTTCTCTTCCACACTGTAAGTCACATGACGTGAAACCCGTTGATGCAGCCACAAGGCTGAGCAAACGCACTGTCTTGGAAACCTTTCGGCACAGCCTCTTCATTCCCCAACAAAGTCATTTTGAGTGTTTGCCGGATGCCAGGCACTGGAGACAGAGGGGTGAATAAAACCCAGTCCAGACCCTTGAAGAGAGTCTAGCCTCATGGAGGAGGGGAGGGCGCTTACGTCGGGTTCTCCCATTTGGAGGCATCTCAAAGCCTGATGCCCGGGTATCGGCACAAGTGGAATGTCACCAGGTGAAGGGCAGGGGGAAGGCATTCCAGGGAGAGGGTACAAGCAAGGTGTGGCCTCAGCCTGGTCTGCCAGAAGGGCAGATCTCCCCCTTTAGTGCTGGAGAGAGCCCCGGTAATTTGCTCCACCTTGAGCTGAGAGAGAGAAGCAATGACAATAAGAATGGTAGTAGCTTACTATATTCTAGAACTTTCTGTGATGATGGAAATGTTCTGTATCTGTGATGTCCAATAGGGTAGCCACTAGCCACACGTGGCTATTGTGCACTTGAAAGGTGGCTAGTGCAATAGATGAACTGAATTTTTAATTTTAGTTTATTTAAATAGCCACACGTGACTAGTGGTTCTAGATTAGACAACACAGTACAAGATATTGTAGTCACTGAGTACTTTATGGGTAATATATCAATTCCAACAATCAAAGATGAGATAAGTGTGATTAATTATCATCTCCACTTTACAGATGTAGAAACTGAGGGCCAGAGAGGATAACTTGTCCAACTCGCTCAGTTAGAAGTGTCAAGCCAAGATTCAAATCCCAGCAGACTAAACCCAGAGAGAAGAAATGATGTTATCCCCCATATCCCTCATCCCCGTATCCCTCATCATTCATTCGTTCATTCCAGAGACGCACAGTCATTGTGTGTCTGACGTAAATCAAGCACCGAACCACGTGACGGGGATACGGACATAGAAGGGGTGTGGGCCCCGGCCAAGGGGAGCCGAAAATCTATAGAAGGAGACAGACAAACGAAAGGAAGCCTCACAGCCAAGTCACAACTGCCACGTTCAAGTTCAGTTCACAATGCCGAGGAGCCCTCAGCCAGGGCCATTAACCCAGCACAGAGATGTTAGGGTATCTGGACAAAGGGAAAGCCTTCTCTACACACAAATACTTCCTGCTTCCCGAACCCTGGCTGGGTCCTCCAACTCTCCTTGCTAGGTGCCTTCCCCTCCGTGATGGGGAACACATGAGAGGGAAGGGAAGGGCAGTCCCAGGGAGGGGGTCAATCCCCCCTCTCCCACTGAAGCCCACAGGACACGCAACAACTCAAAACCTCCCCTGATGTGCCCTCAACTGTCCAAATTGGTCACTGGCAACCCACTCAGACTGTGATTTCCAACACTTTCCAAGTTTTGCATCTTCCAGAGCCTAACCTGGCCCTCGATTCATAACAGACCTGCACCAAGGCTGTAGAGCTTTAGGGTCAGTTAGACCACAAGTTCAAGGCCCAGCTCTACCACACAGTGCCCCAGTGACCTTAGGCAAGCTTGTTTTAACCTTTCTGAGTCCCAGTGTCCTCATCTGAAAAACTGGAATAATAATATTTACTTTCCAGGGTTTTTATGAGGATTAAATGTGTGCAAAGCCCCTAATACTTTGTAGACTTTTAATAGATGGTGACTATTGTTATTAAAATTGTTATCGATTAGAGCTAAGAGCAGACCATGTCCCCTTGCTCCTCTGTCCTTCCCATCAGGGCACTGAGGCAAAGGAAGAAAACCAGAGGCACAGAACGTGTGGTTGAGTGTTAGGAGACCTGGGGTCTCATCCAAGCTTGATCGTTCTCATAAAGTTCATGTCACGTCCCCGCTCTGCATCTCAGGCTTCCCAGCTGTAAAATGAGACTATTGGCCTTAAACTTGGTAATCTGACATACAAGTGCCTACTGGGACAGTGCAGGGAAAGAAAATGGGCCAAGGAAACCTAATAGGGGGCATCTACCATTCAACTCCCACTGACACTTGTCGCATGGGAATTCCGGCCTACTGTTGCCAGATATTCTGATTTTCACCAAAGCTGGACATGCCATTTACGACCACCTGGATGGTCCTGGAGGGCATTAGGCTGAGTGAAATAATTCAGACACAGAAAGACATATACCGTATGATCTCATTTATATGCAGAATCTGAAACAAAACAAAACAAAACAGAAAAGCAAGCTCCTACATATAGAGAACAGGTCAAGGGTTGCCAGACGCTGGGAGTAGGGTGGGAGAGACGGGTGAAAGGAGTCAAAATGGATTTTTGTTAAAAAAAAAAAAAAAAAAAAAAAGTCGGGCTTCCCTGGTGGCGCAGTGGTTGAGACTCCGCCTGCCGATGCAGGAGACACGGGTTTGTGCCCCGGTCTGGGAAGATCCCACATGCCGCGGAGCGGCTGGGCCCATGAGCCATGGCCGCTGAGCCGGCGCGTCCGGAGCCTGTGCTCCACAACGCGAGAGGCCACAACAGTGAGAGGCCCGCGTAACATAAAAAAAAAAAAAAAAAAAAGTCTTGCATTAAAAGGAGATGGTAACTCTTTGCATCTTTAAATCTTATCAAACACTGTAAACTGAAACTAAGCAAGTCTTCATGTCAAAGTTGGTCCAGCGGCTGCCACCGTGGCCTCCACAGGCCAGGTAACCTCTCAGGACCTCTCAGCCCTGATGGGCAGCAAATCTGCTCCTTGGGGCCTCCGAGATGCTGCCCCTCCACCCCTGCTGCTCCCTTTGCCTGTTTCTGAGAAAACACATCTTTCAGGTCCCCTTTTCGGTTCCTTCCCCCACACACGTCACAGACCTGTGAGGCCACAGAGGGTGTCCCTCTGAGGGCTAGGCCTCCTGGAATCCCACACTGATGCATCCTGGCAAGTTCTCCTTGCATTTCCAGGAGGCTCCGAACCTCTCAGTTCCCAGTTCCCGTTTGTGATGATTGATTTCTTACACGGACCTCACTCCCCGCTGTGCCGAGCAGAAAAGGTTGATGAAATCATCTTGTCAGCCACCACGTAGGAGAGCAGGTGTGAAATCCGAGGCTGAGCTGACAAGCCAGAGGGTGTTAAGAGCCATCCCCCTGTCAGGCACTGTTCAAAGGATGTTGTAGGTGTTTAATCAACTTCAGCTTCGTAGCACCTCCGCAAGGTAGGTACCATTATCAACATCTTTTTGCAGAGGAGAACACTGAGGTTCCAAGAGGTTCAGTAACCTGCCTGGGGTCACCCAACTAGCGCTGCTGAGACCCAGGTGGTCTGGCTCCAGAGCTCCAAGCTTAGAAGTCATATTCCCTCTGATGTTGAAATACAGCGTCAACCCCTCCTAACAGGATAAAGCCCAGCCTCCATGGTGGGCTGTCTGATCCAGCCCAGTCTTGCCCTCCAGTATCATATCTAACTCCCCTCGTGGAATCACGTGTGCCTCTGTGCCTTTGCACATGCTGATCCCTCTGCCTGAAACGTTCTTCCCTCCACTCTCTGGTTGGTGGGCACCATGGCTGACCTTTCGAAGCATGTCTTCTGTGAAGTCATCCCGGACTGTGAATTATTCCCTTTCCAGGCCTGCATCTGCATGGTGTGTATTTTCATCACTGAAGGACTCCCACTGGACAAGCTATATGTTATCTCCTTGTAGGATTAGGAGGTCCTTGAGGGCAGGGCTAGCCTTCATCATCCAGCCCTGACAACACAGCAGGTTCAACACACGGTGTCCAAGGTGACCTACACTGAACCCCTCCCTTTGTCTTGCCTGAACTCCTTTCATGTTTGGTTTAGCAGGACCCCACGAGGACCCAGATATCATGGTTGGGGGACAGTGCTGGGGAATCAGCCAATGGTGTCACCCTGTAACAATTTGTTAGGATTGTCACAAAAAAGGACTACAGACTGGGTGGCTTAAGCAACAGAAATTTTTATTTTCTCACGATCCTGGAAGATGGAAGTCCAAGATCAAAGTGTTGTCGGCAGGCGGATTCTTCTGGGGTCTCTCTACTTGGCTTGTAGATGGATGTCTTCTTCTAGTGTCTTCACATGGTCATCCCTCTGTGTGTGCGTGTCTGTGTCCCAGTCTCCTCTTCTTTTTTTTTTTTAAGATTTTTTAAAAATTAATTTATTTAGGTATTTATTTTTGGCTGCATTGGATCTTTGTTGCTGTGCGAGGGCTTTCTCTAGTTGCGGCGAGCGGGGCCGCTCTTCACTGCGGTGCACAGGCTTCTACTTGCGGTGGCCTCTCTTGTCGCGGAGCATGGGCTCTAGGTGCGCGGGCTTCAGCAGTTGTGGCTCACGGGCCCAGTTGCTCCGCAGCATGTGGGATCTTCCCAGACCAGGGCTCGATTCCATGTCCCCTGCCTTGGCAGGCGGATTCTCAACCACTGAGCCACCAGGGAAGCCCCCAGTCTCGTCTTCTTATAAGGACACTAGTCAGGTTGGGTCAGAGCCCAACCCAATGACCTTAATCACTTTTTTTTTTTCCTTGGCCACGCTGCACAGCTTGCTTAATCACCTCTTTAAGACCCTATCTCCAGGGACTTCCCTGGTGGTCCAGTGGCTAAGAATCCACCTTCCAATGCAGGGGACGTGGGTTTAATCCCTGGTTGGGGAACTAAGGTCCCACATGCCAAGGAGCCCCCGCACCACAGCTAGAGAGAAGCCTGTGCGCCACAAAGACGCAATGAAAGAGCCCACGAGCTGCAACCAAGACCCGATGCGGCCAAAGATAAATTTTAAAAAAATAAAAATAAATAAAAAAGACTCTATCTCCAAATACAGTCACATTCTGAGGTCCTGGGGGTTTAAGACTTCAACATAGGGATTGGGGGGAGATACAATTCAGCCCATAACGTACCCCAGTTCCCCTCTTTCCTCCTGCCCACCCAGGTGACCCGTATGCAGCTCGAATCACTAAAGATCAGGCTGGGAAAGACTTTCATGAGTATTTAGCTCAACACTGGCATTTCACAGATGGGGAGACTTGAGGCCCACAGAGGGGAATTGGCTTACCACCCAAATCACCCCACAAAGCCAGTCAAAGCTCCTGACTGCTGGTCCAGGGGTCTTTCTGTGACTGCACATCCATTTGCAAATACCATCTTTGCTACTTTGAGCTCCCAGCCAGCCACCAAGGCAGAACAGAGGGGAGGCTGGTGGGAGCCAGAAGCAGATTCCCTGCCAGGAACTCTCCTACCTTACCTGAAGCCCAGGCCTCTGGAGCAGTCCCCAGCTACCTGTGGGATTTCTGCAAGCTGCCCCTGGTCACCCAGGCTCAACCTGAGAGCTCCCAGAAGGGGAATTTGATCAAAATACCAAGCATTTGACATTCTTTTCCAACCCAGAACGTCAGTAAAACAAGAGCCCCTCGCCACCCGACGTGCTCTGCTTCAGTTGGTCAAAGGCTTCCCAGAAGCTGCAAGTCACCCCCGCTGTCCTGGGAGCCTGGAGGGCAGCCCCGCAGCCCCTGTTTCATAGCCCCTTCAAGCCTGCACAGCCCAGGGCAGGGCAGCTCATGTCTGTATAGTACAAGACTCTCTGGGACTTCCCTGGTGGCGCAGTGGTTAAGAATCTGCCTGACAATGCAGGGGACATGGGTTCGAGCCCTGGTCCGGGAAGATCCCACATGCCACGGAGCAACTAAGCCCGTGCGCCGCAACTACTGAGCCTGTGCTCTAGAGCCCGCGAGCTACAGCTACTGAGCCTGCGTGCCACAGCTACTGAAGCCCGCACACCCTAGAGCCTGTGCTCCACAACAAGAGAAGCCACCACAGTGAGAAACCCACACACTGCAATGAAGAGTAGCCCCCACTCGCCTCAACTAGAGAAAGCCCACGTGCAGCAATGAGGACCCAATGCAGCCAAAAATAAATTAATTAATTAATTAAAAAAAGACTGTCCAGGGACCCCCTCAGTCTGTCCACACTGTGCAAACTCAAAGCCCTCCCACGGCTCTCCATGCCTCCCAAAAAAGTCCATCCTCCTCCGTGTGACCATCAAAGCCTTTTGCCTTGGCCCCCAGTTGGGAGCATAGGCCTTGGGGCCAAATTGCTCATGTTCAAATCCTTTCTATCTGTGCAACCTTAGAAAAGTGACTTAGTCTCTCTGTGCCTCAGTTTTATCATCTATAAAATGGGGACCATAGCAAAGCCTTCTTTATAAAAATTGTTCTGTATATTAAATTAGTTGATATGCGTACAGCACGTGGATAGTGCCTAGAATATACTAAGCCCTATGTAAATATTGGTTACATACGTACATTCCCTTCACCCCACCCAACACAACAAGCTTTCCTAAGAACCCACATTGTACAAGGCACAGGAAAGGGCTTATGGTTGCAGGCATACTTGATATGGCCTTGAAGGGCAGGGAAATACTCCTGGGTGGGTGGGGCCTGGGGGGTGGAGTAATTCAGGTAAAGGAAAGCACCTGAGCAGAGTCAGTCTGGCTTAAGAGCAAGTGGGTGTTGGCCAAACAATAGACCGTAGGTGTTGAGGAGGAAAAGACAGGAGCTCAAATCTTGAAGAAAAGGGATGCTACAGTGAGGGGCCTCGGGTGTGGACCACTTATCAGTCTAGGGATGGACCACACACGTGTCCTCTCTGCGCCTTGCTCCCCCTCGTCCTGTCTCTGCTCACGCTGCCAGTCAGCAAACGCTGAGCTGCAGCTCTGTCCCGACTCAGCGTTCAGCCCAGGATATAAAACCGCATGGGGTGTGTAACGTCTCTGCTCTAGAAAGAAGACAAAGTAGAAGAAGTTAATTAGCCAGCTTGAGTGTGATGTCAGCGAAGAGTAAGACCCTGGACGTAGGGCAGCGCCAGCTGAACCTGGGGGGTCAGGGAGGGCTTTCCAGAAGATGAGACATGTGAGCAGAATGGTGAAGGGCATGTGAGCCTTTGCAGTGGGGGAAGGTAAGGAATGTTCCAGTCTGTGAGAAGGCACAAGAGCATGGAGTTGCTTATGGCTTGACACAGCAGGAGCAAAGGGCACACAGGCCAAGAGGCAAGGGACGGGGCTTCTGGGGAGGAAGTGACCAGAGCTGAAGGGGCCGCATGGAACAGGCGGAGGAGCTGTACCATCTCTAGGAGTCTGTGGGCTCAGGGATGGAGCTGGAAATGCAAGAGGCACAAACAGAACTGCATTTTAGAGGGAACCCTGTTGGTTCCCCCAGCACCAGAGCCTGAGGCAAGAATATGAGTGGAGGTGGTTTATTTGCAAGGTGACCCCAGGAAGCAGTGACAAGAGGAGGAGAGTGAGCTAGGGATTTGGGGAAAATACAGTGGAGGGTGCATTATTGCGCAGGTTATCTCTGTGGGAAGCTAGGACCGGTCCTGCTGGGCACACTCGGAGACACCGTTAATGAACTTCATATTGTCGCCAACTTTGAGTCCCCACTGTTTGAGGGCAGCCTCCAAGACGCATGAACTGCCTCCCCTCCCATAACATTCTTCCAGGTTGTTCCTTGGCCGGGGTTGATGGGCCTTCTCTGGTTTTGAAGAAGCCCTGAAAGTTTGAAATAGGACACTCAGGTATGCGTGTAGCTGTCCTCATAGCTGTGCTGAAATCAGGTGGTTCAAGGGAGGTGTGGGGCAGGGGGCCACAGAAGCATCTGCAACAATGTCCCAGGTACAAGGTGCATGGTGAGAATCGTGTTTTGTTGCAAATAACAGAAAAACAAAAAATAATAGTGGCTTAATCAGGTGAGATATTGCTTTCACCCTTGCACTGAAGAAGTCCAGAAATAGTGATTTAGGGCTGATGTACATGTGAAGGGCCTTCCTCCAGCTATGGAAGGCCATGCTCTAAATGGCCCGAGGTAGCTATTAGAGCTTCAGCCATCAGATCCGTGTTCCAAGCAGCAGCAAAGAGCCAGGAGAAAGAAGAATGCTCCCTCTCCACTTTAAGGAAACTTCCCAGCCCTTCCACTTGACACTTCTGCTTCTATCTTCTTGGCCAAAACTTCGGTTCCTGGTCATTCCTAGCTGCAAGAGAGGCTGGCTAATGTTGTCTTTTAAATTTATTTATTTATTTATTTTATTTATTTTGGCCACACCGCAGCCCACAGGATCCCAGCTCCCCAGCCAGGGACTGAACCCGTGCCCTCTGCTGTGAAAGCGCAGAGTCCCAGCCACTGGACTGCCAGGGAACCCCCAGATCTTGTCTTTTAGATCACTGGCTATGTAGCTAACTAAAAATTGGGGTTCTTTAACTAAGAAGGGAGAGTTAATAGACCTTAAGAGGTGACTAGTAGCACCTGCCACAAGGATGTGAGATATAAGTTGGAAGTTAATTAAGAAATAATTGTCATAATCCAGGGAGAGATGAAGAGGGCCTAAGCAAGGGAGAGGGTGGGGAGGGGATGGAGAGGGGGCTGCACATGTCAAATGTCTGGGTGTGAATTTGGCAGGACTCGGTGAGGGATGTGGACAGGAAAGGAGGGCCAGGAGTCAGGCAGACCGTTCACGCAGGCAGGGAATATATAAGACAAACAGTTTAAGGGAAGACCATGAGTTCTACTGAGGACATGCTGAGTTTGAGACGCTTAAAGGACAGCCAGAGATGTCCAGTAAGCAGATAGTTGCGTGTTCAGGAGGTCAGGAGAGAAATCTCTGCCCGAGAAAGCAATCTGGGGGCATCAGCCATTGGGCAGTGGAGGGTCCTCAGGTTGAGAATGTAGAGGAAGGGAGTGGGGGGTCAGACAGAGCAACAGGCCAACATCAGCACGTAAGGGGCACGGGAGGCTGACCTTTGTGAAGTCACCCAAGGGTGGGAGAAGAGCCGGGGGTATTTACACCCCTGGGTGGCTGTGTCTCTCTGTCGAAGCAGCTAACAGGAAGTCCCCTCTCATAGCTATACTCACTCGGCCTTCAAGTCTAGGGTTAACAATAGCTCTTTGAGATTATTCAGCCTAGCACGCTGTACTACTTCCTGTTGGATTCCCTTAATCCTCCCTTACTCTTGTAAACAATGGCTTCATTAAACTCTCCTTAATTACAGAGATGATAGAGGTAGGTAAATAGATGATAGGTAGGTAGATAGATAGATAGATAGATATAGGAGAGAGAATAAATAAATGGATGGGAGGATGGATGGATGGATGGATAGTAGATAGATGGTAACAGGGAAATTTAGAAGGAACAGCGGGGGAGGCAGGGGAGAAGCAGCCGTCAAGGGGGAAGTGAAAGGTGACCCCACGTTAGTTAAGAGGAGGCTGTGATGCATCCATTGGATTTGCCACAAGAAGGTCGGTGATGACCTGGCAGAAGCCAGACTGCAGTGGGTGGAGAGGAGAAATGAGTGGAAGATGAGGAAGCGGGGACAACTGCTTTCTCCATCACCTCCACCTAAAAGGCCTGGCTCAAATGTCACCTCCTCCACGAACCTCCTCTGACCTTCCTCCTTCCCCTGTGCGCCCTGAGCATCCAGTCAGCCACTGGCCACAGACCAGTGGCTGAGCTCCCAGGGCAGGGGTCCTCTGGGACCCTGCCACGTGCCCAGTGCCCCACACCATGGAAGGTGCCTCCCAGCCTCTCAGTATCCACTAAAGGACCGCAGCCTGCCCGCCACTGCCCTCACCTGATTCCTTGGCCATGAAAAAGTGTAGGAGCATCCAACAGTCATGGACATCTCTCTTTCATACAATCTCCAGGACAGGTCCAGGACAGAGGTGGCCTCTGTTACAAGATGCCCACACTGTTCCTGGAGGCTCAGTAAGGAGCCCAGCTACTACTGCCTAATCACCCTGGACTGTCACTGCCTAGATCTGTCACTCAGGGTCAACTCTGACCCCTTGGACCAAGGCTCCATCACCAGCAAAAAGAACTATACACAGCCAGCCACAAAGCTGACCTTTCCAGGGGGCTTCCCATGTGTTGGGCACGGCCTAGCACGGTGCTCGTAGCATGTCAGTTAACCTCATAACAACTCTATGAGACACATTCTATTCTTATCCCATTTTATGGGACTCAGAAAAGACCAGTCCCTGGAGTGATTTGACGTTTTCAGATCCAAATCTCTTTTCCTGGCAAAATCATGAGGAAATAAGGATGCAAAGAGAAGGCAATTGGCACTCTTGCTGGGCACCGTATCTTATAACAGCTCCGTGAGGGGGAGCAATTTATAGATAATCAGACTGAGGCTTAGAGGGGGTAAGTGTGGCCAGGTGGGTTAGTGACGAAGCTCAGAGCTATGATTTAAACCCAGGCCACCTCTTTTGTTTGATCTGCTTGATCATTCTCAACTCGGAGAGGCAGGTAATGTTATCCTCACAGCACAGATGAGCAAACGAAGGCTCAGGCAGGTTGGAATGACTTGGTCAATGTTGCTGTGAGGTAGGACAGCTGGGGGGTGGGTAGCAGAGGAGGAACGCAAGGGGTAGAGCTGGTACTTGAACCCAGACCTCAGACTTTGAAGCCTGTTGACACCAGGTGGGGAAGATGGAATTGAGAGATGGAAGTCTCTTCTCTGCCGTGGTCTCTGTGGCTTGTACACCCCTCACTTCTGCGCCTTGGGCAGAGTAATCCTCCCCATGCCAGCCTCCGTACCCAGTCCTGCTTGTGTGGAATAACCTGTGGAAATGGCAGGCCTGGGAAGCGTTGGCATGTGTGATGGAGCCATTCCCAGGCTAATCCTCTGAGCTCCTCGCCCCTCATCCAGGAAGGGAGGAAGACGGGGCATAACCCTACTGTCATCGCCTCATCTTCCCTGCTCCACTCTGCCCTGGCAAGGCCATCCCTCTGAGCCTGTGGGATGTGTGGGAGAACAGAGAATGGCTTGGGTTCTTGGAAAGCTGATTCACTCATCTTTCACAGAAAAGAAGGCTGTCTTGTTTTCTGGACCCAAGTGGCGCTCGCCCTTGCGCAATCCTGCCCTTTGAATCTCCTGGGTGATACCCAGGCTGGAAATCCGTGCCTTTTGAGACTTCAGACCTGTCCACCCTCCCTGATTAGTAGCAAAAACAATCACCCACTCAGGGCCGTCACCCCAGGTCCCGCCTGCTAAGAGACGCTTCCAGCTTCCGATCAGGAGCCTGAGAACAAGCTCCATCGCCCACTGTGATGAGAGGAAGCCACGCCCTGACGGCTTCCAGCTTCTGAAACACTGAGAGTGGCCTGTTTCTGGGAAAGGGGAGGTGTCTGCCTCCCCTGGGGGAAGATTCGGGAGACCCCTCCACAGGTAATCTAAATAAACCCGAATGCTCTGGGACAGTCGTCCTCTTTGCTTTCCTCCAGTCGTAAACATAGTGGAGGAAAGCAAAGAAGCAGATATAAGAGTCAGACAGACCGATGCGGATCCTGCCACCACCAAAATGCTCTCTGCCTTTGGGAACACTCACTTCTCTGAGCCTCAGTTTTCTCACCTGTAAAATGGAGCTGGTTATCACAACTGTTGAAAATGACACCTGGGACTTCCCTGGTGGCGCAGTGGTTAAGAATATGCCTGCCAGTGCAGGGGACACGGATTCGAGCCCTGGTCCGGGAAGATCCCACATGCTGCGGAGTGGCTGGGCCCGTGAGCCACAACTACTGAGCCTGCGCTCTAGAGCCCGTGCCCCGCAACAAGAGAAGCCACCGCAATGAGAAGCCCGCGCACCGCAACGAAGAGTAGCCCCTGCTGGCCACAACTAGAGAAAGCCCGTGCACAGCAAAGAAGACCCAACGCAGCCAAAAATAAATAAAATAAATTAATTCGTTAAAAAATAAAATAAAATAAAAACACGGAGAATCCTCGCTGAAGAAATCAGCACTTAGGACTCCGTGTCCCCCGAAGGCAGCAAGATGAAGTTCAGAGAAGGCAGAGAGCTCACTGGGGCACAGAGCTAGTAGGAGGCAGAGTCGGGGTGAGCTTCCTCTCACCGTTTAATAAACTACCTCCACGGGTCAGCCACCTTGGTTCCATTTTACCCAGGAGTTCCTCCCATCCCTTCACTGGACTCTAGAAACCAGAGACGTCAGTGCAGTGACCTCTGAACCACTTTATATTCAATCGCATGTCCCATTTGATGAACATTCAGACTCTTGAC
Organism: Delphinus delphis; assembly: GCF_949987515.2. Lineage (NCBI taxonomy): Eukaryota > Metazoa > Chordata > Mammalia > Artiodactyla > Delphinidae > Delphinus > Delphinus delphis. Next base: position 66,502,380 of record NC_082699.1, on the reverse strand, counting down.
ATCAGAAGAACCAGAGGAACTGTTTTCAAAAGCAGATGCCTTGGCCCTGTGCCCCGGCTCGGGATTTCTCAGGGAGGTTCCAAGCGTGCCTATTCCTGAGAAGGGCAGGTCTGATGTGAAACCAGGGCTAAGAACCACCAAACCTAAAATTAATCATAAGAAATAAATACTGAGCACCTGCTAGGTGACGAGCAGTGTCCCCGTGGTTAACCTGGCCGCTACCCGGCAAAGTGGGCTTTTCTCAGCTTCACACTGTGACGAGGCAGGGGATGCTCCTAGAGGTCAAGGGGCTTGCGAGCCACAGCTGGTGAGAGGCAGAGGCGAGCTTTGACTCCGGGTCTTTCTGATCTCACTGCCCAGGATCACCGGGATCCCTTTATGTGTAGGCCTACTGAGTAAAAGCCTTAGGGTGATGGGATGAGTCAGACGCATGCCTGGTCTGGGAGCTGACACCTGAGTGGGGGTGGCTGACACATCAACAGTGATCTCTAACACAGAGCTGCTGAGAAGAAGGGTAAGGAGGGGCTCCAAGGGCTGTGAGAGTCTCGTGCTGACACTGTGGAGGAACCAAGGAAGACTGCCTGGAAGAGGTGGCGTTTCAGCTGGGTCTTGGCTGATCTCTTGGTTATTTCCATGTGTCACGCAACATGCCTAGCACTATGCTTGGTCCAGGAGACAGAAAGAGAAACAGGACATGGTTCCCGCTCTCGTGACGCTCGCGAGTCTACTGTCCAGCCTTCTCAGCACCTCCCATTTTCTCTGCAAGTCCTCCCTCCCCCACTCCCTCTGCTTTCTCTGGTGCCTCAACTCTCCCTCGCCCTGCCCTGCCCTGCAGTCCAGAGGGCCCTTCACAGTGAGCCAGGCCTTCTTGGTCTTCCAGGAAATGGGGTGCTCCAGGCCCAGAGCCAGGGAGGGAGAGGCCCGAGGGCCCTGCCAAGGCCGGGGGAGTAGGAGGTGAGCTCCAGAGCCAAGGGGTGAGTCACTGCACCCAGACACCCAAGAAAGGGGGTAATAAGAACCACTTCCCTGGGAAGTTGGGAAGAGAGGTGAGATAGGAAGGGAAAGTGCTTTGAGCTCCTCGGGAGAAAGAAACCATAAACAGAGCCAGAGTATTATCACCACAGTCATTACCTGCCTCCATTAAAGGGGCACCCATCTACCTACATGAAGAATCATTAACCTGTCCTGCAACCCACATATGATTGGAATTTTAATATAATTTCATTTTTATTATTAACAGAGAAGCCCATGAAATATTCCAAGAGTCATTTTGACATGTTCCTACTCCCCTCCGGGCTGGCTAGGGTCTCCTCCCCCTACGTAGCTAGGAAGGAGAGGCTGAGCCTCCGGGGACCCCTCAGCTCCCCGGCCCCCAGGGCCTCCCCACAGAGGTTTGGAATCATCCCTTGGCCCCCAACTCCATTGTCCACGTTACCTTTCCCCTCGGTGCCTCATACCTTTTCTGCTTCAAGCGTCTGCCCCCAGCTGCCTTATCTATCCTTCAACTAAGGACCAGGAGAATTTAGTCAAGTCCTACTGGGTGCCAGGCACTGGGGAAACATAGATTAGTTAGACACAGTCCTTGCCTTCAAGCAGACGAGTGCACCAGGGCCTTTCATTCATTCGCCCAGCCAGCTCTACTCATTGTACCATGCACCGGGCTCTGTGTGGAGTCCTCTGAGCGCCAAGGTGGATACACACATCCCCGCCCCCAGGAAACACACCTACGAGGGGAGACTGCCCCCGAAACAACCAAAGAAATACGTCCCAATGCATACTGTAATAAGGCAATGCCCCCAAGTGATGGGGAGACAAGGCGGAAGGAAGAATTATATCTACCTTCAAGCCGGGGCTTGCTGTCCAAGCCTGAGGATGGTTGCCCAGAGGAAACAAACGTGGGCCGGGCCTCAGGCTGTTTGGGGAAGCAAGGGCACTGCCGGCAGAGGGAACAGTGGGAGAGTGCGTGGGGAAGGAAGAAATCGGTGTGCTTGGGGCTGGGGAGGTGGGGGAGCTGGGAGGAGGGACAGAAAGGAGGCTGAATGCAGAGGAAGGGGCAGGTTGGGAAGGGCCTCTTAGGCCAGGACTCTAAGAACAGCAGAGGTTATGGCCCAGGTGAGGTGTTTTCTTAGCAGCCACTTAGGAAACCCTCCCAACAGCCCTCGGAGGTGCTGCTGCCATTTCTCTTTTTCTCCTGAAGACACTGAGATGCGGAGCACCCAGGCTGCCCAGTTAGTAAGAGGAGAAGCAGGTTCAGAGGGACCCTGGCTCTTACTGGAAAACTCAGGGGTCTGACTGAGGACAGCAGTGAGGGGCTTAGGCAGAGGGAAGGGGAGCTGCAGGCTCCTCGGGGTAGAGTGATGGGGCGTCTGGTGCAGAGCAGGACGAGGGCAGGGGTCGCCATGGGAGAAAGCAGGAGCAGGTGGTGGGTGGGGGGCTGCAGGGAGGAGGGGGGCTCCTGGCAGAGCCTGGGCCTCCTGCACAAGAACCAGGGCCGGCACAGAGTGAGATCATAAAAGGGCAGAGCCGGAAGCAACCCTGCGGAAAACCTTCTGGGGAGTAGGACCTTCCTAAATCATTCACCGTGCTGCCCCATCTCCCCTCTAAGCCATCCGCACTCTAGTTCAAGTCAATAGCATCTCTTGCTTAGATGCTTTCTATGAAGCCCATATCCTCATCGTGGCCCAGAAGGTTCTGTGTGGCCTCTTTCTGGCCCTACCCACCCCCTACTCCTACCTTCCCACCCCAGTCTCGTTCCCACCCCACCCTGGACCCCCTTCACTCTGGCCACACAAGACTTCAAGTGTCTTGCAGGAGCTAACTAACCTCTTTCTGCCCCTGGAGCTTCATGCTTGGAACACTGCTTGCCACTCCTCCCATTTCCAGGCTGAGCCCTCATCCTTCAGGGTTCCGCCCTCGCCCACCCGCTTCCTGCCTCCCGTCCCCTGTCCATCCCCTGTCCAGCCGTTCAGCACTGCCCCGACCCTGCGTCCTCTTCCAGCTCATGCTTTCCTCACTTGTCATATTTGTTCACTATCCAGCTCCCGCACAACTTTGTGGACTGGACTTGTTCCCTGCTCTGCTCCCCAAGGCTGCAACAGTACCTGGCACAGAGTAGGGCTCCGTGAAGTATTTTTGGGGTGAATGAATGAGCCCCACGTGCTGCTCTTTGGCCTGTGCCCCATCCCCTTGCCTGGCCCAGCCTCCTGTCTTCTGACCGGAAGCCCCCCTTAGTCCCATGTGCTCCGAGAAGGCCTCCCTGGGCATCTGTAACACGAGGAGACACTCCTCTTCACGGCGCCGTAGGACGTGTCGTCCGAACGCGACGAGGCTTCGGTAAGTCCACTGCAGCCCGTGGGCTGCCCTCTGCTCTGAGCGCGTCACCCTCACCTCCCCTGCTAAGAAGACAGCTCACCAGGGCCTGACACTGGGCTACACAAGGACGCCAGGTGAGGGAGGTGAGGGGCCCTCATGCCTGAAGGCGAGCTCAACCACCAGACGGGTTGACTCACTGTAAAGGGTGGTGAACATGACACAGCGACGTACAAGTGCAGCCCAGCCTCCTTTCCTTCCCTGTACTGACTGAACACTCTCTCCCCACAAGGGTCTGAGTTAGGTGGTACAGGAGAGGGAAACTGTGCTTCAGCCCTGATCCCTGTGCGCTAAGGGTTTATGGTCTGGTTACAACATAAGACCTAATCATAAGTCATCACCATATAAGACTATCAGCTCAAGTGCAAGAGAGCCCCACCTCCAGAATTCCATGTCTTTATCACTGAACAATCCCAAAGTCTGGCCCCATGCCCATAAGGCACCTGGGTACTCGGTTCCCTTTCTCACTGGGCAGTGTTCTCGCACAGCACCATCACCCCTGGATCTCCCGTTGCCATCTTTCTATTTTATCTTCTCCAGTAGGGGTGTGTGTGTATGTGTGTTCCAGTGAACCTGTCCCCGATAAAGTGTACATGGCTAAACCATTCCATTCCCGGTTGTCTACAGAATATGCCTTGGAATTGTTTTTTATGAGTGTTTGAACTCAACGGCCTGCCTCTAGCAAACCCATCCAATTGGGCGACATGGCCAAATGGCCAGGGAGCGGGTAAATGCTAGACCCTGGGTCCAAAGGTTTCCATGATTGCTTGGAGTCCTTAAGCACATTTTCAAGATCCTTTGATGGGAGAGGCAAAGGCGCTTTGGATACATAGAGACCCCGATACCACAGGAAAACAGATGAGTCGTATAAGGTGACCCTCTTGGCACTCTCCAGGGCCCGAGGCATGGAAATTGCCAAAATTTCTCAAATTCTACCAGCCCCACCTGGAGTTGCCTGGAGGATGAGATATTCTGAAGAGTCTGAGTTGCCTCCTCTGATGAGCTGAGCTAAAGCCAGCAGCCCAGCCTGCCTCCCGGGGGATCACTAAGGACTACAGATCAGACTTGCTGTGGTCCCACCAACACTCTACAGACCACAGCACGTCTTCCCTCCTTCACTGCCGCCAGCATCACAGTGAGTTACTTCACCGCTTCACTGGCCAAGAAAATGCCAGGTGGAAGCAAAATGTTGAAACAAAAATGGATGCATCCCCGCCCCGAGGCATGACGAAATACTTGCAAGAGGCCTTCGCAGGTGCTTGGCACATGCGTGAGAGAGCAGGGGAGGTGGGTGCTGGGGCTGGGGACACCCAGCTGCAAGGTGTCAACTTGAACCTGAGTGTGCAGTGGTGGCAGAGAAGCTGAGGTTGGGATGAGAAGGAAGCTTCGGGGACTGGGGCAGCTGCAACATTACCAACCTGAAATAGTAACAGATTCCAGCAGTTTAAAAAAAAAATCCTTCGCAACGAATGCAATGGTGTGTGTGAATATATGTGCGAGTATGTACGCATCTGTGTTTGTGTGCTAGAATGGTGTGTGTGTGTGTGTGTGTGTACCTGTGGGTGTATTTGTCTGCATGTGTGTATATATGTTTGTATGTGAGCACGAGTGCAGTGTGAGTACTTGTACATTGAATGGTGTGTGAGTGTGTATGTGTGTGTGTGCAGGTGTGTGCATGTGAGTGCAGATGTGTTTGTGTGTGTATGTGAATGTGTGTGCATATCTGTGCATCTGTGTCTGTACAGAATCCCGGAATGAAAACAACCGTGGAATAAGTCTCAAAAGAGATGGGATCTTATCCTGATCGGCCACATACAAGCTGTGCGACTTTGAGCAAATCATGTCACCTCTCTGAGCCTCAGTTTTCTCATATGTTCTAACTCCTAGAGCAATGCCTAGAACCTGATAACCACTCAGTAAATATTTATTAAATGAGTGATTGTTATTTGGGGACAATGCTGCCTCCTTCTTAGGGTTGACAAAGGTTCTTAGATGACAAAATGAGAAAATATATGCAAAACTACTCTCTGACTCTCTTGGTGCTCGGCACATAATAGAAGCCCAATAATTCTTAGCCCTTCCCCTCCCCAACTTCAGTTTTTTCCCCTCTTTGGTAGAAGGAGGTTGAAGGATGAAATGATGTATTATGTCACATGCCTCTTGCAGCCCCCTTCCTTGGGCCAAGTACCACTGATCATATTCTTGAGCCATTTCCAGGGACTTCTGAGTTCCCATTAAGTTAGATATTAGCCAGGCCTCTTCTACCTGCTCTCCAAGATCGACAGTAATTCATTTGCAAGAATTAAATGCAAGATTGAATTTTAACGACTTAGAAATTTGAGGTCAACTTTGCTTGCAATGACCTGTAGGGACGGGAAGCCTGGCGAGTGAACTGGTATCCTGACCTTTCATCTGGAGGTATGCTTTACGGGTTACAATCCTGCGAGATAGGGATTATTATCCTCTTCATGCAGTTGAAGGGACAAAAGCTCAGAGAGGTCAAGTGACTGGCCCAAGGTCACACGACTCACTCCAGGGCACCAGCACTGCCTCCAAGCCCAACCAGTGATATTCAGAAGCTTCAGAAAGGTAAAAATCTCCTCACTCAGGCAGACAGAAATGAGGTCTCAAGTTCTGAACCCACAAACATCTCAAAATCTCTGACCAGTCAGCCCCGGTTGAGTATTGGCAGATAAAGCCAGAGCCGTGTAGCAATCAGAAAACTAGTCAGGTGGGACTGGAACGGTGCCTCTGAGGTATTTCACAAACACGGGGAACAAACACATTTGGTGTCGCAATCCTGGCCACCCGGAGCTGCCGCGTTGGCTGTTTTTTGAGAACGGTTGGTGGATAAGGAGTTTGAGGGCTGACAGGCCGGAAGGCCCAGGTGGGCGGCCCTCTTGGAGATGCACCAGCCCTCAGGACACACGGCTCCTTCAGCCTCCAAGCCCCGCGCAGTCACGCCAGGTAGCTGAGCTACTCTAGACCCCTTAGCAAGGTACCCAAGGCCTTCCACGGCCCGGAAGTAACCTGGACTTCAACTTCTCCCCCTGTTGCCTCTGACAGGCTCTGTGATCTGGACTAACCAGTCTTCTGACTGGATCCCAAACATACATTTTCCTTCACTGCCTCCATTCCCAGGAAACAGACTATCCCCTGCCCTCAAAGAACTATTCATCCCATAATCCTAAAAACAAAAGTTAATTAAGACCAAATCTCTCTAGCTAGTGGGAAGCAGCCTCATCGCATGAGGAGATCAGCTCGGTGCTCTAGGACCACCTAGAGGGGTGGGATAGGGAGGGTGGGAGGGAGGGAGGTGCAAGAGGGAGGAGATATGGGGATATATGTATACGCATAGCTGATTCACATCGTTATCCAGCAGAAACTAATACACCCTTGTAAAGCAATTATACTCCAATAAAGATGTTAAAAAAAAAAAAGAACATTACATGTGTTTTCTGCCCTTAGGGAATAAATCTTCACAATGTAACTGTGGTCTTTGAAATGTATTCATTTCTGTCAAAATTTTTAAAACTATATATATATATATATATGTTATGTATAAAGTGTGTGCCACAAACACACTCTTTAATAAAAGCAGCAAAATATCAAATATATTCAAAGCAAGAATTGTGTTTGCATCTTTGACATAAATCACAGCAAGATCTTTTCTGATCCACCTCCTAGAGTAATGGAAATAAAAACAAAAATAAACAAATGGGACCTAATGAAACTTTAAAGCTTTTGCACAGCAAAGGAAACCATAAGCAAGACGAAAAGACAACCCTCAGAATGGGAGAAAATATTTGCAAATGAGTCAACGGACAAAGGATTAATCTCCAAAATATATAAACAGCTCATGAAGCTCAATATTAAAGAAACAAACAACCCAATCCAAAAATGGGCAGAAGACCTAACTAGACATTTCTCCAAAGAAGACATACAGATGGTCAAGAAGCACATGAACAGCTGCTCAACATCACTAATTATTAGAGAAATGCAAATCAAAACTACAATGAGGTATCACCTCACACCAGTTAGAATGGGCATCATCAGAAAATCTACAAACAACAAATGCTGGAGAGGGTGTGGAGAAAAGGGAACCCTCTTGCACTGTTGGTGGGAATGTAAATTGATACAGGCACTATGGAGAACAGTATGGAGGTTCCTTAAAAAACTAAAAATAGAATTACCATATGACCCGGCAATCCCACCACTGGACATATACCCAGAGAAAACCATAATTCAAAAAGACCCATGCACCCCAATGTACAATAGCCAGGTCATGGAAGCAACCTAAATGTCCATTGACAGACTAATGGATAAAGAAGATGTGGTACATATATACAATGGAATATTACTCAGCCATAAAAAGGAACAAAATTGGGTCATTTGTAGAGACGTGGATGGATCTAGAGACTGTCATACAGAGTGAAGTGAGTCAGAAAGAGAAAAACAAATATCGTATATTAACGCATATATGTAGAACCTAGAAAAATGGTACAGATGAACCAGTTTGCAGGGCAGAAATTGAGACACAGATGTAGAGAACAAACATACGGACACGAAGCGGGGAAAGCAGTGGTGGGGTGGTGCTGTGATGAAGTGGAAGATTGGGATTGACATATACACTAATATGTATAAAATGGGTAACTAATGAGAACCTGCATAAAAGATAAATAAAATAAAAAAAGAAAAAAGAATTGTGTTTGAGCTATCAAAAGTACCCCTGTTTAGCCTAATATTGTTGCTTTTGAGTCTGAAAATTTTCTTAATATGTCATGTTGATAACAGGCATTTTGCAGTATTCAGGCCAACAGCATTCTGCTAGCTGGTGTGTAATATATGTCAGTTACAGAACTGATCGAGTTAAATAAATACTCAAATATTAAAAAAAAAAAAATGAAGACCAAATCTCTCTTAGCATTTCACAATGCCCTCTGGGATAATTAATGTAACTGGTACGAATCGCTCCATAAACTCAGAGCATAAATACGGTCACATTCCACTGACTTTTCTAATTAATCTCTTAAGCACACATCTATATTAAAAGCAGAAAGTCCAGCATCTCCCTCTGGAGGTTTCCTCCCTTCCCAACAAAATTGTCCCAAAGCCCTGGGGAAAAACAAAACTGAGTCCTCGCCTTCACCAGTCACAAAGGAACTGGAGTCTGTTCAGTTTACAAACTGCCCCGATTCTTGGCCGCGAATGCCTACCACCACACAGGGTCACTGTTGAAACTCATGCCTCCGTAATTTCGTGGATACACACAAATGTCAAAACCAAGTCCCCAACCCACAGACAGGACCCCATGAGAGCTCTTAAAGTATGATTCTCCTAATTTATTTTCTCATACTCAGCTAGTTCCCAGGGTATAAGAAGACAACAGGAACACTAAGTCAGGACTGATACTGCTTTCCACCCCTCACAAACCCCTTTCTCCAGGCCCCACGAGCACTGCAGGGAACACCTTCCATCTTTTAAATTTCCAGATAGGGAAACATCTTTTTATCCTTCTCTCAAGAGCATGAGGGCTACTTGTTATGTCCCTTCCCTGCTCAGGGAAGCTGGCCTTGGTTTTCTGCCTGTTCTCTGATATACCTGGCAACTTCCTCACTAAAGAAGAGAATGAAATTTTGCCCAAGTTAAATTTCCAGCGGGGCCCCTCCTTTTAGGACACCTGCAAAACCTGCAGCGAATTTCAGGGCCACAAAACTGCTCCCAGCCATAGCTAGAGGATAGTCATTATATACAGGAAGGGTCAAGACCCCGGGAGTGAAGCGTCCTGAACTACATTTTCCAGGGGAGGAAGAGGAGGCTCAGAGCTACTCGGCTGTAAGACGCTTGAGCTCTCCCTCCCGCCCTGGAGAAGGCACAGGGTGTTCCTCCACCCCCAACAGTTTACTGCAAGTGAGGTCAAACTAAAGCAACCAGCCTGAGCAGCTTGAAAGAGATAAAGCGATCACAAAAGGGCAGCCGAAAGGGCGTGTGAGGCCGAAGAGGGAAGATGGGGAAGGAATGGGTTCATTTTAGCCCCTAGAACTCAGCCTAGCACATAGTAGGTACTCTATTAATATACACACATATTAATACCTACACACATAGAGTTGTAAATGATATCATGGATACTTGTCCTGGATATGGCTTAAGCACCTCCTCTGTGCCCAGACCTGAGGTGGACCAGTAAAGCTCAAGGGCTGATTCCAGCACAAAACCTCATCTCTGAGCTTACCATTATGGAGAAGACTCACTTCTTGATTATTCTAATTTATTGTTGAAAGGGAAACATGATTTCAAAAAACTAGAGAAATGATGAAAAGAAAGCCCAGGAGAAGAAAATGCTAATTTCCACTTGGAGAAGCTCAGGAAGGCTTCCTGGAAGAGGGAGCATTTTAGCTGGGCCTTGGAATACACATAACAGTAACAGCAACCATAATCCACTAACTACTGTTGACCACTTGCTCTATGCCAGGCACGAGATAAGCCCTTCTTATGTACATCGTCTCATTTAATTCTTCCAATATCACCTCTTTAATTCTACAAGGTTAGGGCTGTTGTTATTCCCATTATACAGGTGAGGACACTGAGCTACAGTCATAATGACAAACCAGTAATGGTCAAAGCAGATATTGAATCCCAGGTGTCTCTGGAACTTATCTGCCCAGGCAGAGGTGAGGCCAGGACAGAGAGACAGAAAGAAGTATGGCTCCTCCAGTGGGAGGACTCCTCTGGAGTGGACTCCCTATGGGGAAGCAGGAAGTGGGAACATGCAGGAAGGGGAGAAGGTAAAGCCTATTTCTGTTTGAAAGGCACAGTCTCCCTGCCTACCAGTAAACAGCAGCACAATGAATAGCAAAGCTTGTCGCTTGCAGAACAATTAAAGAGAGAGATTGGGACTGTTTGCTCCAAAGTTTCCTGAATGCAAGAATGGTTAGAGGGGAATTGGACAAAGGAGCTCATTTTCCCACCATTAATAGCTACACTTACTATGCGCAAGGCATACACTAGGCTTTTGCAAGCATTATTTCATTTTAATTTTCCTAGAAACACTCTGATAATTATAGATAGTATCCATTGATTGTGAAGCATGTGCCGGCCATTGTTCTAGATGCCTCTGTATTTTTACACTCATCGGATCCTCACAACTCTACACAACAAGTATTATTATTATCCCCACTTTACAGAAGAGAAAACTGAGGCATAGAGCAAGTAAGTGTTTATCCCAAGGTAACATAGCAGGTAAAGAGAAGAACCAGGCTTTTGAACTCAGCAGTCTGGCTTCAGAACTCATGCTATTCACCATTATCCATTCACCCCTATAAAGAAGGCATTATTACCCACGTCAAACAAATAAGGAGGTAGAGGTCCAACAATATTATATGACCTGTCCAGTAATTTTGGTGGCAAAACCATTAGAACCCAAGAGCCACACTCTTAACCACTTGGCAAGAGTAGCCCTCTGACTTCTGGTGTGCAGTGCACATGTCACTTCTCTCCCTGCCTCCGTTTCACCACCCGGAAAAGAAGAAGAAAAACTTTGATATTTTTTAAGAGCCTGGTCAGCTCAGACCTCCCGGGGCAGGATGGGAAGTTTGAATATCCCAGAGTATCACCTGAGTATGAAACCAGTTGTTTTCTGGCAGGCAAACCACAGCTTAACCCTGAGCAGCTGCTCATTTGCATGAGGATAATAAAGGGTTCCTGTCACCACTCCTCGTTCACCCCTGTGGCAGAGTCTCCAGTATGGCCGCCAATAGTTTCTCCCTTGTCAGTACATACATTCTGCTCCCACAGCAAGAGGTGGAGTCTATTTTCCTTCCCCTTGACTCTGGTCTGGCCTTGTGATTTGCTTTGCTCAACCGAACGTGGTAGAGAGGACATCCTGGGACTTCTGAGCCTGATCTTAAGAGTTTGGAGAGCTCAGCCTCCTGCTTCTTAGAAGGCAGCTGCTAGACTGTAGAGAAACCAAGCTGGATGATGAATGACGAGAAACCACATGGAGGAGAGAGGGCCTGAGGATGAGAGGTCACCTTGGACGTTCCTGCCCCCGGCAAAAGCCAGCTGACTATAGTTACTTGACTAACCTCGGTTACACCACGTAGAGCAAAAAATTGCCCAACTATGGGGAGAAATAATAAACCTTTGTTGTTTTAAGTCACTACACTTGGGAGTGATTTATTGCACAGTAATTGAAAGAACCCCATTTCTTCCACCTTATCTTTTTTCACCACAGAAGATAACTCCATAGCTCACAGGTGTCAATGTCCACTGGCTTATGGCATTTCAGGGTTCTCATGACTTCATGACTAATGGACAGGTTCCTACCTAAGGCAAAGAGCAGTGATGTGGCTTCATTCATTCAGTGTGAGCATCTGCCCGTGCCAGGAATAGGTTGGGGTCTAGAGACCCACAGATAAATAAGACACAGTCCATCCTTCAAAAAGCCAAGTTTGGGGAATAGCCGAGTCCCTCTCATCACAACCCAGAGTGATGGGGTCAATTCGTTCATTCATTCAGCATCTTATGAGTGCCGACTACGCGTCAGGGACTCCTACTCATTTGTACCAGTGATCAGTGAACAAAGTGCAGAGCCAAGCCCTCCTCCACCTTATATTTTAATGGGATTTCATTCCAATAATCACAGTGGTACAAGTGAAGCTCTGTGGGAGCACAAAGGAACTAAATGCTGAGATGGGAAGGGTAACAAATTTTATCCCTGTTTTACAGATGAGGATTCTGAGATCCAGGAGAGCTCAGACTTACTCCACTGCTTATTAGCTGTGTGACCTTGGGCAAGTTACTGAGCATTTCTGTCCTTCACTTGCCTCATCTATAAAATGAATTTAATAATTATATGTATGCCATGGATTATTATAAAGATTAAATGAGTTAATATTTATAAAGCGCAAAAAATAGTTCATGACACATTTAAATACTATATTAATATTATTCAATGAATTTTAGAAACATAACAAAAGAAAATGACATGATTAGCCCAAGTTCACAAAGTTGGAATTGACCCCTGATCCAGTGCTCTTGCTACGCACCTCTATTCTGCTGCTCAACTAAATTTGTGCTTCCATTTTCAGTGAGAGATTTAAATCATCTGTGTACCCCCCTCTGGACATATATATCACAGGGAGACCCTTTGTGCATCCCCAAGTCAAAGAATTCAGCAGAAAGGACTCCCGAGGTTCAAATCTCAGGCTCCCCACAGATCATGTGCAGGGTAGAGGTTGTTGAGATGACTCAGGTTGATGTTAATTTACAAACTCATGTGTCAGAAATCATGTTCACGCCCCAGGTGTTTTGAGAAGGACTTGAAGGGTTAAAAGGCACCATCGTGCAGATGGGGACTGCCAAGGACTGTGAATTCTCCACAGACATTCCCACCTTCTATTGTCTGGCCATCCTAGGGTATACCTCCATGACCCTCATCTGGTGAAACTCGGTCCAGCCAAGGCATATAATGCCCAGGCTCTCTGAAGCGGACACTGTCCTTCCATCAGGCTGGCAAGCAAGGGCCCTGGGAAGACTGTGGTCTCATCTGCAGCCTGGCTTCCATCCACTTACCAACAATGACACAACTCCCTCTTCTGACAAGCACTTCCCAACCACCACTGAGATCTGCTGGATGAGGAACCAATTTCCATCACAGCCGTGCACAGGCACTGTGGGCGGGGCTGGGGATGGAGCTGTCTTCCACACCCAGAGCTGGGAAGATGGAGATCATCTCTTCACCTGTCAGAAGCCCAGATGCCCAGCCAAGCATCATCGGCCTGCTGTGAGGGGCCACGAGGAAACGAGCGGGAAATGACCCAACAATCAGGACTGGGAAAGCTACGGTTGTCAAAGAAGCACGCTCAACTGCCCTGCTGAGGGAATTGTCCCAAAAGGAAAGATTTAACTTGTCTTAGAAACTAGTCAGAGCATGGCTTGGGCACGCTGCCTGTGTATTACGAGAACAGTCTCTGGGAAATGTGGAACAGAGTTACTGTCAAGCAGGTCGTAGCCCTGGAGCCTGATACTCAGTGGTCCCTGGTATTCAGCTAGTCCCTAATTCCTCAAGACCCCCCTGACCACTACCAGTGCCAGACAGGCTGACCCGCAGTTCTCAGTTACTCCACAAGTATCAGGATCTGGGGCAAGAGGTGTAAGGACATAGCCTCTGCCCTCGAGAACTTCTTTGTCTGGAGCCCACGGATAATTACTATCCAATATGATGGATGCCGCAGTGTGTACGGATCCTGGGAGCCCAGACGGAGGAGTGACTTGTCCTGTCTAGGCAATCCCAGGAGGATTCAGAAGAAGCGAATAGTGAACCAGGCCTCAGAGGATGACTTCAAGTAGTGTTTGTGAAGTGTTGCCGGGGTACCAGGCGAAACACCAGCACTGGCCAGGGAGAGTGAGCCAGATGTGGGGGATTCCAGCAGGGTTCTGTTCCCACCCTCCCCGCTGACCCCAGTCTACCTTCCTTTCAAACACCAGCTCAACAGTATCTCCCTTCCAGGAATAATTTTCTGGTTTCAGCCGACCCCTAACTCAACATCTCTTCTCAAGCCATGAACTTAGGGGCAACCTCTTCATGAACCAAGCAAAAGACATTTACTGAGGCCCAAAGAGTCGCTCAGAGTAGCTAAGAACCCGAAAAGACTCCTCAGCTTATGCTCCAAGAACCAATATTCTTGTCCTCAATTGGGTGCCGAACTGAATGGTCATATTTAGAAGTCCATACAATATAAGGGATAAAAATTAGGGATGAAGAGAGCATTTATCCTCCTCGGGAACTCCAGCTGAAAACGTTTTTGGACAGTTTCGAGCGTGAACTGATGTTTGGACCCAGGGAAGCTTCAAGCCCCTTGAGAATAGAAGTTTGTGTTTTCTGCACCTTCTGCATCTTCATACTTAACTTCTTAGCAGGGACACCTATAGTTTTAGTACAGAATGTGCTTGCTATGGTCTGAATGTTTGTGTCTCCTCCCCAAACTCATACGTTGAGATTCTAAATTCCAAAGATGATAGTATTAGGAGGTGGGCTATTAGGAGGTGCTTAGGGCCTGAGAGTGGAGCCTTCATGAATGGGATTAGTCCTTTCATAAAACAGGCTCCAGGGAGATCCCTTGCCCCTTCCACCATGGAGGACACAGAGAGAAAGCACTGTCCCTTCTTGAACCAGGAACTGAACCCTCAGCGGCCATCTCACTGAATATGCCAGCACCATGACCTTGGGGTTCCCAGCCTCCAGACTTGCTATGGTTTATTAGCACCCAATCTGTGGTATTTTGTTACAGCACCCCAAACCGACCAAGATATTACTCAAACAAGACTTTCTTAACAGGAAAGGGAGACACTTTGACATAGCTGAATCTCTCCTTGCCAATCTGGAACGTTCCCCCAGCTGGGCCTAGGGAGGTACCTAAGCGATTGGGATCCAGAGGCTAGACATTCCATCCATCTGCAGAAGGCAGAAAGGCAGGACAGCAGGGAAAAGGAAGGAGGGAAGGAAGGAAGGGGGGAGGGTGGGAGGGAGGGAGGGAGGAAGGACTGCAAGGTGGTTATTTTTTGAGTACCTACCGTGTGCCTGGCACCAAGTGAAGTACTTTACACCTACTATTAAACACTGTTGTATTTGATTTCTGCTTCCAAACAATCTGTGAGAAAGGTTTCATTGACTCTACTTGACAGCTAAGAAACTTGGGCTCAGAGAATTTAAGTAACACACCTCAGGTCAAAGCCCTAATATACAAGGATTCCATCCAAAATCTGAAGACTCGGAAGATAGTGCTTTTTCTAGATGGCCTGGATAAAAATAACGGCCATTTACCCAGAACGCTCTGCTTGTCAAGTCCTAGGAAGGCCCTTTACAGACAGTGTCACATAGACTCACTGAAAAGATTCTCCCGACAGAGCAGCCCGTGCCCAGGTGCTCCTCCGGCACAGGGGCCAACAGCCAAGGTGAGCACATCATGTAGCATCCAAACCAGAGCAGTTCTGAGCAGCAAGTACAAGGGCACTGTCTCATGTGTTTGTCCTAGTTGTAGCCCCTCTTCCAACCATCCATCCATCCCCTTGAGCAAATACGCCTGAAGGGGCTTAAATCCAACTCTCCTGTGTGATCCTTGAGTCCTCTTCATCCTCTCCCAACAAGGGGCCATCGGTCTTTCCAGGGCTTCAGGGACACTGGCCACACACTAAGGAATGTAAAAGAAGTGAGAGCAATGGATTTTATCATGTAGCGTTTTTATAAAACACTGCCCTGTTCAAAGCATTGTCATACACCTTAAGAACACATTTTTCTTGCTCTCTTAAGGTTTAAAAATACCCTTTCTTTGGCTTCCCTGGTGGCGCAGTGGTTGGGGGTCCGCCTGCCGATGCAGGGGACGCGGGTTCGTGCCCCGGTCCGGGAAGATCCCACATGCCACGGAGCGGCTGGGCCCGTGAGCCGTGGCCGCTGAGCCTGCGCGTCCAGAGCCTGTGCTCCGCAACAGGAGAGGCCACAACAGTGAGAGGCCCGCGCACCGCAAAAAAAAAAAAAGAATGGCCACAGATACTGTTCCAAGGAGCATAAACTCACAATCAAGAATCGAAAACACACTAATAAACAAAACTTCGTAAGTGAGAAGCAGCAGATCAACAAACGATGGTTCTGCAGATGTTGGAATTAATAGATACAACATATTAATAGATACAACATAGAAAGCAATCATGCAGATAATGAAATAAAAGAGAGATTTGAACGAGTGATAAAGGAATAAGAAACCAACCAAGCATGTTTGGAAAAGAACCAGATAGAACTTCTAGAAATGAGAAAGTATAATAATTAAAATTAGAAATTTTAATTACAATTAAAACTAGAAACCCAATGGATTGCTGAAACAATGTTTTAGCAATTAGTGGGAAAGGGAAAACTAGTAAAAAAAAAAAAATCTTAAGAAATTATCCACACTGCACTCTAGAGAGAAAAAAACAATATGGTGGCTAGAATGAGGGGGACTAACGTATGTCTACTGGATGGTCAGAGGAAGATATGAGAGAGGACAGGCAAGTTGAATAGGAGCATATCCATCCCCAGCTTGGTGTCTCCTATCACCCCCCTCACTCTAAGGAGAAATGTCAAAGTCCCTATCAAGGCCTACACGGTCAGACACAGTCTGGTTCCTAACCACTTCACGTTGGCATCTGTTCTGCACCTTGCCAAGCGTACTCCAGCACCTCCAGGGTTTCTTCGGGGAGCATTCTTCCCCCAGAGCCCTGCCTGCCTTACTTCCTTGCTTCATTCAGATGAAAGGCCACCCTTGACCACTCGAGCTAACATTGTCCCCCGTACCTCCACCTGGCCCTGCTTTATTTTGCTTCTTGTATAAGTACCTAATATTAGATTATACTTTTATTTGTTTATCTTGTATTGTTCTTTTCCTCAGTGTATAGATATATGCCTTGCCCTGAGTAGATTCAGTGAATATTTTTGTTTTTTGTTTTTGTTTTTTTGTTTCTTTTTGCGGTACGCGGGCCTCTCACTGTCGTGGCCTCTCCCGTTGCGGAGCACAGGCTCCGGAGGCGCAGGCTCAGTGGCCATGGCTCACGGGCCCAGTTGCTCTGCGGCATGTGGGATCTTCCCGGACTGGGGCACGAACCCGTGTCCCCTGCATCGGCAGGCGGACTCTCAACAACTGCGCCACCAGGGAAGCCCTCAGTGAATATTTTTTGGTAGAAATAATGGACGAGTGAAACATAGACATACCCACTGTGTGGTCAGTGCTGCAAGGGTACAGAAATGGGTGAGGCGGGGACACTGGGTTGCCTGCCTTTATCCCCCCTCTTCTTCTCCCTTAGTAACACAATCCTGATTTTGTTCAGGAAGCAATGGAACGAGCTGAAAAGCTCTATTTCCCAGGTACCCTTGTAGAGAGATATGACCATTTGGTTATATGCTGGCTGGTGTTACATAGGCTTTCTTTGTTGGGTGGTACTTCCAGGAAGACTCCTCGAAAGAATAAGTGGACTTGTCTAGGCGACCTTATGTATCTTTGTCCCTTCTCTTTCTTGCTACCTGGAATGTGGACATAAGGGCTGAGACTGCCATGACTATCTTATAACCATAAGTCAACCTTGAAGATGGGGAAATTCCCTGGCAGTCCAGGGGTAGGACTCCATGCTTCCACGGCAGGGGACCCGGGTTCAATCCCTGGTCGGGTCGGGGAACTAATCCCAAAAGCCGCGAGGCTCGGTCAAAACAAACAAACAAACAAAACCTTGAGGTTGGGAGCCATGAGCTAAGGATGGTAAATGGTAAACCACACAGATAAAAGGAGCCTGGAACATCAGTGATGTCACAGTTGTCATTCCAGGCTTGTCTTCTTAACCCAGACATATTTTAGCAGAGAGAAAAATAAGTCCCTATCTTTTTTCAAACACTACTTACTAAAGGTACTTGTCAATGATACCTTGAATAAGATTCAGTCCCTGACTTCAGGAACTAACAACCAATAGTAAGATTCAGACATACCCACTGACCCCCAGGGCAATGGGCTGGCCAGGAGGAACTCAGCAGGGTCAAGTGCCTTGCCCAGCACGGGGCTTGGTGGGCAGGAGGAGAGTGCTGGTATCTCCCCAAGGAAGGATTGGGTCATCACCGTGGCCTTTCACACTCTCAAATTGTTGGGTTAGGCAAGGACTGGCAGTGTGAGGGGTCAAACCACAGCAATTTCTGCTCCTTCTGGAGTCACCCAGTGGGGAAAATGTCACATATGCTCATGAGGTGTCACCAGTCAATCAGAAGTCTTAGCTCAGCATCCTGTCTGTGCCCGGCATTGTGTTAGGTGCCATGGGGGGAGGCACACGGAGGGGCTGTGGCTCCTGACCCTAGGAGGCTTACACTTACAGATACTCATGAACTTATGTCTGGGAAGGACCTTGGTGGGAACATCAGTTTCCTGGCCTCAAGGTTCCATGCGGAGGGATCTTATTTGGGGTAACGTTTCCTACCTCATTTCCGCACAAGGCTCACTCCTCATGAGAGGTGGAGTGAGTCTGAGAGCAGAAACAGATAAGCCCTTCTGCGTTCTCTCTCTTTAAGATCCACCTTAGGGGCTTCCCTGGTGGTGCAGTGGTTGAGAGTCTGCCTGCTAGTGAGGGGGACGCGGGTTCGAGCCCTGGTCTGGGGGCATCCCACATGCCGCAGAGCGGCTGGGCCCGTGAGCCACAACTACTGAGCCTGCGCGTCTGGAGCCTGTGCTCCACAACAGGAGAGGCCACGACAGTGAGAGGCCCGCGCACCGCGATGGAGAGTGGCTCCCGCTTGCCGCAACTGGAGAGAGCCCTTGCACAGAAACGAAGACCCAACACAGCCGAAATAAGTAAATAAATTAATAAACTCCTACCCCCAACAACAAAAACAAAAATAAGATCCACCTTAGGATGTGCCTGTAGGATGTTCAGTTTCCACTGAAGGGGTGGCCAAGTCTGTCTGACTCCAGGGAGCCCAATCACATACTTGTGCCACATCCTTCAACCCAACTTTTATCAGTTAAAAAGTTGATATTTTTATCTCCATCTCTTTTTTGGTTCTGAATTCAAGAAGAGAAGGAATGAGTTATTTTTGGTCTGTCAGTATAATTAACGTTGACAGCTGTTATGAACAACCTCCAAATCTCAGTGTCCTAACATCATAAAAGTTTTAGTTCTCATCTCACAAAGTCCAATGATGACGTTTCTGGTCAAGAGGCTGTGCTGTAAAAGGGTGACTCAGGGACCTAGTTTGCTTTCATATTGTGTCTCCACCATTATGTGGCTTCCAAGCCAACCTGGAATCATCCAGGCATGGGAGATGGTGAAAGCCTGGAAGATCATGCTGTGGGATATTTTATAGTGTGAACAGCCAAGCCTGGAAATGTCAGAGATGACTTCCACCTACACTCCGTTGGGCAAAGTAAGTTACATGACATCTCCTAGATGCAAAGGGGGCTGGAAAATGTGTCTTATTTACGTGCCCAGGGAGAACTAGACGTTGGTGGACTTCAGCAGTCTCTGCCATGCCCAACATGGTCTAATCCCGTCATCATGAACGTGACAATTTTGAGAATCGAAGCCTATAACAAAGCTGCCCAAAGGACACAGCCATTAACAACAGAGCTGGGAAGAAAGCTGGGCAGCGCCGAAACTAGATAGCACGTGTGGGGTGGGGAGGGGTAAAACCAAGGGCCTTGAACCTAGGTGAGGCATCTGCCCAGCCTGGCCTCAGGGAGTCGTGAGTTCCCTGTCACTGCAAGAAGGCAAACAGAGGCTGATCATTGGTGGAGTTATTGAGAATCAAGTTTTCCATCAGACAACTGGATTACATCAGTGATTCCCACACTTTTCATTCTCAAGGGCCCCTTTCATAAGTTTTCCCTTTGGACTTCATGTTTTGAAAGATTTTGTCAAACAAACAAACTGCACTTATTGAGTAATAACAAATATATTTCCCCACTTCTTCTTAATCAAGGGTGTGTGTGTGTGCATGTGTGTTGTGTGTGTGTGTGATCTACAACTGGACACGCTCACATTGGCACCATGGTTTTGATCTGCTCATCGTGTTCCAGAAATGCCCAAGATGTCATCAACAGCGAATCTAAGCATTTGACACCCTGCATGGATGATTTAATTCCAGCCAAAACAAAGAAACTTAAGAGTTTAGTTACCCCTATCATGGAGTAAAGTAACAATTTTTTAAAAGATTATTAAAAAGCTCTTCCAGACCTATAGCACTATTTAGGACTCTAGACCTCTCACTCCCTTCTTCAACCCCTTCATTCCCCCCAACAGACAGTGTTGGGGTACATTTTTTTGCCCCACCAAGTAGGAATCTTCTCAAGGATATGGACCCTGTCTCTGTATCCCTGGTGCCCAGGCTGGTGCCAGGTATTCGCTCAATAATTAGCCATGAAAAAAAAAATCTATGAATGAATATGAGGAACTCCATTTCTAGCGTGAAGGTAAGGCTGGCAGATCAGAAGAAAGCAGACCCCTCTGAACTTGGCAGTTACCCTGATCAGAGAGACAAAGTCAAAAGTCAACAGCGGGGGCTTCCCTGGTGGCGCAGTGGTTGAGAGTCCGCCTGCCGATGCAGGGGACACGGGTTCGTGCCCCGGTCCGGGAAGATCCCTCATGCTGCAGAGCGGCTGGGCCCGTGAGCCATGGCCGCTGAGCCTGCGCGTCCGGAGCCTGTGCTCCGCAACGGGAGAGGCCACAACAGTGAGAGGCCCACGCAAAAAAAAAAAAAAAGAAGAAGAAGGATGGGTAGGCGCTCCCCTGGATGGGAAGGTGAGCCCACCATTCCAGGCAGAGGCCAAAGCAAAGGCAGGACCCTGGGCGGTTTGGGGTCCTGATGGGCATCCCATCTCCCTGAGGGTAACTTCCAATCTTCCCTGTGTCTTTATCCCACACCCTGTAGACCCTAAACTTCACAGTCCAGCAGCAGCATTGCCTAGAGGCAGGGAGGGAGCCTCAGCCCCATTATCTTTTGTTGCAGGGCCTTGATCCCACCAAGTACCCATAACTCTCAAAATTTGGAAGGGGTTCAAACACAGGCAGATGAAAGGCTACATATTCTCTGCAAAGGTGAACTTCAAGCATGGAGTTCAGTACTGGCCCTCGGTGCAATTTCTTTTCTATAGCCCTTTTCTCTACTACATTTGTATTGGAGTTAGTTTTTTTCTTAATTCCATTTCTTTTTCTATTTGGACCACACAGTAAATTCAAATATGAAAGCAAAATAGAGCATACGAGAATGTTCACAGTAGCAAATGTTGTAATAGTAAAACTCAGCAGGCAAAAAGCTAGAAACAAATGAAAAGCCCATTTGTAAGGATCAGCTGAACTAAATACGGCACAATTTCTATAACTGACTATTGTGTGTTTACCTTTAAAAAGTAGACCAGTTCTGTTGATATGGAAAGACATCCACAATAAATTGAGAAAGTCCAGATGCAAAATGTCACAGTAGGCTACCATCTGTGATATTTTTAAGAGGCTATTTAGACAGGTGTGGATTACATACATGGAAAATTGGAAAGTAATACATAAAAACTGTTGAAGGCGATTACCTCTGGGAAGTAGAATTGAAGATCTAAAGTGGAAGAATTATTTTTTCATCGGTACATCCTTCGCTTTTGAATTTTTACCATGTACATATGTTATTTCCATAATGAACATTAATTTACTGGTTTATCCACCTGTAATTTATCTCTGTTAATTAATTTTAATAGAATATTAAAATTTGTGCCCTGGATACAAAGTCCAATTATGAATTTATTTAATTAATATTGATAAGGGTTTATTATACCCCAAGCAAGCGCTAGGTGCTGGGATTACATAGATCCACAAAGGAAAGTAACGTAGGGACCTTGCCTTCTAGTAGCCCATTGTCAGGTGAGGGAGCTAGCCAAATAAATGTTGGCAACGGGGGAAAAATCAGTGTTACGATTGAGAAAAGTCCTGAAAATTATGGGACCATAGAGGACGGCACCTAGAAAGAAGACTTTCTGAAGGAGGTGCTATCTGCAAAGGGTTTTGAGGATGAATAGAAGTTAATTACAAGGAAGAAGGAAGGGAAGAGCTTTCCAGCAAAATACGTCCAGCTCACGGGACAATAAGGATGGATGGGTAGTTTTAACCACAGCAAATACACACTTGGAATACTTATGATTTTAAAATGCTCTCATAATGAAATAGTATGCAACCCCTACAGGAAGAGGTAGCTCTACTGGAAGCAACTAACAGTTGGGTAAAGTGGTTAGGAGTTTGGGCTTTGGAACCAGATGTTAGATCTGGTTCAGATTCTGGCTCCACCACCTACTGGCTGTGCTGTGTTCCCTAACATCTCTCTGCTAAATTTCCTCCGCATAAAATGAAAATCATGATAGTACGTTCTTCATTGGGTTCTAATGAGTATTAGAATGAAATAATGTATACAAAGTCCTTACCCCAGTGCCCGTCACAAAATAAGCATTGCATTAACTACGTGGCAGTTACCCTCTCATGGACTGACATTTAGACATGTTAAGTATGAGGGAAAGAGACAAATTGCTTTTTATCTTTATGATATTATCTTATTTCAGCAGGGACTTTGCTGTTTTGTTCACCAATATGTATCCATCAATGCATAGGTGCATTCCAATAAGTCACTGTTGAATGAATGAATCCCTGTCAAAGAAAATATATGTTGCATTTGCTACTACATACACAGGAAAAGAAACTGAAAAAGTATATACCAAACTGTTAATAGATGTTGTCTCTGGGATGACAGGATTATGAAGGATTTATCCTTTTTAAATCATACTTTTCTCCAACAAATGTTTTGCAAGGAGCCTGATACCTGGAAAAAGCAGAAAACAGCAAAAACATTCAAATGTAAAACAAGAGGAAAAGTAAACATTTTAATTGTTTACTGGCACCATCATAGTCAATTCAAAGTTTTTTTCATTTTTTCTGGAATTTGTCTCCAGTCTTCTGAAAGAGAAAATATAGTCTTGGAAATATACAAGACTGCATATATACTGTATAACTTGTATATACAAGTTGATCTTTTCTTCATTTAAAATTATAAGATAGGCTGAACTTCAGTCATTGCCCCAGTTCTTGGATCTCTGCTCTTTGGTAGTGCTCTCCCAACACTGTCTCCGGACTCAGCCCTGTGGTTTGGTTTTGACCAATGGAAAAGTAGCAAGCATGACAAAATTATGGCTTGAAAAGCATTTGCACACTGGGGGTCTTGGAGCCCTAACAACATATGAAGAAGCCCAGACTCGCCAGCTGAATGATGAGAGACAGGCAATCCACTCCCGCCATCTGAGACTAGACTGACCACAGACACATGAGCCGGTGCAGCCAAGATCATCCAAGCCCGACCTCAACGAGAGAACCACCTGACAGGATCATGAGCTGAACAGACAGCTGTTATTTCAGGCCACTAAATTTTAGGGTGGTTCATGGTTTGTCATGCAACGACGGATAACCAATACAAGTTACTTTAGTCACATGGCTTCTAAACAAAGTGCTCAACCATATGTGATTTTTCAAATGAAAAAAAAAAGCGAAGAACCTGCAGCAAAATCACCACAAACTATTCACAAAGAGTCTCTTTTAAAAATAAAAGTATATCAACTTGAGGGCAGCCTTTTGTGGAGGACAACAGACACAAGAATATTATATTTTATATATTATATTCTTGTGTATAATATTTTATATATTATACAATATTATATTATAATAAGGGCTCTAGTTTTCTGACCACAAACACAGCTGAAGTTTACCCTAATATAATATATATTTGACTTCCTTTTGAGATGATACAACCAGTAGTATTAAGTGATTCATTAAATTTCTTGAAACATTTACATATCTTTACAATGAATTCATTTCTTAAAAATCACCCTGAACCTTTTCTTTTGGACATTTCTGAAGCATGAAGCAGCAGCATCAACCTCTCTAACAAGAACACACCTCTGCCAGGTGGGTCTCACATTCACACACATCACCTCATTTGTTCCTCACAGCATTCCTGAACATAGGTGTGATTATTCCAACTTAACCAAGGCAATGAGGCCCAGAGAAGTCAAGCGAGCTGCCCAAGGTCACACAGCTCATAGGGGTAGACCTGAGCCCTGTCAAGACCAGGTCTTCTGTATCCAGATCTCTCATTTTTATCACATCACAGCACGTGCTCTGGGATACTTTTTTGCTTTGGTTTGGTTGGGTTGGGTTTTTTTTGTGGTACGCGGGCCTCTCACTGCTGGGGCCTCTCCCGCCATGGAGCACAGGCTCCGGACGCGCAGGCCCAGTGGCCACAGCCCATGGGCCCAGCCGCTCTGCGGCACGTGGGGTCCTCCCGGGCCGGGGCACAAACCCGTGTCCCCTGCATTGGCAGGCAGACCCCCAACCACCAGGGAAGCCCTCTGGGATACTTTTAAACCTAGTGGAGTTAGATGGTTTACACTGAGCATCCAGTCATCAAATAATAATAGCTAACCTTCACATAGCATTTGCTGAATGCCGGGTACTGTTCCGAGCACTCTGGGTATATGAATTCATTTCATTCTCACAACCAGCCTATGAGGTAGGCTATCTTATTATCTGCATTTCACTAATGAAGGGATTAGGGCATATAGAGATTAAGTGATGTGACCAAGGTCACACAACAAGTGAGCGACAGAGCCAGGATTCACACTGGGGAAAATAGCTCCAAAATCGACACTCCTAAACCAGTAAGCTGCACTGCACCAAGACCTAGCATCCTGGTTGGCCCTGGTTGGGACTGAGAGGCTTTCAAAGATGCTCAACTTTCAGCGCTAAAGCCAGGACAGTCCCAGACAAACCAGGGCAGTGGACAGAGGTTACAAACCAGCAGCCCTCAGGCCACATCCAGCCCATTCTATTTGAACCATACAGTATTCTGAAATAATATTGAGCCAACATTTAAAAATTAGATGACATATCTTAATAAGAGCTATACTTTGGGGAGATCAGGGTATGCATTCAGGCATAGTGACAACAGCTGCTGGGCCCTGTCCCCTTGGCAACAGCCCACCACATACACCAGCTGTCACGTGCCCTCACCCCAGCCTGCTGGGCTCATTTCTGTGCCTGACCAGATGTTGTGTGCAGTTACTGGAGTGTGGGACCCGGCTTCATCGTCCCGATGCACTAGAGCAGGGCGCCTGCACCTGTGAGTCATCTGGGGCGTTTTGAAGGTGCCCAGGACACACCTCTGCCCAATAGACTCAAACTTCAATGTGCACGTGAATCATCGGGAGATGAGGCAGGTTCTGATTCAGTGGGTCCGGGTGGGGCCCGGGATTCTGCATTTCTGACAAGCTCCAAGGTGATGTCGATGCTGCATTTCCAGGGACCACACATTGAGAGGCATGAGGCCAGAAGACAGCGGCTCATTAGCATGTGAGCAAACTAAGCTGTCTCTTCTGGACAGCTCCTGTCTCCTCGGAGACTCATTCGCAGAGAGGCCCAGAGAGGTGCAGTGAGCAGCCCCAGGTCACACAGAGCACCCAGATCTCTGCTGTTTCCCACCCTTTCCCACCTGTCTCCCCTGACAGGTGACTTCACCCACCCATCCAAACCACAGCACCTCCTAGCTCACTATGCGAGGTGAGGCTGGGGTGAAATTCACCACGGAGAAGTCAGCTCCTGTAGAATCTGTTTCTGGATGGGGGTGGCTCCGTGGAAAGGGGCTCCAGGGCAGGTGAAACATCCCACATGCATGCAACAGAGAGAGCAGAGGCTGACGAAGGGAGGAGGGGCCGACTGAGGGATGGAAGCTCGGGACACAGGACAGTCTCCTCCCCTGCCCGCTGTCAGACAGGACACCCCATAGTGCCTGAGTCAGAGGGCCTGTGAACTCAGCCCCCCCGCTGCTGGGTGGGAGGGTGAGTCAGAGGGCGTGTAGTGAAGTGCACTTCTCCCTGGCCAAATATGGGGCTGCGCTCTGCTCTGTCTTGCCATTCACGCTGCCAGAGGCCCAAGGCTGCGTCTGTTCCACATGACAGCAGGGTCCCTGATGAAGAAGGGACACTAGTCCACACCCGCTGACCCCTCTCTTGCTCCCTCACCACTGGGTGGTACTTTGCTTTGCACTCTCCAAGCACCTTGTCAACCCCCCACTGCACATCTGCTCTCCCCACACCATTATATGAAGCATGAAATAGAGAAGTAATAATAACGCATTTTGAAACAGTGTTTTTGTCATAACAGGGTGCTGGTCTGCTGTCACACGCCCACAGGACTGTAGGCTCGGGGTGAGGGTTAGGAAAGAGACCACATCTTGCTTTTCCTTATACCCCTCCTCCCCCAACCAGTGCCACACACAAAGCCCGGAACAGGGCAGATGTGATTAGCTATTTGTTAAATTAATCACTGTGTGTATTGTGTGTGTGTGTGATTCTCTGCCACTAGACTTTTAATATCTTGAGTAAATAACTTACATAGCATGCCCTGTGTGCTGGGCGCTGTTTGAAAATCTTCTCATGTTAGGTCATTTAGCATGAGGATTAACTCATTTAATCCTCACAACAATTCTACAAGGAAACTACTATGATTATCCTCATGTTACAGATGAGGAGCCTAAGGACCAGAGAGGTTCGGTAACTCGCCCAAGGTCGTACAGCCAGAAAGTTCTAGAAGCACGATTCTAACCTCAACAGCATGGCCTCAAATGCTATACTCTTAACGGTATTGGATTCATTTCCGTATCTCTGATGCCTGGCACGTGATATGTAGTAATAACTGTGTGTTGACTAGATGAATGAATAATTAATTGGTTAATTACTGTGTTTGTATATGTGCATTTATGTCTCCCACTAGACACTGAATTTCTCGAAGGAAATATTGGTCTTGCCGATGCCTCCCTGTGCATTTAATAAATGATTAAAGAGAGAATATATTAAGGAGTGGACGTTCCCCAATGCCCATTTATCTGATGTGTGGTCCAGGGTGCCTCGCAGGCACCCTGAGGTTTTCAGAGTTTATTCAGGTGTCCAGGAGGAGACAGGTAGGGCCAAGAGTCAGGGCCGGCTTCATGGCCCTGTGTGGTCTGTACAGCTGCACAGGGTCCTGTGCTCAGAAATGTCCCCCCACTTGGTTCAATGTCCTACTGTCGCCATCTTGAAATTCTTAATAATTTTGAACAAGGGGCCTCCTGCTCCTGTTTTACACTGGGCTCCACAAATGATGCCGCCCGTCCTGCCAAGAATGAATAAAGGCCGTGAAGATGCCTGCAGGAGAGGAGAGGGAAAGAAAGGGACTCCAGGAGCTCTGTGTCCACAGCCTCCTGGAAAGAAGCCTTAGTTGTGGTGGCCATTCTGATGGTGGGTCACAGGCTTAGTGATTCCAGCCCAGGTTTGTCTTCTGAAGGGGCATTTGCATCTCATCGCCCCTCCCCAAGGGCTGTCCCTGAGACACCCCTGGGCCTCAGGCACCAACAGCTTCAAACTGTCACCCAGGCCAGCTTCTACAGCTCTCCTCCATTTCAGCCACCACGGTAACAATGCCTGCGTGGCATGGAGCTCACACTCAGGCTGCGCACTGGGCTCAGCTCTTTTCTTCCATTTGATGCTCACCACCAACACCCCAAGAGACGGGTTTAAGTGACCCCACTTCAGGCATCTGAGGTCCCAAGTTAATAAGAGGCAACATCAAGTGCCCATAAATGGTTCCGAGACGCTTCTTAACCAATGGCCCCCACTGCCCCTCCCTATTTTAGGTAGGCCCCCTTTCTCCCTGCCCGGAAAACCCTCTCCCCGTTTCCCAAATCCTGTCTTCTCCCCTTACCTCTCCTCCAGCCATACAGCTGGGAAGTGGGAGGACCAGGGCTCCAACCCAAGCAGTCGGCCTCAGATTACTGCTCTTAACCATATTTGATAGATTTGCCCTCTTTGGGCCTGGCTCGGATATCTCAACTCACAGGAACGTGAACCTGGAAGGAACTCCAGCTTCAGCTTCTTCATCTGTAATAAACAGACCTACATCACAGACTTGCCTGGATTAAATGTAATGACAGATGTCAAAGTGCTTTTTAACAATCCAGGTCTAAGCAGTTACTCCTATTAATTACCAGTAGTGAAACTAAGGCTTATTACACCCTGTGCTAAAGAAACAAAGGTCATTAGCTCCTACCTGCTTCACCTCAGTCGACCCGAGTCTGGCCACACCCTGGCCAGTTACCAGTCAGTAAAGAACTAAACAAGATGCATGCCTGCCAATCACCAGGATTTCTTCTGCATTGTCTCTCAATCCTGAATCTGCCTCTTCTTAGCTATGTGACTTTGGGCAAATCACTTTACCTCTCTCAGTGCTGAGTTTCTCATCTACAAAGTGGAGCTGATGGAGACAGTTGTATTGCAGGGTGGTCGTAGGGTGACCAGCATGGTAATCACCAAGTGGTAGTTGGTGTTATTCTTGGAAAAACTCTCGTACACACAAGATTCCCTGCAAAGCAGCAGTGCCTGACCAGCATCTTGTGATTTGTGATGGTTAATTTTATGTGTCAAGTTGACTGGACTAAGAAATGCCCAGAGAGCTGATAAAACATTATTCAGGGTGTGTCCGGGAGGGTGTTTCTCACATTAGCACTTAAATCGATAGACTAAGAAGATCACGCCCCTCAGTGCAGGTGGGTATCATCCAATCTGCTGAGAATTCGAATAGAACAAAATGGTAGAGGAAAGGCGATTTTGCTCTCTCTGCTTGAGCTGAGATGTCCATCTTCTCCTGCCCTCAGGCCTCGGCACACCTGGTTCTCAAGCGTTCAGATTCAGACTATGAATTATACCATTGGCTTCTCTGGTTCACAGGCCTTTGAGTTTGGACTGGAACCACCAGCTTTCTGAGTCTCCAGTCTGCGGATAGAAGATCATGGACCCTCTCAGTTTCCATATCATGTGAGCTGATCCCTTATAATTAATCTCTTTCCATCTATCAATATATATCCTAATGATTCTGTTTCTCTGCAGAACCCTGATTAATACCCTCTTAGAGCATCTTTTCTGAGTGTTCTCTTCCCACTGAAGACGTGCTACGCTCCGAGAACATGGGTGAACACTCTACTGATAAGTCCTAAATAAGACAGCTTTCTAAATCTCTCAGCTTGCCCAAATCCCGACCAAGCTGCAACACTGCCGACAGCTCTTCCAACGTCTTCCCCTCCCTTAGCCTCCCTTTCCCTGACTGCCCAGGGTATAACTGACGGCCTTTTGATTCCACTCCTGCTGCCACCAAAGCTTCACCCCCCACAACCAGGTTGGAACTTTCTGGTTTTTTTAATCTTTGCAGAAGAAGGGGCCAATTCAGGGCATAACAAGGGGTTAGGCTACTGGATACAGTGAAGTGTCTATTTAGAGTTGAAGTCTCCCTGTTCTTCACCCTACTCTCTCCCCCAATGACATTTTTCCAAAGAAAAGAAAATTGTGCCCATCAGAAACACACACACTAGCTTCACAGGTGCTAACTCTGTGATCTTTGGCAAAGCCCATAGTGTCTCTAAGGCACAGCTAACTGGGAACAGTCAAAGTGCCCCTCTGGTAGGGCTGGCATTGGGATTAAATGAGATAACCCATGCAAAGAGTCTAGTACAGTTCCTGGTGCATAGTAAATACTCAATAAAGGTAACTATTTTGTTGTTATGGTTATATGAAATCAGTTCCTAACTGTGAAATTGTACGTCACAGTTATATTCGATCCACAGCAGTATTAACCTAATTTTCATCACCGTAGCAAATAAGAACTATGAGCATATTGACAGACGTCAACTGATGATGACATTTTCACAGGCCTAGGTGCTGTCCTGCCTGTTGTCCCAGCATACTTTTTAAAAACTCCTGCCAGCACTCTGGCTCTGTGAGAAAATTTTTTAAAAATTATAAAACTTGCTCTCGGGCTTTCCTGGTGGCTCAGTGGTTAAGAATCCGCCCACCAATGTGAGGGACACAGGTTCAAGCCCTGGTCCGGGAAGATCCCACATGCCGCGGAGCACCTAAGCCTGTGCGCCACAACTA
This sequence comes from Delphinus delphis, assembly GCF_949987515.2. NCBI lineage: Eukaryota > Metazoa > Chordata > Mammalia > Artiodactyla > Delphinidae > Delphinus > Delphinus delphis. The sequence goes on along the minus strand of NC_082699.1, from coordinate 66,472,471 downwards.
CTGAGACTGCTCTCTAGAGCCCGCAAGCCACAACTACTGAGCCCACGTGCCACAACTACCGAAGCCCGCGTGCCTAGAGCCCGTGCCCCGCAACAAGAGAAGCCACCGCAATGAGAAGCCCGCGCACCGCAACGAAGAGTAGCCCCCGCTCACTGCAACTAGAGAAAGCCCACGCACAGCAACGAAGACCCAACACAGCCAAAAATAAATAAGTAAATTTTTAAAATAAATAAATAAAAATAATATACCAATCTATGTTCCCTGGAAATTGGGAGTATTGGCGGGTATATCTGAAATCAGAGTGAACCATGAAAGAAAAGAAAAACTTCATTTGTTCATTCCATAAATATATAATAAGTACCTACTGTGTGTCAAGCTGTGCAAAAATAGAAAATTTTTTGAAAACAGGCCAAAGGCCCTGCCCTCAGAGGACTTACCTGGCCTGAGGAGTTTCCTAGTTGATCACTATAAAAGTGATTTCATTTTTTAAATGAAATCTTTCAAAGAACAATGAAGAATGAAATGTTTCAAGGCGTAAGAATGAGATCAGTGTTTCCTCGGCTTCGTCAATAATGTGTGATGAGCCTCCTGGCAGGGCAATGAAGGAAGACTTGTCATCTTGTGCAGCAGAGATCCAAGAAGACCTCAAGGCCCAACATAAACAAAGACAGGCTGTTAGGACGCATTAAGGTTGAAGGGAAAACTGGAACCAATTTGCACATGGTTGCAAAAACGGATTTGCAGCATGGAGTTGATCTGAACAAAATTCCTGGCCAGGCCTATCACAGAGTTGCTAACAGGAGCAGAAAACTGAATGGATTTGCAGCAACGCTGGTGAAAAGAGAGCCAAGCATTTCATACACACAAGGCGACGGCAAAGTTTGAGACTCGGTAGTAATAAGTTTTGATGTGAGATCGAGAAATAAAAGAACTCCGAAAAGCTCTCAATACTATCAACTCATGCATATGAGAAAAAGCTGATGATTTTTTTCAAAGCATTTCCATGCAGAGTGAAGGTGCAACAGGCAGGAAGCTGTGTTATTCTGTGAAAATGTCTTTGGGCTATCCAATATGGTGATTTGTGTTCATTTGGGTTTAACATCTTTTCAGAGATTACAGAATTTAGGAGACTGTATAAAGTGATTCTTAAAAGATCAAGTGTCTGATAAACTGAGCAAGGTACTGAGGTTAACTTCCAACTTTGAATTTATCTTTTGTCTAATACATATTAAGTATTTCAGGAATTCTTTCCAAGGGCTGCAAAATAAACTTATCTATAATCACTTCTTTTTTTCTTTCTTCATGATTTATCATCTGTGTAAAGCGATAAACATTTCAAAACTCTTCAGGACGGGGTAGAAGAATCATGCCAAAAAATAATCAGAGAGGGTTTCAGAGTTTAAAAATCATCCTTTCAAATGAGTACCAAAAAATCCTGGAAGAAAAAATATCTTGGGAATTTAAATCCTTTTTCTTTCAGAAAACAATATAACAGTGTTGTTTATTTACTAAGAATTTGATTCTTAGTTATTAAATTTAAATATATATTTTATGAACATGAGCACAAAAAAACTCTTTTGAGGTTTTGTATATGTATATATATGAATATGTACCTATATGGAATAAAGCATTAAATGAAACGGCAAGCAACATTTTTCAAGAATATAGATGTACATATGATGTACATACGGTCCCACAGCTTCATTTTCCTAAGGATGATACAAAGTTTCATTTTCTTCACGTCTGCATCAACATAACCAACACGGGTGACTCCACGTGGTCTTCATGAGAATGCTACACATGTCCCGAACCATTGCATTTTGTTTCAGTTCCAATTGCCAGACCAAGCAGGGGTACTTATTCTTCTTCCACATCATCTTAAAACATACTGTGAAGGGCACTAGCCCTTGATGGTTATTAAGAATGACTCAGTGACCAAATTGATGGACCTCGAAGGAAGGAACCAGTGGTGTTTGGAGAAAGTGACCATGCAAGATGAGAGGCAGATGGGGTTGGATGGATCCAATCTCACCTATCAGAATTACTCATCCAGCCTGGTAGACTGTTACGGCTGACATCCGAATCTGAACTCTAAGTCTGAAGGCACGCTACCCTGATAACAATTGGACACCATCCTGGGAGAGGATGGTGACACAATAGAAATCATCATGTTGTTTTTATTAGCATATTCCTGCATGTTCAGAGATTTTTGGAAACCTGCATCTGAAAGCTGTTGCTCTAAAATCTCCCAGAGGGCTTCACTTCTTTGGTGAAGTTTCCCTCACATGGAAATCTGCTGAAAACAAGGGTAAGGGATCTGGGTCCCCCACAAACGTCCTATCAGGCTCCACTTTGTCTGGGATTATTACAAAATCCCACTTTATAGATGATGAAACTGAATTTCAAAAAGGCGAAGTCATTGCATCCTTGATGTCCTAAGGGAAAGGCCTCAGTATGTACCTTTGTCACTCGATGTGCAGGGATTTGTGCAAGGGACTGTTTATTTACAAGAAGGCAATCGGGCCTCTGGGTGGGCCAGTGTATGACTGATATGCTTACAGTCCCTGGGGTTCTTGGGAACCCAGGGTAGCACCAGGCCAGAGGGAGCCACTTCCAGCTCCTCTCCAACCATGACCCATGCCTCTCTCGTCCTCCACCCCAGACCCTCGCCCCTCCTGCCCTGCAGCCGGAATGGGTTCCTCTCAGTCTGTGTTCCCTATTACCAGCAGCTTTTTCTGGTTCCCCTCCACTGCCTAGATCTTTCCCACAACCTCTCCGCAGCCTGGGCGGCCACCACCATCCTTCAGACCTCCATGTGGTCTCATTTCCTCCAGGAAGTCCTTCCTGCCCCCTCTCCACCAGCTGCAGCGGGAACCCTTTCTCTGGGCTCTTGTAGCATCCTGTGCTGCCTCTGAATAAATAGTTGATTTGGTGGTATGCGCAAGAGGTGATCCAGCCCTGTGGTTCAAAGCCTGGGCTCTGGAGCCAGTCGGCCTGGGTTTAAATCTTGGCTCCGCCTCTTATGTATGAGCTCTGTGACCTTGAGCAAGTAGCTTCATCTCTCTATGTCCCCATCTCTGCCTCTGCAAAATATGAATAACAACATAACCAGCCTGTTGTAAAAAACCCAAGAGTTAAGGCTTCCCTGGTGGCGCAGTGGTTGAGAGTCCGCCTGCCGATGCAGGGGACACGGGTTCGTGCCCCGGTCCGGGAGGACCCCACATGCCTCGTAGTGGCTGGGCCCGTGAGCCGTGGCCGCTGAGCCTGCGCGTCCGGAGCCTGTGCTCCGCAGCGGGAGGGGCCGCAGTGGTGAGAGGCCCGCGTACCGCAAAAAAAACAAAACAAAACAAAACAAAAAACCCCAAGAGTTAATACACGCAAGGCACGTAAAACAATGCCTGACATATAGCAAGAGCTCATTACTGTATCATTACAGTAATCTACTGTTTTCTGGTCCATCCGTTCACTAGACTGAATTCTTGATTGTACAGATGGTGTCATAATTCTCTCTTAGCATAGCCTCTGGCACGTAGTAGGTACTCAGTAAATATTTGCAGAATGAACAAATGGGCAATGGAGGCCACAGCCTCTGTTGAACCCTCTGCCTTACAGCTGGCTTTCTCTAGAGGCCGCCTTGGCTTCCATGGACTCGAGGCCCATGTTGGCTGAGCTGATTTGCTTAGAGGAGACTTGCTTATGCTCTCCCCAGGGCTGAGCTATTCCTCCTCACACAGCTGCTCATGCCATTGGAGTTGTGCAACTCCATGCGATTCATCTTTGCAATGACTATTCCTCGTATGACTAGGGTGTTGACCTGTTTTCATGGAATTGAACTTCTCCCACTGGAAGGTCCCAGGGCCTCAGTCTTAGCCAACAGCCTCCCTGGCTGCTCTGTGAGCAGCTAACCCTCTCCTCACCATTGCCTGGGCTGTGCCCCAAGTTCCAGAGCTGGCTGCCTCTGCTCTCCACCTGCGACAGGCCAGCTCTGCCTACATCTCGACGCTCAAAGGCCACCCCGCCCAAGGCTTTTCCAGACTCTACTCCCAGGTGGAAACCATTCTGCACTCCCATAGTCCTCTCTATGTACCCTTGTTGCTTCACCTCTTGGAGTCTCAGTTTCATTATCTATGAAAGAGATAACAATGCCTACTTCAAAGGGATGTTATGAAGATCAAGCGACTCAAGCAAATGTTTCATATCATAAGCATTTGCTTGTTTACTACCTGGGGAGTTTCTCGAAGCCAGGAACCCTCTGTTTCATTACTATATGCCCCTTATTCTTAGCAACTGACTCGTCTCAGGCATTCACTAAATGTTTGCTCAATGAATGAATCAATCAAAAAACAAATCAAAAAACACAAATTATGGCAATGTAGCAATATCCTACAGTTGTAACAGAAAGAATTGTCCTCGTGTGACTTTCTTTCTTTTTCTTCCTTTTTTTCTTTCTCTTTTCTTTTCTTTCTTCCTTTTTTTTTTTTTTTTTTATTGTTTTCAGATTAGAAATAGCCAAACCAAATCAACTATTCTTTTCCTGGGAGGTGGATTCACAGTGCCCGGTGTGTTCAAAATATCATTATTATAGCCAGAAAATTTGGACTTGGGAGTAAAGACATACACATACGTACTCACACGCTGGGGATACTTTTCAGGAAGGAGTGGGTTCTCGTAGCTCTCCTCCCGCACAATGTGAGCATGGGCTACTTCATCCAGCCTCTTGCTCCGTCCTGGGCCCTTCCCTCCCTGATACCCACATGTCATCACCTGTACCCAACGTCACCAAAGCTAAGTGATTATCGCCTCCTCTTCTTGACAAAATTTCCTCTCCCACAGAACCCTCCAGACACCAAAGGGGAATGCCTGGAGAAGTTCATGTTAGGGGGGTGGCAAGCAAGAGTACTGCCTCATTTCTCACAAGCCCTGGGCACATGGAAACAGGAGGATACGCCTCCTTTTGTGACTCTGTCCTGCTCTCTCTCACTGATATTCAGAGAGGTCTATCACGTTCAGGGCGTACGGGTCCCCACCCTTCTTTCCCTTGCCCATGCCCAAGCCCTGGAGGGAAAGCCCCGATTCCCTACAAGGTGGTGTCCCCAGAAACTGCCCCATCGTCCTCATCAGACCTACTTGCCTGCCCGACCCAGACCTGTCCCTTGTATAGTCACCAGAGAGGCTCAGCCCAGATGGTTGCAACTTGCCCAGGTGAAGCAAACTGCCTTGCCTGAAGGCTGACAGTGAGCCAGAACCGAGCCATCCAACAAAAGCCAGAGCAAGTCAGTTTGGCAGCAGGATGCTACGGGGAGAACAGGGGAAGCCTGGGCTGCCCCAGTGCACAGGAACTCCCGGCAGGGACCTCAAGGTCTGTTTCCCCTCCTCTCACCTCTAACTCTCGCCCTGCAGCCCTGGCTACAGTGGGCTGGCTGCTCAGACCACAGTGATTGGCAGGAGCATATGCACAGCACCATGATGCATCCATCTAAGATGCCAGTGATATTTACTCATTTAATCCTCCCAGCAGCCCTATAAGGTAAATAGTATAATTATCTCTATTTTGAAGATGAAGATGATGAGAATAAATTACTTGCACAAGATTTCACTGCTTCTAAGTGGTAAAATTGGTATTTGAATTCCGAAGTCCTGTTCTAGAGTCTACACTTAACCACTCCACTATACGTGGTGCTATTAATGTGCTCATTGTACAGATAAGGAAACTGAGGCTTAGACAAGGTAAAGACCTTGCCTCAGGGTACTCAGCACAAGGGCCAAGATTCAAGTCCACAGCATCCGACTCTAAAGCCCTTGCTGGTCATCATTTTGCTATCATCATATTTGTCAAGACAAAAGGGCAAACATCAAACCCAGATATTTAGATTGTATCTTGTCACTCAGAATCCCACGTGGCATCATTCTGAAAAAACTTAACTTGCTTTCCTTTCTCTCAAAGATGCAGGTAGCACAATTCCTTGTAGTGATCTAAAGAAAGTCTCATCCATCTTCTTATTTATTCACTGAATAACTATTTTCAAAATGTCCATTATGGGCAAGGCCCTATGCTAGGTGCTCCAAGGAGCTCACAATGCAGCAGGAATAACAGACGTTCTACAAGTGATGATAAGTGTGGCCAAGAAAGGGGAGATGCTATTGATAACTGGAACTGACTGGAACCTCTTCTGCCACGGAGGAGGACAGTCCAGGAAGCAGAGGTACACAAAGTGGGGGAAAGATGTTTACAATTTTTCAATGGCTATTTTTTTTTCTCCCAACCCTCTCCTATTACTGGGCCAGAAGGTGGATAAAGTGTTCCCCTAACATCTTTACTGACTCTTCCAAGTCTATTCTTTCTTCTTCCTCCCAAAGCTACTCCCCACCCCACACCCAGCTCTAAATATTTCCCGGCTCCGTCTCACTCCAAAACATGCTAGCTAATAACCAAAGTGAATAAACATTCTTTGCCCCCATAAATTAAAACATGCTAATGACTTCCTGGGTCTATTTTGACTGGACTACTATGGGGCACAGGACTTCCAGAATTCAGATGCCACAGATATTTCTCAACACATACTCGGTGGAAGGCATTGGCCAGATTAGTCACTTTCACACACTGTGGCATTTAATCCTCACCATAATCCTACGAGGTTGATGAACACACAGAGGCTCAGAGGAGTGAAATCTAGAGAAGAAATGGCCCCAGAGGGAATGAAGAGCAGAGGGAAGCTTTTGACCTGTCTCCAGATAACTAGTCCTGCGTATTCAGTAAGCACGTACTGAAGACCCGTCCATGAGTATTGTAGTATTGTACAGGATGAAAAGCAGCTGCAGTATCTCCCTTTACAGCATTGATGCTGGGAATTCTTCCAGGTATCAACTCTAAATTCCTTCTGCAACTCAGTCCCGTTCCCTACCTTGCCCCCATCCTCAAATAAGTACAAAATAAACAGTTGCTGATGAGATCGACGCCAAGCTCCTCCTCTTCTTGTGGCTTCTGTCTTCAGCTGCCACACAGGCTTGAGATAAGACTCATGGAACAGGCTTCTATCTCCCTAGGCATTGCTTCCACCCTGCCAGTCACTCCTCAGCCCCTGTTCAGAGTCGGGGAAGACCAAATACTTTAGGAGAGTCTTCTCTGTGGGAGGGGAGGAAAGACAGAAAGCTGAAAGCTGGCAGCATCTCTCAGTCCATCACTTCTTATGTGACGCTTTGTGTGAAGACTGTCACCTTTCCAGAGAGGCTCCCCAGATCAGGAACTGTACTGGATGGGCTGTAGTACGTGCCCTTGACCTCCACAGCTCCTGGAGGCTCCCGCTAGATACACACCACAGAGGACTCTTTTTCACTGGCTTATCAAAGAAGACCGGGACAGCAACAGCCTCCCTGTGAAACTCAGAGATGACAGGGTCCCAGAACACAGAACAGACTTCATAGATGGTTCATGAGTAAACGGTTGAAAGAAATGAATGAATGTGAGAGTGAGTGAATGAGTAAATGAATTAGATATCATTAAATGGACCAACAAAGGCAGAAAGAAAATAGAAGAGTGAATCAGGGTGTATTAAAGAATAAACTTCTAAGAGCTTGAAGGAATAAATGAGAGGAAAGAGTAACAAAGCAATTAAATGAGTATATGATTGAGCATGTGAAAAAATGAATGCATAAATATGTGAGTCAATTGAATGACTATATGAATGATGGACAGATGGATGGGTGTGATGGATGGCTGAATGGACTGATGTATCAGTGAGTGAATGATGAGTAGATTCATAGCTTCTTAGAGGAAAACTAAGGAACTAAATTATGGCCTCTATGAGACCAATAACCAGGGCTGTTTTAGTGTCCTACACATCGTAAGAATTCTTATAAATGAAATGAATAAGCAGACGGATAATTAGATAGCCTCCTGCTTGCAATACATGGTACTAAAATCTGCCCTTGATGGCGTCCTTCAAATATCAAGGTTCTTCATGTGAAAAGAACTTTACTCTTGAGTTAGATGAGCCTGGTCTTAAGTCCAGCTCTGCCATTCCCTAAGCTGTGTGGTCCATCAAAAGGCACTTAAACTCTTGGAACTTTAGTTTCCTCTTCTATAATGTGGAGACAATCAGACCTACTTCGTGGTGCTCTAGTGGAGACTGAAGAAGAATATGTGTAGAAGCATCCAGAAAGCCAGCACATAGAAGACACTTGGTAAATAAAAATTTCCTTCCTTTCTCTCCCAAGAGCATCTTCTTCCCCCATCCATCCAAAGCCCACCAACTCCAGTGCCCTTTGAGGCCCTGCCCTCTGTAAGCCCGTAGTCTTTTAAGGGACAGGTACAAGGGGAAGGAACTCTGCTAGCAGGTGGAAGGGTGAAAGAGTTAGGCTAAACTATGTGAAATTGCAACAATTCAGCTGCTTGTGACCTACAAAGCCAGCAACTTCACATGTGTCAACTACAGTAGCTGGAAATATAAGGGAACATGAAGGATTCGTCCCAGGGAAGGTCAAAGAAGCCTGGGAAAAACTGGTGGGATTGGGATGTGTGCTCTATGAGTTGAGAACTTTGTGGGCCACCATGTCCACCCAGAGTCCCTAAGAAGAGGGGAACGAAGCTGGGTTGAGAACTACCTCTGATCCCCCTCTATACCCGGGTCAAATGACCTTGGACATGTTTCTTCAATAAACTCAATTTCCTTACCTACAAAAGTGGCATCAGGAATATGAGCCCTGCCTGGCTGATGTAAGAATCCTCATGGAATTCTCATGTGAAAGCACCTGGCATCTGGTCCACCTGCCCAGGAAAGTACCATTTCTCTTCCCTTCCCTGAGGGGTCACCCAACACTTCCCCACCTCCCGGCCAGCAGCGCTGCTCGTGCTGTGTTTGTTGACACCACATCCGGGCCTGGCTGATGTTGTCACTGTACGTTACACCACCACACCTCACCAGTGACATAACCCCCCTCCATCTCCCTCCCCACCCACCCCAGACTGGCGTAACCCAGGCTCTGCTGACACATCCTCACTGAAATTCAAAACCAGATGCTCTGTGTGTGTTTGCTGGTTCGTTGGCGGGCAAAGCCAAGTCCAGCCCCTTTTTCGCTTGGCTGTCTCTCCCCTGGCCTCTGAGACCTGAGAAGCTGGGAGGGGGCCCCCGAGGCAGCAGAGCCAGGCCCAGCCCATCCAGCACCTCCCATTGGTTCCTGAGTCTGGATGGCAAAAGCCACAGGTGCAGCAATGGGGTGACGTGAGGAAATGGGCCTGCCTGTTGAAACCCATTTCTCAGTGAGGAGAGCCAAGGCAGGCTGGTCAAGGAGAGACAGAGAAACAGAGAGAGGAGCCAGGCTGAGTTCCCAGGAACATTTCCACTCCCTCACCCATTCAAAAATATTTTTTGACCACTGACTGTGTGCTAGGGTCACAGCTGGAGACACTGTCATGAGTCAGGCCAGATTAGAGTTTCCAGCCTCACAGAGCTGTACATTCGAGTGGACAGCACAGCTGATAGCTGAGTAAACTCACAACAAAACAAAGCAAGAGAGCTTCAGGTTGTGAAAAATGCTTTGCGGGAAACAGATGGGCCAGGGCCATAGTAACTGAGGCAGGGGAGAGGGTACTGAGTTAGTGGGGAGATTAGGGAAGGCTTCTCTGAGGATAGTGGGGAGATTAGGGAAGGCTTCTCTGAGGAGGTGACAATGAGCAGAGGCCCAGAAGATGAGAAGGAGGCAGCCATGCGAGGAACTGGGGTGGAATGTTCCAGAAGAGGGGGCTGGAAATGCAGAGGCTATAAAATGGGGGAAAGGCTGGCTTGCTCAAAAACAGGAAGGGACCGTGTGTGTCTGGAGCACATAGCACGAGGAGGAGGGCAGTTCTGAGAAGCTTCCAGACTCCAGATCACGAAGGCAGGGCCTCCTAGGCCAGGGCAGGAGCTAGGACTGTATTCAAAGGGAGATTTTCAACACCCTGGAGGACTCTTCCCTTCCTGGTCCCGAATGCCTGGAGGACAAGCGTGACCAACAGGACTCCCACTCATAGGCACTTGAACAGATCAATGCCCTCTGCTCTGTCAATGGGGGACAGCCCAGAGATGGGACCGCATGTGCCCAAGATCACACAGAGTGGCTACGGCAGGGCAGAAACTAGAACATGGGACGCTGGAAACGAAAGTGGAGCTCACATGTTTAGCACTTACTGCGTGTGGTGTCCTCTTACTCTTCACATCAACTCCATTTTTTCACAGACAAGAAAGGAAACATGGTCTCCTAGGGTCCACCAGGCTCTAAACCCAGGTTCTCCTGATGCCAAAGCCCACACCCTTTCTACTGGGCTGTTGCTTCAGTGGAAATGCTTCTGATTTACGTCAATATTCCTAGACACCTAAGCTGCTCAGGACCCAGGTTCTTCCTGAAAATTGCTGGAACTTTCTTTGGGAGACACCTCAGGACCCAAGCAGGTGAGGCAACAAATGAGTCAGTTGCCCTCATGGCTCAGTCCATTGAGAAACATGTGAACACATTTTAAAAAGTAGATCAAGGAAAACATTTATACATAGATATCACTCTGTATCTACTTCCCACCATCAGATGTGCCTCTCGGAATGTCCTTTGAAACTGAACTAGGGCAGAAGGATTTTTCTTCATAAATGACCTGCTGGATCCTCCCCCTGTAGTACCATGGAACTCGAACTTCCACTGCATCAAACTAACCGGGAAGGTTTATTAAAACACAGGCTGCTGGATCTTACACCCGGAGTTTCTGAGTCAGCAGGTCTAGGGTAGGGCCAGAGAGTTTGCATCTCTAACAAGTTCCCAGGTGATGGTGATGTGGCTGGTTTGGGGACCACACTTTGAGAGCCACTGCTGTAGTGGACGCTATGGTCTCTGCCCAGACCACGCTTTAGGACTGAGGCCCTCACTCACCCAGGAGTTATCATCCCTCCCCAGAAATTGTTCTTCATTGAAGGGTACTGCCTCACCCGGAGTGATCATCCCATCCTGTGAGCAGCCCACCGCTGGTCAATGGAGAACCTCCAAGGCCTTAATTTGGGACAACTCTGCAGGGCCAGCTCAGTTTCAGAGTTCCCCATGGGACTGACTGAGGCCTCCCTGGCAACTGCACCAGAATTCAACATCTCCCTCTGCCAATCCTATATGCTTCATCCCTGCAGGTGCTGGTCCCCAAAGCACTCCGCATGAAACACCCTGAATTCAAATTTCTGTCCCAGAATCGATTTCCCAGAGTGTCTGACTTCAGAGAGTTGATACCAGAAGTGGGTGGTCTAAAGAAGCAGATTAAGATGGGACTTTGATTCACCCATTCACCAGCTGGCTGACAATAAGTGCTCTGGCCCTGGGACAGGTTGGGAGTAAGCTGAGTAAGCACAGCCCTTGGGGTGATGAAACAGTGGAAACGTGAAGGTTTTCACTGGTGACAAACTGGGATGGGTTACCTGCGGAAGGGAATGAACTCGTAGGTGCAAAATCTCAGGCTCTGGAGAGGTTTAGATAAGGTACTAATTATAATGACAATAAAATTGGTTGGCTCTCCAAAATGTCAACGTCAGAGGGCCTCTTTGGCAACATCTAAAGAGCCTTCATCTCCTGCAGTCAGAAGATAGAAAAGGCTGAGACTCAGGCCCGGGTCTTCATCATAAGGGCAACAGAGCACCAGAAAAGTCTCAACCCTGGCAATGCTGTTATGCGAAGGTCAGAGCTTTCATTCGAAAGAAGTGGGGCCCTGAGACCTGGAATAGGAACATGAACGTGGATGCACTCAAGAACCTTGAGGCCCCCAGACTCTCCAGAACTCTCTAAGCCTTCAGAAGTGGTCCAGGACTCCTACTAAATACAAACACTCCTGCTTGGCTTTAAAAGGTTACAGAAAGTTATCTCCCCTTCTCTGTGCTGCAAGAAAACATATGCCCCCATCTCCCACTCAGTTAGAGGCCCACCTTACCTCCTGACTGCCAAACCCATATCTAAGGCCAAGTTATAACCTTATTCCGCCAGAAAACACTGGGTCTGCTAGGCTTCCCAGAAAGGAATGGGAATGATAGGACCCCGAAATGATAGACGCCAGATGTGCCGTCAGAAGGGACGTGAACACAAATATTGTAAAGGAGCAGCAAAAGTCACAGGACAGCCATGGAAATGATTAATAGAACACGGCATCCCTAAAGACAAGTTAGATGAGCAATTGCTCAATCTATGCAACCAGAAAAAATCAAGAATCAGGATCTCTTGCCAAGTTCCCAGACCTGAGCCCATTTTCAGACACGGAATCTATTGACCAAAGGAAAAAGCAGCCCCCCAGGAAGAAGAACCCTGCACCACCCTGTCAAAGTGACCTCCAGGGTTTCACTCCAGAAAGGAAAATATCCAGGAATTTTAAGGACTGTTGGATATAAGGTCTGAGTTAATACAAAATATTACCTTGGCCCCTGTTAGAATGAGAAGGTCCAGGGGGCCGGGTAAGAAATGGAGTCCAGACTCAGACCTATCACCCAGTGGTCATTTCATCAGTCCCTAAAGATACAACCAGGATGGACATACTTGATAGTTGGCAGAACTTCCGTATAGTTTCCTTGGCCTGTGAGTCAGAACAGTCATAGCAGGGGAAGGGCAGGTAGAAACTTCTGGAACTGCCTCCATCACCCCCCACTCTACCCCCACCAGCTAAGAGAGTAAATCAAACTCAGTATTACATCAGGGAAAGATTAATGCCACCCTTACAGATCTAAAGGATATAGAGATGGTAGTTCCCACCATAGCTCCATTTAATTTGTTAGTCGGGCCACTAAAAATACCCTAGAAGGATTCAGAGGCTGTCACAACCAAGTAGCAGCTCTGATTGCAATTGTTGTGCTGTATGCAGTATCTCTACTGAGCGGGGTAACAGCCTGGGCTGGAGTGTGGCCACTGAGCTAAGCTGATGAAGGTATTCCTTCAAATGTATCTCAGGAAGGTAGACCAGGAGCAGCTGACACCTGTGTAGAACGGACAACACGCTACATGGACAGTCTTCCCCTAGGGCTACATTGACTCCTCTACACTCTGTAGTAGCAGTTTGGACCATCTGGACGTTCCACAGAACGGCACATTGGTCAACCACATTAATGACTTCCTGTTAATCAGTAAGTGATGAGTAAGACGTGGCAAGTACCTTGGAGGTCTCTATAAGACACAAGCACTCCAGAGGATGGGCGATAAAACCCACGAAGATGCAGGGTCCTGCCACATCAGTTGTAATGGGTTCTGGGAAAGGCCAGGGCATCCCCACCACTCAGACAAAAGCACAACACCTGGAAAGCCTCTTCAGGTTCTGGAGTGAGCACATTCAGCTAATCATCCACTAGGATTTAGCATTTCCTAGCGAATGCTTTTTCTATTCTGTAAACCACTGGGTAAATGAGTTTTATTTTTCAGAAATGTTTCTTGACAAATGATGAGGCATGCACTAAATATATTTTCTTCTTTATTGCTAGAGAGATAACACTTCAGTGACTTCATTATTTTTTCCTGACTCTGACGAACACCAGAATGAGAGAGAGGTGGCAGAAACCATATGTTCATATTCATGTCGGGCCACAAAACGAAAAGTATTGTACAGTCTGTAAACAGATCTGGTGTGATGTGACATTTTGTAGGAGAATATCATCAATTTAAAGTGTAAAATTCAGAAAGTGTGTTCTGCTTTGTAAACTCCTTTTATTCTTAACATGTTCAGAAAAATGGATATGGAATTGGTGCAATTCTGTGACTGCTTTTTGTGTCAGATTACATCTTGATGAAAAAACAATGACATACTCTTTTCCCTATCTCAAAGAAAAGTATTTTCCTTTAAGGTGTTTTTCCTTTGGAAAATTTTTCAATTGTACATTTTATTTCCCTAAGAGTTGTATTTTTCGCAAGGAAAATGTTGTGGCTATAATTATGTTTGATGTATCTGTACTACATTTTTCATTATTTGCAGTAGATCTTATTTAGTTATATATTTTTTTAAGAGAATAATGCTCCGAACCAATTTCTAAGTGACACAGAAGACTGCCAACTTTGAATGGAGCCTGCAGCCAAGAAGCGCTATGCAGCAGATTCTGGTTACCGTACACACGGTTACAGTTTAAGCCCTGGCAGACCCTATGGTATTAGGGCAAATCTAAGGGGAAAAAAAATGCTGCTTGGAGTTTATGGCAAACCTTAGTAGGAGAACCACAATGTATATCCCTGCAGCAGATCTGCCCCAGGTGAAGGGGATGGGAATATCTAAGGTGCCGTGGAACCCACCCATTTGGGGAACCACTGAGTAAGATGTTCTCAAGGCTCCCTCCAGCTCAGATGTTCTACGGATCCTTCTTACTGTGGGTTTGCTCAAGCCCAGGCAACCTGGTCTTATTTATTTGGGGGCCAATTCTGCCTGTGACTTGCCCACATGCCTTGCCAACAGCAGCCCAGGAAAAAGCTCTCTATTACTCTCACCCTGAAGTTCTGGCTCCGAACGGGCTGAGAACGCCAGCCAGGGTCATTGCCAATGTTTCTAGTCTGAGTAAGAACTGTGCATCTTTTCCGTGACTCTGCCCTCCGCTTTGGCTGGAGAAACCTAACTTGCATTGGTTTGGAAAGCCCAGTCTTGTTCCTTCTTGCATGAGGCTGTGGTGTGTGTGTGTGAGTCCCAGACGGCAGCATGGTTGCCTTGCCCTAAACCTTCCTTTCTCTGGGGGTGGAGGAAGACCTTGTGTGGGGCACCTTTACTGACCACAGTAGCCTGCACCCCTTCACTTGCCAACAGAACCCAGCTGAAGGAGAGGGACCATCATGGCTTCCCTTCTCCTCTCTGGGCCTCAGTTTCCTCATCTATAAAATTAGGGGGCTGGATCAGGTGACATCTAAGGAGACTCTGCCTGCTTTGATGTTCTCTGACCCACAACTTGAAAAGGCAGAGAAAGAGCTGTCCTCTCCTCTCCTCTCTCATCTTCCGGCTCCTATTACAACCACCTGCCCTGCATCCAATTTTGGAAACACATCAATGCCCTTGTACTTCAAGAATGGAAGTAAATGAATCAACACATCCTAAAATAATGAGAGGCCTGGCTGATGGAGCAACTTCCCAGCTGGGGCAGGTGTGGATATTAAAACAATACCACCTCCTGGATGTGAGGATTAAATGTATATAAACCCCAAAGCACCACACCAGGACACAGTGAGCATTCAGTATATGGCAGGTGCCATTACAATATCACATAAGGAACCAAGGCTCTCCACTAGAGGGATGAGGCTCCCTGTCTAACCCTCTGATACCCTAGTCCTCCCACACACACTCTGACGGTGACAGGGAACTCACTACCTGACAGAGCAGCCAGGGCAGCTGGGTCAGGTACTGAGCCACATGCTTTAGAAGAGACATCCACCAACCGGCACTAATCCTGCCCTGGAGGAGCTTCGATTCCAGAGATGAGTCACAAATCCAGTTATTACACAGAGGGGTGGTGTCCTACGCAGAGTGAAAACAACAGGGCTGGAGTTTCACATGTGAGCTGTTTTTTCCAAGTGGGGAGGTCAGGGTGGCTCCTGAGGGCAGGGTCCACGTTTACCTTGCCCCACAAGCGAGCTCCAGACTCCAGTACAGCCCTTGGCATATAAGAAGTACCTGACGAATATTTATACATTAAATCATTGAATGCATCAGAAAGAAGATGGCCTGGGAGGATCCAGAGATGCAGGGATGGACAGAGGGGGAACATTCTAGGCAAAGGATTCCAAGAGGAGTCACTTCCAGGGAGGTCTAGGCTAGTGTTTCATTTAGTGACATCCAAACTCGTTCCAAGGAAACCAGAACCAACCGCCTTACCATCCCCTTATCCCCAAAGCCCTGTATTGACCCACAAAATCTGAAGAAGGAAAGTAGGAGTCTGGATTTGGGAACCTGGTTTCCAGTCCTTAGATCTCTCACCTACAATCCTGGTGACCTGGGGCAAGTCACTTCCTGTCAGCCTCTCAAAGGAAAGGTGTCGGACAAGTTAATCTCTAAAATCATTTCCAAGTCTACAAGTTCTTTTTTCTATAAGTATAGTTATATTATTGAAGTATAGTTGAAGTACGGTTGATTTACAATGTGTTAATTTCTGCTGTACAGCAAAGTGATTCAGTTATACATATATATACATTCCTTTTTATATTCTTTTCCATTATGTTTTATCACAGGATATTGAATACAGTTCCGTGCTATACAGTAGGACCTTGTTGTTTATCCATTCTATATGTAATAGTTTGCATCTGTCTATATGCCCCTTTTTATTCTTCCCTCTCCCCTCCAACTACCTGGGGCAACCTGTTGTGTGCTGCTGTTGTCATTTTTCTGGATGTTTGGTCCATCACCGTGGGCTGCAGAGAGCTGGCGAGGTGCAAGGCGTTCTGGTTACTATTGCTATGAAATAAATTACCCCAACACTCAGTGGTATAAAAGAACCGCCATTTTCTCTTGCTCATGATTTTGTGGGTTGAGAACCCAGCAATGGCTTGACTGGGCGGTTCTTGTTTCAGGTCCCTTATGAGAGTGGAGTCAATGCCGGCTAGGGTTACAGTCATCTGAAGGCTTGGTGGGGTTGGACATCCCGGGTTGCTCAGTCGCATCCAGACTCAGTCCAAGATGGCTGGTGGTCGAGGCTGGTTTGGGGCTAGGTGCACAGATGTGCCTCTCCAGCGTGGCAGTCTCAGACTTTTTACATACCAGCTGGCTTCCTCCAGAGCAAGTGACCCAAGAGAACCAGGCAGAAGCTCCATGGGCTTTTATGATCTAGCCTTGGAAATCATGTGGCAAAACCCCTACTGCATTCTACTGCTTACAAGTGAGTCACTAAGGCTAGCTCAGATTTAAGATATGGGGCAGGGAGGGCTTCCCTGGTGGCACAGTGGTTGAGAGTCCGCCTGCCGATGCAGGGGACACAGGTTTGTGCCCCGGTCCGGGAAGATCCCACATGCCGCGGAGCAGCTGGGCCCGTGAGCCATGGCCACTAAGCCTGCGCGTCTGGAGCCTGTGCTCCGCAACGGGAGAGGCCACAACAGTGAGAGGCCCGCGTACCGCAAAAAAAAAAAAAAAAAAAAAAAGGTATGGGGCAGGGAGAAACATAAACCTCACCTCTCAATGGGATGTATATCAATGAGTTTGCAGACTTGTCTTAAAATTGCCACACAAGGTATCAGCCTGGCCCTCGGCAGAACACTGATGTACCATGTATGGCCCTGGCCTTCCCTGTTCACCCCATGTCCACAGCCTCAGGGCCCTCATACTATCCTGGGATATGTCCCCTACTTTACCAGGTCTTAGGTCTTTCTTCTCTCTAATCAAATCTTGCCTTTTGTTATGGACTGAATGTTTATGTTTCCCCTAAAATTCATATGTTGAAGTCCTAATCCCCAATGCCATGGTATTTGGAGGTGAGACCTTGGGGAGGTGAGTAGGTTCACATGAGGTCATGAGGCCTCCCCGATGAGATTAGTGTGCTCATAAGAAGAGCTGAAGAGACCAAAGCTCTCTGTCTCTCTTCCTGCCGTGTGAGGACACGGTGAGAAGGCCACCATCAGCAAGACAGGAGGAGAGCCCCCACCAGACCCCAAATCTGCCAGCACCTTGATCTTGGACTTCCAGCCTCCAGAACTGTGAGAAGTTAAGTGTCTATTGCTTAAGTCACCCTGTCTATGGTATTTTGTTATGGTCGCCTGAGCAGACTAACACGCCTGCCCTATGTCCCATTCCCTCAGGATCCTAGTCCATGCAAGATCCCAAGGGACTCTAATAGACTAACTGAATCCCATTAAACCTGCTCATCTCTAGAAGGCCTCCCACTAAGAGACCCAAAGAAGGCAATTTCAGACACTGTGGCAGGTGAGAAAATGAGGCACGTATTTTGAATCCAAATGGGTTTATGATGTCTACTAAGGCCCTATATTTGGCGTACATCATGACACAAAAAATTCATGAGATCAGCAGGCTACACATGGGGAAGTGTATCTGCGGCAACCAATTTCTAATTTCTTTCTAAACCTGAACCTGGTCATCAGGCAGAACATCTGTCCAGACTTGGGCTGAGCCCCGCAGTGAGACAGCGCCATCTCCACTGGCTGACCTCCAAATTAGCAATCATTGCATCTCTACCTGTTACCTGATATTAGACTAGTAACCCAGTTGGTTAAGCCAAGTCAAAAGAAACGAATTAGGACTGAAATAATGATCTAGGAGAGCATTTAAAGGATTGGAATAGGGTAGATAATAAATAAAAGAATGAAATGTAATGTGTGGAATAGAATGAACTGGAAGGGAAAGTGTTCCCTTCTCAGGCCTCATTTCTTTTCTTTTTCTAGAACTTTCTATAACCTTATGGCAGCTTTCTCATTTCATTCAGGTCTCTGCTCAGATGTCACCTTCTCTGACCACCCATCACTCTCACACCCTCTTCCCTAATTTTTTTTTAATCTCCATCTGTAAATATCCTGTATTTATTGGCTTGTTTCCCTTTCTAATTCCAGGAGAGCAGGAACCTCGTCCTTTCCTGCTTCCTGCTGTTGTCTGCCCTTCCTAGTCTCGTATCAGGTATACGATAGGCCTCCCATAAATAATTTTTGTATGATTGAATCATTCAACCAATCGATCTCATTGGAATGTATTCAAGTAGAATGGCTCACAATAAAATAAAGTGGAGTGGAGTGGAACATAAAAGGGAAAAAATGGAATGGAGTGAGATGGGGCGGGGTGGGGTGGGATGGGGCAGGTAGTTCAAGATGAAAGGAAGCAGAAAAAAAAAATCAATTCAGAGCAGCAGATGGACTGGAACAGTGGCTTTTCAACCCTCAATGCACGTTGGAACCACCCAGGGAGCTTTTAAACCATACAATGCCTGAACCTACCCATGGCCATTCAGACTCAATTGGTCTGGCAAGGGGCCCAAGCGCCATTATTTTTTAAAGCTTTTCATGTGATTCAAATTTGCATCCGGGGGTGAGAACCATTCTATTAGGATATTCTAGTTACAGAAATTAGGTTAACCTCAAGCCCAGGTGTCAAGCTTATGCACACAAGAGTCACAAACCAGAACCTCAGATCCTACAAACAGCATGTCTGTAAGGGAAACATGTCCACCAGCAACAACCACAGAAGAAAACCTCTCGAATTTTCAGCTATTGCCCCATAAATATTGCGTGCTGTTCGGACAAACGTATGAGTGAAAACTCTCATCTGAACCTCAACGGTTGACTCTGCCGTGGGGCTGGGCGGACTGCTGAAGTACCTCCAGGCTCTTCTCTGCGCAGTATGGATTGGGCACTCTGCGAAGTTGTTTCATCTTTGCAGAGAGATAAATGTTGTCACCCTGGAACTCCAGTCTTCTCTAAGGCAGATTCTCCCCCTTGTCTTTCTCCCACTATCCAGCTAATCGCAAAGTGCCCCTCTGCTTTGGACAAAACCAAGCAGAATTATAAAGGAACCCCAAAGTCTGACTTCCACAGTCTTCCTGACTTCAGATTTTTTTTTATTCAATGTATTTAAACTAAAAAAAAAAAAAGTTTACCCATCTCTCTCACCGCCCACCTCTTGCAACCCCCAATCTGTTCTCTGTGTCTTTGAGCTTTGTTTGTTTGGGGTTTTGTTTATTTGTTTTTTAGATACCATATATAACAGAGATCATTCAGTATTTGTCTTTCTTTGTCTGACTTATTTCACTTACAATGCCCTCAAGGTTCATCCACGGTGTCGCAAATGGCAAAATTTCATTCTTTTTATGGCTAATATTCCATTGTGTGTGTGTGTGTGTGTGTGTGTGTGTAACATATTCTCTATCCACTTATCCATCAATGGACACTTTGTTTTCATATCTTGGCTATTGTAAATAATGCTGCAACGAACATGGGGGTGCATATATCTTTTAAAATTAGTATTTTTATTTTCTTCAGGTAAATACCCAGAAGTAGAATTGCTGGATCATATGGTAGTTCTATTTTTAATTTTTCTAGGAACCTCCATATTGTTTTCCATAGTAGTTACACCAGTTTACATTCCCATCAATGGTGTACTATGGTTCCCTTTTCTCTATATCCTCGCCAACACTTATTTCTTGTCTTCTTTTCTTTTTAATATTTATTTATTTATTTGGCTGTGCTGGGTCTTAGTTGCAGCACACAGGATCTTCATTGCCTCGTGTGAGACCTTCACTGTGGCGTGCGGGATCTTTTAGTTGCAGCATGTGGGCTCTTAGTTGCAGCATGCAGTATCTAGTTCCCTGACCAGGGATCAAACCTGGGCCCCCTGCATTGGGAGCATGAAGTCTTAACCACTGGACCACCAGGGAACTCCCTCTTGTCTTCTTGATAATAGCCATTCTAATAGATGCAAGGTGATATCTCACTGTGGTTTCGATTTGCATTTCCCTGATGATTAGTGATGTTGAGCATCTTTTCATGTATCTGTTGGCCATCGTATGTCTTCTTTGGGAAAATGTCTATTCAGGGCCTCTATTTTTTAATCAGATTGTTTGGGGTTTTGCTACTTAATTGTATGAGTTTTTTTATATATTTTGCATACTCGGCCCTTATCAGACATATGATTTGCAATTACTTTCTCCCATTCCATAGGCTGCCTTTTCATTTTGTTGATGATTTCCTTTGCTGCGCAGAAGCTTTTAAGTTGATATAGTCCTACTTGTTATTTTTGTTTTTGTTGCTTTTGCTTTTAGTGTCAGACACAAACAATTATCACCAAGACCTATTTCAAAGGATCTTACCCCCATGTTTTCTTCTAGGAATTTTATGGTTTCAGGTCTTACATTCAAGTCTCTAATCCATTTCGAGTTAATTTTTGTATATGGTGTAACATAGTGATCCAGTTTCATTCTTTTGCATGTGGCCGTCCAATTTTCCCAAAACCACTTATTGAAAAGACTGTCCTTTCCCCATTGTATATTTTTGGTTCCCATGTCAAAAATTTATTGGCCATATATGCATGGGTTTATTCCTGTGCTCTCTGTTCCGTTCCATGGATCTATGTATCTGTTTTTATGTTAATTACCATACTCTTTTAGTTACTATAGCTTTGTAATATAGTTTGAGATCAGGGGCATTATGCTTCCAGCTTTGTTCTTCTTTCTCAAGATTGCTTTGACTATTCAGGGTTTTTTGTGGTTCCATACAAAGTTTAGGATTGTTTGTTCCTAACTTCAGGTTTTCTTCTCTCCGATGCACCTCCCAGCTTTTACCCAAATTCACTTCAGCTCTCTGGAAAGAAAGTAATGATGATAATGAATGACAACTACACTTTCTTGAGCTCTGGCTGTAATTAATTTATGATAACGTGCTCTGATAATCACTTTATATAATGATACCTAGCACTTACTGAGAACTCATTATGTACCAGGCATCCTTCTTTCAATTTTACATATATTAGCTTATTTATTATATCAGTTATGAGGAAGATGCTATTATTATATCATCCCCATTTATAGATGAGGAAACTGGGGCACAGAACAGTTAAGTCACCTGCCTAAGGACACACGGTAGCAGAGCAAGGACTTAAACCCCTGGCTGTAGAGTCCAAGTTCTTAGCATCTACGTCCTGTTGCCTCATGCAATCCTCATGGGTCCTTATTAACAGTCTTTCCAGGCAGATATTATTTCCTGATTTTACAAATGAGAAAGATGAGGCTCAGCTATGTCTGGGCACATGCACCAAGTCGCCATATTGGAATTGGACCTCAAACCCAGTATTGTCTAACTCTAAAGTGTGAGGCCCCAACCAGCACACATCTCTGCCCCTCAGCTCACACTCCTCTGAGCTTGGGGGAGCAGGGAGGGCCTCCCCATCTCCTGACAGGAATGGTTTGAGCCTTCTCTTCATGGTCAAGAACTTCTCACATGGGCCACCCAGTCAAGGGGAGGCCTCTGGGGTTTCTGGATCCAAAGCCTGTGTGTCTCCATCAAGCAGCTACACTGGCGACACCTCCTCGGATTTCCTCCAGTCTTCACCTCCTTGGTAAGTGCAAGAGACTTTGTTCCATGATGGAGTGCCGCTAGATTCCAGTGGTGGGCTCAGGTGGGCGAGGGATGCCTTTTGAGTCACGGAGGAAACCACAGACTTGGGTCCCTGCAGCCCCCGCTCCCATGCCCCAGAGGCCGCACCCCTACACTTTGGAAATGTGTAATTCGCACCCTCATCCTCTTCCCACAGACGTGGTGTTCAGGGCTGCTGATTCATTTTGAGAAGCTCCGCTTTCCACAGCTTCGTGAGGAAGGATTGTCCCCACCACCGGAGCCATGTGTGTTTGCTATGATTCATCAGATCGTCTGCAATCGCCTCAGAAATAGCCCTTACGCAATCCAGGAGCCTCTGGGAGCCTCGGCACAGGGGCTTCCCCTCTTAGTCACCCTCTGGGCCTCAGTCCACTTCCACGCAGCCACGGGAACACGGAGGGGCAGGCACATGCCCAAAAGAGGAACTTGAGAAACTAGCAGGCGGGGTGAAGGCCGACCCCCACTGCTGGCAACGGCAGTGAGGCAAGACTGCAGCTGTGCAGCCCTGTTGAAGTGAAATGTGCACCGTAAACAAAACCTCCCGAGGCCAAGGGTGGCCGCTGGCCTGTGCCCTCTGGTCTCGGGGTCTGTGGATAGGAAGAAGGACCTGACACGGCTGATCTTCTCTTCCTGCAGATCAGGATGTTTGACGGGGGAGGCAGGCGGCTGGCCGAGGCTGAAGCTGGTCCTAAGGAGGACGCCAGAAGGGGCAGAAGGGAGGGAGGCGGCCCCATCAGGAGCTCCTCCTGCGGGCCCTGAAGCCCTTTTGGTCCAGTGGGTTTTTGACTCTGGCTGCCCAGAGAATCACCTGGGGTGGGGGGCGGGGTGGGGGGCAGTTGTAATAAACACAGATGCTCAGGCCCCATCTCCAGAGATGCTGGGTAGGGCCTGGGCATCGGTGCTTTGGAAAACCAGACATTTTAGAGTTGAAAACTACTTGCCGAGTCCAAGCCCTCACTTTGCACATGAGGAGTCGCTGGACTTGAACTTTCCCTTGGCCTACAGAGCCCTCCGTGATCTGGCCTCCCCGTGTCCTCCTCACCTCTCCTGAGTCCTCTCACTTTACCTCCTCTCTCTCCCTCTTTCTCTCCTAATCTCCTCCGCCTCTCTTCCTCCCTCTCCCTGACTCTCTCCTCTCTCCTTCTCTCACCTCTGGGCCTTTGCACTGCCTGTTACCCCTACCTTTAACCCAATCCCTCAGGATTCTAAGTCAGAATCAGTGCCTTGGTGCCTCTCCATTTTCTCGCTTCGCTTTATCTTCCTTCACGGCACAACCTGACCTTATGTCTGTATTTGTTTATCCCTTTATCCTCGATTAGAATGTGGCCCAAGAAGGGCCGGGGCTTCCTGCTATACCCCCAGCAACAGCAGAGGGACTGGAACACAGCAACTGCTCAATAAAAATATCTGCTGAACAGATGGACAACCCCAGTGTGGTGTTCACACCGACACCAAGGCCCCGACCCACACCCACCAGAGCAGCGCATCGTCTGCCAAGCCCTGGGGTCACATGTTTCTCTTCAAGAACTAGTTCACGAACGTGCACAAGGCAAGCTCAGAACCCAGACCGTTTCTCTGTACAAACAGTGTCTCCAAGGCTCGCCCACAGAGGACAAAGGGCTGCTTCGTAACCAGCATACCAGGACGACCACAACTAGAAAATAGTTGTCTTGGCCCAGAAGCCTCTTAGGAGGCCCTTCCAATGATGTTCACACTGATCAAATGTGTTCAGACTCCCATGGGGAACTGGTCTTCACAATTTACTGGCCCCAACCTCTTGAACTGCTGCCATCATCTTGTTTTCAACCAATCATAACTTGTGTATGTACAGCTGTTTTTCAGTCACAAAATGATAGCACAGATAGGCTCGATCCTCACAGCAAATCTGGGAGCTGAGTGCTACTGCCTTTCATCTTCCAGATGAAGCCCCTGGGTCCCAGAGAAGTCAAGTCACTGGCCCAAGATCACACAGCAAAGGCACAACCAAGATCAGACTCAAAGCCAAGTCTTGGCAAAGGCCAGTCCTCTGCTGGGGCCTCCACCCAGCCCCACTCCACACCAAATGTGATTTATCGCCCACCTCGAAGCCAAGCTTTGCTCTGGATCATGTTTGGCTGCTGGCAGAAATCTCCCCCTCCTGGAAGATGAAAGGTTTGCCCCGTTCGAGGAGATACAAAAGATCAGGGCTCAGCTTCCAAAAGGCAGTCCAGAAGAGAGACTGACAATGCTGTAAGCGATACCACCTATTTCGGCTTCTGTTCCTCCAAAACAGAGCCTCAGACGAGGACAAAGGTAAGCGCAGTTTATTTAGGAGGTAGCCCCGAGACGCCAGAATGAGAGGTGAGGGGAATGAATCAGAAAAGGAGGAAAAGTCAATACAAACATGTGATTTCAAAGTGGCCCCGGTAGGCACAGGAACCAGAGTCTTCGGGGACCTCTGACCTCTGGGCTGCCCCTGCACCAGGGGAGCTGAGTGGGAGACTCCAACTGGGGCCAAGAGAGAAATCAGAGAGTCACGTGTCCAGTGCCGGAGATGGGAGGCTGTGAGTAAGAGTCAGAACTCACATGGAACCATCCACCCACCACAGATGCCGCTAAAACCAGAGGCAGTCAGCTGGGATGTGCTCAGGGCACAGAAGCCCCTCCAGTGACATCTTTGGAATATGTCCACAGTCTCCTCTGGTGACAACTTTGAAAATAGTCCAAGTGTGTTTATTTGAAAGAAAAAGTTGGTCACGCCTCCCATCCGGTTCTGACCATCAGAGTCACGACAATGCATGTCAACAGTTTCTCAGTGACTTTCTGCACTAATAGCTGAAGTAAGGCCCTCCACCAGCCCACAGCATCCCAGAGGGCTTATGTGTCCCTTTTCTTTGGTCTCCAGCACCTGTCAGCCTCTCTAAAGCTCTACCAGGTACCAGGTCCTCCCAGGCTGAACCCCAGCTTCTATCGCCATCGGGGTCCTTCTTCCCACAAGAGGTCCTCCCCAGGCGTCCGCAGCTCAGGCCCTGTGAATGGGATGCTCTCGAGGCCTGACCTTTCACCCGGCCTCCTACAGTGCAGATAGGGACACTTAGTGGAAGTGACCAGCCCAAAGCCTTCTGCAAGTTAGGGGCATCGGGTCCCATAACCTTTTGTGCATAGACCCAGGACTGGCCAACCATTTGCAGGGTCCCTTGTTCAAAAATTATTAAGAATTTCAAGGATGGTGACAGCAGGACCAATTACACCAAGGGCAGGGTCCCTGTGAGTGCAGGGTCCTGTGTGATCACAAAAGTCACACAAGCTTGAAGCCAACCCTGTGTAGAAGCCACCTCTCCCAAAGAGGCAGGGCAGGCTGCTTCCAAAACAACTGCTTTCCAGCTAAATAAGCCTGGATTGAAATCCCAGCTCTGCTTTTCACCTGCTGCGCAACTCATATGAAATGCTTCATCCCTCTGGCCTCAGTTTCCTCACTGTAGAATGGGGATGAGATGTAAAGTGTGTGGCATATGAAAGGCACTGAGCAAATGGGAGTTCTTTGCCTCCCTCCCCGCCTCCCTCCTCCACATCAGTTTCTTCCCCTTCAGGCTAGAAGAACCAGGACACATACACCACCATCCCCACCACCACCACCATCACCACCTTGGCCATGGTCTTAGCCTCAAAGTAACAGCTGGAGAAACTTGGGGGACACTGTCCCAGCTCTACCACCGGGGGCCCGAGTCCAGTGAGGAAGAGGATCCTGGGCACCACCACCCCCATCCTCATTTTTCTCCAACCCCACCCTAGGTTGGGCTGGAGCCACTGAGTATGGCTGTACCCCTTCCCTTTCCAAAGAAGAGCCCAACATTCCCAGGGGTGGCAATTCTCTCTGACCCTCCTTTTCTCCAGAGGGAAAGGGAACAAAGGGAGGAGGCTGCAGGGAGCCTCCTCAGCTGACTCATCGTGGCACCATGGGCAGGTCACAAATGATAATCCCGGCCTCGGCTTTCCCATCTCTAAAATGGGACTAATGATGCCTGCCACTTGCCTCGGCAACAGGATGCTTGGAGAGCGCTCATTACGGCTGCACTGCTGCTGTAATTGTGCTTTAGCTAAAAACACGCTGCCCTGGTGAGGCCCCAGAGGGCCCTGGGAGCTTTGGGAAAACACACTCTGATTCATCTTCAAAGCATTCTTGAGAAGTAGGTGGGAGGAAGGTCTCAGCTGATGGGGAGGGAGGAAACTGAGGCATCCCAAGAGGCAAGCACCTTTGTGACAGAGAGGGGGATGGAACGAAGGTCTGGGGGACCCAGATGGGGAAGGTGGTGGAAGGTATTTGGCCTTAGGTGATACACACGCCCGGGTTCAAGTCTCCCCAGCAAGTCTGCTGAGAAGAAGTTAGACGGGCTTGGGCAAGGCAAGCTCTTCAGGCTTCGTCCTGAAATGCGAGGAACAACAGCTGCTTCCCGGAGTCGTAGTGAGATGAGGTGGCATCACATGAGTGCAAATGCCAGCACCTAGTAGGTGCTCAGGAAACGTGCACCCGGACCGTCCTGCTTCCTCCCTGAGAAATCAGTGTGATGGGTGAGGCTGCCAATCAGGTCCACACTGGACACTTTCCATGACAGTGGTTTGTGGACTTTCTCCTCTTGGTAAAATGTTACATAGTTGTTAGGCCACGTGTCACACCTCTCTGGACTGAGATAACGTGTGGTGAAGGGGGACCAGGTTCCCATCGTCCAGCTGGGGACAGTGGTCCTGCCTTCCCTGCCCAGGGGAGCTGTCAGAGGAAGGGGGAGGGGAGAGAGAACTGCATTCTTGTCACAAGCATTTTCTGGCGGGAGGGACAAGTGTGTGTCAAGTGCCTACTTGGGCCCCCAGCACTGTGCACACCTAGCACGGCCTCTCCTGGGCTCTACCCCACAGCCTAAGTAAGATTTCCCTGTCGTTCACTTGAGGAAATGGCGGCCCAGGAGGATAAGCGACCTGCCCGAGATCACACCCTGACCGAGGGGCAGAGCCAGGGTCCAGACCGTGGTCTCGGTACCCCGCAAGCCTGTCACGACATGTGGCCCCTGCGGCCAGAAACCCAGCTTGAGTTGGCAACGGCCTGACACACCGTCTTGCCCAATCTCCCAGCTTGAGGCTGAGGAAACAGGTGCTCAGAGAACTCAGGGCAGCAAGTGTGGAGCAGCTGGAATCAAGGGCCTGCGCCCCGCCTGGGGTGGGGTGGCCTGGAGGCGAGCGGGTGACCCTGGGGCGCTGACCACAGGCTCCTGCCGGCCCTGACTCAGGGACCAGCATCACTGTGAGCGAGAGGTGAGGTACAGGCGGCTTCTCCAGTCAGAGCAGATCCGCCATCCGGCCAGAGAAGCACCTCCTGTGTGCCAGGCCCTGGGGGCACAGAGCAGAACAGCACACCCCCGGGCCCTCTGGATGGCGGACGACAGTAGCCCCACAGCGGGGGACACAGAGGCTCAGGGGGGTGGCTTGTCCGAGGCCATACTGGGCTTGGCGGCAGAGCTGGGGCAAGAACCCAGCCTACCCTTGGTGGAGGGAAGAGGGACTCCAGCAGTGAGGAGAGGGAATGGACCATGGCTGTGTCATTTAGTGTCCAAACGGGGACACTTTTGAGAGTAGAAGTGACGGCTATTAATAATGACACTAGGACAACGGGCGTAAACCCGGCTGTCCCAGGCAAACTGGGACACGTGGTCACGTGAGCCACGAGCCTCTGATGTGAGAGGAGATTTAGTCACTGGATGGTCATGTCAGCCCTGAAAGGTGGTTGTTAGTATTACATGTCCATCTGACAGGTTCAGAAACTGAGGCTCAGGGGGTACTAAAACCTGTTCAGAATCCCCAGGCCAACAGGCAGCTGCAAAAGAGGGTGAGCAGGTGGAATCTGGGTACCGAGAAAAGGGAGGAAAGAGCAGGCGAGCAGTCAGCTGGTCCGGTCACCTCCGGAGGGTTTGTGGTAGTTTCTGTCCATTGCGATTGGGCAAGCTGGGGACTCTTACAGATGTTTAATATTCCCTGCAGAGAAGGAGCCCGGGGCAGCCCAGGACGGCAGAGGGCTCCGTGGGATGGGGACGGGCAGAGGAGGGGTGTTGCACAGCCAGGAGGCCCCCCGTTCCTGGAGTTTCAGGGAAGCCAGAAGGAACCACCGCATGCGGCTTGGCCTCGCTGGGTGGTGGCCTCTCTGGGAGGGAAGCCCTCAGGTTCCTTCCTTCTTTTTCTAAGTAGGTTCGAAAGCAGCCGGTCCAGGGTCTGAGAGCCAGGAGGGCGCCAAAGAGGAGCAGCAACCTCTGTGAGGGCAGAGAAAGGCAGTGCCCCAAACTGGATGGGACGAGGACAGAGACAGGGAGAGGTCTGCGGGCCAATCTGGGCAGAGCTGGCCAGACCCGGTCAGATCCGGCCATGGGAGGCCACGCCAGCCCCTCCCGCTACAGGGCCGTGAGGATCCCGGGCATCTGCTGAGGCTCGTCCACAGTCCCCCCCTCAATTCTGGGGCCCGGGTTCCCTGCTCCCCTTGCTTCACCTCCCAGCCCTCTGCTTTCTAACAGGAAGTGTCTTCCTCTTTCTATGTTTCCCCCCTTGGCCGGTACCCAGAAATCCCCAGCCCAGGGTCAGGGTGACTTTCAGGAAACTGCCATTGTGAAAAAACCAAACCACTCCCAACTGGTTGTCTCTAACCACCTGGGGTGAGGTGTCTGTGATCTGGGCAGGCGGGGCAGCCGAGCTATCAGGAGGGCCCTGACTACCCCAGGAGTAAGGGCCTGCAGACATTGCAGCCACCTTCCCGGACTGCCACCCTCACACACACACACACACACACACACACACACACACGTGCACACACAGCTGAAGGAGCTCCAGGGCAGGGTGCAAAGACTCCCTGCTGAAGTGAGATTAAGTACCAATAACAGTTTCCATTTATTCACCTGTTGAGCCCTTAGGACTTGCCAGGCATTTTATATACACTGTCATTAACTGAATTGCAACTGCATAAAATATGCCTCACTTAGTAGAGGGTATGTATATGTATACCCATTTTATAGATGGTAAAAATGAGGCTCCGAGACATGAACTGAGGTGCCCAAGGCCACACAGCTGGTACAAAAGCCAGCAGGCGTTCACAACTGTGAGGTCTGTTTGTATCAGAGAGAACTTCCCACCTGTGTTCAGACCCCAAGCACTCTTACACACACCCAGCGGTGTCTTCTCTAAAGGCACAAGGATAACTTGCAGCTTTCAGATGCATTACTCCTCAGACTGTCACATTCCACACAATGTCTCTGGTCACAAAAACTACCTTCACTTGACCTGCCAGATTTCAGACCCTCCCAAGAAACAGCCCCTCAGTGGTTTTCTGGTTCAGCCCCTCAGCTTGAGTCCAGCAGGTAGTGGACTATCTACAGGGCTGTCTACAGGGCACAGGACAGCCCACCCCCTGCAACAAAGAGTTGTCTTACCCAGAATGTTGACAGTGCTCAGCTTGAGACACCCTAGATTAGAGGAAAGCAAAAAGGAAGCAAGGAGGGTGGTAAGCCTGGCAGGAGAAGCAGGAAACCTGAAGTAGGGCATCAGCTATGAAAATGCAGAGATCCGTGCCAGCAAGATTGGTGATGGATTAGACGCGGGGAGAAATGGGATCAGCCTTTGAGTTCCAGCCGTTCTGCTCCCATGATGCCTCTCACTTCCATTCTCTCCTTTTCACTCCCACTGCCCTCTTACATGGATTGCATTAGCTTCCCAACTTGTCTCTCAGCCTCCAGGGACACCCTTCTTCACTCCATGACAATGCCAGAGTGATCTCTCTAAAGCTCAGCTTTGGTCAGGTCACACCCTCGCTCTACAACCTTCCATGGCTCCCCAAACCCAGGGAAATGAACTGACAATATGCCCGCTCGGCATCTAAGTCCTCCCCACCCTTCCTCACTCATCCCCAATTCCACATCCCTCGTGGCACACACTTTGGGTTGCTGATCCAAAATGCATCTCCCCATCTTCCTAGCTAACAGAACCCAAATGTTGTTTGATAGTCTATTCTCTTCTACACACATGCTTCCCTAAACTAGTCCTCTTGCGGGTAAGCAGGAGATAAAATTCTGGCCTTGGAAACATGCAGAGGAAAAGAGGAGTGGCAACTTCTAGGGAAGGTTTCTTTGCTGATCAGTAGACATTCATGTGAAGACACAGAAACAGTCCCCCGTCCTCTGCTAGACACTGTCATGTCTGTACTAGGTCCCTGAATTACCAGCAGCCCTCCTGCGGTGAAGAGCCGTGGCCAAGGCAAACCCTGTGAGATGACGGTGGCAGAACAGGGAAGGGAAAGAACAGGGGTCCCTGGCCAGGCAGTCGAGGCACCATATTGGCCAACCTGGACACTCCCTACTTCGGGGCTTCTTCTGTATGAAAGGACTTGAGGTTGTCTGTTGCTTATAGCCAGACATCCTGATAGAAAATCACTGACTCCAAACCCAACTCTGCCCTGGGTTCTAAATTCATACTCTGCTCTCCCACTTCTGTGCCATCATTCGTGCTGTTCCCTCTGCCCATTTGCGGGAATCTTATCCTTCCCTTAAGGACCAACTCAAATGTCACCTCTTATAGGACTCCTCCCAGGAACTCACTGACCAGAAGCCGCATCTCTGTCACCTGCCCTTGATCTGCAGCTTCACTCTAGCGCTCATCACTCTGCGCCTCTCGCTGGAGTCCTTTGCCTTAAGTCTGGGTCCCACTGCTAGACTGTAAACTCCTAGACGGTAGAACCCATGCGTTATTTATACTAGGACATCTCCCTGCATCCTGAGGGGTATCTACCTACCACTTTCTCAGCTTCTGACGGTCCTTATTCCCAACTATATTTGTTTCCTATTTTTACTGTAACGAATCACCACAGACTTACCAGCTTAAACCAACACAAATTTATTCTATTACAGTTCCAGAAGTCAGAAGTCCAAAATGGGCTTCAAGGGGCTAAACGAGCGGGATCGTGTTCCTTCCTGGAAATTCGAGGAGAGAATCCATCTGCTTGCCTTTTCCAGCTTCGGAAGCCACCTGCACTCCTTGGCCCATGGCCTCTTTCTTCCTCCACCCTCAAAGCCAGCAATCGCATCAGCTCAACCTCTGCATCCATCATCACCTCTCCTTCTCTTCCTCTGACTCTCCTGCCTCCCTATTCTAAGGACACTTGTGATTCTATCAGGCCCTCCGGATAATCCAGGATAATCTCCCATCTCAAGAGCCTTCACTTAATCTCATCTGCAAAGTCCCTTTGCCAGGTGAGGCAACATATTCACAAATTCCAGGAATTAGGATGTGGACATCTGGGAGAGGGAGTGTTACGATGTCAAATGCACCCACTAGAGGCCTTAACGAAGCCACCAGGAATTCATTAGAAGGGCAGTAGGGAAACGGCATCATCAGGATGAGGATAGAGATCTCAGGGCCAACACAAGCTCCCAGTTATCACCCTACAAGTTTCCAATTTGACATTTCTTGGTATTTAGGCAAGTAGAGCCTCGTTAGGTGGAGGTCATGAAAGACTTGAACCAGAATTGGGAAAAATAAGACAAAAGGGAGCTGAGGGACAAGAGAAAGGATGCTAAGTCCCTGGTGCTTAGACTTAAAGATTTGCGACCCATCATGTCCAGAACAGAAGTGGTCCTAACCCCAGGGCTGGGTCTCAGGGGCCCCAGGAGAAGGAAAAGCCAAGACATAGAGGCTGGAAACTCGATAGGGCCCGTGACATTTAAAACTTACCTATTCTCCAGCTCATAACCCCAAAGCCTGGCTTTCTGTTATCAAATAAATAAGGCCACCATGAGGCATTCGTTGGCTGGTGACAAGTTATTCATACTTTGGTAGAAGTTTTCTGGTAAGTAAGGACCATAGCCCAGGGCTCCCCTGGTAGCGCAGTGGTTAAGAATCTGCCTGCCAATGCAGGGGACACGGGTTCCAGCCCTGGTCCGGGAAGATCCCACATGCCACAACTAAGCCCACGCGCCACAACTACTGAGCCTGCGCTCTAGAGCCCGTGTTCTGCAACAAGAGAAGCCACCACAACGAGAAGCCCGCACACCGCAACGAAGAGTAGCCCCCACTCGCCGCAACTAGAGAAAGCCCACGTGCAGCAACGAAGACCCAACGCAGCCAAAAATAAATTAATTAATTAAAAAAAAAGAACCATAGCCCAAAGAAGAAATCTCATGTGGTGGAAATTCAGTACCATGACAGGCTGGTGGAAGGGTCATTTTGCTGCCCCAAGATGGCATGTGCGGTCGTGAAGCTCCACGTCAGTTGCCTGGTCAGGACTAACGTCTGGTCCCCTCTTGGCGCTCTGGGTCTTTGGACTTCTCTGAAGCCACTTCCAGGGCTGTGTGCCGGCAGACATGGTGGTCGCCTCCCCTGAATGGACCCCAGCAAGGGCAGGTAGCTGCACCCTGAGAAGGCCTCTCTGTCCGTTGAAAAGAGAGGGAGAGACCGTAAGTAGCAGTTTACAAAACTCAACAGTGGTTACCATCAAAATAATCAAAGGCAAAACACATTGCCTCCAATTCCCCTTTGAAGCTATTTCACAAACTGAATTCCTTTCCTTTGACCACCTTTCCCAATCCTCACATATTTACCTTGCAGGGGAGGCTGGTACCCACCCCCCCATGGTGGTGTCCACGCAACACCTCCCCCTTGAGCACCTCCACACGACCTTCAGCTCACCTCCAGGACCAGTAGCACCTTCAACAGACCACGGGTTCCAGCAAGTGAGCCGAAATTCTCACAATCACCGTCTGAGGAGGCCATTGGGCTCCCGTTTTACAGATGAGAAAACTGAAGCTCCGAAAATTTAAGGGACTTGCCCAAAGTTCACAACCAGCTAATGAAGAACCGGGCTGGTGGGCTTCCCTGGTGGCGCAGTGGTTGAGAGTCCACCTGCCGATGCAGGGGACGCGGGTTCGTGCCCCCGTCCGGGAAGCTCCCACATACCGCGGAGCGGCTGGGCCCGTGAGCCATGGCCGCTGCGCCTGCGCGTTCGGAGCCTGTGCTCCGCAATGGGAGGGGCCACAACAGTGAGAGGCCCGCGTACCGCAAAAAAAAAAAAAAAAAAAAAAAAGAACCGGGCTGGTATTGAAGTCCAGGCCTCCAAGCCCAGGGCTCTGTCACCACATGAGGAGTCCCCAGACTTTTGGCCTCAGGCCCTCTTTAGTGTCTTAACAATCACCGAGGCCCCCAGTGAGGTTTCATTTTTGTGGGTTCTATCTACTGATATTTGCTCCATTAGAAATTAAAACTTAAAAATTTTTCATCTTTATTAATTCACCTAAAATAACAAGAAACCCATTTTACTTTAACATAAATAATACCTTTTCATGAAAAATAACCCTATTTTCCAAAACAAGACAAGAATTACTGAGAAGGGTGGCACTGTTTTACATCTGGCCAACCTCTTTAATGCTGAGCTTAAGAGAAGACAGCTGAGCTTCCGCCTCTGCTCCTACATTCAGGATTGTGCAATACGCTGTTTGGATTAAAGTCTATAGGGAAAATCCTAGGATCTTACAGAACCCCTGCAAGGGTCCCGAACCAGACTTTGAGAATCACCACGCTACAACGTACTACCTCATTTCTGATGCTCCAAACCCAAGTTTCTAAATGTGTCCTTTGCACAAAACAGATGCTTAACGTGTTTGTTGAGTGAATAAATGAGCAAGTCCAGGGCAAAGCTGGGGGAGGAAAAGGTCGAGTCTTAGGTCAAAAGTCATCCGTGAGCTTCCATTATTGAGGCTCTGCCTTCATGGGGTGGAAGGGGAGAAAGAGCCTCTACGTCGGGGCTGCTGTGAAAGGTTGTATAGGTTGTGGACTCTTCAACAGCATCTGAGAGGGTGTGCGGAGGCGGGAATCCAGCCCAGGTTCTGTTCACCAAGCCTTGTGCCCTGTGACAGGGCTAAGGAAGGGGTGCATTTTCCTAATCTGTCCAGTGCTGCGGGCAGTGCTAGCAGCAGCCCAGGACTCACCCCGTAAGTATGAGTCTCCCAAACACATCTGGGTGCAGTGAGGGACAGGCAAACCCCAAATTCTTAGAAAGGGTGCCAAGAGATGCTGCAGCCACCCATGGGTTGAGCCAGAGACTGGACACAAATCCTCATTTCCGTGCCTCTTACACAGCCTGGACCTGCCTTTGGACCAACCACAAACCCAGACAGCAAGGGGCCCTAGCAGGCCGCCCCATGGATTGGCACCTGCTGTATATATGCCGCCCTAAACCCTGGGAAAGGACATCAGAGAAAGGCAGCACGGTCTGCTAATCTTTACTGTATTGCGGTGGTTCTCAGTCCTGGGGTATTTTGTCCCTTGGAGGACATTTGCCAACGTCTGGAAACATGTTTAGTTGTCACAGTGGGTGGGGGTGAGAGCGCTACTGGCATTTAGCAAGTAGAGCCCAGGGATGCTACTCAGCGTCTTACAACGCACAGGACAGCCCCACACAGCCAAGAATATCTAGCCCCAAATGAGAGTAGTGCTGCACCCTAGCGCAATGACAGAACTATGGGCTCTAAACTCAAAGGTCCTAGGTTCAAATCTCAGCTCGGCCACTTTGTAATTCTGAAATTCTGGGCAGGTAAGCGGCTTTCCTCTTGTGTAAAACGAAGGGAATAACACCTAACCTGCCAGATTGTTGTGAGGATCAAATGAGGGAGGGGGTGGCTTCAACTTGCCAAAGGAGGGCAGTGATCTCAACCTCTGACTCAACCAAGCTAGGAGTGATAGCGACAGTAACAATAACCCTTGTATCCTGTGTCTGCCACCGGCTGGCACTCTGCTGGCGGTCAGGTGAATGACATCGGTCTCTGCTTCCTTTCAGGAAGCTCAGAGCCCAGCAGTCAAGTCAAAGTTCCACAGTTGCAGCTATTTAAGTTGATATGCATGTGAACAGAGACTGGAATGTTCAAAAATAAGAGGGCTGATGGGTGGAGAGGTTTTTTTTCTCTATTTTCCAAAAAAAGAAATCTTTGGTGTTATTTTTATGTTTTTTCCCATCAAAAGGAGAAAGGGGGAGGGGAAGTGAATTCAACTGGTTTTGAAAAAATAAAACATGTAAATGATTGAAACTGAACACATGTGCCCTTCATTGTAGGCCTTAGGAGTAGCCTGGGCTTAACTCTAATTTCCTCACACCGAATCATTTTCTAGTGTGTGATTGATACTTGACTGGCTCGTTTGTAAAGTGAAGAACAGTCCTCCCCTTTATTTGTCTTCTCTGAGCAACTGCACCTTCATACTGTGTAAAGCAGGACCCACCTGCAGAAGCCAAATGCCCTCTAAGCGCTGATGGGTAGCAGGAGTGTGTGGTGGGTGGGGGCAACCAGAGAAGGCTTCCTGGAGGAGGCAAGGCTTGGGCCACTTTTGTGAAAGCAGCCATCAGTGGGGAGGAGAGAAGGCGAGCTGAGAGCCAGAATGACATATGCAAAGGCTCAAGGACAAAAGCCCCTAAATGATCAGCCCTGGTGGGGGGAGGGGGAGGCCTTGGAAAGATACCCGGAGCCCCCCAACCCTTGCACCCCCGGGGCTGCTTGGCCTCCAGAGCGCTCAGGTGGAAACGCCAGTGGGCCAGGTAGAAATGAGTCACAAAGCTTTCATCACCTCAGTGCCCTTCAGTCTCTGCCTGGCCTGCTGCTGGGAAGCTGGGAGCCCACCTTCTCACACACAGTCTCCCACACCCACCTGCGCCAGGAGGCCCAGCCCCGGCTGATTCTCCACCCACCCCCACGCTCCAGGACGCCCTGGGTTTTCCTCTGCCCTCCAGGTCCCACATAAACCCCAAACTGTGGCATCCTGAACAATGAACTTCCCCTCTCTGAGTCTCAGCTTCCTCGTGTTGAGAATGCGGTTGATGACATCCACGTTCTAGGGTTCCTCGATGGAACCATGAGGACAGGCCTGACAGCCTGCCTCACACTCACTTCTTCTTAAGAAGGGGTGCATCCAGCCCCAGCTCCCATACCTCACCCCTCCCGGCTGTCTCCTCTGTGGGCCTCTGCCCTGAAGGGGCC
Source organism: Delphinus delphis (assembly GCF_949987515.2). NCBI lineage: Eukaryota > Metazoa > Chordata > Mammalia > Artiodactyla > Delphinidae > Delphinus > Delphinus delphis. The sequence continues at coordinate 66,436,436 of NC_082699.1, read as the reverse complement.
AAACGCCACCCCCTACCCACCCCACAAGCTCTTTTGAGAAACCCTGCCTGAAACACAAACACAGAGGGACCTGCACCTTAAAGCTGAACACGAGAGCAAGTTTTTGATCAAGACAGGGATGGGGGAGCAGACACTGAGCATCCCTCCCCTCCTTGCTAAACCCCACTCCTCATATACATTCACACAGGTTATAACAAAAATCCCCTCGGCCAGGCACCAACTGAGTGCTGGGTGCCGTGCTGGGCATTTACACAGAGCAGCGCACGTGTCCTGAAAGGACGGAGCAGACGCACATGGAAACCAGAGCTTAGAAAAGGCAAGCAGCTTGCCAAGAACTCCATGACTGCATGATGTCTGAACAAAAAGGTCATGTTCCTTCTGCTGGACCACCTTCCCAACTACCCTCTTACCTCCACTGCAACCCGTCCCCACAGCATTTCAGTCTCCCATTTGGGGCAGCGCTGGAGTTGGGCCGATCCACAGCCACACCCGCCTCCTTCTCCCACGTCCTCCTCTAGTAGATAGGTGGGAAAACCAAATAACCAACTTCCCCATCTCCCTTGCTGTTAAGGGGTTACCATGTGGCACAGTCGTGACGGGTGAAATATAAGCAGAAGTTTGCTGGGAAGTGAGGATGCATCTGGGAAAGTTTATGACTTTCCTAATAAAAAGTAAACAGCCCCAGCTGGTGTGATCTCTTGCTCCTTCCTCCTGCCTGGCCAATGGGCACGATGCCCACCTCGTACCCAGAAGGCTGAAAGTCCACACACCGAGATGGCAGAGCGCGAAGATCAAAAAAGCCTGGACCTGGATGACACCGTTGAGTTTCTGTACCACCTCTTGCCCGCCCACCTCCAGACTTCTTGTTCTGTGAGAAAAATAATCCCCTTATTGAAGCTGCTATGGGTTGAGTTTTCTGTTACCTGTTGCCCAACACACTGTTAATACACTCTTCGAGTCATAATCCTACACTCCAGCCAAAACACATATATACCCCCAGGCCCCACCCTAGCACCATCCCTTAATACTACTGACCCACATAATCACTCTCCCGCTTCCCACAATACACCAAGCAGCCCACCCTAACCCCAGCACCCAGTACACGCACACACCCTTAAATCACATGCCTTTCTCCACAGGGAGCCGAACAGCTCATCCCATCATCCACTCCCCTCCTCCGCCTTCCCACCATTCAGCCCGCGGTAATCACCTCTTCCCTCACCATCCCCAGCCCCCAAGCTTTATAAACTGCTTTATAAACTTCCCATCATTCAGCTGCTCTGGGAAGAAAAATGCTTTCTCCCAAAGGCCAATGGAGAGTCTAATCACGTTTGTATTTTCTGAGTTAGGACAGGTTTCTTTATCTATCTGAGATCATGCACCCCTCCCGCAGTGCAGAGAAATTCTCCTCTGTGGGGAAAAAAACAAACAAACAAAAAAAACTTTTGCCTTCTCTTTAAGAACTTTATTTCAAAACACCGGACCATGTCGATCATTTGACAAACATGGTGTTGGGCAATGCCTCCAGGGGCCAAGAGAGACTCTCAGGGAACATCCCTCCATCACGGTGAGCAACCTGAGTTGCAAAGGGCTTTGAAGTAGCTGAGTGGCTCACTCGCTTTGATGGGGAACGGACGAATGGGGGAAAGAGGAGGAAGAGTCCAAACCCGCAGACACAGCACCCTGTTCTGCAAGGCCACCGCCCCGAAGACGGCAGGATTTGTTACTGCCCTTGGGGTGCAACGGCAAGAGGTTGGTGGCAAGCCCACCTGCCCGCAGCATTTCACCACTGGACACCCCATCCCTTCCAATCCACATCCTGAACTTCTACCCACCTACAGCGCAGTCTTGTCACCCACCCACAGCTCTGATTGCTAAGAGAGAACTGGCCTGCAGGCACAGACCCAGGCCAGAAAGCCCCAAAGAGGGGGCCAGAGACCAGGACAGCACCAGGGCAGGATCCCTGTGCCATCGCTTCCGAGTTACATGGTCTTGGGCAAGTTACTAACTTTCTGTCTCAGCTGTGTATCACTGTAAAATCTGGATACTAATAGTATCTACCTCCTAAGACTGCTTTGCAAATTCAAAGAGATTATATAAAACACTGAGAAGAGCACCTGGTGCATGTGGGCATTTAGGTACGGCGACAGGGGACAGGCATTCAGTGGCAGAAATGTCTCACCTCCCCCCGAGACATCTGCCTTCACCCTCCTGAAAGCTGAGATAGGCAAATGGCTGGGGAGTTGGAGATCCCGGGTTAAAAGGTCTTGCCCAGTTATAATCTCAATCCATGGAGTAAAGACAGAAAAAGTGTATAAATGAAAGCTGACGCCAGGATTTCTCTGAAGGAGAGAGCTGTTTTTGTTTGGGGTGTGTGAGGAGGGGGGAATTATAAATACCTTGATGGGTACTTGCGAGGCAGGGTGAGCCTGGGAGGGGATTTGCAGGGGAAGACCAGTAAGAGAGAGGTGTTTTGCCTTAGAAATAGTAAGACTTGGGAGCGAGCAGGGGATGGGGGGGTGGGGGATAGGGGAGAAGACGGGGCTCCTCCCTGTGAGCCCCAGAAGATCTTCAAGAGCATCTCCTAAAGTTTCAAGATCTTGGGGATTTGGGGGGTACGGAGCAAAGAGATGGTCTAAGACTCACACTGAGGATGACGAGGTGCAGGATGGAGACTCCACCTGGAAGTAAGAGAAGTTGGGGGAAAGCTCTGCATTTCCACCGGCAGAGGGAACAGAGGATTTGTAAACTGGAAGACCAAAACAGCAAGGTGTGCGCGACTGGCTCTCAGGAAGGAAAACTGCATTTGGAATTTGGAGAAACGGAGGCAGAATCCAAGGGGCTGGGGAGAGGGACCATGAAGAAGCATGAAGCTTTCTTCCCCAGGGCACCCATCCTTAAAAGGACCATTCCACATCCACGTGGGATTTCCCAATCACCCTTTTTCTCTGCTCTTTGCCAGAAACCCAGGCCCCGAGGATTCCAAAAACAGAGAGATGGCCCCAAATTTGGCCTGGGGGAAGGGATCGGCCCCTTCCTGAGACCATCACCCAAGGCCATCCCTGTTGCAATGGTGGTCTCGTAACAATCGCTTACAAACCCGGTTAGGCAAGTTGCTTTTGCGTGATGGGACTATCTTGAGTAAATAGCATCCTATGTCCCCTGCCGGTCACTTGCTCAAGACATTGCTGGACATTGCATTAGAGTCACTGACACACGGAGTTTTGAAAATGAAAACAGGCCCTCTGGCTTCTGATCAGATAGCATTTAACTCATTCATGATTGCGCCAGGGTTTCCCAAGGCTCTGGGGCCATAGAATGGATATTGCTACAGCGCAGTCAGAGGTTGGTGGGGACAGCTGGAGCCTCAGGCCACCTACAGGATGAGGCTTCCACAGGTGAACAGGCCAGTTGGGGTCTGCATCACCTTGGCCCCAGTAGCCCCCATGTGGGCCTCCTCTGGGCTGTTTAGCATGTTGGGCTAGACTTGGGAGCCAGGTTCAAACCCCAGGGGGTTAGGGGTAAGTTTTGTTCCAGTCCATCAATTTTGCCCCTTATTCTGGGGACCTGTCCTGATGATAGAAATCCTGAGTTGAAAGGGGTGGATAAGATGTATCTCAGGCATCTATTGTTATGTAACAAATCAGGCCAAAACATGGCAGCTTGAAACAATGACTGATGATTTCTCACGCTTCTGCTGGTCGGCTAGACAGCTCCTCGGTTGGTTTTGTCTGGGTCCGCTGAACGGCCAGTGGAGTGGAAGGTCCAAGATGGTCTTCCTGATGGAAGAGCAAGAGTCTGCAAGATGGTGCTGGCTGTTGTCTGGGGCACCTCATTTCTCCTCCGTGTGGCTTCCCATCCTCCAGTCGGTGAACTGGCTGCCTTACACGGGGGTTCTCAGGGGAGCATCCCAAGGGGCGAAGGTGAAAGCCACAAAGCATCCAGATGCCTGGGCTCCAGAGCTCACACAACCACACTTCTGCCACGTTCTGCTGGTCAAAGCGACTCCCCAGAACCAGCTCGGGTTCAAGGAATCGCGAAATACACTCTTCCTCTTGATGGGAGTTGCTGCAAAATCTGTTTTTCAATCTACCACAAGGTGAGAAAATATTGGGTTGGCCAAAAAGTTCACTTGGGTTTTTCCATACGATGGTACGGAAAAACCCAAATGAACTTTTTGGCCAACCCAATATAAACGGCTCCATGGAAAAATTTCCTCACCATTAGAAAATAGTTTGGCAAAGTTATATTTTCTGAATCAAAAATCCAGACTCCCAGACTGGCAACTTTCCTCTGATCCGTGTGTGCGCGTGCAGAGGTAAGTCGACAGACTCACATCAAGGGCGGCGTTTCTCTGCCCTGGCTGAACGTGAAAGTCCCTTGAGAGGCATTTCCAAATCCCAAATTCCTGGGCCACACCTAAGACCTGCTAAATAAGAACTCATTAGGGGTGGGGCAGTGGGAGGGTTAGGCCTGGTGATCTGCATCTTCAAAAGCTCTCCCAGTGATTCTGATCCACAGTCAGGGTAAAGAACTGCCGAATTAGCTAACAAGCTTTTAGGGAAAAAAGATCAAGGAAGGAACTCTAGAAATATGGGCTATGAGCCTATCGTTTATAGAGAGGCTTCTGGTTAATCCAACCTAACAGGTCACTGCTGGGGCTACTGGACTCTAACTCGAGGGTCTGGAGTGAACAAGACTCAGCCCCTGCTCCCATATTAGAGCCATCATGCACTGCGTGCCAAGCCCTATTCTGTAGACCTTCCGTGCATTACCTCCTTCAGTCTCCACAGCTCCATGAGGTGGGTATTGCCACAAGCCCCAGCTTACAAATTGGGGAACGGAGGCTCAGAGCAGTCGCATAATTTGAACCCAGTCACACAGCCAATGAAGAGGTAGAGTTGGAATTCTCCAGCCCACCTGGCTTCAGAGTCCATGCCCTTAACCTCTAGACCACCTGCCTCACTCAGAGCACACCATCCGGGGGGAGCACCCCGGGCAGGGAAAGGAAGGGGCCAGGAGGTAGGGGGTCTCTGTTTCTCCGGTCCACTGGCCCTTTTTAAACCAGTGGCTCTCAACTCGAGCTGCACATTAGAACCACCTGGGAGGCTCTTTCACAATAGGGAGGTCCTGCCCCCAAATATTGTATTCTCTGCTCTCGGCGGTGCCCAGTTAGGGAAGTTTTTGAAAAACTCCACGAGGAAATTCTAGTGCACAGCCAGAGGTGAGGTGAGGACAGATGCTCTGCAGCTGGGCTAGAATCCCTGCTTCTCAGCAGGGAGGATGGCGGCCCCAGTGTTGGTGACACTTGTGACCACCATATCTCACCAACTTCCAAGAAATCTAGCAAGCTTAAGCCAGAAGGGGCCCCTCCCGATCAACCAGACAGATGGTCCCAACCTTGGCCAAGCATTGGCAACAAACGGGTAGCTGGGAAATTATCCTGATGCCCCACGCAGATATTCTGACTGAGTTGGTCTGGGAAGGGGTGGGACGTCTGTGTCTTTATACCCGTCCCCCAAGTGGATTCTAATGTGTAGCTGGTTTGGAACTACTGATCCAGCCCCAGATGCTCAGTTCATAGATGAAGAAAACAAGGCTCAGAGAGAAGTGACTCGCCCAAAGTCACGCAGCATGCTTGCTCCAGAGGCCGGACTAGAGCCCAAATGTCCAGCCAGCACTATTTCTATGTTGTAGCCCATAGAGTTTGCAAAAGTATTTCACATACATTACCTAGTCGGTCTATAGCTTGCCACACAGTGCTGCTTCCTGCCACCATCCTCTCATTTCACAGAAGATGAAACCAGGGCCCAGAGAAGGAAAGTGACCACCTGCCAAAGCCCCACAGTGACAGAAACCAGATAAGAACTCTTGTCTCAGGTAGGGGATGTGGCCGCACCTCTAGTGCCCACAGCCGGTCTCCTGCCGACCAAGCTCCACAAGCATGTGGGGTTCTCCTGAGACTCTACACCATTAGCTGAGTCTGGACACCCCCACTCCCCGCACCCAGGACAGGCTGTGCAGGAATCTCCTGGTGGAAGTTGCCAGTCGCACTGGCAGCTCTACTCAATGATAATCCCTTACCCACTGTTCTGAGCTTCCCTATTTACAACACACGTTTGCCTCTATTGTCTCTGACGTGTATTCATGACAGTCCCTATTCTACCAAAGGGCAGACTGAAGCTCAGGGAGCTTTTAAGACTTTGCCCCAGAACCAAAGCTACACCCAGACCCAGAGCCAGCTCTGTGGGCTCCAAGTCCAGTGCTCTGTCCACCTGAGGCCAGTCCGTGGGGTCTGGGCATGGGACCTCCTGCTTTGTGCTTTATGGAAGTGTTTTCCGCCTGCCTGGACAGAGGGCCAGCAGAGCTTATAACCAGGGGTCAGGAGGGGGAGGGGGAAGGGGGGTGCAGGGCAGGTGCCCTGGTTTGACCAGTTCTGGTTTCTGGTTACCTGTTGCCGAAAGACAGATGTTCACCAAAGTGGTAGGTGCAGAAAGCAGACCTCACTTCTCACTTTAGATGAAGCCCAAAGCAAGCAGGTGGTTTTGACCTTCCTCCTTTCTTCTCACCTAATCATTTGAGGATGAGGGACATCGAAGCCTGCTTTCTCCCTGTGTCCTCACTTCCTGACAGTGGCCAGACACAGGGGGTCGGGGCTTCAGGAAGGGCACAGGATAGGTGGTAATTTATTTTACTTATAAGCACTGATGTGACCCTACTCTAAGTGCTCTGAAATTAACTCATTTCAATCCTCAAAATAACCCAAGAAGAGGATACTGCTATCATCCCCACTTCAGAGATTAGGAAATAAGGTACAGAGAGGTTCACTGACTTGCCCAACGGCACACAGCTAGGAAGAAACGGAGCTGGGATTGGAACCCAAGCAGCCTGGCTCCAGAGCCATCTTAACTGACTATTGTTTACTGTGCAACGTCGGCCTGGGTATCTGGCCTAGGACAGTCTCTCCAGGAAGGTTCTAAGCACAGCGCAAAGCAAGACCTTACACCCTGCTGGCTCTTCAATCCGTATGAAGACAGCATGAGGACTCCCCATTTCCCGGGGGGTGCTGTAGAGCATGCAAGCCCACACGGATGCCCATTTCAGGCCCTGACTGTGCCCTTCACCCTCCTCACGTGAATGCTGTGATCAGAGTCTGCAACCCCAGTGGTTGGTATGATAATTCCCATTGTACAGGAAGGAGCCCTGAGGCTGGGGGAGGATATAAGTCACTTGTTCAAAGGTACAAAGTTAATAAATGGCAGAGCTTGGAGTTCAACCTTCACCTTCTGCCCCTCACTCCATCTGATGCTTTCCAAGACCCCTCGGAAGGATTCAGCGGGAACTGTGCTCACCATAATGGGAAAACTAAGGTGCAAAGTTATGTGATCGGTACGAAAGTCCAGGCCTCTTAGCTGCTGAGAGGGCCCTCTGCCACCTCCCGCTGCCACCATTGGTCTGTGTGTGTTGTTGCCATTTCAGTAACCCCATTTCTGGGATGTGGGAACACATGTTAACCTGCTTGGTGTAGGGTTCAGCAAACGGCCTAACGGACATGTGGTCTTAAAGGGAACAGGTCAGGTCTTGTCTGGCAGCTAGGTTAGGGCCTGAGAGCCCTTCCTGCCCCTCTCAGGATGTCCAGAGGACCCGTTCCACCCTCCTGGGTGGATGGTGAGGCCAGTCACCAAGGGAAGAGGCAGGGCGCAGAGGGCCCTGTTCTAGTGGAGGCAGAGCCTAGCAACGCCAGGCACAGGGTTCTTAGTAATCACAACAGCTAACACGGCTTGAACACTCTGTGCCAGGTGTCACTCTAGGTGCGTTAAGCCTGGCGTGACCTGGGCTGTGGGCTCTACCGAGCACTTAGACGTCGGCTGCCCTTGGAAGCAGTGGCATCTGAGGATCACCTGTCTCTGCAGCTGGCAGGGCACTTGGCTGTTTCTGGAGGGTCTGCTGGGGTCCAACCACAGCCCTGAGATCCTGGGCCCTGCCCCCCACTCATCCTTTCCCAATCTCCATTTTGCAATCAGTCCGCCTGACCCAGTAAACACCCTCAGCCTGAGGAGAACCCATCTTCCTGACCCTTTTCTATGTGTTTCAAAAAAGAGTCCAGGGGTGTGGCAGAGAGGGCCCCAGCCATCCGTCGGGAGGCCAGGAGAAGGCCCCTGGGTCCTGGCCGGCCACCTGAACACCCCCCACACTGCCAGAGCATCCCGACCAGCCCCGAACCCCACGTAGAAAAGGGAATCACTGGAGAGGAAACTGGGCAGCCGTCTTAGATAGGTATCCTTGGCCGTGCCTCTAGGGCACCTTCAGTGAGTAAGTGAAAAACAAATAATTCTATTGAGAAATGGGCAGAGGACTTGAAGAGACATCTGTCCAAAGAAATTGTACGAACGGTCAAGAGGGATGTGAAAAGGTTCTCACTGTTACTAATGAGGGAAATGCAAGTAAAACCACAATGAGATACAACCTCATATGTGTTAGAATGGCTCTTATGAAAAAGACACGAGATAATGGATGCTGGTGAGGGTGTGGAGAAAAGGAAGCCCTTTTTTTTCCCACCGTTGGTGGGAATGTAAATTGGTACAGCCAGTATGGAAAACAGTATAGAGGTTCCTCAAGAAATTAAAAACAGGGGCTTCCCTGGTGGTGCAGTGGTTGAGAATCTGCCTGCCAATGCAGGGGACACGGGTTCAAGCCCTGGTCTGGGAGGATCCCACATGCCGTGGAGCAACTGGGCCCGTGAGCCACAACTACTGAGCCTGCGCATCTGGAGCCTGTGCTCCGCAACAAGAGAGGCAGCGACAGTGAGAGGCCCGCGCACCGCGATGAAGAGTGGCCCCCGCTCACTGCAACTAGAGAAAGCCCTCGCACAGAAACGAAGACCCAACACAGCCCAAAATAAATAAATTTATAAAAAAAAAAAGAAATTAAAAACAGAACTACCATAGGATCCAACAATTCCACTGCTGACTATATTTCCACTGCTGACATGAAATCATTAACTCGAAGAGATATCTGCACTCCCATTTCACTGCAGTATATTTAGAATAGACAAGGCATAGAAACAACCTAAGCGTCCATCAATGGATGAATGAATAAAGATTCAATGGAATATATTTAGCCATTAAAAAAGGAAATCCTTCCATTTGCCACATGGGTGAAACTTGAGGGTATTATACTACATGAAACAAGCCCGAGAAAGACAAATACTGCATGATCTCACTCACATGTGGAATCTAAGAAAACCCAAGTCAGAAACAGAACAGACTGATGGTTGCTGGGATAGGGAGGTGGGGAAAAGAGGTGAAAGTGATCAAAAGGTACAAACTTCCAGTTAGAAGACGAATAAGTTCTGGGGATCTAATGCACAGCATGGTGACTGTAGTTAACAATATAGTACTGTACACTTGAAAGTTACTATGAGAGAGGTCGTAAAAGTTCTGAGCATAAAAAAAGGTAATTATGTGAGGTGAAGGATGTGTTTACTAACCTTATTCTGGTAAATTTCACATTAGATACATGTATCAAACCACTGCATTGTACACCTTAAACTTACACAATGTTACATGTCAATTATATCATAATAACAGTGGGGAAATTTTCCTTTTGAGAGAGAGAAAGAGAGTGTGTGTGTGTGTGTGTGTGTGTGTGTGAGAGAGAGAGAGAGAGAGAGAGAGAGAGAGAGAGAGAGAAAGTGCTTCCTGGAAGCCAAAGGAAGAAGCATCTCCCGATGGCAGACATGGTCAGCTTCATCAAACGCTGCCTAGTGCCTTGACCCTGTGCTTCTTTTTCTGAGCCGTGTTGCTCCTGAGTCCGTTCAGATAAGCTAGTGATTCCCTTCAATTCTAAGATTCGCTTTTTGTTTTCAAATGCTAACACTGAGGGAATCAGGGTACCCCTTGCAGTCAACATTTGTCCCCACCACACACACCAACCTTGCCAATAAATAAATAAAGAGATAGATAAATAAATAAAGGCTGTTACTAAATCAAAACAGCATGTTATAATCAATGGCGGGGGAGGGATATGTTGTCATGACAACCAGGAGAGAAAGGCACTAAAAGAGAGCCAGAAAGAGATCTACCATTTATTAGACACCTACTGTGGACCAAGAACTGTGCTTGAATTACATTTTGTCTCATCAAACAGCAAGAGAGGGAAGAATCTACAAGGGAAGGAGAAACACTTTTCCAGTTTAGCATGATAAAGAATCAGAGCCTTATTCCTGAAAAGTAACAGGCTCTCCAGCTCAAAAAGAGGAAATGCCAAGGTCACATTGGTTTGCCCATCCCTCACCCTCACTCCCATCCCCCCAAAACACCAAGAAATGACACTCTCACCAAATTCAGTGTTCTCTCAGAACTTGTAAAAAGCTTTTAATACATAAACACAGCAAATGCTTCCCAAAGTCATAGGTGTTCACAAAAACCGGGGGACACATTTTTAAAATAGGTGGGAGATACACCACTTGGTTTCCTGAGAGCTGTGTTTAAGACTCTTCCCAAAGTTTTGGCTTATTTCCACTTGACTAACTAAGTCACACTGACTTGCTCTTGGGCTGGGTTTGCTCAGATCTCCAAACTGCTATCTTTAAGTAGAAGACTCTCTGGGGTTGGAGCCCCTACGATGAGGGCAGAGATACAGGGAAATGGACTGGGTTTGTTTTGCCAATTTGTAGTTGCTTACTCACTGTAAAGTGAAGTCGGTAGTTTCGTGAACGACACTGATCTTTGGTTTTCTCTATCTTTTTTTTTTTATTTTAAAGCTCCAGCATAAGCTGGTGTGTCACTAGTCTTCACAGAACTTTATAGGTGTGGCCAATTCCAGCCATAGAGAACAGGAAATAGAGCCTACACTTTTATTCTCTTCGGAGCTAGAAATAAGATCAAGCCCAGATCAATAGTGAAAACACACTTGCCCTTCTCTGGGATCAAATACCCTACAAGGACTTGTCCTTGGCAAGTTTCTTCTTTTCCCTACTTCCAGGGGGCGGCATTTCCCTCCTGACCTGGGAGGTGTACCTTTTGATCATTATCAAGCCATCTGTCAGCGCCACTCTACCTGGCCCCAGAGTTTCTCCTTCCCGGAGGGCCCATCTCTCCCTCTGCAGCCATGCCAAGATCATCCCGGAGACGCAGACTGTCACAGAGAGCAGCTGTGGGGATCAGCCATCTCAGGAACTGGCTGGGGCGCCCCAGTTTTCCCAAACAGCACATCGATGAGCACACCGAGGGCTGGGTCCCACAAGGGCTGCCTTCCCACTGCGACTCCCAGGGCCCCATCATCTCTCCCATCTCCCAGTGAAGCAATCTACCTAATTAGCCACATTAATACCCAGGCCACCCGAGGCCACCTGTCTCTACCTGGGGCCCAGGTGCCTGTCACAACGAGCACGTAAATGATTATTCAGCTCCCTTCCAACCAGCTGCACAAAGATAAATGGGGTCTCACTCTGGGATGGCTGCCTAACACCCTGTTCCCCTGGGCTGGTCTCTGTCCCCAGAACAGGTTTTTCCGGAAAGCCGACCCCTGTGCACCACAAGGGTACTGTTCTGACATGGCAGCTGAAATGCCAAAACAGCCCCAGGGATTCTGGACTCTGCTTGGGCTCTGGACATTCTTTGAAAGGCCGTTTTGTTAACCAACATCTTTTGAGCATTTTTATATGGGCAAGACACTCCCAGGCTTACTGAAATGCTCTAAGCAAGATCCTCTGACCTCTAGTTTCCTACCACTTCATAAAAGAAGTGGTAGGAAACTTTTCGTAAATCTGCAAAGACAAAGGGGTGGGTGGGGAGTAGGGCTAATTTCCTCATAGACTGAGCACGGAGGGAAATGCCACCCCTGAAGGTATCACTCTCCCCATTTTAAAGGCTCAGATTAGTTAAGCAGAACCAGGAAAGGAATTCTCTAATAATTCTCCACGTGACCTAAGGAGATTTACTCTCCCTCTCTGAACCTTTAATCCTGGGCAAATCCAGGACTAGCTAAGTCACTAGCTTAATTTCTCTACCAGTGTCAGTGCAGGTGGGTCTGCCTCCACACCCCATATATTACCCAGGGCTCAGCTGGCCCTTCAAGAATGATGTGGATAAAGGTGCCCACAGCCTGCTGGCTCTGCCCCGGGGAGGGAGGGAGGGCATACAACTGTCACAAGCAGTGAGGGACCTTAAAGGGCAGACGGGAACTGGAGGGGCAGGGGGAGGGGAGAGTAAGTTTCATAGGCAACAGAAAAGGCTCAGAGGTGGAGAAACAGGCAAGGTAAATTGAGGCTAGAGGGAGAAAATGGAAGGGACTCTCAGACCTGCGGCTCTGCCAAATTCCCAGAACCTCCGTTTCCAGATTTTTCCATTTCCCAAGAGATGAAGCTGCATTGCTCAACTATTGCGCTCAGTTTCTCATGGGTGTTCCCAGAGATGTTATCAGCCCTGGGTCGTGGATTACCATATGAACTGACTTCGGGGTGGGAAGGGTTTACTGGATACCTACTCATTGGTACCCAGCTGCATGCATCTCCCCTTGACCTTTTCTCTTTCAAAGCCCATTCCAAATGCTACCCACAGCATGACTGCACCCTGCAAAGCTGCATGGGGTAATAGCCTGGGTGCAAATGCAGGCTCAACCATTTAGGAGCTATGCATTCTTATGCAAGCTATAAACCTCAGTTTCCTGAGCTGTAAAATGGGGATTAACCCTAGCACCTATCACAAAGGTTACCTGTGAGAATTAAATAAGTCTAACACGTGCACAGTCTCTAGAATAGCACATAACACACGGTAAATACCTCATCAATGTCAGCGATGGCCAGTGATTGTGTGTAGCTTTCCTTTATTCCCTCCTCTGGGAATCATTGCATCTCTGTATTAGCATAATGCCTTTGCCAGGAGGTGCCTGGGAGAGATGTGCTGAGTAACTGATGTAACTTGGGTTGGAAAGCCTGGGACAGCATTGCACAGAGGGTCACGTGTGGGCTTCAGGTCCCACGGCCTGTGCTTGAATTCCAGCCCTGCTCCTTACAAAGAGTGACCTCAGCAAGTTACTTAACCTCAGTTTCCTCATCTGTAAAATGGAGATTAAAATAGTTCCAACCCAAAAGGATCTCTGGGCAGATAAACAAGAGAGCGCCATAGAGAGTTTTTCAGAACACTGGGACCGGGGCATGGTGAGGGCTGGCATTGCTCTAATGCACGTGAACTTGCTCTCCCAGGGCTTTGCGTCTCAGACGCGAGCTGCTGAGAACAAAATAAAGTGGCGGGTCTGGTGCTTTCTTTGTCCCCTCTCCTTCCCACTCCAAAACAAAACACCTCCTTCCCTTAGTCAATCAGGTGGCCGCACAGAGGACAAAAGTCCTTGTTCTGTCAAATACCGTCTGCATGGCCTCGGGCAGGTCCCTGCATATCTTCAAAGCACAGATGCTGGTAACCACTCCACCAAATAAGTCAGTCACATCATTACTCTACAGGGCCTTCCCTGAAAAGAGCCAGAGAAGCTCCTAGGTGTTGGCTTCTGCACAACCTTTAGTGATCACTGCTGTGTCCTGCCCTGGGCGAGATGCTGGAGATACAGTGCTACTGGGGCCTTCAAGTCCTTTCCAATCTCCTGCAGGAGGCAGATGCTTAAGGAGAGAACTACACTAAAGAGTGCTGAGTGGTTGACAGGCTGAGAGCATCCTCCGAGCAAGCCACTACACCGAGAGCTCCACGGACATGACCTCTCTCCACCTCTCAACATCTCTGTGTTGTCCATACAGTTCCCATCACAGCCATTTTACAGCTGCAGAAACTGAGACTCAGATAGGTTACACAATATACATGGGGCCACGCAGCCAATCAACGGCTCTGAGAGAGCACAGAGCGGGAGCATGAACCCAGCAGGAACAGAGGGTTTTTTGGGAGAGAGGGCTGCCTGGAGGAGGTGACGTCTGCATCTTGCAACATATGGAAGTCAGCAAAGGGGAGGGGGTTGGGGAAGAGTGGACAGTCAGGGCAGGAGGCAAGGGAACAAAGAACTGTTCCCTGTGAACAGTACAAGAAGCACATGATGATGGGTGAGGCTAGAAAATAGAGGTCAGGTGACTGAAGTCTTGGTTGCCAAGCCGGTAAGAATTTGGGGTTTTATCTGGAAGGCCATGAGGGCCTGTTGAAGGGTTGTAAACAAGAGAATGACATGATCAGGTTTACAATTTGGGAAGCTCTGCTCACCTGCCCTCATAAACATCCAGGCTTCCTTGAGCTCCCATCTCCAAGAGGGAGTCTGCAAAAGGTTAAGGGCACCTCGCAGCCAGTACAAGGCCCATTTCCTTTATGCAACCACGGTTTGAGCCCATTCCCTCAACTCCATGCCATGTATTGACCAAGCTACTTTATCTCTCTGAACCACAATTTCTTCATCTGCAATGTAAAGTAACAGCAGTTATGTGGTCAGAACCTGGGATTACATCTGTAAATGCCTAGTCCATCACCTGGCCCATGAGACAGGCTCAGTAGAGGAGTTTCCTTCCCCTTTCCTTTTCCTGAGATGCATTCTTCTTGTTCCTAAGCTGAAAATAAACAATTTCTAAACATGTTCTTTGATTGATTGATTGACTGACTGATTGATTGGATGTTTGATATTTTCCACAGTCAGTAGTTTTGACTATCCATGAGCAAGTCCGAAGGCCTCTGACATGGTAGTGACTTTGAATTTAGCTGAAGTCTGGATTAGAATTACAGAAACAATAAAGCTGGTGAGACAGGCAAGGCATTTAGCAAATGGGTCTGACCATATCAATCAGGTGAAGACTGGGCTGCTGTAACAAGGAAGTCCAAAATTGCAATGGCTTAAATAATATGGAGGCTTCTGTTTCATGAAACAGTCCTGAGATGAGCTGTCCAGGTCAGCAGTGAGGCTCTGCTCCACCTGGTCATTCAGGGACCCAGGCTCCTATGTCCTATTGTTCCACCATCCCCTAGACTAGAATATCATTGCTGTCTGCCTGGTCCAAGTTGGGTCACCATCACAGCTGGGTTCCAGTTGCCAGAGTAAAGAAGAGTTTTCAAGTAACTCAAGTCTCAGACCTACAAATGGCACCCATCACTTCCACTGGCAACCACTCAGGCCCGTGGCCACACCAAACTGCTAAGAATGCTGGGAAAGGCAATCTAGCTGTCCATCTATGTGCCCAGCCACGATTCTCACAACAGGACAAATGGAAGAATGGATTTTGGAAGCCGACTCACAAACAGAATCTGCCTCCCTGGCGGACCATCGAGCATCTGCAGAATACGAGACTTTGTTGTGAATATGAGACTTTGTTGTAAGTCACTATAGGTACTTTACAGATGCATTTTGTTCACCCAACACAGGGGTTTACGATCTGGGGGAGTCAATAGGCCATTAGACAGGATATTGTCTCTCCAGCTCAGCTCTAGACTTCACCACTCCCTATTTTTATAACCCAGTCCAAACTCACAATTATTTTATATTCTTGGTCCTGTGGCCATTTGAGTCTGGGGGCCCTGTTCTATAATATAAATTATAATTATTATTGAGGCTGGGATAATATTATGGAGATGTTATGACTGACATTCATACCAACCATCTTGCCCTTAGTGGGATGCTATATGCCATATCCTTTTAGCCCAGTCCGCTTGCTGCTCACCAAAACCCATGTTCTTCTCTTCACCCTGGGCACACAGCTAGACTACATTTCCCAGCAGCTAGGTGTGGCATGTGACTGAGTTCTCTCCACCGTAACATGAATAGAGGTATAACTCAGGCCTGGCCCATGAGACCTCCATGTACTCTTCAACTTCTGGTTGAATGGGTGGCTAAAATGACCCCCAGGGTGACCTTAGAAGCTACATCTGTAAGACGACAAAACCACTGGAAGCCAGCGTCCCCAGGTGACTGCATGGAGAACAGCCAGCACCAACTTGGAACCACCCTAGACTGTAATGTAACCAAAAACCCTTTCTTGAATTATGACCCATTTGGGGCCTATTTGTTACAGCAGTTAGCCTATCCCAACCAATACACTCCATTTTATAAATGTAGCAATGGACACACGAAGAGGTCAAGACATCTGTCCAGTGTCACAAAGATAACATGTGGGAATGCAGGGGTTCAAATCCAGACCCACCAATTTTAAAGCCTGTGCTCAAAATAACTTTCATGACTCACATTTAGCCAGGTTTACTGAGGCATTAGTTACATGCAACAAAATTGATCTTTCTTAAGAGTACAGTGACTTCCCTGGTGGTACAGTGGTTAGGAGTCCGCCTGCCAACACAAGGGACATGGGTTCGATCCCTGGTCTGGGAGGATCCCACTTGTCGCAGAGCAACTAAGTCCATGCACCAAAACTACTGAGCCTGCGCTCTAGAGCCCACAAGACACAACTACTGAGCCCACATGCTGCAACTACTGAAGCCTGCGTGCCTAGAGCCCGTGCTCCGCAACAAGAAAAGCCACCGCAATGAGAAGCCTGCGCACCGCAACAAGGAGTAGCCCCCGCTCGCCACAACTAGAGAAAGCCCGCGCGCAGCAACGAAGACCCTACGCAGCAAAAAAAAAAAAAAAAGAGAGAGAGTATAGCTTCATGAGTTTTGACAAATGCAGTCACGTACCCATTAACACAATCAAGATATAGAATATTTCTGTCATTCCCAGAAGGTCTCCTGGGCTTTCTGGCAGTCAATCTCCTTCTCGTCCCTCTTTCCCCAGCCCCTGACAACGATTCACCTGATTTCTGTCTCTGTACTTTTGGAATCACATGTGTGGCCTTTGAAGTCTGGCTTCTTTCACTAAGTGTAATGATTTTCAGATCTTCCCGTGTTGTTGCTTACATCAGGAGTTTATTCCTTTGCTGAGTAGTATTCCGGTGCATGGAGGTACCACTATTTGTTTGTCTGTTCACCAGCTGTTTCCAGGTTAGGGCTGTTACGAGTACAGCTGCTGTGAATATTCACATACAGGTATATGTGTGGACTTATACTTTCATTTCTCTAAGGACTGATGGATCAGACAGAAAGTATTTGTTTACTTTCATAAGAAAGTGCCAAGGGAGACGCAAGAGGGAAGAGATATGGGGACAGATGCATATGTATAGCTGATTCACTTGGTTATAAAGCAGAAACTAACACACCATTGTAAAGCAACTATACCCCAATAAAGATGTTAAAAAAAAAAAAAAAAGAAAAGAAAAGAAAGTGCCAAAGTGTTTTCCAAGGTTGTTTCCCAGATTTTTACAAAGATGGCACCAAAAGTGAAAAAAGAAGCCCTTGTTTCTACCAAAACCCAATCCAAAGCAAAGGCTCTAACGACCAGGAAGACAGTGCTGAAATATGTCTAAAGCCACCAAAACCATGAAGAGCCATATGTCACTTACCTTCCAGCGGCCCACGACACTGTGGCCCAGAGGCAGCCCAACTAACTAAGGAAGAGCATCCCCAGGAGAAACAAGCTTGACCATTTGCCATCATCAGGCACCCTGACCATGAAGTTGGCCAAGAAGATCAAGTTCACACTGGTGCTCATCATGGATATCAAGGTCAATAACCGTGAGACCAAACAACGCTGTAAAGAAGCTCTACTGGGCTTCCCTGGTGGCGCAGTGGTTGAGAGTCCGCCTGACAATGCAGGGGACACGGGTTCGTGACCCGGTCCAGGAAGATCCCACATGTCACGGAGTGGCTGGACCCGTGAGCCATGGCCGCTGAGCCTGCACGTCCAGACCCTGTGTCCCGCAATGGGAGAGGCCACAGCAGTGAGAGGCCCGCGTACAGAAAAAAAAAAAAAAAAGAAGCTCTATTACCTGGGCTGGCCAAAGCCAACACTCTGACCAGGTCTCATGGTGCGAAGACAGTGTGCATTTGATCCCTCCCTACAATATTTTGGATGTTGCAAAAAAAATGGGATCATCTAAGCTGAGTCCAGTTGGCTAATTCTAAATATAGCACTTTTTTTTTTTACCATCTTAAAAATAAAATGCAGTCATTCCATTTTGCATTCTTACCAGCAATGTGCAAGAATTCCAGTTGGCATTGTCAGTCTTTTTAACTTTAGTCATTCCAGTGTCTGTGTATTAGTACTTCACTTTGGTTTTTATTCACATTTCACCGATGACTAACAGTGCAGAGCGTCTTTTTATGCACCTACTGGACATTTGTACATGATCTTTGGTAAAGTGTTTATTAACAAATTTTTTGACCATTTCTTAATTAGATTGTTTGTCTTGCAAATATTTTCTCCCAGATTGTGGCTTATCATCTCATTTCCTTAATACTATCTTTCAAAGGGCATATGTTTTCATTTTGATGAAGTAGAATTTATCATTTTTTTTTATGGTTTGTGTTTTCTGTTCTGTCATTTTTTTTTTTTTATGATTTAAAATTGTGTTTACACCTCATCTAGAGAGCTTTCTCTGCAAGATGAAATTGGATGTTTTTAGAAGGTTAAATTTACACATCAGATTTACTTTGGCGGGGGAGTGAGGGAGTGGCTGGGTTTTCATTTGGTGTGTTGTGACTTTCTGAAATTTGTGTTTATGACAGTAACCACCACCAAATGAGAAAGAAAAAATTAGGGCAATTTGAAAAGGCAGTTCAGAAGTTTTGTGAGCACAAGACTCTCTCAGGAGAAGCCTGATTAAGGAGGTAAGAGAGAAGGGAGTCTTGTTAAATGAACAGAACACAGCAGACAAGATCCACAGGCCTGGCACCAACTATTTTAAACCTGTGGGCAGGTCTCCAACCCCCGACCTGCACTTGACCGAGAGAAAATGATTTCTACTGCTTCAGGAGGCTCCCTCCTGGAAGGGCCATTTATTCCCTCCCACGTTGGGCAGACTTTAATAAGCAAAGCACACAGCTTCTTGCGAACAGCCCAGACAGGAGGATTAACTCATTCTTTCCCCTGCAGTTACAACCAGCCAGATAATTCTGGAACAATTTGAGTCCCAGTTTAACAGGAAGGCCCGACAGTAGATAGCAGATTTCCCATGGCTCTCGCAGTGTCCTGCTGGCTGTGGAGCCCACTGGAGCCTGTCCAAGGAATTTCAGGGTTGACATTACGTGGCTGCCAAGACTGCAACTGCTGACCCGGGCTAATTCGAGACAGTGTCTGTGCCTGCTGCTGTGTTATGCCTCCATTCTGCAGCCATTCCCATCAGGGCCTCATCCCAAAAGATGGCATAAAAGGTCACATGGTCTGGACTCACTGGAACTAAAAGGCCATCTGTCTAAATCTGGATTTTTAAAGAAAGAGATACACAGGGTAATGAAAAAGAGAGTGCCCGAACTTTGGTGTCAGGAGGCATGAGGTAAAGCTGCCCTACTGGGGCTTCCCTGGTGGCGCAGTGGTTGAGAATCTGCCTGCTAATCCAGGGGACACGGGTTCGAGCCCTGGTCTGGGAGGATCCCACATGCCACAGAGCAACTAGGCCCGCGAGCCACAACTACTGAGCCTGCGCGTCTGGAGCCTGTGCTCCGCAACAAGAGAGGCCACGATAGTGAGAGGCCCGCGCACCGCGATGAAGAGTGGCCCCCGCTTGCCACAACTAGAGAAAGCCCTCGCACAGGAACGAAGACCCAGCACAGCCAAAATAAATTAAAAAATAATAATAATTTAAAAAAATTTTTTAAAAAGCTGCCCTACTTACCAGCTGTGACCGAGGCACTGCATTCCACCTCCCTGGTCCCCCAGTTCCTCACCTATAAAACATGGATTGATGAAATCACAAAAGGGTACATGCAATGACAAGAAGGTGACCAGCTCAGTTAGTCCCTGGCGCACAGTGAGTCCTCAATAAATGTGAGTCCCCTTGCTGTACCTTGTCTCTTCTTTCCCCTACAGACAGTTTGCGAGCAAGTCGGTGAAATAAACAACTGGAGTTAATACTCAGCCCCTTCGAATGTAAATTGGTGCAGCCACTATGGAAAAGAGTATGGGGGTTCCTTTAAAAACTAAACATAGAGCTACCATATGATCGAGCAATCCCACTCTTGGGTATGTATCCAGAAAAGACTGAAACTCTAATTCCAAAAAATACATGCATCCCAGGGTTCATAGCAGTGTTATTTACAATAGCCAAGACATGAAAACAGCCTAAGTGTCCATCAGCAGACAACTGGTTTAAGAAGATATGGTGTGTATACACAATGGAATACTACTCAGCCGTAAAAAGAATGAAATATTGCCATTTGCAGCAACATGGATGGACATAGAGATATCATACTAAGTGAAGTAAGTCAGACAAAGAAAGACAAATATTGTATGATATCACTTATATGTGGAATCTAAAAAAAAATGATAAAAATGAACTGATTTACAAAACAGAAACAGACTCACAGACATAGAAAATAAAGTTAAGGTTACCAAAGGGGAAAGGGAGGAGGGGGAGGGATAAATTAGGAGTGCGGGATTAACAGATAAAAACTACTATATATAAAATAGATAAACAACAAGGATTTACTGTTTAACACAGGGAACAATATTCAATATCTTACAATAATCAGTAATGGGAAATAATCTGAAAAAAATATATATGTGTAAATAACTGAATCACTTTTCTGTACACCTGAAAGTAACACAGTATAGTAAATCACCTACACCTCAATTAAAAAAAAAAAGAAAGAAAGAAAAAATACTCATCCCCTTCATAGTTGTGAACATGGACATATTACTTAACCTCTGTGTGATTCAGCTTCCATATAGGTAAAGAGTGTTCTGAAATGGGAGACCTGGGCTGGAAATATTGATCTGGGCAACATCAACAGTGGAAGGAGAAGAAACTGTTTAGGTTGCATGTGTTTCAAGAAGAGGAACAGGGTGAGGTCAGAACAGGGGATACACCAGCACTCGAGGGTCAGCTGGAGGATGGGGTGAAAGTTGAAGAAGACAAGAAGAATGACAAGAAGTGTCCCGGGAAATATGGATGCCACAAAGAGCACCAGGAAGAGAAGATCTAACACATCTCCAGGGTGCTTGGCTCTCAGGAACTTATTTATTTCAGGGAAGTGATGGGGGTGAAGGTAGTGGATTGAGGTGGGTGGATATATGAGTTGAGAATGAGGGAAAAGAAAAGGAACTACAATTAAAAAGCTAAAGCCACGGGACTGGGACTTCCCTCGTGGCACAGTGGATGGGACTTCGTGCTTCCAGTGCAGGGGGCCTGGGTTCAATCCCTGGTCAGGGAACTAGATCCCACTTGCATGCCGCAACTAAGAGTTCTCATGCCGCAGCTAAGGAGCCCATGTGCCACAACTAAGGAGCCCGCCTACTGCAGCTAAGACCCAGTGCAACCAAATTAATTAATTAACTTAAAAAAAAAAAAAGCTAAAGCCGGTAGGGTTAAGTCACAATGTCAAGACAGGAAGAGCTTGACGCATTAAAATGTCACAGGAAGGAAAAGGAGAAGATAAGGACAGAAAGTTACAGAAAGACGTCAGGAGCCAAGAGTTTGTTGGGTGAGTGTGGGAAGCCCAGGCCACTGCGGTGTTTGGTGAAACCATTCATGGCGGAGGTCGGGGGGGACGCGGTGTTGGATGAACTTGCACAACATTGACTCCTGAGTGATAGGGAGCAAGGTCAGGGTAGTAAACAGCCCTGGTGACCCCGTGACCTGGCACTGGCCCAAGGAGTGAGTGCATACATGGGGATTCCACCTGAAGCTCCAGTCTCTAGAAGGTGCTAAGAGCAGGGGGGAAGATTGGAGACTCACTGTATTTGTCCATGGGCTGCTCAGAAGGCAGCGAGGATGAAGTCCAGTCATGAGGTGGACACTATCTCCATCCCCTCTGGAATCTGAGAAACCTCATGGGCCGTCAGGTACAGCAGGGCAGGACGAGGGGCAGAGAATTTGAGATTTGAGGAGAAAGCTCAATCTTCTGGGGTTCCACAGTAATAGTGGTTTTGACTCATATCTGTCTTGTCCTTTGCAAAGTGATTTCACTGGCATTATCTTAATTTTGGAAGAATGAGTCCCATTTCACAGAATTGGGAAATAGTTTTGGGAAAGTTCAGTGGCTTGCGCAAGATCACAGAGTGGGGAACGGCAGGGCTGGGATGGAGACCCCTGTTTCTCTGATTTGTGGTCCAACTCTCCCCACCAGGGTGCTTCTGAAATCAACCCAACCAAACACACATTTCTTAGGCACCCTTGTGTGCTAGGCACCACATGAAGGCATTGATGATGAATTTCATGAGTGGCAGACGTGTTAGTTGTTGCCCAATACCCACTCCACACTCCTTGCTGCTACCAAGCTCTGATTTCACTTGAGGTAACCAAGTGTCTTTGACTGGACCAAACCACACATGACAATCCTGATGCTTGATTTCCTGCAACTTAAGGGTGGTAACATGACCCATTTCTGGCCAGTGAGGTATAAGGAGAAATCCCCCAGGTGGGGTTTCTGGTAAGATTCTACTTTCTCCCTCTCTTTTTTTTTTTTTTTTTCCTGGCTGTGTCATCTTAGTTCCCTGACCAGGGATTGAACCTGGGCCACAGCAGTGAGAGCACCGAGTCCTAACCACTGGACCGCCAGGGAAACTGCCCTCTACTTTCTTGAGAAGAGGGGACAGATTCAGCTGTGTCTCCCAGTCCTTCTGCTTCCCTAGTCCCCTTTCCCCTGCCTTGCTTGTAACCTGAGGCCTCAGGATGGCGACCTTGCATCCTGCAACCATAAGACCACAGCAGGATGTGGAAGATGAAGAGGAGAAACAACTCAGATCTCTGGTGGCACCATCAAACAGGGGAACCAATTCCAGCATCCCCCACCTCCAAACTTCTTGCCATGTGAGGAGAAAAAAATATCTGTTTACTCCAGCCATTGGTATTGGACTTCCTATTACCTACAGATGAATGTATTCTAATTGATAAACAGGCCCACTCAGGGAGGCAAGCCCTGAAGCCAAAATCCATAATCCAATTGGATTATGTTTATTTGTGTGTTTACTGATACCAGCTGTGATGGCTGATTTGATATGTCACCTTGATTAGACCAGAGATACTTAGTCAAACATTATTCTGGTTGTTTCTGTGAGGATGTCGTTGGATACAATTAACATTTAAATCGGTAGACTGAATAAAACAGATTGCCCTCCCTAATGCTGGTGGGCCTCGTCCAATCAGTTGAAGACCTAAATAGAACAAAACCTTGACCATTCCCCCAGTGAGAGGGAATTCCTCCTGCCTGACTGCCTTTGATCTAGGACATCGACTTTTTTTACTGCCTTCAGACTCAAACTGAAACATCAGCTTTCCTGGGTCTCCAATTTGCCAGCTGCAGATCTAGGAACTTGAGAGCTTAGATAATTATGTGAGCCAATCTCAATAAATAAATAATAGATGACAGATAGATGATAGATAGACAGATAGATAGGTGAGAGATAAATCCTATTGGCTCTGTTTCTCTGGAGGACCTTGAATAATACATCAGCTGTCTTTTATTTTCTACATACAAACTTGTATATAAATAGAGCAGTTATATTCATAATAGCCCAGAAATGGAAATAGCTCACATGTCTATCAACAGGAGAATGAACAAACAAATTATGATATAGCCACACAATGGAACACTAAGCAATAGAAAGGAACCACTGCTGCTATACATAAAATCATGGAAGCATCTCAAAAGCATTACGCCAAGTGAACAAAGCCAGGCACAGAAGACCACATACTGTATGGTTCCATTTATATGAAACTCTAGGAAAAGGTGAATCTGATATACAGTGGCTGTAAGCTGATCAGCGGTAGCTGGGACCAGGTACAAGGGAATGTTGCGTGATAGAAATGTGTTCCCTGTCGTTACTGTAGTGGTGGTACATGGGTGTATACATTTGTCACACTCATCAAACTATATACTTAAGGTGGATACATTTTATTTATGTAAATTATACCTCATTTAAGTTGATAATGCAAAACAATGTTTTTTAATTTGAAGCGGGTCACATAGATGGAGATAATCCAAATATATATAAACAAAGAAATGGAGGAAAGAAAGGCTGAATGTAAGATAAAGCCAGGGAGAGTCAATTCACAAAGTACATACACATCAATCCCTTGACCGTGTGAAGCTACAAATTAGGATTTGAGCTTCCCAGAAGCCAAAGCAAAAAGAGAAAAAGAAATACAAGCTTTCACATGTCCATAGGAGAAAAATCACAGTGTGCATAAAATAAAATTGGACCACAGAGATATGGTGCCTTCTGAGTGTGATGGGAACACAGAGAAGGAAGTGACTAATTCTGTTTGGGAAAACCAGGAAATGCTACAGAGATGAGGGTAGGAAAAAAAAATAGCTAATGTTGACTGTTTGGGGAGTGTGGATGTGAGAGGGGTGGGACTGGGCTTCTGGATGGGAAACAATCAGCTTTACTCATTTCCTAGATGTCCTTCAACTCTGAAGTGGGGGGATCAGAGGTTTCATTCTCAGGAAGCAGGAAGAAGCCTGGGGCCCGAGCCTATGTCTCTGCAGGGCCTGAGGAAGGAACTGCTACCCCACAGCCAGGAGGGGTGTGTAATTTATTTACCCACCAGTTTGCCACAGATCCAGCCAAACGAGGTGCAGACCCCAGCTGGACCTCGTCTGGAAGGCCTTTGCCAGGTCAGCACTAACCCTTTTGCTGCTGGATTGTGGCGTGGCGGGGGTCCCTGAGGAGGGCCGGAGCCGCGAGGGAGGCAAAGGGCTCAGCAGCCCGTACAGAGCACTTTAGTATTTTAGCAGGCGCAGCCAGAGTCATGCCTGATTAGCACCAGCTAATGAGAATTCCTGAGCTTGGTCAACGGCCCACATTCAGGAATTTGCTATTCATGAGAAATGTCAACTTTATGAAAACCCGCCCTGTGTGTCAGCTCTTTTTCCCACATTCAGGGTTTACAGCTGACGAGAGTTGGTTTCACATGATTTGCTGATGGGGGGGAGAGGTCGTAATCCAGGAAACTGCTCTGGCAAATCATCCCTGAGCCAGCAGAGCCTTCTGGAACATTCTTTTTATTTTTCCCCTTAGAAACCACTTGGAAAGGGAAGTGTTGGGATTTAAGCAAGGCTAGAGTGGAAGACTTGGTGCCCAAAGGAATACTAGAGCAGACCGATGAGGCCACCAGAACCTGGATTCATTTTTCCCAGTGTACATACGAAATGGCTACCAGATTGAGAGGAATACTGGAAACTTCGCAGGAATCCCAGGGTGATGAGAACTGTTATTCAGGAGTATGATGTTTCATGATATGACATTACTTTCTGCATTTATAGGATTGACAGTATAAAGTCCGCTCTGTATAATATGCGACCTTTCTGGCCCTGGGTACATAACGGGACTCATTTCAACAAAGCACCAGCCCCTTGGAGAGCACTGCCCCACACCTGGTCCCTTGACTTTCTTTTTTTTTTTTTTTTTTCTGGGGTGGGGAGTGGGAGAGAATTTTAATACATTCACCAAATTAAAGGCCAAGAACATACTGTAGACACAACTTAAGACAATTTAGAATCATGAACAAAATGTGAGGTAGACTGACTAGTGAAATTCACCAAATTTTGGTTAAGAAAATTTTACAGTAATAAAGTAACACAGGTGCTTCCTTTTCTAAAAATCACAAAAAGCATTACAGCCAAAAAAATTGAATACAACAATTCTCATTGTAATTTTAGTTTACATTCAGTATTAACCTGTGTGAACTGTCATAGGTGGCAGAGTTCAGCAGGTCTAGAGGTCAGTTATTATGCAGGCCTAGTGAACACATTCACACCACAATATTCTTAAGGGATGGCAAGGCTCGAAGTGAAACACACCAAGGTACGTATTAACCAATCATGGTGTCCTGCGTTTGTGCAGTTTTATCCTTGCAGGAGAACGACCTAACATTCTCTAAAGAATTATACTGATAAGGTGATTTTAAAAGATCCAAACCTTAGTAAGATATGCATTGAAAAGAACAGGCAGGTCAATTTTAATTCTCCATCGTTGTGGTGATGGTTTTTTGGTTTTATTCTGGCATTTCTCTTCCCCAGAGTGAAATAGTACTTAAGAGATCATAATCATTTGAATTTTCAGAGTACAGCCCTAACTAATATGGGGTCCCCTCAGGTCAAGTAACTACTTTAAAAATTTTTCCTTAGACTATGAAGCCATAAAGCCTGAAGAAACCCTGAGAGGCCATCTGCCCCAGGTACAACTGTTTTAGGATTATTTCAAGTATTTTATTTGCCCTATATAGTAAATATTTTTGGAATATTGCACAAATAGTGGGTTTCTTGATATCATCTGCGTTAGGCCCTTTCAACAAAACAGGAACAACTGAAACACATTCATATATATATCAGCCTGCTTCAGAACGTACCTCTTTGCCAAAAATTCTGCTGTACTAAAATTGAGTATTTTTAAAGCATCTGTAAGGCAGGTCCTCTTTCAAGGTCAGTTAAACATGGAGTTTAAAGGAATTGTTCATTTCAAGATACATTTAGGGCGTCCCTGGTGGCGCAGTGGTTGAGAGTCCGCCTGCCGATGCAGGGGACACGGGTTCGTGCCCCGGTCCGGGAAGATCCCACATGCCGCGGAGCGGCTGGGCCCGTGAGCCATGGCCGCTGCGCCTGCGCGTCCAAAGCCTGTGCTCCGCAACGGCAGAGGCCACAACAATGAGAGGCCCGCGTACCGACCGCAAAAAAAAAAAAAAAAAAAAAAAAAATGGCCATTTAAAGTGGGAATAAAGTGGTATGTATGGGCTAATGAGAAAAACGCCCTTGACTTTCTTTTTTGCTCCCAATCTGACTTCTGAACCAACAGATAATTACCTTCATAAGGAAAACAATGCCATCCTGTGGAATTCCAGCAGGGCCTGTCCAGAGGATGTATATTCTAGGCCACAGGCTGGGAAGGGATATTTCTGAAGGTGAACTTCCTTACATGCAGAGACCCTGGATTTTCAAGGTTTGGCGCGATAACTCTGGACGGAGCCAAGCACAGGAAATACTAAAGCTCTACAAGCGCTCAGAGAGAACAGGAAGGGCTGGGCTCCCACTGCCCCAGCCCCAAGCAGTGCCAGCTCTCCTCGAGGGCCCGGCCAGCCCCTGCCAAGTTCCCAAAGAACCGCGACAGCACAGAGCCAACTAAATCCTAATGCCTGGGTTTGTAAGGCGCCCCAAGGTTTTCAAGGGCTCTCAGCCAACCTCCCACAGCCCAGCAAGGAAGGTTCAGAAGGCTTTACTGAGATTGGGAAACTGAGGCCCAGAAAAGTGCCCCACGTCACACAGCTAGTCAACGGGGAAGTCGCCTAGTTATCAACAGCTTGGTCTTTGCAGTCAGAGGAATCTCGCTGAAACCCTGGCTGGCTGCTCTCAGCTTATTACCTCACTCCCTGGAGCTGGTTTCCTCTCCTGCAATATGGCGCACGCTCCGGGAGCAGGGTTCCGGGGCCACACTGCCAGGGGTCACAGCTCCACTGTGTAACAGTTGTGCGATCGTGGGCAGGTTACTTAACCTCTCTGGGCCTTGGTTTCCTCATCTATAATATGGGGATGATACTGGTACCCATGGCACACACAACACTCTGACCCTCATAAACATATGTGGGGAGAAAGAAGCCAAGCCCAAAAGGCCACAGCGTGTGATTCATTACATTCGGTATTCAGATATGAGCCAGCTGCTTAATGAGTGTAGGGTTTCCCTGCGGAGCGCTGAAAATGTTTTGGAACTAGATAGAGCTGTTGGTTGCACAACCGTGTGGATGTACTAAATGGCACTGGATTGCGCACTTTAAGGTGGTGAATTTTGTTATATGAATTTCTCCCTAATAAAAACAATTTTTTAAATGGGTCCAACTCGTCTTCAGTGCTACAAGTCAAAAGAGTGGTCACTTGGGGGTGAGGAGAAGAGGGGAGGGGACACGAGGGAGCCTGCTGGGAAACGTCCTGTATCCTAATCTAGGTGCTGGGTGATCACAGAGGTAAAAACTGATCGAGCTCCGTGCTTGAGATGTATGCCTTTGGAGGGTTGTTGTGAAAAGGAAATGAGGTCATCCGCAGCAAGCTCTTTAAACAGCCCTAGCACGAAATAAATGCTCAATAATTTGTAACTCCCATTAGTATGATTATCTCATACTGTGAGGAGGATTGGATGACACCGTACACACAGCTTCTTTAGTAGAGAAAGAAGGCCCCCAAATAGAGGCAATTTTCATTCATTTTCATTTGAACCCAAACCTTCTGGCTCAAGATCCATAACATTTTGCAAAGCAGTGTGCTGCCCACTCCCGGGGGTTGTTTTGACATTAGCTTTGTGGAAAAGAGCCAAGGACTTAAGGACTAGGGGTTGGTACCACATAGCGCTGCCTCTGGATAAACTGGGTTACCTCCCGCAAGCCAGCTTGGGTACGAGGCAAACTGTTTGCCATCACACAGGCAGAACTTGGAAGGGAAATGCATCTCTCGCTCACCCAAAGTCTGATGGTATGCAGGGAGAGACTGTCCTTGCTAACTCCTGCTTCCATTGGCCCCTGGCAAGCAGAGCCCACCCTGCTCGTTAACATGCTCATTTTATTTACTTCCTATGCTGCCCGATTTCTTTTGATTGGCAAGCTTTATACAAACCCCAAAGAATGACACCCCCCCTCCACTGGGTCACCCAGTCCCAGGTACATCCTTACTTCCCCAGGACCTGAAAGGTGTGACAGCTTTCATTCATCGTGTGTCCCTCCTTCCAAACCCAACTCTCTGCAGGCATCAGTCCTGCTAGGGCTTGGTCATCTTTTCAGCCCAAGCATATCTCCTGGAACTTACTAACAGGAACTTAATAAATGTGTGAGGAAGGAAGGGAGAAAGTAAGGGGCTCCATGGCTGGGCAGACCTTTGAGAACAGAATGATTTCCCTACCTTCTGATCCCAAGAAGATTCATTCAGAAAGAAAACCCTGAAGAAGAAAGAGCTTGATCTCAGGTGGGAAAGGCAATGGCTTCCTCGTTCATTCTGAGTCCATTTAGAAAAAGTTATCAAGATCCAGAAATTGCAGTAATTGTTGCTTTGCTGGTGGGGAGTTGGGTGTGTGAAATTAGGTGCAAAACAATATGTGTAATTTTTTTGTTTTGTTTTCGTTTGGGGTTCGGGTTCTCTTATCTCTTATCAGCATGGTAATTTTGCGAGCATATAGTGTCAACCACAACACATTTTCATCTAAACTAACTGAATTTAGATCTTAAAAATAAGCGCAACCCTTTACCTCCGTGGTCTTCCTCCCGAAAACCCGTTAACTGCAGACTGATCATGAGAAAAGCATCAAGCAAACCCCAATGGAGGAACATTCTACAAAATACCAGACTGTTACTCCTCAAACCTCGTTAAAAGGTCAAACTCAAAAGGTCATCAAAAACAAAGAAGGTTTAAGAAACTATCATAGCCAAGAGGAGCCTAAGGAGACACACACACAAAAATGGAATGTGCTGTCTTAGATGGAATCCTGGAACAGGAAAAGGACATTAGATTAAAAACTAAGGAGATCTCGGGCTTTCCTGGTGGCACAATGGTTGACAGTCTGCCTGCCGATGCAGGGGACACGGGTTTGTTCCCCAGTCCACGAGGATCCCACATGTCGCGGAGCGGCTGGGCCCATGAGCCATGGCCGCTGAGCCTGCAAGTCCGGAGCCTGTGCTCCACAACGGGAGAGGCCACAACAGTGAGAGGCCCGCGTACCGCAAAAAAAAAAAAAATTAGTGTCTGAAAATCACAGCCATTTTACTAGCTCATGGTTCTGTGGTCAACAGTTTGGGCTGGAATCTTCTGCTAGTATCAGTCGGAGTTACTTTTGCTACTGTACATCTCTGGCATCTGGACTGGGGCTGGATGATCTAAGATGGCCTTGTTCACAGTTGGCACAGGATGTCAGCTGGTGGGGCTCAGGGGACACAGCAGGGACAGGCCCGCGTACCGCAAAAAAAAAAACCTAAGGAGATCTAAATAAACTTTGGATTTTTAGTTGCTAATAATATATCAATATCGGTTCATTAATTGTACAAGAAAAAGAAAAGAGTCCCATTCTAATTTAAGACATTACTAATAGAGAAAACTAGGTGTGGAATATATGTGAACTCTCCAGACTATCATTGCAATTTTTCTGTAACTCTAAAACTATCCTTAAAAAATGAAATTCTTTTTAAAAATTTTTCTACAGAGCATTGTCCAAAATGTCAGTAACCCAGTCCCACTCACGACTCCCCTCCAAAATGTACCTGGTCATCAAGACTTTAACACCTCAGAGACGCCACCTCTCTTGTGTTTCTTACCCCCAAAGCGTCAGACCACCATTTAAGCTTAAAGACAACTGGGGGTAGGATGGGAGAATGACCCCTGCCTTGGCTGCCCCCCATTCCAGAAATTAAAATGACTCTAATATGTTTAGCTACAAACTAACAACTTGCTTATTCCAGGTATCCAAACTTGACAATTCAGTCATTTAGAAGAGCTGTTGCCATTTTATTGCAGGTCAAGCATCGAGAACTATCTATGAGAAAGATAGATAAGGTCCCTTCCCTCCTGGGGATTCTGGTTACATTCCAGGATGCATGATAGACAGCTGGGCCAGGGAGGGGATGAGGGTGTGACGGTGACCAAGAGACCCTCTGCTCAGAGTTTGCTCCAGGTGCAGTGATGTGAGGTCAGGCCCCATCTGCACCCTCTGCTCTCACCTCTCTTCAGACCAGAGAGCTGGTTAACTGAGGTTTGATACAACCTGCAGCATTTGGGTCAGAGATTTTTCCAGCCAAGTGATTGGGGGCTTGAATAGGATCCTGAACGCAAGGAAAGGTTTCTTCAGGTGGCTGCGTTACTTTTGGCAAGTCACTAACAGCTCTTCCTTAGCCAAATACTCCTTGCGTGTCCGGTGAGTGTGAGCCACTGTGCTCAGTGATGGTGATCGTGCAAGATACGTCTCAGGGAGCTCAGAGTCTAATGTGAGACACAAAACAGAAAAAGTGATGTGAGTCTGAAAACAGACTGAGAAAATACAGCACGAGGAGGATTGGGGTATAGAGATAGAGATCTGCAAGGCTTCCCCAGGCCAGACCCCATGAATAAGGTTTTTTTAAAAAATCAACTTTATTAAGGTGTCATTTACATAAGTAAAATAATCTGTTTTAACTGTTCTATGAGTCTGACAAATGTATACGCCTGTGTAACCACCACCACAAGCATGATCTAGAATAATTTTATCACCTTAAAAATTTCCTTTGGGGGCTTCCCTGGTGGCGCAGCGGTTGGGGGTCCGCCTGCCGATGCAGGGGACGCGGGTTCGTGCCCCGGTCCGGGAGGATCCCACATGCCGCGGGGCGGCTGGGCCCGTGAGCCATGGCCGCTGAGCCTGCGCGTCCCGAGCCTGTGCTCCGCAACGGGAGAGGCCACAACAGTGAGAGGCCCGCGTACCGCAAAAAAAAAAAAAAAAAAATTTCCTTTGTTAGTTCTAGGAGTCCTTTTGCAGATTGCATAGGGTTTTCTATATACGTGGTCATTATCTGTGAATAAAGAGCGTTTTACTTCCTTCTTTCCAAAAAAACCAAAACTTTCCTTTGTGCATCTTTGTACGCAATCCCTGCCCTCTCCACCCCCAACCCCTGGAAACCACTGATGAGTTTTGTTATTATAGTATTGCCTTTCCTAGAACTTCCTGGAATCATACAGGCTTTTGTTTCTGGTCCCTTTCATTTAGCCTCATGGCTCTGAGAGTCATCCCCGTTGTTGTGTATGTGTACAGTCCTTTTTGTTGCTCAGCTGTACTCTATCATATGGACGTACCACGGGTGGTTTATCCATTCACCAACTGATGGACACTTGGGCTGCTTCCAGTTTGGGGCTATCCTAAGTAAAGCTGCTATTGACCTCAGTCTTAAAGGGTTAGTCTGTCAGAAAAGAATATTCTAGAAAAGAAGATCAGCAAAGGGAGGAGGAAAAAGAAAGACTGGAGAAAGAGGCAGGGGAACAGCCATGGCACCAATACTAAGGGAAGACATTGAAAAGACATGGCAGGATTTTCAGCAGAAGGATCACTTGATACAGTTTGCTGATTGGAGCCTGAAGATGACCTACGAGGACTGGAACTGGTTGTTTGTGATATGCACCAGACGTCCAGGAAGGGAGGTTTAATGAGAAGTGGGAAAAGATCTGTCTGAGTACACAGTTGGCATACAATGGTTGAAGCCATGGGTGGTGGCGAGATCACCCAGACAAAGCACATAGAGTGAGGAGTTATTTCAGGGGTCCTCTGTCTCCCCCATGGGCACAGAAGAACCAGGCTGAGCCTAGTACAGTGGTTAAGAACATGGACTCTGGGGCCAGACTTCTGGGCTTCAAATGCCAGCTGTGTGACATGGGGTAAGTCACTTGGTCTCAGTTTCCTTGTCTATAAAATGGTTTATAATACACCTACTCATGGGGTTGATATATGGATTAACTGAGTTCATTCATGCATAGCTCTTAGAACACCATCAGACACTTGCACATGAGAGGTGCTACTATTATTAATGTGTATTAAGGTGTTAGCTATTATTAATACAAAAAAGAAGAAAAGTCCAGGGTATAGGTAGCAGGGAGACCTAAACTTGAATGCCGTCTCCATGCAAGGCAAGCTGAATGATACTGAGAAATCTAACATCTCTGAGCTGAAAATTCCTTACCTGAAAAATGAGGATAATGCTTTCTACCTCAGTAAATTTTGGAAGGAGTAAATGAGTACCGGATCGAAAGAAGAAACCATCAGAGAATTCTCCCTACAGGGTTAATCTTTGTTCCCTCCTCTACTCCTTTATGTTCCCATGGAACACGATGTTTTTCATTTCCAGCACTTCCCTCACCACTATGGTGGACTGTTTCCTGGTGTATTAGTCAGGATGGTCTAGGTTATGCTGCAGTAACAAAGAGCACCCGATTCTCAGTGGCTTACAACAGCCCAGGTTTACTTCTCACTCACCCTATCTGTCCAGCACAGATTGGTTGCCCCTCTGTTCAGCTTCACTCAGGAACTCAACTGGACAGTACATCCCATTTTGGGGACATTGCTGGTCATCATGAGAGAGAGAAAAGAAAAACACATTAACGAAGGTGTTGACTTTTAAAACTTCCACCTAGAAGTAATACACATTTATTCTTTTGACATTTCATTGTTCAAAGCAAGTTAAACGACCACACGGGTGTTTAACGTGGCAATGATGTGCAATCCTACTCAAAGGGGACAGGAATACTCTATCACACCTGGGCCACTAAACTGAGAGCCTCGGGAAGACAAGAACCAGGCACTAGTCACAGCCACACCTCCACCCTGGCATAGTGCCCTTCAGGTTTGGTGAATTAAGACTGAGAGCACCTCCATTTGGCCTAGGTTTACTCTGCTCCAAGGTGAAAAGTCCACCTTCAGTCACTGCTCCTGTAGAAAGGGGAGTGAGCCTGCTGTCATCAGAGGGCAAAGCAGGCCCCCTTCCAGGTCACCAGAAGCCAGTGCGTTTGCTGACCAGTGAAGCAACTCCCACAGCCACCAGCTGCTCCCCAGTTTCCCAGGGGACCAAGCTCCTTTTGTATGTGGGCACAAGATAATAATTCACCACGTGCTTTACAAGCATTGTTTCATTTGGCCTTCAAAACATGCCTGTGAACCCTCTGATGCAGGCAGGTAGCAGCATCCCCAGTGGGCAGATGAGTCCATCAAGACAGTGGAAACACTTGTGCATGGCTTCCTCCTTCCGTCTGTCCATCCTCTGGGGAGACCCCCTCTGTCCTCTGCCCTGAAGCTGCCTTCAGCCAGCCCAGTGCCCAGGGGTCTGACCTCCAGGCCCAGGATTCCAACGGCATTTCATGGACACCACACAGCACAGCCTTTCATGCCACACTGCTGTTCATCGTGGTCTGAGCACATGTCACAGCTCATCCACCTCCCACTCAGCGCCCGCTGCATAAGAGGCCAGGCCTGCATCTGGGCAAGTCCCCTCCCCCTGCCACCCACCCCCACCTCCCCCACCCTCATACAGACTGCAGCCATCTGTGCCCCCCGGGGTAAGGACAGAAACCTCCCAACCCCTGTCCAACCTACGATCTTGCTTCCTCTCGGGCATCCCCTTCTACCAGAGTCATCTGCCTGAACACAGGTTGCTGACATCACTCCCCTACCTCAAAGCCTCCCAGAGGTCACCAAGGTCACAGGACAAAGGCCGGACTCCCCAGCCTGGCGTGTGAACTCTCTGGGAGCCAGCCCCAGCCTATCTTTTCAATCTGGCCCTCTGCCCTGCTGCCCCTGCAAATATGACACTCCTGGCTGACTTCACTTCCCCCTCCAGAGCCTGGGTTTAATATCTGCTCTATCATCTACCAGCTGTGTGACCACCGGCAAGTTATTTAACCTTTCTGACCTACCGTAAAATAAAGATAATAATGGTATCTACCTCCTAGGACTGATCTAAGGATTTAATGAGTTTGGATTTGCAAGGCATGACAGGTCTTGGCACAGAATAATGCTGGGTGTGCTGTTATTATTCCTACCACTGTTCTCTCCCTCCAGGGTCTTCTTCCCCAGCCCCATATCTGCAGAATACAGGCCTCTGTCTTTCAAGACCCCTCTGACATGCCACCTCCTCCACAAATGCTACCCAGACCCCCCGGAGCACCATGGTACTGTCTGCATTACTTCAATATCATAGTTATTTCTGTTCACCCTTCACCAGACATCAAGGGCTTGTAGTTAGACACTGAGGCTCCTTCCCCTCTGTGACCCCCACAGGCCCCAGAGGAGTTCTTAGTACATAGTGTGGCAACATGATTAGTGAAAGTACACAGGCTCTGGGGTCCGAGAGTCTTGAGTGCACACCCTGGCTCTGACACTACTAGCTGTGCAATCTTGGGTAAATTACTTAACCTCTCTGAGCACCAGTTTTCACCTTAGGAATGAGGATGACCATCTCGGTCTCATCGAGTTGCTGTGGGAATAAATCCAATAACCTCTGGACCCCCCGACATAGTGTCTGGCACAGAGGAGACCCTCAGTGAAGATTAGTTTCCTTTTTACCTTTAACCACGTGAATTCACATCTTCCACAGCTTGAACGTAAACAGGGGTCATGCCTTCATCCTATAAGATGAAGGGAGAATTTGTGAGCTCGTCCAAGATGCTCCCCAAATATTTGAGCATCAATCATCTGAGTGGTCCTGAGGGAGGTCAGCAATGCAGGGACTGGGGCAGGGGGCGGTGCAAGCAGGAGGGCTGGAATGAATTTTTATTTGTCGCTAACTTTCCTCTAGGCAAAGCTTCTGCACCATACCTCCTTCTTTTTTTTTTTAATAGGTAATTTTAATAAGTCTATATTCATTTTTAAAATTGAGTCAATAATCAAAACCTTCCAAAAAAGACATCACCAGGCCTAGATGGTTTCACCAGTAAATTACACCAAATATTAAAGGGAAGAAAGGCTACAGATTCTCCATAATTTTTTCGGAAAATAAAAGCAGAGTAACACTTCCTAATTCATTATATGAGGCTAATATCACCGTAATGTTAATCAGATCAGTTTGTTGGATCATGTCTATGTTCATGTGATTTTTTGCCGGCTTGATCTATCAGTGACAGAGGGATGCTAATGACTCCAACCGTATTGGTCCATTTGTCCATTTCTCTTAAATTTCTCAATATTTTCCTCGCTTCCTTCTTAAAGTGGAATGAATTACGCAGCTCCCAGGACCTTCCTGTCCCACAGTCACGTCCTGAGGCTGTGAGACACTGAGGCTCCAGAGACCAGCCGGACCCAGCAGAAGCTCCCTTCTGGCTGCATGAGGGAGAGGGGAAGTCATCCCGTCCAGGTTCCAGCTCTGTTTGACTTGCTGAGCATGGCCGTCCCCGTAGGCTGCATTCCGTGGCCTCACGCCAGCCTGGTGTGTAATACACTCCAGCCACCCTCTCATTACCTAATGCCTTCCTAATCCGCAGTTTACGCAAGATGAGTGCAAATCTCTGAGAAACACTAAGAGAAACACCAGACCAGGCACTTCCCCGGCCGGCCTGCACCCTGCTTCGGGGCTGGAGGTTTCATCGTGGAGATGCCTGCTGTTCGTTACCATGTGGGCCACTGGTACGGGACTTGGAGCTCCGCTTCTCACACGACGCTCCCCCCAATCTGTACCTTCACCCCTTCTCTATCATCACTCACACTGGACTAAAAAGTCTATTGTACATGGAATGGTGGGCAAAGCCTTATATCTTTCAGTAAAGCAGATCTTTCAACCAATGGTGCTGAAACTATTGGCCAATCAATATGGAAGAAAAAAAAAAAGCCTTGACCTTTAATTCATATCATATATGAAAGTTCACTCAAAGTCTCAAGATAGATCATTGACCCAGATATAAAACCTAAAACGAGAAGCTTCCCTGGTGGCGCAGTGGTGGAGGGTCCGCCTGCCGATGCAGGGAACATGGGTTCGTGCGCCGGTCCAGGAGGATCCCACATGCCGCAGAGCCACTGGGCCCGTGAGCCATGGCCGCTGGGCCTGCGCGTCCGGAGCCTGTGCTCCGCAACGGGAGAAGCCACAACAGTGAGAGGCCCGCGTACCGCAAAAAAAAAAAAAAAACCTAAAACGATAAAACTTTTACAAGAAAATAAATGCGGGATAGAATCTTTGTAACATTGAGCTAGGCAAAACTTTTCTTAGAAAGTACATGAAGCATAAAAGAAAAAAGTGGTAAATTCGGCTTTAAAAAAATGTAAAACTTCACCTCCTCAAAAAGCATTCTTTAAGAACATGAAAAGACAAGTTATGTTCAGGGAGGAACTATGTATTTGCAAAACATGTATTGGATAAAGAACTTGCATCTGGAATATGAAAAGAATTCCTACAACTCAATAAGAAAACAAACATCCCAACTGAAAACTAGGCAAAATACTTGACCAGATTCACCAGTTCAGCAAAGAAGAGATGCAGAGGGCAGATAAGCACTGGAAAAGATGCCAGACCTCACTAGACATTAAGGAAGTGAAATTTAGAACCACAGCAAGCTACCACTACACGTCTACTAGGAAGGCTAAAATATGAATTAATTGATTAATTAACTAATTAACTGACAATACAAAATCTTGGTGAGGATGTGGAGCAACTGGAACACTCATACATTGCTGATGGGGATGCAAAACAGTATGGCCACTCTGAAAAGCAATTCAGTGATTTCTTATCAAGTCAAACATATGAGCCAGCAATTCCACTTCTAGGTATTCACCCAAGAGAAATGAAAACATACATTCACACAGAGACATGTACATGAATGTTGATGGCAACTTTACTCGTAATAAGCCCAAATTGGAAACAACCCAGATGTCCTTCAATTGGTGAAGGGGTAAACAATAGGTTTCCATCCACACAATGGAATACTACTTAGCAGTAAAAAAAGAACGAACTAGGATACATACAACAGCATAGAGAAATCTCAGAAGCATTTTGCCGAGTGAAAGAAGGTAGACATAAAAATTTATATCTGTATGATTCCAAATCTCTAGAGACAGAAATCAGATTAATGATTGTTAGGGGCTATGGATAAACAAGGAGAGTGACTACAAAAGGCACAGGGGAACTTTTGTGGTGATAGAAATGTTTGAAATCTTTATTGTGGTGGGACTCATACAGGCAGAAGCATTTGTCAAGTCTCATCCACGTGTACACTAGACAAGGGTCAATTTTACTGTAGGGAAATTATACCTCAATGAATATGACTTTTAAATAACAGAAAGTAGAATAAAATAAAATGCAAATCTGATGGAACCTGTCCTCATCATGAAGATAAAATGACACCAGTAATTGTAACAGTCAACGTGCAGCAGACACTATCCTATGAAATTTACACACATTGTTTCATTTAAGCCTCATTCAATCCTTGCAGGTCCTCAAACACAGCAAGCACTTTCCTGTCTCAGGCCCTTTGCACTTGCTGTTCCCTTTATCTGGAATGTTCTTCCACTAGATGACTCCATCTCCCACATTCCTTGGGTCTGTATTCAAAGTCACCTCCTCAGAAAAGACCTTCTGTCCCCATTCTATCTAGAATAGTCCCTCAACCTATCACTCTGTATCCCTTACCTAGTTTTACTTTCTTCCCAGATCTCAGTAGTACCTGCCATTACATTGCACACGTTTTGTTTCTATCTCTCCATAAGAATGTCATTTTTTCAATTGCTCCTTCTTCCATTCCAACACCCGCTGCGTGCCTGCCCTGCGGTATGTGTGGGCAGAACAAAGCTCCCAGAGGCAGAAAGTTCCCACAAGGCCGAGATAGTGTTGATCGGTCCTGTCTCCCTCCCAGCACCCCTTCTCGTAACCTGGGAGGGGTCTCTGCAAGGGCCTCACCTGTTTAAGAGTCACAGAATTTGCAGCATGAAAAGAGCACTGGTCTTGGAGTTAAGACACCTTTACACCAGCCTGGGAGCCCCTGAGCCAGGCACGTCACCTAACAAGGTCTCAACTTCCCCACTTGTAAAATGATTTGAAGCGTGTTCTTTGGATATTAGCATGAATAGGAATCCCCTAAGAAATTGATTTAAAAGGCATGTCCTTTCCCAAGAAAATGGGATTCAGCAGATCATTGGTGGAGTCAGGAAATCAGCACTCTTAACCCTCACCCGGGGCAGTCTGACAGTCTAGGGACCAAATGTTGGATATTGATAGTTTCAAATAATTTTTGAGCTGCAAAAGTCTTCCTCCAAATATCATTTTATGTAGAAACCATAGATCCAGCGCATAAATTGGAGAAGCTCTGACTTCTCAGAGCTGACGCCTTCTCAAGTGTTTCTCCCTCACACTCCCGCCAACTCACCATGCTGTGGCCCCAGGCACCCTAGCGTTCCTTGGAACACAGTTTGAAAACCACGCTCTAGAGCTCTCTGATTCAATCACTGCACAGATATTCATGAGCATCCACCACTCTAGTCATTCTTCCAGGTACTAGGTATCCAACCATAAAAGCAGGTAAGTCCCTGCTCTGACAGATTTCACATTTTATGGAGATGGCCTGCTTGCTCGCCATGTGCCAGACACTGTTCTAAGGGCTGTTCGTGTATTAATTCATTCAATTCTCACCACATCCCTATCAGACAACTACTACCGTTAGCCCCATTTTACAGAAGAGGAAACGGAGGCCTAGGGAGATTAAATAAGTTGCCCAAGGTCACACACTAGAAAGTGGCAGAGTCAGGATTTGAACCCAGAGATTTTAGCTCCTAAAATCCTGCCCAGTTCTCAGAACCTCTGCTCTATGAGCCCAGGAGGTATGTGTGAGCCCACCTGAGGCACGTAGGTGCCTCTGCCTGCCTCACCAAGTGTGAGTTCAAACAAAACCCTTTAACACCCAGGCCCTGCGGGGTTAAGACTCCAAGACTGGGCTCCAGGTGAAACCGGACCCCACATGACTTCCAGTTGACGCAAGTGGCCTTCTCTACCTGCAGGGACACCGAAAGCCTCATCTCTGGGGTGTGGAAGAATGTTCTCTTTGGCCCGGGTGCTGAGTTTATTCTGATCACCACTGCACCGCCTTGGCCAGCTCTTGGGAAGATGACTGGGTCCAGCAGCTCTGCTGGTGTTCCCAACTTGACAGGGTGACATTGATGCATCTGCAACCAGAACGTCAGCACCAAATAAGGAAGCAGCATGGGGATACAGCCAAGTGAATGCTGAGTAAGAGTAGAGAGCACACGGACTGGCAAACTCTTCCAACAGGAGGCTGGGGAGGGAGCTTAGAGGTCATTTACACACAGGCCACTCATTCTGCCAACTGGGAAACCAAGGTCTTATTTCAGCTGTGTTCTCAGGCTCTGGCCGTTGCCTCTGAGATTGAGAAAGGTGATGGGACTGGAGGCAGGCAGACAAGTCCATATCCCAGTCCTGTCTTTAGTGAGCCTTTTGACCTTGAGCACTTAACATCTGAGTCTCCGTTCCCCATCTGTACAAAGGAGATGATAATATCCCTCAGATGCCGTGAGGATTGCAAGCGATGATTCATTCAACACACCCAATGCCAAGCAGCTACTCAGTAATATTAGTTCCTCGCCGCTCCCCTCTCCTGGATTTACCCAAAA
The DNA here is from genome assembly GCF_949987515.2 of Delphinus delphis. Lineage (NCBI taxonomy): Eukaryota > Metazoa > Chordata > Mammalia > Artiodactyla > Delphinidae > Delphinus > Delphinus delphis. Next base: position 66,396,392 of record NC_082699.1, on the reverse strand, counting down.
TATACCCATTTTCAGGAATGACCTCACCTTAACTGAGACTTAACGGGTCTCTGTTTGAAAATGGGTGGCAATCTCATGTTGCCCTAATTGGTCAACAGCGTCAGCTTCACCCAGGAGCTGGTTGCAAATGCAGAGTCTCCGGCCCCACCCAGCCCTGATGAACAGAATCTGCATCTTAACAAGATCCCCAACCCCACTCATGAGAAGCACCACTAAGCATATTTTTTTAATGAGTTGACTTTCTGCTTTTGGCCGTCATTGACCCCAGTTGTTGGTAGCCAACATCTGTTGAGACTTTGATACATGGCAGGCATGTGGGAAATGTTTTACGGGCATGATCTTACCTAAACTGCACAATCTCAGGAAGTGCGAATGCTCACTAACCCATTTCACAGATAAGACAACCGAAGCTGAGGTGGGTGAGTTCCCTCCGCGGTCAGTTCTAGAGCCGCACTTCGAATCCTGGGCCTCTGCAACTCCACGCTCCTCCCTTTGCCACCCTGCTGGCTAGAACTAAGCTACCTCTGCCTCTGCAGAAACTAGGCATGGGTTAATTTTTTTAATCCCTGTTCTCCTTGTGGGATCCCAGTGAGGCCTCTTGGGTATCTGTGAAATGGCAGTTTCAAGTCCCCCCAGGCTCCCAAGGTGGGTTTCTGAGACGCTGGAGGAGCTGGCCAGCTGGACGAAGCCAGAGAAGCCAGACTGCTCTCTGCTCACTTGAACTGACTAAGGCCAAGGTCACCAGCCCCCCCCCCCCCCCCGCCCCGGGGAAGCAGGTAGTGAGAAGGCTAATGCTCTGGGCACTGCCCTGCTCCCCGAGACTGGCCCTCCCATCTAAGCTGCCCCCTAGAACAGTCAACACTCTGACCTGGCAAGCCTGCAAGCCAGAAGGAAAAGAACAGTTATGACAAAGGAGAGAGGGGGACGTGTAATAATGACAATGGGAACATGGGAACACTAATCTCTGACCGAAATCCCAGGCCAGGCCCTTTGTGTGTTTTATCACCGATCCTGCCTGCAGCCCTGCAGCTCTGCAAAACACTTATTTTTATGTACCCATTTTACAGATGAGGAAATGATGCGTCAGAAAGATTTTGCAACTTGCTGAAGGCCACAGACCGAGTAAAGAGGGAGGCTGGGATCCAAATCCAGATCCATCTGACTTCCCAGCCTGGATTCTTTCTACTTTGAAGGGATTTGCCTGAATTTCAAGCCACCTACAAGGCACCTTGGCCTAGACACTGAACAGCTTTACTTCATGTAACCCTCACCGCCACAGCATTGGGGATAGGTGGCATTATTACTGCAACTGAAGCAGGGAGCAGTCACGTGACTCGTCTGGGTCATACAGCTAATTAGCTATGAAGCTGGTATTTGCTACCAGGTCTCTCTCACCCCGAAGTTCAAGCTCTTTCCTCTTTCCTGCCAGCTCTGGGAAGTATAAAGTGTTTTACCCCAAGAGAGCTCAGGGCCTACTGACATGATAGGACTTTAGTTGTGGGAATAAATATAAAAGATGAACATCTGCCACCATGGGGGAGCAGGTCACTCACACGTTAAGAGCATATTCATTAGCATGAGACTCCTTATGTTCAGATCCCATTTACTAGCTGTGTGACCTTGAGCAAGTTACTTACCCTCTCTGGGTTTTCCTGTACCCACCTGTAAAATGGGACAAATAAGAGTGCCTTCCTCACAGAGTTGTTATAAGAATGAAATGAGGCCATGCCTGTAAAGGGCTGAGGCAGTGCTGGGCAGGTATGAGTAGTCAGTACACGTGGGTTCCTATCATCACAGTCATTCTAATTATTCCCTTTCTGTGTTCACACTTGGCACAGGACAGCAAGCAGTGTGTCGAAAGCATATTGAGTGTTCAGGGGCTGTCCGTGAAATGTCCTCCACAAATTCACTTCCCCAGTGAAGAAGTGAGAAAGGTGCTGATCGGCAAGAACTTGGACACCAACTCTGACTGCAGCTACTGAGAAAGAAAATTTCAAATACGAGACGAGCGTTGGCTGCGAATCGGCTATTCTTCCCCCTCTCTCAGCCTTGGCTTCCCCATCCATAAAATGGGGGGAGTGTGGGTGAACCTGCCTCCCGGCTGCTGACAGCTACAGCTCCACAGGGAGCGGGTCTGGTGGCTCTTCACCTCCCAAAGGCCTCCTCGCGTGTAACGGGGATGGGAAGTCCGTTTGGAGTGTACTTGAACCCTGACCCCACAGGCCCTCGCGGTCCAGCCTTCTACCGGGGATGCACCTGCTGCCTTCTAGCTAACGAGGCGTGGAGTTGAGATCATGACTGAGCTGCACAGCCACGGGCCTGGCTCGCCGGGCTGTGCTGACCAAGTGCGACGGCCAGGTGAGGAAAGTGCTGGGGACACTCATGTAGTCACTGTCTGAAAGGACAGACCTCAGAACCGATGTTTTCAAAATGCCGTGTCTGACGTCCAAAATTTTTCTGGCTCACTCCATGGACGTGCCCGACATTGATCTCATTTGGGTCCAGACACATTCTAGAAGGTCACACACAGCACACCAGCTTGCACCCAGGAAGCTGAGCTGCAGGGTGCAGGCGCGGCTGTGGCTTCCCCACTCTCAGCCTTGGTGTCCCCTCCTAAAATGGGGTAAGTGTGGACTAAATCTTTTTTTTATAATAAACATTTTATTTGGAATAGTTTTAGATTTACAGAAAAGTTGCAGAAATAGTACAGATAGTTGCCGAATATCCCTCACTCGGTTTCCCCTGATCCTATCATTTTACATTTCCGTGGTACATTTGTCCCAATTAAGAAACCAACAGTGACACATTATTACTAATTAAAATCCAGACTTTATTTGGATTTCACTCATTTTCTCATTAACGTCCTTTTCCTGTTCCAGGATGCCACATTGCATTTAGGACTAAATCGTTTACGAAGTCTCCCAGTTCTAAAAACCAACAGGCAGTAAGCCCTCGTGGTTAAGAGCTCTGGATGAATGCTGTGCTGTGTGACTTTGGATAAATCCCTCACCCTCTCTGAACCTCAGTCTCTTTATCTATAAAAAGGGGATGATACCAGTATTGCTTTATAGGGGTGCTGTGAGGTAATTTGTCAATTCACGTGAAGCACTTAGCACAGCTCTTAGTACGCCATGAGGGCTCTGTTGATAAGAATCAGCAAGTAGACATCATAGACTAAAACAAGGAGTAACCCAGCATATGGTACACTTCCTGGCAAAAAATCTCCCAGCACAATGGCTGCTCCAAAAAGAAGATATCATGTTGCTGGTCTAGCACATCAAACCCAAAGTGTAAAGCACCGGACTGGAAAAGGCAAAGATCTGGAGTCAAACAGGCCTGGGTTCGAGTCCCATCCACCCACTGCATGAATTTGGACACACTGTTCAGCCTCCAGGTCTCGGCATCCATATCTGCTAAATAGGAACAAATCATTCACTTCACAGGGTTGCTGAGAAGACAAAATGAGACGCGTACTGTCAAGCATAAGCAGGACTGAGGTGTGATATTCGTGAAAGAGACCATCTTCCTCTTTTCCTACCTCTTCTAGGAACCGTAAGTCACTGACTGCTCCTGGGATCTTTAAGAATCCACTGAAATCTCATATGGGCAGTTCCCAGGGGTTGGTAGTGAGATCCTACTCCTCTTTTTTTTTTTTTTTGGAGGGGAGCCAAAGTCATATTGAAAAGCCGGTTCCATAATCTTCATTGCTACAATGCTTTTTCTCATCCAGTATGAAATTTTCATTCTAATTTCACGCTGCCTGTGACTAGTTTTAAAAGGAAGCATAAAGCTATTCCGATGGTCCCTCTGACGAAGATTATCGTAGGCCCTGTTTTCACAGAATCACTCTCTTTTCACAGAATACCAACTGAAGAGGCCGAAGAAGTCAAAGGGTATCACTCCTGTTTAAAGATGAGCAAATGAGAGCCAGAGAGGCAGATCTGCTCGTTCAAGGTCAAATAGTGGAAGAGCTTCAGAGCTAGGAAGAGACCCCAGTCACAAGATCCCGGCTTCTGTGCTCTCGGCTCTCTGACTTGGAGGCCCATTAGGCTCTGAGCTGCTGGAGGACATCCCTCCATTTATCCATCCACACATCCATCCACCCACTCGTCCATCCACTCACCCACCCACTCGTCCATCCACTCGTCCACCCACCCACCCACTCGTCCACTCACCCACCCACTCGTCCATCCACTCATCCACCCACCCACCCACTCATCCATTCGCTCATCCACTCACCCACCCACTCATCCATCCATGTTGGTATTGGACACCTTCCTGTGATAGGCACTGAGCTGAGTGCTGAGAGCCAGGGGTGACAAAGACGGTCACAGTCCCCAACTTCATGGAGCTTTCTATTCACTGAGCTATGACTGAGTCTTGGTCTCTGTTTCCCAAGGGTCTACCGCAGTGCCTGGCACATGGTAGGTAAACTGTAAATGTTTTTTGAATAATGGATATCTCTCATCTTCAGTAATGCCCCCACATTTATAACTGAGGTACTGAATCACTGTGAAGACCTTGAGGGGGCTAAAATCTCAGTACCTGTATTTGTCTTGAACCGTCTTCTCCAGTTGTCATTCTTACCAGAAGAAGTTAAACAGCCGTGTGCAGACATAGCCGCAACATTAGACAAGGAGTATAAGACCTGAGTTTATGTCCCAGCCCTGAGCTGCTTACTTCTAAGTAGCTCCTGAAAGACATTCGAGCCTGTTTTCTCATCTATCAAATGGAGCAAATAATATTTGACTTGCCTATTTCACTTGGCTGCTGTGAATATAAAAGGAGAGAGAGAAGGAGAGGGAGAAGGAAAAGGGGAGAAAAAGAGTGAAAACTTCTAGAAAGTACAATATGAATAAACAGTCATTGATATGTTACTTGAATGATTTATGTTGAGGGTACAAGAGAAAATAAAAGTGATCAGCCTTTTAACCAGTACTGGTACACTCTCCTTCCAACCTTCTATAATGTGACTGGTTGTGATTGCCCCAGATTTGTTCCAACCTTTGAAGAGATTAAATTTATGGATTTGTGGCATCACGTGTCACCCCGGCCAATCCTGACCCATATTTCTCTCCACTTTGTTCATGCAACGACAGTACAAAAAGGTGCTGTAACCTTAATTGCTTGCAAAGTATTTTGAAATCCTTAGATTAAAAGGTTCTGTGAAGTCCAAAGTATTAGCCTTCTGTGTGCCCTAGGAGTTGTGCAGAGCCTCGCCTGGGTTCATCAGGGCAGGGAGAAATTGCAGTGTATGTTCTGAGGACCCAGGAACTTTGGGGTTTAAGGGTCTTCTTCGTGGAATGGCCCTAGATCAACTCCCAGCTTCCTAGTCTCTTAGCTACTCAGGCATCTGACCATTCCTTGTGTTGCTTTGTGCTTTTTCCGTTTCTTAAGTTCCTGGGTCACGAGGCCTGAGTTGCACTTACTTTGGTGTCATAGGTCTCTTTCCTGAGTGATCTCAGCCTAAGTCCTAGAAAGGGCAACTGTGTCACCTGTAATCTCTGTATGCCTTTTCATTTAAGCCCAGAGTGATGACTTAATCCTCATTCTAACTTTTACCATTAGAACTTAGAGTTAAAATTCTGTCCCATGGTAGTAACCCTTGGAGGAGGTGTCAGGTAGGGACTGAAACGGGTAGGAGGGGGCTCCTGGGGTCCTGGCAGTGTTTTGTTTCCTTGCCCTGACTGTAGGTTAGGCCAGTGTGTTTGTTTCGTGAAAATTCAGAGCCACACACTTCTACGTGCATTTTTCTATATATTTGTTACACTTAACAATGAAAATATTTTTTTAAAAATCACTCTGGGGCATCCCTGGTGGCGCAGTGGTTGAGAGTCCACCTGCCGATGCAGGGGACACGGGTTCGTGCCCCGATCCGGGAAGATCCCACATGCCACGGAGCGGCTGGGCCAGTGAGCCATGGCCGCTGGGCCTGCGCGTCCGGAGCCTGTGCTCCGCAACGAAAGAGGCCACAGCAGTGAGAGGCCCGCGTACCGCAAAAAAAAAAAAAAAATCACTCTGGATGCTAACTGACTTCATATAGAATAAATTCTGATGTGATAGTGAGGCTATACACCTAATCAAATCAAAATCCTTTCTTTCTCTGCCTTTGTAATTCAAAATAATGTTGCTTTCAGTTTTCCATCCTTTAGTTCCATTTTCACACTTACAGGAAACATGGAAGGGCCTCAGCCATTTTAATTAAGTCTAATGGGGGAGGTAAGGGGGGAGGTTGGTTCTCATCAGAAGTCCTGTGATGCCTTCAGGGATGTATGTGGACCTCTGAAATTACAACAAAATTCTGTTGGATACACATGTACATTTTTCTGAGAAGTGTCCACGATTTTCATCAAATTCTCAAGGGTCCCTGAACTAAAAAGGACCATAAGTCAGAGGGACTCTTACAACTCAAGGCTTTTTTTTTTTTTTTTTTTTGCGGTACGCGGGCCTCTCACTGCTGTGGCCTCTCCCGTTGCGGAGCACAGGCTCCGGACGCGCAGGCTCAGCGGCCATGGCTCACGGGCCTAGCCGCTTGGCGGCACGCGGGATCCTCCCGGACCGGGGCACGAACCCACGTCCCCTGCATCGGCAGGCGGACTCCCAACCACTGCGCCACCAGGGAAGCCCAAGGCTTTTTTATGTATGCTCCTCTCGAAATGTTTCTCGACTCTAAATTCAACCCATAGCCCTCACCAACCTGATTCACCAAATTGGTTTCACCCATCAAAATGAATTTGCTCACTTCAATGGAAAAAGTGAATGGGCTCAGCTGTCAAAGGTCACACATAATAATCATCATCTGTTTACTTCTCCATCTCCTCCTCGAGATCCCAGGCCCTGATGCCAGAGACCTTTGCAGCCTCGGTGTGAAAGTGCACCAGGCAGTGGCGGACTGGACTCCAAAGAAAGTCACTGCACCCATTTACGAAACCAGATTTATTAAAATTTCTCTACAAGTCAGAAACAGCCGTCTCACATATATACACATGTACAGGAAGGATCTAGTGTTTCGAAGCCCCAGCCAGCCCAGAGTCCTCAGCCGGGTCATGTATCACAGATACAACATTCAAGCAACCACAAGAACGTTAGTGGGACAGAGGCTTCTGTCCTCCCTCTTCTCCAAGTCCCATGATTCTGTCAAGGTAATATTGCCAATGATCATTCACATTTCACGTGGCCTTAGACACGCAGGTTATTCAGACAGACACAGACAACAGAACAAGCGTCAGAGCCAAAACAACAACAAAAAAATCGGACATATGTATAAAAGGTACACTATATGTACAAAGTACACAGTACGTGAGGTATACACGGTATTCTCACAATGCATGTTAGTAGTTTGCCTAGGCATAGCCCTTAAAAGTGACTGCCTGTTTTTGTGCCATTTCTCAAAATACAGTATGTTTGGTTTACCCGTTTAATCACCTGATTTCAGTACTGTCTATTTACTGATATTTCATCTGTACTTGTTTTTTTAATGCAAGTTGCAGTTTCTTTGTTAAGCTCTATCTTTTGTAGGTAGTGAGTTCCCATCTCTGGAAGCATTCAAAAAGAGGTTGCAGACCCAACCTGTGAAAGAAGCTGTGTGTCGGGGGGCGGATTTCTGCATTGGGAGGTGGCAGAGAAACGAAAGAAGTTGGGCCAGATGACTTTTAACGTCCCTTTCAAGTTTAAAGATTTGGGGCTTGCTATTTCATCCCAGATACTGATGATGCAGATGTATTCATAAACCACACCACATCCAAAATATTCACAACCTGTCATGCAAAACTGCAGACCATACCCATGGCGGTGGTTAAAGTATAATTCTGGAAGTTAGTCCGAGAACCGTCTAAGACTATCCAAAATTCACTTTCTCTGAAGCACTAAGATGTTTAACATTTGCTCTTGGGAGAGGGAGTGGAGAGCCTTCTTATCTTTCTCCTCCTAGACAAAATGCTCCACCCCGAGATGGTCTTGGGGAAAAAAGTAAAGGATAAATGCTAACATATTTGAGGGGAACCAAGAAAGCTAATGGTTTCCAAGTGCTCAAATTCTTGTTAAAAGTCTCCAGTCTCTCTGTCTGAGCTCAGAGTTCTAAAATAGCCAGGAGTTTGAATCTTTTATGATACTTTTCCACAGTTAGCTGGTAAGTGCTTTTATAGTGAAGGGATGGGAGGGCGCATTTCAAGGTCAGAAAGAAGGCATTAGTGCAAATGAGGTCTTGGCAGGAAATGGAGGAGAAATTCTGGGTTCGTGGTTCAGGCAGGCTCCTATGCCCCTGAAACAGTCTGCTCCAAAAAGATGAAGAAAGGGTGAGTGTTAAACCAAACCAGAAAAAACAACTTTCCGATCAGAGAAGCTAGGGTAGCAAACGTCTGGCTACCGAAGACAAGTTCGAAGACGGCAGGTTTATTGGCCCAAATTATTTGTCACCCTGTTAAAAATATGGTTATTGCCCAAAATGCCATTGTGCGATTCATTTCCTCTCCCTTTAGAATGTTCATGTCACTTGATCACATGCTGCAGGATATCCACACTCCTTGCCACCTGTAAAAGATGCGGAACCCCCATATCTGACACAGGGACAGCTGGCGAAGGTTCACTAAGGGAAACAGCTCTGCAGGAAAGGCCTGTCCATCTTTAGAAATGGAAATGCCATGTGTGAGAATTATGAGGTTTCTGAGGTTTGGGGATTAGCAGAAGAAGGAACTGATGTCACTGTCCTCCTGGTACTCTGGAACAATCTGGTCGGAAGTTCCTATTTCTGAGTCGACGTACCCAGGCTCCAAGACAGACTCGAACCAGGGATGGAGTAAGATCTCTGGAGCAGTGAGTCTTTCTGAAGGCTCCCGTCTCAGAAGGCTGCGAATGAGGCACCTGGCTTTGGGGGAAATGTGGTCAGGAATGCAGAACTGTCCACGTCGGATTTTGGAGAAAAGGGCACTGGGGTCTGAGTCATGGAAGGGGTAGCGTCCCACCAAAAGGGTGTAGAGCATCACCCCGAGGCTCCAAACGTCCGCCGCCTTTCCGGAGTAGGTCCCTGTGGTGTTGAGAATCTCGGGGCTCACGTAGGCTGGGCAGCCGTGTTTGTCTGACAAAGCATCATCTTCTCCCTTAATTATGTGTGTATCTTCTAGACTTTCCAGTCTGAGCTGGGTTCTGTAGGAGAGAGGAAACAAGCCATTACTTCCAGCTACTATGAAAACCAAGGCCTTCCCAATAATAGCGCCCACAAGTACTCATCGCAAAGGCCCAAGGAATGCCAGTTACCCCTTCATCCAGTTAGCAGTGCCTTGCATCACCCTGGAGGACTCAGGATTTCACAAACCAATACAAACTGCAATACACATTAGCAAAGTATTGAGAGAGAGCCTGGGGTGGAGGGTATGATGCAAAGCCCCAAATACTATTCATTATGCTACAGCTTATAAGACATATCCTAATAGGGGTTACACAATTTACAAAGTTCACATTGCAGCAGTGGGAGCCTGTCTCAGGGGAATGCTGACATTTCTCCAAAAGCTATCAGGGAAGAGCAGTTTATCCTACTGCTTCAGGGAGAGCCTGGGCATCCTACAAGTGGATCTTATCTCTTATCATGCCACTGACTGCCAGGGCTACATGGACCCGTTGCTTGGCATTACAGAACATTACAGAACACGGAGCCCAAGGTCACTGTTACTGCACACAGGTTGTTAGCACTCCTGTTCACAGCGATATATACACACAGAGGGGATTCTGTCCACCTGAGCCCAAGCCATGACGGCCATGACCGGAAACGTACATGGAATGTTAATTACATTTATTGGGATGTTTAATTGCAAAGAATGCTTAGCCTGGACAGAAAGGACAAAGAAAAGCAGCTGGTGGATTTGAAAGATGCAGGAGCCCTAAAACGCCCTCGTATGTGTGCACATGCACACACACACACATGCACACACACACACACACGCACACACACACGCACACCCTAGGATGACACATCAATACCTGAGCTCATTTACTCAGGTAAGGGTTTATCTCTTCAGGTAACAACTAAGGTTTGAAACATCTTTAGTTAAGGCTCTCTGATGAAGCTGCAGGTGCCTCCTTGTTCAGATCCAGCCACTCAAGCCTCCTGGCTCCCCCAAAGCCCAGAGCCATGTGGGGAGTCTCCAATACATGGTGGTCACTTATGCTCCCCCCAGCTTCTCTGAAACAGCCCTGTGTCAGTAAGTCACTCGTTGCGAAGTTAGACGCAAACATTTGGTACGGGCTACTGGGTCAATTCCTTTTCCTCTCAAAGGTCTAGTTCTTTTTTGTTTTTTTTTCTTCTTCCTGCCTTCCTGTTCCCTGGAGTGTAGTATACATGTGCTAACTTCAGTATGTCCTCAGCCTGACCTCCCCCCTCCCGGCGTTATGTAAAATACCCATTGGTTCTGTAAACGGAAAATATGACTCAACCCACACTGTCTGCCACTGATTGGCTGCTGTAGTACTAAAACCCTGCACCTGTGCTGGTTACACGAATAGCGTCAGCCTGTCATTGCTTAACCCTCGGGTTGCCAAACTCCACGCACATGACATTCGCCTGTGCAATAGCAGATTTCAACAGTAAGCAAGGAGGTGTGTAAGGTGTGTTTCAGAAAATACATCACCATATCAAAGGAGAGTGTTCCAGGAATTGGAAACTTCTTCATTACCAACACTTTGCTTTTCTTTGCTAATCAGTATGATCCAATGACTCTTGCAAGGTCAGACACAAAGCCATGCTTTCTGGCAACTCAACCCTATACTTTTTCATAGGACCTGAAGTCAAGGGTAAAAAAAGCACAGGTGGGGTGAGCCCTGCATGAATACCTACAACGAAGTAACACACACCCACCTGTGCAATTCTACAATGGTATTGCTTTTAATCTTTCCACAAGGGATGTGGCCCACCTCTTAAAATCAGGTAAGGTTTATCTCCTGTGGCTTCCTGAATTCTCAACTGAAACCTCAACTCTGAATCTTAATGTCACATTATTGTCTTATCGAGCTCATCTTGTTCTTCATGAGGTAAGCCATGATCTATATTTAGCAACCAATTCTAGCCAGCTTCCATTTCTCATTCAACTGTGGCTATCTTCTGAAGATGCATCCAAACAAGACGTCTAAAAAGTCACCGGAGAATGGGGAGAAAATATTGGGGGCCAAGCCTGACTCATAATAGGAGTGTGGTGTGAAGGAAAGGGATAGGTTTCTGCAACTACGACAGTCTGACCAGCTCTGTGATACTTACTAGGTGCAATAAATAAATAAATAAACAGGGGGGAAAAAAACAAGAAAAAAAACCCCACTCGGTATAAACAAGGATTTGAAGACATCCTCTAGGAATGGATGTTGTGAAGGGCAGACTGACATTTGTACCCCAGGAGAACTGACCTTTCTGACAACGATGGGGAATAAACCTGATCCTGGGGTGGAAGCGGGGAGGGCATCCTGTCCTCACGTGACATCCCACAGATGCACCAAGGTGTCCCCAGGCCACGTCCACAAGGGTGCAGAATAACCAACTTTGGCTTTGGCCCCTCTGGAGAGAGGATTTCTAAAGACTAACTCTGGGACAACTGAGCCCTTGGTGCTGTTTTGAACCAACACCCTGCACCTAACTGCTCGACCTGCACCCTCATTTTGGAGTCAAAAGGCACAGGAGAGGCTGTGGAGGCCGCTCACCTCTCCTCTGTGGAGAAGACAAACTTCCTAAGCTTTAGGTCCCCCAGCACGATGGCTGACTGGTGGCAGTGGGCAACGGCAGAGACGATCTGCTTGAAGAGCCGGGCAGCCTCCTCTTCCCGCAGCCTCTTCCGGCTGCGCACGTAGGAGTGCATGTCCCCAAAGTCCCTCTCAAAGAAGACATAGGCTTTGGTTTCCCCAAGGATCACTTCCACAATGCCAGTGATGTTCCTGTGTGAGGGCAGCTGGATGTAAGGCCGGATTCTGTCCTGGTAGTGTTTAATGGGAAACACCTGCAGAGAGAAGGGGATCACTTAGGAGGCTAGAAAAGCAGAGGCTGCCTCCCAGATCCTGGGCTGGGCTGCAGTTCTCAATCTCTGGGCTTTGGTTGAAAGTGAGGCTCCATTCATTTACCCCAACCTCCTGCAACCCCTGTTAGCTCTGCAGCCCCACCTGATGCAGCCTGGGCTACTCCTAACACCCAAAAGCAGTAGCATCTAGGGCTAGCAAATCTCCAAAGAGCTACCATATGGATGGTTTGAAAGAAGTCTTCTAGGTATGGCCTTCCGGCTCCAGAGAGCTAAGCTCCTAAGTCCCCACCCTCTGTGGCCCTTTCTCGTTGGCAGGTAATGCTGTGCAAAGTGGCTGATAGAGGTCCCCCTGGGGTCTCCAGGAGCAGCCTCTGGAAATGCATGACCTCCTGCAGACCAGAGAGAGCACAGGACATGGTGACTCTGCAGCCTCCAAGTGGAAGAACATACTGGAGAACGTACAGCTCTGTCACTACTCAGAAGGAACAGATGACTCCAAGCGCAAGACTGTCAACACAGCCCTAAGGAACCTGCCGAGGCTGTGACTCAGGTATAAGCGGTCTTGAGTTAAAATTCCCACAGGAGGGATACGGGATCCTCTGGGGGGGGGTTTCATTTGTTTACTTATCTCCCCCCCACACCAACTCCCATCCTCACTTTCACTCGGGACATGGGTAGCATCTTCTCTAAGAAGCTGGCTGGTCTCTTTAAGGGCCTTTTGTTTAGTCCGGTTACTCATATCCTAGACTCAACTGGAAACGGTGACACACGGGCTGTCACCATCTGGATTCAGCTATTATCTGCTCGGAGGAACTGGAAGGGGTTGCACAATGACCAGACCCACCCCACCTCTGACGCTCGGTTGCTCCGGCACCAGCTCGAAAAACCTTTCCGCTGCCCCCCTCCTCCCACCCCAGCCCACACTCATACCCTCTGAGCTCTGCTCCCCAGCCACCACGAAGAAAAGATTTTGCCCCCCTTTAAACTGGGCTCGATCACACATGTGAAGTTTCGTTCGGGTCGGACAGTAGGTGGCAGCAGCGAGGCCAGGGAAGGGGAGCTCGGGGGGTCAGGTGAGTTGCGGAAAACCAAAGAGCGACTTAAACTGAGGGGTGACCCTATGTTTCCGGTGAAAACGAGCAGCCCGGAGGCTTCTCAGGGATGTCTGAGGCCCGGGTGTCCAGCTCGCAAAGGGTGCATGGCCTGTGGGAATGTTCTGCGTCTATGGGCGCTGGAGGAGAGTGCGGAGGATCCTGTTTGCAAGAGTTGTATCCCCTCCAGGATGGAGCCCCTTATGTTCAAAGGAAAATCGCGGGCCGGAAAAGCAAGACATGAATGGAAGCGAGGGTTCCTAGTCGGTGTGGGCTTTCCAACATTTCTATTCCGGCCAAATACCCCCCGCCCTCGCTGGAAGACCCTCTCAGACTACTCTCTGGGGAGGACAGGGTTCCGGTTCCAGCGCGGGGTCCAGCCGGAATCCCCAAGACCGGAGCCCAACACGGACTTCCCGCCCCCTTACCACCCACGGCTGAGCCCGGGTGCCTCGCAGCCCCAGCAAGAGAGTTGCCAGCTGCTCCAAGCTCCAAGGAGGCACCCACAGCAGGGCGTCCTTCCAGAACGAGGGGCGGGGGAAGCGAGGAGAATGGGAAAGGGGGAATGGCATGGCCCTGGAATCCATATCAATTCCACAACTTCTGTGGAACGCCACGCACTAAACTCGGCGCTAAGCAAATAACATAGATGTTGTAAAGCAACTGAGCACCGCACTTCCTCTCGACCGCCAAGCCCCCACTATACCACTCCATCCGAACCCCTCAATCCCCAATAGGGTGACCCGGGTCAAATGCTGCCTTAACGGGCTCAAACCCCCTTATCCGCCTTGCCCCAAGCCCAAGTCCTGACGGCACCTTCGGCCCCCGGGCGACGGCGGGCGAGACCCCAAACACCTTTGCCTGCCACCGGGTCCCCTCACCCCGCGACCCCCCGCCGGGTCCCGGGTCCCGGCCCCCTGAGTGCCTACCTTGCAGCGCAGCTCGCGGCCGGTGTGGAGGCACAGCGCCCGGGACACATGCTCGCGCTCGGCCAGGGGCAGCAGCAGGTAGTCGGCGATGCGGCTGGGCCCCGGCGCGCTCCCGGAGCCGCCGCCAGCCCCCGGAGCGGCGGGCGGAGGCTGCGGGCTGCAGGGAGAGCCAGGGGGGCTGAGGTAGTCCGGGGGGCTAGAGCACTCGGAGAGACGTGGGCACTTGGCCGCCACGGCCGCCGCGTCGTCCGCGTCCAGCAGGCGTTTGGCCGGGGCGCCCCGGCCGACCGGGAGTAGCAAGGCCGGAGCGCGGGGCTGCGAGACGCCGCTCATAGCAGAGCGTACAGGACCGACCCGCATCCCGTCCCCGGCCGGGGCGGCCCCGGCTTTGTACGTCCTCGGATCGGCGCGGGAAGGTGCAACTGGGTCGGCGCCGGCGCCGCGACTTACTCCAGCCCGCGGGATGGAGGTTGCAGACGGAGCTTGGTTCTGCCCCCACGGGGGGCAAAGCCGGAGCCGCTCCCGGGCGCTCGCGGTACACGCGAGGACCACGGTGGCCGCGCGTCCGGGGAAAGGAGGCCGGTTCGGGTCCCCGGATCCCCGTGGGTACCGGCTCGGGGCGCCTCGCTATTGTTGTAGAGGCTGCCGACAGTCGGGGAAGCAGAGGCGGCGGCGGCCTCCGAGGTCCGGAGCAGCGAGAACAGGATTCCGCAGGCTCGGCGGAGCCACGGAGCAAATGCACTTCCCGAAGCAAGAAGTGTCGGAGCGAAAGCCGGACCAACTTTTCCGCGGCGCCCGGGATCCTACGCGCTCCGGGCTCCCGGCGTGAGTGTGCGCGAGACAGACGCGCTCGGAGAGGGTAACTGAGTGTGAGTGAGTGTGTGCGCCGCACCGATCCCGGCCAGTGCACTCCTCCTTCTCCTTTTCCTCCACCTCCTCCGCCTCCCGGTGACTCACGCTGTATACACATACACTCACAGGCCGGGCTGTGTAAACAGTTGGGAAGCCGGGTTGTGCAATGAGGTGGCTGCGACGACTCGGGCCCTGCCGCCGGGCGAGCAGTCACCGGAGCGGAGGGGAGGTGCAGCTGGGCCGGCGGGGGCGACGGGGGTGGCCCGACGGCTGGGGATGCTTCGGGCAGAGCGCGCTCCGGCGCAGGTGGCGTGTCCTGCGCGCGCACACGCCCCCCGAGCCGGTCTAGGCGGGAGGAGGCGCGCGCCCTCCCGCAGGCCGCGGGCTCAGCGCGAGAAGCCGGAGGAGGGGGCGGAGGAAAAGTTCCCGTGACGTCAGGGTCCCGGGGAAGTGGGCGGGAGGGGAGGGGCCGTGGGGGGCGAAGCAACCGTTGATTGGTGCGCGCTCCCCATTCACTCCGAGCACAATGGACTGCGGGCGCGCGCACCAGGGCTCTCAGCACCCGCCGCTCGCTGCAGCCGCGGGGTGACACCTCTTGCCCCGGGGATCCCCCCAGTGCCCCAAGCCTTGGGACCTCCGGTTGGAGCCGTGGGCGTCGCCGAGTCCCGGCGGTAGCCGGAGGAAGGGAGGAGAGAGAAGGTGATGAATTCCAGAATCACTCATTCACCCCCACGCGGTGGTTCCGGGGAAGACCTGCGCGTGGTAGTGGATGTGGCTTTTTTTTTCCTTTTCCCGCCCCCTCCCAGCTCTAATCCCCAGCGTCTGTTCGCTTCCACAAATAGAACCTTCTGTTGGATGAAATAAGAGCAAACACTGGGCCTTCTGCGCTGCCTCCACCTCCACGCCCCTCCCGCGCCTGCCGCCCGCCCGGATTGCACGGAAATAGCTCCTCCGGGCTCTCGGGCCGCCCCTTCGCGGTGACTCGCAGAAAGAGCTTCCTGAGCCGGGGCCGGTGGGAAACAAAGGATGTGGGGAGAGGGCGGAAGGGGCCCACGTGGCCGTCGCCGAATTCCTGCCCTCTCCCCAGCCTCCACACGCGCAGCAGGGTCTAGGACGCCGGGGCCAGCCCGGTTCCGTGGTGGCCGGGGAGCGGAGGCTAAGTCATCCTGGCCACCGACAGTGATGCTGCCTACACCCGGGCAACCCTGCCAGGGCGTGTGCATGCACTCGTGCAACGTGATTTGGGTGAGCTCGAGATGTGTGTCAAACCCTGCACAAAGCTCCGTGAAAAAACAACCTAGAATCTGTCGGTTTTCTTTCTTTCGAGAACCAGGTCCATTTGGAGTCCCTGGACACCCAACATAGATAACTGTTATCAGACAGTCCCTTCTGTACTTCTGCTAAATACTTCATTTTCTAAAACCAGGTCGAGCCCCAAGGATAAATCCTTTTCCATATCAAATCTCCATTCGTTCAACAAATACTAATGAAGCATCTGCTAAACTAGACGCTAGGGATTAGAAGATGAAAACTAGTAATAATAGCTAACATTAATTGAGGTCTGTAACGTGCACTTTACACACACTGCAGTTTTACAGCCACCCAGTGGGGTTATTTTTTGCCCTTTTTCACACAGAGGAAGCCTGCAAAGTTAAGTTACTTGCTGTGGTCAAATAGCTACTGAATGCATTCAAGCTCTTAAGCATTTGTGGGAACTCAGGGAAGATTACAATTTGTACAGAGAAAAGAGAAGTCAGGGAGGATTCCCTCTAGAAGGCATTAGACCTGGGGGCATGTGTGGGATTGTAAACGAGTTGCTGGGGTGGGGTGGGGGGAGGGCAGGGATGTGGGGAAGGGTAGGGTCAGCTTAAGAGGCCAGGGTGGCTGCAAGGCCGGAGCCGGAGCCTGCACCGCACGTGTCATTGGGGGAAACGTGAAAAGCTCCAATGCCTGCTGAGAAGGCTGCGCTTCATCCTGTAACCAGGCGAGAACCCACCAGAGGTTTTCCTTCTTTCAAGTTCATTTTGTGCTATTTATTTAAGATCCATTGAGCTGCCAGCTGGGCATCAGCACTTGGATGGCAAACTCAGCATGGGCCACCAGCATCTTCCTCCAAGGTGTGCATCTCCCTCAGTGCCTCTTCTGAGAGAAAGGCATCACCACCACCCATCCCCAGGGCCAGAATCCCTGGCAGTCATTTCCCCTTGAATCCACCGTTTTCCTATCCCCCACTCAGTTGTCACTGGGTCCATCCTAGACCTGCTAGGTCTCACAGCCACCCCCTGCCGCCCCTCCTCAGCTTCTTGGAGCTGCCCCTTGCAGACTATTTCTCATGCTCCCTTGCCCACTGGCTTACAGCCCATTTTGCCCAGAGGGAGGCCCTGGAGGGAGATGGGAGGGTGCTGCTTTGGGCACTGGCTGCACCTCCTCTGTGGCCCAGGCCCCGCTAGCCAGCCCCTCTGTGTAGCTGTTGCCATGTGCTGCCAGATCTCCCTACAGGAATGAAGGATTTATCCACCCACACCCCCCCAACCCTCCACCCCGGGACTGCTAGGAACACCTTTTGGGAGTTTTGGAACCTGCCTCAACTGAGAAGGGCTACCTTCCCCCAGTTCACACTCCCTTCCCAGGAGGGCCACATCCAATGACAGGTGATTGTGGAGTCCAGCCTCCTCGCCCGAACTTGAGCCAACTCTGAAGGGCAACCCAGCTTCAGCCGCCCATTTAGGGTCAACTGAGTTCTTCCTTGAGATTGCCTCCAGCACAGCTCTTCTCTCCAGCCAGTCCTATTCCTTCCCTCCCCTTCTACAGGCACTCCCTGATAAACCTCCTGCATGCTAATCTCCATCTCCAGTCGGCTTCCTGGGGGACCCGACCAAGGCACCCCCTCCCTCTTCCTGGCCGGAGCTTGCTCTAGGCACTCTGGCTCCTGGGATCAAGTGACACAACTTTCATCCCTCCTGCCCTAGGGTGGAAGCAGCTTCACGATGTTGATAACCTCTGGGCCCACCCCGCACACTGTGTTGTTTTGTTCTATGTTTGTTTCTGCTCTTCCAATACCTTCATAACTAGTTCCTCGCTTTAATTTTTTTCCACTGTACTTCCTGGCCTGGGTTCCATTTTCCTGACTGATACAAACCCTGTACCTTTCCCATGTCAATCCACTCTTCTCTACTCTCATGATCTTAGTTCAGACACTTCTGGTTTTCTGCAGTAAGCTGCTAACTGGATCACTCATTCACCCTTTCAACATACAAGGGCACCTACTCTGCCAGTGTACCTACTAGCTGCTGGAGATATAATGGTGCACAAAACAAAATGTATCCTTGAGCTCCTTAATCCATTCCCCACACTGCTATCAGAGTACTTTTTCTAAAATTTAAATTTGATCACATCAGGCCCTGGCCTAAAAACCTGGCAGGGACCCTCAGATGATAAAATCCAAACACCCGCTTTCCTGGCCCTACTTCCCATTCCAGTCTCACCTTTCTTGTCTCCTCGCTAGCAACATACCCATGCCAGCTCCTGGTAGGGCCCTAAACAGATCTTACTAATTCACACCTCTGCATTTTTGCCTGTGCTCTTTCCTCCCACTGGAATTCCCTCCCCTCCCACTGCCAATCTGATGAACTCCTATTCATCCTTCAAGACTCCACGCAGATTTCCCCTGCACAGCAGTCAAATTTAAATGTCCTGCTAAGTGCTGTTGAGTCCTCCATCTAGCTTTCTCTCATGGCACTATCCACTCAGCTGTGTTCCAGAGGGCAGAGGCCATGTCTTATTCAGCCGTGTGTCTCCAGCCCCCAGCCCAGTGTCCGTTATAAAGGAGGGGCTTAGTAAGTGACAACCAAACAAATATACTCAAGGGCAGAGGGTCACCCACAGGGAGGGCCTGAGATGAGAGACAGGGATGGAGAACAGGCATTTGGGCCAAGACAGGGGACTGGAGAATAGGGCACAGATTTCAGAGTTGAATGTCTAGCCCGGGAAGGCAAAAGGATATGGAAAAAGAAAGGGCTGAAGCTTTGGGGGCCTCCAGCCTGCATGCCTGGGAGGACAGACATGTACTCTTGACAGGTCCTGAGATCAAGTCAGCCAAGGGGACAAGTGAGCTAAAATTTTCCTGACTTCATTGCTGGGGCTTTCCCTGCTGGCAAAGTCTGGACTGAACTTCCATCAGACTTTTCAGATACTTATATGAGGAAGTCAGTTACTCTTTATAGCCCTCAGTTGCCTCACCTGTGAAATGGGCATAACAAAGGCCTGTTTTTCCTCCCCTGCAAGATCCTTATGGGAACAAATAGCTATAAACTATTTGTCCTTATGAGTTACCTACCCACACACAAATATGATAATCAAATACAGGCATGCCTTGATTCTGAACTCTGTTCATTTAGTCAACAAATATTCATTATCGGTTTACCATATGCTGGAGTTGGAAAAGGCCTTTACCATGAAAATTCAAATTGACAAATACAAATATATAAGTAAATAGGATGTGCATTGGATAGTAATTCTTCCTGTCTTAAAAGGGTTCTTTGCTTTATAAAAGGGTCTACCATGTGATGTCATTTAGCAAGCTCCTCTGGCACATTTGTGGTGTGGTTTGGTAAAAATACAGGAAACTTGAAAGCAAGAATCACAGTTGGTTGTGCATGTGTGTGTATGTGTGTGTCCCCTTTGTAGCCTCAGCACAATGCTGAGCTGACACCGGATGCTCACTGGATGACATGTTGAACTGGGGAAAAAATTGATTTACCTCCAATGTCTCAGGAAAGCATATATTACATAATGTGGGGAAAACCTGTATTGATTTTTTGGGGACAAAGTTGGGCTACTGATGAGCTCAGGCTTGATTCATTTTCATTCATGCCCAGGTAGGCGCCTGGCAGCGCCATTAGGAAGGTTCTGAATGTCGTACCCATTCCAAAAAAATTGGGACGTATTTAAGAAAAACAATATTAGTGTTTACGATAAGGTTCCAAAAACTGGAAAAGAGATGAACATTTACTGAGTTCCTCCCATATGGTAGAACCTTGTCTATTTTCTTGTTTAACGTTCAAAATTATCTCATAAACTAGTTATTACCACCATTTTACAGATCCACAGGAAGGCTCAGAGAAGTCGATTAGCTTGTCTAATATCACGCAGCGGGAAGGCGGCCAGTTAGAATCGGAACCCTGATCCAGCTGACCTCAAGTCTGGCTCTTTCTGCTTTATATGCCACCCAGTCTCCCAATGAAGAGAAAGTTTATCCATATATTTCTCCTCCTGCATCTTTTTTTTTTTTTTAGTTCAGTAAAAATCTTTATAAGAACTTACCCTTCCCCCACCAAACATTCACTTACACAGATAGAAAATTAACATTCATAGAGCCTCAAATCTGACCTTAACATGATGATTTCATATTACTTCTTTTTTTTAAATTTTCTTTTTTTTTTAATTATTAATTTTAAGAACACAGGAAGCCTTAGGTCATCCAGGCCTCCCCCTAACATCTGTGGGGGGCCGGACGGAAGTGAAAATGAGAGTCTGTGACCTGATATCCCTTCTCTCTCCCCCGCCCAGCTCCTGCCTTCCCCCTGTAAGATCTCCAGGGCACACCTTGGCCATGCCAACATCTTCATCCGTGGTGCTGCCCTTGGCCCTTCCTTGACCACCCACAGTCCTAGAGGTGCCCACAGCAGGTCACGTTGGGAAAATAGACCCAGGAAAGAATTCTTGGACCCTAGAAGCATGTTCTGGGCATTGGGGCAGAGGATTCCCCAGTCCTGGGTACCTGGAGTTTGGTCTAGGCCAGCAGGTACAGGCTCTATGTAGGCACAGACCCTGGCCATGTGGGGACAGATGCAGCGGGCAGAGGGCCAGGTCAGGGCTGGATCGCCCAGGCCTAAGAGAGAGGCACTGGTCCCCATGGCGGATTCCTGGGAGCTCCACCAACACCTTCTCTCCCACCTCCTCGTATGCTCATTTCTGCCTTTTGCCTTTAAAATGCTCTTCCAGGGCTTCCCTGGTGGTGCAGTGGTTGGGAGTCCGCCTGCCGATGCGTGGGACGCATGTTCGTGCCCCGGTCCGGGAAGATCCCACATGCCGCGGAGCAGCTGGGCCCGTGAGCCATGGCCACTGAGCCTGTGCGTCTGGAGCCTGTGCTCCGCAACGGGAGAGGCCACAACAGTGAGAGGCCCGCGTACCGCAAAAAAAAAAAAAAAAAAAGCTCTTCCAGTGACCTGATCCGTAATTCGCATAATCCCTGCCCTTCCAGAATGAGCCTTAGTGGAAAAGGCAGAATAAACAGAAATATAAACAAATGTCTGCAGTCTATGGCCTAGAAGGCAGAGAATAACTTGGCAGGGAGAGGAAGGAAGGATCAGGGCAGACTTCACAGAAAAGGTGGCCTTGCAAGACCATGGACAATCTATTACTTATCTCCATGATGGCCTGTCCGGGGTTTACATGCACTTGTCAGGGTGGCTGGACTGGAAGCCTCTCAGGGACAGAGGCTGGAAGTTTCCCGGATCCAGGGGCGGGCACAGCTCCACAGCTGCCTTAGATGAGATGGTGAAACACCCCTCACTTTCTTCAGAGTTATTTGCTGCACCTTTCATCTGTGAGTTGTCCCCGGCCACTGGTTCTTGGGTCATTTTTGCTTTAATTCTTCCAGCACATGGACAATGGCTAACCCTCTCTACCACTTGGCTGGGGAATCACCTCCCTCCCCCGGCCCAGCCCTTAACTGCTTGCCCTCACCAAGATCACCTGTAGGTTGGGAAGGGGTTGGGGGACAGACACAAGGCAGCAGGTTGTCCTAATACAGGTGAAAACACTTTGTCGACTATTAAGCTTCCTGCACATGTAAGGCATTCATTGTATTGCCTGTGGAAAAGGCATAGGTCTTCATGTCAGAAAAGACCTGGGTTCAAGGCCTGGCTTTGCCATTAGCTCACAGTGTGGATTTGGACAGGTCACTTCCCCAGTTTGGGCCTCACTTTTCTCCTTTTTTGCACGAAGATGGTAAACGGGTGGTTCTCGGACTGGGTTCCTTGGAACCCTGGGCTTCATGGCAGTAACTTAAGAAGAGAGCGGGAGGCCTTCCCTGGTGGCACAGTGGTTAAGAATCCACCTGCCAGTGCAGGGGACACGGGTTCGAGCCTTGGTCCGGGAAGATCCCACATGCCGCGGAGCAACTAAGCCCCTACACCACAACTACTGAGCCTGCACTCTAGAGCCCGCGAGCCACAACTACTGAAGCCTGTGCACCTAGAGCCCATGCTCCGCAACAAGAGAAGCCACCGCAATGAGAAGCCCGCGCACCGCAACGAGGAGTAGTCCCCGCTCGCCACAACTAGAGAAAGCCAGCATGCAGCAATGAAGACCCAACACAGCCAACAAGAAATAAACAAACAATAAATATATAAACTTATTTTAAAAAAAGAAGAGAGCGGGAAGCTGATGTGGGCTTCTGGGCTGCCCATTCCAGTTTCCATCACATGTTCCATGTCATGCTGCTTCTGTAAGATCGTGTTTGAGAAAAGGCTTCCACTGTTTTGGAGAAAAAGAGTTTGAAAACCACTGGCCTTTGTATCTCTGAGGCCCCATCTCTGCTACTGATTCTTTTATTTAATGTCAAGGGTTACAAATCAGAAGCCCAGAGGCCAGATCCAATCTGCAGCATGTTTTGTAGGTCGTTGCAGTGATGATGCACCGTCTAGTTTACCACAGTCCCCACTGTTCCTTATTGCCTAACACTTGCCACCTCACATATATGTTAGCAGCATGGCCCCTGGAGCTCTTTGAGCTTGCATCCTCAGAAGTGCTCCCCTGAGATCCTCTTTTCCCAAGAGACGCTCCAGATGGCAAAAAAGAGAAGGGCCCATAGCCTGGAAACAGAAGTTCCCCATCAGAGGGACTGGGGTAGTCTAGGTATAAGGGGTGCCCCTCTTTCCTCCTGTCTGCCCAGCCCAGAAGACCACTGTGATAGTTATAAAAACATAGCTGCAACTTCTTTGCCACTTTTTTCATTGAGAGGCAGAGTCTCTCGCATCTGGACAGGCTCAGGACTGCTTTGACCAATCAGGTACAACGAAAGTGCCACTCTGAGGCTTCCAAGGTTGGGTCACAAAAGTCCACGCAGCCTCTGTCTTTTTCTGGAGGACACTTGCAGTTGGAACGCTGTGTGGCTAGGTAAGAAGTCCGTCTACCCTGAGAACACTGTGCTGGAGAGGACACTGGTAGACCCTCCAGAAGAAAGACCCAGCTGAGACTGTCCTGCAGCTATCCCAGCCCAGGCGCCAGACAGGTGAGCAAGGAAGCCGTCCTGGGGGTGAATCCTCCAGCCTCAGCTACCCTTCTTCCCAGCTGAGGCCCCAGACATCACAGTGCAGACAAGAGCCGTCCTTACCTTGTCCTTTCTGAATTCCTGACCCACAGAATCATTTACCCCCTAAGTTTTAGGGTGATCTGTTACACAGCAATGGATGACAAGTATAACATTCTGAAACTGTTCTGGATAAATTAGGAGGTCTGACAGGCAGGGCCTCACCAGCCCATAGGACACCTCTAGAGGCTGACGAGAAAAGGGAGCTCCCTCCTCCGGAGGGTCACAACCCCACACCTGGCAGAGGGCTTGGCCAGCAGACTGCAGGCTGGATTTCACGACCAGGTGGCCCTACTGCCTAGAGACACTTTCTTCTCTTCTGCCGGAATCAGCATGAGCTGAGCTGACAGGAAGGAAAAGGCATTTTCTCAAAACTCAGATAATTGCCCCATAAGCTCCTTGAGCATCTCCCAGGATTTGGGGAGGCCCCTGTGCTCAGACCTTGCTAGCTCTGCCTCACAGCACACACACACACACACACACACACACACACACACACACACACACACACACACACACACACACACACACACACACACACACACACACACACACACACACACACACACACACACACACACACACCCCCTACGGGCTTCTTTTCTCATTAAAAAAAAGCTCCACCCTACCGTGATCTGATCTGAGATCTTCAGGCTATTTTGAAGTAATTCATCTTGCCTCTTCAAACATACCATTTTCCCTCACTCAGCTTGAATGAGGCCCTGGTGGCAGCCAGCCAAGCCCATCTCCCTTCATTCTCAAAGGAAGCCTGGCCCCGTGTACAGGACTGTTTGGTTTCTGGGATTTCCATTTAAAAAACTCGAGGCCTTTGGCTCTTCTGCAGTATTCCTGAGGAAGGCTGCAGGCAAGAACTGAAGGGCGGAGGGGGCTGGGGCAGATCACGTGGGGTCACGGCAATTGCATGGGGTGGGAGGGCCATCTCAGCAGTGTGGCAGAGAGGCCTGCCGGCTCCCAGCGTGGAGGTCCTTTCCCCTTTGGTCTAACTGGCAGCTGCAAATTCAGTAGGGGCAGGTGTCAAGAGGTTTGCAGACTTTATAACTCATCTTATGCAAACCTGGTAGACAAAAGTCTGGCTTTCTGTGAAATATTGCAGAGGGGTAGTCGTCCACATAGCCTGTGGGTTCAGGCCACCTCCTTCTCTGGGAGACTGTCCAGTCAAAGATGATTTGCCTGTATTGGAGAAGAAGACCCACCTCTGCTGGATACCCACTCTATGTGCTTTGCATATGTTATGTCGTTTATCCTCACAACAGCCCTACAGATTGATATGATCATCTTCACTTGTCAGCTGAGGAAAGAGAGGCTAAGTCACTTGCTTAAAGTCACACAGCTAGAAAGACTGGGAGCCAGAGTTCAAACCCAAGGTTGGACCATCTCCAGGCACTTGTCCTCCCTTGTTCCTCTGCTCCATTCCCTGATCTCTCCCTCTCTCCCTCTCCCTCTCCCTCTCTCTCTCTCTCTCTTTCTCTCTCTCTCTCTCTCTCTCTCTCCTTCTCCCTCCCTCCCTCACAGTCTCTCTCTCTCCATTTCTCTTGAGGGAACCATAGAGTAAGTGCCTCTGCTTAACCTATGGGTATGGAGTGAGATTACACATGGCTTCACCTGTGGGTTTGAGGGAGGGCTTACCTAGTGCATGTAAAACACAATTCAACTTATCAAAACTTGTTTCAAGACCTTTGGGGACTATTCCTATTTTGTATATTGGGGTGAATCTGGACTGGGGCTCGGGAAGGGATCTCTGTCCTTGGCCAAAGTCAGCCTTCATTGGGCCCATACTTACTGAGCTCCTCCTGTGCACTAGGCATCATGATAGACACCAGTAGTGGAGTGCAGCCCTGTCCTCTGTGAGTTCCCAGTGGAACGGGAAGGAAGTCAGTAGCACAGAGCACTGTGGTCTGAGCAAAATGAAATAGATAATAGAAGAGGGACACACAGGAAGGAGAGATTAGTTCTGCCAGAAGCCTCCTCATGGGCCAGGCTCTGGAACCTGACATTGTCCTTGTAGAGTCTGGATACACGTCAGAAGCAGATTCACTTGAACCGGGTTCTGTGAACTTGACACATAGTGAGAGCTACATTGATAAAGGCAGGCATCCGGCAGAGCAGGATGTACGCATCAGCAGATCAATGAAAGCGTTCCCTTTGCCTGGACAAGCCGCCCACAGGAAGCCACATTATCGGAAACTTACTTGCACAAATGGAATCCACAAAGGGGACTTGGCAGTATTAAGAAGTCTATTTCAGCCGGGGTAGCTCGAAGCCATCTCTGACCCTAAAGGGAAAGAAAGTCCTCTGCAGGAAACATTTACCATCAAGTTTGCTCTGGCAAAACTCTCTCTACCTTAGAATAAAGATGATGTATTAGTTAAAGCAAAGCTCTACTGCTTTACCAAAGATAGCCAGGAAGAAGCTGTGTGAAGGTTACAGAGGCTGTTTCTCTCCCCTGTAACTTTCCGAGGTGACCATTACTGATTGACAGATTTTTAGGGACCTAGGTTCCCTCCATGCTGGGGCTCTAGCACATCATCCACATGGTCAAGGCCAGGTCTCAACCACATCAGGTCCTCTCTGGCTAGAGGGGAGGAACGGGTGAAGGAGGCACACTCACTACAGCCTGGAGAGGGCACCTGCGTTCATATTCATGTTCCATTGGTGAGAACTTGGTCACATGGTCCCACCCAACTCCAAGGGAAGCTGAGAAATGACATGTGTCCTGCCATGAGCCCAGGAAGATGGAGAGAGTAGGTGTAGGTGGACCCCTGACTATCTCTGCTTCAAATGGCAGTTAGGGTGTTTTTCAGGTGTAACCAAAACCTTAACTTAAACCAGCTTAAACCCAAAGGACAACTTTGGGTCGATTCCAGGGTTGGCTGATTCACCGACTCAGCCCTGGAGGGTTCCAGGTACCACCTTCATTGTCGGCTCCAGCAGGCCTGGGTATCACATCCCAACATGACAGTTTTCAAAGGAAGAAGAGAGCATCTCTCCCTGTGCTCTCCCATAGGAGAGATGAGGGTTTCCCCAGAAGCCCCCGCTCCACCCCCAGCAGACATCCTCTCTTATACCATTGCCCTGAATTGGGCCATATGCCCATTTCTGAATCAGTTACTGCTGCCGTAAGCTAAATTGTGGTCAACCTCCTGCAACATCCACCAATTCACATGTTGAAGTCCTTGATCCCCAGTACCGAAGACTGTGACCTTACCTGGAGATGGGGCCTTAAAAGAGGTAATTAAGTGAAAATGAGGTCATATGGGTGGGCCCTAATCCAATATGCCTGATGTCCTTATAAGAAAAGAAGATTAGGACACAGATAACACACATTCCAAGGGATGACCATGTGAGGACGTGGTAGCCACCTGTACGCTAAGGAGAGAGAGCTCAAAACAAAGCAAACTTGCCAACACCTTGATCTTGGACTTTGAGCTCCGGAACAGTGAGAAAAAAGATTCTGCTGTTTAAGCCACCTGGTCTGTGGTGTTTTGTCACAGTAGCTCTAGCTAACTGGTACACCTGGCAATCAGAATGGATCAATCCAGTTCACTCCCGGGGTGCAGTCGGTGTGAGACACAGCTCATGGGAGAGGGAGGGTCGGGTTCTGAAGAAGGAAGCTGATAGGAGGGACGCCGAGTGAACAGAGGGCGATGCCAGTGATAGACAGCATGGCCGCCGTCCACGCCACGGGTGCTGCTTGACCCCTGTCCTCGGACCAGCTCCCTTTCTGTGCACTCCAGCCCCCTGCCATCCTTCTCCAAACAGACATCAGGACAACTGTCTCATTAGATTTCTGCTTCCCAAACTACCATCACTCTCCAGTTCTCTTTCTAGAACTTACCGCAGTTGACCTTGCTAGGAGTTTGGCAGGGAAGGGGGCGAAGGTCCCCCAACTCTTCTCTCACACCTGTATGGTCTGCCCCCCGGTTTCCTCCGCTGAAGACCAATCCTACTTTAACTCCGACGTCAACCTCATTTCCAAGTTGCTGGGGGACAGAGGGGTGCCGGTGAATGTTTAATAAGCTGTGCAGCGCTGTAGTATTTGCCGATTTCCACGGTGTAAATACTCCCCTGTGGCCCATTCTGAAGGACCCACATGAGGCCACTGAGCACAGAATTGTGGGAAGAGACGTGCACAGTGGCAGCCCTAGCCCGCTGGTGCTTCGGAAGACCTCCCCGTTGCCTTCGGGGATGACTTTTATCATCTGAAAGTCCAGTCCCTCATGATGTTTGCGGGAAAAGAGTTCC
The DNA here is from genome assembly GCF_949987515.2 of Delphinus delphis. Classification (NCBI taxonomy): domain Eukaryota; kingdom Metazoa; phylum Chordata; class Mammalia; order Artiodactyla; family Delphinidae; genus Delphinus; species Delphinus delphis. The sequence continues at coordinate 66,368,896 of NC_082699.1, read as the reverse complement.
TGGGGCAGGAGAGGGTTAAAAACGTTTTACGAGCCCGCGGGCGGGAACCTGCGAGCAAACAGAGGGCATGGGAAAATCCTGAGGGTGTCCGGTGCGGCATCGCGGAAGGGCTCCCTCCCTCGCTGTTCCCAGGCTGAGAGGTTGAATGCCCCTGTAGAGAACGAAGTGGAAGTAGGGCTGCGCTGGGCCCGGGCAGCCCAGGACTGTCACTGCCCGCCCCCGGGGAGGCTCCCTCCCCCACTCACCTCTGTACAATCGCTTCCTCTGTTCCCCAGCTCCGCTTCCCTTAGGGTCCCATCCAAGCCGGACTCATGATAAAGGCCACCATTGACGGGCATTTCCTCTGCGCCAGGCACTGGGCCGGGCCCTCCAGACCCATTTTCTCATTGAATTCATACCACTGACCCACAGACTTGGTGAGTATAGTCCCGTCCCTAAAATAAGGTTCACGGAGGTCAGAGGAACGGTCTCAAGGTCATGGTGGCAGGGCCGAGGTGACTGAAACTGCGGGTTTTCCATGGTGCTGCTGGGATCAAACAGGCCAGGCAGAGTCAGAGAGTAATAATAACAATGACTGTGGCTAGAGCTTACTGAGGACTTAATTTAAAAAGTGAGGGTGGGGCTTCCCTAGTGGCGCAGTGGTTGAGAGTCTGCCTGCCGATGCAGGGGACATGGGTTCATGCCCCGGTCCAGGAAGATCCCACATGCCGTGGAGTGGCTGGGCCCGTGAGCCATGGCCGCTGAGCCTGAGCGTCCGGAGCCTGTGCTCCGCAACGGGAGAGGCCACAACAGTGAGAGGCCCGCGTACCGCAAAAAAAAAAAAAAAAAAAAGTGAGGGTTCAGGGATTTGAACCCTGGTCCGGGAAGATCCCACATGCCACAGAGCAACTAAGCCTGTGTGCCACAACTACAGAGCCTGTGTTCTAGAGCCCGCACACAGCAACGAAGGCCCAATGCAGCTGAAAATAAAGAAATAAATAAAAAGTGAGGGTGAAAACACACATTGATCTCCCTATGGGATCCGGGTGAATTTGTCTCCCGTTCTGCAGATGAGGAACCCAAGGCTCAGAGAGGGCGTGCTGCTTGCCCTGTGTCACAGCTGCTTAGTGGCAGGGCAGGACTGAGGACCCTCTGAGGTGGGGTGGGGCAGGGGGCTGCTACCCAGTCCATCCATGTCCCCCACCCCACTTCCCAGGCTGGCTTCGGTGTCCCGGTTCTCATCATATCCCCCCAGAGGACCAGCACTTTCCTGGGGGTGTTTGGGTTAGATCCGAGGTCCAGCTGGTCCTGCTGCAGGCGCTGTCTGGGTGGTGGGAGAGGAAGCACCTATATCCTTCCCCACAATGCCCCAGCTCCGGCTGGCTGAGCCAGCACCTGGGTGGGGACGAGGGTAAAATGGTCCCACCGAGAGAGAGTCTTCCTGATGCAGTAACTGATTGCAAACCCCTTGCACTCCTGAGTGTTTTATGGAGGGTGGTAATTTCCCACAGCATCAGGAAACCCCAAACTCACCTGGCTGCCAGAACAAGGCCCTGCAGGTCAAACGCTAGTCCAGAAATACAGTTACCCCAGGCTGGGGCGTTAGAAAAACAGCAAGAACACCACCACCAACCCCACAGTTGATCCAATTCTTCCACACCCCTAATCACATTTAATCAACAAAGTCCACTCAGGTGGGAGGGGCAAACCCAAGTCTCCATTTACAGCCAACAACATCGGTTTGCGCAAGGTCAGAGGATGAGGAAAGGGCAGAAGTAAGGCTCAAATCTGACTTCCACACGCTGAGTCTAGTGCTCATTTCTCCACAGTTGGGGGTGATGGGTGATGCTGTCAGGAGGGTTCAGAGGCAAACAGAGGTGGATGTCAGGGTAAGAACAAGTACAGGAACCTGTAGCCAGACTGACCCAAGTGCAAATCTTGGCTCTGCAACATCAGGCAGGTTACTTAACCTCTCTGAGCCTTACTTTCCTCCTCTGCAGGTGAGAGAGGGTTGTGGTTAAGAGTCTGAGCTCTGGAATCAGAATGCCTGGATTTTAATCCTGGCTGTGCTACTTACAGCCTGTGTGACCTTGGACAAGTCACTTAACCTCACTATGTTCGTTTCCTTATCTGTCAAATGAGCAATTTTAAACCCACCTACAGGCTTGCTGTGAGGATTTGCTTAGGTAATACCAATGAGGCTCTTAGCACAGGCCTGGCTTATGGTAAGCAGTCATTAATGAGTAACCGTTGTTGTTATCTACAAAATGGAGAAGAAAAGAGCTTTTGTAGATGAAAGGAGAGAAAGCAAATTTCCAGTGTGCGTGTGCATTTGCGTGTGCGTGTGTGTGTGAGTGTGTGTGTGTTTGGAAGGAAGTGCAGGGGGGTTCTTCACAGATGGAATTGGAACCTTCTAGGAAGAAGGAAGGAGCAGAAGGGGACCTGGGCTGGCCCTGGTCCTGCTTTGGGATGTTTCCTGCTGAAACAACCACCTGGCCTTCACTTGTGTGCTCCATTGACTCTTTGCTATGAGTCAAGTGCAGCTTCTTTCCGGCCACTCCCCAGTCCCAGCAACAATTCCTTTGGGAGAACAACCTAAGGCTGGAAATCTTCCTGCCCAGAGTAGTGAAAGGGTCCAAGTGTAAATAAACACGGGCCTCAGAGTTTTGTAACTGTCCTGAGTCACTTCTCTTCAAGAAGACACAGCCAAGGGACAAGAGCTCCAAGTCTCATCAGTGAGTCTGAACCCAGGTGTCTTTCAGACATTCCTCATTTGGGTCCTTTCCAAGTTCTCTCCACTGGAAGGAGGTTCTCCGGATGTTTATGCTGATGGCAGGTCAAGGTTCAGAAGCAGGAACCGAACATGACTGGGACCCAGGTTTCGAAATTCCCCCGTCAAACATCATTTCTGCCTTCTTAATTCTTAGCTATCCCTGACTCTTTCCTAGTTGCCTCAGAGGCCTGACAACTTGCCATGTATTAGTTAGATGTTATTTAGTTTGCAAGTAGCTGGAATTATAGTATTACATAAATACAGGTTTATTTTCTCACATAAAAAGAAATTCAAAACTGAACAAGGACTGTTGTTATTTTGGCAGCACAGTGATGTCAAAGCCATACTCACCGTGATTCTGTTGGTCTTTCCCTCAAGTTGCAAGATGGCTGCTGCAGCTCCAGATATCACATCTACCCTCAAGGCTGAAAAAGGAGGGAAGGGCACAAAACAGTGGCACTATTGGTGTCAAATATTTCTGTATCAGTCATTTATTGTCACTTAAAACACCACTGTAAAACTTAGTAGCTGGAAACAACAATTATTTATTAGCTCATGTTTCTGAGGGTCAGAGTTTGGGCTGGGACCAGCTAGCGGTTCTCCTACTGGTCTATTGGGCTCAGTCATGTGACAGCAGTCAGTTGAAGGCTCAGTAGGGGCTATATTGTCCAAGAGAGCCTAACTCAAATATCTGGTACTTGATGCTGGCTATTGGATATGTGATGACGGAAGCAGAGGTCAGAGTGATGCCACTGCCGAAAGGCGACCACTACCCAAGGAATGTGGGTGGCCGCTACAAGCTGGAAAAGGCAAGGAGTGGATTCTTCCCTGAAACTTCCAGAAAGAACAAACTCTGCCAACACCTTGATTTTACCCTAGTAAGACCAATTTTGGACTTGGAGCCTCCAGAACTGTATGATAGTAAATTTGTGTTATGTCACTTATTACAGCTGCAGTAAGAAACTATCTCCCTCCACTGCTCTCTCATTCTCTAAGGTAGAGGTTAGCCAAAAATGCCTCCGCTGCCTGATTTTGCAAATAAGGTTGTATTGGAACATACATTCCTTTCCGTATTATCTGCTTTCACGCTACAACAGCACAGTAGTTGTGACCGAGACTGAATGGCCCACAAAGTCTAAAATATTTACTATCTAGGGGCTTCCCTGGCAGTCCAGTAGTTAAGACTCTGTGCTTCCAGTGCAGGGGGCATGGGTTCGATCTCTGGTCAGGGAACTAAGATCCCACATGCCAAGGTGCGGCCAAAAAAAACCAAGTAAAATATTTACTGTCTGGCCCTTTATAAGAATAGTTTGCCAGCCCCTGCCTGCTCTAGGAGGCTTGCTGAGGCCTCCTTGTATGGTGGTTTCAGAATAGCAAGAGAACAAGAGTTTGCTTCAAAGTTCTTGGAAATTCAAAGCCTTGGAAGTCCCACAATGTTATGCTCTTTACATTTTGGTCAAACAAAGCAAGTCACAAGGCCAGTCACAGGGGTGAGAAATAAACTCCACCTCTTGATGGAAGAGCAGCAAAGTCACATTGCAAAGCAGTGTGGGTCCAGGAGCAGGGGATACTGTCCTGGCCATCTTCAGCGAAGAGTCTCAGAGCCCCCTTTCACCAGGAAAGCAAAGCCCACCCACAGACGCCCATCCAGACATCCTTTCAATCTCATTGGCCAGAACTGGGTCACGTGGCCACTCCCAGCCACTAGGGGAGCTGGAAAGCAGGAACAGGATTCTTATGATTGGTTTAGGCCAATGGCGATCCACTACTTGGCGGGCATGCTGTGTTAACGAGGAAAAGGGAAGGGATTTAGAGAGGCAGTTAGCACAGTTTGCCCTATGTGTGCTGTCTGGGTGGTCTTGAACTTCTTGAATTCACTCATTCAACACACAAACATCCAGGGCTTCCCTGGTGACGCAGTGGTTAAGAATCCGCCTGCCAGTGCAGGGGACACGGGTTCAAGCCCTGGTCTGGGAAGATCCCACATGCCGCGGAGCAACTAAGCCCGTGCGCCACAACTACTGAGCCTGCGTGCCACAACTATTGAAGCCTGCACGCCTAGAGCCCATGCTCCGCAACAAGAGAAGCCACTGCAATGAGAAGCCCACGCACTGCAACGGAGTTGCCCCCACTCACCGCAACTAGAGAAAGCCCGCGTGCAGCAATGAAGAGCCAACGCAGCCAAAAATAAATACATAAATTTATGAAACAAATAAACATCCAAATATCAGAACCTGCTATGTGCCCATTTCTAGACAGGGCTGGGAGGGGGGGGGGCTATAATCTCTGTCCTCAAGGAGGCTGCAAGACCCTGGAGAAACTTCCCCATAGACAAGAGAAGGTGTGCACAAAGATTTTCACTGCAGCCCTATTTTTAAAGGGTGTGAGCAGAAGCAACAACACCTCCATCAAGGGTGGATAAAGAAACTCTAGTTATATGATGGGTGCGTTTATAGCAGATGAAGTAAATGAAATAAGTCCTTACACATAAACCTAAATATTTCACGAACATGTTAAGTAAAAAGAAGCAAAGTGCAAAATAATGTGTGGTGTATAATGTCATTGATGTGAACTGCAAAACATAAAACATAAATTGTTTATGGATAAATACTGTATAGTAAAAGAAGATAAACATGGGAGGGGGAAGGGAGAAGGAATGGGTATATAGCTGAAACTCTAACATTTTATTTCCTTAAAAAATAGATAAAATTCAAGAGAGAGGGAGGGCATATGGGTATACATATAGCTGATTCACTTCATTGTATAGCAAAAACTAACACAACATTGTAAAGCAATTATACTCCAATAAAAGAAAAAGATAAAAGTAAAATAAAATTTAAAAACAAATTTAAATAGCAAGGGACTTCCCTGGTGGCACAGTGGATAAGAATCCGCCTGCCAATGCAGGGGACACGAGTTTGAGCCCTGGTCCTGGAAGATCCCCCGTGCTGCGGAGCAACTAAGCCTGTTGTGGCACAGCTACTGAGCCCATGTGCCGCAACTACTGAGCCTGCAGTGCTGCAATTATTGAAGCCCACGTGCCTAGAACCCGTGCTCCACAACAAGAGAAACCACTGCAATGAGAAGCCCGTGCACCGCAACAAAGAGTAGCCCTCACTCGCCGCAAATAAAGCAAGCCTGCGCGCAGCAATGAAGACCCAACACAGACAAAAATTTTTTAAAAATAAAATATGGTGAATGAACTGACAGTGATTCTTAAATATAAAATAAATATGAAGAGTATATTTATAAAAATATTTTAATAGCAAAGCAAAAAATAAAATCTGATAAAGTTTTTTAAAAAGTAAAAAAGAAAGACATACAGATGGCAAATAGGCACATGAAAAGATGCTCAATATCACTAATTATCAGGGAAATGCAAATCAAAACCACAATGAGTCGCCACCTCACACCTGTCAGAACGGCGATTATCCAAAAAACAACAAATAAGTGCTGGTGAGGATGTGAAGAAAAGGGAACCCTAGTAATGTAATGTGGGAATGTAAATTGGTAAGCTGCTATGGAAAAGAATATGGAGATTCCTCAAAAAATTAAAAATAAAACTACTATACCATCCAGCAATTCTACTCTTGGATATTTATCTGAAGAAAATGATAACACTAATTTGTAAAGATATATGCTCCCCTATGTTCATTGCAGCATTATTTACAATAGCCAAGATATGGGAGGGACTTAAGTGTCCATTAATAGGTAAATGGATAAAGAAGATGTGTTATGTACATACAGTGGAATATTAGCCATAAAAAAGAATAAAATCTTACCATTCATGACAACATAGAAGGACCCTGAGGATATTATGCCGAGTGAAATAAGTCAGACAGAGAAAGACAAATACTGTATGATTTCACTTATATGTGAAATCTGAAAAACAAAACAAATGAACAAACATAACTAAACAGAAACAGAGTCATAGATACAGAGAACAAACAGCTGGTTTTCAGAGGAGAGTGGGGTGGGAGGAAGTGAGAAATAGGTGAGGGAGGTTAGGAGGTACAAACTTACAGTTCCAAAATAAATGAGTCACGGGTATGAAATGTGCAGTGTGGGGAATATAGCCGCTACTCATGCAGCATCTTTGTATGGTGACAGATGGCAATTAGAATTATCATGGTGATCATTTTGAAACGTATAGAAATATGGAATCACTCTGCTGTATACCAGGAATTAACATAGTGTCGCAGGTCAGTTATGCTTCAAAAACAAACAAACTCACTCATAGGAAAAGAGGCAGATTTGTCTCTACCAGAGGTGGGAGGTGGGGGAGGGGAGATTGGAAGAAGGTGGTCAAAAGGTACAACCTTCCAGTTGTAAGATAAACAAGTACTAGGGATGCGATGTAAACATGATAAAGATAATTCACACTGCTGTCCGTTATAACTGAAAGTTGTTAGGAGAGTAAAACCTAAGAGTTCTCATCACAAGGAAAAGAAGATTTTTTTTCCATTTATTTAATGTTGTATCTTCATGAGATGATGAATGTTCATTAAACCTATTGTGGTATCATTCCATGATGTATGTAAGTCAAGTCATTATGTTATAGACTTCAAACTTATACAGTGTTGTATGTCAATGATGTCTCAATAAAGGATAAAAATTAATATTTTTTAATTTTTAAGAAAATTTTAAAAATAAAATTGTATTTAGTAAAAAAAAAAAAAATACTGGGATTTCAAGGGGACAGCTCCAATGAATATGAGGGTGTTTTTGTTTTGTTTTTAAATATTTTTTTTCTGTCATTTCATTGAGAGTTAAGCTAGAGCTCAATTTTGCCATCAACATTAGAGTAGGACAAGCCAGAGGTCAGCCCAAGTTCTGTCACCGGTGCAAATCCCTACTTCTAAGCCTCAGTTTCCTCTTCTGTAAAATGGGCTTGTGGCAGTGTTGTCCAAATGAGAAATGGACACAATAAACATTTTGGGCTGAGCTGCTCAAAAATGTGCCGTGCCCACCTTCTTGCCAATTTCTCTTTCCTTCTCCATGCCTGGAACCTAAGGTCAGGGGCAGGGAACCCTGAGGTAGACTAAGGCATCTCCCATCTTCACCCAAAATACACCCTCTGAGATGAGATTCAACTGTCATTGCCCCAGGGAGGGTGTGCCCAGAATAAGTGACACCACCAGGGCCAGTGGATGCTTCGGTGGGAATTGGGGGAGATTATGGACCACCTGGGTAGATAGCGAGTGGGCACCCCTGCATTTTCTCTTTTGGGGCTGCAGCAGGGATTTCCCTCGAGGAGATGCTCTTTCCTCCTTGCCTTCTGACCGGCCCCTGGAGTCTACTTGCCTGGCGTTTCACATCCCCTAGGCAGCTTCTATCCCTTTCAAGGGCAGTGCCCAGGAGGCCCAAGTCACCTACCCCAGAGCAGCCATTGTTTCCATGGCGTCCCCTGAGCCTGGGCAGAAGCCAGATTTGGGGGGAGGCATCGAGAACATTCCCAGAGGTCGCTAGGCCATCCGGTGGCCTCCCACATCTACAGAGCATGGCTCCAAACACCACCATCATCATCGTATCCATCATCATCATCCTTGCCAATGTCTGCACAGACTCCCTGTCGTGAGCCCCTCAATGTGGCGGATCTTCTGTGGGCATGAGGACACTCAGACTTCACCCAGCCCTGTGAGGAGGGCTCTGCAGCCTCTCCCTCCTGAGCGGCTTCCGAGTAGTTAAGCTAAATGGCCAAGGTGACACAGCTGCTAAGAACAGTTAGGACTTGCCCTAGGGCATCAGTAACCATCTAGCTGCAAAGCTGGAGTTTTACCTCTTACATTCCTCACACCGTATTGCCTCTCTTCGCAGGGGAGAGGCAGGATGTGGGGTCTGAACACGCTCTCCCTCGGGGAGGCAGGGGAGGCTGAGCCTTCTCTGGCACTGCCCTGAGGGTGACTCACAGCCCTCAGCCAACTCCTCGCAGGAAACACTAGGTTAATTGCGGTCCATTGTTGCTCTCTCTGCATAAGAATAAGTGTGAGTAACTGCGGAACAGAAAGGAAGCAGTTCCTGAGTAGGGGACACAGATAGAGGAGGGGGGATTCTTGGGAACATGGAGGTGTCCCTTTCCGGAGCTAGGAGGCCTGAGGTCCGCCTCATCCGGGGCAGAGAGAAGAAGAGAGGCAGGGGGCCTCTGCCCCGCAATCAGGGATGCCCTGAAAGTATATTCCAAACACCCTCCGTGTGCCAGGCATGGGGAGACATGCAAGAGTGGGGACTGGGGCCGAGGCAATTGTGAAGCCTGACGGCAAGGAGAGAAGTTTGAAATCGCTTCTGTGGGCAGTAGAGAGGGTACTTGGGAAACCAAGGAGGTTGTCGGGCAGGCTTGAGAAGCAGGAGTGACGGAGAGCACAGATCTGTGGAGCAAGGGAGGGCCTGCGGGCACGGACAATGCGACTGCATTGGGGAAGGAAGAAATGAGTCCAGATTTACAGAGGCTCTCGACAGCCTGCTCCCACAAGGCGGGACACATATGTGAGTGGCCCCTGGAATTAAACGAGGCAGCCTGGGTTCCAGAGCAGGTGCTGCCACTTGCCTGGAGCGGGGGAACTTGAATGAATCAGTGCACCCTCTGTGGGCACAAAAAACACAGACATCAAGGACAGCACGCCTGGCTGGACCCCAGTGGTCAATGGCTCAGAGTGAAGCCAGGGGGAGGGAAAGTGGACCGTCAATGGGGGGGCCTAACGCTACCTCTCAGAGCATTCACCAAATACCTCTGTCAAATATAATAAAGTCTGGACGCCTCTGTGCCCTTCCTACTCTAACTTCATCTCCTAGTCATGTTCCAGACACACCTTCTCCATATAAACGTGGCAGCCACTTTCTGTCTCACGGCCTTTCACATGCTGAGTCTGCTTCTGAAAGTCTCCATCTCACCACCTGCCCATTTCTCCTCCCCCCCAACTCCCACTCATCCTTTAGGTTTTAGCTGAAATGTCCCTTCCCCAGAGAGACCTCTCTGAACCCCCAAACTAAATTAGCTGAGTCACTGTTACCACTGCGCCCAGCATCCAGTGTTCACAGTTCCTCTATGTCACTGACCATCATAGGAAAATTATCTGTGCAGTTGTTTGATTAGTGCCTGCCCCCACTCCCCACTGCCCCAGACTACAAATGCCATCAGGCCAGCAGCCACATCTATTTCACCTACCAGTGTATCCTCAGTTATCCTTTGTTGATAGGAAGAAAGGAAAGGAGGGAGGCAGGGAGGGAGGCTAACTGGAATGGTGGTGGAAAGAAGGAAGCAGGGAGAGACAAGGGAGGGGCCCCTTGGTGGGGACAGCACAGGCCACCTACAGCGCATACACCCCGTTGCTCTCTGCCCTCCCTAGCAGTGTTCAGCCATGGCTGGGTGCCTCAGGTGGGAAGGAGGAGACAGAAGGGCAGGCCAGAGGCCACCTCCCTCAGAGCCTCACCTAGAGCCCCTGGCCTGTGTAGCCCCTTCAGAGGCAGCCTCTGAGCTCTGCCCCCCAGCAGCTCAGTATGGAGAGCAAGATCCTTAACTTCTGGGAGCCTCACCCGGCTCTTCTGTCAAGCGAGATAAAGCGCCAACCTCCCACTGACCCTGAACTCTGGGAGACGGAATGAGATGGTGGCCGTAAGGCGCCCAGCACCTTACCTGGCCCAGCACAAGTGTTCAGCAACTGTGAAGCCCCCCTGGTCCTGTCTCTTCACTCTCCTCTGGCCCACTTCTCAGCCCTCGCGACAGCCACCGCCTCCTGCAGACGAGTGTCTGTACTCCCGGCCCAAAAGGGAGAAAAGAAGGTAAGAAAGAATGTGGGTAGCTTTAGGGAACACTTGACAGTAAGGATTCCAGAGACCTGCCTGTCTTGAAGTCATGACTGCCCCTCTCCAGCTGTGTGACCTTGGCAAGTGACTTAACCACATGGTACCTCAGTTTCCCCATCAATAAAGTAAGGATTATAACAGTGCTCATCTCAGCTTTAAATCAGGGAGTGCCACCCACGTTTCCCTTTGCTCATTCCCCTGACCTTGAGTTCAGGGGCTGGCTCCCTTAGAGTTACTGCTCTGTAAACCCAGGGAAGCCCTCGGCCCCCATTCCTTTTCCGGGTTCAGTGAGGAAGGGTCTAGGAAACAGAGCTTTGGTCTGGGGGCTGGGGAGCCCTGGCCCTCCTCCTAGCTTTTGTACTAAGTCACTTCCCTTCTCTTGGCCTCAGTTGGCCCCATCTCTGAAAGAAAGGGGCTCAACTTGGGGGTGGTTCGAAACCTAAACTAAAAATTAGAATTACTCGAGGGGAGAATTTTTAAATAGCTATGGCTTCCTTCTGTTTAATAACCTGCCTTTTCCACTATTGTATAGACATCTTTCCATTTGAGTGAATGTAGTTCTACATAACTAAAACATAAAATACAAATAAATAATAAAATTAATCTCCCTGTTTCTTTGTACTTTTAACAATATGTCACCTAGACAATTTAAAATTACACATATGCTGGAATCTAAAAAAACAATATAAATGAACTTATTAACAAAAGAGAAACAGACTCACAGACCTAGAAAAACAAACTTACGGTTACCCAAGGGGAAAGGGGGTGGGGGAGGGATAAATTAGGAGTTTGGGATGAACAGATACACACTATTATATATAAAATAGACAACCAACAAGGACCTACTGTAGAGCACAGGGAACTATATTCAATCTCTTGTAATAACCTATAATGGAAAAGAATCTGAATAACCTATTATGGAAAAAAAACGGAATCGCTTTGCTGTACGCCTGAAACTAACACAACATTGTAAATCAACTCTACTTCAATTAAAAAAAGAGCCCCCTACCAAAAAAATAAAATAAAATAGAATTACTCACACGCTCACATCTGTGGCTTACATTGCACTTCCTTTGGGCAACACTAGTCTAGTTGACCCCTTAGGCTTTGTCCCACTTAGAAGATGGAATGACAGCCCGCCCCTCCTCATTCAAAAGTTCTTCCTCCGGGCAGAAGGCAGCTGCATTAATTAGGCTTTTGTTGCATAACAAACCACCCCTAAATGTAGTGGCTTAAAATGAGCATTTATTTAGCTAACAGCTCTGTGAGCCTGCACTTTGGGCCAGGCTCAGCTAGACCGTTCTTCTGTCCATCTCAGCTGGTCATACTCCGTGTCCACAGTCAGCTGGGCAGCTCTGATTCTAAGGATTGGCCGGCTGTGGCCAGGGTGACAAAGAAGCTGAGTCTATGTCTCTCATCACCCATCAGGCTAGCCCAGGATTATTCCCCCAGTGGTCCTGAGGTTCCAAAAGCTAGAGAATGGAAGCTGCAGGACCTCTGGAGGCCTAGGCTCAGAACTCACTCCAGGGCACTTGCGCCACAGCTATTGTCCAAAGCAACTGAGAGTGCCAGTCTAGATTCAAGGGCTGGAAAATAGGCTGCCTCTGTAGCGAGAAGAACTGGGACCATTTCTGCAAACCACTTTCACAAGCTGAGTGGTCCCAAACCAGGAAAGGACTCGCCTTGTTCCCCAGACACTGCTCTCTGCCAGGACCTCGCTGTGACTTCCATGGGCCTCAGGTAGTTTGCCTCCATGGGCCCCTTCCTCCATGAAATAAATTAGCAATTAATGTTATATTTTATGAACACTTTGGTATAATGATGGACATATTCATTTTTTCTTCTGATTTTAAAAGAAATGAAAATTGAACCATTTGCGTGGGCCCCTAGAAGTGTACTGGGCCCTAGGTATTGGGTGCTGTGTGCCAGACACACTAGTCCGTCTTGCTTTTGGTGGCTGAGCTGGCACAGGGCACCCCAGGCCTGAGCAGCTCAGAGGCCCAGCAATTGCTCAGCCACCTGGCGGACAGAGGCAGGCCAGGTGGTCCTCTGAATGAGTTACATATTTCCCCAATTAACTGTGTTTCTAATACCTTATGAGAACATCAGTACTTTGTCCTTCCTTCACTTAAATGATGAGCCACTGTTAGACTCCCAGGGAACCTCCTGGAAGCCAGGTGGAACCAGAAAGTGCATTCAGGGCCTCAAACGGTGATAATGACAGCAGTACGTTTCCGGTCTTGTCAATCACTTTCCAGTCTGCGAAGGGCTTACCCACGCTTCCCTGCCTTTGAACCTCACACCATTTCTGCAGAAACTGAGGCTAGGAGATGTAACAGGACTTACCCATGTAGAGGCAGAGTCACCAAGCAGCCCAGGTTCCCAGAGCGCGCTGGGCTTGTTCCCTGACACCGCATGAATCCCAGGTGATGTGACCCTGGTGGTAACTAGTATGGCCCACGGCCCTGGTAACCGGAGCTTCCTGTCACAGGGGAAAGGGGGACGGCCACAGAGCGCAGGCCTTGACTGAGTGACTCGTGAGAAGATTCCCCGATGGGCCAGGGGTGTAGGCCACATGAATCTGGGGTGGGGGAGGGCTGGGAGATTCTTTCTTGAGGGAATAATTTATGACAGCTCTTCAAATTCCAAGCTTGCTTTTTGCTTCTTCCCAGATATGTATACTAGTCTGTTGTTTTTAACAAGGCTATATTATCACTATTCCTATTTATTTTTAAATAATTTTATAAATTTATTTATTTGTTTTTGGCTGCGTTGGGTCTTCGTTGCTGCAGAGAGCGGGGGCTACTCTTTGTTGCGGTGCGCGGGCTCTAGGCGTGCGGGCTTCAGTAGTTGTGGCACGCAGGCTCAGTAGTTGTAGCTCGCAGGCTCTAGAGCACAGGCTCAGTAGTTGTGGCTTAGTTGCTCCTTGGCATGTGGGATCTTCCCGGACCAGGGCTCGAACCCGTGTCCCCTGCATTGGCAGGTGGATTCTTAACCACTGCGCCACCAGGGAAGCCTTATTCCTATTTACTTAAAAAGCGTATTAAAAAGGACAGAGCTTGGGGCTTCCCTGGTGGCGCCACGGTTGAGAGTCCGCCTGACGATGCAGGGGACGCGGGTTCGTGCCCCGGTCCGGGAAGATCCCACATGCCGCGGAGCGGCTGGGCCCGTGAGCCATGGCCGCTGAGCCTGTGCTCCACAACGACGGGAGAGGCCACAGCAGTGAGAGGCCCAAGTACCGCAAAAAAAAAAAAAAAAAAAGGACAGAGCTTGAAAGTCAGATGGCCCTGTCTTTTCTGCCCTCTTCCAGCAGGGCAGCTGATTTAACCTCTCTGACCCAGTTTCCTGAACCTGAAATGATCACCCAACGCCTAGGGCTCCTTTGTGAGGATAAATGAGGAAAGATGTGGCAAGTCCCTAGCCCAGAGCTCAAAGGCCAGCGGCAGGGTCCGGACTCTCTTGTCTCCGTTTAATTTGCCCAGGCCGCCCATCCAGCATCCATGGGGGCTGAGATGACCCCAGAGCAGGGCAGTCTCAAAACCCCTCCCCACTGCCCTGTGCCCATGGCCACCATGCCCACGTGGCCTCAGTTCATCACCTCGGACGAAGGTAGAGTAGGTATTCTAAGCATCGTGGACATTTTTCTGTGACAACATGAAAAATGGGGATTCTTGCCCCTCAGAGTGCCTGGCAGGGAGAGCGGGGTCCAGCCCTGCCCCCCAGGGCCAGACCTGTGTAAACTGAGATGCAGGGGGAGGGGGGAGGGCGGGAGCAGCTAGGAGCCTGCATACCAGTCATACTTCCCACAGGCGCCTGCCCGCCCAGAGCCATTCCAGCTAGCTGCTAAGGACGTGAGAAGGTGCCCCTCTCCACCGCCCCGCCTCCCCTCCCCCCAAGAAACCACTCTCTTCCTGGCTGGCCCCGGTGTCCCTCAGGCCGTGGTGACAACCTGTTTCCTGCCATGGCAGCCTTGGAGCCTTACGTAAGGTCAGATCCCAGAACAGAGGAGAGGGCTTCAGCTCAATTTAGTGCCGCTGCCGACCTGCCAGACTCAGGGGTATAGAGACAGACTGGACAGCCAGGCCCCCGGAGTCATCTGCAGATGAGCTCAGTAGAGCGTGGAGAGGAGCAGGGGGCCCTGGAGGCTCAGAGCAGGGCCACCTAATAAACCCAGCTGAGATGGGCTTAGGCAGGGTGAGATCAGGGAAGGCTTCCTGGAGAAGGTGATAGCTGAGCTGAATTCTGGTTATCGCACAGAGATTGGCACGGGCATTCCAGGCAAAGGGCTCAGCCTGAGCAGAGCCTTGGAGGCACCGCGGCTGGCTTAGTGAGGGGGAGGGGAACAGGAGAAAATGGGGAGGGGGGAGGGATACACTTGGAGGGGCCTGAGTGTCAGTGTAAGTTGTAGACTTTGTCCCAGGGGCCCTGGGAAACAGGCAGGGAGGGGTGGATGGCCAGATCTGTGATTCTAGGTCTAACTCTGGCTGCCTCGAGGGAATGGACAGAAAGGGGTAGGAGTCTTGGAAGCAGGGAGGCCCCTTAGGAGCTGCTGTCAGAGGCCAGCCAGCAGGAGAGGGCAAGGATCCCATGAAGGCAGTGGCACTGGCAAGGGGGTAGTCTGAGAGGAGGGGACCCGGATCTGGGTGCCTCATGTGGGGAGGGGCGAGGGAGGAGCAGGGGACCCAGGGGGGCACAGCTCCTGACTGGCTGGGCTGAGAGACTGACTCCGCACCTGGAGGGCAAGCCCGTTTTCCAGACTGTGTCGGAAGGTGGGGCTGGAGATGAAAATCTCCTTGAGGTACCAGTGTGCCTCATTTTATTGCACTTTGCTTTATCGTCCTCGCAGATACGGTGTTTTTTACAAATTGAAGACTTGTGGCAACCCTGCATCAAGCAAGTCCAACAGCGTTTGCTCACTTTGTGTCTCTGTGTCACGTTTTGGTAATTCTCGCAATATTTCATCTTTTTCCTTGTTATTAGATTTGTCACGGTGATCTGGGATCAGTGATCTTCGATGTGACTGTTGTTATTTTTTTTTGTTTTGTATTTTTAAATTAAGGTATGTACATTGCTTTTTTTTAGACATAATGCTATTGCACACCTAAGAGCATTACACAGTATAGTGTAAACATAACTTTTATATGCACTGGGAAACCAAAAATTTCATGTGACCCGCTTTATTGAGATATTCTTTTCACTGCGGTCTGGAATCGAAACCACAATACCTCCGAGGTCTGCCTGTGTTTGCACAGGACTGTGCCGGCAGCTCCTGGGTGTCTGCTGTGAGAGCCAGAGCTCAGGAAAGCCTGAGCTGAGGTGGGGGCTGGCGGCGGAGCTGGGGTTGTGCAGAGCCCCCAGGGTGCCTAGTGCATGGTAGGCGATCCCTGCAGCCTGGGAGTGGGTGAGACTCAGGGAGACCCTGAGGATGGAGCGGAGAAGGGAGGGCCTGGGAGGGGCAGGTCCTCAGAGGGGATGCAGGTGTCCCTCCAGGGCTGCACCACCTGATTCGAGGTGGCGCTTGAATGGATCCTTTTCATATTTCTGTGTTTGTTTTCATGAGTATTAGAAAGTAGAGAACATCACGCCTTTTAAAAGTTGCCTTTTAGAATTGTTCAAGTGAAAGGGAGGATTAATATCATCAAGAGCTGGGACTTCCCTGGGGGTCCAAGCGGTTAAGACTCCGTGCTCCCAATGCAGGGGGCACGGGTTCGATCCCTGGTCGGGAAACTAAGATCCCGCATGCTGCATGGAGCGGCCTAAAAAATATGTGTGTCTGTGTGTGTGTGTGTGTGCGTACGTGCGCGCGCGTATCATCAGGCACTGATGAGTATGTGGGGCAGGGTGGATGTGCATCCATTGGAGAAAGGGGACAACCGCTCAGGAAAACCTTTTGGCAGCATCTACTGGTGTCAAGCTCAGCTCAGCCTGTGGTGGGCGCCCAACAAACGAAGAGCTGGTGAATGAATGAAGCAGGCGAGGGGCCCTGGCATTCACGGCGCAGGCAGGGGAGGAGTGAGCAGAGAGGTGGGTAGACACCCGTTGGACATATTATACGATTTTTATTCCTTCTTTTAATCCTCTTTGCCAGTCATTCCTGTTTTCTTCTACTCACAAGTATTTCTGCAGCACCTCCTGTGTGCTGGCACCATGCCAGGCACTGAGCATCCTTTAATGACCCCAAAAGGCACAGTCCTCGCCCCCGTGGAGCCGACAGACTGGAGGAGAGATAGAGAAACAAGCAGACAGGTACACGGAGCTGTCACATTCCCACTCAGATGTCTTCCTGGGTACTTCCCTGGAAAGTGGAGTCATATCAAAAATAGTAATTACGGGCTCTAAAGCCCTTTCACTCTGCGATCCCATCCGCCTGTCACCATCTCCTCGAGGGTTGAGGCAGCTATGATTATTCCTATTTTACAAATGAGGAAGTAGATGGCAGGAGAGGGAGGTGACCTGCCCAGGGTGACAGAGGCTCTCTGTTACATCTGCTATAGCCCAACCCTGGGCCCCTTATGTAGGTTGGTAAAACCTTCGGGGAAAAGTATGTAAGGAAGCCGTAGGGGAGCAGGCCCTGGCTCTATAGATTTGCTTATTCTGGACATTTCAAATGAATGGAATCATATCGGACGTGGTCTTTTGTAGCTGGTTTCTTTTGTTTTCAATTATGAATTTACTTATTTATTTTTGGCTGCATTGGGTCTTGCTCGCGGGCTTTCTCTAGTTGCAGAGAGCGTGGGCTACTCTTCGTTGAGGTGTGCGGGCTTCAGTAGTTGTGGCACGTGGGCTCAGTAGTTGTGGCGCACGGGCTTAGTAGCTCTGCGGCATGTGGGATCTTCCCGCACCAGGCTCGAACCCTTGTCCCCCTGCATTGGCAGGCGGATTCTTAACCACTGCGCCACCAGGGAAGTCCCTGTAGCTGGCTTCTTGTGCGTAGCACAAGGTTCACCATGTTGTAGCATGTATCCATACCTCATTTCTTTTCACTGCTGAGTAATATTCCATTGTATGGATAGACTCTCTTGTTTATCCATTCATCCACTGATGGACATTTGAGTTGTTTCCACCTTTTGCCTATTACAAACTATGCTGCTGTGAACATTCGTGTACCAGTTTTTGTGTGGACACGTTTCTCTTTGATAAACACCTAGGAGTGGAATTTCTGTGTCAGATGGTAACGCTATGTTTATATTGCCAGTGTTATGAGGGAGGCAAAATCAGTCCCAGTTTTCGGATGAGGAAGTAAAGACTCCAAAAAATCCAGTGACCTGCCCAGGTTGTACAGAGAATAAGTGACCGAGGAGGCTTTATAGTGATGTCTGATTTCAAAAGGCAAGCTCTTTCAAGCAACTCCACTGTGCATTGTAGGAGCTCAATTCCTATAACTTGAAGATGTGGGGGGGGGGGGGGAAATATCCTGGCGGTCCAGTGGTTAGGATTCCATGCTTTCACTGCCAAGGGCTAGGGTTCGATCCCTGGTTGGGGAACTAAGATCCTGCAAGCCTCATGGCTCAGCCAAAAAAAACCAAGATGTGCGGGGGGGGAAAAGAAGATGCTGTCAGAATTAAACCAATGAGTTAAGCAGGGTCTCTTCCTCTGAGTGACTCACCATTACTGTGTCACTCACCATGACCCTTAACCAGCGCCTGCCCTGTGCTAAGCTTTGCGCTGGGCATGATGGTGGCCACAGAGGTAAAGCCCGTGCCCTTCTGGCTCCCAAGGAGCTCTAACTCTATTGAGGGAGGCCCTGGGCATGTCAGTGGATAACGCTGATGGGTGACAAGTGCTCAGGACATGTGGAAGAGCTGGCGAAGACCACCCTGAGGTTCTGGCCAGTCTGCTGGGCACTGAACATAAATAAAAGGCATTTCAAGGTGAGGGGACAGTTTGTCTAAAGGCCTTACAGCTTTGGTGGGTCAGAGTGGAAGGTGTAGGCAGAGGCCTGGACAAGAAGCTGAGCACTGCTCAGGGCCTCAAACACCACACCAAGGAGATTGGACTTGTCCTTTTGAAGTGTCTAATGCAAGAATGATACGGGGTAATTTGAGGGTTAGAAAAATCCCCCCTGGAGCAGTGAAGAGAATGAGAGGAGGAGATGAAAATGGGGCAGGTTAGAAGTCTACTGCACCTGTCCCAGCAATAGAAGAGCGAGTCTGAACAGGACAGCAGTGTTGGAATGGAGAGGAAAGGACAGTGAGAGAAGCGTCAAGGGGGGAAGCGTCTGTGCCATTAACTGGCTCTGACAGAGGCAACTTCTGGGACGCAGCAACTTGAATGGTGGCCCCCCAAAAAGATTTGTCCACTGGGAACCTGTGAAGGTGGCATTACTTGGAAAAAGGGTCTTTGCAGATGTTATTAAATTAAGCATCTTGAGATGAGATTATCTTGGATTATCCCAGTAGGTCCTAAATCCAATGACAAGAGTCCTTATAAGAGACAGAGAGGAAATGATACAAATGAACTTATTCACAAAACAGAAACAGACTCACAGACATAGAAAACAAATTTATGGTTACCAAAGGGGAAAGGTGGGGGAGGGATAAATTAGGGGTTTGGGATTAACGGATAGGCATATATATATATATAAAATACATAACTAACAAGGTCATACTGTATAGCACAGAGAACTATATTCAGTACCTTTTTATAACCTATAGTGGAAAAGACTCTGAAAACAAATATATATATATATATATATATATATATATAAAAAACTGAATCACTTAGCTGTACACCTGAAATTAACACAATTTATATGTAAATCAACTCTATACTTCAATAAAAAAATAAACAAGAAATGGAAAAGAAAACAAAAGAGAGAGAGAGAGAGGAGAAGGCCATGTGAAGATGGAGGTAGAGGCTGGAGGGATGCAGCCAATAAGCAAGAATACCTGGAACCACCAGAAGCTGGAAGAGCCGAGGAAGGAGTCTTAGAGCCCTGCTGGGACTTTGACTTTGGACTTCTGGCCTCCAGAACAGTGAGAGAATCAACATCTGTTGTTTTAAGCCACCACATTTGTAGTAATTTGTTACAGCAGCCCTAGGAAACTAATACATGGGGTGATGCAGGTTCCCAGGGTTTGGGAAGGAGGAAGCACCCTGCTTTCAGCCTGCAGGCCCAGACGGGGCAAAGCTGCAGGGAGAAAGCTCTCACTCGGGCCGGGCCCTGCCTCTGGCTAAAAAAACAGTCGCCCGTGTGTTGCCACATGAGGATTAGTCAAATAATGATGAGCTCTGACTTCCCCTGAGTAATTCGGTCGGGCTGGAGACTGAGGCCTCCAGAGGGGCGAGCGGAGTCGTTGCCCGGTCAGCCAGCGAGGAAGAGAGCATCAGATACCTCCCAGAAAAAGCTGAGCTCCGTGGGAACCTGCGAGAAACCCAACCAGGCTCACGGGTGGCACACCCCAAACACAAACCAGTCCGGCCACCCGGCCTACACACCGCGCTCCACAGGGTGAGCTCGCCCCCTCGTCGGCCACAAAGCTCTCTTAGGGGCAACCCCGCTGGGGGCAAGGCGAGCCTCGCCAAGCACTCTCTAGACTGTCTCATGGAGTCCAGCCGGTGGGGGTGGGGGAAAGGCAGGCAAGGTCGTCCCCTCCTCAGAGGCTGGGGGAGCTCCGTGGGGCAGCAAACTCAGGAGCTTTGGAGTCTAATGAGCCAGGGTTCAAATTCCAGCACCACCTCTTAATAACCCTGTGTCTCTGGATAACTTCAGTCATTTCACTCAGGCTCAGTTTTCTCATCTCTAAAGTGGGGACGATGAGACCCACATTGCAGGACTGTTTAGAAAATTAAACGAACTGTCACATGCCAAGTGCCTAGCACGTAGCGGCTGTTTCGACCACTTGGCAAACACGGGTTGAGCACCAACTGTGTGCCAGCTGCTGGTGAACAAGCAGGTCGCTGCCATGAGGGAGCAACCCGATAACAAGGCAGACACAGCCCAGCGTGGGAAGGCTCTGATGGGAGGGTCAGGGGGTCAGGAGGAATCCCAAAGGAAGTGGAGTTAGAATCACATTTCTGTTGTGCCAGAAAGATTCAGGGATCAGCTCGAGGTCATAGGGCAAGCGGTGGCCAGGTCAGCACTCAGACTCCTGCTTCAGACTCTTCCGCCAGCTGCCACCTCTGCTCCGTGCCTGGCGGTCTCTGAGGTCCTGGTGTGCAGGATTGGACCAGCTCTACGTCAGAGAGTCAGCCCCCCTGGAATATCACCCTCAGGCCTCCACCCTGAGTGCTGCGCATCTGACCCACTGACGCCCCACGGACCCCTGGCCAAGGCCCTGGTACTCCATGTGATAGAGACACCCCAGTTTGTTTATCCATTCACCCGTGGATGGATAGTTGGGTTGTTTCCAGCTTGTGGTGATTACCAGTATAGTTGCTGTGAATATTTGTGGACAAATCTCTGTGTGGGCCTATGTTTTCATTTTTCTTGAGCAAATTCCTAGGAGGAGAAAGACTAGATAGCAGTAGGTATGATTGAACTTTGTAAGAAAGGGCTTAACTGTTTTCCAGAACGGTTGCACCGTTTATATTCTCACGTGTGTGAAAGGTCTAGCTGCCCCACTGCCCTGACAACCTTTAGCCAGTCTTTTTAAGTTTAGCTACTGTCTTGGTCCACTCAGGCTGCCGTAACAAAATACCACAGACTGGGTGTCTTAAACAACACAAGTTTATCTTCTTACACTTCTGGAGGTTGGAAGTCTGAGATCAAGGTGCCAGCATGGACCAGTTCTGGTAAGGACTCTCTTCTTGGCTTGCAGACAGCTGCCTTCTCACTGTGTCCTCAAACATCAGAGAGAGAGTGAGAGAGAGAGAGAGCAAGAGAGCGAGCCCTGGTCTCTTCATCCCTTTATAAGGGCCCCAATCCCATCATGGGGGCTCCACCCTCAAGACTTCATCTAACTCTAATCACCTCTTGAAGGCCCCATCTCCAAATACCATCACATTGGAGGTTAGGACTTCAACATATGAATTTGTGGGAGACACAAACATTAGTCCATGACAACCATTCTAATATATGAGTCATGGTATCTTACTGTGGTTTTAACTTGCATTTCTCTGATGATTAATGATATTGTGCATCTTTCAAACCTGCTCACTTGTCATCTGTTTACTGTATTTGGCGATAAAAGATCTGTTCAAATCTTTTGCCCACTTTTTATACTTGTTTGTTTTCTTATTACTGAGTTTTGAGAGTTCTTTACATATTCCGGATACAAGTCCTTTATCAGATGCATGATTTGCAAATATTTTTTCCAAGTCTGTGGCGTGGCTTACCATTCTCTTAATAGTGTCTTTTAAAAAGCAGAAGTTTAAAAATTTTGATGAAGTTCAATTTATCCACTTATTTAATGGGTTATACTTTAGAGGTTGCAATTAAGAAATCTTTGCCTCACACAAGGACACAAAGGTTTTCTCCCATGTTTTTTATTCTAAAAATGTTATTGTTTTAGGTTTCACATTTAGACCTATGATCCATTCTGAGTTAAATTTTGTATATGGCAAAAGGTATGGTCCAAAGTTCATTTTTTTGCATATGGACATTCAATTGTCCTAGAACCATTTATTTAAAAGACTATCCTTTCTCCACAGAACTGCATTTGCACCCTTGTTTGTTCTTTTTTTAAATTTAGTTATTCATCTATGTGTAGGTCTGTTTATGGATTCTCTTTTTGTTCCATTGATCTATTTGTCTATCATTAGGCCAATACCACCCTGTCCTGACTACTGTAGCTTTATAATAGGACTTGAAATCAGGGAGTATTAGTCCTCCAACTTTGCTCT
This sequence comes from Delphinus delphis, assembly GCF_949987515.2. NCBI lineage: Eukaryota > Metazoa > Chordata > Mammalia > Artiodactyla > Delphinidae > Delphinus > Delphinus delphis. The sequence continues at coordinate 66,346,560 of NC_082699.1, read as the reverse complement.
TTTTCAAAATTGTTTGGGTCTTCTAGGTCCTTTGCGTTTCCATACGAATTTTAGTTTGTCTATTTCTCAAAAAGAAAAAAGATGTGGTGGGACTTTGCTCAAGGAATTGTTCAGGATTTCAGTCTTGACTCTTCACACTACAATAGTGCTTCCTGGTTTACTGGGCTCTTTCATGCCCTCAGCTGAACTCTCTCAACAAGCCTGTGACCCAGGCAGGTGTAGCTGGTGTACAATAAGGAAAACTGAGGCTCAAAGGCAAAGAGCCTTTCCCACGGTCACCTTGCTAGCAGGTGGCAAATAGGCAAATATGGCAAATAGGCTTTTTTTTAAAAATAAATTTATTTGTTTTATTTATTTATTTTTGGCTACGTTGGGTCTTCGTTGCTGCGCATGGGCTTTCTCTAGTTGCAGCGAGCAGGGGCTACTCTTCATTGTGGTGCACGGCCTTCTCACTGCGGTGGCTTTTTTTTTATTGCGGAGCACGGGCTCTAGGTGCACGGGCTTCAGTAGTTGTGGCTCACGGGCTTACTTGCTCCATGGCATGTGGGATCTTCCCGGACCAGGGCTCGAACCCGTGTCCCCTGCATTGGCAGGCGGATTCTTAACCACTGTGCCACCAGGGAAGTCCGGCAAATAGGCTTTTAATGCATAATGTCAATCTCCAAATCCACAGCTCTCTGTACCAAGCCACCTCTGAGTAGGGTCTCCAATATATTCTTAGTACTCCAGAATTTAATAAATGGGACAAAAAGGAGAACTCACTGTTTTGGTTACTTTTTTAAAAAATGAGTTTCAGATGTTGGTGCCGTCCATGCAAATGTATTTCTGTTGCCCTATTCTGAACTCTTTCCTCTGACTCTCCTAAACTGTGGGTGTCAGTCTGAATAGGAAAACCATATGTCTTTGTTCCCTTTTAACTTTCTTTATTGGCAAGAACACAGCTCCATAGAGGAAAAGGGAGAGGAAATGTGGATACATCACAGAAGGAGGGATTCCAATTTGAAGTAAGGAAGGACTTCCAGATGGTGAAGGCTGCCGATCACTGGATAGAAATGCCAAAAAAAAAAAAAAGAGAGAAAGAGAAAATTTTCCAGCTTGGAAATCCTAGGGTCCACATGTCCCCAGGGAGTAGTGATGGCCTGGACCCTCTCTGTCCTCAAAGGCCATTAAAAGTCAGTTGTGTGGCTCTCTGAACGCCTTCTCCCAGGTACCCAATGACTGTCCCACGGGTTCTCAGGCCAGCCCACACTGCCAGTGGGATCCCTCATGGAATTGACTCACCGTGTACGTAACAGTTCAGAGATGCAGGTTTTGCTTTGCGTCAGGTTCCCTGCAGTTTCTGAGACAGAGATTTGCATATGGGGAGTCTGTGGGGAGCATTCTTGGGAACCACATCTGTGGGGCGGGGGGGTGAAGGAAGCACACTGGGCAGAGGGAGATGAGTAATGCACCTGCAACAAAGGCTCTGGAGCTGGGGTGGCCTTAAAAAGTTGGCCCCTTTGTGATCCCCTGTCAACCAGCAGCCCCGGGGAAGGCAGAGGGCCTCAGGTCTGCAGCTCGAGCTCCTGGCAGCTGCGGAAACAAATGCCTTGGTCCTGGAGGGTCCTGTGGTTGGTGTACCACACAGTCACCAAGATCCAAGTTTGTTCTGGAACCCATCTTCCTTGGGTCTTCAGCATTTCGTGGAATGAGACCTCTGATGTTCCAACTTAGAACAGCAGGAACATCTCTCCAGAAGCCCTTTCTGAGGCCACAAATCCATCATCGCCCCCTCCCCCCAGGAAGGGTGGAGTAAAAATTACATCAATGCCTCAATATCACCACCTGACACTCTCCTTCTGGGCCCTTCGTGAGACTCATCTGCACCCACTTGGATGCACGCCTCACCCCCCTGCTAGGACAGGGACCTTTCAAGCTCTGCCTGCTCAGGACCTCGGCAGGCGGAGGCAGGTCCGAAGTAAAGCTCAGTTCTCGGCTCACAGAACTACTCCCCATGGCTTAGTTTCTTCTCGCTCTCACTGTTTTTTCACTAGATTTTTTCTGAGCTTTTGCTTCCATTTTCACTCATCTCAGGGCTCCTCTTGATATCGACAAAAGACAAGATGATTCTGAACTCTGTAATTTCCTTCATGTCACCCATGGCGATTAAGAAAATCCCTCGGCTGGTTTGTGGACAAGATACAGTTCCCAGGGGTTCTGTATCCGTGGATGCAGCCAACCAAAGATTGAAAATATTTGGGGAAAAAAGTTCTGGGAAGTTCTGAAAAGCAAAACTTGAATTTGCCACACTGGCAGCTATTTACATATCATTTACATGGTGTTTACAACTATTTACGTCGTATTTATATCTACATTGTATTAGGTGTTATAAATAATCTAGAGATGATTGAAAGTGTACGGGAGGATGTGCGTAGGTTATATGCAAATACTGTACCGTGCTATATAAGAGACTTGAGCATCCTCAGATTCTGGTATTCCCGGGGGTCCTGGAACCAGTCCTCCCCACCCCCCGCCCCCCATCCTGAGGCAATGTAATTGATTAACCACCCAGGAAGGACCCACCCCCTCTCCACTCCCCCACTGGAGAAGACTGTGCTTCTTCCTCCACCCACACTATCGGGAAGCTTCTGGAGGAAAAAGGAGATGCCCCCCCAAAGTACGCTACCCCAAAGGGCTGAGTTTTACCTGAGGCCTAGAGGGGGTTGGTCCTGATGGAGCTCCCAAGAGAGGCTGGAGGCCCTGGGGGAGGAGACATTTTCCGGCTTTCCTGCGCTCCTTTCACAAATACCCTGCCATATGGCAGCGCGAGAGCCTGCTCTGAAGGAACCCACAGTCTAGCGCATCCCTGTGTCCAAGCTGGGATGGGGACCGCGCAGGCTGCAGGGGGAAACCAAAGACGGTACCGCACGCAGACTCCGGTGGGGCGGGGGTGGGGCGGGGATGGGGCGGGGATGGGGGCGGTTTACAGGGGCGGAGAGTCTTCGTGGAGGAGAGAACAGCCAGACTGAGAGCTGGGGGAGGAGCTAGCAGGTGGAAAGGAAGGGCGGTGAGGGCGCAAGGAAGGGTCCAGGCTAACAGAGTAGCACCTGCGCAGGCCACAGCCAGGTGAGGGCCTCAGAGCTTCGGGGAAGGCGGAACGTTCTGTCTGGCAGAGTGATGGGGAAGGCCGTAGACTGATGGGACGGAATAGATGGAATGGGCCTGAGGGAGACAACTGGTGCTGAGACAAAGCCTTCCGGGGAGAGTCCCGAGCAGCACGCAGCTCCCCCCCACAAAGCCCAGCGGGCATGGAGGCCCAGGGCTGCAGCAGTAGCGGCATTGCTGCAGCGGTGGGGGTCTCCCTCGCTGGACCACGCTTCCCTCACACCCGCATCCGCGTGGCTAGGGCTTCCTCACCTCTCCCCTGTCTTTGCCTAAACAGCACGTTCTCCTGTGGCCTGTCCTAATTACCGTATTTGCAACTTCTACACTTTTCCCTGGTCCTGCTCTGTTTTTCTCCTCGGCCCTTGTCATCATTCACACACTATGCATTTTGCTCCTCTGCCTGTTTATTGCCCAGCTCCCTCACTTCTTGTCTGTTTTGTTCACCGCCTAGATGTTGGGCACATAGAAGGTACTCAATAAAGATTTATGGGACGGAAACTGCTCATAATAGCTCCTATTTATCGAGCACTTATAACGTGCCAGGATCCACCTTCACACTTCACATACATTCCCTTATTTATCCTCACAAACACCCCCCCCCCATTTTACAGATGTGCAAACTGAGGCCGAGGGCCATAAAGAAACTTGCTCCAAGCACACATCTAGTCAACGGCAGAGCTGGAATTCAGAATCTTAGGTCGGGGATCTGCAATTGCTACTGCTGGGTTCCCTCGGGAGACGGCTATAGCATTTCCAAGAACAGACGATATGTAAGAAGGGTGTGTGTTTTTACATCCCTCCTATTGTGTGCACACACACATAGTTCAGAAAACAAATTTCAACAACTGCATGTTCAAATTCAGAGGGCAGATTTGCAGATCCAAAGCGGTAGCGTTGGCTAAGTCCTTGGCATGAACCTCCAGCCCGCGGACGTTGGTCAAGAATTTTTCGGTAAATCTGTTGGGTGGAACTCCAGTGGGGTGGTTCCCAGGCTACCCCGGGGAGCCTGTTAACTCCTGCATCCCTCCCAGAGTTTCAGGCTTTGCCCCGGCACCAAGAGTCCAGACGGGAGGCTGCCTGCGGGGGAACTGACAGAAAAAGCGCTCTTTCTCCCTAAGAAACAGTCTCACAGCCATGGCCATGACCAAGTGTCTTATCTGAGCTGTGAATAAACAACAAGGACAGAGAACAGTACCCTGACTCATTTCACCCTTTCAACCTCTGCTCGAGGGTGTGAGGGGTTCTTGTCCTGTTATCTCATGGGTGGAGGCTGAGAGGTCAGGGACTCTTGCCAAATCCCAAGGCCAGGCTTGGGGCCCTGGACAGGGACTCAGCCCAGGACAGAAGCCCTCAACGCCCTGTGTGTCCCCTGGAAGGTGTCAGCCAAGCTGGCATCGTTGTGAGGTCCAAGCGCATCTCCTGCAAAGCTCCTGGGTCTGAGAGGGGAGGGGTCAGATTTTATCTGTGCTCCCTCGCCACTTCCCCCATCAGCCAAAGCCCAAGCTTTGAGTGGCTCTCAGTTGGTTTCCCTGGGGGAGAAAAGGATGACACAAATGACTGTTTTTCATTTCCCAGACCCCACCCAGTGCACTTTTAAGATGTGGAAATTTTATTAAATCCCTGGGCACAGCTTCTTTTTACATGTTCTGTGGTTTAACTGTCCCTGGGTCTTTTTGCTTATGGTTTGAACCTTTTTCCCTCCCTCTTTAAACCTGAGAGTTTTCTTTCTCCGCTGTCTCTTAACTGCCCCAAGTGCTAATATTCCTAGTATTTGCTGCAGGCCTTGAGCACTCGGACAGTACATGCGTATTGACCCGCGTCCAATGGCTCCCTCTGCGGGCTCAAGTCCCCAGTAGGAGTCTGGGCTCCCATCCGCCCGACCTCCCCTCACTCCTGCCCCACTGGGACCACATCGGGCATTTGTTCCTGCTGCTGCCCATGACCTTTGCTCCCCCCCCGTCCATTCAAATTTGTCCCTTCCTCATGGCCCAAGGTGAGTCTCCCCGGTCCACAAAGTCTTTTCTGACCACTGATGCCCACAGGGCTTTGTCACTCCCCTTACATCCTGAAGGACTGTGTCTGCCTCACCGAGCTGGTGGCACAGTTTGACTCTAGAATTACCCTTGAAAAAAGATGTAATGAATTATAAAGACACGAATGTTTATTTTAGAAAACTGAACTACCCCATCCTCAAACCTGGTCCAAACCCCCCAATCCCAGCCCCCCAGGTAACCCATTATAAATTGGTTGGTACTTTGCATTATTTAATTTTCTTCATTCACACACATTCAAATGAACTGTCTTGAAAGCAGGAACAGGAGCTGAGGCAGGCTTCCCTGGTTCCCCAAGCATCCAGCCAGGCTTCGACCATTAGTACTTAATTCCTTCTACATGCACTGTCCCCCTGGCTCTGGACAGCCAGCCCCAAGAGCAGAGGGTAAGACCTCCTTTTCACAGGTGAAGCTACAGAGACACAGCAGACTTCATGGAGTCACCTGAGGTCACAGAGCTAGTGAGAAAGAGAGTGAAATTGGAACTGGCGTCTTCTGACAAGCCCAGCTGTTCTGGGAAAAACGCCGAAGGATGCTTGACTTCCCTAAACCTCACTCCCCGAGTGCCCTGCTCTGCAGAGCTGAGGTTAGCAAAAAACATGTTGCAATCCCTCTTCGCTCCGGGGGCAGCCAAGCTGGGGTTCTCATCTGTGACTTGATGTGGGCCCTGGGTGGCGGTCTCTTTCACGCCTCCGGTTCCGTGTCCACCTGGGTGAATCATCAACCATCGGCCAGCTGTCGCCTCACCTTTAGCTCGGTGCGGTGTGAAGCTTGTTTTCTTTTGCTGGTATTAAACAGTCACCTCTGACATGTGGTGAGATGCAGGACGTTGCCTCCAAGGCAAACACGGATCCGCAGGAAAAAGATTTGTAGAATACAAGTGCTCTAGGGTGCCAAGAGCTGGTTTCTCCCTATGAAGCTTCCACGGCTGGCAGGGATGTCACCTGCCTTCAGGAAACAGATGGGATGTGTGGGTAAGCTCCTGGTTACTGACTCGGGGGAGAAGCAGGAATGCCTGGCTGAGTGCTGGGGGCATGAACCAGACCAGGCAGCCCCAGGGGCCCAGAAAGCCCTGTTCCTGGGCTCACACTTCTCATGTGAAACTCAGCACAAACCTGGTCCCGGGCCATCTCTCTGCAGTGCCTGCTGAAATCCCAACCACAGTGGGCGGGCGGGTAGGTCTTGATGATTAATTACCAGAGCTTCATAGTGGTGTCAATGTCCTCTCAAGGGACTTGATTTCAATGCTGGCAGCCTGTGGAGGGTGGTTCTTAAGAGAACCCTGGTGAGTGTGGGAAGGCTCTGGGCCCTGGCCTGGACCCCTAGCCCCGCTCTGTGCAAGAGTTTCCCAAAGGGCCACTCGGGATGATTGTAGCTGCTTCAAGATACCCATTTCTTTTATTTCAAGAATTACCTATTTATTTTAATATGTTTTAAAAGATACTTAGCACATCAAACCCACAATTTCATGTATACTATTACTTAGGAGGAGGCTAAACATTTTTTTTAAGTTGGCTTGATTAAAGTAAAAAAATTAAGCAAATGATAGTACAGGTTATGAGAGTGTGGCAAAACTAACGGAGGAGCTGGAACAATTGGCGTTTGGGAAACACTACTTTCTGGGAGAATCCGATATTCATGCCAAACATAGGGACCAAGCCTAGATCCAGATGAGGGGATGGTTAGAGATTTCTCTCTCTGGAACCACATGAGTCCATTTCCAAGCTTTCAACGTGCATGAAAGCTAGATTGGTAAGGGAAAGCCAGTAAGATGGGTTTTTTGTTTGTTTTGGTTTAATTGAGACTTTACAGTATATGGGGCCCTGGGGGATAGAGATGAACAGCTGCCACCAAGTGGGGCAATTAAAAATAGTCTGCAGTGAAATCTGAATTGGCAGGGAGGGCGGGACACGCACAATCAGGATGAAGTGGGTCATCAAGCTTTCAACTCAGCAGATGATTTTTTTTTTTAAGTAAAGAAAGAAAAAGATGTACAACTCTTTGTATTTACCTACGGTCTTTTTTTGAGCTTTTGACATAAGAATGTGGTGTTTAGATAGCTGCAGCTCTACTGTGTATACATGCCATTCTGTTTGGCTTTATTAACCCAGCATGAATTCATTTGGGCCTTTCCTTATATGTCAGATGTCTACAGTCCTCATGTGAAGTGTGAATCACAATCAGCTGGAGAACTTGTTAAAACGCAGATTCCTGGACCTGCCTCCCAGGATTCTGACTCAGTCGTCATCTGCATTTTTAACAAGCTTTTCAAATCCCTGGATAAAGGTGTTCCTGGACCTCCCTTTGAGAAACCTTGAAGCTTGGGGAATATACACGGTCCAGATGTGGAGTCCACCCTCAGAACCCAGTCGAGGGAGGGAGATGAGACACCACAGTAAGTCACAAGGTAGAAGGTACCCAGTGCAGCTGGAGAGCATGAGATAAAGTGCAAGGAAGCTCTCACCACCATCTCCAACACCCAGGGGTGCTGAAGCTTGACCCTCGGTTCTGAGAAGTTTCCACACTTTTGCTGGATTGTATTCCAGCCAACCTTGAATTACATATTCATAGTATTACTTCTACCTCTAGCAGAAGAATCATTTCAGTGATGTGGGAGCTTATCTTTCATTTTGGTGAAGGGTAGTGGGGAGGAAAACACTTGTCTTGGATAGAAATCAGACTCGGGTTGCAAGAACTCGGTGCTCTTCCGAAGCTGTATGGAGGTGACATGCAGCCTGAACAAATACAGCCTCGCGATACCCCACCCTCTACTGCTTACCAACGGAATAAAGAAAGACGTCCTGAAGGCTCCTCTGAAGGAAGTTAGAGATCTTGTGAGAGGCTGAGGCAAGACCAAGAGCTGGGACCTCCTCTCACAATATCTGATTCATCACCACCCACCACCCCTCCTTGAGGGCCCATGGCCTAATAAAAGCGAGTTAGACCCAAGTGTTAGAAGACTCTGGGGACTCCATCCGAGAGGATCTGAACCACTAAGGCTGGTTCCTCAGGGACTTCACACACTTACTTCATGGTTTGGCCCAGGACTTGGTCTGCCTTCACCCAGCAGTTCTTTCCTGTCAAACCACAGCCCTGACACAGGGGAATGTGCTTTGGGGGTTCTGGTTCCAACCCCGGCCCCATCACTCACAAGCTCAGAGACCTGGGAAAAGACTTCATCTTTGGTCATCAGTTTCCTTATCTGAATCCAGGGCAGTTGGGAGGATTAATGGGATAATGTATGTGAAATGTGTCAGATGAACTCTGACAGATGCTAACTACCATGGGTCTGGGAGAAACTTTACCTTCATTAATTTATGCAAACTCCTTCTTATTTAATCTTCCAAGGACATAGAGAACATTCTTCTTTTTTCCAAGTCCTCTTTACTAATCAGTGAGCATCTGTGAGGTGCCAAGGCTCTGTGTTAGGGGCTGGAGATGTGTGAATACAGCACACCCCGCCAGAGGATGCCCCAGAACTGTGGGAGAGAGAGGGCCACGACAGAGACAGGTACAAGTGTCCACAGGGCTGTAGACCTTCACCGTGCCCTGGACTCCTGGGTGGTTGAGTGAAGTGTTCCACCCCTGTTTAGAACAATGCTTTTGAAAGCATAAGATTACAAAGGAAACCAATAATACTGAAATATAGTTATGGAACCATTTTGAAAAATGAATTTGTGATCTCGTAGATATGGTTCTCTTTTAACACAGTAAATGGGATCTAGCAGATTCAGCAAGTACTGTGTTTTATTTCTTCACTTTTTCTGCTTCCTATCTATCTTCCTTCCTTTGGGGGCTCCAAATACATGTGTGCCAGTCTGCTTGATGCTGTCCCTCAGCTCACTGATGCCCTGTTTACTGTGACCTTTTTCTCCCTGTGTTTCCACTGAATAGTTTCTATTGCTGTATCTTCAACCCCACTAATCTTTTCTACTACAGTGTCTAATCTGCTATTAACCCCACCCAGTGTAATTTTTTTTTTTTTTTTTTTTTGGCGGTATGCAGGCCTCTCACTGCTGTGGCCTCTCCCATTGCGGAGCACAGGCTTTGGACACGCAAGCTCAGCGGCCATGGCTCACGGGCCCAGCTGCTCCGCGGCATGTGGGATCTTCCCAGACCGGGGCACGAACCCGTGTCCCCTGCATCGGCAGGCGGACTCTCAATCACTGCGCCACCAGGGAAGCCCCCACCCAGTGTAATTTTCACTGCAGATATATTCTTTTATTTCTAGGAATTTGATTTAGCCATTTTTATATCTTCCATGTCTCTCCACAACATTCTGTGCTTTCCTCTACCTTTCTAAAGCACATGGAGTATATTTTTCGATAGCTCTTTTAATGCCCTTGCCTACTAATTCTATTATCTGTGTCATCTCTGGGTCTATTTCTATTGAATAATTTCTCTCCTCATTATGGATCATATTTCCCTGCTTCACTGCATGCCTGGAACTTTTTCACTGGATACCAGACATTGTGAATTTGACATTGCTGGGTGCTGGCTTTTTTATTTCTTTTATATTCTTTTAAATATCTTTGAGCCTTTGTCTGGACACTGTTAATCAGAGACAGTTCAATATTTTTGATCAGAGGTCAACAACCTGCAGTCCAGGGACCAAATCTGCCTTCCCTTTCTGTTTTTGTATGGCTCATGAGCTAAGGAAGGTTTTTCTGTTTTGAAATGGTTGAAAAAAATCAAAGAGAATACTTTGTGATGTGAAAATTGTATTAGATTAAATTTTCAGTGTTTATAAATAAAGTTTTATTGGCACACAGCCACGAGCATTCATTTCCGTACTGTCTGTGGCTGCTTTCGTGCTACCATGGCAGAGTTGAGTGATTGCAACAGAGACCAAGTGATCTGCAAAGCTGAGAATATTTACTGTCTGGCCCTTCACACAAAAAGTTGCCTACCCTTGCTTTTGAGGCTTGCTTATAAGCACTGTTAAGCAGAGAAATGCATCCTTTAGTCCAGGGCTAACTCTGCCCCACTTTGGCTGGTGGGAGAAGGAACATCTTAGGCCTGTGTGAGCTCTGGTTTTTGTTCCCGCTGATCCTCTGGGAGGTTCTTTCCCAGCCTCAGGTAGTTTCCTCACAGGCACGCGCTGATGATGACTCAGCTGAAGACTCCAGGGGGACCCTCTGCTGGTCTCAGAGCTCAATCTCTGAGCAGCTCTCTGCTCTGCGCATTCTACCTACTTGGCCTCCCTGATCTTCAACTCTGTCTCCTCAACTCAGACAGACCTCCAGGCTCCAGCTAGGTCCCTCTCCCTCGACGGTAGCCTGGGAACTCTTTAGGCAGGAAGCAAGGGCAGCATCCAATGTCTGAAAACCACAATTTCATACATATTTTGTTCAGGTTTTTAGTTGTTAAAGGTGGGAGGTAAATCCAATTTCTGTTAGTCCATCATTGCCAGAAGCAAACTAAGTACTGTATTTTAAAAGAAGAGATGAGTATAAATTTGTCTTTACAGCAGCAGGAATGCTATGTGAAAGTGTCATTTTTATTGGTGATGAAGTCAGATACTGCTAATTCTCCTGGCGTTCACTGCCTGCATTCGTAATTGTAGGGAATCAAATTCCGATCAGAGGTTAGTAAAAGTAAAGATGTCCTTTTTCTCCCCGTACTAATTTGTAAACCTTCTGAATTTTGTTCACAGTCTCCTGGGGATCCATGGTTTCCTGGATAAGAGCTCTTGTGCTGAGACGCTTACAGTAATTTTTTTCTTCTGAGTACCAAAGAACTTTTAACTGGCCCTCTTATGGAGCTTATTGTCAATTGTCCTTGCAATATTTCAAAAAGCCCCATGTTTTGTGTAAAACAGAAGCCTCAGTTTTTTTTCTCCGTGGGCAAAAACATCCCAGTGCCTTCCAGCATAGCATCCACGTTTCATCATCCTGAGCCTTGTTTGTGCTGATCTCTGGACTCATCAGTGTCGCCGCATTCCTTGTGAACTGTGGGGACCGTTATCAGCTCAGGGCCCACGCAAAGCCTGACGGCCAGAGTCTTCCCTGACTCTGAACGGCAGCTTTTCCTGTACATTCCAGCAGCCTTCTGACTTCTTTCTTAACAGCACTGCACTTCTGGTTTGTATTCTGGTTATGACGGAGGATGGTCCTTGGGCTGCGCTTCCTTTCGTAAGTGTGTCTTGCCTTTTCTTTTAAAACAAATTCTGTATTTGTTCATGAAAACAAATCCCCACTAAATGTTCCTTTTAGTGGTCATAAACGTTTATGGTCTTGTTATAAGTTTGGGTCATTCTGCCAACCACTAAATGGTTACGGGGTCGTTTTTGGAGACTCAGTTTCATCCTTCCCAATGGCAGGATGAACAGAGAAAGGAACTAGCCAGGGTTTTCGCTCCATTATACTTAAAAAAATAATAAAAGTAGCTAATTAGAACTATTGATTACTATTAGTGATCACTGCGGATAAAATGAATCTACAATTGGGAGATTAAGACATAGAAACAGGTAAAATCAAGTTCCTTATTGTTAGCAATCCTATTTAATCTTATCCTCTCATTAACCCTTAACAGATTTTTTGTTTAAGTAATTGCTTCTTTTTTCTTGGATTTCTTGAGGCTTGAATAGAACTCTTTTTTATTTCACGTTAATCTTTAAGATGCAAAATCGATTCTCAGAATATTGATAGAGATGTGGTTACCAGCTGAACTGGGGGCATCAATGGCTGTTACAGCTGTCCCGTCTTTTCAAATGACCAGGAGGAAAGGCCTCCCCTCCCTCTCCTGTAAAGCAGTGCCCCCCTCAGTTGATTTATATCATTTATACCCCATAAAATTCACCTGTTTTAAGTGTTGGATTTGATGACTTTTAATAAATCTAGAGTTGTGTAATCCTCACCACAATCCGGTTTTAGAACATTTCCTTCACCCCAAAGCAATTCCATCCTCACCTCCAGCCTCAGGCCACCAATAATCTACTTTGTCTTTATAGAGCTATCTTTTCTGGACATTTCATGTAAGTGGATTCATACAATATTTGATCTTTGTGACTGGCTCCTTTCACCAGCATCATGTTCAACCATGTTACAAGCATTGATACTTTATTCCTTTTTATAACCACATAGTATTCCGTTTGTATGGACCCACCGCTTCTGTTTAGCCACTCACCAGTTGGATATCTGGATCGGTTCCACTTTTTTGCTATTATAAAGCATGTTCCTCATGAACATTTACACACAAGTCTTTGTGCGAACATAGTTTTGACTTCTCTCGGGTAGATACCCAGGACTGGAATTGATGGGTTGTGGGGTGAATTCATGTTTAACATTTTTTTTAAAAGCCAAACTTTTCAGTGACTGCACCAATTTGCATTTCCACCAGCAATATATGAGAGTTCCTGTTCCCACTCAGATTTAACTGCCTTCCTTTCAGAATAGTTACCCCCTTCCACAAAGTTTGACACTAGAAGGCAGATTTCCAAAACATAACAGATTTCCAGTACCACTGGGTTATCCACCCTCAGGATTTATCCCCCATATCCCAATCAGAAGGTTTCACAAACTTTTTTTTTTTTTTTCCACAAACTTTTGATTAACTTATTTTGAATCTTGTGACCTGATTTACTAAAACACAATTTTTACTTACTCAATAATTTTCCTGTATTTCCTTTCTTTGTGCTACTGTTCCCCAAACATGGCACTCACATAAGCCTTTATGCAATTTATTTTTTTACATCTCTGTCTACCCCAACTAGACAAGAAGCGCTCTGGAAGGAATATTTTTGTATCCAAAGTGACTAACACAAAACATGGCATAAAGTGGGCCTTAAAAAGTGTTTGCTGAATAAATACTTAAAGATGCAACATACACATTGGGTTCAAATATACTCTAATATCCAAGTCAGCTTGTTTTCCTTCAAAAGGGCCATATACTTTGCATAGGACTGATTCATTGAAGAGGAATCTTAGGGTTTAAGAAAACCTTGGCAAGAAGTCCAAACCTTTTGGCTTATGTGACAAATCTGAGGGCTGGATCAGTAAAGTGACTTGCCCAAGGTCATCTGCATGTGCTGGTTAGGAATATGCCATTACTTCTGGAAGAAACCCTGCCATGAAGAGAGCAGGTGAACTGAAGTGTTGGGGAGACAGAAGTGGGGCTGGTCTGTGGGTAGAATCCTGAAGGCCAGGCCTGAAGTTCATTCGGTAGGAAAGGATATAGAATTACCCAATCAGTATTCTAGTAGATTAACATGGGAGGGGGCGGCTGTGAGGTGGGAGACCAGCTGGAAGGCTAGAAAACAGCCTAAGTGCGAAGCCAGGAGGGAGGGCCTGGACTTGGTGGGGTGTTTGCAGAGGGGACGAGGGGAGGAGCACAGGGCTATGCAAAATGCACCCGAGACTGGAAAACGGTGCCCCCCTCCTCCCCCGCCGGAAATGGCGGTCTCAGGAGCAGAAATAAGGAAGATGGGATAGAAGTGCAGGTCTGCTGACCATTTATGCATCCTCTACGGCCCTGGGGCAGGGAGCCCAGTGGGAGCCCAGTGGGTGAGAGCACTCCCTCTGCACTCATGGTTCCATCCCAGTATAAGCTCTACCACCACCACTCACAAGCCAGTGACCTCAGGCCAATGACTTAATGACCCCGAGCCTCAGTTTCCTCATCTGTAAAATGGGGCGATAACGCTTCCCTCTAGGGTTGTAGGGAGGATTCACTTAGGTGATATGTTTAAGGCACTTAGACCTGAGCCTGGTGTGTGGCCAGCGATCAGTTTCCAGTGGCCTTGGTTCCCCCAGTCCTGTAATCTCTCTGTCCTCACAGAAAACTTGAGTTGAGGCATGTTCAGTTGGGAGCAGTGCTCCCAGCAGGAGTTGCTTCAAACTGGGCACTCCATGTTTGAACTTCTATATAAGGTGAGAGAGAAATCATCTGATTGTTTGGAGTTTGTGGTAATGTTTTAAACTTACTCAATTGGAAATTTCTTAAAGGAACTAGCAATTTTTTTAAAATGCCATGTTCACACAATTATCCAAGTCCTAAACCAGGCATCCGAAAGAAATGATTTAGCTACAATATCTGGTGCAGTTTTCAAATGTCACTCATGGGGCCTTGGGTGATCTCAGATAAGACTGGGGCTGCCCTGCGGAAAAGGGGATTGAACTCCCACCTCCTCTTTGACTAGAACTGCTCCCCTTCCAGCTGTCATATTATTATTGGGTTTCTCAGTAAGACAAATACGATTTCATTTGAAGAAAAGGTTTCACTTTTTTGGAAAACTCTTGTAATGGTAATTTAACAAATATACCAGATTGATAATGACAACCAAATGGTGAATCTTCAAAGATAAAAATAAGTTTTATATAAAACTTCAAATTTGTTAATTGGCTGGACAAGTATATGTTTCTGGAGACTAAAGAAGGAAAAATGTCACAGGATACAAATACCTTTTCCGTAGTAGAATGGTGTTTGCATTTTTCTAACCGATATCAGTGTCCACACCAATATTCTGGAACCCTCTTTAGAAAGAGTAGGGGAAAATGCAAATCCAACCTTGGGCAAGCATTTCATGCTTTTGCCCCTGTCTGTTTAGGAAACAAATTATTTCACAAAAGAATCACATTCCATGAAAGGTATGTTTGTTCTGGCTTAAACATAATCATGTCCTCTGGAAGTCTGATTCAAGTAAAGCATCTTAAGAAACTCAAAATTAGCTTGTAGACAACTGAATGTCATACTCCTTTCTGAATTTCATGAAAGTGTTTTCAAAATTAATTGCTCCATTTTAGACTATGCTTTGAAACTCAAATGTGTTATTATCTCATGGCCTTTACTGCCTATTAGATATCAAATCCAGTTACTTCCTGCATTTTAGTGAACTTTTTTTTTTGCACAAACATGTATATGCTTGTTTATTTACAAAAGGTTCCATTTTTAAATGTGGACTCTGAGTATATTTTTAGATTCTAAATAAATCGATAGGGAGGAGGAGAGCATACGATTAAGAATCCAGGGCTTCCCTGGTGGCGCAGTGGTTGAGAGTCCGCCTGCCCAGGCAGGGGACACGGGTTCGTGCCCTGGTCCGGGAAGATCCCACATGCTGCGGAGCGGCTGGGCCCGTGAGTCATGGCTGCTGAGCCTGTGCGTCCGGAGCCTGTGCTCCGCAACGGGAGAGGCCACAACAGTGAGAGGCCCGTGTACCGCAAAAAAAAAAAAAAAAAAAAAAGGAATCCAGACCCTGGGGCCAGATGATCTAAGTTCCCATCCCAGCTCAGCCACTTACTAGCTCTGTGACTTTCCACGGGTCACTCCACTTCTCTGTGCCTCATTTAGTGGGAACGATAAAGTGGGAATGATAACTGTACCTCTCTCATCAGGCTGTGAAAATTATAGGAGTTTATATGTAAAGTGCTTTGAATAGCACCCGGTGTACAGTAAGTGCTCAATAAACGTTAGCCATTATTAGTTATTCTTGGTTTCCTAGTGTAGTCAGGGTATGCTTTGGTAGGTTTAATTGATTATTCTAGTTGATAAAAGGCTGCTATGTAGACTGTGAATCGATTAGCACTTTTTATACAAATGGAATATAAATCAATGGTATTCAATTTAAAGACCCTGCTGGTCATAAGTCTACAGACTTTCGGGGCTGAAGGGACAGTACAGAACATCTTATTCAATATCTTTGTGTCGTGGCTGAAGACCCCCCAGCCCCACGGGGCTGAAGCCACTTACCGAAAGCCACGGAGCAAGGCAGAGAACAGCCAGGATGTGGTTGCTTCCGATGACGCTTCAGGATCTCAGCAGGCTGCAGCAAAGTTTCCATTATGGCATCAATTATCATCGCACTGATAAGCCAGCTACTGGAGCATTCTGTGCCCATCAGAATGACAAAAGCATTTACATATTTGGAACTGTCAATATACAAAGTAAATATAGGTAAGGAAGCCGGCTTTGCTTTACACCCTCATGCTATTCTTTACTATCCTGATAGAAAATGCTTGCAGTTGGGGGTGTTTCTATGTGTTTGCATTTCAAACATGCCTTGCAAGACATTTTTTTGGTGAAAACTATAATAAAAAGCAGTCTGAAGGATTAGAAATAGAGAAGCGTAGCACCACCCAGGCTTTACCACTGGAAGCATTTACACCTCGGGAGGCGCACAGATAGGGCACACGCAGATAATCAAAGTTTTATTTAAAACTGCAGAACACTTAAAAATAAACAATATAATATGCTTGAATGTTTACTGTAACATAGAAAAAGGCTTTCAAATACACTAAAACCTTCAATTTTACCCCAAAGTATGCTATGCAGCCAGCTGAAGTGCTTTGACAAGCATTCCTCTCTACAGATGGCTGGGGTAGGAGGTAGGCTGCGGAGTTCCCTGCAGGCAGGTGGTCTTCCTAGTCAGACTGACGACGTTTTTTCTTGTGGCTCTCAATCGCCCTTCTCAGCACCTCGTCCTGGATGAGATCAGACATTCTCACGTCTGTGTGGCTACAGCCAATTTTCGGGCAACTGTGAGGGATGAGAAAATCAAGTCAGGCCGCTTCACCTTAATGCCTTCAGCATAAACTTCTCTCACATGCAAGAATTTAAGTGAGGGCATTTTTTTTTTAATTGAATGAAAGATTCTTTAAATTCTATAGTGTTTTACAATTTTCAAAAGTTTCACACAGGTGATTTCATATAATCCCATAATAACCCCTTGTTTTTCTTCTCACCCCTATCTTGCCCCTCCCCCTCCCTCTCCCCACCGAGAGCCACGAGTTTGTTCTCTGTGAGTTGGCTTCTTTTTTGTTTTATTAGTTTGTTGTATTTTTTAGATTCCCAGATAAGTGATATCACACAGTATTTGTTTTTCTCTGACTTATTTCACTTAGCATAACGTCCTCCAAGTCCATCCATGTTGCTACCAATGGCAAAATTTCATTCTTTTTTACGGCTGAGTAGTGTTTACGTGAGGACATTTTACCAAAAAAGGAGCACACTTAAAAAATCAGGACCGATGTGCGCTTATTCATTTGTTCACCGGGTCATTTGTTCACTAAGCCAGGGCCTGTCCAGCACTGGGGGCAGGGCAATGCCCACTTCACAGCGCTCACTTTGCAGTGGGGGAGACAGATCTTCGCTAACTCAACTGCATAGATGCTTGCTGTGAGTTCACGTGGCATTAAGTGCTACAAAGGCTAAAAAGCAGGGTCAAGGGAGAGAGTGTGAGCTAAGGGGCTTATCTAGAGGGGGTCAGGGCAAGGCTCACTGGGAGGTCTTATCTAGAACAAGGGCTGCGTGAGGCTCGGGCTGGGGCAGCAGCACGTGTAGAAGTCGAGGAGATAGCCGCTTGGTGCCCCGGAGTAAGAACAAGGTCAGTGTGGCTGGAATGCCCAGGGCAAGAGGGAGGGCATTTGGAGACTTGGTTGGAGGGCGTGTGGGGCTTTGGATTTTATTTCAAATGTGAAAACAATGGAGGGGTGGAGATAGGGGAGGGATGGGGTTTGGCTTACATTTAGAAAACACGATTCTGGCTGTTTAATACAGAACACAGGCAGAGGGGAAGCAGGGGAGAGAGGGGGGTTGTGCAGCAGCCAGCAGAGTGAGGGCAGCTTGGATGAGGATGTAGCAGTGAGCAGCCTTGGGATACAACCGGAAATAGAACCTATGGGACTTGCTGATGGACCCAATGTGGAGGGTAAAGGAAAGAGCTGAGCTTTGTGCAGAGTCTGGCCCCAGCTGAAGGGGAATGGTGATACCCTTCATCTCCATGGAAACAACGGGAAAGCCGGGAGAGGATGGAGTCAGGCAGGAGTCCTGGTTGCTACATGTTGCCTCTGAAATGCCCACTAGTCCTCGCAGTGGAGAGACTGAGTGGGCTGATGGGGACTCAGGGGAAAAGCTGTGGCTGAAGAAATCAGTGGGTGAGTCACGGTTCTGTTTACATGTGGTCTCCTCTGAAGGCAGTGGGCTGGATGAAGTCACCTGATTTCTTCTCAACATGAACCAGACTCTGGTGGAGTGCCCAGTTTTGGAGTCAAGCCAACCTAGGTCTGAACTCTAACCCCAATGCCTACTTGCTCATTATGAGACCACCGGCAACTCACTTTACCTTCTGGAGCCTCTGTGTCCTCAGATTTACAATAGGGCAGAATCCCAATCTCACGGGGCTCCAGGCAACACAGTGCTCAATAGCTTTCATTCCCTTCACCATCTCCTATGACTATCCCCAGTCTCCTGATGAAAGCTGCTGATCTGTCTATAGACTGCATACCTCCAACACAGACGGGCGCACATTCGTGCGTTCATTTGACCCTCTTATGTGATTGGCCCTGTGCTAGTTCCAAGCACCCAGCTGTAAAATACAAATATAGGCTCCTGCCCCACACAGAGCTCTGGCTCAGTGATCTGAGACAGCCCTCCAAAAAGCACAGATCAAAAAGAGCAAATTCAAGACAAACGCTATAAACCAGAAGGGGAAGAAAGCAGATCATGGGAGCTCCAATCTGTCCAGCGGTAGAAAGCTCCACAGTTCAACACAAAAGTTATACTTTCTCTTGGTCTTTGTTTCTGGCCCAAGGCCTCTTTATATTAGAGGAGCATTAACCAATGTAATGAATAGTATGCTTGCTAACAACGTTTATATTCAAAATACTGAAATGTGTCCTGTATGGCTGGGGACATGTGTTAAAATGTGATTAAAGAAAGGCAATCACATGAAAGACGATGGGGGTGATTTGGCCCAGGTATGATGACTTGGCTTTGCGTTAGGGGAAGGATTGGAGGTGCTTGAGAAATGCTTTACACTGGTTTACAACACCCTGCTGTCTCAAAGTGAATTCTTTCTTTCAGTATGAAAGTAAATAAGGTGAGATTATGAAAAGGATACAGACGCTTTCCTGACTTCAGCAAAGGCAGTTTTCATCACTTCAACTTCCATGACATGGAAATGCAACCTGAAGTCGGTGGCTGGGATGACCCTCCGTTAATGCTTATCAACCCACTGATCATTCTCACTGACTGCCAGGCTGTAATCTCCCCCACTTCACAGAACAAAGTCTTTAATACCAATAGTCAGACAGTGAATAAGCTGCTTTAGGGAAGTGGAGAGGGAGGTGGGGAGGACTTCCTGATGACATCAGTGGTTTTAGTCAGTAAATGAGAGCATTCTGAGAATGTGTGATGGGATTAACCACACCAGTCAGTTGCAGAGCTGGCGTGCACATTAACCCAGGGCCACCCGTGTCAGACAAAGAGGTCTGAGCTCACTTAGGGTATCAGCCCAGGGGACAGAGGTATTAACCAAAAAGCCCTCCCAACGGGAGCCAGACGGCCTAAAGACACTACAGGCTCAAGGGTGAAAAAGACCTGGGCTCAAGCCTCCTGGCTGTGACACTCTGGGCAACTGATGTCATTAATGGGCCTCAGTTTCTTCCTCTAGGAAGGCAGAGCATAGCGTTGCTGTGAGAATGAGTAGGATGCGTGCGACAACGGTCCAGGAATTCACTCAGGTGCTCGATAAGCTGGTTCCTGCTCTAGGACACAACTTCTGTTCTCTAGAACCTTGTGGAGAAGAGCCGGGCCCACCTACAACGCTGGCAGGAGGCAGGCGTTGTGGGAGCACAGGGGCGGGGCACCTTGCGCAGCACAAATGGGGGTTCCGGGAAGGCTTCCCGGAGGAGAGGTCGATGCAGGAGAACCTTGTTTCTCACCCCGTCTCAATTAAACAAACACAAGTTTCTAAACTAAAGAGGAGAAGACAAGGTCATAATGACATGATACTGAATCAGGGCACTCCTCCTCCGGAGAAAGAACACTCTATAAGCATTAGTGCATTCATCCCCACGACATCCTGGTGAGCAAGATAGGCGTGGCAACACACAGTCTTAAGCTCTCGTGTCATTACTGTGAAAGAGTCAGACCTACAGGCCTGGAAGGAGAGGCTGGGTCCTGAACTGGGGTCACGGACAGGGCAGAACATTCCACTGCAGCAGCGGGCAAGCGTGTAAGTGTCTGCTGAGTGAAGGGACCGAGTCTTAGAGGGCCCCAGAGGCTCTGGGGACCCTAGGCCTCAGCATCAGCTCAAAAGTACAGGATTCTGGGTCTGACGAGCTCCTGGATCTGGGCCCCAAGAATTCCAAAGTCCAGCCCAGCTCTAGAAAGCAGGTCTGGAAATGTGAGTGGGATGGATTCCCACCATACCTAAACACAGAGTGTAACTCTATCCTACATCCTCTGAGTCTAAAATAATGTGTCACCAAGCAGTGAGGTAAGTAATACAAACATGAACAGTCTTGACCTCAATAACCCGACTGCTATTTGTTCAGCGCGCTATAGTCCAAAAAGAGCTTTCTCCTGAGTGCTTTGCTTCTCCACTGCCAAGAAATTTGCTGGTCCAGGCCTAGACTGGAATTCCCCACTGTTCCTTTGATCCTGAAATTCTGTGAGATGTCGCTATTTCCATTTTACAGATGAAGACACTGAGGCTCTGAGAGGTTAATGGACTTGTTGGTAAATGGTTAAAATAGGGCCTCCAAGCGCAATGCTGGAGTTCTGCTATTCAACGACACCTTTCTGTTCAACTTAATTGTACTCTCCGTGCTCTTAAATGTGACTGTTTGTTAATATAGCCTCTGTTCTTAAACAAAAAAGGAAAGAAATGACTATGGATAACAGGAAATATTTTATTAAGATGAAAATCATAAGGCAGCTTTATTAGTAAGATAATAAACAGCCTGGTTATTAAGAGATGTGTTTTAAGGAATTATTCTAACTATTGTATTCAGTTAGGGCTAAAGTCTCAACAATGGAGACTTTAAAATGGAGTCAGTGCCAGTAACACAATGTAACTGGAACTCCTGTCTGACAAAACATAGTTGGAACCAACAAGGAGGAAAAACTGAGATTTCTCAGACTGGATGTGTCATAGACATTTCTAAACAAAGGGAAGCCAGAACTGCTCATCGCCCTAACTTGTGTCCTGGGAAACAACACTAATTCGCGTTTAATCAGGAACCTCTGGAGCAGGATTTGAAGAGGCCCTGGATTCTAACCTGTTGCCGAATACAATGTACCTGGCACTCCAGCACTGGCTCCTGTGATATCCAACTCGCTTATCTCTCATCCCTTCTCTCCTGGCTACGTCTCAGACTGCTTGCTTGGAGTCTTCTTCCTTTGATTGCCCTTTCAAAATGGCAGAATGCTTTTTTGTGGGTCTATGTTAGGTGCTGGGGGAACGCGGTAAGCAGAGCAGAGCTGGATCCTGGCCTCGCATTGCTCAGAGCCAGGCCAAGGTCCCGTCCTTGGGGGTTCTCAGCTGGCTGTCACACCTGGTCCAGAGCTGTACCTGTGCTGCTCTGACTCCTCTGTATCGATAACCTTACAGTCAACATCTCACACTCAGAGCTCTCTCCGAGCTCAAACACCCACATTTTCTGTGCCTCCTGGATACCTCCAGATGGCTGTATTGCTAGGATCTCAAACTTAGCATGACCCAAACTGTGCCTCTTATATGCCTTCCTAAATGTGTTCCCCTTACGACCTCTCTGTCGGCTAATGACATCGCCATCCTTCTAGACACCCAGTTTAGAAATGTCAGTCATCCTTCCACTTGTTCCCTTCAACTTCCGGCTCCCAAATTCTGTCCATCGTACCTCCACGATCGTGTTCCTCCTCATTTCCCTCCACCTATGACTGCTGCCTCAATCCCAGCTCTCATTATCTGTAACTTAATCTACTGCAAAAGCGTCTGAATTGACATCTTCACCTCATGCCTTTATTCATCCATCTCTTGAACTGCTACTGGAGTAACTTCCTAAAAGCCAGGTTGACTCGCCTTATTCCCTCAAAACCCTGCAGTGTTCTCTCATGCCTACAGAATAATGGTGGCAAGAATGATGATGAGGATAATGATGATGGGGGATAAAGTTTACTGACCATGTGACAGGTACTTTAAGTGCTCTACATATATCTTATTCAAATTCCAAACATACCAATGAGGCAATTACAACTATTATCATCAATTTATAGATGAGGAAACTAATGAAATCATGACATTTAACACCCTCTACAATGAGTATAGAATAGAGAGAGAATTTACATACACCATTCCCCTATTGCTATTGTCCAGAGCATCCTTCTAATCACCGGCTAACATGCAATAACTGTTGCTGTACCTACTATCCCCCAAGGGGAACAGACTCTGAATAGGGCGAGCCTCTTGGCTAGAAAGAGTCTTCTTCACCATTCTCTGAAATCCTTCTCATTTTTCAAGGCCCAGCAAACATAGTACCTTCGCTGTAATCCTTCCAGACTTCCTCCACTTGGACTTAACTGTTCTTAACTAAGCTATGAGAACCTGCAGAGTTTGCGGAATCTGCACCCGAGTTATAGAAGTACGACAGAAAAATACCCACCTTTTCCAAATGACGGGTGTTACTCAAGTGCTTCCAAACATCATTTACAATTCAAAAAAGGCAAAGGACATTAGAAAATCAAAGTATGTAATCAAGAAGATGCACTTAAATGTGAGCCTGCTCTGGGAGTTGCTCCCAGCCATCCTGGGACTTGGGAGAAATGTGCTTTTGTATCAGTGCCTGCCCTTTTCAAATCTGACTAGAGGAGAATGTCACAAACTTTAAGGAAGAAGACCTGTGACATAGAACTATCTGGGAATACCTATTCTTAGCAATTATGTCAACAAATTAAAATTTTGTTTTTCAGAGACTAAACATAGAAAAAAGGAGAAAAAGAAGCCTTAGAAGTCCAGAAACAAAGAAAATTACACTCACAAGGGAAAATGAAAGGTTCCTTAGGGAAATATGGTATCTCAGTTGTAAGCTGGAAAGTCAAAACAGATAAAAATGTGCTCAAACAATCTCGATTTTGTAATCATTAGGCAGTTCTTCTAGAATAAATAGGGCAAACTACTTGACTGAATGACCGTCAAGATATCTGCAGTCTCAAATGCCCTATCTTTAAGTCCACACCCAGATGAGGAGTGGTGGGGAATTCCAGTTCTAGGTCTGGACCAGCAAACTTCTGGGTGATGGAGAAGCAAGCCACACATCAAAGGGACTGTTATCACAAGTCCATTGAGAACTGGTCACACCTGCAATTCCATTCCTTCGACAAATCTGTGATAAAAGCATAAGAAATGCCAACCAAGTCAAAGCTAGGCTAGCCAACTCAGGTTTCTAGGTTATTACAGGAACTGAGCCATGGTCCCCCAGGGTTGGAGCATGTGTGTGTGTGTGTGTGTGTGCGTGAGAGAGAGAGAGAAAGGGGTAGAAATATATATATAAAAGAAAGATTCTCTAAACATTCCAATTAACATTTTTTTTCTCATTGCAGTCATCCATGAATTTACTTAAACCATTTGGGAAGTTATTTATGTAATTAAAGATATGAAAGGTTTTCCCGGACAATCAAATCTTGATCATCAAGACCAACTGGATACGAACTCTTATCTTAGGATGATGACTTAATATTTTTTTTAAACAAACTCCCTGTATTGCAGGATGCAAAAAAAAAAAAAATTATTTTTTTAACCATTCCTTCTTCTTTGGGTAAGTGCATATAGAAAGGGGAAAAGAAATCTCTCAGTATCACAGTTCTCTATTTTTTTCAGGCTCCAGCACAAATTCATAAAAATTCCTATTATCTAATGATTAACATTACATCCAATTCCTTTTTCTCATGTTCTGAAGGTGTGGTTGAAGCTCCTTTAGTTTCTTCCTGAACAGATTACTAATTTGTTCCCTCATGTCCTGTTTTTCCATGTTGACACGATCCCTCCGGCTGAATGGACTTCAGGGGAGAAGTTTAAATGACTTTTCCTCCAGCGTGAACGCACTGCCTCGGACTGACCACCGCTGGGAAGGTGTCACTTCCCTTCCCGCGGCAACTCACCAGGCCTTTTTCTTCCGCCTGTGCTTGGACTCAATCATGCGAACAATGGCTTCCTCTTCATAGGTGTGGCCACACACTTTATTTTTCACTGGCTTCTTCATTTCCAACTGCAATCAAGGAGACATCAGGCTTTCAGGAATGATAGTGATCAGCTTCCAGTAACTTCTCCAAGCCAACAATTATTTGGCACTATGTTTGCCTAGACCTGGGGCTTCCGAGGTTTAACCTCCCCATCTCATGGCTCTAGATAACTCCTAGGGCAAATGACCACATCAGAAAATGCAGGGAGACCAGTGGCACCAATGACACTTGGCCTGTGGGCCAGGAATTTACTCCTAGATCCCTAAGGGCATCACTGACTGAAAACTCTTTCCCAGGTATACTCTTCAACTCTCATCCCTTTCCTTTCCTCCCTCCTCAACTCTAGACATGAAATGAAGTCAGAAAGCAAACAGGAACCCTTTGCCTCTATGAAGTGAATCGCTTTTTCTTTCAGGGGAAGGAGGAGAAAACAGTACCTGTGTAATGGGGCAGATGAAGTTGGTCTGACTTTGGGTCACAATCATATCTTCATCAACTCCTTCTGTGCCGTCAGCCTCTCTGTCTGCTTGAAGACCATCTAGAGGGAAAAAAGGGAAGTTGCTGAGTCTCGTTGGTCTAACATGTCAAGGACAGGAAGGGATGGAAGGGTCTCTTTGGTGTTAGCCCCTGTGCTAGGCGCCTGGATGCATATTGACTCTTCTGCAGGGGAGGCAGGACTCTGCCCATGTTTGGTAAGGAAACAGATTTGGAGCAGCGAAATAACTTTTTCAAAGTTACAGAGAGTGAATTTGTGAGGGAGTACTGTTCACTAATCAAGAATGTGGCTTTGGAGTCAGAAGGACGTGGTTATCTTTGTCACTTCCAGCTGTGAGACCTCGTGCTAGCGAGGTCTGTTTTTAACGTCTCTATAACTTTATTGCAGAGATTAAGAGGTGAAGAATTTAGTGTGCTCTGCATAGCTCCTGGCACAAAGACACATTCAATAAATGATAGTTACTGTTGGACGATACAGCGATTCTCAAACTTTTTGGTCTTAGAACCCTTTTGTACTTTTAGAAATTATTGAGGATGCCAATAAACTTTTAAAATGTGGTTTATATTTATCAAGATTTGCCATGTTAGACATTAAGACTTAGGAATTTAAAAACATGTATTTATTAATTCATTTAAAAAGAACAACCCCATGACATGTGAACATAAATGACATTAAAAAAATTAAAAGTAATTATATTTTCCAGAACAAAAACAAGTTAGAGATAAGAGTGGCATTGCTTTACATTTGTGAAAATATCTTTAATGTGTGGCTTAATAGAAGATAGTTGGATTTTTTTTTCACGGTTTGCATACTATATATTTATTTTTTCGCCAGTCTAAAAATAATGTCTACACATTTAATTTCTGTCCAGTAAGAAGTGATTAGAGGTTTAAGAAGGCCTAGTTTAAACAATTTCAAAGAATGAAAATAAGTGAGCAAAATTATATTTATCCTAAAATGTGTCTTTCCATCCACTCCATAGTGTAATGGCTCCTTGAGGCAACTTCCAACAACAATGATGTTTCTGATGCTTTCTATGGTGGCAGAGAGGTGAGTATCACGGTCTGCAGGGCAGAGCAATAAATATAACTCTAGTAATCCATTGTACATCGAAAGTCAGGGAATACTTCATTGGAATTATTCTCATTTGGGGGGATGAATAAAATTAAATCAAAGGACACAGTACCTGATAAAGGAGCAAAAAGCTTGTAGGCTTTGGTCAAGGAAAGAAGAGGGCCTAATGAGTGAAGAACTTCACTCATGAGTGAAGAAGAACTATATATTATAGTTTTCTTCCTTCAGTTTCTCAACTAGATTCCATTAGTGGAGTTTTCTAAAAGATTTGGAGGAGATTCCAGTTCAGATATTATCAAAGATCATCATAAGGTAGTTGGATTTTGATATCTGTGTATATGTGTCTGGTCTGTCGTGATATCACATCACATAGCCTCTGGAAAAATTCACTTATGAAAAGAAAGAGAGTGAAAAGGGCAAATGACATCTTAGTATTATTATGAAGATAGTTTTGACCTTGTGGGTACCCTGAAAGGCTCTCAGAGTACCCTAGGCGTTCCTGGCCCACACTTTGGGAACTGCTGAGTAAATGAGTGGTAGGGCTAGCTTTGAATATAACTTATTTGATTCTGATATCTGTGTTCTTTTCATGGTCCTTGCCCCTCACCAAGGGAAACTAGATAATAGATGGCTTCTGAATGGGGTACTGAGAGAATCTCATATGAAAGCCTTTCCTTCTGGAGAAGGCAGACTTGTCATTCTGCACTGAAATCAAAGATCAGTAGTGTTTTAAACACAAGTGTGACAGTGCAGTGACAGTGTAGTCCTTCCTCCTCCTTTTTCCCCTCCCTTTCTCTCTTCTCCCTTCCCTTCCTTCTTTCATTTTGGCAAAATATTGAATATAGACATTAAAAAGTGCCTCGCTTTTAATGTGTGAGGGAGACCCTTTTCTTAAGTTGAGATGGTTCTGCACATCTTTTAGTTCCTACAACTGCTGGCCCTGGCCTTCCCCCTTGGCCAGATGAAGTATATGCTGGAGAAGTACTACTGGGGACAGGAAAAGGGCCACAGAGCACTTGTTCAAGGTCACCCAGTGAACTTATGGCTGAAACCCAGGGATTCTGCCCCCAATTACTCTGTTTTTTTGGTAGGGGTTTCTCTTTGTTTTAGCAACTAGTGCTATTTATATGCCAGCTTGTTGTATTTTCTTAGAGAAATGTCCCCCAAACAGCGCTTATTCCTTGAAGAAGGCAAGAGTGAAGCCCTCAGAGCTTAGGATTTCCCAGACAGAGCGTTTTCTAACCATTGGTCATTAAGGTATGATGCCTGGGGCCTTTCAGCTTTTCAAGGGCCGATAAAAAGGTCTGAGACCTTGAAAACCATTTACTGGTTTCAAAACAGGATAACTACAAAACGGAAAATAATTTTAAAGGTCTACAAAATGTAATGTTGGGTTAACTTCATTAATTGTTGATTTGGTAATCAAAAATATTTCCTTTGGAAGCAATATATACGCTGGATTTAGGTTTTAATTTAATAATTCCCAAGTATGCTAAGATAATTGCTGAGAAATTAATAGCCAATTATAGGTTAAATCACTTACTTGTAGCCAACCGTTTTCCAAAGCAAAATTGTAAAAATATCTTCAAAAAATTTTGCCAGCAATAAAATTATATTTAATGTGGAAGTTGCCATAGTTTAGTATGTTTGCTGTGATGTGAGTTGCGGCTTCTGAAATAATTTTCCTTAGATCTATGAAGAGTCTTTGTGCTTCCCAGGACCTGTCTTTGGTATGAATAGCACAAGAGTCAGACTCTTAAAAAAGAGTCCTCTTATCAACCCAATGATTCTTTTTTTTTTTTTTTTTTTTTGCGGTACTCGGACCTCTCACTGTTCTGGCCTCTCCCGTTGTGGAGCACAGGCTCCGGACGCACAGGCTCAGCGGCCATGGCTCGTGGGCCCAGCCGCTCCGCGGCATGTGGGATCTTCCCGGACCAGGGCATGAACCCGCGTCCCCTGCATCGGCAGGCGGACTCTCAACCACTGTGCCACCAGGGAAGCCCCAACCCAATTATTCTTCACGATGGTTCAGGAAAGTTGGACAGGTAAGGAGAAAAGTCAAGGAGCAGAGCTGAGAGCTATTCTGATTCTCTGATTCACTTTCCAAAGCCTCCTCTTGCGGGCTGCTGCCGCCCATTTCTGATTGTGCGTTTGACAGTCAAAATAAAAGTATCTCTTTGTCCATTTCTCACAGGGCTTCCTCTGAACTGATAGATTTCTGACTGCATACGTTATACTGTGGAATTCACCAGAAAATCTGTTGGATGAATAACAGGGTTCAGCCAATGTGAAAGACTGTGGGTTTTTTTTTTTTTTTAATTTTCTATTTTTAAATTTCAAAGAGTAGAGGAAGCAAGAAAGCACAACTCAAATGCAATGCCAACCACTAGGGAAGGCTGAGTGGGGAACTTAGAAGCTGTAGGTGGCTATCAACAGCAGCGATCACGAAAGAAGAAGGTGACATAAGTGAGACTGGGAAAGAATGCCAATGGTGAGTAATAGTCCACGGACCGAGAGTCTAAAAAGAGAAAGAGCCGCAACAGCTAAACTTCTCTTGAGCTAGAACATTTCCTCACCCGAAATCTATATTTATAGAAAGTGATATGAACGTTGGGATTCTACAGTGTGCTAAAACAAAAGGTCACATCTGGCAATAAATGTCACTTACACTAATCTATACAAAAAGACAAAACTTTTTTTTTTTTTTTTTGCGGTACACGGGCCTCTCACTGCTGTGGCCTCTCCCGCTGCGGAGCACAGGCTCCGGACGCGCAGGCCCAGAGGCCATGGCCCACGGGCCCAGCCACTCCGCGGCATGCAGGATCCTCCTGGACCGGGACACGAACCCACGTCCCCTGCATCGGCAGGCGGACTCTCAACCACTGCGCCACCAGGGAAGCCCAAAGACAAAACTTTTTGATAAGCCCGCTGAAAGGAAGATTGGAGAGAAAAAATACAGATCGTCTACTAGAATCACAAAAGTTTTAAACTGAGGTTATTTATCCTTATTCCCTCATTTATTGGAGAAAACGGAGATCCAAAGACATTATAGGTTTTGTCCAAAGTCAGGCAGGGAGTTAGTACGGTAAATCAATGTATAGCTCTACTTTCTTGGCCTGCTTAATTTGAATACTAAAACCAGTGTATAGGTTCTGGGAGCCATCCCTCCCTCCCCCAGATTATTACTTTATTACTAATAATACCTCAAGTTTACTGACTGCTACATAGCAGCTACTATGCTAAGCACTTTATATACATTATTTCATTTAATCTGCACAAAACACCCATGAAGAACAACTCTATTGTTATTCCTACTGAATAGACAAGAAAACTGAAGCCTCCACAATATTTTTAAGGCAAAAGTAGAAAATATCACCATTATAATAAAGAAGTAAGCAGATTCAATCCGTTTGTTATTCAAGAGATCTCAAAAAGAATTTCTGATTAAAAAAGGAAGAACAAGATGATGAGTCACACTGTTTTCCATCCACATAAACACGGCATATGCTGTCAGAAGTATACGCGCCAGCTGTCAGCTTCCGCCCAGATGGGTCTCAGACCCACACCTAACATCCATGCCCGAGGCCCAGGGCACCCAAGCGAAGTGCTGAGGAGGGAAACCTGGGCAGGAACTAATATCTACAGAGCACCCAGGAGGGAGGTATCAGGACTGAGTTAGTAACTTGAATGGGATTTTTTTTGATGTCATTAAATAAAAATCAAAAGGAGAAGACATGAAAATGCTTGTAGTAGTAATTAGGTAAACAATCAAGGATTTCCAAAAGTCTATGAATATTCCCCAGTGATGTGAGGTTAGGAGGTGGGGGAGGGCATTTATTGGATCCCAAGATGTGGGTTCACGGTTAGTCAGTGATGACTGTCAGTGAACAGCTAAATCCTCATCTCAGTCATCCTCTTCCTAGGTGCTTGAGCCCAAACCTTTGGAATCTATCTATCTATCTATCTACCTACCTATCTTATTTATTTTGGCCGTGCTGTGAGGCATGCGGGATCTTAGCTCCCCAACCAGGGATCGAACCAGTGCCCCCTGCATTGAGAGCGTGGAGTCTTAACCACTGGACCGCCAGGGAGGTCCCTGGAATCATTCTTGATTATTCCTTTCCCGTCATTCCTCACATCCAAACCACTGGCAAGTTCTGTTGACTGGTTCTCAACTATATTCCCTAAATCGAAATCTAGCCTCTTTTCTCGATTTCTACTGCATCTTAGTCCAAAGCACTATGGCCTTCTGCCCAGACCTCTTCAGGAGCCTCCTAACTAGAATCCCTGCTTCTTACAGGGGGCACGACCTCCACCCCTCCACCCCCGCCTGCTTCTTACAGGGGCCTACACAGCCAGCTCCTCTGACCAGTCCCCCTCTCACCCACCGTGCTCGAGCCGCACCGGTCTTTCCTCTGCTTCTGAACATGCCAAGCTCTCTCTCGTCTTCGGCTGCTATCCTAACCTGCCTGGGATGTTCTGCCCTCCGGATCTTTGCTTGTGCTACTCCTTCTTGTCATTTTACAATGTCGGTTTCAATGTTATCACTTTGGAGAGGCCTTCTCTGACCTCGTAAACGAAAGAAGACACCAGCCCTCCTCTACCCCATCGCTCTGTTGTGACTGCACAGAGCATCTCTTTAAGGGCTACTTTCTTGTCTGTCTCCCTCTCTTCTACTCTGTCTTCTCTGTCTCCCTCTCTTCTTCTCTCTACTTCACTGTCTTGTTCATTGCTGTTTCCTAGATTCTAAAATGTCCTTGGCATGTAGTGGTAGGTGTTCAATAGACATCCCATTAGTAAAGTGCTTCATCCAACAAGGCAGGAGTGGGCATACTTTTCACAAGGATATACTTAACATATTTAACAGATGCGGCCACACAGACACACACAGACACAGACACACACACATGTCTCACACAATAATGATTTTACAGGTTTTAGGCAAATAACAGAGAGGACTTCACTCTAGCTTGGGGTACAGCCTTGGACCCTGAATTCCACGTCAAAGGCAGCAAGTAAATGTAAGTGTTACGATTATAACAGGCTGTGTAGTAATTACAAAGGAGAATCCAGACATGGTTTTGTGGTCAGAAAATACACTTGGGCCTGGCCACACACAGCCCTAGTATTAGTCACTTGTCTGTCTTCAGGCAACCCAAATTTGGCTGACAGACAGTCTTACGTCAGCTGGGAATAAAAGTTGATTGCTATGTGTTTTTTCAATTAAGCCTCAGACATTTTTCTAAAAGCACTTTTCCCTTAAAAGTTAGTAGCAAATATTTTACAAATATTTGTTGCCTGCCTGAAATGCTTATTGGGCTGCCTGGATTATTTTACTTGCACTGTTCTGGGATAGTGCATTTGGAGCAGCTCAGCTGGTACCTGGGAGATCCCCTCCCTCACCTGCAAAAGAAGGTTGATTCCAAGTTGGAAGCTCTGCAGTCACAGTGTCTGCGTATGTGTCTGTGCCGACTCCTGACTTGTTGCCCCACCAAGCAGCCCACAGGCGGGGTTATGAGTGGCCTCATCTGTGAACTCGGACATGTCTTAGACTCCAAACGGAAAAAGAAGTGGGTCAGCAGGCTCGGTCTCTTTGGCTTGGAATTAAGAGGAGTGTGTGTGTGCGTGCGTGCGTGCCCGTTGTTTTGGGGTCTACTCTACTACTAATGGGTATCTAGCCTTGTTCTTACTTTCTTCCTGGGATGAGTGGCCTGTCCTGAATGCTTCTTAGTTTCTTCCTGGGATGAGTGGCCTGCCCTGAATGCTAGCACTTTGGTTGGGTCAAGTTACTATTGAGGGAATCCTAGTTTTGAAACTCTCTGGCACTGGCTAAGAGCTAAGACTCTTCTGTGTGTGAACAGCTTTTGCAGAATTAAAATGCAGATCATGTCCAGAAAGGGCCTACAGAATCAAAAATTTCCTAGGTGTTATACTCTTCATAGGATAGAAAAATTCAACAAACACAATTTCAGCAAAAAATATTCACCAAAAGTAGATTGAGTTAACAATCAGAACAATGGATAGAACATAGTTAGGTTCTGATAAACGTTATTTATCATGTATATATTTTATTATAAACCAATGCTATATAACTGTAAATTGTTGCTGCTATGGTTATTTTTATCACTACTTTGTGCCAGGTTGTATGCTTGGTATTGGCAAAAAATAATCCTTGCCCTCAGGGAGTTCAGTCACACAGGACAGACAAATACAACACAAAGCAGTCTTGTGAGGGCTATGCACATACAAGATACTGTGGCAAGAAGCTCCCAGGAACTAACAGGGTCAGCCTCTCTGAGGAGCTCCTAACTGATCGGTGACAATGAGGAGGATCTTTCAGCTCACACTGTCTGAAACAACTCTGCTGCCCCCTTAACCATGAGCACTTAATTCGCAGCTACCTCAGGTCAACATTGTGATCAGTACTCTCCCTTCTTCGGTGAGCTATCGTCAACATTCATCTCAGATTCTACACATTTGGAAGAAGCTATACATATCCAATACAATTCAATCCAACCCAATCCAATCCAATCCAGTCCAACCAGACACAAGCCAACCCATCCAGACTCAACCTAACCCAATCCCTGCAGCCAATCTCCTTCCTTTGCAATCCTATAACACCTACTGTATATACCATACGCTTTTAGTTTAAATTGCTTCATTATTCAGTTGTTTCATGTGGATGGAACTTCTTTTCTAGGTAGATTGAAAGCTCCTTGAGGACAAGCACTGTGTGTTCAAGCCAAAACAACTCAACTCAAGCTGTATTCATGGAACACCTGCTCTGTGCCAAACACTACACAAATGCCCATGGATATGAAGAGGATTAAAATCACGTCTGGTGGGAGAGACAGATACAAACACTTATATTCTGTGCAGGGAGTGAAATAACAAATATGTTTTGTACAAAGAAGAAGAGTAACCTAGAAGATCTCGGAAGGTGGGGTGAGGAATCAAGGTGAACCTCCCTGAGAAAGTGATGACTAAGCCAGGCTCTCCAGGGAGGTGTGATAAGAAGAGGGAAGGACACTCAGGCAGTGAGGATTAGCGCGTTTAGGAACATGGGCTCGGAGACAGCTTGCCCGGGTTTAAATCCTGGTCCCATCACTTTATCAGCTGGGTGCTCCTGGGTGAGTTACTTTACCTTTTTCTGTTTCCATCTTCTCAGCTGTAAAGTGGAGTTTACAGTCTACTTCACAGAGAATGAACTTACTTCACAGAGCTGTATGAGGATTAAATGAACTAATGTATGAAAAATTCTTCGAAGGGTGTCTGGCAAATAGCAGGGGGGGTCAATAAATATTGTTATGATTATTAATATTATTACTCAGAATTCCCACGGAGCTAGCATAGAGTGGGTACCTGCAACATATATGCTCTATTAAATGAAAACGATGTGCTATGGACTCACCCAAAGAGAAACCACAAGATTGCTCGACCCAGGATTCTGAATGGGATGAGCCCTTCCATGCCCAGGGCAGAGGGAGGCCTAAGTTAGCCCAGGTGTAGTTAGCTGACCGGGCACTATCAACATCTTTAGTTTCCTGGCCGCTTTCACTTCCACAGCTCTTTCAACAAACTCCTCTAAAGATCTTGAAAGTAAACTGAATAAAGAGTTTCAGCTTATAACCTCCAAATGAGCTGAGATTTTCATAAGATGTACCCTGTCACATTATCACGCACTTGTTAATTTATCTGCTGTTGTTTTAGACACGTTCTTTGTCCTCAGCTGACATCATGTATTAATTTGCCTCCATTTCTTTAAATACTGTCAAAATACGTCGTATGTCAAAATACGAGGGTTTTAAAGTAATCAGAACCCGGGGCATTCTACTGGTGGGACAAAAACCAATCCTTTGAGATCTGGTCATACAATATCCACTTTAAGTCAATAAATACTGAAAATATCCCCAAATTCAGTACATGCATTTAGTACTTGTTAAGCAAGTACAGAGAAGGTTGATGCCCATCTCTAGGTTTCTAAGAAAAAGCAGACCACCGAATGCACACATTCTATTTCTTTGCTTTGGGCAATTAACTAGAAAACCACATGATAGGAAAACTGATTTGCCGGCATCGAGAAGGTATACAGCTCTCAATTGTTTAGATCCACGGAAGAGTATGAAGCAAGCAAAGATCAGAAGGTGAGAAATCCCATCTGGGTCCATCTTATGTTTCCTTATTTTAGAGGGTTGCAAATACCACCTCTCCAGGTACCCAACACAGTAGATGCAACTTATTTCTATACGCTTTCCAATCTCTATCTTTAAACTACCTTGACTCTGTCTCCTTCTTTTTTCATGCTCACTGCTGCTGTCCTAATTCAAGTCCCCAGCCTTCCTATTTAGAATATTGCAAAAGTTCTTTATTTATCTCTCTGCCTCAGTCTCTCCCCAACCTCCTTCTACACCCTAGCTCATCTTTCTAAAGCCATGGCCTCTTAAGCACAAGAACAAGACTTTTCATTAGTCGGCCCAGAGCATCTTCATCTCCCTCCTCAATCCCATTCCCCATATCCATCCCAAACTCATTACAGTTTGCTCACACTTGCCAGGCTATTCTACTTCTCTGCTAGCCCTTCCCCTAGCAATCTGTGACCACACTTCAAGACTAAACTAATTCAAGTATTTCCTCCGTGAAGCCCCAAAGCAGAGGTGATACCTCCTTCAGCCCCCAGAATATCTTTGTAGATGCTGTAATCATTTGTTTACTTCTCCATCTTCCCTATTAGACTATGAATTCCTTGAGGGGAGGAGCTCTGCCTTATTTATCTTCATATTCTCAGGGAGCCAGGCAAGGTGCTGGAACTTAATAAATGTTCACTGAGTGACTGGTTGCCAAAGCAAGAGAATGCTTTGATTATTGTTATATATAAACTGACTGTGCTAATAAGATGAAAACAGTAAAGAAGGCTGTTCTGTAGGCAAATATTTTAGAATAAGACAAGCCGGTCTTTGATCTAATTACTTTTTTCCAGAAAGGGAGCCATTTTACACCGTCTAGGTCATTCCACTCTCCATTCTCTGTTCCAAAAGAGAATGCAAAAGCAAACTACCAAAAAGCAAAAGCAAACTACCAAAAGGCAGGATGATAGAGGTCGTATTCCAAGAAACAAACGATTCCACACTATGTCTTTATATCATCTCTGATTCTATTCCCTTGCCCAGGGGAAAGTACAATAATCATCAGTTATGAAAAATGTGTAAATCATCTTAAGTCTATTGAGTTTAGCCAGAGTGTACATGTAGTGACATTCAAGTACAGCAGTTTTTATAACAGAGAAAAACACTGGGGAAATCTAGATATTTGACTGACAGACTGAGAATTTCAATGAATGGTGACATCACCACTCAAAATCTGACAGAAATTAAGAACAATCTTTATCATCAGAAAATGCTTATAACAAGAGGTAGAAAAAATGAAATTAAAACTATATATGTAGTGTGATTAAATAATCTTAAATATGGTATACAGAAAAAAGACTGAAAGAAAATATGACAAAATATTGCAGTCCACTGTGTCCTGGTGGCATAACTACTGTATATGTGAACTGGCAGTAGAGAAGGAATCAAGGGCATTTTTTAATTTTTGAAGAATAATTATTTCATTTGTACTTTTTATAACCAGTACTGTTTACGAGACCAAGTAATATTTAAGAAGAAAGTAGGACTCATGGCAATGGGGATGGATGGATTTGTTTATTCAATTTGTCAAAATGAAACAGATAACGAAATCAAGTCTAGAGATCATAATATTTTAAAAAGGAGCTTTACAATTTTTAATTGCTCAACCTTAAAACTGCAACACTTCAGCTTTGGGTAAGACAGGGACTATGACACCATTTCCATCCCTGATACACTCAAGATTTATTATCCTAATGACAGTTGTAATATTTCAAACTTATCTGCTCCCCTACAAGGTAATCCAACACAACGTAATTTATATAACATCTTCTCTTCCATCTCCTCTAATTTCGAAGCTCTAGACAAAACAAAAATGAAATTCCTGTGTAGAATGCAAGACTTTAATAACAGAATAAAGCCAGCACCAATATCATACTTTGTTTTGTAAAGCTTCTCGAAATAAATGATAAATTTTGATCTTCAGACAATAAAAGGTAAAGAGGCACTGAAGACGTCCATTGTGGGATAAAGCTCAGTGAAGGGGGAATTATTTGTCTTACTAAGTGAGGGCAGGCCTCAAGTCTAATCAGGTATGTTACTCCGTAGGATTTACCCAGCATGGTAGTTACAAGACGCCTCAGAATCTGGCATTAATTAAATATGCTTATTTTTCCTTTCTACATGCATCTGATAAAGAGTCTCAAGGTTTATTTTTGATTTATTTAAAAATTCTTCTTTATGGTGGCACAGTGTAGTCATTTTTAAACAAGAAAAAAAAAAGAATAGAAAAAAGAAAGGGGAATAGGGCTTCCCTGGTGGTGCAGTGGTTGAGAGTCCGCCTGCCGATGCAGGGGACACGGGTTCGTGCCCCGGTCCGGGAAGATCCCACATGCCGCGGAGCGGCTGGGCCCGTGAGCCATGGCCGCTGAGCCTGCGCGTCCGGAGCCTGTGCTCCGCAACAGGAGAGGCCACAACAGTGAGAGGCCCGCGTACCGCAGGAAAAATAAAAAAAAAAAAAAGAAAGAAAGAAAAAAAAAAAAGAAAGGGGACTAATCCCCAAAGTGCATTCCATATGGAAGAAATTTAAAAAGGTGAGAGCCCGAGGGACCAGATCTAGTGAGGCTCAACAGTCCTGTCAGCCGCAAAGTCAGCGAAGCCACCCAAAACGCAGCCCAGCTCCCAGCCTGCAAAGTGCGCAGAGACAGTCGGGGTTTCCGAGAGTGATGAACCCACAAGACGCTCTGCGCCACCTCGACATCTGTTTTCAGTTTTCAGGGTCTTGTCTGAAGTTAGCCTAACAGAAAACATACCAAAGGGGGAAAAAAATCCCTGCCAACTGGGAGGAAGAAGAAAAATGACAGAGACAGAGAGAGATGGAGAAAGAGAAGGAGAATGGGGAGGAGGTCGAGGGGAAGGGGGAGGGGGAGGGAAGGAAGGAGAGAGAGAAAGAAGAAAGGAAGCAAGGGGTGAGGGGTATGGGGCATCTTCCACACCACAGAGCCCGAGGAAGGGCCCTGGCGGCGCTCACACACCTAGAACCAAGTCCTGTGGCCAAGCCTTCCTTCTGTCCCCCCCACCCCCCTTCCAACCTCTATAAAACCTTCCGCACATGCAAAGGAAGAAGACACATGACTTCAAAATCGGGAGCAGCTTAGGACACAGCTCTTGTGAATGCGTACAATAGATCTGAGTCATTTGTTCGTTTTGTAAACATGGAGAAATCACACTTTTAAAACGTCCTCGCCCAGTGACATTCACAGCACTTGACAATATGCTTAGCATTTACTCTTTTCCTTATTCTCACCTAAAGATGTCAGGAGGGATAAATTTTCTTTCCCAGTGAGAGCTCACATACTCCAGGGCAGGTGGCAATTAGGAGCGAGCTCGCTAAGGGAGGCAGAAGCGGGCCTGACAGTGGCTGGGCCACGCAGAAACACAGAGAATCTCACCAAGGCCACTGCCTTCCTCTGGGAAAGCTTCTCACTCAGGGGCTCCCCCATCCCTCCCAAACTTAAATCCTCGGTAATTACCTGTTTCTGCCACTGTCTCCCTGACTAATGTGTAAGCCGCTCAAGTACAGGGACCACCTTTGCTCATCATCTCTGCACCACAGTGCGTGGCGCATGATAGGGGCTCAGGGTTGATACCTGGCATCCAATCTTAAGGGTGGCTTAAAAATTACACCATTCACCCCCTAGCTCTTCTGCAGAAAAGCGGTTCTGCGCAAGACCCAGAGAAGAGCTCTGTAAGGCATGGACTTCAGCGGGGTGGGTTAAGTCTAGATCTAGGTACCACGGGGTACTACCATAAATTGGGGGATAGGTGTTGAAGTTCCTTCAGGCGAACACTGTCTCTTCTCAACTATTTCATTAGGATACAGTGAAGATGAGATGAAACGTTTTGCCCTCTTTGGAAAAAAGAACCTAACAAATACACCCAGGCAGTAACAAGAACATCATGAGGAAGGAGAACCCTGGAGACAGTTTCTGAAAGCGCAAAGCAGGGCGACTGGCTGATCTTGTTCATTTTCAAAGCCTTTGGGGGGGTCCAAGTTCTAGTGCTGCAGTGTACAGTCTACGGACATTCACGAGCTCCAAAAGGTAGCACTAATGGGAGTGAAAGATGGTAAGGAGGGACAAAACAAAGGAAGGAAGGAAGGAAGGAAAGAAGCAAAATGGCTCTCAGAACTTGCTTTACAAACTCTATAGAAAAACTGGAAGATCTCAACTAACTACCTTTCTGAGCTTCTAATGAGGGTGATGCTGTTTGAGCCAGTCTCCAGCCTAGAGTGTGGACCTGATCTGGACTGTGCAGGAAGTAGTGAGACAGCATCGACTCATGAGCACACATCCCCCAACATCGCAGAAGGACAAGGCTGTACAGTAGCTCTCCGGTTTCCCTGAGGACAATTCTCTTCCTCAGCTGAAAACTGAGACAAAAGCCAAATGTGGTGAGACAGCTGGTTAAGTGACCGGGGAAGACTCACTCTGAGTCCCTCAACCAGCAGCCCTGTGAGGGAAAAGGTAGCAGGGAACTCAGGCGCCAATAGCGGAGGAAGCTAAAAATCCATAAAGGGGGAACATCAAGGAGGAAGAGACACTGTGCCGGGGAGGTAATCAGCACACTAATTACAGGGGTCATAATTAGGAGTGATGGAATGAAATTAAGAAAAGGAAAATTTTAATTGTCAGGAAAAACTTGGTTGGGCTCATCGTGAGGGAGAGATGAGTACTCTCGTAATCTTCACACAGTCTGAAGGCCATTCAGCTGTACAGAGTTGGTTCAGAACGAGCTAGAAATTATTTAAAGGGAATTTTATTTTTGTTACCAAAAGTAGATGAGGTTACTTGATGACACACAGAGGGCCTCTCGTATTTAATTTTATCATTCTGTTCCCTCTTCTAAATTAAATTGTAAAATAGCTAATGATAAAAAAGCCTATGACTATTTCATTCCAAAAATATGATTCAACCTGTAAGGAGATTGACTGGCAAAGTGAGAACAAGTGAGGATAATGGAATACAGTCAAACGTGCTTCAATTGACAAGAGATTTACAGATGATGGCAAACTAGAAAGGAATAAATACTAAAAATACGACTGGTTTCTCTTATTTTTCAGAACGAATTCAGTTAATTTATTTTTCAGAATTAATACAAAGATGGCAATTAAACTTAATCATCGTCAGGACACGGTAAAGAGCATCAGCTTTCAAATTTTAACCCAGGATGACAGTCTGGTAGCGGTCTCACAGCTGTCAGATAACTGAAAGTTGTAGCCCTAAATAGGGTTAAACCTTAGGTTGTAAGAAGAGACTACAGTATTGAAAGCTTATGGATTGGGAATAAAATGTCAAGAAAATCTATTTTCTCTTCCTCATTTTGGGGCTCAAGGAATGATTCATGTAACTTTCACTGAGTAAATGTCTGCTGACCACCCCTGTTTCCTAGGCACGGAGGATGCAAAGGCCAGGGGTTGAAATGGACCAGAAAACACATGACTCTATCCTGGCGGGCTGAGTACCAGGATGGACGTGAGCTTAGGGGGTCCGGGGGAGCTTACCGGGAGGCTCCTAAACACGACTGCAGGAGGGACAGTGATGCTGGGAAGAATCGTGAAGGAAGAGGAGGTAAGATGAACACAGGCGAAAAGGTGAGAGAAAGCAATGCTTGCCATTCCATCATCCTCAGCGGATGGGTTTAAGAGCAGCAACTCCAGTGACATGCACAGATACCCTATTATGTCTATTACACTAAAGGAAGCAATACTAAAGTCAGGTTTTCTGATATTACTGATATTTCCCCAGTATTATTATTATTACTATTATTATTATTTAAATGCATCCTAAAATGTAAGCTACCCAGGAGGCTGTCTGCTTGCTTCTTCCTCTTCCACCCACCCAGCCACCACCATGAACTGAGGACCTGTCATCTCGGCGGGTCCTGTGTTCACCAACATCAGTAAGGCCGAGCAGAGCTCCTGACCTAAATGACTCACTGTCTAGTGTCAGGGGAGAGAGTGCCGTTAAAATACAGTGGAATAAGCTCTATGAGCTTCAGCAATGGCTTCCAGAGGAGAAAGGGGATTCCAAGCAGGGTGGGGAGCTCCCGCAAGGCCTACAGGCAAGAGAGGTCCAGGTACATTTGGAGAACTCTAAGTGCTTGGCTCAGGGATGCTGGGGGAATGAGGCAGACCTGGATGACACCAGATACCGCTAAGCAGTGACCCTTCCAGAGCAGCAAGGTGTCAGGGCGCTTGTTAAAAATTTTCCTCTCCGTATGTGAATTATCAACATGCAACATTTTGGACAAGATTTCTCAGGAGAAGTTATATCTTGTGATGAGGTACTCTGTGTTCTCCCCAGTTGTCGGCTCATCCTTGCCCCTTCAGGTCAATTGCAAATTCAGGGACAGAGCTATAAATAAGTTTTCAGAGACTCTCTTAAAAAACCTTTGGTCTGATTTCATATCCAAAGATGTCTTGAGCATTGTGATGGCTTGATTCGGTCCTTATCAAAAAACCTTTTCCATAAACATTCAATTTCACCATACACACTGTATTTATTACTCCTGTAATGAATTTCATTTCAAATCCTACTCCTGCCAACAGGCACCATATTTTGAAAGGACAGACAGCCTGAAGGCAGATTCAAAAGTAGAGTTTACAGCACTCAGGGTTTTCTAATGCAGGCTTTCATCTTGTATAATGTTAACTATATAATTGCTAACTTGATTTTTCTTTTCTTCTCTGGATTGCTTCTGAGGTTCTGATGAAATGTTTGCTGCCATTGCTAATGAAATTCAGAAAAGGACTGTTGGTTTTTTTACTCTGCTTGGGAACTGTGATGCAATAGATGTTTGCATACTGCTGTCAGGACAAATAAGATTCGTTCTTCCTAAGTGCAAAGGGAACACGGTTTTTCAAAAGAAAAGTGAGAAGAAAATTCAAGCAGAGAGGACTTGGGGAAATTTGGCAGGAAGAAACTTTTGTGTTCTGCTGATCTGATGTAAGAGAAACATTTTCAAGAGCTTTTATGTAAAAGGTAGTTTCTTTTTTTTTCCAGCCCAACATCTAGGGTAGAAAAACACAGTGCCTTCAAGTGAACTGTTTGCCAACGAGAGGAAAACAGTACTTTGGTGGATAGTAAGTGGGAATGACTGACAGTTCTGGGTTCTGCCACT
Source organism: Delphinus delphis (assembly GCF_949987515.2). Taxonomy (NCBI): domain Eukaryota; kingdom Metazoa; phylum Chordata; class Mammalia; order Artiodactyla; family Delphinidae; genus Delphinus; species Delphinus delphis. The sequence continues at coordinate 66,305,557 of NC_082699.1, read as the reverse complement.
TGGGAGGTCATAAGCCACTTACGCTATTGTTCTTTCTCCAACCTGAAAAATAAAGGAATGAGAAGAGGAAGGAAGGTGGACTCTATAGTTTTAAAAAACCATTCCGGTTTTAAATCCTTTATCCTTATAATAACTATCAAAGTTTACCACTATCTGAAAACCAAAAAAACAAAGATTTTCATGAATATTTAGGTAGTCAACTCAAATGACTCTTCATACTGATTCCAAGGCAAACTTGTTGCCTTCAAGAGTCAACCTATTTGCAAACCAAACTTGCACAACATCCTAATTTATGTTACAGAAATAAGTGGCCATTACTAACCCAGCAAATAAAATTTGGATTTCAAGTGATGAAAACATGTTTCACTATGACCAATGTTAAGTATAAATTGAGCAACAGAGATGTTTACCCAAGTATAGCAGATAGGTACAATGCGGTTATTACTAACATGTTGAAAACAGTATTCAGGAAGCCTTATAATCACAGCACTATTTTCCAAGAGTCAATGGACTACAAAGAAGAATTATGTTCAGACCTGACACATACTTAGAGGAGGAGTAGGGCTATAAGCCAGCAACAATAACAGAAATTAAGTCAGTAGCTGAAATACATTTTCTTACTATGCCACAGACACTTAGGTACTTTTAAAACAAAACATTTGCCCATTCTTCTTTTCATACTCCAGATTACAAAGTCCTCATATAGACAAACCTCATTTCCCCAAATTATAATTATTTTTTCACCAGTTAGTTGCAATTCACACAAACCCATAATCTCACAAACATTAAGTGGCCCACCGGTCATTGAAAAGGGCAAGGAGGTCAGACCTGGGGGCATTACTGAACATAGATGGCCAAATCACTGTATTAGTTGGGGGAAAGGATTCCCATAACTTCCAGATGTCTTGCTGGTGTGAATGTCTAGGTAGCCAACAGGACCATCAGTTTAAAAATATGAAAACCACACATTGGAGCCAGTATTTCTCTTGGAACTATTATATGAAGAGGTGCTGATCTGGGAGCCCAAAGACTAAAACGTGGCTTGCAAAGCATTTTCAAACAAGGAACTCACATTCTCCAAAAGCACAAGTTGGATGCAGCTAATATTTACTCTTCCACGTTCCAGACAGTAAAATGCCACACATGGCAAATGAACCGTGAACCCGACCACGTGAATTTCCCTGTGGTCAACTTCTCCCATTTCTGTTCCACAGCAGTTTCACTCAGCGAGACCACCAGCATCCTCACTTCTCTGAATCCATTCTGATCCTCGTCATCCTTTCATAGCTTCCGACTCTGCACATAACCAGTCCCCCCCATCTCCTAGCCAACTTGTGACTGGGGCAGTGAGGAAGGAGCAAGGGCCTCAGAGTCAGATCTAGGTGGATCCTGCCTCCCCTAGCTGTCTGATGGCTGGAAAGGCACCACCTCTCAGAGCCTTAGTTTCCTCGTCTGTAAAATGGGACAACACTCAACTGGCAGGACTGTTGTGAGGACTGAGAATTTAACTGAATACCTTATTTAATTTGAGGAAATTGATTCTTTAATGTACGCAGCACATAGTAAATCACCCATCAGGTCTTCTCTCCCTTTCTTTTCCCTTGGATTTCAGGAGACTGGATGCGTTTGCTTTTGTTTTCTGCCTCAATTCTTTCATATCTTCTTCAAAACCGCTTCAATGATCCCCTCTTCCTGGCACTGAGGTCCTGTCAGGGCTTAACTTTCCCTGTTCTTCTCCCTCCACTACAAGGTGCTGTGTGATTATATGTGGCCTCTCCTAGTTTGTTATTTTCCTAGTCCTGACTATTCACTTCCTTGTTATAGTGTCTTAGTACAGTGCCATATGCACACAGGGCCATAAATGATGTTTTCTGAGGATCTAGCTCACGCAGTGCCACTATATTATTTGTTTAGAGGATACATCAACCAACCTACCCACTTTGAACTTTCCCCTTCAGTTGAGCAATGCTTAGTCCTCAATCTGAAACAGCCTAAATCATCAGTAACTCTTATTTATTATTATTATTTTTTTAAGAAGATGTTGGGGGTAGGAGTTTATTAATTAATTTATTTATTGTTGCTGTGTTGGGTTTTCGTTTCTGTGCGAGGGCTTTCTCTAGTTGCGGCAAGCGGGGGCCATTCTTCATCGCGGTGCGCGGGCGTCTCACTATCGCGGCCTCTCTTGTTGCGGAGCACAGGCTCCAGACGCGCAGGCTCAGTGGTTGTGGCTCACGGGACTAGTTGCTCCGCAGCATGTGGGATCCTCCCAGACCAGGGCTCGAACCCGTGTCCCCTGCATTGGCAGGCAGATTCTCAACCACTGCGCCACCAGGGAAGCCCAGTAACTCTTATTTTATATGACATCTGCTTATCTTTCTTCTGTGAGTCTTCCTCTCCTCTGTCTCACTGTATCATGTCCCATGTTAATGATCTGACAAATAAGTAACCTCTAGCCATGTTCCACTTGTCCTCTCTGGGGCATAATTCAGACTACTCCAAGAGCTGGTGTTGGTTTCCCACCTCTCAGCCTGTGCAATATCCCCTCTATTGTTCCTTTCTTTGTTTACAGACAAAAAGGGACAATTTTAATTTCCTCCTGGCTGGATGTCTATAACTTTCCTCCCAGTGTTCTCAGAGAGACCTCACGGAAGGAGACAACATGAGCTTAAATCTTGCCTCCCTCAGTACTTCTGTGTTTTTGAACGAGTTACCCAATCCTTCTGAGTGTTTCCTCATCTGTAAATGGGAAAACAACACCTGTGTGGTAGGGTGGCTCTGAGGATAAAAACATTTTGCGTAAAATGCTATATATGGGCCTCGACATATGACAGCTGTCAAGAAACGGGGGAAAAGATTTTTCTTAAACCTCCAGATCTGCTTCCCATCACCCAACCACTCCATCCCGCCCCATCCCAGACCTTTTAGTGGCAGTAATTTTGAGTGTTTGACCTTCCTTTCACCATCCCACCGTGACTTCCCTCTGTGGGACAAAACATGCCCAAGAACCTCATCTACTGCTTCAAGACTTCTTTCTAGATTGTTTCAAGTTATTTCATAATCCTTTTTGGCCCAATCCTTCTCACACACACTCTGCCCACCATCCCCTATGCCCACATTCTGAGCTCTCTCATCTCAAGATGTCCTTGAAATGCCAGCTCCCAACTTTCCTGATTAAATATAATAGACACTGTTACCTTCTAACCCTTGAGAAAAACAATTCTGCTCCAGCAGGGGGACGTGGGGAGAATGCTGGTCAGATCAGGTAACCTGCTCCCGACTTGCTATGTGACCTGGGCTAAGGCGCTTCACTTGTCTAAGCCAGGGAGGCAGACTGGATGTCTCCAAGCTCCCTCTAGGCTCAAAGATTAGATTCTCTGAATTCGGTATATTCGGATGCCCAGTCTTGTCTGCCTATCTGCCTATCTGCGTTGTTCTGCTGCTGTGTGAATAAACTTTAGGCCCCTTAGCCTCAGCACTGTTCTCAAGGGCAGAGACCATTATCTGGGTAACTCACGTAGCACAGCCTGGAGCGAGGTGCCACAGACAGTACTTAACACACGCATTTTAGATGACAATGATCAAAGCACCTCCCGTGAGGCACAGGCAGCTGCCACTAGATGACTCAGACCTCTCTGCAAAATGGCTTAGTTTAGCACTCTTTCAGTCTAAAGAACAGGCTCGGAGTGAAGAGCAAGTGAACTGAATACCCTTTAACTAATTTAACCTCCCAATGGCCCTGTAAGGTCAGGAGTTTTTATCTCTATAACACCGATGAGAACGTACAGACACAGACAGCTCCATCCACTCCTCCGGAGTCACCAGTGGACCCAGGGGTCCGAGTGAGTAGTGGGAAAACCCTAGACTGACGGGGAGGGAGACCTGAGTTCCAGGCAGGCTTCTGCCATTAGCCATGTGTGTGATCTTGGAGGTGGCAGTTTTGGGGCCTTACTTTCCTCATCTGGAAAATGGCCTTGAGCAGTGGTTCTCAAGCCTGGCAGTGTATCAGGACCACAAAGAAAACAATATTAGAAACAAATCTAGACTCCTGGGCCCACTCTTGGAGATCCTTATTCCATGGATCTGGAGTGGGGCTCAGTACACTTTATTTTCTGCATGTGCCCCCCTATGGGAACAAAGATCACTGGCAGCTATAAATGCCTATGACACTGGCGTCACAGCTTAGCGTTCCATTCAGACAACTTTGTCTCTTCCAAGTTCCAAGGTCCATTAGATCATCTAATCCTTCTCTTTGTCTCTTGAGGAGAACCCAAACTGGACTATTTCCAAGCATATTACATGGGAGCTTACCACATGCAAGAAAACCCAAAGAATTTTGAAATCAAATGTTGGTTCATGAGACTCACAGGGTCAGTAAAGAGGTAACCTTGTTTTGATAGAAATCCAAGCTAAAGTGCAGCGAGTCCTGCGTAGCCAGCCTGAAAGGCTGAAAGGAATGGGAAAAGGCAACAGGCTTGCTATAGCAGCATAAGAAGCTTCTTTTTAAAACAAAAACCTGTAATACATCTGGATCTGCTTGGCGAAAGCTTAAAGATTCAGCGAAAGCCTTATTGACGAGGGAAGAACGAACCTAAGCATCGGTTTGCTTTGTAGTCTGAGCGCTCTTATCTACTGAAGGCTTATTATGTGTGCCAGGCCCTGTGGTAAGCATTTTACACACATTACTCCGTTTCACTGAACCAACTCTGATGCAAGTATTCACATTTGGTTGAAAACTGAAGTTCACAGAGCTAGCCAAACCCTGGTATATTTGACTCCATAAACCACGTAATACTACAAACATGACCTTAATATCTAATAAGCTTTAGGTCAAAAATTCTAGAATATCCAACACTGAATAGGAAAGCTCAGCAAATCTGCCAGGTTTCTAGGAATCTATGAATTGGAGACAAAAGTATGTCTTCTATGGAATTCTCAGATGTGCTTCACTTAGAGGAATTTGGACAAATGGAAAGAAGGTAATAAATATAATTTAGAAAATCTGAATCCACCTCCCATTCTTGATGTTGGTTTGATGGTGTGAGTGCCCTTGAAAAGGCAGTTTTCATATCTGGCTGTGGGTTCCATGTCAGCAGAGTGAGGGTGATAGGAGCTACTTACGTGGCAGGGATGTTGTGAGAATTAAATAGATTTAAGTCCACAAAGCAGCTTTGATCTCTTCAGAGAAAGGTGACAAATAAATGAATTAGGGAACTATTATTTGTCCTTCTAAAGGCCATAGCTGACTGAGGCTTATAAGAAGCACCCTAGAGACCAGACATCCTCCATCATTTTCTAAACTTTCCAAATTTTACCCCTGCAGATAAACCTGTGATTGCAAGAGGTGGACCAGACTATAGGCTGCAACTTCATTATTGACTGGAAGTTGAAATACAGTAACAAACTAGTGGGTACCAGTGGGGAGAGGGAAGGGGGAGGGGCACGGTAGGGGTGCGGGATGAAAACTATTATGTATAAAATAAGCTGCAAGGATATACTGTACAAAACGGGGAATATAGCCAATATTTTATAATAACTATAAGTGGAGTATAACCTTTAAAAACTGTGGGTCACTATACTATACACCTGTAACTTACATAATATTATACACCAACTATACTTCAAAAAAAAAAATACAATAAGTCTGTCTTAAATTCTTTCCAAGGGGATTTCGGTTCTGAAACCCAATTTGGATTCTGTTGAAGTAACTTCTTACAACACGGTCCGATTTTTGAAGGTCGGCCCCCAAACTGTGCTATTATAAAGTACTCATAGAAAAGTGTACAAAAAGCATTCAGTTGTTTTCTGTTAAAAAGCAAAGCAGAAAATACATATTTTTTAAACTTCAGGAAGAAGAAAATTTATAGTTTTCGTCTTTCGCGTGCTGTTTTCCTACCCTATTTGAGGTCACTCTTTCCCATTACACGGCTCTTGACATTTACACAGCATTTTACAATCTTTTTATTATCTCCTGTTCATAGGAGGCACCATATGAGGGAGAGCCCTGGGTACTGATAACCCTTTTACAGGTGAGGAAACAGTCATAGAAGCCTAATGACTTGTTCAAAATTATGAGAAACCTTTCTTCCTTTACATATAAGACATTTTACCCCCTCTCTGAGAGTGTCAGCACAAACTCAAAGACCGAACACATAAGGGGAACAAGGTTTGGGTTTCTCTTTTAGTGGACTCAGTATTACATTAAAACTGAAAGGAGCCTGTGGTCATCTACTTCAAACCCCGCACTTTACAGATGTGACCTGGAGAGAGGTGAGCGCTCAAGGCCTCGTGCTCTTTAGGGCCAGTGTCAGGACGCCCACCACTCACCCAAATCCCAGACCCGCAGGCTTCCCATGTGGACTGCCCCTTCTCGTTGGGATGTGAAACTCTAAAGGGTTAGATCTCAACTGTTTTCTTTAGCACCTAGTATACATTCAAGGCTGAAGAAATGAATGTCATTAGACGTGGAATTAAATCTAGAGTCCTCCAGGTGCCAGCTTATCACTGGTCCGTGAAGTACTCAAACCTCTGGAGCAGATCTGTGTTCCTCTGAGACTAGCCTTCCTTCCCAAGGAGATTATCAAAAGGGCAGTGGAGCAGATTGCCATACTTCTCATGGTGGGTCACAGAACGAGTTCTGCTTTTCCCTAGCAAGAGAGCAGCTTTATTTCCACCCCTCTGAAAGCTACATGCTCCAAATCCTTAAAGCAACCCATCCACTCCTGTTCCTACATCATCATTCCTCCCCGTTCAGCTTACCCACTTTTGACTCTAACTCCTAACCTCATTGGCCCCAAAGTCAACAGTTTAGGTAACGGTGGTTCTTTTGTAGGGGTCTGGAGAGAAGTGCTAATAATGACCATTCTTACTACTAATATCAGCACCATCACTACCTCTACCCCCATCATTTTATTGAGTGTTCACTGCGTTCCATGCCCTGTGCTAAGTGAACACTCTGTGTGAATTAATCCAATTCATTATGTGTCTCACTACAACTCTATGAGGCAGGTTACAAATATACCCATTTTACAGACAAGGAAACTGAGGCACAGAGAGGTAAAGTTGCCCAATTCTGGTCCAAGAGGCCACACTCGTTACCAGTATCTATACTGTGATGGGGTCACAAGATAAGGAAGGGCCTCCAGACTCTGAGTTTGTCCAGTGGAACAAGACGGACAGGTGCACTGCTGGAGAATAAGATCATCTGGCAATGAAGTTGTCTATAATCAAAGGTTGATGTGGATTCCAAGTAGAAGTCCACATAAACACCTAACTCCAAACTAAACAAAGCACAGGATTTGTTCAAAAGGAAATGTTCTTGTTAACTAAAAAGAAAGGAAACAGGATATTAAAAGACAATGGCAATTCAAAGGCGTTGTGGCAGCTTTGAAGGAAGAGCCAAGTTGAATAGCCCTGCACACAGCCTAGGGTTCCTGCAGTGCTGAGCTACTGCAGTTCCCCGGGCTGAACGAACCCGGGGTGCAACAGCAAGGCTGCGCTGGGTTTTCAAACACTTCCAAGAACATCTTTATTGTCTCACTGAGAGAACCTATTAAGAAAGGATGCCCTGCTGTGGATTGAGGTCAGCCTGGTCTTGCTACACTTCAGACTTGGTTTCCCAGGTGGCAACGTTACTGAGAACATCCCTGATGCTGCAACATGATTCAAGAGTGGTTTTCTCTGCAGCTAAACTCACAGTTCAATCTTGGGTGAGTCTGAACAATGCTCTTCACTTTTCTTTGGCTTGCAGACTGTTTGTCTGAGGGGACAGGCACGACATAGGTAGCAGAGAAGGCACTGAGCTGGGGTCAGGAGATCTGACTTCAGGTCTCGCTGACGCAGTAACCAGACATTTCCTCATCTATGAGAGGGTTAGAACTAGATGACCTGGGATATTATTTCCAACTATAACATTTGAAGACTGTAACTCCCCTGTCACTAAAAAGAAGGAGGAAAACCACAAGAAAATGGAAACCCAGCTGACTGGAATTAATGGAAAGGCTGATACTGTTTCTGATGAAACAGTGATGATGGATATCCTATCACTGATTCACATAAGAAAACAAACAGTAAGGTTGAGAGTCTGTGCACCAGCCTCTGAATCATATGGACGATCCTCAAGACCACATTTTGAAAATCCCTGAGTTGGGCTTTCAGGAGAGACCTACTCATCACCACTTCTGGCCTGGCAGCTAATCAAGTTACCAAACCAACAGGGCTCAGCACCCCGAATCTCTCCAATGAAAATGTGCATCAAGATACCCCTTTGCCGGGCACAGAACCCAGTTCCGGCTCTTGAGGTGCTCAGGCATTCACAGGTTCATAGCTCTCCGTGTGCTTTTACACACGTTTATTTTCTTTTCACTAGAAGCTGATGCGACAGGCATGGAAATTGATCTTTAAATGGGGAATATCATTATTATACTTAGCTCCACTTCACCCTTGCATTAATGCATGATCTTATAAACAGCTTAGGAATCACTTGTAAAGACAGATGCATCACGAAGGTCTCTACCATTGGGTTTAGAACATGCTACTTGCAGACATGATTCTGACAGTCAATTTCAATGTGAGAATTTTTAAAAAGATCAAAAGAATCTGTAGAAAAGGGCCAGTGAAGGGTCTTTGGGGGATGTTTGCCTCTTAAAAGTGACAAACTTGAAAAAATGACCAGTGCTATTTCCTTAAAAGTTACTTTCACTAAAGCACACAGTTTTTAAAAATGTATTTCCCTGTGCTGGAAAACCTCACCCATAATTAGAACAGTTCACAAATAGGCAACCGTTTATTGAGGAGGAGCTCTTTAATACATACTAATCTCAAAAGATTCAAAGGGAGTTCCCAGATTATCTATTTATAATCCATTCAGACCCATTTAGAGATGTTGAGAACCTTTGTTAGACCCATTTGTAATAATCCCTATGATAATTAGTTACCTAATACAGTTTTGCCTCTAAATTCTTTGACAATTATATACCTATATTTCCATATTGGAGAAATGAGTCCTTCAGGTCAAACGTTCCAATCTATAATATTCCTAAAGAAATATTACTTTCAACACCTTTTATTTCTGGACATTCTATGCCCAATACCTGTATAAAATATACCCCCAACCTCCTTACTTCTGCACCTGCTTTCTTGTAATATAGCTGTCCCTCGCACACAATACTAAGAAGTTTGTTTTTTAGCTCAATGAAAGGGCCTTTTGAAAAATAATACTCTCTTGCTTTCAACTTGACCAAGAAATGAGGCATAAAATATTTAAGTTATTTCGGACAAACCCATAAAATCAATTTCTTAACCCGGAATAATCTTTAAAGTCTCCTTTAAAGGCAACATTCTGTAATGGTTCAAAGGAATAAAAAACAAGTATTTTTCAGTTGGTAATTAATTCCCCATTTTTGTTTTTCCCTTTCCTTTCTCTTTCTCTCTTTTAAACCAGAGTTTTCTTTTTAGGCTTATTTTAAAAAATTATGCATGCATATGGTTAAAAACTCAACAGAAGTGAATAAAATGAGAAATAAAAGACTCCCTCCCTGTCCACAACCCACAATTCCAGTCCTCAGAAATAACTACTGTTAGGTTGTTGTGTATACTTCAAGAAATCCCTTACACACACACACACACACATACACACACACACACACACGTGTCTACTGTTCATTCAAAAGAGAACCATATATATGTTAATATATATTGTTGGGGGCTTCCCCGGTGGCGCAGTGGTTAAGAATCCGCCTGCCGATGCAGGGGACACGGGTTTGAGCCCTGGTCCAGGAAGATCCCACATGCCGCAGGGCAACTAAGCCCGTGCGTCAACTATTGAGCCTGCGCTCTAGAGCCCGCGAGCCACAACTACTGAGCCCGTGTGCCACAATTACTGAAGCCTGTGCACCTAGAGCCCGTGCTCCGCAGCATGAGAAGCCACCCCAACGAGAAGCATGTGCACCGCAACGAAGAGTAGCCCCCGCTCACCGCAACTAGAGAAAGCCCACGTGCAGCAACAGAGACACAATGCAGCCAAAAATAAATAAAAGAAATAACCTTAAAAAAATATATATATATTGTTTTGCACCTTGATTTTTACATCTAATAACATATTTGGGGATCATTTCATATTGGCACACACAAGTTGACTTCATTTTTAAAAATAGCTGCTTAATATTTTATTTTATAGGTATCTAGAATTCACTTAATGAATCCCCTAATAAATAACATTTAAGTAGCTTCCTGTCTCCCTCTTTTACTGAGGTATAACTGACATGCAACGAACAAATATTTAAAGTGTATAATTTGATAAGTTTGACATAGGTATGTATCCGTGAAACCATCACCACAATCAAGATAGTGAATCAATCATTCCCCAAATTTCCTTTTGCCCTGGGTTATCCCTTCCTTCCATGCCTTCCCACTCCCCACTCCCAGGCAACAGCTGATCCATTTTCTGCCATTTTAGATCAATTTGCACTGCAAAGAATTTTATATAAAGAATCATATAGTATGTGCTTTTTTTTTTTTAATTCCTGGCTCCTTGCTGCATATATCAAAAGTTTGTTCCTGCTTTTTTGCTGAGCAGTCTTACATTCTATGGATATACCATAGAATGTTTATCCATTCATCAGTTGATGGACATTTAGATTATTTCCAGTTTTGAATGACTACAAATAAAGCTGTTATGAACATCTGTGTACTAGAAGTCTTTGTATGGACATATGTTTCCAATGCTTTTGTGTAATACCTAGGAATGGGATGGCTGGATCATATGGTAGGTATACATTAACTAAACTGTTGAATTGTTTTCCAAAGTGGTTGTATCATTTTACAGTCCCATCAGCTGTGTAAGAGACTGACATACTCCATATCCTTGCTACCACTTGGTCAGTTTTGTCTTGTTTTGTTTTTAAATTTTAGCCATCCTAATAGGTGTGTGGTGATATCTCATTATGATTTTAATCTGTATTTCCCTAATGACTAAAGAGACTTCACATGTACTTATTTGTCACCAGCATATTTTAAGTGTTCACTTCAATACGTTCTGTCCATTTCAATATCTTTTCAAAGTTTATTTTTTTAAACATATGGATAGTCAATTGCTATAGGACCACTTGTTGAAAAAGACTATCCTTTCTTCACTGAATTGTTTTTGCATGTTTGTGGAGAATTAATTGGTTGCCTCTATATGGGTCTACTTCTGGACCCTATTCTGTTCCACTAATTTGTTTAACTGTGTCTATCTTACTACATTTTCTTGATTACTATAGCTTTAAAAGTCTTGAAGTCAGATAGAATAACTTCTCTAAATTTGTTCCTCAGTTTTCCCAGTTATTTTGGCTGCTCTAGGTCCTCCGCATTTCCAAATGAATTTCAGAACAAGCTTGTCAATATCCACGCCCTCTCCCTCCTCTCCCCACCAAAAAACTTGGGATTTTGATTGGGGTTGCCTGAATCAACAGATCAATTTGGTGAGAAACGACTTAAGTAAATTGAGTCTTCCAGCTCATTTACATGGTGTGTCTCTCCATTTATTTAGGTCTTCTTTGGCTTCTCTCGGCAGTGTTTTGTAGTATTTAGTGGACAGCTCTTGCACACTTTTGTCAGATACATTTATAGGTACTTCATATTTTTTGATACTATAAATGGCATTTAATAATTTCCAATTTCTGATAGTTTATTGTCGGTATTTAGAAATATAATTTCTGTTTATTGATCCTGTATCCTGCATATCTGCTAAACTCACTTACTGGTTCTAGTAGCTTTTTTGGAGATTCCATTGGATCTCCTGCACAGATGATCATGTCATCTTCAAATAAAGAGTTTTACTAGTTTCTTTCCAATCTAGATGCTTTTTATGCTTTTTCTCACCTTATTGCACTGTTAGAATACCCAGTACAATGCTGAATAGAAGTGGTGAGGGTAGACATCCTTGCTTGTTTCCTGAGAGGACAAGCTTTCAGTTTTTTTTTTTAACCACAAACTATGATTTTAGCTACAGGTTTTTCATAAACACCATTCTTAGGTTTAAGAAGGTCCCGTCTATTCTTAGTTTGCTGAGAGCTTTTATCTAGAATCAATATTGGATTTTGTCAAATGCTTTTTCCACATCTATTGATCCATTAATATGGTAAATTACACTGATCAATTTTCAAATGTTAAACTAAATTTGCATTTCTGAAATAAATTCTACTTGGTCATGATGTATTATCTTTTTAATATATATTTGGATTCCATTTGCTAAAAATTTGTTTAGAATTTTTGTATCTATGTTTATGAGGAATATTTTATTTGTAGCTTTCTTGTAATAACTGTTTTTGGTATCTGGGTAATGCTGACCTCAAAGAATGTGTTGGGTAGTATTTTTTTTTAAATTATTTATTTATTTATTTAATTTTGGGGGGCTGTGTTGGGTCTTTGTTGCTGCACGCAGGCTTTCTCTAGTTGCGGTAAGCGGGGGCTACTCTTCGTTGCGGTGCACGGGCTTCTCACGCGGTGGCTTCTCTTGTTGCGGAGCACGGGCTCTAGGCGCGTGGGCTTCAATAGTTGTGGCACACGGGCTCAGCAGTCGTGGCTCGAGAGCTCTAGAGTGCAGGCTCAGTAGTTGTGGCGCACGGGCTTAGTTGCTCCGCGGCATGTGGGATCTTCCGGACCAGGGCTTGAACCCATGTCCTCTGCATTGGCAGGCGGATTCTTAACCACTGCACCACTGGGAAGTCCCAGTATTTTCTTTTTTGATTTTCTGTAAAAGTTTGTGTAGGATTGGTATTATTTCTTCCTTAAATATTTGGTAAAATTCATCATGAAGCCATCTTGGCCTGGAGTTTTCTTTGTGGAATTTTTTTTTTTTAACTGCAATTAAATTTCTGTAATAGATGCAGCACTATTTAAGGTATCTATTTCTTCATAAGTGAGCTTTGGTAGTTTGAGGCTTTAAAGGAATGTGTCCATTTCATCTATGGTGTTGGATTAATTGACATAAAGCTGTTCATAATATTCACTTATCCTTCTAACATGTGTAATGCTTATGTTGATGTAACATCTCTCATTCCAGATACTAGTAATTAATAGAATCTTTCTGTTTTGCTTTGTTTTTTCCTCCTTGGTCTGGCTAGAGGTATATCAATTGCGTCGATTTCTCAAACAAACTGCTTTTAGTTTCACTGAGTTTTTCTACTGATTATCTAATTTCTATTTGACTAATTTCCACTCTGATCTTTATTTTTTCTTTCATCTGGTTATCTTTGATTTCATTTGTTCTTCTTTTCCAATTTTTAACATGGAAACTGAGGTGACTGATTTGAGAACTTCCTTCTTTTCTAACATGAGCAGGTGTCTAATGCTACAAATTTCTCTCTATTGCTTTAGCTGCACTCCATATATTTTGATGTTATGTTTTCATTTCATTTAGCTCAAAATCCTTTTAAATTTCCCTTTGATCTCTTTGACTACAGGTTATTTAGACGTATTTAGTTTCCAAATATTTAGAAACTTTCCAGATATCTTTCTGTTACTGATTTCTAACTTATTCCATGGTGGTCAGAGAACATACTTTTGTAACTTGAATCCTTTAATTTTATTGAGACATGGTCTCTTTTAGTAAATACCGCATATGCACTTGAAAAGTTGTTACTTGAAAAGTAACAACTGCTGTTGTTAGGTGGAAAGTTCTATAAATGTCAATTAGGTGAAATTTGGTGGTAGTTTTCTATATCCTTACCGATTTTTGGAGTACTTGCCTATCAGTTGTTGTGAAATCTCTGACTATAATTGCGAATTCACCTATTTTTCCCTGCGGTTCTATCAGTTTTTGTTTCAATAATTTTGAAGCTTTTTTATTAGATGCATCAATGTATGCCCTCTTGATGAACTGACCTCTTTCACATTATAAAATGACTCTCTTTATCCCTGGTAATATTCTTTGCTGTGAAATCTACTTTCTCTAATTAATATAGTCACATCAGTTTTCTCTTGATTAGTGTCAGCATGTGCTTCCATTCTTTTACTTTTAGTCTATTTGTGTCTTTATATTTAAAGTGATTTTCTTTTTGTTTTTTTTTAAAGTGAGTCTCTTATAGATAGTATATAGTTGGAGTCTACTTCTATATCTAGTCTGATAATCCCTGTCTATTGACTGCTATGCTTAGACCACTTATATTTAATGAGTATTGATATGACTGAGTTCAAACCCACCATCTTGCTATTTGTTTTCTATTTGTCCCATCCATTCTTTATTACTTCTTTCCTCTTTTTCTTTTTTCTGGGGGGGAGGGGAATGGGTGCTAGTAACTTTTGGATTAATTGAGTATTCCTTATGATTCCACCTTATCTTCTTTGTAGGCTTATTAGCTATAATCCTTTGTTGTGGTATTTTAGTGGTTGTTTTAGATTATAGTACATATCTTTAACTTATCACAGTCTACCTTCAAATGATACTACTATACTACTCCATCTATACTATAAGAGAATTAAAAGAGTATACTTCCATTTCTCCCCTCCTGGCCTTTGTGCTATTGTCATATATTCTATATTCTATTTCTACATCTGATATAAACATTGTTGTTATTTCTGCTTTAAAAAGTTAACGATTAGGGACTTCCCTGGTGGCACAGTGGTTAAGAATCCGCTTGTCAATGCTGGGGACATGGGTTCGAGCCCTGGTCCAGGAAGATCCCACATGCCGTGGATTAAGCTGAGTACAACTCAGCTCAACTAAGCCCGTGTGCCACAACAACTGAGCCTACGTGCCACAACTACTGAAGCCTGTACAACTATAGCCTGGGCTCCACAACAAGAGAAGCCACTGCAATGAGAAGCCCATGCACTGCAACGAAGAGTAGCCCCCGCTTGCCGCAACTAGAGAAAGGCCGCACGCAGCAACGAAGACCCAATGCAGCCAAAGATAAAAATAAAAAAATTTATTTAAAAAAGTTAATGATTAAAGAGGTTAAAATAATAAGGAAAAAATGTTGATATATACCTATATAGCTATCATTTATGGTGCTCTTTATTTTTTTGTATGTAGAACCAGCTTTACATTTGGTATCATTTTCTTTTCCCTTGAAGGATTTCCTTTAACATTTCTTGTAATGCAGGTACTGCTGATGAATTCTTTCATATTTTGTGTCTGAAAAAGTCTTTATTTCATCATTTTTTAAAGATATTTTAAGATATTTTTAAGAATTTTAGAGTGACAGTCTTTTTCCTTGCAGTACTTTAAATATTTTGCTCCACTGTTTTTTAGCTTGTTTTTTTTTTTAATGAGAAATGTGCTGTCATCTTTATATTTGTTGATTTGTATGCAATGCATCCTTTCCCACTCTTGTTGCTTTTAAGATTTTTCTCTTTATCACTTATTTTAAGCAATTTGATTACAACATGCCTTGGTGTAGTTTCCTTCATGTGTTCTTGTGCTTGGGGTTTGTTGAATTTGGATCTATGAGTTTATAGCGTTCAACAAATTTGGAAAAATTTCAGTCATTATTTCCTTAAATATTTTTTTAGTCTTCCTATCTCTCTCCTCTCATTTGGGAACCTCAATGACACATACATATGACTCCTTGAAATTTTCCCACAGTTCACTGGTACCCTTTTCACTTTTTTAAAGTCTTGTGTGTGTGTGTGTGTGTGTGTGTGTTTGATTTTGGATAGTTTTCATTGCTATGTCATCCAGTTCATTAGTCTTTTCTTCTGCAAAGTCTGTGTTGTTGTTAATCCCATACAGCGCTCTTTTCTTTCCTTCCTTCCTTCCTCCCTCCCTCCTTCCTTAAAATAATCTTAGCCATTGTAGGTTTCATCTCTAGAAGTTTAGTCTGTGTCTTTAAAAAGATGTAAAAAGATGTATCTCCTTACTTAATATGGGCAATCTTTCCTCTAGCCTTCTGAACATATGGAATGCAGTCATAGCAATTATTTTAATACCCTTGCCTACCTATTTTTATATCTATGCTATTTCTGGATCAGTTTCAATGGATTGATTTTTTCCCCCCTCATTATGGGTTGTCTTTTTTTGCTACTATGCTTGCCTGCTAATTTTTGACTGGATGCCAAGCATTGTGGGGTGACATTTATTTTTGTCTTCTTATAAACATTCTTGAGTTTTGTTCTGGGATGCAGTTAAATTAACTGGAAACAGTTTTGTCCTCTGGGATCTTGCTTTTGAGATTGTTCAGGGCGACCAGAGCTGTGTTTCATCTATGGTTAATTTTTGCTCCACTATTGAGGCAAGACTTTAATAATACCCCTGAAATATGAAATTTTGTCCTTTCTGGCTGTTGAGAACAGACATTATTCCCATCCCTCTGTGAGTTCCAGGCACTGTTCTCTCTGATCCTTTAGATTTTTCTTTCTCTGGCCTTGGGTCATTTCCTCATATGCATTCACTCCTCTGTACTCAATACTCAAGGGAGACCTCCTCAGCTCTCCAAGTTTCTGTCTTTGCGCAGCTCTCTACTCTAGACTAACTATCTTGGCTTCCTTGGACTTTGAGCTACATCTCCTCCAATAAGGCCGACAACAGGGATCTGCCTATATTCTGCTTCTTGTACTATGGCCTGGAGACTCTCTCCAAGCAGTGAGCTGGAGCAATCAGGGGTTCATTTTCTTTTCCTGTCTTCAAAGATCATTGCTTTCTGATGTGTGATGTACGTCTTAGGAGCTATTATTTCATATAATTTATCCTTTTTTTTTTTTTCTTTTTTAAAGTTTCAGGTGGAGGTCAGGTGGAGGTAAATGTGGTCTGTGTTGCCTCATCTTGATCAGAAGCTGAAGTCTTACTTCTAGTTTTTGGCTGATATAATAGATGTGGCAATATACATCACTGCATACATACCTTTGGTTCTGTGAGTGGATTTATTTGTTGAATAAATTATCTAAGGTGTTTTTGTTAGGTTAAATGGTAGGTGCATTTTAAGTGCAAATGATTTTGCCAAACTGCCCTCCAAAAAGGTTTTACAATCAATACTCCTACTGACAGTTTTTGAGAATGCCTACTTTTCCATATACTCTATGACACTGAGTATTATCAAATGTGTACATCTTTACCACTTTGATAGGCAAAAAAGTGATTTTATTTTCATTTCTTTTGCAAGGTTAAACATCTTATTATATGCTTACTGGTGACCAGTACTCCTTTTTCTGGAACTATTTATGTCCTTTGAATTTTTAGAAAATTGATTTTTCATTTTCCTACTGATTTGTAAGAACTTGTGCAGGAAATTAATCTTCTACCATATGAATTACAATTTTCCCCTTCAGTCAGTTGATGGTTTCTCTTTGACTTTCCTCAGGTTGTTGTTGTTGTTTTGCCATGAGTAATTTTCAATTTTTTTTTTATGTAGTCCAAGTTATCAATCTTTTCCTCTATGGTTTCTGGAATTTTCATAGCTCCTGGATATACACATGTACATGACAGTAACAGGAGTTTATATCCTAAACTCATAATTAATAAGTGAGACAGTTTAGTTTTTTTTTTTTTTTCCTCAGTAAACTGAAATTAGATAACAGTTTGCTATACTGAGTTCCTGTTTCTTATGCTGATTAAGATCTCTGTTGGGCAACTGTCTTTGATTAATAAAACACAGAAAATACAGATTATTACTTATAAATACAGTTTGGTAAACAAGAATTTCAAAGCATGGAGGAGACTAGAGGTATAAAAAAGGGATCTTTTGGGGAATCACTGGCTTTAAATCATAGTCTTATTTTTCCCAGGATGGACTCATCTTTAGGGTTTGCTGGGAAGCTGGAGGGATGATATGAAACCAAAACTGATGGTTATTTTCAGACATGTTGGTTGGTTATAAGATAGTTCCTAAAGCCTGGTGCCTCCCCTAAAAACTCCAGCAACTTCTCCCCCGCTGTCCCCACCCTGCCCCCCATGACCAATGTACTTACTGTCAGTGTCATAAACATATTTAGAATAGACTTTGTACCTTGTCATACTTTCTTGATAAAATTGCCTAATTGTTTTCTGTAAGTTCTATTTTCCCAACCAGGTAGTCAGCCACTTGAAAGCAGGGCCTTGGGCCATATGCTTACTACAATATTGAGCTTAGATATATATAGTTGAGTTGTACTCAGCTTAAGCATGTGCTGTCAAAGGTAGTAAAACTGTGTAGAAACTACCAAACCAGGAGAGTAGAATCCGAGAAGAAAGTACGCTATTTATTGCCTGGGGATGACACCTGTCACCATCAGGCATTTGGCAAAAATGAGGCTACTGTCCAACAAAGGAAAATGAATGCAGTGAGGCCTGAAAGGAAGACCCCTTCCGAGGAAATATAATTGCTAAACAGGCCAAGTTCTCTCTCAGCATAGTCAGAGTGAATAAATTACCAAGGGACTGAAAACTGCAAACCATTATACTTCTGTAGGGGAAATGAGCTAAACTTTGTGAGGGTCTATGACATGTGGTGGTGAAGGAGGAGGACAGCTAACATTTAATGCTTATCGTGTAGCCAGCACTGTCCTAATAAGCACTTTCCATGAATTAGCTAATTGAATCCTCTTAAGTCCATGAGGAGGATAATATTATTCCCATTGTACAGGTGAGAAAACTGAGGGTCAGGGACATGCACAATTACTCAGGTAACACAAGAAGGCAGCGTGATTTGAACACAGGTCTTTCTGACTCCAAGTCCAGCCCTTGATTATTCTACAGATTATGCTATAGACTATGCACCTCATTTCATCTTCAGAGGAACCCAGATAGAAGCTTTCCCACATTGTTGATGTGGCAACTGGAGTTCTGAGGTAAGGGAACCGCCTACGGGCCATCCAGGTCTTTTTGACTCTAAACCTCATATATTCCTCGTATGTGGAGCTCCCGACCCCTACACTCCTCCACTCTGCTTGTCCCAGTCCCTCTATCCCTGTAACTCTCCTTCTATCTGCTCCCAACGCACACTCTAAAAGGAAAAAGGAAAAAGGTCTAGTCACATGAGAAAAGTCAATGATGAAGGAACATGCTATGCATGGTCATTCTTCTGTGTCTGTCTTGGCTCATGTGATTTCCTGTGCCTAATTATATCTTCTTCCTTTAAACTCATCCATGTGAGTCTACTTACTCCTCTGAGGCCCTCCTTGATTCTCACCTCCCTTCTTGAATCAGTTGCTCTCACTCTGCCCTTACATACCACTTTGCTTACACCTCTGCTCCTATAGTACTTCTCACACTCTGCCCATTTCTCCAACTAGACCCCATCTAGCATCTTATTTAATCACGGTTATCACCAATAGCTAGCACAGTGCTCAGGCATGGTGTACAATGAAGGAACTCAGTAGCTTAAAAGAAAGCCCACAGGTCCCTATACAGCACTTGCTACTGAAAAGAAAGCAACTGCCAGGATCACAGCCCCACTTCCAAAGGCGTAAGAAAGACAACTGGCAGACAACCACTACCTGGGCTGGGCTGGCTTATTTTCAGGGAGGGATTGAGTGTCTAAAAATGCAAGTCTCCTTGAAAGGAAACTGCAAGCTTAGAAAGGCACGTTCCTGATTTATGGAATCTGTATGAGCTTTTAATGGCACAGAAGAGTTGGCCTGCTGCTCCGAATATCCACTCAGGCATTAAAAGCTTTGCTTCTAGTTGCTAAAGTATTTTGAACAAATCATCTCCTACATCCATCCAACTCAAATCTCTGTATGTTTGCTACCCTATTCAAATACCAGTCTTTGAATACCCCATGCCTTTGAATACCACATGCCAATCTTTTTCACTTTCCACTATTCTAAATAACTAGAAATGTGGTATAGTAAGCTGCTCACACAGGGCTCCCCAGGAGGTATTTGTTGGAAGACGAGAGTAAGAAAGCATCAGTCGCTTTCTGCCACTATTTGGTATTGGTAATTGCTGGTAAATTGAATCTTGGGTCTATCATTTTGGGTCTCTTGGATTTTTCATTTTGTCCTGCAAAACCAATGTCTCTAACCTGTTGAGAGAAGGAGAGTAAAGTTGTGGGGTTTCCCCTTTGTTTGTCGTCACACTTGGCTGTGCCCCACTTTGTCTGTGAAGGAACAGGGGGCGTTAGGAAATTATTCCTAACTACAGGGGGCACAGGTAGCACAAATGCTGGGGTTTGGGGTGAATGCAGAAGAGCAGTCACAAAGCAAAACTGATTTTGAGGATTTGCTTCGGTGTCCTTAGTTTATGTGGAAGTTGATGACGACAAGAGAGGTGTAGCTGGCAAGTCACGAGGTCCTGCTCTTTACAGCTAAGAGTACAGCCTATCTGTCATCAAACACAAATCTGGAAGTTGTAGCTGGCTCAGAGTTGGCATACAGGCTTTTTACTATTTCTTCAAAGTGTTTTTCACATGCCATATTTAGAGTTGGGATAATTCTGAAACACACTAGTAAGAAGCTTTCATAAAATGAACACAACTGCTAATTCTTTTCTCCCAGAGCTGCCCCTTCCTACCTTTCAGGTCCTACCTCACCCCTCCTGCCTTATGCTCCAGCTACATCTGCCTCCTCACTGTTTCCGGAACAATTCACTCCAGCCCCAGGGCCTTTGTACATGCTGTTTCCTTTTCCTTTGTACCTGCTGAGTTCTTCCCTGTGCTCTATCCCTGACGATTCCTTCTGTTTCAGCTCGAGTCACTTCCTCTGAGAGGCTTTCCCTAACCACTCTTCTCAAACAGGTCCCCCACTCTTTATCACACCAACCAGCTGTCTCCTACTCACCCCACCCCATCCTGTCACTGGGCAGAAAGCTCATTACATAACCCTTGTGCCTGAAACAGATCTGTTTCCTTCTGTCCTGTCTAGTATATTTAATACAACTCCAGTCACCATCCTCGTTCTGGTGGCACTATGGATGCAACATGGCTTGACACTTCAGAAAGTTTTCTAACAATGTCTTAAAACAAAAAAGATTTCTGTTAACTCCAAGTAAACCAGGAAATTAAATTAAGAAACCACTTTCCAAGCATCTGAAATTTTATTTTAATGTTTCTATTTCAGAATAGCTCCTAAAGTGTAATAAGTACATCTTTTGAAAAGCACAGAACACAGATAATTACAGTTTATTAAATGTTTTAAAGACTTGATTATTTCTAAAGTTTTTCTAATTCCTTCTGTAACTCTATCTTATTTTCAAGAAAAACAATCCTCTCTTGATTCTATTTCACCATTGAGATTCACACAAACCATTCCAAATTTCTTAATTTCCAAGCAACACATTAAATTCTTCAGACTTCTTTCAAAACAGCTAAGGGGAAATCCCTGATGATTTCAGCTGACAACTCCTTAATCAGGAAAAGACTTTAAATGCCAATCACCAGAAAAGTTACAGTTTACAGGAAAGAAAGGGGAAATGCTGACATATTACACAACAAAGCACGAATAAAGCATGGTTTATGAATTGAATGGCATACTCATGCTGACAGTTTTATCAGGAATTTCTGGTGACATCATAAACTATGTTGGAGCAATGAACTGGTTCTATTGTCCATGTTTCTGAGAGTCTAAGGTGAAAATAAGATTCCCTTCTTTGGAGATTTTATGGGAAAAATGAAATAACAATTTGTGTACTTTTTTCCCCCCTAGACTTCTACAAAGACTCTGGGTTTTAAATGAAGCAAAGAACTGAGCTAAAGGGAATTCTTATTTGATGCCTAATTTCATCCAGAATTGAGGAGCGCCCTTTTCGTCAAGGTTTCTATTAGTTGGTAGAGGAAAGGAATGATCTGCTTCCGCCTCTAGCTGTGGGTGTTCAGATCAAAGTTCTCTGAAAGGGCAAATGCTACAGCAGTAGGGACCCCAGAACAAAATCCTCCCCCAAGTTACAAAAAGAAGATAGTTTGAAGGTAATAACGACCAGGATGTAACTCTGACCCCCAGAGAATCTGGTAAAATCAATTACTTTCAGTTGTAGTAATTATGTAACATATTAGAGATGAGAACACCACAAGCAATGGGTTTTCCCCCTTGTAGTCTATATAAATTCATCAATAAACTATACTCTCTATTAAGGCTTTATTGTAAGTGATTACAAACACAAGGCATTTCATAAGCATTCTGTCATTTGCTACACTGTAATTCAGCAGAAGGAATGACGCAAAAATTATAATCTTCAGTAAATGAACAGGAAACAAAAAAAGAAAAGCTCCTGAACGCTGAAATAAATCAGTGACTCAGTCCCAGAGTCAGCCTAAACCTCCATTCAGATTGGATCTTAAGCATTTACTCATTAGAATGGTATTGGCCGAGAGTGAAAAATGACTGGAGAATGAACGAGATACTGGTAAGTATACGCAAAACTAAGGAAAGGGGCTGAGAGCGACTGGGGATTTAAACATAATTATGGAAAACTTAGAAATAAACTATGGTGTCGGCCTTTATTTCGAAAACCATATTGAATATCCAAAATAAAAAGTGATTGCGAATTTCCATGTAACCAAATAGCAATTGCTGTCACTCATTGGGCACTCATCATTTACTAGGTACTGCCCCAAGAAGTCTCCACACATTAGCTCTTTTTAATCCCCATGGCAATTCTATAATGTTCCAATTCCCATTTTAGGGCTTAAAAAAAAATTGAGGAGCAAAAAGGTTGCATAACTTGCCTCAAATCTCACAGTGGAGGCCTGGGAATGGAACTCACTTCTGACTCCAATCTGAGTTATTAACCAG
This sequence comes from Delphinus delphis, assembly GCF_949987515.2. Lineage (NCBI taxonomy): Eukaryota > Metazoa > Chordata > Mammalia > Artiodactyla > Delphinidae > Delphinus > Delphinus delphis. The sequence continues at coordinate 66,282,934 of NC_082699.1, read as the reverse complement.
TAGTGATGTATCTTCTCTATTTGGGCATTTTGGAGCTAGCCTCTCTGAGTATCCTTTGGGGCTCTAACAAAATGTTTCAAGTATTTTCTGATGCTTCATCCTACTGATTACACAATTAGAGTTTCCCAATAGAAAGATACTATCTATTGTTTCTGTTTAATCACACTTCATTCCACTGCCTTTGTTGCTGCTTAAATAGGGCGATGTCCCACCTATCAGAGTAGAAATGAAAAAGAAACTGGCTTCCAACCTGTTTTATTATCTTTCTGAGGTTCTCACAGCAGAGGTTTAACATTTTCTTCTTAAAAACCTTGTAATCACAGACTGGTGCTTCTTGTTTTGACAGTCCAATCTTATTAGATCATGTTCTAGCTCATTGTAGGCCTTGCTCAATACTCCAAAATTTCAGACCTACCAAAGCTACTAAAAACTTTTCAGTTGAGGAGTCCACGACCTCATGTGAAATTGGAGTCATGGGAATTTAAACGAACTAATAAAACATCTCTATGGTAAACTGAAACAGTGATGACAATGGAATGAATGACTAATATTCACATATGACTTCTTTATCCAAAGCGCCCAGTGTTCAATGCATTTTTGCAAACTGATTAAACTTCTGCACAGTAATAACTGTGCTTTGTACTTCCATGACACAATTCTTTCATGGACTGCTGTGCGCTGGCCTCATGTTACCACGCTCTAATTGCCCTCAGGTGGCTGGCAGGTGGTACAAGAAATGTACTCTTCGTTCGTTCCATCTTCAGAATAAAGAAGTGGTACAAAGGAAGAAGAATTCGAGCTGGGGCAGATTTCAGCAACTGAAGTATGCTCGCCTGAATGGCGGGGGTGGGGGGGGCCCTGCAGAACCATGCGGGAAGGGCTAGCCATGTAGCTCGGAAAGAGAGAGAGGCAAATGACTTCCCAGTAAAAGCAATTTACAAATACTTCGGCATACATCACCTTTGTGTTATGTGGCCCCATGACTCAGTGGAAGCAAAACGTGTACCTTATTTCCCCTCTAGATCTCCACGTTCTCTTCCCCAGAGCCAGCCTATAACCTCAAATCTCTCAGCAGCCAAAAGGAGAGGACTAAGGACAAGGCCGGAGGGTTCAACTTTGGGTTGTGGTTTAGCCCGTATTACTGGTAGTAACCAGAACAGCATAAAATGCTACCATGAAAAAGGTTAGAGGACAAAAGGACTGTTCTCTGGCTCAGGAAAAACATCAGGCAAGGATAATTTTCAACTGTGTGATTTTTAAATAAATGACACAATGAATGTTTTACTTGTGATTCTTCGTCTTAAATCAGAGAGCAAAGGCCCGAGACTCAGTATTTAGCATCTTGTTACATTTGGGTCATGGAATGTAATGAGAAGATTTTTCCCTTTTCATTTGGGATTATATTGTGAAGAAAATGGCACCAGGCTCTAAGAGATTTATAAATGTCAACGCCTCTGGGGCTAGGAAATGAGCAAGAGTAAAGGATGTGGGCCAGGAGGGGACCCTGCAAAGTGGAGGGGCCGACGGGGGCAGCTCTCCCACTCAGGCAAACTGTTCCCCATGGGAAGGAGGGAAGACCCAGCGTTGTCAGATCTGGCACATTTAAAATAAAAAGTTGGAAATGTGGATTGCTATGTGAAATCTCCCAATTTTTTATGTTGCAACTAACTGATATATGTATATGCAACTATGTGGGCCAAAGCAAACACATCTGGGGGCTGGATCCAGCTCACACACTCTGCTGTCTGACCTCTGTGACCACAGTAATGGTTTTTAACCCTTAAGCAGTTAAAAGGAAACAAGATCTGACACATCCTCCAGGGAGTAAACTACACTGTTGCTTGGTCAAAAGGCCCTTTATAACTCCACTGTGTGGGGTTTTAGAAATAAGTCCAAGAAGTTGATGATTTTATTCTACTAACTATATCAAGTGTACAGCTTTGCAGCTTCCTGTTGTAAGGAGGTCAGTATCAGAGGATCTTAGGGCAAGTTAGGGAAGGGGTTTAGCAGGGAGATGCTCTGTCGCTTCACAATATGAGGTGTGAAGCTGACTCCAAGCTGGAGCTCATACCACCTGTTTAAAAATCTACGATTTGTTCTCTGCTGCTCTGAGACAAAGGAGCCCAAGAACTGTGGCAACCAGGGGCTTTCAGTTGGCAGCTCAGTAGGATTGACAGAAAAGTTCAGCTAGAGAGAAAAGAGTCATATCCCCCTTCTGATCTGACAACACACTACGGAACAGAGACAGCACGATGGCTGGTTGGCTGGCTGCCCATCTTCCTTATCATACACGAGGCACCACTCCATATACCATGCCTTCAGCTATCTTCCCATCCTGCTCCTGGAAGATTTCTAAACATAGCCATTGCACATGTGTTTGGAAGGAAGGAGGTTTCTATTTTAAAGGAGAGAGAGTTCCTTGTCTCTGGCTATGGGGCTTGAAATTGACTACCCTCTCAGTTAGTTCTACCATGGACCATTGATCCTCAGTGTTGAAAGAGAATAAGAGGAGATAAATGCTGGACTCTTCCCTCCACACTAAGTGAAAGGAGAGCTGACCTGTGACTGATTTGCAGTGGGTTGGGGAAATCTATCCTCACTGGCCTGGCTACCATCTTTTTTTTTTTGCGGTACGCGGGCCTCTCACTGTTGTGGCCTCTCCCGTTGTGGAGCACAGGCTCCGGACGCGCAGGCTCAGCGGCCATGGCTCATGGGCCCAGCCGCTCCGCGACATGTGGGGTCTTCCCAGACCAGGGCATGAACCCGTATCCCCTGCATCGGCAGGCGGACTCTCAACCACTGCGCCACCAGGGAAGCCCTGGCTACCATCTTAAAATGCTGTTTTATCCACTAGCATAATACAGTAATAACACTAACACCAAACCTTTATGGATTGCTCACTACATATGCCAGGTACACATGCTTACTATGTATATGCCAGGTACAGTTCTAAGTGCTTTATATATATTAACTTATATTCCTCACATAACCCTAAGGATGTAGGTATTATTATTACCCTCATTTTACACATGTGGAAACTGAAGCACAGAGAGGTTAAGTAGCTTGCCCAAGGTCACAAAGTCAGTGACCGGTGGACTAGGAATTCAAACCTAGACAGTCTGACTCCAGGGCTGTGCTCTTAACCATTATGCAAATAACCTCTCCAAAGGAGGAATGAATATCAAGGTAAAGGCTGTAATTTGAGACTGAGCTACTTACGGTACAATATGAAGGCTTAGTAATTTCCTGTTCTGATGGAAAATAAATTTTCTATTTCCACATTTTATGCAGGTGTCAGAGCAATTATACATCCAGGAAAAAAAAATCTAAGAAATTTCAGTGTGCCCATTTGACTCTCAATATTTGTTACAGTGGAGTGCATCATATCATTTTATGTGCAGAGATTCAAGCATCGTGGGGAGGAGAAAGAGACAGAGACAGGATTTAGATTGGACAGCGGGGTCCCAGAAGGGGCCGGGGGCGGCGGCAGCAGCCGGCTCTCTCTCGGTGGTGCTAGCTCCCCGTGTGCCTCCCGTGCTGTGCAGGTCTTGCTGTGTGGAGTGCAAGTCTGTGATTAAAAGATATGTGTTTTCTAGTGTAACGGCTCCTCATGGCAAGCCGACGACTTCATCTGGTGCTCACCTGAAAAAAAAACTGCAACCCTTGAGAAAAAACTGTCTGTGGGAGACTGACTTAGAGATGGTGCCTCAGCCTGCCTCAAAGACTTGCAGAAGTCATCTTTTGTAGATTTAATTTTTGCCTTACACACCTAAAAAACCCAGCTTCCTGTATAACCTGTAAACAAATTAATTTCAGTACATATGATCTCAAATTTTCTTGTAATCATTCTCAAGCATTTCCGCAGAGATAATCTTTAGTTATTTTTAGGTCCAGCAATTGTTTCTTAATTATAAACTTATTCCGTATCACGACCTGTGATCCTAATTCCTTGGCTACTGACCCCCAAGTCTAGCTTTGGAACCAATCTTTCACAGGACTCTAAAAGAGCATTCTATAATAACACAGAAACCTATACTGTACTTGATAATGACCTGTTACTCTTTAATTGCTTTTTCATTTATGGCTCTCTACTAGACTACAAGCTCTGTGAAGGCAGGGACCAACTTCTAATAATGACTGACACATAGTGACACTCAATACCTAACTAATGAAAAATAAAAGGCAGTCAAATTTATACACCAGAGCACAGTGCTATACTTTGGCCAGAAAAAATTCCACTGCATCTAGGTATATGAGTGTTTCTGAACTCCTAAACTAGGTGAGCGTTCAACGTCTCACCTTCATTTCCTTAGGGTCTGTTTCTCTTTAACTATACATCCCTTGCTGCGTGACCTCATTCACTCCCCCACGCCAACCATATGCCGACAACGCACAAATTTCTTTATCTCCCCCCACCCCCTCCCCTGAGCTACAGGCCTGATTTTCCAACTGCCCTCAAGATATCTCTGCCTGACATAAGTGACTCAAGGTTAACGTTTCCAGAACTAAGTTTTATCTTCACCCTCCCAACCCTACTCCATTTCCCCTTCTCTGCAGTAAAGGCCTGTTTCTTGCTGCAGTTTCAAGCGAGGCTTTGGTGTCAGAAAAATCCACATTCCAATCCTAGGGATACACTGACTGGTCGTACAGCATCGGGCTTCTCTGAGTCTAAATTTTTACAACTGTCACATCGCTCGATGTTACCTACTCCATAAAGTCGGCATGATGACTAAATCAAATGATGTATTAAATTCCTTAGCTCAAATCTAAGAAAAAAAATGTCATAAAGAACCTAGGGGTAAGACGGGAATAAAGACACAGACCTACTAGAGCACGGACTTGAGGATACGGGGAGGGGGAAGGGTAAGCTGGGACAAAGTGAGAGAGTGGCATGGACATATAGACACTACCAAACGTAAAATAGATACTAGTTAATTCAGTATCTCCATAAGCTAGAAAACTTCAAAGTCATCCTTTACTTCTGATGACCCTTCTACTCCCCCTTGATTCAAATAGTCCCCAAGTTCTCTCAATCCTATGTTTAAAACCTCTCCAATCTGGGTTCGTCCTGCATCTCGGCTGACACAGCCTTCACCCAGGCCCTTGTCTTTGTCACCATTTATTTGCTCATTCATTTCCTTGCTTTAGGTCTCTCTATATTTAGCTCACACATCACAGTGACACCAAAGTCATCTTCCTTAAAACCTACATGAATCATGTCACTCCCCAGCCTAAAAACCTTCACTGGCTCCCAGAGGTACAATCCACATCCATCTACACTTCTTACGAACGGGGTGGAACTATCACTTACACAAGATGACTTGTCGGGATCTTTATATATATTTTTCACTTACTCATCACAACAATGCCATTATTTAATGAAAAAAATAAATTTGGAAAATGAGGCTATTCACTAGCCACTAATGGAAGTCAAACAATTTGCCTGTGTCTAAATCTTGTCAGAGACTGGAATTCACAATCAGGTTTGATTCTGGCCTGTATATGTGTCAGTACAATGAATTCACAACTTATCTAGAGAATGAACTCTAAAGTCAAATATAAAATAAAAGTTTCATATGACTCAAAGCCAACTTGACCATCTCTTAGAAAAGCGGAACAATTTCTCTTTCCGTGTTGGAAAGAGTGCTGTTTCTTTGGCTGATATAAGCTTAAGTAGTTGATGGGCATCACCTGTACTATTTCACTGTAGTCCTTGTCTCCATTTTTGCTGAGTGTGAACAGCTGAATCTATGTACAGCAATTGAAATATATGGCTAACAGAACACCTAGATAGAGTGCACCATAATTGAACATTATCTGTCCCTCCCAAACAGCTGGAGGGGGGCAGAGACGACTTAATTTGCACATATTAGGTGGCTAATTTATACACTTGGAAAAAATTAACCTCCTCTTCTTTATCTTACAGTTCACCTCCTTAAAGAATCATCACTGATTTCAAAATAGCTGAATATGAATTAAGAAGCTGATTGCGTAGGTCATTATTTGGTCTCACAAATTGCAAAAGAAATGATCTCATTCCCAACAAGACTTCTGTTTGTCCTTTACGTTCTGCACTGCAGTTTGGTCTTGAACACTCAACCTGACTTTGGGGGTGTCCATTCAGTTGAGAACAACTTCTTTCAGAGTAAGGAGTCTGAGTTCCCACAGGTTCCTGTGAGTCAAAGCTGAACTGCAGGTTCATGGGTGGGGACGCCTGCTCTGAAAGCTGCCTCATTTTCTGGTCTAATGTGGTTAGGAACAGGAAGTTGAACCTTTGGTATTTTGGGTTTTGATTCTACCCTGCCCTGCCCTTAAAAAGCATTCACTCAGGGCTTCCCTGGTGGCGCAGTGGTTGAGAGTCCGCCTGCCGATGCAGGGGACACGGGTTCGTGCCCCGGTCCGGGAAGATCCCACATGCCGTGGAGTGGCTGGGCCCGTGAGCCATGGCCGCTGAGCCATGGCCGCTGAGCCTGCGCGTCCGAGGCCTGTGCTCGACAACGGGACAGGCCACAGCAGTTTGAGGCCCGCGTACCACGCAAAAAAAAAAAAAAAAAAGCATTCACTCACACCAGGGTCTTTAAATGTGGAGTGACCACATTTACAGCATCCATTGGAGAAACCGAAGTCGCTGGGAAGTGTGAGGCTGGAGCTCCGACATTGTGTCCTACTGCTTGGTGTCCCGGAAAAGCACTTCTGTGTGGGAGCGCTGTGCACTCCGATTCTCTGTCCCTGATTTCTGAAGTCCTTTGAAAGCACGGACACCGAGTTTCTCCCCAGTTCCTGGGCACTGGTCTTGTGGAGTGGTCAAGTAGATGCTGAAATCAGTCTTGCTACAACCAATCTGGTGGCAAACACATCCATACGCTCATTCAATTACAGCAGAGTATCATGAAGTCACACGGATTTGGGTTCCAATACTGCTCCAGGCAGCCCCCCTAGCCCCACTTAGCTCAGATTCTTCGCTGGGGACAGTGTCGTTTGCCTTACATCATCATTCTAATCTGTTCTCTCTCTCTGATCGAATCAGATAACACAGGTGAAGCACTTCTACAAGCTCTGTAAACAGCAGTTGTTGTTATAATTCCTTCTAGTTCTCACTCCATTTTGACTTTGACCTCAAAGTCTTCACAATGGTCTGTGAGGCTCTGTGAGATCTGCCCCTTGTTGCCACTCTGATCTCATTTCCTATATTGCTTCTCCTTGCTCATTCCACATGGCCCTCTTGGCCATTCCTGGAACATTCTAGGACTCTTCCTTTGCATGGACTGATTCCTCTCATTTTTTCCCCAGGTGCTCAGAGCAGTGCCTGGCACCTAGGAAACATCCAGCAGGTATGTGTTGAGTGAATGATGAATGAATAAATTGCCTTGGATGGTCAACCAATACCCCGTAGAGAATTCAAGCTCAGCACTAAATACCTCACTGAACTGCACAGGTACCGATACGTTTAGGTCCCCTTCAGAGAGAACTGGACTCTGTCCACTAACAGCGAACAAGAAACTGTCCCAAGTGCTTTCTATGAATTAGTTCCTTTAATCCTCACCCCCATTACTAGTCCTTACTTGAGCGAAAACAAAGCACTGAGAGGCGAAGGAATTTGCTGAAGGTCACCAAGGTAATAAGGGATGTAGGCTGCCTGTCAGGAGCCACTGCCTACTATTACTTTTGGCCAAGGGACCAACCTTCAGGGCTGATGACTACTTTGAATGATGCTGTCCGACTCTGGCTGATTCTACAATTCCCTTGGGCTGCCAGCCATACAGGCGGGCGATCTCCCCAGGGCCCCCTTTCCACCAGCCTGTGCCGCTGGAGTTCCAGCGCACTCCCCAGCCAATCCTGCTCCAGTTACGATGGAGGAGGTCAGGCCAAATGGGTAACGCAGACTGTTCATTTCAGGGACCAAAAGGCCCAACTGGTTTTGTTGTTTTCTTATAACTTATACTTCACAAAATCAGCTAATCATTGAGACACAGAAATGAATTTTTTCTGTAACAGTCAAATAAAGATACGATTTGAAGTCAGTGAGTCAGGACATTATTTGTCACCTGGCACGTGCTAATCCACCCTTACGACTCATCTCAGCACTCCATGCCCAGGAGGCCTTCCTGGATGAGCCCCATCCTCACGCCCACGCCCCCTCCCCCAGGCTAGATTAGGTGACCCTCCTCTCTACTCTCAAAGCACCTAGTATCTCCCTCCACCGTAAGGTGTGCTGAACTGCACTGAAACCACCTGTTCCCGCCTTCCCCACAGACTGGACACTTGAGTGCGGGGACAGTGTCCACTGCATGCTTGTCTCCGCAGTGCCTAATGACTAAATTCAACAGATGACTGTTGAACAGAACAGCGTCACTCTACTGAGATACCACGACCTCTGACATCTCTGAATCTGCCTTGTTATCTTCGATCTGGCTTGGAGTGAGATCTGAATGACAAAGCCCCTGAAGTGACCCAGTTACAGTTCAAGAAAAGCATGACTCTGGGGTCAGAGTAACAGTCTTCAAACTACATGGCATTCTCTTGCCATACACTCAAAAGTTCTCCAGCTGTTCTCGATGAAATTAATTAGCCCCTAAGTCTCCTTAAATAAATGCATAAAAGGAGTTGTGATATTTTCTCTAGGGGTCTTCCTTTCTCTTTCAAAAAAAGGCAGCACAAGGATACATTACCTCGTGATTCAGCCAACACTTATGATATACCCCCCTTAACCAAAATATTTATAACCTCCTGAGTCTCACCGTGTACAGATTTAAAATTCAAAATATTTGCAGGTGATGCTATTCATATTTTTAAAGGTTTGCTTTCAGAATAGTTCACTGGGTCAGAGTAAAGGAGCTATGAAATAGAGGGAAAAATAACGACACACTCCTTCTTACTAGCATCAGCTATTCATGAAATGTGCTGCCTTGAGTATCCACGCAGATAAATATTTCAGCGATAAATGGAGCAAGGAAGTGCATTTTAAGTATCCGAGGAACAACCCCCTTGGGATTATGAAGTCAGACTCTTTAATATCACCCCAAACTTAATCCTACCCATGCTGACTAATTCTGTAATGAATTCTGTAGTTATCAAGAAGATTAATTTAAAAAAAAAAACCCACCCTGCTTATTCTGAAGCAATGTTGACATGAGTCTCAAACCGGTGACAGCAAACCACATACCACAAAGTATTTAAAAAAAAAAAAAAAAAAGCAAAACCAAACTCACAGATGTTAAGAACCACTGGTCATGTTCAATGGTATTCCATTTAATTCTTATAATAATCTTGCCCATTTTTAGAGATGAGGAAACTAAAGTGAAGGCGGTTTAAGGAAACTCCCTGCATCGCCTGGCTTATAAGGTACTGCCGCAGGACTAGATGCTCTGGCTGAGTCAGCAGAGTCTAGGGGCTGAGAGAGGGGTTTCTGCGGCCAGAATGCCTGATTTCAAATGCCGGCTCTGACACTTACTGGCCCGGTGACTTTGAGCAAGTTTCTTAATTCTGTGTCTCAATCTTCTCATCTGTAGAAACGGGGACATCAGTAGTACGTATTTCAGAGGGCTGTGGTCAGGATTAATTGAGTTAACTTATAGAAAGTGCTTACAACAGTGCATACGGTCAGCATCATTTTTGCTCTTATCTGACTTCAAAGCCCGTGCTTTTTCTCCCACATCAACGGTTAATGTTACAAAGTACACATATTACTATTTTGAAGCATTTCATAATTGCCTATTGTAAATAACAAATAAATGTTTGTTAATTAAGATATTCCACCCTAGTTTGCACCCTGTTTCATTCCAGAAAGGTTAGTGGTGAGAAAAGCAGGTATCAGAGAACACAACATTTGGTTCAACAAAGGAAATCATTTTCACCACTTAGAACTTCCTGAAAATGGAAGGAGCTTCCTGTCCCAGGAGGTACCTCAATCAAAGATGACTACTTAGTGGAGATTTTATAGAGCAGATTAAAAAAGGGCTACCTTCGCAGGAGAGGGGGAGGGCTGGGTGAGATAAACTCTAGGGAGTCTCTTTTACACTGGAGGAGATTATTGGCTTAAAGAGCTGCCTTTTTTTTTTTTTTTTTTGAGGTACGTGGGCCTCTCACTGTGGTGGCCTCTCCTGTTGCGGAGCACAGGCTCCGGACGCGCAGGCTCAGAGGCCATGGCTCACGGGCCCAGCCGCTCCGCGGCATGTGGGATCCTCCCGGACTGGGGCACGAACCTGCGTCCCCTGCATCGGCAGGCGGACTCTCAACCACTGAGCCACCAGGGAAGCCCTCAGCAAGAGCTGCCTTTTGGCAAGCCATTTTTATAGGAATCTTACTTCAGCTACTTCATACTCAGACACACCTTGAGTAAAAAGCATGAATGGTATGAAATAGAGGCTGTTAAAAATGGGTGTGTAGGAAGCGTTGTGTGTGTGTGTGTGTGTGTGTGTGTGAGAGAGAGAGAGAGAGAGAGAGAGAGTGAATGTGAGAGATGTTAATTAATTCATTGATTTTAGGATATCACAGTAAAATGGCCCAGCGAAGTGATCATAGTAATTTAATTAAATAAGTGACTATAAATAACTTTATGCTTGCAATGACAAACAAAATGCTTCCTGAATTTTAAAATATACCCTATATTTTCTATGCAAAATAGGTAATCAGAGGTGCGTGGCTTTCTGAAGGAAAACCAGTATAATATTCTTTTTTATTCTAATTTCTTAACAGAAAAGAGCAAGCAAAATCTCTGATCCATTTTTGTTCCATGGAAGATACACCTCGCCTTTTCCTATAGAAATAACCAGCCTTGGGTTTGCCTCTCCTAAGCAGTTATTGCTCCACGTTTGTGTGCAAGAATGTGAAAGAGGGAAAAGGAATCTTAAAAGCTTTAATAAAAACTACCATGACAAAAATAAAAACAAAAAAACAAACTCTACTACAGCAAAACTCATCAATTTTCTTCCCTATTTGAGGTCTGCTATCCCATTCATTCATTCATTCATTCATATTCTCTCTCACATTTCTCCATTGCCCAACCCTCTACCCACCTCCCGCTATTTCTAGTATGTGATTTGGTTGAGGGAAGGGGGGGGCTATAGTACTCATTAATATGGCATGTACACAGGGGAAGTCGTTTGTTGGAGAGCTCAGGGTGCGAGCTCTGGATAAGGCAGGCACTAAATTTCATTAAACCTCAGTTTGTAAAATGGGGATATAATAACAGTACCTATTGCAGAGGGCTATGGAAGGAATTAAATGAGATAATCTATGTAAAGCTATAGTATACACTAGCACATAAATCAATGCTCAATGAGTGCTAGCCAGCATTATGTTTTATTACTCAAGGGCTAATTATTTGCAAAAATAAGGCTCTAAACTATAATTCTTACTTTAATAAACACTCTTTAGTTCTTCTTCTATACTTCTAAAGGCACATGGGCACGGATATGGGGTAGTTTAAGATCTTCATTAGAGGCAACAATTATCATTGGGTCATCATATGCTTAAGTTTTAGTCAAAATAATATTTTAATTAATAGAATGCTCAAAATGGAATTTACTAAAGCTTCAACAAACAAACATACCCAGCTCTCTAAATGTATAAAGTTATTACTTCCCTTTATTTTGGGGGGAGGCAAAATTCAAGCTCTGCCCATAAGCCTGGCTGATACTTCCAATCTCCCCTCCTCCACCCCAAACCAAGCTACAAAAATGCATATTAAAAGTTAAGGAACAGGGCTTCCCTGGTGGCGCAGTGGTTGAGAGTCCACCTGCCGATGCAGGGGACACAGGTTCGTGCCCTGGTCCGGGAAGATCCCACATGCCGCGGAGCGGCTGGGCCCGTGAGCCATGGCCGCTGAGCCTGCGCTCCGCAACAGGAGAGGCCACAACAGTGAGAGGCCCACGTACCTCAAAAAAAAAAAAAAAAAAAGTTAAGGAACAAATAAAGCAGAACATATGATGATATATTATGAACGGATTAATTACCCACTCATAGTTCTTTTTCTCTCCTTCCCTCCTTTGTTCCTCCCAGACCTTCTCCAAGATGTGCTAACTGGAAACAGGCATGTAGAGCCTAACGGGGAGAATCTGGATCTATGTGGTCATTCTCTCTATGGGTCAGGGAGGATGATCAGGCCATTGGGGTCTCTTTTTTTGGGGGGGGTCTCTTTTTTGGGGGATGCTTTCTGAGGGATCCTGAGACCTCTGAAGAAAGCATCCTCTCATTCTGATCAACTTTTTATTTTTTTCTTTTCTCACCAAATGGCCTTTGGGGATGTTCTTTTTAACATATCTGCTAACTGGCGAAATCAAGATGGTGAAACCCTGATACCTTCTAAGCCCCTCATTTTTTTTTCTTTGACAGAAAGACAAAGATAACCACAGCAGGAGCCTCAATAGGTAAAGAGACGAAAGGTACAACTGGTACAGAGTAAAGTCTAGGCATATAAGCAAAGGCTAAAAATCACAGTGCTTTTACTGGAAACAAGGGATATGGAAGCAACCAAAAGTCATAAAACAGTGCTTCCCCTCTTCTGCAGCCAAACCCCAATGTCATCACAGCAACATGACATTCAAGAAAGTCCAACCTATTTTAAGTAGCTTCAGGTGACAGCTTATTGGCCCACAATGAGAGACAGACTGATGGATCACAGAGGAGAAAAGTTCACTGTGCTGTGAACCACACTGCTAATCTAGACTGATAAAACCAGAGGAGACATGCATCTCCACTTTCAAGCGTTTACTGGATGACATCACACTGTGGATTTAACCAAAGTGCTGTCTAGATTATCCAGCAAATGTCACATAAGAGTACTTGAGTAGCTTAGATAAAGGTCTCAAAACACTGTGAATGAATTCATCCTGCAAAACAAATTTCCCATATGAGTTCATAATCTGAATTCCATGTCATTTCACGTTGTATTCTTCCAGGTGTAACTCAAACCCCATAAATGACATTCATCTTGCATAGAACAATGGTTTTGTTTTAGAAAGTCAAGCCAGTAATGTAAGGCAGTTTCCGTTATGTGCATAAGAAAGCATAAGATTGAAGCTTTTGTCTTAGGTTGGTAAAATAAATATTACAATATTAATCCGTCAGGGAAACACACATCAAAACAATGAGATACCAATTCGCAACCACTAGGATGGCTACAATCAAAGAGACAGATAATAACAAGTGTCGGCGAGGACGTGAAGCGATTGGAACCCTCACACATTGCTGGTGGGAGTGTAAAATGGCGTAGTCGCTTTGGAAAACAGTCTGGAAGTTCCTAAAAAGGATAAACATAGAGTTACCATATGACCCAGCATTTACACTCCCAAATACCACGAGAAATGAAAATGAAAACATATGTCCACTTGTACACGAATGTTCATAGCAGCATTATTCATAACAGCCAAAAATTAGATACAACTCAAATGACCATCAATTGATGAATGGATAAATAAAATGTGTTCTATCCCTACAATGGAATGTTATTCAGCACTAAAAAGAATGAAGTTCTGATTCACGCTACAGCATGCATGGACCTTGAAAACATTATGCTAAGTGAAAGAAGCCAGTCACAAAAGACCACATATGCGTATTTATATGAAATGGCCAGAAGAAGTAAATCTATTAAAGACAGAAAGTAGATTAGTGGCTGCCTAGAGCTGAGGGGGTTGGAGGAAAATGGGAAGTGAAGCTAATGGATACAGGGCTTCTTTTTGAAAATGTTCTCAAATTGATTGTGCTTGGTTTCACAACTCTGTGAATATATTCTAAAAGCCACTGCATTGTGTACTTTAAATGGGTGAACTGTATGATAGGTGAATTATATCCAATAAAGCTGTTAAAAAAAAGGAATATTAACACATCAGACGAAGGAAATATGGTCATCTAACTACAGCAAGGGTGACTTCTGGCACAACAGTCAGCGTGTAACCTATCAGCTAAAGGCTCAAGACCTAAATAATGGCCTTCAGAGTTTCAGAGACCTCACTAATGTTTAAGATAATCCTGCTACCTCTACAAATCAGTATCCTTGCTGATTAAGCATCCCTCCTGTTTGTATTCCCTGCAATAATTAGCCTAAAGCTTTCCACATAGTGGATGCTCAACTATGATTTATTGAATGGAATTCAAATACATTTAAAAATAACCAACTGGAGTTGGTAAATAAAAATCAAACCAAGAATGCTTTACCCTACATGGGGAAAGCCTATCGGCACCAATACAGCTATATGCCAAATTAAATCTGGGGCATCTAAAATGCAATCCTGTCTCCCAAATTTTAGTCAGTCATTCCTGGTTACAAAAAGATTCATGCTCTTCATTTGCCTGGGTTGCCTTTTCCTGAATAAAATCTGGAACTTCCTGGGCAGGGGTTACTTCCAATGTGTATTATCAGACAAGACCCCTGAGTGTACAAGGTGGGACAGTACTCTTATTTCCTATTTATTGTCAGGAAATCCTCAGGTGGTCTTTTGCGGTTGTTATTTTGGGTTTTCCTATACTCTAGCCTAGTGTTTAAGAGGATGAGCTCTGGAGCTAGTCTGCTTGCATTTAAATTCGAGTTCTGCTCCTTGCTGACATCTCTGTACCTCAGTTTCACTATTTGCAAAATGAGAATAATTGTAGTACAGGCCACAGGAATTTCTATGAAGATGTAAAGTACCTCAAATGATGCCTGGAATCTAGCGAATCTCAATAGTGTAAGCTATAACTGTAATAGAATTTAGATTTACAGAATCCCTGAAACAGAACTCAGGCATAGCTACTGTTATCATAGAGAGGAGCATATGGTATCAGATATAAGCCAGCCCTACTGGGACAGGTCAAAGTAAAACTATGGAATCTCATTCTTTCCCAAATTTCTGGCTGGGAAATGCTACTCCAGGTTTTAAGCAAGTATGACCTGCCAACAGTTAAATTTTGTTTTTCATGTTGTAAAACCCTCCTGGAGGAGATGATATTATTTGATGGGTATGTCACAATCATAATTGTGCTTTGGGCGGAAGGACGAGAACTACCACACTGTGATTAGATATGGTACTTTTCAGAATCTGTATGGTCTTCATTTTCTTCTGGATTTTCCATCACTGACAGGGAAGCACATAAGTGGCCTATAGAAGCCAATGATAATACCAGTGGTATGAAGCTTTTGAGTGACAGTTCCTAAATTCCTATTTTTTTTCTTTTTTAAGACAACTTGTTCGAAAAAATTTTAAATTTTATTAACAAAATTCTTTTGGAAATACAAAGGGCTTTTTTAAAAAAAATTATTTATTTTAATTTATCTATTATTTTTGGCTGTGTTGGGTCTTCATTGCTGCACGCGGGCTTTCTCTAGTTGCGGTGCGCAGGCTTCTCATTGCGATGGCTTCTCTTGTTGCGGAGCATGGGCCCTAGGGCCTGTGGGCTTCAGTAGTTGCGGCACGCGGACTCAGCAGTTGTGGCTCGTGGGCTCTAGAGTGCAGGCTCAGCAGTTGTGGAGCACGGGCTTAGTTGCTCTGTGGCATGTACGATCTTCCTGGATCTTCCCTGCATTGACAGGCTGATTCTTAACCACTGCTCCACCAGGGAAGCCCCAAAGGGCTTTTTCATGACATTTTTTTCCCCATGGTTCCACATATTGCTAGTGTGGTAGACACTGGGAATGTTCACCTATATCCACATTCTCCTCTTCCTCTTGGGTCCCTAACTGTATGTCTTTCCAGCCTTTCCATAGGTAGGTGTGGTACATGTGACGCAGTCCTACTCAATGAAATGTGAGTGGAAGTGATGTGCACTTCCTTGTCTAGATCTGGCCCAATCTCACTCTTTCTCCATGGACCAGCCTTAATGGAGGGGACTCAGAAGGAGCCACAAGATGGAAAGAGCCTGGGTCCTTGAGTAACTTTACGGACCAGATCCATTCTGTCCCAATCCAATCTGCATTGAACTTTACATAGGGAAAAATACACAGTAATAAGCCACTGGGGTTCTGTAGCTGTTTATACAGAAGCACCTGTTAGTTACTCTAATTAATATAGCTAGGTAAAGGCTTTGTTAGTTATTGTTTAGGGGAGCTGGTTTGCTTCCAGAATAGTTCTTTCTCTGTTAAATACTGGCAACAAGCATACTAATAAAACACATTTCCTACATCCCTTCTCCTTTAGTCTCTTTTACTATCACTAAAATCACTGGATACAATCTTTCAGTCATATCCACAAAACACATCCTGGTGTTTTGTGGATATGATTGAAAGATCATCATCTGATCCTGCCAGATTCTTCTTTAGAGAACATGTCTTTTGCATTGGATTATTTGTAATCTTAATCCAGATCTCTTTGCAGAGCTGGCCAAAGTATATCTCTAATTGTGCACTTGATTAATCACTCACCATCTCAGAGAACTGTTTTATAATTATATCAAGTTCTGAGTTAGCAGTTGAACAATCACAAATTGTCAAATAAAAATTAAAAGCTATCAGCAAACACTAAGCACATTTATTTATAATTCTTCACATAGTTCTTTATAGCAATCTTTTAGTAGCCCATGTATTTAATATAAACCACAATTTCTTTGTGTGTATTAAAGTTATAAATGGAACGAAATGTAAATGGAATCTTTTATGATTATTGTCTCCAGCCTCTTGGGATGAATAAACAAAGTTGGTATATAGCTACTTTGGGTTTTAACACCATCAACGACCTTCTGAAAGTTTCTATTCTTGCTCACTAACTACTCCTTTCTCTCTCTCCCCTTCTTAAAATGTTTTTAATGCTTTTACTACCATATAGCTTTTTATTTGCTTGTTTGCTTATTGCCTGCTTTCATTACCAGACTGTAATTCCCATGAAGGCAGAACTTATATCTGTTTCTGTTCATCCAGTAAATATTAACTGAATGCCTATTGTCAGGCATTGCTCCAGGTACTAGGATTAAACATAACTGAAGATTAAGATTAAACATAATTAAGATATAGTACCTGGCCTCAAGGTGCATATAGTTTGGTAGAGGAAACAGGCAATAAGCTTATAAATGATATATACTGGGATGAGTGCTACTATGTTGTACTTTTCACTTCATGCTTCCTTGGTTTTGGGTCCTAGTCAGGGTTGTCTGTCTAGCCCGTAATGGCCCATCCTGCCTGAGAATTGCCTCTTTCTGCATTCATATGGGTGCCAAGGTAACCAGGTATGTATCACATGGCTCTGTCTCCTTGACCACAGTGAACTTCTGGCCTATGCTATATAGAACAACATCTCTCTTCTAAGAGTCTGGAATTGGAACTGAGAGATTCTAATTCAGTCTGAGCTCTTCAGCTGAACTGAAAGAGGATATATGACTTAGAAGGCTATGCCGTGGCCATCTTCCGCCAGATGGCCAGGGAAACTGAGAAAGCTAGTCTAGAGAGAGAGAGAAAAAAGAAGCAAGTCATGTAAAGCAGTAGAGATGGGAGATTTTATGGTCTGAGGAAGACCTAAAGAGCCCACTTCATATTTTGGTTCTCATCCCTTTTCCCATGAAACACCCTTACTTCCTTGTAGCTTTTTTTTTTTTTTCACTAAAGCTATTTTGTGTTAGGGTCTTTTGCTTTCAATCATGTCTTAACTGAGACATTTCTATTTAATATGAAATATTAATATTCTATTTAATCTCATTCATTTTCATAGCATAAGACATAGGAGCTATTCTCCAAAAAAGTAGATTTTCCCCTATGTTATACACAATGCATCTGTTGGATTTTAATACTTACGAATGCTAACAATGCTTCTAAGGTGTTTGCCTAGAAGTTTCCCATTTTCCTCACCAGTGATTTTAAAAAGTAGGCTCATTTCCATTCAAGGGCAGAACATCAAAGGCCAACATTCTTTAAACTCTGTGAAAAACACTATCACATGTGTACACCAGCTTTTGTGGCTAGTTAACATTCAGGGCAGAAAATAATTCTTCTTATAAACATCAATGGTGTATTTGTACTCATAAACAAAAAGGCTTTGATAATGAATGTTTTGATTTAAGCTCAGTAGTTGATCAGCTAGTCTGATTAACAACTGTTTACTGGAGACACCAGAATTTGAACACACCTAAAATACATGGCTTTAAGGTCTTACTCAAGAAAAGAAACTTAAGCTTTGTATTTGGGGCAGGGGGATATGCAGGGAAAGGGATGGATATACTTGAGAGATTTCAAAACGGCACACCCACAAACATCTACTTTTAAAGTGTATTCTCTCATTATTCCTCAGAGATACGTCAGGCACTGTGAACGTTAAGGAGTAAGACTTGGTCTCTGTCCTAAATGAGCTCACCGTTTACTGGGAAAGATGGACAAGGAAACAGGAAACCGTAATGCCCTCTGCTAAGTGCCATGCTAGACATACCAGCACAGATGAGAGGCATCTAATCCACCCTGAGGTCGGCCTTTGAGCTGAGCCCAAGAGAATAAGCAGGAGCCAGGCAGACTACGAGTAGAGGCACAGACAGATGTGCTAAGAGAAAGGAGCATATAAAGTTCATGTACAAGGCAAAGATGGGGGAGAGAAGAGGGTCTACATGTTAGTATCCAGTAGTCCTGTAAGAGCTGCACGAACAAGGTGCTTGGGATAACTGTCTATATTTTCCTCCAAAGCTCCTGTTCCCAATGCTGTTCACGTGTTCCGATTGCTCTAGAAAGTTTGATTCAGTTCAACAAATATGTATTGAGTCCTTAGCAAGTTTTAGGTTGTAGTCTCTGGGGGCATGATGATGAATAAGACTAGGGAATCGTATTTGTACTAAAGAAGCTCAGCCTAGTGGGGAAGACAGATAAACGGTATCTGGAGAGTGTTAAGACAGATATGTACATAAAGTAAAGGGGCAATAAGGCTTATAATGGGTCTTTAAGAATGAGTAAGAAGACACTAACCACGTTAACAATAATAAAAACAAAAGTGAGAGAAGCATTTCAGACACAAGGAAGAACATAAGACAAATGCCAGGAGAAAGGACCAGGGCATAGGGAGAGAGCAGATTTGAGAAATGATCTAGGAGGCAAAATAATTGAGATGTAATTACTGGGAGTGAAGGAGGGGAGCTGGTCTATTAAGACTCAACGTTTTTTACTTGAATTGCAGGAGGAAAAGCTGATTTTTGAAGATAAAAGGCCATGTTGAAGCTGCAGTGCTGCGTCACCCAAGTGGAGAGAAGGGTAATAGGGCAGGACTTTGGCTGGAGATGTCACCCGGCAGCATAAAGGTGGTGGTGGTGGGGGTGACAATAACTGAAATAACACAAGGGAAGTCAGTAGAGAGGGCGGCAAGCAGCCAGAGACACAATCCTAAAAAATATTATTTTAGTTGAAGGCAGAGGGGTCAGGAAGCTCAACAAAGGAGATGAAGTAAGAGGCAATGCACTTCTAGCAGCATTAAGTCGTCAGCATTAAGATTTGAAACGAAGCAAAGAAACTCAGTAAGATACAGACTAAAAATCCGTGCAATCTGCAGGTTGCTGGAGATTTGTGCACTGGCGCGGTGGAGGAGACCAGGTTGTCGTGACAGAGGAGTGAAAGAAGAGAGGAAGGGGCCCCTGGGTACTCAGACCACGCTTTTAAGCAGCTCGCTGGAGAAGGGGAAGCAATGGAAGATGCATCAGCAAATGCAGGATGATCTCGGCCTCTCTCTCTCTATCAATCATTGTAAAGGTAAAGATGGAGAGACTCGAGTGGGTCCCCAGGCTGAGAGGAAAGCCGGCAGAGACGGAGAGACTAATGATACTGCGGAAGAGACATAACTGAAGGAAAAGGTCCCGGAGGAGAAAGTTGTCCTAATTACGTAATCCATGTTAACAAATTTTAGCTTCTAACTGTCTCTAGCCGGGAGAGTTGTCAAGCAATATGTCGTAGGGTCAGGCATCTGTGGGAAGCAACAGATCAGGCGTGAAACAGTGACACTGGGCTTGAAGCAACATCAGAGAGCAAGAGACAAACTCTGTATCTTATCAGTCTGAAAGTTTCTTACATGCTCAATAAAGCCCTACAGAGAAGCACTCAGGTAGTGAGAGGAGAGAAAGTTTACCTCATCGGTGTCTCCTGAAGTTCTGGGATACACAATGATAACTATCCCTCCATCCAGGGGATTACAGTCACTACACAA
Source organism: Delphinus delphis (assembly GCF_949987515.2). Taxonomy (NCBI): domain Eukaryota; kingdom Metazoa; phylum Chordata; class Mammalia; order Artiodactyla; family Delphinidae; genus Delphinus; species Delphinus delphis. Next base: position 66,262,865 of record NC_082699.1, on the reverse strand, counting down.
ACATGATTTTGTTAGGAGGTGAAGGAGTCAGATCTCAGTCTCAGCTTTGCTAGAAACTACTGACTTTGGAGCAATTTCTGTGTTCTAGGCCAGGATGATGCTGTAGCCCAGAATGTGAGGCTTAAGCACGTTCTTAGACATGAAAGTGTCTTATAAAACATAATGCTCTATGCAAATATACGGTGCATGAGGTACATATGATGATGTTATTTGGAGTCTCTGAAAATTGTGCAAATCTGGAAGAGATCGCCCATTGAATAGTTTTTGTCATTACCACTGTAAAGTCATGTATCAATACAAAGGAAAGTAACTGTTAAAGCAAAGACCTTCAACTTTTGCTGATGATTAATTCCTTTTGATTTTCTGGTAGCTCTGTGATTCTGAGAACCAGAAGGTTAGGGAAGGGAAGTACAAATTAGTTACTCCAGGCACTGGAGGGTGGGGAAACTAGTGCTACTAGTGGCAGGGTGTCTGGGGTCAGCATACAACAACAGGCAATGGAGACTGTACAAATAAGACTTCAAAGTGCATCTTAATGGTTAATGGCTCAAATTTTAGTCAAGACAGAGCTGGGTTTGAATCCTGGCTCAGTCACTTATTAACCATATAATCTTGGACAATCCAACCTCACCGAGCTTCAGTTTCCTCATCTGTAAATTGGGATAATAACATCTACCCTTAGAACGTTGTAATAATTAAACACAACACTGGGTAAGTATCTATGTAAGGGTGTGTGTGTGTGTGTGTGTGTGTGTGTATGTGTGTGTGTGTGTGTATGGAATTCCTGGCATATTGTAAGTGTTCCATAAATAGTAGCTATTATATTGGACCTGTTGTTACAGGTTTCATAGAATCTTGCATTCTTTTCACATATAGCTGTTTGGTTTTTTTTTGCGGTACGCGGGCCTCTCACTGTTGTGGCCTCTCCTGTTGCGGAGCACAGGCTCCGGACACGCAGGCTCAGCGGCCACGGTTCACGGGCCCAGCTGCTCCGCGGCATGTGGGATCTTCCCGGACCGGGGCACGAACCCGTGTCCCCTGCATCGGCAGGCAGACTCTCAACCACTGCGCCACCAGAGAAGCCCCACATATAGCTGTTATTTATTGATACTTACTAAGAGTAAGTAAGTACAAGTACAGTGTTATCTAAGCCTCCATCTTTAAAGTATAAAATCTACTATGTCACTTAAACACTCTGTTGAGAGTAAAAACTGTATCTATCTTTTTTTTCTCTGGCTCCTCGGGGTGTAATAAATTACTCAGCACAGAGTGGGTATTTAAGAAATATCTGTTGAAGGAAGGAAGGAAAAAAGGAAAGAAAGGGAGGGAGAGAGAAAGAGAGGGAAGGAAGTAAGGATGTTGAGAGTTGCTAACTCAGGTGCTATAAAATTCAAGGGCTGAGAAAAATAGAAACAAGGCATTCTTGAGCTATCCAATGTGATGAAAAATAGCTTATAAAAAGCTATGTTCTTGGGCTGATGTGATTATTTTTACTCCTCTAAGCTCTGGTATTTCTCTCCATCTGGCAAATGGGAATGGACCAGTTATATTTCAAGTTTGCTACCTTAAGCAAAGATTGCTTAAGATAAATATTTGGTGCTTTCCAGAGAAAATCATACCATTTTAGTTCTAGGTTATTTTAATGATAGCTCCTTCAGATCTAGTTCCATTGATACTTCGTAGTACAGCATAGACATACATTTGACCCCAATTCCAACTATATTTAGAATCCTTTTCACATGGCATCGTTCAAGCAGATGTGAGGCCAGCTGTTGCTATTCTTTCCTAGAATCTTACCGATAGGGAGATTTCAGTAAGATTTTTAAAAATAAATTACACAGGTGTTATCTCTGAGCCCATTAGCACATTAGCTATAAAAAGAATATGTACAAATGAGGCTCTCTTTCCACAAGCTCCAAGACGGGAACAGGGTTTTCACTGTTCTGATCTATCTAGCCTCACTTGGTTGTATTAAGCTATTTTTTATTTTTCACAAAACAAAAAGAAAGTGCTCCCTGGACTGTGGTACTACACTTTTTGTTGCTGTTGTTGTTAGTAGTTACACTAGTATTATCACAGAATAAAGTGATGCAGGAAAGTCTTCTCTTTAGATTCAGATTCAAGTCACATCCATTGAGCATGGCACAGAAGCTCTGCAGGTGCCCCCATATCCACTATGTCATTTTTTCCCCAAGACATTTAAGGATATCAAAACAAACTTGAAAGCTGTCTTCAAAAACGTGGGAAGTCAGAGAGACAGCTGAAATCCTAAAAACAACTGAATCTAAGTATCTTGGGGGTGGTACAAAAATCACTGGTTCAACAGTTCCGGATATGGGTGGAATCTCTAATCCTGTTTCCTCATTTCTGAGACAAGGATTGGTTGGTCTCAATATACTGAGCCTCTGCCAGACCTCTCATGCCCTCATGTGGATTACAGCCTTGGCTCTGCATCTTCATGTCATCCTCAGTCTTAGGCACAGTTTGGAACTCTTCTAAAGCAAGTTGAATAAAGGAGTTGTGAGGTTTGGGGAAATATTCTCTCAAGGGGGTATTTTTTTACAAAGTGGAAGTACCCCAAAGTAAAAAAAAAAAATTTTTTTTTGAAAACTAGGCAAAATCGGCCTTGGGTTCCCTTACGATCTACACATGGATTGTGCTGTGTCCCCTCCCCATGCTGTTATGTGGACGGCCCTTTCCCACTATGAAATAATACTTGTCATCTGTGTATGTGTTATAATACATAATTACATTTAATCTTCACATTATCCTAATCTTACTGATATTCACAGAGGTTGACTGATTTCTAGTTGGTCACAGCTACTGAAAGAGGCAGAGTGGGTGCCTAAACACAGTTCTCTTGATTCTGAGTTCAGTGCTTTTCAAATTAAATACAACAATAGTAGCAGCAGTTAATAATTTACTACGTGTCAGGCATTGTGCTAAGAGCTTTACGTATAACATTACCTTATTTCATCATCATAATAACTTGGTGATATAGATGGTATTACGATCCCCACTTACAGATGTGTAAAGTGAGACCACAGAGAGATTACAGAATATGCCCAAGGTCACACAACTATCAAGATGCACAATCAAGATTCTAATTCAGGTAGTTTGCTTTATGACTTGCTCTTTCAACAGCTATGCTAGATGGCCTTCCTACAACGGCATAGCTGCCCTCATCAAAAGTGTTCTCATAATTTCCATCCATAATGTAGGTAAAAATTTTGCAAGAAGGAGAGTCCGGGGCTGCCTCACACGGTTCTACACTGGGGCTCCAAGTCCTACGTAACACAGGTCTCCTGCTCTTGCACAGAGGACAGACACTTTGAAGGCGTGGGCTGTAGAGCACTGCTGTCATCATTGTCAGTGCCTGAGCACAACGTATGATCTATAGACGATGCATAGTAACTGTGTGCTGAGTGGAATTCAATGGAAATTACCAAGTCTTCATTGACATACCGAAGTGCTGACTTTCTTAGGGTTATATCTGTGTTTTAAAATTAAGAGACAAAAGCCCCAAATCAACAGGGTAAGTTCTGCCTCTCAAACCAAGGAAATTAGTGAAGCAGAGGTAATACGCACCAATCACATACTGCCTGCAGACAAGTTTTGTTCGGCTACATATTCCTTTTAAATTTCCAATCAACAGCCAGTATTTAAAAATTAAGAGATTTCATTGAAAAGTCCCAATTTTCAAATTCTCTAGAAAAACTGCAAATTCTGCCACTAACTGGGCATCTATTCTCTAGCTCGCCAATTTCAATGGGACCAGCTCTACCCATTTACTTTCCTCCTTGGCCCCTATAGGGTCCTGAGTTTGTAAACTGTGAGCTAGATAGAGTGTGAAGGAAGATTTGGAAGGGCATCAGAGCCTTCTAAGATTCTAAATCACCCTTTTGATATACCCAACAGACTACTCTGCCGGCCTTGCTGTAAAGTACATTGAAATTTTAGTCATTTAGTGACTGAGATTTCATCTTTGCTGCAGATAATCCGACAGCTCTCTCTCCACTTAGTTTCGTTGTCTCCAAAACTAGAATGTCTCCAGCGTTACGGCACCATCACAAAAGTTACAAATTGGGCTAGCGTCCTTTCATTGGCTCCAGGTCAAATGGCCCATGCTGTTGTTTTGCAGTGCTCTGCACAGTGTGGGCAAATAGCTAACTATATCTCACTCACGTGTTTTAAGGAAGAAAGGCTGTCACCGGTCAAAGCTCCGATTCTTTTTTAAGGCCACCTTAATCTGCTTATAATTGTCACATGGGTTATAGGCAAAATGTTGACATTTGCACTTACTGACCCCTTCTGGGTGGGCAGGATTTTCTTCCTGAAAAATTCTGTGGTCTCTGCAGTTGTGCTACTATTTAGGAAGACTGGAGCTTAGTAGAGCAGCAGCCAGGGAGGCAAGTATGCATTTGAGAAAGTCTTAAATTAAACATGTCTATTCAATTCAAATATAGTTACAGATAAACTACATCAGGATAAAGTGAGATTTCCCTTACCAAATTTTGGATTTTATAATGTAGTAAAAATATTTCCTCAATTAGTCAGTGAATTACTATTGAATTCTGTGCCTTAGTTAAAGAATCTACAGGACTTTCCTGGTGGCTCAGTGGTTAAGAATCCGCCTGCTAATGCAGGGGACACGGGTTCGAGCCCTAATCTGGGAAGATCCCGCATGCCGCGGAGCAACTAAGCCCGTGCACCACAACTGCTGAGCCTGTGCTCTAGAGCCCGGAGCCGCAACTACTGAGCCCACGTGCCGCAACTACTGAAGCATGCATGCCCAGAGCCCGCATGCTGCAACTACTGAAGCCCGCGCGCCAACATGCTCCGCAACAAGAGAAGCCACTGCAATGAGAAGCCCGTGCACCGCAACGAACAGTAGCCCCTGCTCGCTGCAACTAGAGAAAGCCCATGCTCAGCAACGAAGACCCAACGCAGCCAAAAATAAATAAATAAATATATTAAAAAAAACAAAACAAAAAAAAGAAACTACAGACATTTAAGTGATTTCTCCTGTCTAGGTCCCAAACAAAAACCTAAAGAAACATTTAAGGAGCCAAAAGCACTGCTAGAATTACATATTCGGTAACATTTTATATTATAATCAGCTAGACTTCAAATAGAGACCTTCTTTTTCTTACGGAGGTTAACAGAATCCTTTCTGAATAGGATTTTTTGTTTTAATACCATGTATAATGATAGGGAATATGCAGTTTCTTTCACTGTTAAAAAAAAAATCCTGCTTGTTAGAAAGTCTGCAGTCAACTCTGCTTTATTGCTTTGAATAAGCAGTTTGCACACAGAACAATAAAACTGTTTAATAAAAGAACATAATAGGCTTAGCAGATGTTGCAATCACAGAACATTTTAGGTAAATGGTTTTAAAAGGACATTTCATCAGTTTAGAAATACTCTTTGGAAAATCAAATTCAGTTGCTGCATTTATGTAGGCTTTCTCTGAGGGAATGTTTGGACCTATTTTTCTCCAACAGAAACACAAGACTAAGTTTACAATGAACCAACTTCCAGCAAAGGTGGACTGGAAGAAGTGTGACTCCTTTAACTAACTCACATGACCCATGTTCCTGCTTGTGTTGCTAAGAAAGAAACCTTGGTTTTTCTTGGTTTCTTCAAAAAAATCATCTTTACCATTTGTTTCCTGGATAGCTTTTAAGGTATTCAAGAAAACTGTCACCTTCTTAGCAGTAAGTACTTCAACATTTATTCAACCACCTCTACATGAGGACATAAAGACAGTTCCTGCCCTCAAGGAACTTATACTCCAGCAGGAAAACAAAAAGTGACAAATGAAATACATGCTCTTGGTATAGAGTTCAAGCCATTGCTTGCTAATTTATGAAGAGTATAGAAGACTGTGCTGGGTGTACTATGTCATCTTTCTGCAAATAAACAATGCCACCTTCACAAGGGCAAATTTTTTTAAGGCTGATGAAAGCCAAGACTTTAGCTCAAAGGAAAAACAAAGTGTTACAATTTAAAAATGTCACTTCACACAACTGATTTACTGAGAAGATAGGCAAGCAGCCAACATTTTATTTTAAGATTAAAAAAATATTTATTTACTTATATGGTTGCATCGGGTCTTAGTTGCACTTTAGTTGCAGCACGCGGGACCTAGCTCCCTGACCAGGGATTGAACCCAGGTCCCCTGCTTGGGAGCACGGAGTCTTAGCCACTGGACCACCAGGGAAGTCCCCAAGCAGCCACCATTTTAAATGTGTATGTTTATTTGCTAACAACAAAGTTGGATGGCGTACTTGATTATTTTAATAAATTATAAGTTATGATTTAACCCTGCTTAGTGTTTCAACTCTAAGCTTCAAAAAAAAGAAAAAAGAAAAGAAAAAAAGAAAAACCAAAGTAGCAATCTTCCCCTCTTAATGTATCTTTCAGGCCTTACAGCTGGTAAACGTTCCAACCCTAAACACTTAGGCTGTATCTGGTACAAGTTTAGCAGACTTTACTCATTCCAGTCTAGTAACTTGATTCTAATTAGGCATCTTACTCAACAAAATGCTTGAATTGTCATATACTCCGTTGTAAATTTATTTGAGAGAACTCTTAGCATGGTCATTATCATTCTTAAATAATAAGACCATTTTTCGCAAGGAAACTACTCTTCTGACAGTGGCAAAGAAAATGTTTAACGTTCATGCCACCACAATCAACCATTTGCAATATACACGGGGAGAAAAAAAAAGACCCTTGATCTATCTCAGCACTGCATCTGTGCTCATTGCCTCGGGCTCCCAGGTGCACTGAACCACATCTATCAAAATATTTACCCAGAAAATAGCTTTGTAAAAAGAGTGGAATGTCCTTTTTGATGATTTCCTTTGAAAAATACATATGTATTTAACTGGCAACTATAAACTTTCAGTGATGGTAGATCACATGAATCCACTTATTTTAAAAAAAAAAACAACTCCTTTCATGGTGGTTATAGTCGGTGTATTCTAATAACTATACTCAATGCATGTAATAGGCTTTACATTTTCACCTTGGACTATGGCTCTGACCTCCAGCTGCCTGTTCCTCAGTTCCAATCACAGCCTGGTTCTCACTGTGAGTTGAATCCTTGCTAGAGATTTAGCAGGGGGGTAATACTAGGTATGAACCTCCAGCTTAATAACATACGAACATTAGGAATAGCTAGTGAAAGCTATGAAGGTCTACAGCAGTTTTTGAACAAGTTAAAGCGAATATCAGCTTCTAGGATGGCAATTTATATTACACAATGAAAAACAAAAGAACATCCAAAAAAGAAAAACAAAAAGAAAAAGAAAAATACCCCTCCTGATCTAAGCAAAAGCATGTCAAAAATCTACCTAAGGGCTTCCCTGGTGGCACAGTGGTTGAGAGTCCGCCTGCCGATGCAGGGGATGCGGGTTCGTGCCCCGGTCCGGGAAGATCCCACATGCCGCGGAGTGGCTGGGCCCGTGAGCCATGGCCGCTGAGCCTGCGTGTCCGGAGCCTGTGCTCCGCAACGGGAGAGGCCACAACAGTGAGAGGCCCGCGTGCCGTAAAAAAAAAAAAATCTACCTAACTTTTAAATATTCAACACTCATGTTACCGACCAGGGTTCTTGGCCTTCCTCCAATCAACAGAAATTGAATAGAGGCCAGACAAGAAATTCAGGCCAGGCTTTATTGGGGCCGCTGCTGCAGCAGCAGGGAGCGAGAACAAACAACAGGTTCCCTGGCTTGCTTGCTCCCTGAAGGGGTGGCGAGCTTGTTCCTTATGTGAGGAGAGGGTAGGGGTGTGTCCGGGGCTTGGGCCAGAGACATGGCTTAGGTGGTCTGCTCACTCCTCTGGTGGTGGTGTGTGCAGGGGGGCATGCTCAGTACCCTGCTTTGGCTCCTGACACCCTGCTTTTGCTACAGGCCCCTCAAAATGGCAGTTCGGTTTTTTGGTCTTTTTGTATCTTTTGGGTCCAGAATTTGTCCCAACTGTGCATGCACGCAGTTATTTTTAGTCCCATACAGTTTCTTTGTATTTTGGTGCTTGAGAAGAATTGTGTCTGGGTGCAAGCATTGCAGCACTGCAGCAAAGGGTGTCCCAGGTCCCAGCCTGTCTCACTCATTGCTGACGAAATGCCTCTACCATACTGTCCACAGGGTCGCTGCATAATCAGCATCTAAAACAGTGGTTCAGGTCAGCACTTTGAGTTACCCTGACGGTGACGGGCAAGGGGAGAGGTCAGTTCCCACATGTGTTAGTATGGCGTGTTACTTCTGCTCCCCGGCTGCTCCCACATCCTGGCCTCACCATCCCCTTGCTTCATTAACTCCAGCCTTCTGCCCTCAAGACTTCTGTGCCGCCCTGGACTTCCTATTCTCAGAAGGAACCAGACAGGATGGCAAGTAAACCTGAGAGCAGGGCCAGGACAGAGCATTCAGGAAGCTCTTACTGGTACCACCTGAGAGTCCCAAAGATTGCTGAGTATCTACATAGGAATGTGGCACTCATTCTGCATAAGACGGGAGAATTCCCTTCACTTTCTTTTTCTTTTCATCAATAAGATAAAGTAGAACAAAACAGAATAAAAGTAAGATAACAAAATATTCATGCTTCCTTCCCTCCATAACAACAAAACCACCATCATTTAACTGCAATCAATTAAAATCCAGCAAATACTTCTAGGGCTATGTGCGTAGCATTGTAAACCCAGATGCTTTATTTTTAAGATCTCAAGTATGTTTAATTTTTGGAACCCTCCCCCCAGCAAAAAAACACATCGTATCAACCATACTAAAAGTTGTATTCATAACCCAAATTAAAAATAATTTTATTGCCAAAATAGTTTTGCAAGAATTTTTGTAGTCTTGTTTTTTAAATTATTTGGCCATCGGCTACTCATTTATAGTTTGCTATGACTTCTCAGTAATCACTGCTAAATTTAACATTTTATGAGGATGACAAAATATTTGGTTTTATATTTGTTTGCTTTAACACTTATTTTTGATCCTGTACTTTTTTGTGTTTTAGAGCCAATAATTTTTCTTTTGAGATCGCCAACATTTTTGAGGTTCTTGAAAAGTACAATAGCGTTTAGTCATTGTGCCCCTAGCGGTTAATGAGTACTGTGATGGCCTTGACCGTAATAGCTAGAGAGAGGCCATCTGAGGAGGAGATGCCTTCCTCGGGAACTGGCAGGAAAGATACAGGGTGAGCATAGAGGGAGGGAGCGCAGAGGGAGGAAGAGGATGGCTGATAGAGCTCATGTCACAGAAGTTCAAATTCAGTAAACCAGCAGACAGGATGTCCGACCATTCAACAGCCACTCTGCGGACGTCCAACAGGAGACACAGATGCAGAAAGCACTTTCCCGCCCCGCAAGGAATTCATCGCCTAGTAGGGGAACAGGACTTTAATATAGGATGTAAGGCAGAGTGTGAAAACTGTTGTTAGAAAGACCTCAAGTACCATGAAAACAAAGAGGAGGGAGCTATCACCAGAGCCACCAAATGGCACAACTCCAGGGGGCGCCATTCACAGTGTCATCTATGTGGATGGGGTCCCCTACATGTGTGTAGAGCTGTGGCCATGGCTGAAGGGATAATAAAAGGCATTCCAGAGGAGACGGCAATTGGGCAGGTCTGTGAAAGACATTTCACAGGTTCTTCCATTTACTAGCAGAATCACTTCTGTGAGCTTCCATCTTTTCATCTGGAATAGAGCTAATAATACTGACTTCTCTGGGTCATTAAAGGAAATGAAAAGATATATGTGCAGTACACTACCTGTGCCAAATCCATCCTTCCTTCCGTTTTTCTTTCCTTCTTTCTTTATTCAGATGCTCGCTGAGTTTCTACCATGTGTATTCTATCAGGCACCGTGTAGACAATGAGGGACAATACACATGAGTTTGCCTTCATGAAACTTACAATAAAACGGGACTACTCTGTTACTAATTATACTACCGACAGTGATAGGAGGAAGATGGGCCACATAGAAGAAGCAGTGAGAGCAAAAGCAAGGAAAAGGTGTGTCCAGAAAACAATCAGGGGCTTCCCTGGTGGCGCAGTGGTTGAAAGTCCCCCTGCCGATGCAGGGGACACGGGTTCGTGCCCCGGTCCGGGAAGATCCCACATGCCGCAGAGTGGCTGGGCCCACGAGCCATGGCCGCTGAGCCTGCGCGTCCGGAGCCTGTGCTCCGCAACGGGAGAGGCCACAACAGTGAGAGGCCCGCATACCGCAAAAAAAAAAAAAAAGAAAACAATCAGTCACCCAGTTTTTCAGGAGTAAGGAGGAGGAGGGTTTTATCTTGTTAAGTTCCTTCGTTAGTGGTAAGACTAACAGAGGAGAGTGGGAAAATGACTCAGCAGCAGCAAGTCAGGGAGTGGATCAGAGTGACAAATAGGTTTTGTTTCCTACCTCAATTCTCATCAATCGGTACTGGCTTCCTGGAAGGCTGTATCGAGAATGTGCTCATGACTGTCAATGTCACCGTAGGTACTGCAGGGGCTGGGGGTGGGTTGGACATTCTCTGTCTAAATAAACTGGGCGGCCTGTCTTTGTAAAAAGCCATGTCTGGAAGAATCTGTGTGATTTCTTTAGCAGAGATCCAGAGCACTAGAGCAGGACAGGAGACCCAGAGGGGGAGGGAGACCTCTGGCTGACGGATAGCACAGAAGACCAAGAGATCAAAGGAATATAGGGTGGTGGTGACTGCTTTAATGAATTGGCTTAGTGTGGAATTCATGTTGGGCTAAGTCACCAAAACGGAGCCAATGGATTAGAAAAAGTGAAAGAGGTTGGGTTCTGGAGACAGAGAGTCCTGTGTTCAGATACTAGGTCTTCTAGGGGCAGGACAGGAATAAAGACGCAGATGTAAGAGAATGGACTTGAGGACATGGGGATGGGGAAGGGTAAGCTGGGACGAAGTGAGAGAGTGGCATGGACATATATACACTACCAAACGTAAAACAGATAGCTAGTGGGAAGAAGCTGCATCGCACAGTGAGATCAGCTCGGTGCTTTGTGACCACCTAGAGCCGTGGGATAGGGAGGGTGGGAGGGAGTCGCAAGAGGGAGGAGATAAGGGGATATATGTATACATATAGCTGATTCAGTTTGTTATACAGCAGAAACTAACACAACATTGTAAAGCAATTATGCTCCAATAAAGATGTTAAAAAAAATACTAGGTCTTCCAATAGAATGAAGCTAATTCATTGGCTGGCTGTCCATGGGCATGGTCTTACATGTTGGATACCATGGGAAGATACGGGGAGGAATAAGGAGTGGTTTACCTCTGGGGGAGTTTGTTTTTAACTCAAAGGAAGATTGCTTTTAACCCAAAGTTATAAGGTACGATGTGAAGTATGCCCCAAGAATTAGGTACAAATGACATGGGAGAGTCAGGGGACAGGGAACAGGGTGGGAGAGAAATAGGGGCAAGTTTCACAGAAGCTGCAATGAGAGTTGCATCAAAGAACATCAAAAATTTTTTCTAAATGGAATGAAAAATATTATTCTTTGAAGAAGGAAGCATATGTGCAAGAGAAGAGAGGTGTGAAGAGTCCTTCCAGCGTAGATGCCAAAATCATACAGGATAAAAGCAAAAATGGGACAGATGGGGGAAAAAAAAATAAGTGAGTCAGGTGCTGAAGCCACCTGGGATAACTTATCATTCATTTATTACTTTTATTGTACGCAGACTGGCCAAAAAACTTTCATGACCAACCAAGCACAAGTAGATTCTTATCATTAGAATTCTAACCCTAGTCAGTGATAAACTAAAGATGCATTTATCCTATATAGAAATCAAACTAATTAGGCCAATAAATATGCACAGAACTGGAAATGTCGTGGCCCCTGAAACATCTGCCCAATGGAAAACTGGTAGTGACATCCAGTCAATTGAGAGAAGAGCTTGCCTCACAACTCAAAAAGCAACTAGTTTTTAAAAGCTAGTCTTGTCTTTAAACAATTAACTGAACTAAAAATAAAATCACTACGTTGACAGGAATTAAAATGAAATTAATACAAGGAACTTTCACTGAATTTTTAAAAACCCTACATTTACTTTGGAATTTTACCTCTCAATTTTAGTAAATAAGTTAAAGCATTTTTTGGTTTCATTTTCATTATTTTTGTTTTGAAACGTTGAAAGCTTGAAGCTTTCCTTTGTGCTCAGGATCTCTCACCTGCCAAACAGTATGGGTTACGCTTTGCCTGTATATTGGGGGTGAGTGGGGAGGGGGGTAGAGTAGATATGCCTTTCTTGAACACAGTTTGAGAGGCCCTGGTCTCAAGAGCTCTGGAAGTCCTTTGAGAATGACATCATTTCGGTGACTCATCTGCTGTACAATCCATCTTGCAGAAGGAGAGGAACCTGAATGCAGCATGAGTTATGCTAGTCAGGGCAGCAGAGGCACCTGGGGCCGGGGTGTGGGGGGGGTGTACCTGAGAACACCTGGGCCCCTACTAGCTCCAGGTAGGTGGTCAGAGGACCAGCAGGTTACCAAGAAATGGCCACATTCACGAGATCTCAGGATTCTAACACTTAAAATGCAGCAACCCAATTTCACAGGTATAGAAACTAAGTCACGGGAAGGGCACCAGCTGACCCCGATCCACAATGAGTCAGAAACAGGGCCTGAATTCAGAAACTGGTCTCTTAACTTCACCACGCATTTCCTAGCCCACTCTACTAAACTGAAAGACACTTCAGAGGATGAGCTGATGAATCACAATCATACTGTGGTATAAATAAAGAATTAAATAAAAACCAGTTGCAACCTCAAATACGTCCCTAAACTGTAAGTTGGAAAGGTAGTTTTAAAATACACTTTCCAATTCTTTTGAACTAAAATCAAATTTAGGACACTGTAGAAAGGCAGTTCAAACAAAAGCTAATTTTGTTTAATGAACTAACCAGGAAGGCATTGTGCAAGTATTGTGCAACTAAATGCTTAGTCAATTACTGTGAGATCAAATAACTGTTACCATAGTTACTGCACACTGTTTTCCATAATAACTTTTATCACTTCAATAAATCTTTGTGACGCAACAAATATAAAGTTTACTGTAACATGACTATAATGTTTTGGAAGGCACACACTGATGACTGACCTACCGAAATTACCTTCCCATATTTGTCGGTGAACAAGGGGTGATACTGTGTCTAGTTGACTCATTATCAAAATGTTTCACTGGCTTCCTTAAGAAGCTGTCATTCCTCAAGAGTTGAATTTACCTGGTCCAGTCATTCAACAGAAAAATCAAAAGGCCCTTAGAGCATTACATCTTGTCTCTGAATGAGAATAAAAATAACAGCAGCCATTAATGAAGCCCTAATTGTCAGGTTCCATGCCAGGCAGCTGACATACATCATCATCTAATCCTTCTTACACTGCTGTGGGATAAGGATCTGGCCCAGTGTCATCCAGCTCCGTTTTGGAAGAGATTTCAACCCAGGTCTGTCTAGCTCTAGCTGAAAAGTCAGTTTTCTTTCCACCACACCACACGGTTTTTTGGTATTTTTTCTTTTTTAAAAAAATTTATTTATTTTATTTTATTTATTTTTGGCTGTGTTGGATCTTCGTTGCCGTGCACGGGCTTCCTCTAGTTGCGGCGAGCCGGGGCTACTCTTAGTTACGGTGCGCGGGCTTCTCATTGCGGTGGCTTCTCTTGCTGCGGAGCACGGGCTCTAGGCACGCAGGCTTCAGTAGTTGTGGCACGCGGGCTCTAGAGCGCAGGCTCAGTAGTTGTGGCGCATGGGCTTAGTTGCCCCGTGGCATGTGGGAATCTTCCCAGACCAGGGCTCGAACCCGTGTCCCCTGCATTGGCAGGCGGATTCTTAACCACTGTGCCACCAGGGAAGCCCAACAGTTTTATATTTATATAAAAAACACAATTTCTACAATAACTGTTTTCTTGCTGCTGTGTATAGTGTTACACCAAAGGCCACAGGAGACTCCCTGACACAATGCCTGGCTGGTCTGTTAGCTGAAATGATGTCGCTTCACTGCATGTCATTGGAAAATGGAAATTCTTTCCCTGGCTACAGTGGAGTTGAGACTTGGTTATAATTACTATTCCCAGTAACCCCTGCCCTCCCACCACCCACATGCAGGGCTTAGTCATTTTGCCACTTTCACTCTTTCCTGTATCCTGCCCTTTTCTAGGTCTAAATGCTAAGATTTTTGAATAAGTGAAGTGACAAACATAGTCTAATAGGTTAAGAATGACAATAAACTTGTAGTATGAGTACGATAAGATAAAGGCAGCTGAAGACTCACATATCAGTTCTGTCAATGTGAGACTATATAGCCTTGGGCAAGTCACAGAGTATCTCTCTGTGTTTTCCCATCTGGAAAATGGGGCAATAATCCCCACCTACTAACTCACAGGGATATTATGCAGATTAATTATTCAATGTGGTTGAATTCTTTGAAGATACAAAGTGCTAAGTATAATAATCATCATCAAGGTGAAAGGTGAAACGTAAAACGTACATATGATTACAGAGTATTAAGAAGGAGGACCGAAAGCCACTATCAGAAGAGTGTCCCACTGCAGTAAAAGCAAGCACTTTTACACACTCTCCAGAACCTTGATGTAGGAACGCTAAGGCTCCTACCTTTGAAACTTGATTCATACCTATTCAGCACTGTTCCAAAGGTCTCAGTTTTAAGAGGCCAAAGTCATTTCATCATTGGTTTCAACGATGAACAGGTAGGATTCATGTCAGGGACTGAATCAGCCTTGGATGACGCATTGGCTGTAATCTCCCTCCTGTCAGAGATAGCCAAAGGCTGACACCTCTGTCTTTTGTCCCTGCCCCCCCCCCCCATTGCCTGGGGAATTTAAGTTGGAAACTTGTCCTTGACTCTACCCTGTCTCCCCATTTCTTCCATCCAACCAGTTACTGCCCTCTCCCAAATCTCTCCCCAATTCAATTACTTCCCTCTTGGCCCATCTTGATAGTGCCTTAAATGAGACCCTCCTCACTTACCGCAATGACTACAACAGTCTTAGATCCGTGTTCCTGCCTCCAGTTTTCCCTCCCCCTTCAACTGATTGGTCATCCTACCCCACAGGTAACACAATGCTAATCAGGATTTGCTTCTGTATAAAACAATTCAACACACACCACTGTTTTCATGAAAAAATTCAGATTCTTTTGCAAGTGATAAAAGAATTTTTCTACACTGTCTCCAACTTCATTTTTTGACCTCTCTCCTATGATCCTCTAGTCACTCTCTCCTTTATAGCTGGCTCGCTGCTTACTGCTACTACATCTACTACACTATAATGATACTCTGGTTACTTGTAAAGATACTGGTCCTGAAGAACCCTAAGGGCAGTGGCTGGCCTTTACCTCAGCCTGCCATAAACTACATATGTACCCAATAAATGTTAAATGAATGACTGACTGAAAGGTTTCCAGAGGACATGGTAACCAGTTATGTCGACTTTTTTTGTTACGCTCTCAGCTTGGTAAAAGGCTCTTGAGCAACTAATTTGATTGATGTTTTTAAATACAGATGATGATGATGATAACTGATTCAGAGTATCTTGTTATTAAGACTCAATTGAACTAAGTTATCCTTTGCAAGACAGACCTCAATGATTCAAGTTTGCCCTTTAAGCTTTTAGATTTGGTCAGATTCCATGAACTATTGCCAAGAAGCAAACACTCAAAGCATAATACTACAGTCTTAATGATTTTGTAGGAAGCTGTGATCATAGAATGTTCACACCTATCAGAACCCCTGCTGTAAAAAAAAAAAAAAACTCTTCATTGAAGTTTTGACAGGAACAGGAAATACATTAATCAAATACTGAGTGGCATACAGAAGAGTATAATTTTAAAGTGGTATGGTTTTGTTTGCTCCCCAGATATAGGAGAAAAAGTGAATGACAAACAGCATCTTACTTCCTGGCTCTGGAATGCTACTGGACCCATAAAACCAAATCAGTCATACATAAACCAGCTTCTCTTACTTAAAGTAAGAGCACCAAATCTATCTTAATTCATTTTGGAGAATGAGCAAAGACAGCTGTGCACAAGAAGCTCCTATTTTGTGGAAATAAAAAGGAGAATTATGACACTTAAAAATACATAAAAAATAAGACATGCTCTCTCCCCAATATCTGCCAATTTTTAAAAAGTCTTTGAAATTGATCAAACATGAGAGATTTACTTGTCCACTAGTCATCCAGGAACAGTGTCATCCATCGAGTTAACGTCAGGTAAAGTTCACGCAATGGTCATCCAAGAGAATCACCTCTTATTTTAGCTTCCCACTTTTTGACACTCTTCCTCCTCCTGGATCTCAGTTTTCATCTTCTAAGCTCAAGATGACTCCTGTGATTACTCATTAGTTTTGATCTGCAGGCTCTGGCACTGCTGGCCACATCATTCTTCCTGAAATTACTTCCTCCGTTGGCTCCTGCAAGACTATGGGACCTTGCACCTCCTCCATCTCAGACCATACCTCCTATGATACTTCTTCCCATTTTTAGCCAATGGATGTGTGTCCATCTCAGCCCTCTGTGTTGTTCCTGCTAAAACACCAATATTCTATCTGGATACACAACTTCTAAATAATTCACTTTTAGCCTTGACTTGCTTTCCCAGTTCCAAGTCTGTACCCTCCACAACCTAAGGGATATACTAATTGCTCATCACACCGCTGCTTCAAAGAAAACATGCTTGAAACTGAATATACCATCTTTTCCTTCACACCCCAAATGGTTCCTTTTGCATTTTTTGGTAATAGATTGACCATTATTTATGGCACTCATGCTAAAAACTTGGGGTCCTTTTTCTTTAACCTCTTCCTCCTTCTAACAACCAATGTTAAGTCCCAGTGCCTAATTCCAGTGTCCTCTGTCACATATCTCACAACCACCCTTTACTTGCTTTTCTAACCTTACCAACCAAAAAAATACTGCTCAAAGATACTTGTTTTAACACACAAGTAAGCACTCTTCCTATCTCCAGTTTCTTCTCTTTCCTCCATAATGCCACCAGGTTAAACTTCTAAAAATATTAATTTGACTAGGCCCTTCCCCACTCAAAAGTTCTTCTGTAGTTCAATATCACCTTTATAAGATAAAGTATTGACTTCTTAGACTAGCTTTCAACTCCCTCAGCAGTTTGCTCCTGAACTTCTGGCCTCATTTTTCACAATCTTCCATTAAAATACCATAAGAATAAAAGCCCCTATACAGATCTATACTCATTAAAGTAAAGCAATAAAAACAACATATGCTTAGGAAAGGGACCCCTTTCTGCTTCTGTGTCTCTTCTGCAAAGTAAATATTCAATGTCTTTATTTATGAATCAGAGGCTTTTATCCTATGATATTCCCAGAAACATCTCTCCTCATCCTTCTGAATAAACACTGGAGTATAATTCCAAGGTCTGTTTCCTTGCCCTCAACTCCCTTTACCTCTGCTAAGACTTAATTGGAAAGAAAACAAGTCTATTGCTGCTCTGTCTTTTATTTTTCCTTCTATTTCTAATCTTAAACTCCCAGCACTTTCCTTTTTTGTGTGTCCCTAACAGGTATACTGGACCTGAAATTCTCTAGGATGCCCATAAATTGTTCAGAAGTAAGGCCAAGTGTAAGGAAAATGATCAGGGACTTCCCTCATGGTGCAGTGGTTAAGAATCTGCCTGCCAATGCAGGGGACATGGGTTTGAGCCCTGGTCCTCTGCCAATGCAGGGGACACGGGTTCGAGCCCTGGTCCGGGAAGACCCCACATGCTGCGGAGCAACTAAGCCCGTGTGCCACAACTACTGAGCCTGCGCTCTAGAGCCCGGGAGCCACAACTACTGAGCCCACGTGCCACAACTACTGAAGCCCGCACGCCTGGAGCCCGTGCTTGGCAACAAGAGAAGCCACTGCAATGAGAGGCCTATGCACCGGAAAGAAGAGTAGCCCCAGCTCACCGCAACTAGAGAAAGTCTGTGCACAGCAATGAAGACCCAACACAACCAAAAATAAAAAAATAAATAAATAAAAAAATTCTGTCTGGAAAAAGTTGATAAAAGAAAAAAAAAGGAAAATGATCAGATGGAAAGAGTTTTCTTTTTCTGTTCTTCCCAACTATAGAGGAGGACCCTCTGATACACACTTAAGAAAAACAAAATCTTAAAAGAAAAAGATCATTTACACGTCCATATAGTCCTATGCACTCTCCTCCCATAGACGGAGACATGGATGGTACTGTTTGTCCTTATGACCATACACCATTTTCATTATTTAAGAAACTTCACTCAAGAGCAAAGTCTGTACAGAACATGAATGGAATAAAAAGTCTACAGTGAACATAAAATGAAGATTAAAAAAAAAAAACTTCAGTGAAATTCCACAGTTGTAGCAGGCCATTTGGGCTATGCCTCAGACTTGCTGGGACTAAGTCCCATTCTTGCTTTCAGGGCTTACTCAAGGGAGAGACTGGGAAGTCCTGATCTTGGGGCATCCATCATGGCCCTGGGTTATACTTGTCCATGTGTTCATTTGACCAGCATCTAAACATCAAATATGTGCCAGACACTGGAAATACAGAGACAAAGTACAGCCCTTGCCTTCAAAAAGCCATCTAGCTGGGGGTATCAGAGTACCAGAACACTACATGGTAGGTAGACTGAGGCTTTCACTCATTAAGAATAACTTTAGTGAGTGTGAGTTGTTAAGCACTGTTCTAGGCACTGGGGAGACAGCAGTGAGTAAAACGCAAAAATCTCTCCATACTCTAGAGCTAATATTTGAGAGGGATTCTTGAGTGCATCTAGGATTGGGTTTGCTCTAGGAAAGATCAGACCTCTTGTTGCATTCCAGAACATAAACACGGTAGACCTAAAACCTAACAGTAAATCAAACATGAAGCTAGAAGTAATTTTTTAGTTTCCCCATATGATGATTTATTCCATGATCCAACAGGGATAAGTGGGCATTCCAATGTCTAAGAGAAAAGACCTCCCCAAACGTTATAGGACCAACTGGACATTTTTGCTAAGGCTGACCGTCATAAACATACAGATCTAGTTCCGGAGAAACTAGATAAATAAATATGTACTCATCCTCAGCCCTTTTCAAAGAGGCAACAAAATGATCACAACCACTACCATGGTCTCAAAATTACTACTTGTCTTTATATAATGCCTGATACTTTTTTTCAAAGCTCTTTCAAAATCACTATTTTATTTCTTTCACCAAAGCTATAAAATAAATAGGGTGAGCATTATCACTTCAGAGATGAGGAAACGGACACAGAATGGGCCCTACCTAAAGTCACACAGCTTACCAGTAAGTTTAGGAAAACAACTGGATTCTCAGTAAATGGCTCATCCATTACACCAGACTGTGGAGCTATAAGCATTGAGTCCCCAGGCTTCAAAGTACCTGGCACAGAACTGGCACATAGTAAACCCTGGCTGTCTTATTCATCTGTTACCCCAGGTGTCTAGAGGAATATTTGTTGAATGAAAGAATAAACAACGGATGGATGGGACTTCCCTGGCAGTCCAGTGGTTAAGACTCCGTGCTTCCAATGCAGGGGGCATGGGTTCAATCCCTGGTCAGGGAATTAAGATCCCACATGCTGTGCAGTGTGGCATGACCAAAAAAAAGTAATAATAAAAGGATGGATGAATAATAATAAGTGGATGGAGGAGGAGTGGCCAGACTAAGTGAAGGTTTGACTCATACATCAGCTATACAGACAGCAGCTTTCATAAAATTACATAAAATTGATTTCACAAATGCTTTTCAAAAGCTTCTAAACTGCTTTTTTTAACTTCTGTACCTGATTAGTTTTAAACCAAAGTAGACGGTTTTCCCTGACCCATTTTCAAAGCTAATCTCTAAATCCCTTGGTTCCAAAATCGTACGGATTAAATATTTGTTCTGTGAAAATGTATAATGGGTCAGGCAAGAAAAAATTCAAAAGTGTAAGTATACAGATTAAATTTCCAGAATTCAAGATAATAACAAAAGAGTTACATTCAAAGCCCTTCAGTGTGAGGAATCTCCAATGAGAGTTTAGTTGCCAATATTTCAAAAGCTACTTGTCATAAACCCAATTACATGAAAATAGTTAACAGCAGAGCACAGCAGCCAAACTGAAAAAGGGAAAAACAGATGCTTGCAGAAACAATGAAGGCTCTATGATTTTGGATCTAGACTACATTTGAACACCTAACATGGTTTTCTGATAGAAAACCAGAAGTGCAGCATTTCCAACCTTGTGAACTGCATCACCCTTGCATGCTCTCCCCAGATTAACAAAGCTGGGGTGCAGCTTACATACACTTGCTCTGCACAGTATCCAGCACAATGGTGACTGTCAATAAACGTCAAACTAATTGGGATAATTCCACAAAAAATTGCAGGTAAGAACATAATTCTGCGATGACTATGGAGTACTTGGGTTGACTCATAAAACAGAGATTTTTTCTCCCCTTCTTCACTAAAATGTAAATATTAGGATTTCTTTGCCAGCGCTTTTGTCTGCAGCCGTCCTCAGCACCTTATGCTCCCCTGTACCTGTGGAGTAAGATTATTCATCTATGGGCTAATAGCAGCCTTGCTTTGACTTGACTTAACGTACCTGTGCAGTGTGGTATACTTGGAAGTAAAGAACTAGACCATGAGAGAATAGGATGGGGCTCTCCTAGACCCAAATCCTTATTTTATACAGGAAACTCAAGCCCAGAGAGGGAGAGTGAATTATCCCTGGTCCAGAAGCCAGTAAGTGAGGGAGCTCACAGGACTGGAATACAGATCTGCTGGGGATGCACAAAAATGGCATACATACATACATATATATATACACACACACACACACACACACACACACACACATATGGCATATACACTGTAGATATATACTGTATGTATACATATATATGGCATATATATACACTATATATATATACTATCTGTAGTGTGTGTGTATATATATATACTATTAGATATTATATTTAGCCCCAATGAATCAAAGTAACCACACTATAATCATCTTTTTGCCACAGTGCTGTTTTGCTGAGGTGCTGCTACTCAGATGACTTCATCTTTAATTTTACCCTCTTGGTTCCATTCTGAAAAACACATCTGCACACTGGGCTACCACCAGTGACTTAGCCAAAGCAATGACTCTCCCAGGTAAAGTCACATTCAAGGGCCCACTTCCTTCCACAGTCACACTCTGACTCACCGTAGAGGTATCTCCTCCCATATTCCCAGATTTGAAGCCTAAACCCGAGAGTAGTGTAGTACGATGCATTCCAGCCCTGACTTTGGCCTCTAGGAAGTCACTGAGTCTTTCTGGAACATTTTTAAATAAAATATTTATGGAGCAACTTTCACGGCAAGTATTATGTATCTGGCACCGAGCTACGGTGTGATAATAACAACTAATTTCCTAAAAGTGGCAGGTACTCTGGTAACTTTATAATCTCATTGGATCCTCTTAACAACTTTCCCCCAAAGGATGGTTCAATTATCTTCCTGTTTCACAAATAAGGAAATCAAGGCTTAGTGAGTTCTCACATTATTTTTTTTTCTATTTTACAGGAGAGGATCCTGAGGGTTAAAGAAGCTTACCCAGAATCTGCCTAACATTAACTAGCGAACAGAGCGGCTAGGGAGCAGCAGAGACAGGATTCAAACCCATGGGTGGCTGACCCCAAAGATGCTCCTTAGGAATGAGGGAGCCGGGAGTAATGCTGGCAGAAAGCTCTCTGCTCTCAGTCTCCTTTGGGGACCACTTTAGCTGAAGAGAATCACCTTGCCCAAGATTATGCCCCCTTTCTGGGGTGACCAGCATCCAATGGCCGATCAGTAAGGTATAAAGGCCTGGCCCCATTTCCCCCACTCAGGACAGCTCTGAAGGGTCATCCATCTTCAGAACTCCCTGCAGGTCGGCTGAAGCTTCTGCTGAGGCTGTATCATCACAGCCTGCCTGTTCCCCCTGCCCAGTCCTGCTTCCTTCGTTTCCCTTCCAGGGGTGCTCATCCCCAGAGCACTCCCTGACTAACTTCTCCACACTCATCTCCACCTCAGAGTTGGCTGCCCAGAAAACCTGACCCGCAGTATCCACATTCTTTTCACTTTACCAGGCTGCTGACTCAGTTGTTTCATCTGTAAAAGGGGAGGTTGGATTCGATGAACCCAATCTAGTTTTAGCTTCAAAACAGCAGTGTGGCATAGGTGAAAAAGGTTAGGAGTCAGAGGATCTGATTTCTATTATCATCTCAGCCACTAACTAGCAGCATGACCTTAACCCCTGAGATTCCCACTTTCTAGTCTATAAACTGGAATGACATGATCCATCTTTCTTTCACAGTTGTTGAGAGCACCAATTTAGAAACTACAAAGCCCATATTAACAGAAGTTACTATTTTCTTGATAATTATTACCGTTAAAAATTTGTGGGAGCTGCTGTAACAGGAGCAGACCAGCAAGGACTAAAATGCTGCTGTTCTACAATTCTCTGGGGAGACCCAACCAAGGTCCCTGGCACCCCACTGCAAAGCTCGTGGCAGCCCTGTCCAACTCATATAACACCACGTACATCTATGCTTATGGTATTCCTCCAGTCTCAAAGGACTGTCCTTGACCCTATGCCTCTTTACCTCCAACTGGATGTTACTGCATGAATCACACCTTCTTCTTCTTCTTTTTTTTTAAAAAATATTTTTATTCGAGTCTAGTTGATTTATAATGTTGTGTTAGCTTCTGCTGTACAGCAAAGTGAATCAGTTGTACCTATACACATATCCACTCTTTTTTAGATTCTTGTCCCATATAGGTCATTACAGAGTATTGAGAAGAGTTCCCTGTGCTACACAGTAGGTCCTTAAAGTTACGTACTTTATGTGTAGTAGTGTGTATATGTCAATCCCAATCTCCCGATTCAGCCCTCACACTTTCTTCTTCTTCTCTCTTCAACTTCCTCCCCTTTACTGGCATGAGCCCCTTGGAAATTTACCTATTTTCTATCCTCCTAAAACCACCAGCCGCAGCAGCAGCACCACCAAACGCTCTCATGTCCCTGTGTTCTTCTCCAATTACGCTTCATCCCTTGGCTGTACCATCTGTGACCTTTTTTACTTCCCATTCACTTAACCATTGATACATGGCTTTGCCCTGCCTGGTTAAAGTCATCAATGACTTCTCATCTATCCTCATCTTACTCGACTGGCTGATGACATCTGACACACAAGATAATCCCCTCCTTGAAACTCTACTCATTTGGTTTCTGAGACAACTCTTTCTTGGTTCTCCTGGAACTTCTTGGATTATTTTTTCCCCTCAAATCTGTTGTGAGCTCCTTTTCCTTTGACCATCTTTTAAATCTCAAGGTACTCCTAGAGCTTCATCCCTAGGACCTCATCCATTTAATAATTTCAACTACCATCTGTGACAGTGACTGCCAAATCTTTATAGTTTAAATCTCTTAATTTTTGACTTGTATAGTCTTCCTTATGCTCTCCTTTGCTCCCTTCTGTGGCACTGGCATCTAGCTGGTCGCCTAACTTAGAAATCTAAGTCTCCCTTTGCCCTTTCTCTCCATGGTTACTGAGTGTTATCCTTTCTGTCTCCTAAATACTTCTTCTTTTTTTTAACCCCCTAAATATTTCTTGAATCTGCTTTCTCTTCCCCATCGCCACCACTGTAGTGTTAATTCAGGCCTCCCTGTCCTTGTCTACACTGCTGCAATGACCACCTAACGGATTTTCCTGCTCCCAGTTTCAAAACCCTCTAACCTATTTTCTCCATGGTGGTAGAAGGATCTGTCTAAAACACAAACTCTGATCAGATTGCTCTGGTATCACCTAGAACAATAACAGAAACACCAAATTGTCTGGTTACAGTATGCCTTCATTGGCAGCCTGCCATGATTCAAACTTTGCCCACCTCCCTGGCTACTTCATCTGTACTTCCCATTCCCAGCTTTGTGCTCCAGCAACACTCAATGCTCATAACTCTTCATGCACACCACGCTGCTTCGTGCCTCTGCTTCTCGTCACACTGTTTTCCCTTCTGCCCAGAACACCGAACCCTTTCTCCCCTGACCTGGCTAACCCTTCCTCACTCAAGACTCAGTTGACTTGTCATCGTCCTGAGCAGGTCTTCCTTGATAGAAGGATTAGGTGTCTCTCTTCAGTGTTCCTGTGATACCCGGTGCACGTTGCCATCACTGTAACTCTACATTGCTTCAAAATTGCTTGCACGTCTACTTCCTTGTTCTGACAAAAAACACTTGGTGGCTGAACACATGAGTCACGTATTTTGCTCACAAATCTTCAATTTGAGCAGGGCTCCGTGAGAATGGCTTGTCTTTGCTCCACTCAGTGTCAGCCAGGGCAGCTCTCCCGAAGCCGGAGAATCTACTCCCAAGATGTTTCATTCATAGCACTGACAAGCAGGTGTTGCCTGTTAGTTCCTCTCCACCTGGGTCTTTCCACAGGGCCATTTAGGCTTCTTCACAGCATGGTAGCTGGGTTCCAAGAGTGAGTGTTCCAAGAGACAGGAAGTGGAAGCTGCTAGTTTCTTAAGGCCTGGGCCCAGAAACTGATATAGTTTCTGAGTAGAAACAGAATAGACTTCTGCTATAATCTATCTTCAGGTAGTCACAGGGCCCAGATTCAAGGGGGTGGGGTGGGGGTAGGGGGTAGGTAGAGCTCTAACTTTTGACAGGAAGAGTGTCAAAGAATTTGGGGGGGGCCATGTTTTAAAACCATCTGACTCTTCTATTGGACCATGAGCTCCTTTAGGACTCACGGTCATGCCATGTGTCTGTTGAATGAATACATTCATTCCTGGACCAAGCTACCTTCACAGAACTTCACAATAACTTGCACCAAGGAGGCCGATTCCAGACCACTCAACCACATCAATTAGCAACAGGAACAAGGCTCAAAGGAAATCAGTCCTACAGCATTTTAGAAGTTGGAGGGATTTATAATCTAGTCAAATCATAGTCTTTCACTTTACCTAACCAAATCAAACCAAAACAAACAAAAAACCTGAGGCGCATAGACAAAAGAATATGGCAAAGATTCTGTGTGGGTCAGTTATATAAAAAATAGCAATGATTCATAATTTATTATTTGTGGGATGTACATGCTATTTATTTGCTCACTTTCTTTCCTTTAGCAAGTCAGAGTTAATTAAACCTTGGAGTCTGAGTGATGAGCACTGTTAGTTTTCTTTCTTTTAAAGGAGGACACTATTTACTTTTGCAAATTGTGTCCCATTTACAGCTATCAGTGTAATTCAATCATTTGATGATGCACTATGTGTCTTGGTAAAATGTTTTGTGGCACACCGATGACTCAAATACTATGCACTGACATGCATCTAGACATTAAACAGAATATGGAAGAATGCCTAAGACCCTAATTATTAGGCATCTAAACATGACTGATGCAAACACAAATGTGAACTGAGGTGTTCGAGTTTGAATTATTAAATGTAATTATTAAAGTCAAAGGAAATGATATAATTTGACATTAATACGGTTCAAATCACAAGCCTAATTCTAAAAGTTGAATTTTGAGCAAATTAAAAAAAATTAATTTGTTGAATACAGAGAGATAACTAATTATAGCTTTAGAAACACACAGTTAGACCTGAAAATATTTAATTTCTTCTAGGCTTTCTCAGGAGCTTCCAAAACACTAGATAATCTTATAGAAGTTATAATGACTACAACTACCAAAAAAAAAAAAAAAAAATGGTGGGAATTGTCAATTCACTGAATACATAGAAGCATTTTACCAAGAAAGTAGTTATCAGTTTTCCCCAAAGGAATGAATTTTTTTTTCCCTCAGAGTTCTTTCCCTGCCTAGCAGAACATTTAAAATGTAACTTCCTAAATGCAATTACCTTGTAAATCAGACTGCCTATATGACTGCACTTTAAGCAATGTGGAGGAAGGGCACAATGCTAATTTAGCAATAAATAAATAATAAAGATAAATCACACGGGATGCTGGTTTACTACACAAACTAAGAGGTATATTTATAACATTATTTGCACTTCCTACCCAATGTTTATGCAGTGACTACATCTTGCCCAATACAACATCTGAGAAACGACAAGATCCCCAGGAACAGATCAGAGATAAACTGGAAAAAAAAAAAAGAAAAACATAAACCTCTTGCAAGCCATTTGAGACATATTGCAGGAATTCCCAAACACCCATCCACAAAGGCTGCATCTTTTTTGTTTAGAGCAAAAAGAAAGGCTGCTCCTCGGGGTTAATCATTATCACAGTACTTTATATACCAACTATAAGCAAGGCTTTGGGTTGGGCACAAAATGGTTCAGAATCTGTGTACACCTGCTAATTCAAATTCTCTAGCAGGTAACAGTTGAACATTCTTCAAGACAAGGCAACATGGAGCTTACATAAGCTTCCAACATATTTGTCTACTTCAGATGGAACGTAGCTTTACTTAAAGAGATGTGGGAGTACCCTGGGGTGGGAACAGAAGGACAGTTATTTCTTCGCAACCTGAAACAGCAATACAGAATACAGTAATGATAGCTACAGTTGACTGACAGCTTACTCATTTGTCAGGCACAATGTTAAGTGCTTTATGTGTATTTTTCATTTACTCCTCACAACAATCTTTAGAAACAGGTATCATTTGTGAATCCTTGTTTTACAGGTAAGAAAAGCAAGGCTTAAGACAGTAAAGAGATTTGCCCAAGGGATAGGTGAGGATGATTTGAACAGCCCTGCTCTGCTCCAGGGCTTGAGTCCTGAACCTCTGAACTGCTCACTCCACGTTTAACTATCCATTTAATCTAATTTATGCACTGTTTATATAAGCTATACAGGTGAAACATATGCTTTCATTATAAAATAATTTAGAAATGGATAAACACAACTGATTTTTAATTGACTGTTAACTACCACATTAAAATACAGTTGACCCTTGAACAGTGTCGGGGTTGGGGGCACCGACCCCCTGTCCAGGTGAAAATCCAAGTGTAAGTGGACCCATGCAGCTCAAACCTGTGCTTTCAAGGGTCAAATGTATTCCTTCAGTTATAAAATGCCCCATTATTTTATACAGTAAGCAAAAAAAAAAAAAAAATCCATCAATTATAAGATGATGATAAGACATATGCCAATCTTAGAGATATTAAAATACAAAAACGCTTGTCTTAAAACTGATGAAGTACAGCGTGTTTATTTTACCCGCTTGTTCCTCTTTCTTCTATTAAGCATCCCTTTCCAGTTTCATACATTAGCTTCTCTTTACTTGCTTCTTAAAGGTTGGTGTTCCCAGAATTAGTTCCATCCTCTTTTTTGCTGACTACTCCCTCCCCTTGGGCAATCTCAGCTATCTGCAAGGGTTCAACCATTTTCTGGTAAGGATATCTGTAGCTGAGTCTTTCTCCAGACTCCAGACTGTATTTCCAATGGTTTCCCTCCAAACTGATATTGTGTTAATCTCTTAAGCTCAATATGTTAAAAAAACAAACTCATGGTCCTAACCCAAAGCCTGCTTCTCCTTCTGGGTTCTGCCTGGTGGCGAAGGCATAGTGGAGTATACTGTAGGAAGAAAAGACTTTAGACTATAGGTCCAAGTTCAGATCTCAGCTCTGACACTTAGCCTTCTGTCAGACTTTAGGCGATTGATCTATCCTTGCTCAAAAAGTCTGCTTCTTTATCTAGAGTGGGGTTAATAACTTTCAGATGGTGGTAAAGATTAAATCAGCTAACTTATGAAAATAACTATCACATTGTCTAATACCTAATAAGCCCTCAATAAACGGTTGCTATTCAGCTGTTATTAGTTAATGATATCCTCTTCTGCCTAGGAACCTAAGTTAGAAATTTGGAAATATCACTACCTCCTGCTTTTATTCAAGGTCTACTCAGGCACCAAATGCCACTGATGCTACTTGAAGAAATATCATTCCTTCCCTTGTGTGAAAAATTTAAGTTTCTTCTTTTTTGCATTAGAATTTAAACATGTTCAAGTCTCTCCCATTTAAAAAACACTGTCTCGGGGCTTCCCTGGTGGCACAGTGGTTGAGAGTCTGCCTGCTAGTGCAGGGGACACGGGTTTGAGCCCTGGTCTGGGAGGATCCCACATGCCGCGGAGCAACTAGGCCCGTGAACCACAGCTGCTGAGCCTGCGCGTCTGGAGCCTGTGCTCCGCAATGAGAGGCCGTGAATAGCGAGAGGCCCGCGCACCTTGATGAAGGGTGGCCTCCGCTTGCCACAACCAGACAAAGCCCTCGCACAGAAACCAAGACCCAACACAGCAAAAATAAATAAATTAATTAATAAACTCCTACCCCCAACATCAAAAACAAAAACACTGTCTTGGGGCTTCCCTGGTGGTGCAGTGGTTGGGAATCTGCCTGCCAATGCAGGGGACACAGGTTCGAGCCCTGGTCCGGGAAGATCCCACATGCCGCGGAGCAACAAAGCCCATGTGCCACAACTACTGAGCCTGTGCTCTAGAGCCCGTGTGCCACAACTACTGAAGCCCGCGTGCCTAGAGCCCGTGCTCTGCAGCAAGAGAAGCCACTGCAACGAGAAGCCCGCGCACCACAACAAAGAGCAGCCCCCACTCGCCGCAGCTAGAAAAAGCCCACGCACAGCAAAGACCCAACGCAGCCAAAAATAAATAAATAAATATTTAAAATAAAATAAATAAAAAACACTGTCTTCCTATTGAGGCCTGTGATATAATTTCCCATTGCTCCAAGTACCTCAGAAAAATTTAAGTTTGTTTTTTGAAAAGATCTACATATTTCTTAAGCTCATTTCTGGCATTTTATATTATTATCGAGAATTGGGTTCTCTGCTTGTTAATTTTGTCCCTCCCTCCCATTATACTTTCTAATGGGTATGGCTGGAGTATAAGATAGCTGTTGACATTTGTCTTTGTCCTATAGTTTACTGTCTTAGTCCCTTATTAAACTTTTTAAAATTAGGAAACAAAACCTTTTTACCACAAAAACTTTGAACATATATATAAAAATTTAAACCACTTGTAGTTTCAACATCGAAGATAACCACTTTTAATAGCTGTGAGTTAGATTCTTTTCCATATGGCATATCAGAGATTTAAGTCTATTCTATAAAATTGGGGGGTCATATTGTATATACTTTTATTATAATATACATAAACATTTAGTATATGTAGGCTAATATTGATGTTATAAATAACATTGTTGTCAACTGTCAATGTAAACCTCACTATTTAAAGATCAAGATTCAGGGCTTCCCTGGTGGCGCAGTGGTTGAGAATCCGCCTGCCGATGCAGGGGACACGGGTTCGTGCCCTGGTCCGGGAAGATCCCACATGCCGCGGAGCGGCTGGGCCCGTAAGCCATGGCTGCTGAGCCTGCGTGTCCGGAGCCTGTGGTCAGCAACGGCAGAGGCCACAACAGTGAGAAGCCCGCGTACCACAAAAAAAAAAAAAAAAAAAAAAAAAAAAAAAAAAGATCAAGATTCAGACTGATTTAAAAGATAAAAACTAATAAATGTTTGGAAGTGACATGACAAGTGATAATCAGAAGAAATTATAGCTATAATAATTTCAGATAAACCTCAATTCATGAGAATAAAAGTGAAAAAAGTAAAAGAGGGTTATTTATTTTTCTATTTTTTTTTGCAGTACGCGGGCCTCTCAGTGTTGTGGCCTCTCCCGTTGCGGACCACAGGCTCCGGACGCGCAGGCTCCGCGGCCATGGCTCACGGGCCCAGCCGCTCCGCGGCACGTGGGATCCTCCCGAGCCGGGGCACGAATCCGTGTCCCCTGCATCGGCAGGCGGACTCTCAACCACTGCGCCACCAGGGAAGCCCCAAGAGGGTTATTTTTAATTAATAAATGTTCATCCACAATAAGGAAATAATAGACTTATGCTATAAACATTTCAACAGCAATCAATAGAGAGACACTACACTCTTTAAAAAGAGAAGGATAAATAGAAATTCAATAGTATCATGAGATTCCAACAGCATCTCAGTCCTTTTCAGATTAGTTAGAGAGCTAGAAAAATCTGAGAGGATGTAGAAGGCTTGCTGTTTTTGAAA
Source organism: Delphinus delphis (assembly GCF_949987515.2). Classification (NCBI taxonomy): domain Eukaryota; kingdom Metazoa; phylum Chordata; class Mammalia; order Artiodactyla; family Delphinidae; genus Delphinus; species Delphinus delphis. The sequence goes on along the minus strand of NC_082699.1, from coordinate 66,232,786 downwards.
AATCCATTGTGAGCATCTTCACATTTCCATACCAATAAGCATACATATAAAATAGTTTCTCAATGTTTTTTAAAAGTCCATGCCACCGGGCTTCCCTGGTGGCGCAGTGGTTGAGAATCTGCCTGCTGATGCAGGGGACACGGGTTCGAGCCCTGGTCTGGGAAGATCCCACATGCCGCGGAACAACTAGGTCCGTGAGCCACAACTACTGAGCCTGCGCGTCTGGAGCCTGTGCTCCGCAACAGAGGCCGCAACAGTGAGAGGCCCGCGCACCGCGATGAAGAGTGGCCCCCACTTGCCGCAACTAGAGAAAGCCCTCGCATGGAGACGAAGACCCAACACAGCAAAAATAAATAAATAAATAAAAATTTAAAAAAAAAAAAAAAAAAAAAAGTCCATGCCACCTTTAACTAAACTTAAAAATCTCAATCCTGCCTTTAATGTTTAAAATATATATTTTTAAATCCCAAACTTAAAATATTAAAACAATGGCAGATTTGGGGGAACCATGTTTTTAAATTGAAGTAGAACTGACCTACAATACTATGTTAGTTCCAGGTGTACAACATAGCGATTCACTATTTCTATACGTTACAAAAGGATTACCACGATAAGTCTAGTTACCACCTGTCACCATACAAAGTTATTACAATATTACTGACTGTATTCCTTATGCTGTACATTTCATCCCCGTGACTCATTTATTTTGTAACTGGAATTTCGTACCTCTAAATCTCCCTCATCTATTTAATTCATTCCCCCACACCCGAACCCTCTAGCAACCACCTGTTTGTTCTCTGTATCTATGAGTCTGTTTCTGTTTAGTTATGTTTGTTCATTTGTTTTTTTTAGATTCTACATGTAAGTGAAATCATACAGCATTTGTCTTTCTCTGTCTGACTTATTTCACTTGGTCCATTCATGTTGTTGCAAATGGCAAGATTTCATTCTTTTTATGGCTGATTAACATTCCATTATACATGTGTGTGTGTATGTAATTTCTTTATCCATTCATCTACTAATGGACACTTAGGTTGCTTCCATATCTTGGCGATTGTAAAGAATGCTGCAATAAACATAGGAGTGCATATATCTTTTCGAACCAGTGTTTTTGTTTTCTTCAGAAAAATACCCAGAAGTGGAACTGCTGGATCATATTGTAGTTTGATTTTAATTTTATGAAGAACCTCCCTACTGGTTGCACCAGTTTACATCCCCACCAAGAGTGCACAGGCTTCCCTTTACTCCACATCCTCTCCAGCATTTGTTTTTTGTTGTCTTTTGGATAACAACCAGTCTGACGGGTGTGAGGGGATGTCTCATTGTGGTTTTGATTTGTATTTCTCTGATGATTAGTGATGAGCATCTTTTCATGTGCCTCTTGTCCATCTGTATGTCTTCTTTGGAAAAATGTCTACTCAGTCCTCTGCCCATTTTTTAATTGAGTTGGGTGTTTGTTTGATGTTGAGGGAAAAAAAATTTTTGCTTAAAAGCTCTGATCAACATAAGCACTGAGTATTTTTGCTTGATGAAAATGTTTGCCTTCTAACCTAAGTGGTGTGGGAAAGAGAATTTGACATGGGCCATGCTGATCAAACCACTTTGCTTTCACAGTCACGGATGGAGAAAAACCAGCCTTGCAAATATATGTGGATGAAATGAGTGCCATTCAAAGTCCACTAATTTGTTTTGGAGTAAACAGGGAAATATTTTACTCAAAAATTCTCCAAAGTGATTTTTCTGGAAGTTATTTTGGCAACTGAACAAAACTTCAGTTCTAAACACTTGCCACAAAGACCTTCCAGCACAGACTGCATATATGTGAGAAAAGTATTCCTCACAAGTTCCCAGTGGATTTTCAGCTGTGAGTTGAAAAACTATCATCCAAATTTATTCTTCACACAGATTAAGTTAAATTTATCTCCTCCCTGAATCTTTTTTTTTTTGATGATTTTAACAAATAAGAAAATTAAGAGACTTGTTTGGTACAACATGTCTACTTTCCTACTTTCGTTAGGAAAGTAGACTCTGGCCCTAGACTGGGTTGCAAAGCTGATTCTGCCAGTTATTAGCTGGGTGCTCTCGGGCAGGCTACTACGACCTTCCTGTGTCTCTGCATCCATACCTGTAAAATACGTAAAATACTACCTGTACCTATTTCAGATGATTGTTGTGAGCACTACGTAAGATAATACATGTAAAGCATCAGAACAACATCTAGCTTGCAAGAAGCACTTGAAAAATGTTCGTGAGTCTTATTAGTACAGCTGGACTTTGGCTGCAAAAACTTAATGTATTAAGTAATAATGTTGGGTTTTACCCCTTGAACTTTCAGTTTTTTGTATATAAAACTTTCAAATACATCTTCCAAATGTTATGCTTTGCTGAATGTTTGCAAGTTTGAAGCAGTTGCTTTTGTCCTTATCGTCTCAGAAACAGAGCGACGTTATCCTTCTGCTCGTTAATCTTTCCAAGCACTTTTCCTTCTGACATGATTGAAAAGGTCTAACAGAATATGAGGCAATATAAATATTCATTGATTACTTCTTCTGATAGTTCGGCTTCAATTTTTAACATTAAAACCTTCAATTCATCTGGAATGTATTTTAATGTAAAATATAAACTTTGGATTTAAAGTAGTGTCACTAAAACATTATCAATGGTTCCAAATGTTTTTCTTGAATAAGCCAACTTTCCCCCACTGATTTGAAAATCTGTCACACACCAAAATTTTACATGTGCTTATTACAATATCTGTCTGTTTATTTCTTACTGTTCTCTCAGCGGAACTTATGTTTCACAGAGAAAGGGGCTTGGTTGCTTCGGTTCACTGCTGGATCACCAGAGTAATGCTTGGCTCATAGAAATAAATGGCTGGAAGAGGATTTCCTCTTTTGACCTCAACATGATTACTAATTAATTGATTTTCTAATGATAAATGCTACATTATTGAAACAAATCCAAATTTATCATATGTACAGTTCTTTCAATACGCTGCCAGATTTTATTTGCTAATATTTGACTTAAGATTTCATATATCTAGTTTTATGTGAAAGTGTTCTTAACTTTTAAGAAAAAGACAAAACACGGAATTTGGTCATAAGTCATCCTAGTTTCCTAAAATAAACTGGGAAATGTTCTGTATTTTCCCACGCTTTAAAATAGATTAACTAGCACAGAAAATATCCGTTCCTTTAAGATCTGACAGAATTTAACAATTAATATGTCTAGGATTTGCACATTTGGGGAGCAAAGAATCTTTCTTTTAATCTTCTTTTTGTAAACGTCATTCACAATTTTGGCCATTTTGAGTCAATTTTGGTTATTTTTTGTTTTAAATCTATTTTCAGTCATTCATTTTGCAGATTTAATTCATTGTCATAAGGTTAAACATATTACTCCTTTCAAATCTATTTTTTAAAAATTCCCTCTGCATCTATGGTTACAGACCTCTCATTTTTCCTTTTAAAGGTGTGCCTCAGGATCATATTATAGTTGGATTTCTTTAAAAAAGCGAATCCTTGTCATTTAACAGAACAGCGTAGTCACTGTGTGGTAATAAGTTCAGTTTTAATTTAAAACTATATTCTGTTTTTTATGCTTCCAAAACTTTTGCTTTCCCCCTCATTCTTAGCCAATTGATTCGGAAGTTATTCATCCTATTTCTACTCAAGTACTGCTTGACTTTACTTTCTTTATCCTGTATTTCTTCCTTTTTAAAAAATATTTTTTTATTTGGTTGTGCTGGGTCTTAGTTGCGGCTCGCCGGCTCCTTAGTTGTGGTATGCGAACTCTTAGTTGCGGCATGTGTGTGGGATCTAGTTCCTGGACCAGGGATCGAACCCAGGCCCCCTCTATTGGGAGCATGGAGTCTTAACCACTGCACCACCATATCCTGTACTTCTTAATAGATGCCAATAAGAAAGTAACAGTTTCTGGAATCTCCTTGCACTCTTCCATCTTCCTTCTGCTTGCCAAATTGTTGAAACACTTTATAATCACAGATCCCCATTATTATTAGTCTGTTACATAATTCTTTTCTGAGGACTCATTTATCATTAGTATTATGGCTTACTACTATATTAACAACTCTTATTCACAATTAATTCGCTACCACTTTAAGAAAAAAATACCCTACTATCATTTCTTCCCCTTATCAGGTTCTTTATTCTTGCTAATTACTTATTTGGTGCTTGCATGTCTTCGCATAATTTTCTTTTTTCCAGGGCAAGTACATGAGTGGGATATTCCGCAAATCATTCAATATCAAAGATGACCTTTCTGATGCCCTTTCAAGAAAAGATGCCTCAGCTGGCCGTAAAATTTGAGTAACAACCCTTTCCCCTGGATGTCTAAGGTGATGCTCTGTTGCTTTTTGCATATATAGTGCTACCAGGTAACTGGATACAAATGTATTCTCCTTCTTTTGTGGATAACATCTTCTCCCTCACTCCACTCTACCCCACCCGCACACATGTGATGCTTATAGTTTATTCTTTTTTTAAATACAACAATTTTGTTAGAATATATTTAAAGATTGAATTCTTCATCATTATTATTCTCTTCACTTAATAACAGCTTTCTTGAGATATAATTCACATAGCATAAAATTTCATTATTTTCTGCTGGCTACCTGTGATGTGAAGATTCATGATTCCCTTTAGCTAAGGTGGTGGTGAACGTGTGAAATGTAATTTGTAAGCTCAGGTCATCATCTTGAACCAGAAGCCTACCCTGATGCTGACTGCTGCTGCCATACTGCTACTCCTCCCATCTGTTCCACTGGCTCCATCTAGGAACACACTTTACATACTCCTGGCTTTCTCACTGGGTTCCTCTTCTTTCTCCATTGTTTTGCCAGGTCCAATCCTCACCCTTCCTCTCCTCTCACTCAATACACTCTTTCTGGGTAATCTCATCCACTTCCTGGCTCCAACTGTCATCTCTATCAGTGGTTCTCAAGTCTCTCCCCAAATACTGTTCATATGGAAACATTCTACCATCAGTAACGTCTCTCATTAGACACAGCAATTCACAACTGCAGGGACATCCTGGGATCTCAGCAGGTGCACTTATAGCTTGAAGAAGCACTTCTCCTGTCTAGGGACCTTCAGTCGGAGACACGTCTGTTCCATCTCTGGAGGACAGCATCACCATCCACTGAACTGTCCAATCCAGAAGCCTGGAGGTCATGACTACTAGACTTGAAGACAGAGATGGTGTCTCTACAATTCACCACCATACCTCACAAAGTGTCCAACAGACAGCAGCACAACAAATATTTGTTGAAGGAATTAATTCAATCACTAAATTCTGTGGTTTCTAATTCATATCCTTTCAACTCATCCTCTTCTTTTCACCGGCACTGTTAAGGTCACTATTAGTGTCTACTGGTTACTACTGAAGTCTCCTAGCCTCCAGTCCTGCTTCCCCCAACCCATTCTCCATGCTACAGTCAGTTATCTTTTTCAGTTATAGCAGTACTTATCATCCCTCAACTTAAGGCCCTTTAATATCAAACGTAAAGTTCTCAACAGGCATATAAGTCTATAATTCTCTTGACTATGTACATAGCATTCCTTCTACTTAGAAGAACAACTCAGGTATCATTGTAAAGAGAATTTCTTGATGCCCCAAAACTGAATTAAACATTCATCTTACGTGCTCTCTGAAGTATCCTGTACTTTCCCTGCTGCTGCACCTATTCTGTATTGTAGTTGTCTGTTTACTTGTCTGTCTCCTCAGCTACACTGTAAATTTTGACGGGTGCGCCAGTGTCCTGGTCACTGTATCTCAATGCCCTGCAGAGTTCCTGGCACAGAGTAGGCATTCGATGAGCATCTGGTGAATGAATATATTTTCAAATATCACCAGTGACCATGCAAGTAGATAACTGGAATTTTCATCATGGGACAGGGATTCTGAACCCAGTTGGGATCCATAAACAGGTACGAAGAGGGCATGAACACCATGAAATTGTACCCAACATTCTATGTGTATATACATTTTTGAGGGTAACTTTCAGACTGCCTAAGGAGTCAATAATTCTAGAAACTTAAGAAATATTACCGTTGGAGTTTATTTGGTTAGAAAGGAATATTCTAAATTATATTACAAACAAACAAAAACAAAATGTTGATACATACACACAACACAGACAAATATACCCAGAGACTGACTTAATGATATCAAGCCTTATGGTGAACCTTTTACTGAAAAGGGACAAGAATCAGAGAAGTTAGACAGCTGCAGGAGGACTGAAGAAAACCAGAGGATGCCAGAAAAAGAATTTAGAAAGGTAGAACAGAGAATGAAAAAGAAATTCTGTCTACTCTGCCATTTTATATACGGTCCTTACGCAGTCAGCGTGTGAAAGGTTAGCGCTTCATCACAAAGGATGTCAAAGTCTGAAGATATCTGTAGTTTTGAAAATTGCATCTTCAGCTTGCCATAACGCTGCCTAACTTCAGGATAGTTCTGTCCCACCACTCTAGTTGTCTTTGCAGTTCTGTCCAGTGAATCCCTGTCTAGACACTGACCTTCAACAGAAGGAAAGAAAGAAAAAAGGAAGGCAGCGGCCTGGGCTTATGAGAAAAGAGGGGCAGGGAGAGGAGTAGGTCAAATGCTCATTACTATTCAGGTGACCATCTGTCTCTGGCTCACTCTGCTCCTTTGTCTTTATTCAGGGTAATTTATGCACTTCAAAATTTGCAAGAATCTTGCCAAGATATCATGCACTTTGGTAAAGTAAGGAAATGTACTTAAGTTCTGAAAAATACAGGTAGTTTTGAGAGTTGTAGGTGTTTTTTATAAATGTTGACTACGGTCAGCCTCTCCCCACTAATTTAACATTTAATGAAGCTAGGGAATATGATTTTCCTTTCTTTCTTTTTATTTTGGGGGGGGTGGTATTTCCACATATCACCATATAACATACTATACTGCCTGTTTTGCTTTAGAAAATGCAAACTTTCATGTCATAACATGTTGTTACTAATCTACTAAAGTAGGACAAGTACTTCAGAGGTGACGATAGGCTTGATTTTGAGTGTTTCGATGCTACCCAGCCTAACTTCCAATACCGTAGGGTACACAGTGTAAACCTGATCTTACATTCAAGCTGCCTCTGGCTGTGAAACAAACCTTGCTCACGTGGGGATGAAAAATGGACCCTTTCCTCAGTAGCATCATCTTTCATCCAAAGAAAATGAAAGCCAGAGGATGGTGAATTTGGTCAAAAGGCCTGAAGAATTCATTGACTGGTTAATCAGCCTCTAAATAATCAGGAATGGCCCACAAACCTATAAAGCAATTCATCCCCATCCCATCTAACATCAGTCTACAAGAACAGCTCTGAGTAATATACAGATACAGGAGCCTCATGAATTTAACACAATAATCCAATAGTGTCTTACTTTGCTGCAGAACTCCACTGTATAAAATGGACAAAATTGTGATTGTCAAAACAATAGTTTCAAAGAACCAAGTTTGTACAAAATAAGTCTTTTAAAGATTCTATATTTACCTGCGCTATCTGAAATCTTTGTGAGGTCCTAATCTACTAATAAAAGATATATTATTTTAAATCAGATTGATAACGAGGATTGCTCTGGGTACATCCCTGATAAATGTATGGTGAAATTTAGTGATCAATTATTCTGGCTGGAAGTTGGGGTGAAAGGGGAGGAACAGGAGAGAAAGGGGAAAAATTACCATTTATCAAAGTGCCACCTAACCGTGTACTTATTTGATGCAAGAATCAATTTTAAAAAAATTCCAGGATTCACTTAAGAGTTGTAGTTGAGTTTTGCCCTGTTATCTACTCTGATATCCTTTTTGGCAAGACACTGCTGTTAATGATTTTTTGAAATAGGTAAGCGGAACATGGCACTGAGAAATTGTGCTTTATTTTTTCCATAGCAGTGTGTGGGATTCTGAAACCCTTTCAAATGCTACCGGGACTATTTTGAGGAAAGAGAGAAAGATGAGAATGGAAGAAAAAAATTCTATAACCTCGTCCATTGCCTGCTCTACTTGCATCCTTATCCTTAATCTGGTCGAAATCATTGTGTCCTCCATCTTCTTTAGGTTTCACTGCTGCAAGAGAGACCCAGGTTAGGAAGTGGCTTGAGTATGACGCCAGGATCAATGCTGACAATGAGATGAGAGCCAGAAGTGAAGCCAGAAGAGGCTGTGAAGCCAGAACTGGATATGAGTTGTTGGGGGTCCTCACCATGTGACATCTACAATATACATTCCATTCATCCGTACAGGTGTGAAATTTACAAAACCAAACAGATAACACTCACCCAGAGGATAAGGGTCTACTGTCATTGACATAATATTATTTGGTACACTCTAGCTGAAATGTGCACATTATTAAGATGTTCTTAACATGTTACTTCCGGGAAGACTTTTTCTGGTGAAGTGTGGAATGGAAAGGGAACATGGAGCAAGACGACACGGATGGGTACCACCTGGGAAATCCAGCAGTCCGCTCCATCAGATGCCCACAAGGTAGTATTTACCTTGATGGGCTTTGCAGACTCTGATACCCGATTCTCATTGACTGGACCCAGGAATGCAGACTCATGCTAAGAAAACTCACAAGACACTGATGTATTAAAAAAAAGAAGGCGACTTTATTATTTACAGTGGACACCAGAAGAATCAGGCATACTGAATCTGCATCAGTCTGTACCAGCCTGATAGTGAATTATCTCCTTGGGAAGGCAAATTACCAGAGGGAAGCTTGGTGTGCACGGAAGCAGAGCAAGTGGAGTTAATTATGCAGGATTCCAGTGCAAAATGGCATGAGGCTCTGCAGCTCTGTACCACAGGGTTATCCACCTGCCAGGCAGGTTGGATGCTTGCCTCAACCTGGCAGGTGCTACTGGTCAGACAGTGCTTTGTTAGGTATCATGACAATTACATTAATAGCTTTTCTTTTTCTCTGTTTTGGAGACAGAGAAAATGCCCTTCTGATGGACATTTTATATGTTTGTGTGTTTTAAAGACGTCAATACCCTCAATTAGGTTACAGTCAAATCTTTCTGCCCAAGGAGTCTTTATGTCTCGTAAGATCACATTGCCTCCCTTGGCTTTAATCTATTAGCTGTTAATTTCTTAGTTTAATTTTCAGAGAGTATTTTCATTTTCCAGCTTTCTGGGATCAAGAGGGGCACGACATGGTAGACTCCACATTTGCCTACAGGTTCCACAAAGTGTCAGTTAAATTCAAATCGACCTGTATTCACTGTGCCAACTTTATGCCCACTGCTGTGCCAGATACAAAATAATATTCAAAAGTGTAACAAGAGCCTCTAAGGAAACACATCTACTGGACACCTATAGCCCTAAGTTCTTCTTAAGGTATACTTTTAATTCATTTTTCACTAGCATTTATAGATCCTCTCCTATATACCAGGATTAACTAGATATAAGAACTACAAAGATAAAAATTGTCTTGTTCCCTTTAAGAGCTTACAGTCTAGCAAAGGAACAAGACATTTAAAAAAAAAGAAAAAAAGGTACTTTGCCAAGTGGTATGGAGCCCGGTGGAAAGCATACTTTTATATATAAGGGGCAGAGACAGAAGCCATTTTTTTTTAAATCTATTTCTAAAATATACTAAATAATAATGATTATTTTAAAAAAGTAACAACAGGGCTTCCCTGGTGGCGCAGTGGTTGAGAGTCCGCCTGCCGATGCGGGGGACACGGGTTCGTGCCCCGGTCCGGGAAGATCCCACGTGCCGCGGAGTGGCTGGGCCCGTGAGCCATGGCCGCTGAGCCTGCGCGTCCGGAGCCTGTGCTCCGCAACGGGAGAGGCCACAACAGTGAGAGCCCCGCATACCGGAAAAAAAAAAAAAAAAATGTAACAGCAGTGGTTTGAAGCACAAACTGTAGTAAGTTCCTTTCTCGCTTCCCCCCTCCCCCCATTCTACCTCTCGAGGTTGTCTTCAGTAGTTGGAGAATACTCTTTCACATCTTTTTCTCTGTATTTGAAAAGCGTACACACACACAAACTTTTGCATCCCCCAAACACACATATTTTTACGCATATATAAACATAAATTTCTATATTTTATCAATGTGTGAAATTTATATATTACACATTCTATTTATATAATATATGCACATATACATTTATGTAATATACACACATGTGAGATCATATTATTGTTTTATAACTTGTTCTTTTATGTTTAATTTTTGCTTATAAATTATAACAAGTATACAGAAAAGTACACAAAACAAATACGCTCAGTTTGGAAAATAAATTACCCCACAGAGCTCCCACCAGGTCAATAAACAGAGAATTCTGAGTACCCCAGAAACTCTGCACCGCCCCCAAAACGCTAAATTTTATGTTAGCCATTTACAAGCTTTCTGTGTAGTTTTACTACCCGTGAGGCAGGCAAAGTCCAAATTTGCCTGGATCAGCAAATGTCCTCAGGGTAAAAGCAGCTTTAGTTCTCTAAAGAACTCTCGCTGACGTAAAAAATAAATAAATAAATACCCTAACCCTAAAAAAAAAAAAAAAAAAAAACCTCGCTGAACTCTTGCTTTTCCTTATGGTTCCTTAGATTTTCAGGTCTTTGCTGCTCTGAGGATGTTTTCTTATACATATTCAACAGTTTCAATAATTTTCAGCAAGATAATTTGTTCAAATAACTTAATCAGCCATATTTCCAGTAACAAAAATTGGTGTCACTTCTCAATTTCTTCCTGTGTTACAGTTCTGTGTATAAATGTAGATTCTTATCTACTAGATCTTAACTCCTTAGGGGTTATGAGAAGTAAATATCTTGGATTTCCCACAGTATGAATAGTGAAATATGCAATAAATGTACAAAGAACAAAGAGTAAAGGATTGGAAAAGAGAATGAATGTGTAATTACTCCTGCCCTTGAGGAGTTTCCATTTTCTTTTTGTGAGGGAAGATCAGATGTATAGGTATAAAACAATTGACATGAAACAATTTGAGGCAATAAAGATATATGTTTAAATGAAATCACTTATATTCACTGACATGAAGAGACTTCCAAGATATATCGTTAAGTGGGAAAAAAAATGCTGTAGGATGGTGTAGGTGCGTAAAATACATCTAAATCTATAGCTATCTCCATGTGTGTAAATAGGGGTGTGTGTGTGTGTGTGTGTGTGTGTGTGTGTGTGTATGTGCCTGTGGATATTCTTGCTTATACACAGAAATACGACCCTAAAGACACATTAGTTCTACAGACTGGAATTGGGAAGCCAGGAGTGATCTTTTCCCTTTCAAACATCCTATATAATATTTGTACGTGAAGCATATACTACTTTTATAGTTAGGGGAAATTTTTAAAATTCTATTCAAGGGCAAACATATACGACAAAGGATATCAAGAACTAAAAACATCCAGGAAGACAGACATTATTGGGGAAGGCTTCTTTGAAAAGGTAGGACTTGAAACAGGTCCTGCAGGACTGGTAGAGTTTAAGTTAGAGGGCAGGAGTGGGGGGAAAGTGGGCTTGGTGAACAAGAGTTGTGCTGCGAGCAGACGTCAGGGGAGAAATTAGAATGGTACCCAGAGAGGACCATAAAGAAGTGCATTCACCTGGCTAAAGCTAACTCCAGTTTACATTAAGAGGCAGGATTAAATGGATGTAGAGCCAGGGCATAAATGTAGAATGTCATTAATATTAAGAGTTTAAAATTGGCGTGATGGGAAACAGAAGTCATTACAGGTTACTTTATGAAGTACTAATATGAGTAACATTAACCTCATGGACTAGTCTGTGTAGAATGAAATCAAACGTGAAACGTCCCTGGTAATTTGTAAAGTGCTAGATCAGTAACTATTGGTTTTACTAAGTAAGTTATTAAATTAAGAGTCACATTTTAGGGAGACCATCTTGGTATTCTTGCACAGAATGCATTACAGGGGGAGAAAGACTCAGAGCAAGGAGATTCCTTAGCAATATCATATACTTGAAAGAGCTTACCTAGTTTATACAATCTGAAAAATGCAGATAACTGTCCTACCTCACAGGACTGTTTTAATAATTAAATGTACATACAATGGCATGGTCAAAATGGATCGGTTCATTTCTTCTCAAATGCTAATTGTCCAGATGTACACTCATAAAGATCAGAACTGATGCCCTGGTCGCGGGAATGGAAAAGATAAAGCCCGGAGATTTTTCTAAATAAGTAATCAATAAAGATCTATTTATTGGATGTAGAGAATGAAAGAGGAAAAGATAAAGACTTCGTCTTGGTTTCCATCAGGGAAGACTGGAAGAATGGTGATGTCCCTGACAGAACCTGACCTAGATGTGCAATCTACAACATTTTTGGAGTTGTGACATTCTTACCAGGTGAGTTTCACCTCCTCCATCTCTCTGTCACTCTCAACCCACAACCCTCCCCTCTTGGGTATAAGGCAACCTCCTTGTATTAGTACAAATATGGCTTGAAATATTTTAAAATAAAAGTGCATTTATATTCATTTTATTTTGGAAACATTTTTTCAAGAACACATAAAACCTCAAAACAATTGAGACATGCAAAGTTTCTGACTATTCAATGGTTGCAGTGGGCAAAACTTAGCAATACCTTGTTCAAAATCAAAACAAACTCTACATTTGACTTTAAGGAAGAAAAATTCTAGGCAAATAAAATTTGACAGAATTAAATATCTTTAGGGTTTAAAATTATGTGGATTTGTATTTTTATCACATTAAGGGCCAAATCACAAAATTATAAAAATCAAACAAAGATCAATATAAACTAATATAAGTGATGCTTTAAAAATTCTTTTCTGGATTCCAAGTGGATTTTAACTGCTGAGTGGCATGTTATAACCCTGGGCTGTAGTCTTAAAGCACAGTTTATTATAGTTTTAACAGTATTCCAAAAGTTTCAGCTGGATACTTTTTGTTGCCTAGCTAGAGGTCAAAAGCTTGAGGATTATTACATGATAGAAAACAAAACTTCAAAAAACTTAAAAAGTGACCTGTCATACTTCAGACTCCTTACTTTGCTGTAAGGTCACATTTCTGAAGAAGATGACAGAGTTGGTGATTGTGTAACTAAGCCTCCAGAACTACTTAGGACTCTGGAATGTGATCATTGTTTTGCAATGGAGTTGGTCACCATCGGATGAAAATCTTGGGAAATAAAATATCTTGTTTACCTGCTAGTTCCTGTCAGAGAATAGCTCATTCACACACGGTACCACAGTACTTTAGTCTAAACTCCCAACCTGCATTGCTTGGTACTAATGATTCTATTTTAAAAGAATGTTAAGAATATTTCTACATACTTGAAAAGGTAAGCAAAAGAGGGAGGAGGGTCGGGGAAGAGAGAGGAATGGGAGAGAAGAAAAGAAATGCATCTTTGCTTCACAGTAACGTGGAAAGGGGGAGATAGGAAAGGATGCAGATGAAACGAAATTGGCTCAAGTTGCTACTGCTTGGTTGAAGGTAGAGCTGAGTGCACAGAGGCCCATCTTTTGTGTCTACTTTGTATGTTGAACTGTTCCATAATAAAAACTTTAAAAATAAAAAGAAAAGGCACATACTTAATTTTTGAAGATTGTCTCCTAACTTTTTACCTAAAAAGGGATGATAATACAGTACTATTAATAGTGCTGCAATAAAGATGTCATCTTTAGAACACTGATTTAGGATTTCAGGAGTTCCTGAGGCTTATCTGCCCAGCAATAACAAAATTTTTGCCAGATAATAATCCTTATTCTGCACATCGTACTTACATAAAGCACTCTCGCATCCATTATCTCAGCTGCTCTTCACATTAACACTCTGAGATCTGGCGGGTGACATTCTAATTTATGAAAAATACAAGGCTCAGAGAAGTTAAGTGAATTTCGTTTCTTTCTTTCATTCATTCCACAAACATTTACTAAACACCTGTGTCAGGCAGATCTGTCCTAGGTATTAGGAATTAAAAGACAAAGAAAATGCAATTCCTTTTTTCAAGCGGACAGATTTATAAAACAATTAAATGACGACGTGATTCATGCTACAATGAAGTGTTTTTCAAAACAGGATTTTAACTATGACCTACAGTAAGAAATACATTTTCCATTACAAACCCAGGATACACAAACATGTTTAAGTGAAACAGAAGTTTTATGAAACACTACTCTTCCTATACATGATTCACACTGTGGTATTTTTTAATCTACCCTATTCAGTATCTTTTCTTTTTTAATAAAATGCTGGTCACGACCTTTTACAATTGGGTTACTGCTTAGAACATTTCATTATTCATTAGTGGGTGTGTCCTACAGTGTGCAAAAGTGTCAGGATGAGTATGATCAGAGTTCTGTGGCAACACAAAAGGAAACAAAACTGTTCTAGGGAAAGAGAAGGGCCTGAAATAGGTTAGTCTCTGAGAACTTATCGATATTAAAATGGCAGGTCATAAAGGTCTTAAAGGTCATAAAGGTCTTAAAAGGCTTTAATCACTTTGCTCTTACAATAATTGTGCTGTTGCACGCTGGCCAAATACAAAGCAGCAACAGACTGTGAACTCACTGAAAAGCTACAGAAACAAGTTGTTTTCTTGACGGGATGGCAGCAATCACTCATTCATATTTACTAACTCTTCATTATGTGGCACAGCACCTCCTGTCTCCTGGACCATCCTGCTACTACCTGTAAAACAACTATAAACATCCTGAGACTGTAAGGTTTACTCTGTGACTAACAGTCCTAAATATCTGTTTTCTCAAAAATTCTCTGGAAGAAAGACTTAAAAACAAGAGACCAGGATGATATGTGTGAGATGTAAAATCAGATACTGTAATTTTTAATCAACCACAAATCTATACTGTGATTGTGTTCAAGGCCTTAATCTTGTATCTCAGAGTCTCAAAAATTTGCTGTCCGTCCAGGCAGTTGTGTAGCTGCTGTGTACAGAGCTCAGGGGAGAGAAGAGGCAGCAAAAGCACTAACATCTCATGCAGCTGCCCCCTGCTGTCTAACAGAGACAGGGTCAAGATCAGGGAGACCCATCGATTCGATTTTGCTTTGTCATTTCCTCCAATAGGAAGGTTTCCATTTTCAGGTACTTGTTCTGAGAATCTATTTTGCCCAAATGCACCAAAGACTCATTTTGTGAACGTGACCTAGTCTGGCAAGTCCTTTGTGCCTTTTATCCAATAAGCAATAAAAGAGAAGAGGTGCTTTTCCACATCAGCATGTGCTCAGCTTACAGGAGTGCTACTATTCCTCGGGCCTTCAATAAATATTCATCAAGGATACTGATATTGACACTGAGCAGAAAATAGACAAAAGTTAATTGGATTTCATGAAATGTAGAGGAACTACAGCTGTTTCTCATCCCTACTTCCCCAAAGGGAAACATGGTTTGAATATCAATGATAAAAGATTTTGTTGGCTGACGTATTCGTAATTAAAATCAAACCAAACTGAACCAAACCAAAAACATCAACCAGCATTTGTGCCTTTAATCATATAATTGGAGGGTTTTAGTAAATTGAAAGTATTCTGGGTTAGGCCTTATAGGTATTAACTCAGTAAGAGAGCGATGGCCAGAAGGAAATGAAAATTATAGTTTTGAGAAAGTCACTGAAAAGCATAAGCCATTTGTAAAGACATTCTGAGCTTTGGATGAATCTCTGTTTGGAAGACACGTTTAGGGTTGATACCCCTGAATATTCTGAGAAGTCTAAATAGGTGAATGAACTACAGTCTAAAAGACCTTCATGTTTTAGACTACACAAAAGATTTATGTGAAGAATACTCTTTAATTTAGACCAAGTATAACAGTTTCAAAACTCTGTAAATATTTAGTTGAGAATCAAATGATAAAACACGAAAACAATCAACCACCAGAACATAAGCTTGGTATTGTTCTCCTTCTATAATCTTTAGGACTCTCTTCCAACTTTGTATGAAGCATCTTCAAGGGACTGCACTACTTTAGGCATCTTGAACCCATCATGTCCAAAACCAAACTCTAATTCGCTTCTACCCTTTCTTTCCTCCTGCCAACCTCCCAGAACACCCATTCTTCTTAGTTAATTCCAGTGATCCCTGAAATGAGTATGCACAAGAAAAATCCACAGGAGAGGGGGTTAAATATTAAAACTTTCATACTGGATTCATGCTCAAAAGTATTTAACTATTTAGAGTATGTGATTTTTAAAAAGTTGAGACAACTAATCTAATCTAGGCCTCCTCACTGCCTTCAGACCATCAGTCTACTAAGGGCTTACATTCTTTCTCAAAATCTCTTCCACTTCTTTTCCCTCCATTTCCACCACCTCTTCAGTAGCTCAGCTTCTCCATGTCTTGCTGGGATTTCTGCAGGAGTCTTCCATCTTGCCTCACTTCTTGCAATATCTTTTTCCAACTCATTCCTTGCTCTGCCACTAGAAGTATCTTCACTAGTCAGATAATATCACTCATTAAAAAAAGAAAAGAAAAAAAGCACTATGTACACAATATTCCAAACATTGGAATGTAGTTTTTACAACTTTCTATACTCTTAGCTCAACCTAGGAAAGTAGTGGGAAAAAAAGCATGACTTTCAGGCCTAGGTTTGAGTTTTGGCCCCGCCTCTTACGAGCTTTGTGACTTTGGGGGAAATCACTTAGGCTCCCTGACCTTTTATTTCCATTTCGAATGGTGATATTAATAGCTCACAAAACTGTTACGTAAATCAAATGCGATCATCTGTGTATGAGAAGGAAAGTAACACAGAGCCAGACACACACTAATCGATCATCAATTGTTTGATCCCTTCGTGCTCTAGGTTCACTACTTCTACTGCCCTCTGCCTCGCTCCCATTACACCTGACCCCATGACCCTGGCACATCACACACCGACCCATCTGCAAGACATGTTGCTCTCAAATATGACATGCGCTCTCAGGCCCCTGTGGTTCTGATTATATTTTACACCCTCTGCCTCATATGTCCTTTACTGCCGTCTCAAGTGAAATTCTACCCATGCCTCAATGCCCAGCTCAAATGTCAACTCTTCCAGGAAGTCTTCCCTTTATTCCACTGATCAGAATTAACTACTTTTCCTTCGTGTTCTCCCTGCACACTGTTTACAGCTTTACTTTCATATTTATTTCTTTGCATTATAATATTACTATTATATTTGTATTAAATATAAACTTATGTTTACATATGTTACCTGCATGAATTATAAGCTTCTTGAAGGCAGAAAGCATGCTTTTCTTCTTTTAATTCTCAGCAATTAACACCTTGTACTGGAAGGGATTTAATAAAGGTCTGCCAAATAAACGTATCACAACATTTCCAAAAGGAGTAAATTTTTACCAGAACAAAACACCAATCACTTGTCTCAACTTTTGAAGTAATTTTTAGAAAACAACTTCTACCTGAAAAATACACTATTATTTAATCTTTACAATACATAAATTAAAAGCAAGAAAGAAATGACTTAAAAATGGTAAATTTTTGACATTTCACACTCAAAGAACAAGATATTATTTTTAAACTATTAAACTGATAATATCAATTGTCATCCACTGACAGCCTACTAGTGAGTGAATATTAACAGAGGGTAATGATTCGAAGAGGAAAATCATGATACATACATAAATGGAATATTAGACATCAATTAAAAATCATATTTTCAAATAGTTAATGAACTCACACTATACTGAGTGAAATAATCAGAACACAAAACGGATCCCAATCTTGCAAGGACATATTTTATAAGAAAAAAAAGACTAAGGAAATACAGAAGACATTAATATGTGGTTATCTCCAAGTGGTGGGACTACAGGCAATTTTTATTTTTTGTCTTTTATATTATCTAAATTTCCTACAACACATACATTTGTATAGTTAGAAAAGTAGTTTTTAAAAGGATTGAACGTCAAGAAATTCTAATTAAAGCTTAACCAGATTTGCAAATACTAAAACAGTTATTAGCCCAGTAAAAGACTTCCTGCTTCTTAATATTAATTGCAACATATTTCTGTAGACATGATCAAACACCGAGAGTTAATGCTGTAGTTTAGAAAAAGATATGAAGAGAAGTTTTCCTGAATTCTAAACAGAAAGCGGAGTAAGTAAACATCTGACTGGTCATTCAGTAGGCAGCAAAGCACCAGCTCTGGATGGGGAGAGACTCGGTTAGCTCCAGCTCAGCCGCCTGTCAGCCGCGCTACTTGCTGTGTCTGAGCTGTAGTCACCCTCTCCACAGGTGAGGGAGAATCCCCATGCTTCCTCACCGTTACCTGCAGAAGCCATGCGGACACCGTTAAGGAGAACTCTACCCCAATGTCTAGGACATGGAAGGTCCTCTCCTATCTCGCGTCTCACAGATCTGGAGACTGTCCAACCCGACTGGAAGATGGACGAGGGTGAGTACAGGGGTTCATTCTGCCGTGAAGGGAACCTGAAAGGTTGGTTAAGCTTGCTGGGTAGTGAAGGCTGATTCTAAAAGAGACCCTGAGTGATTTCGGCTGCACCAGCTGTGGCCGTGAATGTGGCGCTCCCTGGTGGAGCCCTCTGCAAAGTGGGAAGGGGCCACTAAAAGGAAGCTGATAGAGGTGGTGGGGGGGGGACTGGGAAGGACACAAACAGATGACACAGAGGGAGGAGGGAACAGGTTTCGGAGGGCAGTGTCACTGAAGGGGCAGGGAAAAGCGGAAGCTAAGGGAGAAAGTGGAAATAATCAGATTGTGGAAGGGGGAGAGGGAAAGTTGTCTCTTCCTCTCCACTGTCTTCCTCCCTAAAGTTTCTCCCCCATTCGTGTTTATTCCTCTGCTTCTCCCTCTTTTCTACGCCCCCCAACTTCACTTCCAAAACCACACTTTTATTCTCAAGAGTCACTCCTACTCCCTCTCTGACAAGTGGCATTCCTTTCTCCAGGAGCCAGGAAGTGGAAACCTAGAAAAACACTGGAGCACTCTGCAATGCCCAAACTGGCTGCCCAAACCCTCAAGGTCCCCAAGCTTAGAGGATAACATCTAGAACTGACCCCGGCTGCAGGTATGAGGGGGCACAGCATAGACAGAGCAGCTGTTCACCTCCCCACTTTCTGTTCCTGGCCACCCGGTGTCCTCATTTGCACTATCTTCAATCACAAAGGATGCACTGTCTTCAAGTACAAACGACCCACGCGAATGTCCCATGATTAGAATTTACCCTCTGCTAATTGTATGGTCACCTTCCTTTCCTGGCAAATTTATAAAATGTTATTTTAAAACGCCAGGATCGGACATGTTTCAAACAAAGAACACACAAAGACTGGGCCACGAGAATATTTAGTCAAAAATCATAATGTCCTCAGGGTAGGAATGCATTTATTTCCAAAGTACATCACCTCGACTCCCAATGTGGCAGTTTAATGTGCCAAGGAAAAGCTCAAGACAAAATGCTTGATTCTGGTTTTCTTGAAGAAAATTTTATGTATTCTTTTTTACAAATAAATATAAAGGTTGTACTGAATCGAAAGTGTAGATAAAGTGTTACATACGTGGGTGCTGAGTGGGGGTAACTTCAGAGACTGAAGGATATACTTTGATAAAACTGGAACAAGTCTATTAAAAAATCATTTGGAAATCATTACTTGAAAAATAAGAAAATGCTAATATTGTACCAGGAAATGCATTCAATCCCTAGTTAAGGTGTGTTATTTTATACCTCACCAAACAGTATGATAACCTGTTTACAACTGCCAAAGGCTATGCCCCCTCTAGTGAAAACTCAAGTGTCCTTGCAAACAGCTCTGTTCAGCAAAGACGTATGATTTGCTCCCATGTTAAGAGAACACTTCCTTGTAAAATGTACCAAGAAATAAGAAAGGGAGCATCTTACTAAATAAAAACAAATGTACCCCAAAGCACAATACGAAACAAATATTAACTATCAGGGACCTTCCTGGAGAAACTTCTTCCCTCACTGTACCTTTAGACCCTGCGTTGCAGGGGATGCTGGCAAACTACTGGTTACGGGAACAGGGTGGGCTGGTGATTTTTACTTCTTCCACTTCTCTTGCAGCTCTCAGGAACTGAGACAGGGCCAAGGAAGAAACAAGAGCTGCAGGGCTCTGAATAACTGGTTAGTAGTGTTGACTATAAAAACGGAATTGTCGGGTTTGAGGTGAATGGAGTTGAAGGGACAGAAGGAGGTTGTCAGAGAGCTTAAAAGAGCCGCAAGATGAGCAGCGGCACTGCCTTCCATTGAAGGAAAAGGCTTTCCTGTTAGCTGAGTTGTTTCCAGGCACTGCCCCACGGTGCCTCTCTGAACGGCAGAAACCAACACTGGTTTAAGAGCTGATTTTAGTCTCTGAGGTAATGTGAAAGAACATTAGTTTCTCAGACTCAGCTCATTTTAGGGATCAGCACATATAGCCTAAGAAAGGTAATGCTGGGTAAGCAGTCCATCTCTCTCAGATGTAGCCCACTTATGAAGCCACTTCGTTTTAGCAATAGATTTTACAAAAGTACTCCAAAACAATCACTAATTAAAAAAGAAAAATCTCACAAAAGAGATCATATTATCACTGGTGTGCTGACTTCCCGTTTTCTCCTACTTCTAAAGAGTTCTTTCTTTTTCCTCAACAAAGGCAGTCAACAAGAGGCAGTTTACGTAATGGCTAAGGGCATGGACTCTGAAGCCAGATTTTCTGGGTTTGAATCATGAATATGAAGTTGGGCAAATTGCTCAACTCAATATCCTACTCTGTAAAATGGAGATCATACCACCACCCAGCTCACAGCACCTTGAACAGGGCTGGCTACACAGGAAGTGCTCAAAGAAGGTCAATGATTGTCACTGGTTTAAAAAAAAAATGTTACTACTGCAAGGTAACAACATCCTTGTATCTACACTTAAAAAAAAAGAAAGCATATGACTAATGTATTTAATAACTTGTACACCTGCCTTTCCAAGTTAAGAATGTACTTCTTGAAGGCTTACTAATTTTTTGTCTCAAATATCTTACAGTTTCCAGCATATAATAAGAGCTCATAAATGTCTGAGTACAGGAATGAATGAAAGAAAAGGAACAAAGCTTTGTGGATCAAATAAGGCTGTAATATTTGCCGTATAAATAAATGCAGATCTAGTGAGCTTTTAGTAAGTGCCTACTTTATGCTAGACCCTGACTGAAGTCTTTATGTTGTTTTAATTCATACATTTCTATGGAAAAAGACACATCTATGTAACTGCATAATAACAGAGTGGCTACTGGGCTGTGCTGAGACTCATTTAGACTAGGCCCTTTCAGTTTACAACCCAGAAAGGGCTGGTTAACTAAACCTTGCTGAACTAATTTTCAAGCCATACACATCACTAACTCATTTATATGCCGCCAAAATGTAGCAGCAGAGGGACCACATGACCAAGACACAGGGAAGGCTATAGCAGGCCTGGCATTCTCTCCTCTAGATCTAGGGCAGGGCGATGGTACTCCTTTGGGGTACAAAAAGCACCTTGGGGATATTTTTAGCACCCATAAGGCCCAAGTCGGAAAGCCCTGCTTTAAAGGATCTCTTTAACCACAGAATAAGGAACTACATTATTAGATTCAGGACTTGGCAGCAACTCCATTTCCAAATGTTAGTTCTTCATGAAATCGTTATGTATCTCAGGGAAATTTCACATCGATCTCAGCTCTTTCATGTTTTACTTTACTGGGAAGAAAATTCTAAGCCAGCGTAAATGAATAAGTGGATTTCAGTCTTCTGAAAGGGCTTTTTGGGTGTGGTTGAGATAGCTAACTTTGCAAACTTAGCAACACAGGATACATTATGAGTAAGTCCTTTCCTTTTTTTTTTTTTTTTCCTAAATAATGATGCTAACTCACCAGATCCTTCTGAAAGAGGTCCTTTTATTAATTTCAATGAAGTCAAGTACAGAACAAGTTGTAATATGAAGCACCATTTATGCAACTATGTTGAAATTCTCTGCCAGAGTTACATCTCCTCATGTAAGAATTTTATGGTAAAACAATTTCAAATATCAATCATTAGCTTAGGCTCATTTTGGTTTTAGGCTGTCTTTCTATACAAATCATTGAAATCCTAAGGCATAGTGACAGTGCCCTTCAATAGAAAAAAAAAAAAAATCCTGTTCCCCACAGTTTATAATAAAAGAGCTGAAACCAAGCCTCAATTGAAATTATATTGTTAGGCAACTCCAGAAACTAAACACAAAAACATGTTAAAGTAAAGATTGCAACATCAAGGGAAAACCATCCTCATATATATAGTTTTAGATTCCCAGCCATTCCTAACCCCAGCCCAGATGAGATCAACTCAACCTTCAGAGGCTTTCCTGCAGTGAGCCAACAAGCCACTCACTCCTTTCTCAACCACACGGGTTACCCAGGGAAAGGCATGCAATGCATTTAAAGGGCCAATAGAAATCCTGTGGGTGGGTTTGGTCTGCCTTTCAAAACCAATGAACTTCCCATTATATAACCTTTAATAACAAGAGAGAAGTTTACAGTCATACACCCAACTAAACTCCAAGGCTGCATGCCTCACCGTACTTTTTTTTTTTTTAGAAGCAGCAGTAAGAAAAAGTAAAAGAAAAAGCTTTCTGAATGGCACAATCCATCTTGTCAAGTAATGTCGGAAAATTAATGAATCCAACTTGGTACAACTTAAGCTTGTTTTTTTGCAATGATTTTCATGGCAGTCTGATGTTTTCGATCAGAAAAGCCCAAGCATCTATTAAGCATTTTATTAATTCTTTATAAAATAAAGTAAGTCCTTAACCACAGGAGAATTCTGAGAATCTGGCTTTTCCAGAAAGCCCAAGAAAAATACTTTAGTTTCACCATTCTCAAATTCATTTGACTTTGAAACAAAATAAACATATTACTCTATTTAATATCTTGCACAAGCGAATTCACAAGAATGAAATGTGTTCAGAGTTCCTAGAAAAAAATGTAGCAATACAGGCTGCCAACTTGTTCAATGTCAAGCTCTAGGCAGTATAGCCACACTAGCAGTAAATGACTCAGAGTGAGTCACGCTTAAGCTATTTTTGCTTTTAAAGTACTGCCAGGCACTGTGTTAATATTCAACCCAGAGTAAATTTAGCCCAACAAGAAAACAAGTGTTTCCATGGTTGCTTCTTCACAGTGTTTATGGTATATATGCAGCCATTAGGCACAGGAATCTAGCCAGATAAATTAAGTAGGAATGCTCATCTTTCATTTATAGCCAGGCTTTGGAACACTGGAAACACTAAATGCAACTTAGGCTGTTCTTTCATCTCCTTCTGTCTATCTGCCCCTCCAGAACCCTAATAGCCAACTACACAGAAAGGATACTATTCATGATTCATTTAAAAGTTTGTACCATTAAGGTACCTTTAGTGGATTGTTGTTCATGGATTTTATTTGGCTCCTTGTTGTTTATAAATAAACAACAAGGACCTACTGTATAGCACAGGGAACTATATTCAATATCTTGTAATATTTTATTTGAGTCACAACCACTTACATGTCTCTGATGGTGCAGCCACAGGGGACTAAAGTGCTTAAAAATTATCTAGCAAAACCAGGAGGAAATGTGGACTATAGATACCAAATGGAATCATTATATAGTATCATGCACAGTGAATGGTCAGAGTCTGGTAATATGAACACTCACAGGGTGTTTAAAGAATACTGGTTGTTCTAATTCGAAAAGATACATGCACCCCAATGTTCATAGCAGTGCTATTAACAATAGTCAAGATATGGAAGCAACCTACGTGTCCATCGACAGATGAATGGATAAAGAAGATGTGGTATATATACACAACGTAATATTCCTCAGCCATAAAAAAGAATGAAATAATGCCATTTGAAGCAACATGAATGGATCTGGAGATTATCATAGTAAGTGAAGGAAGTTAGAGAGAGAGAGACTAATGTCATATGTATCATTTATGTGTGTAATCTTAAAAAAGGATACAAATGAACTTATTTACAAACAGAAACAGACTCACAGATATAGAAAACAAACTTATGGTTACCAAAGGGGAAAGCGGGGGGAGGGATAAATTAGGAGTTTAGGATTAACAGATACGCACCACTGTATATGATATAAATAAACAACAAGGACCTGCTGTATAGCACAGGGAACCATAGTCAATATCTTGTAATAACCTATAATGGAAAGAATCTGAAATTCTCATTCTGAGAAATGAATGGCTAATATCTGACTGATCTAAAAAAAAATTTCAGTTTTTCAGAATATGCTATTTCTATTGCAAATGCACATGGAGTTCTTGCACTTGAGTAACACAGTGACTACGAAATAGATGCCAGGACCTTCCCCTAATTAAATCCGCCTGTCTATTTATAGCTGTTAGAATCCTCAGCTTTATCTACAGAATCTACGCTGCAGTCGTATACCATGGTTAGCTATTCTGCTCAGCAAAGAAATATTACAGCTAGCTATCCCAGCCCAGCTTTCCAAAGTAGGATGCATGCACCCCAGTATGCAAACTCTTAGAACTTTTATTCAAAATTAACTTTTGTCTAAAAAATGAGCGGGAAAAAAACTTTGTTTCACTGATCATGTATATACCGCCATTATGCAGACCGTGTATTAAAAATGAATGAACAAAATATCAGGAGGTGCATGCTCCTCCGGATGGGGGAGAACAGTCAGAAATATGTGGAGACCACTGCTTCCATGAACACAGCCGCCTGAAGGACCCAGCCTTCTCCTCTTCATGTTATATCCCAGTAGATGTTTGTTTGTTTGTTATATTTAACTGGTCACCGGCACAAAGAAAGTAGAGTGGAAAGGCCTAGGTCAGAAAGCAACTGGAGAAGATAGAGAAATGGTAATCCGAGCAAGGCAAGTCTGGAAAACAGCCACACAAAGCACCCAGTAATGACAGCACTGGGCACAACGACAGTCCCTTTGAGTCAAAAAGCTGACCAGTTAGGTCTGGCTTGCGTGAATGGCATCTTAATTCCCACAGAAGGCATCTAGCGCAAGGCCTGACATAGAGTAGATACTTAGTAAGTCTCTGTGGAATAAACAGATAAATTACAAACCTGTATCCCTACAAAACATCTCATTTGAAACCCATGTATTCTAAAGCTCTGTATTTGTTACCTCTCTGTTTACTGTATAGGTAACTTTCACAATCTAAAAGCCTAAGGGTCGAAAAACAATTTATCAGAATTTCTTGCTTCCTCACAACCTTGATCACCGATTTCACTAACTCTACCAATACCAGGGATCCTACTTATCTGTACTTGGAAGTTCCATATTAAGAGGAATATAAACAGTAACTAAATCTTCACAGAAGGAGCATACTAACATTTAAGCAGAGGCAAAGATGGGGAGGGATGAAGAGTTGAAGCATGAGATTTTCAGGGCAGTGAAACTATTCTTTGTATTATAATGGTGGATACAAGACATTATGCATTAGTCAAAAACCCACTGACCATTTGATCCAGTAGTTCTACTTCTAGGTGTAAAGACTTGAAAGCAGGACTTATAAGTAGATATTTGTATACCAACGTTCATTAGCAGCATTACAGCCCTGCGGTGGAAACGACCCCGGTGTTTATTGATGGATGAACGGATAAACAAAATGTGGTATATACAGGCCATGGAATCTTATTCAGCCTTTAAAAGGAATGAAATTCTGTTACATGCTACAACATGGACCTTGAAGACACTGTGCTAAGTGAAATAAGCCAGGCACAAAAAAGACAAGTATTACATAATTCTACTTATAGGAGGTACCTAAAACAGTCAAATGTACAGAGACAGAAAGCAGAACAGTGGTTACCAGTGGTTGGGGGTGGGGATGGGAACATTTAATGGCTATAGCTTCATTATGGGATAGTGACAAGGTGCCAGAGATGGACAGTTGTGATGGTTGCACAACAAGGTGAATGCACTTAACGCCATTCAACTGCACGCTGAAAAGATGTTGGAACGACAGATTTCATGTTATACGTATTCTACCATCAAATCCCCCCACAGAACAATATAATACAAAGAGTGAGTTCTAATGTAAATGGTGGACTTCAGCTGACAGTAATGTATTAATATCGGTTCATCAACTGTAACTGACAGACCACACGAATACGCAAGACGTTAAAAATTGTAGCTGCGGGGGCGAGGCAAAAATCTCTGTACTATGTGCTCCGTTTCTCTGTAACCCTAAATCTGCTCTTTAAAAAAAAAATGTCGATTAATTAAAAGAAAAATCTAAACAAATGCTCTGTGGCAAACTCCTTTCTTTCATGTTGTGCCCTGCACTGACTCCCCAGTGATCTGTTTCCTTATCCAGGACCCTTAGTCCCTTTGTCTGGACCCTGGGCCCCCGCCACTCAGCCTCTTTGCCTGGTTCCAGCCTCTTTTTCTGCCAATTCTGATCTCATCCCTTTAATGTTCACGTATTTCCTGGTGCCCTAGAGGCCCAGATTCCGGGTTCTCTTGTTCCCATGGGCCCTGGATGCTAATACGGTTTCCCAGTTTGTCTACCTTGCTCTGACCTATGACTTGTCTTGACCTCACTGTCTGTGTATATTCTGGCTGGAAGTGACCGGGTTACTACTGACCCTTGGTACTCTAAACCTTGATATAGTTCCCTAATTCTGTCTACCAACCTTGTGTTTATCTGGCTATCAAGCCCAGCCCAGCCTAATGGTAATTAAATATGAAGAGTGCTTGGAGGTATGATATTGGTATGAAATGAAAATATTCAAAAACATTTCTTAAAACTAGAAATAAAAATGTTCTTTATTCAGCGTAAAATGCTTCTCTATTAAACTCTTAGGGGCAGATTTTTATTCCACCTTCTAATTTCCTGCTTTAATTCTATGATTACAGGGTATCCTAAATGTAAAGCAAGAATTGCAAACTTAAAGGGCTACCAAGGAAACACAGTTAAAGTGCACCAGAGATAAGACAAGGGAATGGTCAGAATTGTGACTGAGAAGCACAGAGACAGAGAATAGAGACAGAGACAGAGACAGAGAAAAGAAAGGGGGCAGCATGAGTGCCTTATGTAGACTCTATTGTTTAAGACACCGAGTTTGAGCCAAACCAGCCCATAAAATGTTTATTTATCAAAATACCGGAGAGAAGCTTAGGCCTAGGAAGGATATGGGCATTCAAATCACATTTCAGAATGGTGAACCCTTTGGCCAAGTGAGGATGCAATTAATAACAGGACTAGTTTCATTACACTGTTGGGATGGAGATAACCCTATGAAGGCTGAAAAGACATTCTTCTAAGGCCTGATGCATTTTGCTGCCAGTGTTCTCAAAAAAGAAAATTGTATGGATGAGAATAAAGGCTTAAAAAGAAAAAAGAGCACAAATGTCTCAGATTTCTTTTTCATAAAGGGGTTTACTCTTTTAAAGCCAAATACTTAAGTTCTCTTCTTTCCTATCCTCATTTTATAAAAGGGAACTGAACTATGACCAGTTGTTATCATTTACTGCCAAAAGCAATTTTTGGATCAGAAAATATTATTACACTTTGATCCCAGAAGTTTTAAAAACAGATTAGAGAATGTTCTTCACTTTGAGTCCATGACATGAGACGAATGGAACAAAGTCTCTGCTTGCCTACCCTGAGCATTTGAAATGAGCAGATGAATTAGAAAAAGGCACACATTCCTCCGGGCACATGGGGCACATGCCTTGGAGATTAGCCACCCCTTGCCACCTCAGCCAGGCGCTTTTGTGTAGTGTGTAATAAACTCTACAGCTATATACAACAAACCTCTCCCATCCCACCGTTAGAAATGTTATTTTAATAAAGGAGTTAGTTTGATTCCGTGAGTCAGTACTTTCTAGCCCGCTGTGTCTCTGTATCTGATCAACAATCCCCAATTTCCAAACTATCTAAGCTGTCAAAATAATTCATTCCCTGGCAATGACTTTCAATGGTTTGATACTGAACCACTTACCTGAATCCTTCCCTGCCTCAAACTTCAGCCTGGCTAACAACTTCACTGCCCGCTCTACTCTTCTCACCTTGCTGCCTGGAGGGGTGCACATGATAACCTCGTTAAGAACTAGGCCTCCCTGCCCAGCTACCCGGCTCTCATGGCCTCGGCTCTGCAGGGGCAGCCCATTAGCTCAGCCAAGTCCCTGAGCTTCTCCTTTACCCAAGAAAGGCATCTTTTATGAGATTCTTCCCACCTACCTCACCCAGCTCTGCAGAGTAGACCCAGAAAGGCTCTCTCTAGGGCTACCAGGAAATAAGTCATAAAATCTTATTGGTATCTTTAAGCGAATTTGTGTTAGCATCTCTGACAAGGTAAAAGCCAGTACTAGTAAATAGGCAGGGTTTGAGTACTGAGAATGAGTTGTATATATAGTAACAGACACCCGTCATGTTAATTAGAATATTTAACACAAAGGCAGGAAATAGTATAAAATAACTTACATAAATAGGTAGATTCTGCCCACTTAGGATAACATTCATAGAGCACTATGACATGTAACTAACTGAGGGGGAAAACAATGCAAAGATGCATGAAAGAATGAGTGTATTTTTCATGCCAAAACTTGGGATACGTGGTCTGACAAGTATATGTCAGTGGAATAGAACAGCAGAAAGTAGAACTCTCCTAAAAGTTAAGGAACATAGTCAATGAAAATATAAGATTATTCAAAATTGCAAAGAGTTGCTAACGTATGGGAGATAGACAGAAATGTTCTAAAGGATAACCAATGGTATGAAGCAGAATAAGAGCAGTTTCCCTGGGTTATGTACATGGCAAAGACCAAAAGGTTTAATAACACCTGAGTCGGCCAGTATGTTGGAAATGGGCTCTCCTATACATTTTTGATGGGAATTTAAATTAATATAATCTTTATGAAGGGCAATTTGTCCTCCAAAGTAAAATTTTTTAAATTTATATATTGACTCAGTAACTTCCCAGGATTCACATCTTACAGATACAGACCTACTTGTGTGGAATTTTGTATACATAAGGATATCCACTGCAGTAATGTCGGTAACAAAGAACAATTATCCCCACCATCAGGGGACTGGTTAAAAATTACGAGCTGCTATGTAGCCAATAAAAAGAATGAGGAAGCCCTAATGTACTGATATGGAAGAATATCCAAAATCTTTTAAGTGAAAAAAAAAAAAAGCAAACTAGAACAGCGTGTCTAATATGCTACCATCAATATACACTCACACAGATACACATACTTCTAACAGGGATACAAAAGAAAGCGGCAATAGTAACTGCCTCTCAGGAAGGCAAAGACCCTTCTTTTCACCACAGTCTTTTGTACTTTGTCTATTTTACACTATGTGCATATATTACCTAATCAAAAGATAAAAACAGTCAAAAAGGCCAGGAATATATATGTATATAGTGCATAGAAAAAAAGAGACAATCTCGGGCAGCAGTGGTCATCAAAGTTTTCCCACAGAAGGCACTGTAGTGAAATCAGCCTGACGGGGAGTGGCTACGTGAGGCTGCAGAGGCTTCCAGGAGGACAGACTGGAGAGGCAGAAAGGAACGAGAGGAAACCATTTTTTCTCTGCAAAGAGAAGGTGGATCAGAAAGAGAGACTAACAGTATACAGACACTGAATGCTACCCCCTTTCCCACACTCCTTCTATAGTACTTCTCTCTGAATAGGTCATGTGTGTGATTATATAATATAATCCATTCAGTTACTGAATGTCTACTATGAGCCAGGAACTATGCTAGATGCTGAGGACATGAAAATTGATGAGACTCAGTCCGTGATCTCAGTAAGCTCTCTATCTGATGAAACTGCAGGTCATAGAGGAGAAGAATTCCATAGAGAAAAACCTGATTAGCATGTATCTAAGAGCAATTATCTATCCATTCTACATCATGCGGTGGTAATAATGCTGGTGATGAAAACAACAGCTAACACATATAACATTTACAGTGTGCAAAACACTGTTCTAAGTGACTTTCATATATTAATTCATTTAATCTTCACAACAACCCTATGAAGTGGATATACTCGTAGTATACCATTTTAAAAGACAGAGAAACTGAGGCACAAAGAGTTTTTTTTGTTTTTAACTTATCCATAGTTACACAGTTAGTGAGGGGCTAAACCCAGACTTGAACTCAAAAAGTGTGACTCTAGAACTAAGCTATGAACTACTATTAGCGAACCTGAAAGAATAAGTGCCAATCTCAGAACAATAATATGATCTCACAAATATCTGCATAGGACTTTGCAGTTTACAAAATACTTTCATGTGTTATCTCGTTTTCAATATATAATAGCCCTGTGATACATTCTCTTTGAAATGAAAACACATTCCAGCTATTAAAATAAATGAAATAATAAAAGCTACTATAAATTCTCAAAATTCTCATCACTGAAAATAACTGTGGTAGTAGGAAAGTTTCAAAAAATTCTATACGAATTCATCACATCGTAAGGTTCAAGTTAGTATTAGTCAAGCGTCACTGCTTTCATAGGACAAGGCAATGAGACTAGACAATGGGATTTATGTATTTTAAATGCCATTTAAACAGTGAAATACTGGCTCTGATTTACTAAAATAATGATTCTTAGACTCTATTGTTAATTATACAGTTATTTTGACCACTTTGGCAACTGGTATATATTTAGATATTGTACTATTCAATTAGCATTAAATGAAATGCATTTTTTAACATGGCGGGATTCTGACTTAGAGGCCTTCAGTCATAACCCCAATAAAATGCATTTTAATCAATCCTCCTCAAAATAGTTTAAATTGTTTAAATAGAACAAACTAGAACAGAAAGTTTGAAAAGCAAATTTACTTGTCAAATTTAGGAAAGGAAATTCCCAATTAATTTCTACCAACTTAGCTCTTAAACAGATCCAGACATGCTTGTAGGAAGTACCAGTCCCCTTTACTCAATGGGGGTTTCCTTACTTTTGTTAATTTTGGATTTCCTTGTCAGCAGGGACACACGATATTTATTTCTACTTTTCCAATCAATATATAAGTAAAGTGAGCACTACTCAGTGAAAATGAAGTGTGCATAGCCCTTATAAAGTAAAATAGATATTCTCTACTCAGTTTTCCAACCAAGGTACACAAATATCAGATGAAAGAAAATTAAGCCTCGGCACAGCTGGAGGGAAAAAAAAATTGCCAGCCATCTTGCCAGCACAATGTTTTCTACAGGGTCTTTCTACAGTATTATCGCATGCTCTTTAATATCCGCCACTTTAAAAGGCTCTCTTTAATTAAATAATTACTTTCTTGGGAAAACACAACTCAATCCTAAATTGAATAGGATTCTCACCTCTCCACTTAAATTCTACCTCTTCTTCAAAGTCTTGTTCAAAACTCATTTTCTCTATGAAGCCATCACCCTCTGGTTTCAAAGCTCTCTCCCTTCTCAGGTGTTAATTATATGAATCACATATCCTGGCATTTGATCGTTTGCCTCCTATTCTTTTTCTAACTCGGCGGCACTCAGTTTATATTTCTCTCATGGCACTTATTACTTTGCTTTGAATCACAGTGATTTTAAGTATCTGTTTCTCTGCTCCACTAAAAGGACAAAGTCACAGCCAGCTGTGTGCACTATCTTTGATTAAAGCCCAGTCCTCGACACATCAATAATAAATGCTTGTTGGATTGAATGGATATAAATTTTGCCCATTTTGTAAGAATACAAACTTCTTGAAACAAAAGAATATGCCACATTTCTTTTTTCTCTATTCCTAGATACCTGGCCTAATGCCAGGCACTAAATAGCCATTTTTGAATATAAATTTGTTGAATGTATAATCAACATATGCCACGTAAGTAAACCAGTTGTAATTAAATTTTACTTATGCTAAATTATCTCTTCAGTTGCTTTGATATCTGAATAAACACGTCCCTGATCAAAGGGATGACTCAAAAAAGTGAGGTTACTTCAATTACCCCTTATTTTGAGGGTTGCATATTGAGAAGAGAGGTTAGTAACACACACACACACACACACACACACACACACACACACACACACACACAGTGAAAACCTGGCCACAGTACTTTCTATCTCCTCCCATTAAGAAGCAGTGTCCACTCTCCCATCCCTTGAATCTGGGCTGCCTGGCGATTGCTTTGACTAATAGCCTAGCAAAAGTTACACTGTGCAATTTCCAAGCGGAGACCTCAAGAGATCCTCTGCTTCTGCTCTTATCTCCCTTCTACCACTCTGTGGACAAACCTGAACTAATCTGCGGGAGGATGAGACTGCATGAAGCGGGGACAAGCTGTGCTGACTGAGGGTGCCCTAGACCAAGAAGCCCCAAGTCAACTAGGCAGCTGGCCGCAGCTGTGTGAGTGAGCCCAGCCAGACCAGCAGCAGAGTCACCTAGATAAGCCCAGTCCAAGTGACCAATCCACAGTATCAGGATCCAAATGAACGGTTTGTCAAGTCACTAAGTTCTGGGGTGGCTCATTCCACAACTAAAGCTGACTGAGTGCTGGAAACCCAACACCACTTTTTAAAACTGAACGCTTACGTGGTGTCACAATGCCGATTGTTATTCCACAGCAGTTTTGAACTTTAGAGCCAATGCAAATCATTTTTATATGTTTAATTATAATTGAATAAAATATTCCAATTATGATTAAAGCACAATTTCTAACTAAAAAGTAATTGTGAGCTTTTTGATTGATTAAAAAAAATCTATTATCTAATAAATGAATACAACTCATCTCCATCCCCTCATGTACCATGAGAATTTTTTTTTTAAACTACACAATGTGTTTCTTGCTTCAAAATTGGATAAAAATCTTTATTTTTAAACACCCCTATCTGGGAGGGGCAAAAGAAGCAGTGAAGCAAACTCTTAATCAATACTACCAACAAGAAGGAAAAACACAGAAAATCAAAAGCAATGGCTAATTCTGCCCCCCAATCTTATTAGATTATGGAATTTAGTTTATGAATTTTGAAATACGAAAAATATGAATAATTTTCGGTCTAGGACTGAGAAGTTTGTGCATCCTTGTTAACAGAAAATTCAACTAAAGTAAGAAAATGATACCAAGAAGAGACACTCTTTCTCCCTTTAATGTTTTTGGCCCATGTGCCCCTTGGTCCTCCTCTCAGCCACCCGAGCATCCCTTGCTGGCTCCTCCTTTTCTTCCACTCCTTGACTCTCTTGGACTCCTCCCCCTGCATGGGTTACCTACTCCCACAGCTCCAGCTGTTGCTCAGGAACGTGTGAAGAGCCTCGCTCCTCCTCTCCTTAGCCCCGGTCTAACACCAGCGCTTTCCTCATTTCCAACCATTTGTTGAAGATCTATGCCAAAACCTAGGCCCTTAAACTCAATATACTTGACAATTGAGTCTTCCTCCCCACCTGAAGACCAGCTCTTCCATGAGACATCTTGCTGCTTTTCATGGTATTATCTTTTCCCCAGTTACCCAAACCAGAAACCTCAGAGCCATCTTCAACTCCTTATTCTCTTACGTCTATTCTTGTTTTAAACGAGTGGACAAGTCCTAAAGATTTTACTTCCACTACACCTCCTGCGTTCGATGTCTTTTCCAATTGCCCCACTGTAATTCAGAATGTCATCAGGGGGCTTCCCTGGTGGCTCAGTGGTTAAGAATCCGCCTGCCGATGCAGGGGACATGGGTTCGGGCCCTGGTCCGGGAAGATCCCACATACCGCGGAGAAACTAAGCCCGTGTGCCACAACTACTGAGCCTGCGCTCTAGAGTCCATACCACCGAAGCCTGCACTCCGTAACAAGAGAAGCCACCACAATGAGAAGGCCGCTCACTGCAACTAGAGAAAGCCCGTGCACAGCAATGAAGACCCAACGCAGCCAAAAAAAAAGAAAGAAAAAAGAATGTCTTCAGTACCGAACTGGACCACTGTAACAAGACCTCTTCCCACCCCAATTTACCCTATATACCACAGCCAGACTTATCTTCTTACAGTTTGAATACAATCAGATGGCTCACCTAATGAAAAACTGAATGCGCCTAACCCTAACCCTAACCCATGGCTTACTAATTAAACTATCCTATTTAAGGCAACAAGTAACTCCATAAATCGGCCCCAACTTACCCTTGTAATCTTATGTCCCAGGTACTTATGCTCTAACTGGATTACTTGCTGGTAATCATGTCCTGTGCCTTTTTCCACTTCTGTTCATGGCTTACAGTATTTTCCTACCCAGTAATGGTAATCACAATACATATGCAATATTTATACTGCTTTAAAATTTAATATTATATTATAAAGCATTTTCTTAACGTTTCATTTTTTAGATGAGTGATTTCCTCAAATCTCTTGATGGGTTCCAAGTTTTCCTACTGAATATCACTGAGAAATATCTTTGTATAAAAGAATTTGCTTTGGGGGGTTATTTTATTAGAATTAATTCCCCAAAGTACAATTACCAGAGAAACGTTTTAAAGAGTCTCACTATATATTCTGTACCTTTAATATTCAGTTGATTATAGTTATCTTAAATTATTATTGTATTATCAAAGCTTAAGCTTGATCCTCTCATAACTACATTGTTGGTATTTATAACCTATAATTTTAACACGCTTCTCCCAACCTTCTGCCCCTTCGGGGCCTCCACCTCTCCTCCAACTTCAAACTCTAGTCTCCAGCTCGTGCAATTACCAGAATTCAGCTGTAGGCCAACGGCCATCATAGCAAAACCAGAATAGCTTATTGCTTCTCAAAGCCTGGAATTCTGAAAACATAATAATATACTTTCTATTTTTAGAGGTGGGGTCCTGGGGGAACTTGCTATTCAAGTCAAATGAGTCAGTCAAGATGAGAAAGTTAATATATTTCAGTCAGTTTGTCTGTGCTGGCATGCACCATCGCCTAAAGCAGTGAACACAGAATATTTTATTTTAAAGGACAGTATGCATACACGTTCAAATATCAGAGTATAAATAGGATATTTCAGTATTGGTTTCCATTTTGCACACTATTTAAACAAAACAATCAGCCTATTTCAAAGCCGCTATAAACTTTACTTCAAATTCCTCTCTTGCCAAATAATCTCACATGCTAACCTTCCTAATCTTTGCTATTAGATATCCCTCTTCAGATTAAAGCTTCTTAAAGGTCTCACATGATACCTGTGCACTTACTCTGCCGTGGGGAAGACTCCAAGAAGTCAGTGATATCTGTATTAAGGCAGAAGGGTAGACTCTGTTGTAACCAAGTGAAGGGAGAGGTGGATCATAAGCAGAATATTCCATGAAGAGATCTAGTAAATGTGAAGGTCTGGAGGTGAAAGAGAACACAATACTTTCTGGGGACTGCAAGTGTTGGGATCAAAGGGCATAGAGGAAAGTGGTGAAAAAGTAGAACAAAACAAAACAAAACAAAACAACCTGGTTGTAAAAAGGGCCTTTATTCTAGGAGGGTTGGGGGAGCCTCTGAAAGACCACATGGTGGACAACCATGGCCAGATATACACTTTACAACGATCAATCACTCTGGCAGAAACTGACAAGAGGCCAGTCTGGAGCAGGGAGCAAGTAGGCTGAGAGTAAAATGGGAAATTGAGCAGTAGTAGCAGTGAGAGCAGAAAGAAATGGAGAAGGGCTTGGTAGAGGGTTCTAGGAATGGGACTAGATAGCACATCTTCTTAACTGGCTGAAAATTCTTACTCATCTCTTTGTAGGAATAATTTTCTGCTTCTACTTTTGGTTAATGTAAAATAAAACCACTGTCCTCTAAAGCAGAAGGAAAATATACCTAAATAAGCAACTACTATATTTTCTTGACTCTATACTACTATCGAATGTAAGAAGCATCATCAAC
Organism: Delphinus delphis; assembly: GCF_949987515.2. Lineage (NCBI taxonomy): Eukaryota > Metazoa > Chordata > Mammalia > Artiodactyla > Delphinidae > Delphinus > Delphinus delphis. The sequence continues at coordinate 66,197,011 of NC_082699.1, read as the reverse complement.
TTAATGTTTTATGTGTGGGTGGAAAAGTCAATGCTATCACATGAACAGGAGAGATGGAGGTTACTAAGCCTGATGGTTGGGGGAAGGAATTAAAAATTCTTGAGTCTAACTTGTAAGTTTCCTGCTTTATGCAGTTGAAGTCAATGAATAGTATCCCCCCCTAGGGAAAGAGGAAGGAAGTACCTTCTACCAGTAAGCAGCCAATGGTCAAACTGGGCAAGGAAGGTTGCCAGAAAGTCTGGGAACACCTCCAGCCAATTGGCAGCCACACTTTGTACTTAGAGCATGGTTGTTGCCCAGACCTACCAAAGCAACCTTGATGAAAAGGGACACAACACCTTACTCTGTCCTCTCATTCCCAGGACTAGTGTGCATCACAGGATCTGTCATGGAATATCTGTCCCACGGAGGGGAAAAAAGCTTCCATAAACTAAGTTTTAACCCCACTTTGCAATCCTTCAATCATTCCCCAAATATACATGAAGCACTGGTTCCATGCCAGGTGCTGTCCTAGGCGCTGCGGACAGCGCCAATCACCGTGGACAAGTGCTGCTCTGGCTCAGGTGACATTCCAACCAAATGCAAACTGCATGATGAAGACTAAGCACCCCATACTAAAGAAAACTGATTAATTTATCTGACCTGGAAAACTTTATTATTTTATTTTAAAAAATAGACTGATTACATTTATTTTGGAAAGCTCTACTCAGTACCTTTCATCAACCCCCTCCACCCCACTCTCATTTCCTCTCCAGGTTCTTTGAGTCAAGTCCTAGGACCCTGTGATCTCAAGTGACCAGTATCCTTTTTCTCTCACTCCCAAGACATTAATTACTTGCCTGTGGTCCTGCTGCCTAGCCCAGTGTTCTGCGTAACAGAGGTGCTAGTTCACTAAAAAATATAATTTGAAATAAGTCAGCAGGTGATTAAAAAAAAAAAAAGCTAAATAGCCAGGTTCAAACACAAAGCAGATCCTCTGCAGTTAAACATAGAGTGTACCTGTAAGAGAATCCCTAATATAGTAAAGACTCATGCAGGACACAGTCATAATAGCTGCAGCTCCTTTTCATCTGCTCCATTACGTCCACTCACGATGAATACATTTCACCAGACGCAGCATGGTTCATTATGTGACTAGGGCTGTTCCTGACACTTCACTCCCTGCCTCCCTAACAAGAAAAGGTTGCCAAAACCAATATTGTACTGAAAAATGATTTGTTACCTTATCAACATTTTTCTGTTCACACCCTTGTCAATGACAGAACATTCCTTAACTACTTGACAGCCTATTTTATCCTTCATTACAATCTCTTAACACTTTTACGAAATGACTAAAACACTCTGAGCTTGTTTCCTTGCACTTGAGGATTTATGCCAACTGCTAATGATGTATAAAATGTATAACTTTGGAAATAGAAATTATTAAAGTTATGCCTTTAAGCAAGTTAAAAAAAGATTAGGAAATTAATATTTGGGGAGTATATTACAGTTTATAAAACACTTTCACTTTTCATTTAAAAATATCTGGTTTAATCCCTATACAACTCTGTGGGCTAGGAAGCATTATTATGTGACCTACACTTTACAGAAATGTAAAATTCTATTGATTTGATCAAAAATACAAACTATTATTTGGTTGAGCCAGAATCTGAATGTATATTTTCTGATTCCAAATTCCAGGATCTTTCTATGGGTTGGACAGTCTCTGCCCTTAACATTGTTATCAGTGGAGCTGATTAAATACATGACTTTAAAAAGTTATCAAGAAAAAAGGATTTCATGACTAATATTAACAAATACAAGGCAAATAACTCTGAAGGACAATTCTTGAATATAACAAAAATATGAAAATATGATCGTTAAGGCTATCAAATTACACATATGAATCAACAACTTCTTTTTAGAGCTATTAAGATGTGTACCGCATTCCACCTAAACTCTGTAAAGTGAGTAGATGCTAACTAGGTGCCAAAGACCAGAATGTAAGCTCCATAAGCACAGGGACTTGTCTATTTCCTTCACTGTTACATTCCCATCACACTCAATAAACACTGGTTGAACGAATGAATGTGAAGTACAACATGGAGTACAAAACTGAGGCTCTGAGATAGAGAATTATAGTTTCCATTCAAACCCAAGACACCAAGTACACTTTAATTTATTAGATAATTGCTGAGTAATTTATATGTGCCTATGTCTATGCTGTGTATTTTTGGATCTTCCCTTTTAGACAACAAGCTACATGAAATCTGGAATTAGAAGTCAGATTTGTGTCCTCTACAATGCCTAGCTAAACAACCTTTGGTAGATCATTTTCAACCTTGATTGTACATCAGCATCGCCTGGAGGACTTAAAAAAAAAAATGCCTGGAGTCCCATCAGACACCAGCTAAATCTGTAACTCTGGGGGGTGGTGACTGAGCTCTAATTTTATTTTTAAGGTGCACAGCTGATACTGATATCCAGTGATGGGTAAGTGCCACTACTGCAAACTAATGGTCCTCAAACTCTGGCTTAGTGGAGAATCACCTGGAGGGTTTGTTAAACTTCAGCCCCATCCCCAGAGTTCCCAATTCAGTAGCTCTTGAGTGCACCTGAAAATCTGTGTTTTTAATAAGTTTCCAGGTGATGTTGACGCTGCTGGTGTGGGAACAGACTTTGAGAACCACTGCCACAAACTATGATGATTCTTGAATGAATTAAAGGATAAATGTTCGAGATACATGAATAGAAAAACATGAACGTTATATGAAAAATTTAAATATAAAAAATGAACTTCATGCTCAATATCACTGGTCATTAGAAAAACATAAATTAAATTCACAATGAGATAACATTACATACTTATTAGAATGCCTAAAATTAAAACCAAAGTAACCCAAGTGCTGGTGAGGGGGCACAGCAGCTACAACTCTCATACACTGAGAGAGGAACGCAGGAGGGTATCATATTGGAAAACAGTCTGCCAGTTTCTTTTTTAAAGTTTCTAAAACTTTATTAAGTGAGAGCTGAAGTCTAATGAAGATAAGATACAGTAAGTCATCCTTAGATACTTAAAATGTGTTAAAGTAAAATATATTGAGTGAACTTTCAGATACAATTGAAGAAATATTGTCAGTAATCTTTGTGTTAAAAAAAATCCTGGATATAGAGAGAGGTGTTGGGTGACTTTAGATTTACCAATGTCACCATAATATTTTTTCAAAAGGGGATGAAAAAAAAGTTGTGATATTAAATATTGCCAAATTTCACATCAGTCCCCAGGAAAATTCTACAAAGGACTGTGAAAAAGATGATTTAATAAATCACTTAAGAAGCTGATCATCAATATAAACAAACATACAGGCATAAGGAATAAATTCTCATGGACTAACGTAATAAGATAGGATTACTGACTAGATCAAAAGAAACTTACAAATACTGGGAAAGTATCTTAATTTTCAGTAATTCATGTAAGTATTGTAGGGGAGGAAAACTTTTCTTCTTCCCTTCTAGGTTCTTTGACTGGTCTAATAACTAAGTTGACATAAGACAGATTAGCAGGAGAAAAACAAATTTAATTTTGTATGTACGGAATCTATAAAAATAAGACTCAAAGAAGTCACCCAAGCAGGCAGCTTTTATACCTTTTAGACAAGGAAACAATAGATCTGTGAGAAAATGACAAGTAAAAGGGGTTTGGGCTTGGGGTAGCAAGTTAGTGAAGGAGTAACAAGGTGTTTTTACACAACTTTCTTGGCCCTAAATTCCCTATCTCTGGTGAGAAGGATGCCTTCTACCTCTGGTATAGGGAGGGTACCCTTCAAGTGGGAGATTTATTTCCTGCTTCCAGGGAGGGGCAAAGGAAGTCAGCGTGTCCATCTTCCCCTGGTTGTTTCTTAAGTAACTTTAATTTAAAATAATCAATGGAATATTACTCAGCCACAAAAAAAGAACAAAATAATGCCACCTGCAGCAACATGGATGGACCCAGACATCTTCATACTAAGTAAAGCAAGTCAGACAGAGAAAGACAAACATCATACAATACCACTCATATGTGGAATCTAATTTTTAAAAAAATGATACAAATGAACTTATTTACAAAACAGAAACAGTCTGTCAGTTTCTTATAAGTTAAATGCATACTCACCATAGGAGCCAGCAGTCCCATGCCTGGATATTTATCTAAGAGAAATTAAAACTTATATTCACATAAAAGCCTGTACGTGAATGCTTATAACAGCTTTATTCATAATGGCCCCAAGCTGGAAACCACTGAAATGTCCTTCAACTGATGACTGGATAGATGAACAGATGAACTATGGTACATCTATATGATGGAATACTACTCAGCAACGCAACGCAACAACAAACTGTGGACGAAACTCAAATGCATTCTGCTCGGTGAAAAAAAGCCACTTACAAGGCTACACCCTGTATGATTCCATGTATGCAACATTCAGGAAAAGTAAAAACTATATGGAGAAAAGAAAAAAAAAAACAAAGAACAGTGGTTGCCAGGGGCTGGGCTGGGGTGGGTGTCAACTACAGATGGGTACACATTATATACTAATCTAACGACTATAACACGTCAATCTTCCAGCCTCAGGGACTAGTAACTTGACAGGACAAGACAATTCTTTTCTTAAGCATTATGTGCATCGTCCCTAGGACATTTACTCCTATTCTCGGTCGGGCTGCTTTCTGGGCACGGATGGCATCACACTCTCTCAAAATAAGCCACCAGGAGAGAAACACCCATAGATCACAGTCTGTTTAAACTTGCTGCTGACTCATTTCTCCCTTGATAAACTCAATCTTTCTTCCCTAATAACTTTAATTATAGTCATCTCTCATTCTAAAGCTTCCCAGTTTCCTCGGAGATGTATTTGTTATCCATGTGACCTCCTGACTGTGAGACACTGGGTAAATATGTCACCTCCAGGATTCAGTCTGCTAAAAACAGAACCTGCATTTTTCACACATTCCTCTCCCGCACGTGGATGTCTCAAAGATTAAAAGGGATGATGTATGTGCACGGGATTATTGCCGTTATGCTTGAAATACATTTCCTGGAATTTGTTCTAAACTTGTGGTGCAATAAATATCCTATTCCTCTCTCCCTAGGCACGGCAACTGTTCACACCGGAAATGGCATTCTTAGGCACTATTTACTGGGATCTGGAAAAGGAGGACTTAGTTTCAAGTCTCACTCTGTAACTTACTTTGTGACCTTGACCAAACCACTTGCCTTCTTTATCTATAAAATGGGCTTCAGCTACTACGTGTTTCCCTAGGGGCTACCTTGAAGGCAATATCAAGCACATACAAAGTACTATATGATGCCTGAGATGAATCCTACTCCCTGATCTCTAAATGGAAGTGACTAAGCAAGAGATTCTCTCTCAGCTAGATGAAACAGATTCCATCAGTGTCATCAGAGGACATCAATGTAGATCTATAATCTGGGAGACCCAAACAAACTCTTCACTACTCAGGAGTCCTAGGACACATCAATTTTTAAAGATGCGTGAAATGCTTGAGTTGAGAGAAGAGAAAAAACATGCAAGTGTTTTCAAGAGTTGGTGTGGTATATAAGGGAAAGAACATGAACTTTGGTGTCACCTAAACCTGGGTTTGAATTTCAGCACTTATGATCTTAGGGAAGTTATATTACCTCTCTTTGCATATTTTCTAATCTACAAAATGGGTACAGTTCTCTTGTAGAGTTGTGAGAAATAAACAATAATGTATATAAAGTATGCAAATACCATACCCCTTGTGAGAAATAATAATGTATATAAAGTATGCAAATTCCATACCCCTTCCATAGGTAGGCCCTCCAACAATGCCTGTACGTTATTCATTAATCCAACAAGCACTGATTAAATACCGTACGTAGTAGGCACTATACAAAACCTGGTTATTACTTCTAATATTACTATTTTCCAAAAGGACCAGGGAAAAATCTAGAGTGAAGGCGGAGCAGATGGGCATCTTTATTGTTTATTACAATGCACACGTAGAAAAGCCGATTTTTCACTACCAAAGAGCTCCCTGATAGCTTAATGCCCTGACTAAAACTCTACCACAACAGAATCAATCTAATTTGAATTAATATTTTTCTTCACTAATTATTTATTTGGTACCTCAAATCTGCTTTAAGATGTAAAAATTCCTAGGAAATAACTTTATGAAACAGAAGAGAGAGGATAGTTACACCTCTTCCTAATACTCTCTCTCTACCCTTGGCATCTCCTGTCTTCTGGTTCCACTGTTTACTAGCTTTGTAACCTTGGGCATATCACTTAATCTCTCTGAAGCTGCTTCATCATTAAGACGGGAATGGTAGCACGTAGCTACCACTTACATAAGTAAAGACCTACGGGAAAGAGAAACCATATGGGGTGGGAAACACAAAGAAAGCAGAAGGGAGGAGAGAGCCACAAAAGAATCAGACTGAATGACTCAAAGAGGAAGAGGGAGAGAGGCAAATACACAGAGAATGAAACATCACCATAGGGATAAATTTCACTCAAGGAGCATGAGTCCTTAGGCCAGCAATGCAATACAGCCTGAAAAAGTCAATCTCTGTTGTGAAACTTACGACTTTTTAGCATTTCTCAGCAATTAATGGTCCTCCAGCAAATGAATGGTGATGGTGTCGTCAACATCAAAGAAAAAAATGAAGATGAACTGAGGGCCACAGAGATGATAAAAATGTCTATAGAAGAGCCAGCAAACTTAAATTTGTATAAATTTACTTAAATGTTCTAAGCAATCACACTAAAAGTGAGCATCCATTCCTGAGCATTATGCTGCTATTATAGCATTATGCCATAATATGCTGGTATTAAAATCTATGTATTACTACATATACTATACATTTACACCAACATATCACTATAATGGGTTATAAGCACAAAGTCATGTATGATGTCTTTTCTGAGTAATTTAAAAAATAAAGAATTTTCAAAGACAATAAAAGTTGTTAACCTTTGCTGCTGATTTTAGATCCCAACTCTATACATGCTAATTTTCTTCCTCTTCTTTTCTTCTTTGCTGATGACACAGTATTGAAGGGAAAAGAAGTTTTATCATCAGACTACCTTAACTAGGTTCTGACCCTCTTTTTCTAGTTGAATAATTCTGTTCTGTAAATATTACCTGAGCTCTGATTAGATGAGGAACAAAAGAAACAAAGAGATGAATAAGCAACTGTTCCTGCCTTAAAGGGTCTTGGGCTTTGGTTAACTGCCGGCCAGCAACACACGTTGTTTGGATAGACAGTTATGCTGTACAACAAAGAAATTTACAGGTTGAAGGGGATCAGGATTAAGTCAGGTTGATCAACACCTGGCGTAGTTTAAATGCATCCAACGGATTTCTAGGCACAACCCTTTTCCCTGTTGGCACCACCACCTTTGTTTCTTCCTCATCTCTTTCCTTCCAGGCTTCAAAACTCACACACAACTTCCCAATCTTCAAAGATGCTAATCTTTTCTATACCTCCACTGCTCACCTGCAAGTAGGTTAGGGACTCCCATACCTGGCCCCTCACCATAAAATCTCCACCCGCTTTTCAAGAGAATCCACTGGGTTTCTACTCCACATTCCCAAATGATGTCAAATACACATTCTGGCCTTACCTTGAAGTGTGTTGAAGCAAAACCATCCCTTTCTCTGAAGAAATCATAATCTACTGTTAATTGGCCAAATTAAGGCTGATGTCCCTCGTTAAGTGCATAACAAGGCACTGAAAAATGGTATTATGAGAAGGCAAAATCAAAGATCGCAAACTGAGTTTGCACAGTGTTTTTAAAATTTAGTAACTGAAAAATAATCAGCTAAGCTTCTGGGTTTTCCAAAAGAACCTGAAGATCTGGCAACACTGGGTCCACCCTCACTCATAGCAACAAGGGACTGGCACAGGTGGCAGGGGTCTCCTTTAAATACAGCCTAAGCTCTCAAGTATATGACAGTTCTCCTGAAGACTCTTGTGACTATCAAGGATCCGTGCTATATACATTCCATGTGCCTAGACCTCAAGGAATACAGCAGTAGGCAAAACACGGAAGTGCCTACCCAATGGAACTACACTGCGGCTTTGAATAGATGCTGAAGGAAGGGGTAAGCAACCCATAAGGAACAGTAAAGTAAAGGTATTCTATTGTTCCTAAGAACTCCCTATCTAACGGGTTCCTTGAGGTGAATCCTTTTGTGAAGTGAATGGCCACTCCCTATTTTATCAGTTTTGAGAGCTATAACGAGCATGTTTCAAGTGAAGGTACATAGTAATTTTGTGAACCCATATAAATACAAGATTACAGTGTAAATTCCTGTGAACCCGTATAATTACAAGATTACAGTGTAAATTCCTATGTCTGTATAGATATATCCGGATACAAATATCATTATCACTGAAATTGATTTCTGAGTTTCACTCATGGATTCAAATATCTCTGTATCTTATATTCTGCATATCTCCTATATGACCTAAATATACTGTTAAATTTGTGGTGAACATCTTCAGATTAGCAAATTTGCATTAAAAAAGACATGCTCTTATAACTTTTTTTTTTTTTTTTTTTGGCGGTACGTGGGCCTCTCACTGTTGTGGCCTCTCCCATTGAGGAGCACAGGCTCCGGACGCGCAGGCTCAGCGGCCATGGCTCACAGGCCCAGCCGCTGCACGGCACATGGGATCCTCCCTGACCGGGGCATGAACCCGTGTCCCCTGCATCGGCAGGCAGACTCTCAACTACTGCGCCACCAGGGAAGCCCGCTCTTATAACATTTAAATGTACCATCAAAATTACATTTCATATTAATTTATTTTAATACTAAAGATCTCAGATTCACAGTAAACTCTATTTTGAACACAAAGTGAAGCCCTTAAACTGTAAGGGTTTCTAAGTATGAATTATTGTCAAATGCCCTCAATTTCTGCCTTGATGACCTACACTAAAGCTTCTGATGCCTGCTAATCATATAATGGGTAAATGAATAAAGGACGCCAAAAAGATTACGTGATGACTTGAGAAAGTGTCTGTATAGAGGTGCCTGCACATTCTAATTAAGTTCTCCTGATGTTAAAATTGCAGGAGACCATGAGTTGTAATAGTGTAAACTGTTTAGGTAAAAGAGGCAAGGAAGAGAGAACATTATGTGAACACATTGGTCAGATAAATGAAAATAATTTCATGTAACAAAGTCTGGTTCTGTCTGCCCTAAACCAAGTCATATTGTTTATTTTACAACTTGGGTTAGTAAGAACATGATTACCATTTAGGGAAGTAGTTTTCTGTGAAATTATTCCCTAGCTCATTTATCATTACCACCGCCAAGTATAAAAATTATCTTCAATCACAATCTCGATTTACATGACTCCAAGAATTAGAACTAAGAAAAATGGGTGGCATTGGTAGGGAGACCAGGCTACTTACTTATTAAGTGATTCAAACCCAGGTCTTCTGGCTGCTAAACTCATATTCTTTCCACTATGCTGTACTAGCTCTTTCTCAATAATAAAGTCTAAAGTAAGCTTTCAGAGTTTGCAAAGATCTACTATCTCATTTAATCTTGGTAATAATCCTGTGAAGTTGGGGCAACATAGTATCTCTAATACAGAGGACACTGGGTACCCAGGGATAAAATAATTTATGCATAGAAGATGGACTGAATGCCTGGCAATATCCATAAGATGCAAATAACTACTGAAAAACCTTACTGTGTGCAACTGAAGTATTTGACCTTTAGAGTACGCATATTCTTAAATGAGTACAATGTATCTGTTACCCTTATATTCTAGGGATGGTAAATACCAGATATCTGTACTGCTCCTCTTCTTTTCCACCGTAATCCTCCAGCACACTCTTTTCTGCTAGGCCCGAACCCAGCCTCAGAATCTTTTTGAACACACAGTTCCAGGCAGCCCCTATCAACTGACACAGATAAAATCTGCATTCCTATTCTGACTCTCTCCATTAGGGCCTACATTATATAATATTGTGAAATATATAATATTCTATAACATCTTACGGAAAAACCCAAAGGAACTTTTTGGCCAACCCAATACTTGTTTTTGACATTTTGTCTTTGCTTTTGATTGGATATTTGTTTTCATGGTTCTCACGTTATTTCACATTTGTATATATTGTCTTCTCCAGGTACCGGGACTCTACCTTATTTTGATCTCAGAGCACCAGCTGCAATGATTCATACACAGCAGGCACACAAGGTGTTCTGAATATACCTGAGACAAATGCATGGTATTTATGAAAAAAATCTGAAGTTAAAACAACAACAACAAAACAACAACAACAACAAAACCCTTCCCTTGTTTCTGATTTTAGTTTAGGCCAGGAGTTGGTAAACTTTTTCAGTGAAGAGCCAGATAGTAAATATAAGTTCTGTGGGCCAAATGGTCTCTGATGTAACAACTCACCTCTGCCATTATAGTGTAAAGCACCCACAGACAACATGTAAATGAATGAGTGTCTATATTCCAACAAAAATTTACTTATGAACACTGAAATCTGAATTTTATATAATTTTCACATGTCACACATTATTCTTCTCTTGACATTTTCCCCCAACAATTAAAACATATTAAAAAATAAAAACATTCTTAGCTAGCAGGCCATAGAAAAAGAGGGGGTAGGCTGGATTTGGCCGATGGGCCTTAATTTACTGATCCCTGGCCTAAATCTGTGGTTTTCAAAGTGAGAACTTCAAGTGGTCTGCAAGATCCCTTCAGCAAGTCCAACTACCTGTATGTGAAGCCAGATTTTCTTTGTACGCTTCAACCAAAACAGTGTACAACAGACTGACTGCAGGAGCAAATACGAGGATCCAGCTGCCTTCCATTAAGCCAGAAACTGAAGAGATTTGCAAAAATGGAAAACAATGCCAATCTTCTCACTAATTTTTCTTTGTTTGGAAAATATATAAACGTTATGTCATAACGTTCTTTGTATTAACATGTAATGGGCATATGATCGATTTTTTGAAGTGGATTAATATTTTTTAAATTCCTCAGTTTTGATTTCGAATTAGATGTCAACAGCTATAACCCATGGAAACAAAAGCTGTCTGGGGGGCCCTCAGTAAACTGTCAGATGTAAGGGGATCTTGAGACCAGACAGTCTGAGAACCGGCTGCTGAGCTAGAGTGGGGTGAACGGATTCCTGCCGGCAGGGCCGCCTAGGCCGAGTGGGAGCATGTCCTTAGGTCAGGGCACCTGGCAGACGGCCTCATTTCAATCTCCTTCTCGACTTCCCCCACCTGAGAGTTTCCTGGCATTTCTTTCATTAAATCCTGATTTGGTAAAATTTAATCCCATACAATTTATGTCCTCGTAGAATAAATCTGGTGAAAATGTGGGGTGATTTTCATGAAAGAACTCTTCTGCTATGTGCAGACCATAAAAACGCTTTAGCCTTTGTCAAAATAGACAACTAGATGCAAGTATCTCTCCCTGGCTTGTCTTTTCCAATCTTTAAAAAAATTACTATTCTAATTCTTTGCCTTCAGAACACCTCTCAAAATAAACAGATTCACTGGCCTCTTTATAAATCACAGTCCCTTTGACTTGGCTCCACAAACACTGTAGGAGCCCGGTGCTAATCAGCATCCTCACTGGCGTTAAATCTAAAGAAAGGAAATCCAGTAGGCATGGTGCAAGCTTAATTGATAGCGTTAATAATAATAATGCACAAAAAAATCATATTTTGCAAGTAAAGTATACGCATCTTATAGGGCATCTTAAGAGAGTCTTAATATTTTGCTTGTTCTACCATTTGAGACTTTTTAAAAGACTACTGTAGAAGAAATAAAAGGGAAAGCTGTCTTAATTCTAGTGTTATCATATGTAAGGAAACCTTACATAAGGGAGCTCTTCTTTCAATATAAGTTTACTCTGTCGTAAGTTTTAACTGTCTAGACAAATGATGTATATACTGCTGGCCTGGGGAAACCTCTCCCTCACCCCCCATTTTAGAGAGAATTAAAGAAACAGTAACTATAATTCCAATAATAATCATTTTGTTGAATTATATATCCTTAATTATAAAGTGTTTTCACGTGAGCATATGATTCTAAAGATCTTTATAGTTTTCTCTTATGGAATAGTAACTTTGTAAACAATAACAAAGTGGGAAGAAATTTCTATTTTTGGGTATTTGTCCTTTAATCTGTATTATAAAATATCTAAAAAAATCAAGAATTATGATCAGATGGATGCTAAATCTGCCATAATTTGTGATTACTGGCTCCAAGTAGAAAAATAAAATACATTTGGCTATTTTGACCAAGACCAAAACTTCAATTCCCTAGCATCTTAAGACCAGAAAGGCACTAACAAATTATTACCAGTTTGGGGGATTATTACCCATTTGGGGTAACAGTGCAAATTATATTAGGGAGATTTTGGTAGCTGTGTTGTTCAATGAAGAACAAAAAAACGGATTTAAAATGTGGGAAAAAGTGCTTACTGTTTAAATCTACAGTAAAAGCAAAAGTCTTATCATGATTGCAAAACATTCCAAATTGTGAAACTTAATTTATTTGTAAAATAGACAAAAGTAAAGCAGCTTCCTCAGTCATTTTTTGAGATCTCAGCATCAATTTAAAGAAAATGCTTATATTTAAAAGAAAGCCTATTTCAAAATATGAATCCCTATACTAAGTACAAATATGAACACGAAGTAAATTTATATATCATGCATTTCTGTTCCATGTGTATGCACAAATGAAGGTGATATGAAACTAAAGTTTTAAAAAAACTTTATTTGCCTCAATTCTTTAAGGAATAAAAGAGCCTCAAACCTAAAAGAAAGAACAACAGTTGATGCTAATGTAAAAACAATAAAATTACATAAAATTGTTACGTGGACTATATGGAAAAAGACGGGGGGAGAAAAGGACATATGTACTTCACTGTATAGAAAATATATATTTCTGCCCACACTGTCTACAAGATTTTTTGGGTACAACTAATAATTTTTTCCACTGTCATTTTTAAATCAAAATTATGTTCATTAAAAACCTGAGTATAATAAAGTTTCTTAGGAAGGCAACGAATCCAAAGCTCACATGGAATTTATACTACCACCAAGACAGAGGGATCAGGAGAATTCTGGTCTCATATTTGAGAAGACACTGCTCCTGCTACTCTAAAACAGCAAAACTAGAATCAAGGTATGGTTGTTTTAAAGCTTGGCACAGCAGTTTAAAATGTGAAAAAACACCACCGTTATTTTAATAAAATAGCTTTCAGTTTTATTTTCCCAATTCCCTCCCCAGCAGTGGGACAATAACAGTGTAACTTTCTCTACCTGCTGGGGAGTTTTCTTAGCACTTTGTGGAAACTGTTGGTTTTCAGAAATGGGCAGGCTGATGTGAACCAAAGTTAGACCAAATACAGAATTGCAACAACAATACAAAAGCAATTTAGAAAGAGGATCAAGCCAAGCAGATAAGCGAACTCTATAAAATCAGATTTCTGGGACTGTTCATCCAGTCAGTTCCCTAATTTCAAAAAGCCAAACCAAAGCAAAGCATGCTGACTTACATTGCTTCTTTAGTTCTTTCAGCTGTTGTTTAAATTGTGTAAATTTCTCATTATTTTGAAAGTCTGCGTCAGAATTCTTATTCTGTAAAGCCGAAAACTTCTCCTCCACTAATAATTTTAGATCGGGTATTTCTTCTGGACGCTTTTCTTTTACCTGAGGAAGACAATAAAGTTACTTTAGTTAAAAGTTAACAATGACACAGTCTTGTAACAGTACTTTTCTCTCATTTCATTCAAATAAAAGTACAATGAGGTAGAAAACAGAATTCCCCCCAACAGAGAACCAGAAACGCTGGGACTTGTTCCAGAACAGACTGCTAGTGAACAGCAGAGGGAATCATTCATCCCATCCCATAGTTTCCTTTCTTAAGCTATGCCTTCAATTGCCCTGCTAGCTTGCTGCGTCCAGACAACTGCTGGGGAAAAATTTCACACCAGTGCAACTGTGTCCTCCACCTTCACCAGAACTTGACCATGATGGCTCCTTCCTTTTACTTAGGTCTGTTCAGTCCCCTCTCCTTCCTCCCGAGGGCTCATTCCATCCTTCATTCTCTTCAGCACTCCTCTTCTCTGGCCCCTGGTCCCAGCAGGTGAGTGTGGCTCCTACTTCACAAAACAGGTAAGATTTCAACCTTAAACTTCCACCACCTGCTGCCACAAGGAAAAAGTGCCCCTATTCTGTTCAAGGCTAAACTCTCAATCTTTATTCTTTTTTACCCCTCACAATATTTTATTATAAATTTTTCAAACAGGCAAAAACGTGGAAAGAATTGTGCTTTACCATTCAAAGTCAAAAGACGATCTGCAAGCCCTCTGCTTCGATTAGCTTTTGTCATGGAGGAAAGAATTAGATAATCTTCTTTTGTTCAATTGCTATGCATTTTAATTAGCTGAATCGAAAATGAAAATTAAGCACGAAACCAAAATGCCTAAATCCATATTTAAAGTACAGAGTGTAGGAACTGTCTACTCATTGTACTGATGAAACTCAACCAGTGCTGGATCCACCATCAAAGAGAGGTGTGAAAAAACATGGAGAGGCCTTAATGACAAGTTATACATAATTAAAAATCTAAACCAAGTCCTGTAAGCCTAAAAAAACCAATAAAGCTCAGTCTGGCTAGAGAAGGTAGAAAGACAATTTAATAATGCCTTATATCTCAAGAATAAGAGCTATTATATGCGGTGACTGGCTATCCTCTGCCTCTACACTGGACAGAACAAGTTCAAGATAGCAGCATGAAGAGGTCAGAGTAGATAGATACAGAAAATAAATTATGAGTTTTTAGAAAAGAATTATGGGCTCTCTTTCTGGATTTATAAAATAAAGTCAACTCACATCCACCTGAGATGTTAAGGGGGACATCACAAGCAGGCATACAGGTGAACCTTCTCAAGGTCTTCGATCAGTATGAAATTATTATTTAAGCTGCAATGGTCAGAGAAGATCTGATCTGAGCAGATTATCAACAAATGCAGATGTTCTCTTCCAACAAAGTCTCTAACCCACTCAGCATACTTCATTTCCTTCGTTCAACTACACCACAGCTGAGGAGCTGGGCAGAAGAGTGCAGGGTTGAGGGATGGAGAGGGTAGGCATTTTGAGGTTGACAACACAGCAACCTGAAGTATGACTAGGAAAACCTGAACACACCAAATTTAGTGATTCAGAGTACTTTCTCCCCCCACAGCAGAACCTCGAGAGAACTGCTCTAAAGTACATAAAATTCACTGCGGCAAATATCTTCTCTGGAAACTTGATGCTGCAGCTGGCATAGCTATCCATTGCAAAGAGAACTTACTGTACTCTAGCTATCAAAATGAGAGCCTGGAAAATACTAAGCTCACTACCTGTTTAAATCAATGCAATAAATGGGGATTAAACTATATTTTTAATGGTTTCCTGCTTCGTTTGTATCTTCAAGATAAATAGATACATAATCCCAAAAGGGGAAAGAAAAAAGCCATTCTTTGAGTAGTTAGTTGATCATAAGTGTTACCTAGCCTGGAAAAGGTAAGGATGGCCCTCTTCTCCTAGGACAAATGTAAAATACCTCAAAGAAATTTGAGATGGGAGGAGAGGATCTATTAGATCCTCAGTCCATCGCTTTCCTACGGATAAAGTTCCTAGATACAAGACACAAAACCTCAGTTTTAAGTCACTGGGTGTATTAGTTTGGTAGGGCTGTCATAACAAAGTACCACAGACCAGGTGACTTAGACAACAGAAATTTATTTTCTCATAGTTCTGGAGGCTAGAAATCTGAGACCAAGGTGACAGCAGGGTTGGCTTCTTCTGAGGTTTCTTTCCTTGGCTTGCAGATGGCCAGCTTCTCCCTGTGACACGGTCTTCCCTCTGTATCCAAATATTCTCTTCTTAAAAGGACCAGTCATTGGATTAAAATGAGACACCCCCATGACCTCATTTTAACTTTCATTATCTCTTTAAAGACCCTATGTCCAAACACATCCTGAGATATTAAGGGTTAGGACTTCAACATAATGAATGTTGGCGGAACACAGTTCAGTTCATACACTGGGCTAAAGAATTTTGAAAACAGAATTTTAAAAATAGCTTATAACATCTTATGGAAAAACCCAAATGAACTTTTTGGCCAACCCAACAGATTGTTAATCTTTACACCATTATAATTTTTAAATGATAGACACTACTGAGAAGTAAACTTATTGGACACCATACTTAGAGAAAGAATTTAATACTGCCCTGGGGAGAGAAAAGGTCATGTTTTTAAGTACTACCTACTTACCCAGTGAGTGCCCTCTCCATGCTAAGCTTTGTAGCTAAACAGGAGAGAGGACCAGAAAAGTTGGTTGGGAGTAGGGTGGTGAATAGCTTTGGGAGCCAGGCTATGCACATGAGGCCTGACCTGATAGGCAGCAGGGAAAGACACTAAAATATTCTAAGGAATAAAGTAATAATACAATGAGAAATTTCTTTCTTTCTTTTTTTTAATGACGGCTGTAGTTAAAGCATAGAGGATGCACTAAGATAGGAAGGGAGAAAGAAGTTATTGGACTATGTTAACTAATGGTAGAGGGGCAGGCAACTTGACCAAACTGTAACACTATTTTTGAAGCAGAATCGCTGAGTCATTTTGTGAGAGGAAGACAAGAAACTGATAATGACCTCAAGATTTTTAACATTTAATATGGGCAACTAATTAAATTTAAAATGAGAGCATGTGAAAAAAGAGAAGAGAAATGCAAAAGGACCTCTTAAGGAAAAAAAAAAAAAAGAGCAAAGAAGAAAACCAGGAGTAAGGCATGCCAAGAAGAAAGGAAAACAGAAAATTCCTTAAGAGACGCTTGTCCTTTGGAAAAAATGATGCAAGAGAGCTTAAGTAAGATAAGGGCTAAAAAAGAAACCACTGGATTTAATTACCAGGTACTTGGTACACTGCACTGGAACTATTTATCTGTTTCAACCTACTAGCTTGCAAAGCTTCTCTCGGGCAAGGATTATTTCACTGGTGCCCAGTGTACTATCTGTTGTACAGTAGGTGCTCAAATGACCTTGATGAACTAGTGAATTACAGGGACACCAAGTTCTACTGTAGTGACATGAGAAGAGGGACTAACGGAGTTACGTGTGAGCAAGTGAACAAAGTCTGGCAGCAAAGGAAGGAGAAAGAGATGGGAAGCAGATCTTGGGAAAGCGACAGCAAAAGACACTTGTTTATTTGTACAGAGGTCAACAGTAGCTTGGAGTGAAGCTGACATGATGGAGGAGAAAGAACATGTACCTCAGGATCAGGCAGGTCTGGGTCCCTAAGCTGTGGATTTGGGGACAGTCCTTCTAGGCCTTGGGTTTCTCTCACTTCATTAGGAATCAGGAACACCCGTGTCAGTGCCATGGAGACTTAATTACACCATGTTTGTGTTTAACTCGGTACACAGTAGACATTAAATTTTCTTACTCTTTCCTTCCAACTTTAGCATAGAGCTTTCAACATGTTTGTGGACTGAGAAGCAGCCAGTGGGGAAACACAAATCAGAAACACTAAGAGAAAGCAAGTAACAGATTTCATTTGAGAAAATCCTTCAAGTACTAGGGCAAAAACTAGAGAGGGGAGAAGACCAGCTGCGAAAGCACAACAATAGTCTTTACCAGAGCTCATAAATGCCCACAAGGTTGGACACGCAAGGATCTGAGGAAACCCCCAAGAAGTGTAGGACAACAGGCAGTGGTGTGGACCATGTCAAAGTAGCCGGCAACAGCCCCAGGTGAGAGGAAGCCGCTGCACAGCTCCGGGTCACTGCTGCCACGTGAGAGAGCATGCCCAGGTTTCTAAAGAAAAGTTACAAATCTAGATTTCTGTGACACCTATTTTTTTTTTTTTTTTTTGGTCTCTAAAACAATGTATAGTCCAAACAATACATCAGCCTGAAGCCAGGAGTTTGAAACCTCTGTTTAGCGCAAACAAGATATTTTGGACATAAAAAGCAAAGTACTATTGTGATCCACAATCTTTGGAGGTTTAGTGCAATTCCCAGACTTCTACTTTAGGAATGAAATATGGTCCTTTCAAATAGGACAGAGAAGAATGGGAAGGATGGGTGTGGGGAAGAAAGAGGAAAGTAAGGATTCCATTCTGACATGCTAATCCCAAGTATTAATGAATAACTTGGGCTCTAGACTTGAGATTAAAAATTAGGCTCTTTGCTAACTGAATGACCTTAGAAAAGTTACTAAATGCATCTAAGCTTAATTTCCTCACTTGTAGATAGAACATAATGACAGTATTTCCCTCACAGTGTTGTGGAGAGGAAGAGATGGGATGAAACAATACAGCACTGATGAGCTATCTGTCACAGAGAACAGTCAATGAGGAGTAAGTGTTATTGTTGTGTTTATAATTATATATATCTCCAGGGTGGCTGGATATCCAGGCTCGCAGCTCTGTGGACTGACATGAACACCCACGTGGAGAAATCAGGGTATGGATTTTAATGGAAACCATGGAAATGAATGGGATTACCAAGGAGATGAAATAAACAGAAACAAAATAAAAGTAAAGAGAGAACTCTGGAGAATATCACATTTATGGGATAGCTAGAAGAGTCTAGAAAGAAAAAGTGTAAGAGTTAAGAAGACAACCAAAAGAAAGTGTCCCAAAAGTCTAGGACATTTCAAGATCTGCCAAATGCTGCACTGAAGTCAAGCTAAATAAGGATTGAGAAGTGTCCGTTGGACTCTATGATTGTCTCACTGAGGACTTTAGCAAGAGCCCAGATGCACACGCACAAAGTGCTGACTCCAAAATATACAGATTTTTGTTGAATGAATTGTTTCAAAAACATGGAGCAGTGATAGGACAGAACACACAGATCGCCAAATGTTCCAGAGACTCTCCAACTAACTGCTCAGTTTGAGCTCAAAATCACTGTGAATGTTTAGCTGCATTTAACAGGAACCCAACACTCCTGTGACTGCAGTATTTCTCTGACGTCAGCAAAGGAAGGCAAATCACAGAGCTGACTGTAACAATGAAGTCAGACCTGTGGTGGCTCTGTCCCTATGAACAGAGGCTCAATGTTTTAGGAAAAGAAATAATGGTAGGAACTAATGGCAAACTTGGTCCTTACCCATACTGAAACTATGTATTATTTTCAACATGCTTTAAAATAAAATTTTTAATAATTATATGATGATAATACACTTCATTTCTTTCAAACAACATTGTACACATACGCAATTACTCAAAGTGTATTATTTTATTGCCACAGGGCAAAGTCAAGGTCTCCTCCTCCAGTTATCATTATTGCCTGATAGCTATTATTTCACTGGGAGGGGAGATCACAGGAGCTAAGGATATTAAATGGGCTGAGTCATTCATACACTTTTGAATCATGTGAGAATCTAGTATAAAATTAGTCACTCTTGTAACTGAACCAAGACTCAGATGGATTTACTCTCTCCAGAACAGCCACTGTTAGATGTTTAGCTCCCAAAATAACATATACCTGATGATTTACATTTTGGAAATCACACAGCCTTTAGAAGTTTATTATAGGTACATAAAAGAGAGAAGCACTATGCTTCGTACGTTAAGTATTCCAAGTTCTAATTCATAGTCAGTCTGATCTAAGGCTATGGGACCTACTTTCATGGGAATCCAGAGAGAATTGCCTCAGCTGGTCCTAGAACATTCATTCAACAAATATTTAGAGCCCCAACTGGGTACCAGGCATTATGCTAAGCACTGAGACATTTATGGAGGTTGGCCCACACTTACGACACACCACCAACCCAACTGGTCATACACAGGGTAAATTTATATAGGCCAACACTGTCTCCACCTTTATATAGCAAAAAAACTTGGAAAAGTTTTCAATGAAAGACATGTCCAGGCTAAGAATCATTATGCTTTCACTGACTATAACCTAATTGCAATGGAGACACATTATATTTTCTACAGAGTTTACTACACTGCCTTTGCCCTGTTAAAAAAAAAATACATATATCACACACGCTAATGATGACCAGCATGGATTATACCCTTCATCTCATGCCCGTTTCTGTTGTCAGTTGCACAATCTGCACTGAACTCTGTTGGACCCAGTTACTTGTAGTTGAGTGAGTTTCCTAGTGCCATTATATAGTTTGACTTCTGACAAAAACAGCAAAGAGGGAACACTTCCTCGTTGAACATTATGACACACTGAATGCACTTCTCAGTTTGCCAAGGTGTTGTAATACACCATTACTGGGCAGTGGCCAACCAGACATGGAAACATCTTTCCTCTTTCAAGCCTTTCAGAAAAAAATTGAAAACGAATAAACTTAAACCTGTGAGAAAGTGCCATTGGTCTAGTTCTAATGGACCAGTCCTATTGGAATAGACAGTTGTCTAACAGATGGCAGTTGAATGAGGCAACCTGCCATCTATGTGCATCTGTTACTAAACATTTATGCCGTTGAAAATTACTCCAATAATTTCTCATGGCACCAATCCCACTATAAGATTATGACCAACAGGAGTCGCATATTTATACAGTACAGTAACAGGATTCCCATATTGGGGAGGGTGGGCTGGGGGCAAAGGAACCAAACTTCTGATTTGTCTCTCTGGGCTTTGTTGCTGTTGTGGTTTGCTCTTTCTTTCTTTCTTTCTTTCCTTCTCTGGGCAGAATTCATAGAAATATGCATTATTTATTTATTTATTCATTTATTCATCCATTTAATAAATATTTACCAAATGCCTACCACATGCAGGCATTGTGCTAGGCATTGGAGATTCAACAGTAAACAGCCTAACCTGGTCCCTGTTGGTCTCATGGGGTTTGGGGTATAGTGGAGTAAAACAGTACTATTCAAAGAGTCAAACAAATACACTATCACCAGCTGTGAGAAGTGCTGTGAAGGAAACGTATTAGATGGTAGGAGAGCATGTAACCACAGAAATATAGAGGACATCATTTCATAGGCAATCTTTTTAGGCACTGCTCTATTTAAACACAGGTCATGCTGAGGGGAGGGTGAGATGAGGATTTTTTATTGTTGTTATTAACAAGCACTTTGCAATTGCACAAAATCTTTCATCTGAGTGGTTCAAAGCCTTATATACCCAAGTGTCATTATCCCAATTTGACAGATGTGAGGAACGGGCAGCTCACAGGTTAAGCGTCTTGCCCAAGGTCATACTGAGTCAGTGACAGATGGCTGCAACTAATTCAAACCCCCTTTCTTTCTTTTTTTCCCTGGGGACTTGCACATTTGGGACCTGTCTAGAGTGGGGGGAGCGAGGGAGGGGGAGGGGCAGAGGACTGTTTGAAGAGAATGAAAGAATGAATAGGGGCAGTCAAGCTCTAAGCGGGGGCCCTGAATTAGCTAACTGATTTTACCACATTTCCTTACAAACAATAGTGCAGTCACAGGGGACTGGTTCCAGGAGACCCCACATATACCAAGATCTAAGGATGCTCAAGTCCCTTAGATAAAATGGTACAGCATGGTCGGTCCTCCCATTTTGCAGGTTTCCTTTCCGCAGATTTAACCAACTGCAGATGGAAATTTTGATCCACGGTTGATTGAATCCAGGTTGCGAAACCAGTGAATACAGAGAACCAACTGTGTATTTATTGAAAAAGATCTGTGTGTAAGTGGACTCTTGCATTTCCAACCCCTGCTGTTCAAAGGTCAACTGTACATTTCCTGAATGCTTACTATGACTGGCACCTGCTAAGCTTGACATCATCATCTCAGTTGATAATCCCAACACCCCTTGGAAGTTTGTTAGAAATTGTGTTAGAAACTCCCTTTCAACTTAACTTTGCTTTGCATGTGCCTCCAAGTACCAACTCAGAATGAACTTTTATACCTCATCTTAATTTTATGAAAACATACTTGACTTCAGGCAGATATCCTCAACCTTCAGTGGTCATTTGTTAGCTCTCACATGAAAAGATACTTATTCTGAAATTTGGAATTGCCTTTCCTGTCCACCAAGCCTCTGTCATCTACAGAATTACTCAATGCCTTATTTATCATTATGGTATCTCACTCAAGATTTGAGAATAAAAAGTACAGCAATGGGTTGATGCTAATAGGATATACTGGTCTCACCAAGTACCCCATTATCCAGAAAGATGATCTCCTAAAATGCTAAATCATCTACTGAAGATTCAGTTCCAGTGCTGCCTGGGAGACAGTGCCTCATGAGGTTAATGTCCCACAGGATGCCTGTAACCAGTGAATAATATGTGACATTGTTTCTCTGATAGTCAGAACACATGGACCTAGGAACCAAGGGATGAAAGTAGAATGAGTTGTAAATCTTCTCCCCCTCATCACACCTAATGACCAACTTGCATTTTTTCTCCCATGGCTGCAACTCGAGTTCTGCTGGTCTAATAGTCTTAGTACTCAAGAGAAGAATGATTTCACCAAGGGACTCAACAATGCCTTCACTGATTTGGAAACTTAAACAGCAACCTAGCAATTTTGAGCTTCTCATGACACTGACTAGACAGACAAAAAGTGAGGTTACAGAACTGGTTGGGGCACTGAATCTGAATTATCAAGGGTAAACAGGATTGCTGCTACAGAGTGAGGAAAAGGAGGTGTGCATCTGGAACCTGGACTGTCTCCTGGTTTTGCCATGTCTAGTGGTAAAAAATAATGAAAGTCCGTAACAACTCCATACAGGTAGAACCATCAAGAACACAGATATCCCAGGAATGAAAGCCTAGGTGTTATAGCCAGATAAAAACCTACCTCATTCAGGAGTTGGTTGACGGTGAACATGAAATGGGTATTGGAGAAGGGAGTTAAAATGCCAACTATGGTTCAGGACCAATAGGAAAAGCTAAGTATCCCGTCATATTTCTTCCTTGGTCTGACATGTACATATTTATGTTTTTAACTAATTTCTCCCTTTCCTTTCCTCCTAACATTTTATAAAAAGTAAGCTGGTGGCTCACTAGTTACAGAGTACCATAATGGAACAGTATGGACATAAAGGAGTAAGTGTGGCCCAAATATCCTAGACTTGGAAACAGTAACTTAAGACGTTACATCTTTCCCCCTTTGGGGGGAAGACAGAGCATATTTTTCTCTTTTATGAGAGAGGGCTGCAATATGTTAGTAGGAAGCATTTTCTTGTTGCACGGTTTGCAAGATTAATAAGTCTGGAAGGAAACTGTATACAGAGGCGGAGCAGCCATACTGGTCTAGAATCTTTTGAACCTTTCCTCTGTTTGGGCAATTTCCCACCTTATGAGTGATAACCTCACTGGGGCAGGAACCAGAAATGCACTTTCTCAGCTTCCCTGAAACAAGAACACAGACATGTCAACTTGGCCCTTGGCCTGTGGGACTTCAATTCTTGAGAATGACATGAAGGAGGTGCCTTGGAACCAGATTACCTAAGGATTTAACCTTTAAATCCCAGCTCTGCCTCATACAAGCTGTGAAAACTTGGGCAACCTCTCAGAAACTTGACCTCCCCCTCTATAACTCTACCAAAGTCTTTGCATTTCACGAATGCTAAATGGATTAATGCACTTAAAGAATTTAGAGCTTTGAAACGCAAATACGGTAGCCACTAGCCACATGTGGTTATTCAAACCTAAATTAATTAAAATTAAATAAAATTTAGTTCCTCACACTGTCACATTCCAAGGGCTCAAAAGCCACACGTAGCTAGTGGCTACCTTTTTACAGTGCAGATATAGAACATTTCCATTACCGCAGAAAGTTCTACTGACAAGTGTTGACTTATAGAATACTTCCTGGCACTCAGTAAGCACTCAAATGATAATTGCTCCTATTATTAATAACTAGCATTGCTATCATTATTATTATTTTACATTACATCCCCAGAACTTATTTATCTTACACCTGAAAGTCTGAGCACTTCTGAGCACTTTCACCCAATCCCCCTCCTTCATCCCCTCCCCTCGCCTCTGGCAACCACACTATCATTATTATCACAATAGCAAGTTTAAGATACAGCTGAATTTAAAATCTAATGGATAACCAATTAAACGTGGTCTTCTAATAAGAATTAGCGGAGTATCAGTAGCAACAACTGCTCTCAATTTATAGTTTATTATGGGCAAGGTACTGAGCTAAGCACTCCACAGGGATATTTTATTTAATCTTCCCCAAACAAACAAACAAACAACCTGAGTGGTAAGAACATCCCTATGTTACAGATTGGGAAACTGAGGAAAGGAGTGGTGTAACTACAAGCACTGGAAATGCTCATCATGGGATCTGGGACTCGCTGGATTGGCATGTCTGCAAAACTACTAAATCCATGACAACTTCTTCTTAGACTTCACTACAGAGTTACTGAGTGCCCACTAGGGGTCATGCACTGCGCTAGATGCTGGGAATACAGTGGTAAACAGAGACCAAGGCTCTGCCCTCACAGACTTTTAGTTCTAGTTGAGAAAAACAGTCAGAAAAGATATAATTAGCTGGATGGTAATAAGTGCTATCGAGAACAGTTAAACAGGGTGGGGTAGGTGAGTTCCTGTATGATGGATGGTTAGGGAAGGCTTCACTGAAAAGATGACACTGGAACAGAGACCTGAAGAAAATTAAAAAGGGCAGGGTGGAGTGGTACGAGATGAGGTCAGAAGTGAAGATGGAGTAAGGGGGCCAGGCCAGGGAGGTCAACGTGGGGCCTTTAGCCTCTAGGCTAAGAGAGATGGGAAGGTTTTGAGCAGAGGAGTGAGAAGACCTGGTTTTCTTTTTTATAGGATCACTCTGGCTATTATGATGAGAATAGATTTTAGGGGAGGAAGGGCAGAAGCAGGAGACCAGTTAGAAGCAGACCAGTTAGTAGGCTACTGCATTCATCTAGGCAAAAGGAGACAACGGCCCACATTAGGGTAGCAAGACGTAGCAAGTAGCAAGAGGTGGTCAGATTCTAACTATATTTTGAAGGTAGAAACAATAGGCTTTATTGATGAACTGGATATGGGCTGTGACACATTAAGGAACTTAGGACAACTCTGGGTTTGGCCTCTCTAGATGAAATGGTACAGTTGCCATTTCCTGAGATGGGGAAGTCTGGAGGAACAGCTGGTTTGGGAAGGTTAAAAGTGAAATGCCTATGGGAATGAAATGAAGTGGGAATGAAAAGAAGACAGCTGTATATCTGAGACATGGTTTTGGAGAGACGATAGGGTTATAGTTAACAAACGCTATGAAAAACGACTAAGTGTTTGGTGTTATGAGAGCACAAGATACATTTGGCGAACAGAGACCGGGTGATGTCAGGGAGGGCTGTTGAAAAAGAGCTAGACTAAGTTTATGAAGGGCAGGAAGGAGTTACCTATTTGAAAGTGAGAGAAGAGCACTCCCAGCAGAAAGAATAATGTGTACTAAGCCCAGAAGCAAGAGAACATGCCAAGAACTAGCATAAAAGAATGGTAAAAAATGAGGCTACCAAGTTAAGCAGGGTTACAGACCAGGTAAAGACGTCTGAATTTAATCCTGAAAGTAATAAGGAATAAGTGAAGAGGGCAGAGTTGTGAAAAAGGCAGGCAAAATAATCAGATTTCCAATTTAGAAACAGTTTTTGGGCTACTAGCTAGAAAACATACTAGAAGAAAGCAAAACTTCATGCAGCAAACTATTCATGGGAGAGTGGAGATTGTGAAAATGGGGATGAGGCAGGCAACCTCATTTGAGAATCAGTAAAATCTGGTGATGGAATGCGAGCTATGAGGAGCTAGGAGAAGGGAGGATAATAACCAGGTTTCTGATGTGGGCAACTGTGGGGGAGGATATCGCCATTTCCTCAGTTACAGAATCTCAGAAGAAAATCAAGGGGAAAACTCTCTGAGTTGCTGAATTTAAGAAGCACACTGAAGCGAGAGATCAAATAGATGATTGAATTCATGTGTGTGATTCTCAGACTCATGCTCTGGAATGGAAATATGGATTTGGGACTCGGCAGCACAAAGACAGTAATTCAAGTTAAAAGCTCAAGAAGAGAGCGCAAAGAAGACAAAAGAGTCAAAGAACAGGTAGGAATACCAAGATTTTATGGCTGGAGAGGTGAAGCAGGGTCCACCGGCAGACTCTGGAGAAGTGGCCGGAAGCAAGAAGAAAAGTCAGGCGTGTGTTGTCATGAAAGTTAAGGGAACATAACAATTCGAACAGGAGGGAGTCCTCCATAATAGCAAAGTCAAATAAGGGAATGACTGAACAATGTCCTCTGGATTTTTCACCAGGTTTGTAACCTAGGGCCATTCCCTCAACTCATTCAGCCTCAGCTTCCTCATCTACACAAGACAAGAATGTTATGGTACCCACCGTTCCCAGCTGTTGTGAGGATACATGGTGATGCATACAAGGTACCTAGTACAGTGTTAAACACACTAGGCACTTAAAAGAAAAAAAAGCTCTATTCTCAGTGCACCACGTCTTATGTGATGTCAGACAGGCAGGGCAAGGTAACAAGGAGACAGGGGGTTGAAAGCTTGAAGCCACATGGAACCAATGGCCTCGGAGTGCACTGTGCATTTTGAAAAACAGGAACGGGGAGAAAAGAACTACAGTCTTTTTCCTTTTCTTCCTCTCCTCTCCCAATGTTTCCTTTCTCTGCACTAAATGCAGTTTATAAATGCAGAAATTCCTGAGAGCCTGTCAAAGGGACCTTTTAAGCATACCTTAGTATTTACACAAAGAACTGTGTTCAGTGTCGATATTTACCACAATCGTCATGAGTTTGTGACACAGACGTTATATTCTTAAGAAGGGTGGCTTAAACTCAGGAGCAGTCCCCAAATAAATAAACGAATAAATGCTCTGTAGAAACTAAATCTATCGATTAGTGATTTCAAAATTTCTTCCAACAGTTTTTGACACGATAAGCCAGGTAATGTTTATCTAATGAAATATTCTAAGTACATGATTAAGGAGACCTTTGGACAACCAAACTGACTTTCAGGTTAGTTTCAACACTGACAAAATGATAGTCAAGGAGAAGTTTCCCAGATGGCGTATACTTTACTGTCAAGGATTAAGGTTCTACCCTTTCTTGCTCTCACCTCCTCAAGGACATGGAACTGGGAAAACGGTCCCAATGTTTGCTTCTCTAATGGGAAAAACATGTGCTTTACAAAAATGAATTTCACTGATTTTTTTTTCATATCTAAACTATTCCCACCCTTCTAGCATAATTCCTTTCAAAACCTCTTTGCTTTAGGACTGACTTAGCAATTCTCTCAATGCAGTTCTCAATGCACAAAGCCTGTATTATATAGTCCCTCCCCTACCTGCTTATTTTCTGTTACATCCATCAAAATCAAGGCTCCTAAGGAAAGTCCTAACTACTGGGGATCTTGATTTTCTTATACTCATTTAGATAAACTTTTCCATTCAGCTCAGCAGTGGTTGGTGATACTGAAGCTTATTTTGCTTTAGAATCTGAACAATGAAAGAAGTATCTCTTGCTCCAGTCTGTGTGTGTGTGAGTGTGTGTGGAGGGGAGATGATAGGGGAAGGGATATACACACTTGGTGCTCTCTCTCCTGAAGAAAGCAAAAGACCTGGGAGGAGAACGGGGCAGCAGTGCTCCGTTTCGTGGAGCATTCGAGACCAGAAGACCAGCCTTTGGCACCTGGGCCATTGAGGAGTACCCAACCCATCACACGCTCACTGACGTGAGGACAAGAAGAACTTCTCTCTCACGTTCCATGTCTTTCCTGGGTCCTCCAGTAACTCCCTCCATGAACTAGAGGATCTGAATAACCAAAGGAACAAATTCACCATTTCTGTTGTAACCAAAGAGAAATGCTAATTGTTTTCTTCCCTCTGTTCTTGCCAAGTTTCCATCAGAAAACCCATTTAATGTGACTATAGGGCCTGAAAAAGAAAGAAGCAAAATATCTATTTTTGCTTATATCTATTTGCTTACATCTATTTTGCTTATAACTATCTATATCTAAATGTAAAAATATCTATTTTTACATTTTTTAAAAATCCATAAGTTATCTTCTAACATTCTGATAAACAGTAAGTTTGATTTCAAATCCCTTGTCTTTGTATCATACCACATATCCATAGCACAGAATGAGGGCAATCCAAGGATACAAGGCCGGATCGTTCTCTCAGTTATCACATCTCACCCGACACAGTAAAGACTGTGGAATTACTAATAATCCAGCGGTTTATTAATGCTCCTTATCCTTTATCTACTCCATTCATTCCCATCTAGCCACCTATCAAATTCTCTGATGTTGCCTTCTCTATAATTCATATGGCTTCCTTTCATTTGAAATTATTTCCCACTACTAAAGCTATCAAACTGATTTTCACCTTCCATTTTGTCACCTATGAGAAAAATTTCCTGAGTAAATGAAAATGAATTCTCTCCATCTTATCTAATCAAAAGCCACTGTACCACAAGAAAAAAATAAACAGGTGCTTCATAGTACATAGAGCACTCGTGAGAATAATTTATATAATTTGATTCTCACTGCCAGAGAGAGTAAATAATTTCCTTGAATGGAACACCGAACAGATAACAAAGCTAAAACTACAAGGTGGCCACCAAGTCTGAAGGCAGAGACAATACGATTTCATAGTGGGCTATAATATTATATCATTAAGCCATTTATTGCATATTCACCTATGTTTCCAGACTTGGTGGCCACCCTGTAAAACCCAGATCTTCTAGGCATAACCTGTTTTCCTTGATTCCCTGCACGTTACCCTGAAGCACTAAAGAAGGCAGCAGTCAAAGGAAAATACCATCTTTAAATTGGATGATATTTAAAAATTTATAAACCAGGTTTCATAGTCTGTTCTCCAACTTAAATTCACAAACACATTGTGCACGGAGATTAAAAGAAGCAATTAATATTCTCTCAATGCCTACTACATAAAACCTCACTTCCTGTGAGGGCACGCGTAGTTAAGAACTTTACCTACAGTATCACACTTAATCCTCGCAATAGTCCCATGAGGTATCATTATCCTCTTTTTACAAATAAGGAAGCTGAAGGTTCTAAGAGGACAGGTCACTAGCACAGTGTCACACAGCTAGGCAGTGGAGGAGCAAGGATGAAGCTACGTCTTCTGATTCCAGCTGCAGTATTATTTCCACTACCCCAGTGAAACATCCTTTACATGTTCCATGACATGCCACTTACTGACCATTTCACTGCCTTCTTCCACAGAGAGACTTCTTCCTCCCTGCTTCTAAAAACTAATCATGAGCAAATCTGTAGTCTAAGCTGGCAAGAAGAAAAAAGTTCCTCAACAATGCCCGGCACATAGCAAGCACTAGAGAAATGTTAGCTAGGCTTACTATTATTATGGAAAGACTGACTATTCCATCTTTTAATATAACAGTTCCATATAACAATATTCTTTTCCTCAAGCAGTTCTTTAATATTAACAGAATCCCTCCCTATGCATGTCAAATCAGTGTGAAGAGTCTTTTTCACTGACTAAAATTTTACCTTTGGGAAATTTACAGTTAGATATGTATAAGATCATAAGCATATTTTATAACCAAGACTACACAAAAACACTCTTTCTCCCAACTAAAACTACAATTCAAAGTGAATTCAATGAACTACATCTTTTATATATGTATATATATATATATATATATATATATTTTTTTTTTTAAGATTTTGTTTTTTTTTGATGTGGACCATTTTTAAAGTCTTTATTGAATTTGCTGCAATATTGCTTCTGTTTTATGTTTTGGTTTTTTGGCCCTGAGTCATGTGGGATCTTAGCTCCCCCGCCAGGGATTGAACCTGCACCCCCTGCATTGGAAGGCAAAGTCTTAACCACTGGACTGCCAGGGAAGTCCCACTACATCTGTCTTGAGGTATGGAGATGTCATGAAGAGAGCCTTGAATGACATATCAAAAAACCAAGATTCAATCTCACCTCTTAAGACTAAGCATGTGACCTGCGTATGACCCTTAACCTTCCTGAGGCTCAGAGTCCATCATCCACCTTACCTAACTTGAAAGGTTACTGTGATCATTAAAGAGGTCAGGGATCCCAGAAGGCTCCTCATCCCTTACCCAGGGCAAAGAAAGTTGGCTTCAGATTCTTTTAGTCAAAGGGCCAGGGGACTGAAGTAGAGACCGATATTTCCAAATCTGGTTTAAGTAAACCATCAACAGCCTGTAGGCAAATATCAAGTAACTGGGGAAGCCAGAGGAGAAGTGAATTCATTATCATCCAATAGGCTAGGTCCTCCAGAACATCTGAAACACCAAACTGAAACCAATACCACAAACGGGCTTTGTTACAGTTTATAGAAATTGGATCACAATGAACTATTTATGATTATATCATTTTTTTAAAAATTGGCTAGCCTGGAAACCTAGCCACTGAATGTTATTTCTATGGGAAATTGTATTTCATGATTCAATTCAGAAATCCACACACTGGGAATGTATCTTATTTCTTTCCAGTTCCAAGAGCTAACAGAGACTCCCTTCTGATCCTCTTTGGCATATTCAGGCAGTCTCTTTCACGCTTTGGGCCTGTGGCCATTCAGATATGAGATGTCAGATGGGGACAGTCAGGACATCATAACCATATACCACCTTTCACTTTTTTGGGGGGGGGGGGCAGTATCACAACACATTCCTATTTATAATCTGATTTTATCTACAATTGCCCAGTGAGGTATGTAGGGCAAATAGCATTATTCCTCATTTTAGAAATGAGGAAGCTGAAGCACAGAAGTTTCCGTGACTTGTCCAAGGTCATAGCCTGGCAGAACAAGGATTAGAAGTCAGATCTTTATTTCCCAGCCCAACGCTCTTATCAATGAAACATCAACTGTTGAGAAAAGGGGGAAAGGAAGTGAAGGTGATTATGATTTACTGAGACCTTTTTGTCTAATTTCGTCTGACATTGTGAATTTTCATTAATTTCCTTCTTCATTGTTGCCTGATGAGTTAGTCACTAAAACCATAAGATCAGAAAGTATAAATTGTTTTATATTATTTCCTCATTGTTACAGATAGATGTTCAAGTTTAAGTGTTTCATAATAAAGTGACTCAGAGACTAAGCAAGCCCAATCTACATTAGTCACTTGTTGAACTGTTACATGAGATTTTTGCAAAACTCTTGGGGCCAGGGGGCGGGCGGGGGGGGGGGCAGAAATAAGCATTTACCAAAAGGATGACTAAATTAAGGACAAAAGGTGAGTGTAAAACTTACACATTTTTTCCTTCCAGTTTAAGCTGTGGCATGAGAAAATAAACATGAGGAAACAAAACACAAGTCACCTACTACCATTTATTCTGAATTTAGGAGGTTTAGAAGAGTTCACCAGTTTAAATCAGCATGTGGTGGACATTCTCGAGACAAGAGAAAGAAGTTAAAAGTTAACAGGACAGAACAATGAGCCTTTGCCTTTATATAGCACTTCTACCTCTCAAGTGCTTTCACATAGGTTATCTCATTTCTTAATCAAGAACTTGCTCTGTCATAGGTAGGTGCAGATATTACTAGGTCATTTTGCAAACGTGCTTAAGGTCAACACAGCTTTTCAGTAGATAGGTGTAGAAAAAACCACAATAATTAAACTGAACAGTAACACCAAACAATTTACTATTGTAATGGGATCATACACCCTTTACCTTACAAAGCCAAAACATTTTCATTCCACATTCTGGCAGAGCAATACCATTACTATTATAGAAAATGTGGCATGACATGTTCTAATTTCATCTATATTATTTATAGGTGCTTTAAGTAATATGTTAATTATTTCTTCTAAGAAAAAATTGAGCATATGATATTTTTGCTTAGGCTTTTTAAAACACTGTGTAACTATACCTCATGAGCCATATTTAATTTCTGATTTTGTAAGAGGGATGCTCTGAATACACCCAGCATTTAGTCCATTTAGAGCTCTGATTTAGCATTTCATGTGGTTTTACTGGCTTCTGTGTCATGGTAGGGGCTAAAATAAACCTCAGGGTGACAGAGAGTAACCTGATGGGTGGAGAGGGTTTGCTCCTCACTACCAGTAACATTCCAAGAATCACAAATAGATGAGACAACTGGAAGGCATTGAAGCATGTGAGACCCCTGCGTGTCAGCCAAGGAGAAAGTAAAAAGCAAGCAAGTCAGGACGTCTGGAAATCAGTCATGTGATGCAATCGTATTAAACTATTCCTGGTTACTGTTTTAAATTTTAAGTAACAATGACTTGGTCTTTCTAAATATCATTTTCTTTTTTAATTAATTAATTAACTAATTTGGGGGGGGGGCTGTGCTGGGTCTTCGTTGCTGTGCGCGGGCTTTCTCTAGTTGCAGCGAGTGGGGTCTATTCTTCGTTGTGCAGCATGCGGGCTCAGTAGTTGCAGCACGTGGGCTCCGTAGCTGTGGCACGTGGGCTTTGTCGCTCCACAGCATGTGGGATCTTCCCAGACCAGGGATCGAACCCGTGTCCCCTGCATTGCCAGGTGGATTCTTAACCACTGGACGACCAGGGAAGTCCAAAATATCATTTTCTATTAGAAGATAATTGAATGATTATTTTAAGATGAAATAAAGGAGAGAAGAAATAAATTGATTTGGTGAGGACAGCACATAAGGATTTTCACTATTTTAAAGAATCCTATATTATGTAACACAAATTTCCCTTAAAAAAAAAAAAGAGGATGGGACTTCCCTGGTGGCGCAGTGGTTAAGAATCCGTCTGCCAATGCAAGGGACATGGGTTTGATCCCTGGTCCAGGAAAACCCCACATGCCACGGAGCAGCTAAGCCCCTGCGCCACGACTACTGAGCCTGCGCTCTAGAGACCGCGAGCCACAACTACTGAAGCCCGCGCACCTAGAGCCCGTGCTCCGCAACAAGAGAAGCCACTGCAATGAGAAGCCTGCGCCCCGCAAGGAAGAGTAACTCCCGTTCGCCACAGCTAGAGAAAGCCTGCGCGCGCAGCAATGAAGACCCAGGGCAGCCAAAAATAAAAATAAATTAGGGGGAAAAAAAGCCCAAAAAGAAATGAAATTTCAGAAAGTTCAAGTGGTTAAAAATATCAGGCTGGCCATGACACAAAAGAATGAAAGTCACTATTGCTAGAAGCTTGATGCTTTAAGGGAGAAACAGAATGAAAAGAAATCCTCACCATTCTCTCAATGACAGTTCACTGGGCACTGGCTCCACTTCAGAATGAAAGAGCTTTCCTTACCAGGACAACTGCAAACTCACACAGGGCTTGAAAAATTAAATTCATTTACAGTCTCTCCATTTATACACTTTCTTTTCTTTCATTTGTCAACGATTCATACAGATTACACAATTGAAACAGAGCTGACAACTTGCATATGATACATCAGAGGGGTAAATCCAACACATTTTTCTCTCCCAATATTTGTTCAAATGGGTGCTACTAATAAAAAAATATTATTTAAAGATGGAAATGTAAGTGAAGAAATATTTCTCTCTGTGCACTTGGGTATATATAATTATGCTATTTATTGAACTATCTTGCTTACATCTTTAAGTAATTTTTGTTTACTTTAGAAAACATCAAATGTTATTCGTGAATTACCAAAGTTTTCACTTAGTTGTCTGGTCTGTATCTCTAGTGTGGCTCCCCCTCCATTGCCATTAACTAGCATATGTTTTTTTTTTTTTTGCGGTACGTGGGCCTCTCCCTGTTGTGGCCTCTCCCATTGTGGAGCACAGGCTCCGGACGCGCAGGCTCAGCGGCCATGGCTCACGGGCCCAGCCGCTCCGTGGCATGTGGGATCTTCCCGGATCGGGACACAAACCTGCATCCCCTGCATCGGCAGGCAGACTCTCAACCACTGCACCACCAGGGAAGCCCTAACTAGCATATGTTAAAGGGAGCAATCTCTTTCTCATTGCTGCAGACAGAAGTAGACTTATTGATCAGGGGACTTCACATCCAACTGGCCAAATGCCATGCATCTCACTGGCCTGCTCCCCCATATTCTGCCCAATCCTTTTGGCTTACAACAGTATGAGCACCAACTTCCCCCCAACATCCTCTCTGCCCCCATTACCAGAAGACTCCTTCTAAGGAAAGAAGCCCTTCCTTCAACCTCTCAAGGACATAATCATCTCTGCTCTTTCCCAACGGTTTCCTGCAGCCTACTCTACTGTCTAAATTTTAACTCAAATTTCCTCTTCAGATACTATTTAAATTTGATCAAAGGAAATGACTTCTCCTTTACAGAACTCTCTGGGCAACTTTATAAACGAGTCTTGACAGAACTGTTTTAGGTGCTTTCATGCTATCACTTTTCATCGTTTCCAGAACTCTCTGACCTATATTCTATCACCCCCACTTTAAGAAGAAATTGAGGCTCAGAGTTAGAGGGTAGAAAAGCCGGAATTTAAGCAAAGGCTCTTCTCCCTTACTCTGAATTTCTTAAGCATGTTTTTATTGTCTGTGTCAAACTATTTCACTGTTAGTACTATTTTGTAGCTATTTTATAAACACATGTCAAGAGGCTTTTGTCCCTTCATTAGACTAAGCATACTATTGGCACTAACTGAACAGTTTAATTATGAGATTAATAAACAAGCAACTGCTTTCAACTCCACACTCTGCAAATGCATTCATTTTACAGTGAATCTTAACATTTGGTGATCCATTCCGTAGTTCAAACTATTTTCCCATCTCTCTTCTGCAGTTAGCCTACACTCTTTCACTGCCCATGAGCACCACTGCTAGATAGTGGGGAATGGCCAACATCTCAAGATCTTTAATACTTATCAAGTACGGTGAAAAGTTTGACATGGAAGGAGGCTCAAGTGATTATCTAAAATAAGGGTTTGATGCTACATACGGACTATGCCCAACGTCAGAAATAAGCAGGAGTTTGCTATATTAAAGAACATTCACATCATTTAAATAATTCAAGTGGGACTTCCCTGGCGGTCCAGTGGTTAAGACTCCGAGCTCCCACTGCAGGGGGCGTGGGTTCGATCCCTGGTCAGGTAACTAAGATCCCACATGCCGCGTGGCACAGCCAAAAAAAAAAAAAAAAAAAAAAAAATTCAAGGAGTTACCTGCCAGAATTGCCCAGTACCACTGAGGCCAAGGTGTTCAATAAGCATTGAGAGTTGTGCTGAACCAGGTCTTTCAAAGTCTGTATGCTTTTTTCTGTCCACACTGCTGCTGCGTCCTTTCTACCTAAACTATCCCCTCCTCTCTTCATTTCCTTGAAAACTTTTCCTTCTTTCCACTTTCCTGAACCAATACCCCACACCGGGGGTCTTGTTTGCTTCAAAGAGACATAGCCAAGCAACCACTGAATGTTTTAAAAAACTTTTCTTTCCTCTCTTTCACTGTTGGAATAACACATAGTCTTTTCAGAGGCCTGGCCCTTTCCTGATCTTCTGCATAGAAACATCTTGTAGGTCTATTTTAGGTAGGGGGTTTGATATACTCCCCAGTTCCCTGGATGTCACAAAAACTCTACCACAAACTGCTGAATCCATCTTTTAGCCTCTTCTGTAAGGTACAGGGATGGAGACTACAGAAGCGTTTTCCAAACTGGGTTCTGTAGAGTTCCAGTCCTTCCCCCAAAGAGGTTTTCAAGTAAGGTTAGGAAATTACTAAATATTCCTCCTTTGGAGAATCACAGTGCATAAAAGCATATTAAGGGCTTTGGAGTCTTTAAGGAAATTCTTTTAATCAAGCACTCCCCAAACTTATTTGACCACAAAATCCTTTTTTCCTATTATACTGACTCACATCGTGATTAATTAGTATTACAGAGCAAACTTCTGAAAATGCTGCATTAGAGGCTCATTAAGACCCAGCAGAGTGTAAACGTTTTTATAATTATGAATAAAATCCAACACTTAGTACCTACAAAACACGAAGATGGATTTCTATAAACTACCCACGATAAGAAGTCTTAATATGGCACAAGACCAGAATGTTCACCTATTAGTAGCTACTTCACTTGGTAACCTAAGAGATTTATATCTGGATTCTTTCCTATAGAGACAACTCAATTAGTGAAATACTATATCCAGACCTAACTCTCTCTGTTAGCATTAGAAAAAATGCTACCAAACACAACCTTAATTTCGGAATAACTACAGAGGGAGTTCTAAAGGAACGGAATAGAAATTAATTACCAGTAATCATACATTCCAGGGCCAAGAGGCTGAAGAGTGAATACCTACATCAACTTTTTTCCTCCCTGGTTAATTTCCACATCTGGGCAATATTTCTACAGATGAAAAGGCTTATATGTGGAGCATCTGTTAACTTTGACAGGAAAGGTGTTAAGAGACCACACACCACCATGGAGGGCAGGCAGTGGAGAAGAGGGGGATTCCACAGTACTTTCCCACTTGGCTCCAAGAGATTCTCACTAATTCCACTGTCCTCTCTCACCTTCTTGCTATTCTGCTGACAACAGTCATTTCTCTCATGCTCAGGAATCTTCTGTCCTCAACTGTCATAATCCCAAACAAATTTACCCTCCTTTCTCTTTTGTCAATGATTCACAATGTGAGATGCATTCTTAGATGCAGTCAGAAGATGGTGATGGCCGATAAATCACATCCTTTGCCCTGGAACTTTCTTCCGATACTATAAATTTTTAGCTTTCTAAGTGAGAAATGCTCCCCAAATCTGGTATAACTAAAATAGTAACTCCCAACTTACAAGATAGCTCATAAGATTTCATGTTAAAGCAGAAGATGTTAAGGTAACTTTAAAATAAGACTTACAAAAGGCAAAGCTTACCAGTTGGTGAAGGGTGAAGGGTGAAGAGGCATAGGGAAGTGATATTAAAAACATTCTAAACTAGTTGCATAATGTCAAGGCTGAGGTAAGCTATACCTTTGACCCACCTTGTTCTTTTATTATATCTGAGATTGTGTTGGTTTCAACAACTTACGTGAGGTATACTTCCACTCTGCTAACTCTCAACACGCTACTTTTAAAATGCAGACTAAATGTTCAGGTTAGCTTAGCAAGTAAAAGTCACAGTACACAGGACATATCCATGAACAGATTTATAAGAAACAACACAATAAACCGATCCAGCAACTAACTGCCCCTGTTAGGTTAAGAAGAAAAATATCCTCCCTCCCTACGCTTTTGGTAGGAACTGTTATAAAAAACTGATTTAAAAAAACGCAACAGGGACTTCCCTGGTAGCACAGTGATTAAGAATCCGCCTGCCAATGCAGGGGACACGGGTTCGAGCCCTGGTCCGGGAAGATCCCACATGCCGAGGAGCAACTAAGCCCGTGCACCACCACTACTGAGCCTGTGCTCTAGAGCCCGTGAGCCACAACTACTAAGCCCGCGTGCCACAACTAGTGAAGCCCACGCGCCTAGAGCCCGTGCTCTGCAACAAGAGAAGCCACCACAATGAGAAGCCCACGTACCGCAATGAAGAGCAGCCCCCGCTCACCGCAACTGGAGAAAGCCTATGCAGCAACAAAGACCCAACGCAGCCAAAAATAAAAATAAATAAATTTATTTAAAAAAACACACACGCACACAACAAATATGTGGCAGCAATCTGATTCAAATGCTTCCAAATCTTAGATAATCTCTAAGATGCATGTAGCCCAAAACAGAGTAATAGAGGAAGGTGAAGAAAATACAACACTCTGGATTTTCCATAAAGTAAGATGCTAAGGTAGCACCTACTAAAAGAACCATATACAGGTAAAATGTGACAATTCTTTTAAGATTTGAAGTTTGTTGCAGTAAAATTGCACTATTAAGTATCATGATAAAGAAAATGCAAAGTATAATGTGAATCCTAAGCTTTAGTTATTTTTGCTAAACTCTAGGACTAGGCTGCTCATCAAAAAGCACAGGAAATATATATTTTACCACTGACTGCTAATATTATCTGCAACTAATCTGACCCTGTTAGGTCATTTGTCATTTAGCTTCAGGGGGCCCATCCTTTCTCACTATGAGAATTAACACTATAAAAAGTTGCAAAGACCACCCCAACGATAGTGGTGGACGCTTTATCATCTCTTATTTGAAAAAACACATACCTGAGAATAGATTTGAAGATTCCTTGAATTAAGCTGGTGCCCACCCTCTGGAATCTGAAGCCCACGATGGACTCCATGTTTAGTTTAAAACCACCACATAAATCCAGAACCAGAAATACACAGTATTACCACTGTTTATTCAATACATGATAAAGAGTCTCACTTCAAGAGGGATAACCCATTTGACCAGTGAACTGGCTTGAGAAGCAGAATACTGGTAATGAAATTATTCTTAAATCAACTACTGCCATAACTTGCTTTAATAAGCACAGTTCCTGGCACATGGTAGCCGCTCACATCTGTGGATGAATGAATCCTCGACCAACCTTAGGTAGGTTACTCAACTACTCTATAGACTTTAAACTTTCTATGTATAAAAATCGGCTTTCTCTGGCTTAATTTTCTCAAATTAAGCCTTTGGATTGATCAAGGCACTCTGAAACTCTGACACTGAGGAAAAAAAAAAGATGCTTCCATTTCATGCAAAAGTCACATAGACAGGGAAGTTATATATCATGATCCCCATGTTGAGGCTCATTTGACTTTCATCTTAGATTCAATATCACTTCATCAGGAAGGAGTCCCCTAACCACCAACCCACTCCCCCCTCCCAGCTGATATGCCCCCTGAGTTATTAACTCCTTGAAAACTTTATTTTCCCTTTGTAGTACACAGCACAACAATCATTAAATAACATCTGTATTGTTCTTTGTTAAATGTTTGTCTCCCTCTCTAGGCTTCAGACATTCTGAAGGTGAGATCATATGGGCTTTGCTGATTGACCTCCTCTTTCTTGCACCTAGAAGTAACCTGGCACACGGATGTTTAGAAAATATTTGTTCAGTGAATGTGCCCCTTCAAGATACTCAAATAGTAAAAGCTTAGAAATCAAGGAAGGGAACGTTAGGTCATCAAAAGAATGTTCAGAACATCACTCTGTTCTCAACATGAAACTGAGAGAAGTTTTTCCTCAGCAGTAACAGCAATAAAAGAAGTAAGTGTATCATAGCATATCTATGTGCCATTTTATACCTTTCAAAACACTTTCATCACGTGTGGTCTCATGACTGAAAGTCTCCAAAGAGTTCATACAGAAATTCTGTTTACGGTTCTACATGTTTTAAAGAGTTGTGACAGGTATATAACCCACTTATCCTGGAAGTTTTTATAAATAACTTATAGACTGTCTGGGAATTTTTTTTCCCCCCTTAGGTGCTCACTGCATGATATTCCCTCTACAAAACAGCTGGGACAAAGTCCCATTTTTTTTTTTTTTTAAGTTTCAGAGCGCTGAAATAAATACTGATTCCAAATAAAGTCTTCAGCTCTATTCTTCAGCTCTAGCAGCTCTATTTTCTTAAAGGACAAAGAAAGGCAATCTGAGAGCTTCTGTTGGATGCCAAAGGGACTTCCCAGGGATTGTTGGTAAATTGAACCACATCTAAGGTTCCAAAGTAAACTTCTAAAACCTTTTCAGCGGTGTATAACCTTCAGAATTCTGTGAAGGTGAGAGCAGGAGCGAGATCTTTATTTAAATGATAAACTTTAATGCTCTTTGATGATGACAAATTTTTTTTTAACTTTCTATGACTATGTGAAAATTCATAAACAGAAAGACCACGGGGTGGATGAGAATCTTGGCAAATGATACAGGAATGGAAGTACTGCAGCTCTTAAAAGTCTATGACAGAGCAGAAGTGAAACGAGATTCAACAGGGGCTCCTATTTTCTGTATTCTTTCCTAATAATCTGACTTAAAACAATTTCTTTGCTTTAGAGATCATAAAGACCTCATACTGTAAACTTTACCAGCTTATAGCTAATCCTATATGATTCCTGAATTCCAAGGGAGGACAGGTCAAAGCCAATAAAAGTTTTATTTCAAAGCCCTGAAATAAAGTGAGCAAAGTACTCGTTAAGAAAGATCCAGTTCCACCTTCCTCAGGAGTATGTTTGGAAATCTGGGTTTGTAATAACATAGTATCTTTATCTCCATCAAATTTTATGAATGTCAAAGTGTTTGATACACAATATCTAATCTGATTCACATAATAATCTTGTGAAATAGGCAGGCCAAGAACCTTATAGATGAAGAACACGAGATTCCAAGAGGTTAAGTTTCTTGACCCAGGATCATAACTTAGAAAATGGAAGCACCAGGGTTGGAAGAATTTCTGATCCCTAGACCACTGCTATTTCTATAGCACAGAACAGCTATACCATTCTGGACTCTCTGAATCTGCTGTTCATTCTTTATTCCTCATCAAAACAGGCAATAAGATAGCAATGTCCATAAATGTCCATACTATGTAAAGAGTACACAGTATATAAAGAGGGTAAAATATTCCCCTTAAAATAATGGTCACATCCCCACTATGTCTCTATATGGTTTTAGGTCTTAGAAATCTTATTAAACTATGATTTGCTATTCTTGGTCTCATATCAAGCTTATATAGAGAGCACAACTTTGCATGAGAAAAAAACGCAATAAACATGTGTTCTCTTATTAAAGACCAGGGACCTTCCCGACAAGCATTAGAATCACTAAATCCAAGTTACTCCATACTCTAGCGTAAGGTTAGAGCTGAAAAGCTGGATAAAACTTCAATTATATTCTTTCCTGATTAGTAGGGTGGGTGTAATGGGATGAGGCCTCAGGATGAAAGAAATGCTATTAACTACTGAATGTGCATGAGGGTGAGGGTTGCTTTTTCTTTTTTTATGACTCAGTTTTTTGAAGGGGGAAAAGTCCAATTCTTCACGTAAAAATACCTTACATATCTGCGAATCCTAGGGTTTAATAGAAAAAAAATCCACATTAAGTTCTTCAACTTCCAAAATCTGTTTTCTTATCTATAATGTACATCGTGCTGTTATATTTGCAAAACATCAAGGTTAAAGATAGAAAAGCCTATCAAATAACCTCCATAGAATGTAAGCGTCAAGGCAGGACTGATCTATACAATAAGCCTAACTCTGATCTTTGGTAACAAACACACTTTATTCTATAAAGTCAGCCTTGTTCTTTTAAGGCAGTGGTTTTCAACATTGGATACATAACAGAATGGGTTTTTAAAAAATACTGGTGCCCCAATCCTTCTCCAGATCAATGAAATCAGAATCTCTTTAGTGTAGGGTAGGGACTGGCTGTTTCTAGGGGTCAGCTGGAGTTGAAAACCTCTGGTCTAAGTGCTTTGCTATCTAGTTTAAGAATCTAACATGACATCATTTTCATATTTTCCTATGGAAGGAATATTCACAGTCCCAAGACAGTCACAATGGTTAGAAACACCAGAAATGTACAAGTTGAATGAGTGCATTACTTGGATATAAGCAGACATTCTTAAGTTAGTCACAACTGCTACACTTAATAAATATTAACCATTAAAAAAAAAACAGAAAAAAAATTTTAAAGAAAGAAAAGAACAGAAAAACTGCATATAACCATGAACATATATACCCATTTAACTATAGCTTAAGTATTAAACCATATTCAAAAATTTATCTCCCACTGAATAGTAGCCAATCTTGTAAAGCATTTTATTTTTGGAATTTTCCCATAGATATAAGTAAGAAAAAGCAAATAAAGAAACCAGAAGTACAAGACATCCTATTACACAGGTATATGAAATCAGTTCAAAGGGGAGTTTCCACTGCTCAGAGGACAAAGCACTTCTCAGAAACATTACTGCAATCATACTGCTCATTTCTTGCTCAACACAGTACTGCTGAAAAGGATGTTGCTATGTTCCCACCTTAACTGCCTTATGTGTTGTTCCTGTGACATGCTGGAGCCAACAAAGACAAGTTTGGCTTCTGGAAAAACCAAAAGGCCACGCTTCTCTATTTGTAACCTTGCTCTAAAACCTCTCCCTATTATCTGATTCTATGAATTTTGCAATAGCTGCATATTCGTTAAAGCTGGAGAATGAGTAACTAAACCTGGTCTAAATTGTATGCTTAAGCAAATATAACAATAAAAACAAGTCCTACGCAATTTGTAGCATTTTATAAAAAACTACTCACATTCGAAGGAGGCTTAGACTAAAAAATTCGAGACCAGAAAATGCAAGGAAATCTAAAACAGATGTAATATCCTAATTAAACCTAGGTGGCCTATCTGGGAAAATATTTAAGATTCCTATTCTATGAACTTCCTGATTAAGAAGAGATTAATAGCTACTACAGTAAGGATAAGAAATTATTAAAGGTTAGAAAAGAATTTTGATTTGTGTTTCTAAGTCAGTGAGCTGTAACCAAATATAACTAGGTGAGTGGTATAAACTTACATGGTTTATTGTAGATTGAACAGCCTTTAAATAATGGTTTAGTTCCCGATCCATCATTGCAAATTCAACCATTGCCTTATCCATACTGTATTCACTACTCACTTCAGCTGAAAAAGAAAGGAAAGCAATGATCATTTTCCATTTAAAATGCCATATTTGGGGCTTCCCTGGTGGCGCAGTGGTTGAGAGTCTGCCTGCTAGTGCGGGACACACGGATTCGAGCCCTGGTCTGGGAGGATCCCACATGCCGCGGAGCAACCAGGCCCGTGAGCCACAACTACTGAGCCTGCGCGTCTGGAGCCTGTGCTCTGCAACGAGAGGCCGCGATAGTGAGAGGCCCGCGCAATGCGATGAAGAGCGGCTCCCGCTTGCCACAACTAGAGAAAGCCCTCGCACAGAAACGAAGACCCAACACAGCAAAAATTTAAATAAATTAATAAACTCCTACCCCCCAACAACAACAACAACAAAAAATGCCGTATTTGGAAAAAGCTGTACCAACATAATTTATCAATCAATGGTCTATCTAAATGATTTTGTAAAGGTATTGCATATTTTAAAAAATGCCTTCAATATATGGCTGCTTCATTCAAAATTCGAAGAAGACACCCAGTAGAAAAAGTCTCAAAGGTGGAAATGTAGACTCAGACTCAGGAGTTCCAGGCTGTGCCACCTACCTGGACAATCTTAAATCAACCACTACACTTTTCTCAGCCTCAGTTCCCTCATCCATTGAAGCAGCCCACTTATATATCTGCACATGAACCTTGTAGTATTGTTAAAAATCAAATAAGGAAGATTTCCACTTCTAGTAATGGTAGGTTGGGTTATGTGGACCAATCCTCCTACTGAAGACAACTAAAATGACTGGAGGGCTTCTCTGGTGGCTCAGTAGTTAAGAATCCGCCTGCCAATGCAGGGGACACGGGTTCGGGACCTAGTCGGGGAAGATCCCACATGCCGCAGAGAAACTAAGCCTGTGCACCACAACTACTGAGCCTGCGCTCTAGAGCTTGTGAGCCACAACTACTGAGCCCATGTGCCACAACTACTGAAGCCCGTGCACCTAGAGCCCGTGCTCTGCAACAAGAGAAGCCACAACAATGAGAAGCCGGTGCACGGCAGTGAGGAGTAGCCCCCCGCTCACCACAACTAGAGAAAGCCCGCACGCAGCAACCAAGACCCAACACAGCCAGAAATAAATGAATAAATAAATTTATAAAAATAAATAAATAAGTAAAATGATTGGATAAAACAGGAAAAAGAGTAATCTCCTTAAAAACAAAAGGGTCACAAGATAGTAAGAAACAACCAGGGCAAAATTAGGGAAAACCAAAAAAGAGAAGCTGAACACAGGAAATCAAAGTTGCATACCCTCCCCCAGTAAACTGGGTCCCCACTCATCAGAATAAAGATG
Organism: Delphinus delphis; assembly: GCF_949987515.2. Lineage (NCBI taxonomy): Eukaryota > Metazoa > Chordata > Mammalia > Artiodactyla > Delphinidae > Delphinus > Delphinus delphis. Next base: position 66,153,250 of record NC_082699.1, on the reverse strand, counting down.
AACCGTAAGTAATCCCACTCTGCTCCTCCAGGCTGCAGGGAGGTTGGCCTTGGCCACTGAGCAGAACAGAGGGAAGAGGGAGAGAGAAAACAAACATGTTTCTGAAAAACTGTATCAACAAGCCACAGCCTGGGTTTGCAGCCTGGGTTCCCCTCACCTGAGTGGTGCTGGGAACCTGAGCTCTGATGTTGGTAGGAGGTGGTCTCACAATGAAAGTACCCACACGTACTCCCCTCTGGAAAAGACACTTGTATCTGAGGCCTCAAATAACCCTACAAATAATTGTTAAGGATAATGAGTAGATTACAGGGGACAAAAAATAAAAACAAAACAAAAACCTTACAAGGAAAAACACAAGAAAACAAGCCAAAAAGAGTAAAAATCAGCAGAAACAGATTCCCAAATGTTTCAGATATCAGTCAGAGCATGAAACAACTATACTTACTATATTTAAAAATTAAAAGACCCTCAGGAAACAGGAGACTATAGAAAGCAACTAGTAGATTGGAAAAGCAAGATAATATTCTTCAAAGTGATTTTAAACTTTTTTTTTAAGCTCTAGACACACAATTTAATAATAGATCGGGAAAAGATAGAGAACACAGGATAATAAAAACGTTAACACTAAAAAAGCTGAAAGAAATGAAAATAAAACTGGAGTCCTTAAATCATATTAGGGGATGCACACACTCAAAGACTCTTCATTCAAATAACTTGGCTCAGACAAATGGCAGTATTTCTTGTCCACTCTGAAGAACAGTACAACAGTTCATCTCTAAGTCATGAAATAATATAAAACCCACTTACATCTGGCTTTTAAAAAATGATTTTCCTGGACTTCTAAATTATGCTTTAGTTTTACAGTAGTCAATTATAAACACACTCCATAAAATATCTTCTGGGTTAACACGCTTCTGGTAGAATATCTCTTGGCTGGTAACACCCAGACTTCACAGAATATACATATCCCTCAATATAAGCTTTTTTTTTTTTTTTTTGAGGAGTGGGAAGGGGCAATGTTTATATAAGAAAAATTTGTATTTACATTCCCCAAATTAAATACATTTTTAACAAAGTGGTATATGAGAAAGGTCTCAAGTCATATTCCATAAAAAATTGTTAGACCGTTTGAAAATCTCCAAACATCAATGAAAGAGACATGTTGCTTAGCTGTTGCTGGTACCAACGTGTATCTATTGCCATATATACAACAAATGTTTGTTAAAAATCCTATTAATTGCTTGATGATCAGGAAGAGAATTTTAAACAATTTATATCCTAATAATGATGGGTTGTGACTTATACAGGCATTTTACTGTATATAGTTACATTTAAGTAAATTGGTTAGGGGTTTGGGGTTGGCCTGTAATTTAATTTTTTCCCATTTAAAATAATGAAAAAAAGAAGAAAGAAAGAAAAATAGGCCCCTGGTTTCACACAAACCTTATCTAGTTAAAGGAAATGATGATGTGTGTGTGTGTGTGTTTTTCCTTTTCTTAGTGGAATCAGTATATATTATGTGTAATAGATTCTGATACTGGGACCATTGAAAAAGTGGGTCAAGCTGGTAACCTGAGCAGAGACTAACAGCATAAACTGCTTTATCAAAAGTGCAATAATTAGTGGCAACTTCAACCTAAACAGAAACTCACTAAAGGATGTATCAGCAGCAAAAGTCTTTCAAGTATGAGAAATAAAAATGTGTCAGGGGCTTAAATCAGTAGGAATTGACATAATGTTGGCAACCCCCCTCTGGAATTAAATGAGTTAATTTTTTAAAGCACTTAGAAATATGCCTTCGACATTAAAGTTTCCAGAGTAAGCAGGATGATGATTCTCATTATCAAGGTCCATAGACATAGCCAGACTTGAACCAGATAACAATTTCAAATACAAGGCCAAGGAGACCTTCCCTGCAAAGGAGAACGTGAGCGATGGCTGCCAGTATTTGATGGCAGGAAGCCTAAGGGAAGTACCTGAGGAGGCCAACTGTGGACATGCAGCCTCAGCTAAGGCTCCAGGGCCCAAGAATGTTGGGACAAGCTAAAGAACCTAAGTGATGAATAGTGCAGCCTGAGGCGACAAAGGGAAAACACCAGAAGAGAGCAGGAAGCTACTCCTGAGAAGAACCGAGAACCACGCCACACCACACCTGGAAGTGATGCTCAGTCAGATAACTTCAGGCTCAAGTCAATGTTTTCATCTGCTGGGGAGAAGGGTTTGGAGAGACTAGAGACGGAAGACAACAGACTCCCACAATGGCATCTGGAAGAGAGGTCATGAGAACATCCGTATCAAGTAGTTGTTAACCCCTGTCTCCCTTATTATTACAATAAAGCCTCTTTCTAAGTATGTTATTTGTGTTCATGTTTCAGAAATACCAGGCAAAGGAAGGCACAGGGAATGTGTCCTGTTCCACTAAAGAACTGAGGTGGGGAAAGAGCATAGTGTTGCATGAAAAAGGCTAAATAAAGCCCTGAAGAACTCAGGAGGAAAAGAGGGATAAACACATCAACAGGGAGCTGGCTGTTGACTAAAAAGTGGCTGGGGCGTTGGGGAGGTGCAGAGAGACTGACCAGCTAGAGGTTCCCTGCTCCTTTATTCCACGGTATATAATCCCACTACCAAAATTCTCCCACTCTCACAGGGAAAGCCCTCCTAAAAATCCACACCAACCAAATCCTACACATCCTTCAAGGGCTGAGCTCAGGCCCTACCTGCTTTTAAACTCTGCCAGCCTAGAAGGATCTCACTTAATTTATCTTAACAACTATACTTGATACTTTGGCACTTTGAAACATAAACAATCTTGTTTTCTTATATGAATTTGTCTCATTTTTCCAAACAGACTTTAATCCATTTGAGGGCAAGAATGATGGATCCAACAAAGAACTATAGGAACTCTTCCTTCAATATTCTTATATGGCCATCATATAATAAATTTGAAAATTAAACTTTCACCAAACTAAAAATTGTCCTGCCTCTGATATTCAATTGAATTAAAATGCAAAGAAGACATGTAATATAAACTTATTTGCCTATTTTCAGTGTGATTTTTCCACAGGAAAAAGGTTGGCACCAGCGCTGAGTGTGGGGGGGAGATTACAAAAATGATGTTAAAATTCACAGAATGACCAATCTCAGAGAGGCAAATATTACTGTAGCACACCTCTGCAAGCCAAAAAGTAACTGCAATGATAAAATATATATACATAATAATAATAGCTGTACCTAACAATTGGTAAGCACTTTATTATGAGCCAAGACTACTTAGCGTACTGTGTTTACATTAAACCTCACAGCAGCATTAAGAGAAAGGTAGTTTTAGCTCCACTTTATATATGAGAAAACCAAAGCACCAAGCAGTTGAAGTCACCTGCTCAAGGACACAACGGTAGTGAGTGGCTGAGCTAGGCCTCCAACTCAGACCTTCTAGCTGCAAAGTATGTACACTAGCCTCCTGTGCTAAAAGGTGCTTAAACGTGAGAAGGACAAGCACCTCCAACTCCTCCATGGATATCCAGGGAACAAACCCTTGGGGTGGGGGGGACTGGGGGGCAAGTCATGGCCCTGAGCTTCATCTCAGCTCCCGGTGGTCTGTTCCAAGTAGGACACTGGCCAGCCACTCAGATGTGATTGGGCCCGGTCCGATCACATTTGGGAAAAGCTTTCCCAAATTCCTTAGTAGAGGAAACCGATAACAAAAAGAAAATCATCTTCCCCTTTTAGAAGATTGCTAAGTTTTAACACTGGTGAAGAGAGTGATCTTTCCCATCAGCAAGGCAAACTGGAGGCGTATAAAAGTAACCAAGTCACCCACTGAATGCTAGGAGAATAACTAAGTCAGCTCTAGCAGCTGGCAAGTCAACCTGTACCAGGCCAAGAGCACCAGCAACAACAGAGATGGAAGTAGCAGCCATGCAAGGGCAGCAACAGAGAACTGTTTCAGGGGAAGGGAAGAGCCCTGGAAGGCTTCACATGCAGAGGTACTTCTGAGTGGAGCCCAGTGTCAAAACCATTTCTATTACCCGTGTCTTTGACTGTCCTCCCCTGGCCAAGCAGGGTCTGGGAGTCTAGGAATATTCTCCTTTCTTCAATGTGCCATTCAAGGAGCATTAATTTATTATAATCAATCCTTGCTTGTGTTAATCAAATGAACCTAAGTGATACACTTGAACATTCATTTACAAGCCAATAAATATGTGGGGAGGTCTCCTGGGGAGAGCTCGGAGACTCGGTGGGACCGATGTGACACATCTGGCACACCGATTAAGAAACTGCTCCAAGAAGTTAGTTCAATAACTCGCTGAAATATGTCCCCCTAACCCCTGCCCCAGCAAATTAAGTCCAGAGGGCACAGATAATCTTTGATTTGTATTAAACAATTATAACTGCTTCTGTAAGGATGCCAGTAGCGTGGCAAACGTGCCTTGTCTGTACCAGTGACCCTGCTCAGCGCTATCCCAAACACCATGCGCTGCTAACAGGACCTGAAGAACTTACAAAGTGTCATTTAGACCAGGAAGGGCCACAGAATTAAACCCATTCTTTAAGGATGGCTTCTGTTTCATTTTGTTTTTTCCTGTTCATTGGCAAGCCCTAGAAAACTAAAGAGTGATAATCGCTGAAAGAGGACCTCTTTTTAGACTGAAGTGCTCTGATATTTATCTAACATAAGAAGTATCTGAATGGATGCAGTTGGCCTGCATATGATCCTCCTAAAGTCAAACAAACCTGTAATTATGCAATCTAGGCAGCCACGCTGATCATTAGACATGTCACCTGTTATTCAATGTCAGAACGCACTAACAGCAATATGAGAACTATTACTATTCTTTCATTTTGAAGTGCTGAATAAGGCATTAAAGGTACATGTTACATAAAGAACATTAAGCAGAAATGGGTGATTTAGTGTTGCAATCAAATTCAACTTAAAATTCATGAGACTTCAATGAGAGGAAGATAATGGCTGAGGCAGGAACACTTACGAAAGCAAAACAATTATATGGAAACTAGCAATCAATGCGGGTTGTCTCAAAAGTGAAAGACGGGCAAAATGAGGGAGAAGAGGGAGGTCTGAGAGAGGAGAGCAAGGGAGGAGACTAGCTATTTTCACAGATGTAGGCAGACTCAGGTGAGACAAATTTCAGGTCCCCTGTGGCTAAACAAGGTATCAATAGGTAGTAAGCCTTTAACAATATGGTAATTCTTATGTAGCACAGTTCAGACTCATGAGAGTTTATCCAGGGTGAGTTCCAAGATTGTCTAGTGTCTATTCCCAACTTATTTGCTCCACATAATGCCACTTTCTTGGCTACTGGTTAAAAAATGGGGATAAAGAAGATTCTTTATCTTGGCTTCCCCAAGTCCAGATGGGCATGGTCAACAGGCCAGTCAAGCTTTTCTTCCATACCAGCAACCAGTTCAGCAAGAATGGAAGGTAACTGATGCCACTAAGAGATGCAGCTTCTTGACCAACTATTCTAAGTAAGGCCCCTCCCAAGCCACAGATGTCCTGAGGAGCAGCCTAAGCCATGCACTGGAGAGAAATAAATTCTCTTCCCTGAGGCCTAGCCCTAAGGTTTGGGAAGCACAGCTGAAGCAGGTCCGGGAGCACACAGGACCCAGAGCCAAATAAGTTCCCTCAACGTCCTTCAAGTCCAGCAGAACTGCCTTCAGTGAAACAAACATGAAGATGAAGACACCTGTCCTCCTCCTTCCCCTAGCATGTCCATCCCAGCTTTATCTCTAGGCTCCCTCTCTACACTACTGGATGTCTTTTTCCTTTGCTCTGCTGTTGCCTATGATTTCAGCCACAGGGTCGTTTTCCAGAATTCTCCCTAAGCTCCAGAATAGGACCAGACGCTTCACGCCTTCTTGGTCCATAAGCCCTCTTTACCTTTACAACGAGGACACGTGTGCAGGTGTATGTGTTCAGGCGGCACACCCTCAAGACAAATTTCATCTACTTATTCTTTCCAACTTTCTGTCCCTGATTCAACTGCAGTTTTGCCCATGGTCAAGTTGTTTCCTGAGATTTTGTCCTAACCAAACAAAAACCGCAGAAGCAGGTGTTTTTTATTCTACAAAGTCATACACAGGCATGTCTGAACAGGAACAATACCAATTATATATAGTTGAATAAATTCAACTCCATGCATTTTATTAGTAATATACCAAACCTTTCAGACAAAGCAGTCATTTAGTGTTCTTCTGGGGTTGTGACTCCAATTCCACATGAATCACACACTCAGAAGGATCTGATAAATTCTCAGTGCCATAAAGTATATGTGTCCGTTTTGGAAAGGAGGAAGGAAGGAGAGGAGGCCAGGAATCGCCTGATTTATGTTTTAAATTTCCTAGAATAGGTGGCACATAGGGAGATTTTTACTTTCTGAAACAGGGAATAAATATTTCCTAATCTCTTCAAATTAAAACTTGATTCTTCTATATTTTATAAGCAAGAAATTTCTTCTTTTTGGATGAACTCAAATAAATGGCAGTATAAAGCATATTGCCTCTCCCTCCTTCTGTGGAAAAAAAACCCCTTCCACTTTTAAAATATAGCTCCAACTATCTCAAGCAATATATATTACACACACACCTTCCTCTATGAGTGGGTGTGTGTATGTTTTTCCTGGCAGCCTAGTATTAAGCAATCATTATATATTCATCAGAAGTCAAATTTAATGACTTATTCACTGCTTGAGCAATATTTAATAGAAACTTGCTTACTTCTCACTACCCCGTACTTTAGTCCCCATTATTCCTCCACACAGATATTAGTGTGGTAAAATTAAAATTGAATCCACATTATATAACTGCCTCCCACCAGAAATAATAGTGAAAAGTGTAACAGTTTATGACACAAACTAGGAAGCAACTGGCTCTTTTATAAGCTCAGTGAATATGGGGGAAATCTTTGTGAAATATTGACCTTTATAATCATCTTTATCCCCTATACAATTTTCTTATCATAGTCATACAGAAGAGGGAAGTTGTATAATACAGTAACTCAAAAAGCCAGCTCTGGAGTCCATTTACATTCAAATCTAGGTTATGTTACTTGCTAGCTGTGTAGTCTTTGGCACGTAACTTGGAGTCTCAGTTTCCTCTTCTGTATAATGGGTGCAATGACAGTATCTAACTCACAACATGACTAAGTGAGAAAATGTAGCTAAAATGATCAGCACAGGGCCTGGCCCACAGTATGCACTGACAAAATGTTATCTGCCATTATAATTATTACAGAATGGATAACTACTCTGCAAATGTAGTTCGTCTAAATGCTGAAAGCACTTTGCCCATAGAACCAAAAAGAATCAAGTGAAGATCATCTCTTTAACTCTCTCAGCTGTTTCTACTAACTAGAGACCAAAGCATGAAGTTAAACTCACAAGACTGCAACGCTCTATGAGAAGCTTTGTCAACAATCCGCTATCCTACCCACCCACACACTACTGTCCAGAAACTCACTTACCTAGCAAATGCTTACTGAGCACTTACTACAGGCCAGGCAGAGGGGAAAATGCTTAGAAGCAAGAAGGAGTAGCTAAGCCTGCCCACAGAAGGTTTAACAGGTTTAACAAGTGAGGGGGTGAATGTGTCTGGAAAGGTAGTGTGCATTAGTTGTTTACCGGCTTGTGCAGAGGCTAAATAAATGCCCTGGGTCCTCTCCACCTAGGCTGATTTACAGTTTAAATGGTCAAACAAAAACCCTGGGAATGAACAGAGAGGGCATAGATTAAATCTTCACTGCACACTGACTACGCACGATGAACTCACTACTCATCCTTTGTCGCAACAGCGTGAAGTCGGTATTAGTAAACATCATTTCAAGATAAGGAAACCGATGCTCCCTAGGGCTAAATCATTTGTCCCAAGTCACACAGTTAGTAAGTGGTAGACTTAGGAATTGCCCTCAGGTCTGGCCTGAAGCATGGAAGGCATGTGCAGTAGTGTCTGAACTACCACATAGAAATAAGTAAAACGCACTTCATGCAACAGTCATGGAATAATGAATAATCGGTTCTCTGGCTAAAGAAATTCTCCTAAACATTACCTTCTTTTAAGAGTGAGAGAAAGTGAAGGAGAGACTGACTGACTGACTTAAACAATTCTACCCCAAAGCAATGGAGACCATCTTTCATTATATAGATAGATATTTCCTTAGAATGTGTATAAACCACCATAGTAAAGGTATAACTCAAAATATTGCTTGAAGTAAATTCTATGAAGAATTAAACTTATAGGGCTTCCCTGGTGGCACAGTGGTTGAGAATCTGCCTGCCAATGCAGGAGACACAGGTTCGAGCCCTGGTCTGGGAAGATCCCACATGCTGCGGAGCAGCTGGGCCCGTGAGCCACAACTACTGAGCCTGCGCGTCTGGAGCCTGTGCTCCGCAACAAGAGAGGCCGCGATAGCGAGAGGCCTGCGCACCACGATGAAGAGTGGCCCTCGCTTGCCACAACTAGAGAAAGCCCTCGCACAGAAACGAAGACCCAACACAGCCATAAATAAATAAATAAAATTTAAAAAAAAAAAAAAGAATTAAACTTAGAACTCAATCTCTGGATACAATCTAGTCTCTATCAGTCACCAACAGCACTACGAATCTCAGGCTATGGGCATCAATCATTGTAAAACATATCCACAGACCTCTTTTGGCTAGCTATTACAAGCCCCTCGAATCTTCAAGGTCAAGTCTGTCTTTTACATGATTTAAATCCTTTTCTATACCCTTCCTGTCCATTTGTTCCTATCTAATCCCTGGCAGACTGGAAAGAAACAGTGAATTCAAGGCAGCAAGCAGTATTTACAGCAGCATTCCAGCCAACATATTTAATTTCAATGACAGCCATTTCTCTCTGGTTTTCAAATCCTTGACTATGCCCATGTTTTAGTTACAGTGGGAGGGCTGAAGGCCCAGGAGGCTTAAGAAACAAAGCCTGGCTTTGACTTCTGGTTCAACATCAAAGCTCTGGCATGAATTTATGGCAGCAAAGACCAAAGGAAGTAAGGCTTAAACCTCATGTGAACATTGAAAACATTTAATGAGAATGTAGGTAAAGCACCCAACAGGATGTCTTAAACATAGTGGACCCTAAATAAAAGAATGCTATTTTACTGTTAACTATGTGTACTTTGCAATATTCCCCAATACAAACCTATTTCACTTAAGCTAGTATCTATTAAAAAAAATAAAAAACACAGTGAGGCAAGAAAAAGACAAACTGCCCAATGAAAAACTTAGCAAAGAGATATAAGCGTAAATTCTCTGAAAAGCTTATTCAAATGGTCTAGTATCTATTGAATTATGGAGTCATCGAGTCACTTCACTTTTGCAAAGTAATAGGGCATATAGTTAAGAAAGTAATTAAGCACATGGTTGAAAAATTCAAACAGAACAATAATGTGGTGTCTCCAATCCCCAAATTCTCTCTCCAGAGACAATCATTGTTATGAGGTGCCTGGGAATGCAATCCCATGGAAATATTCTACGTATAAGGCATTCTCTCTTAAAAGGTCTACAGAAATTAAGATACTTACAGAAACAGAGAAATAAGAAATTTAAAATGGCCATCCTTGGAGAAAGACAAATCTCACAATGCCTGACACTGAAAATCATATCAGTATTCTCTCTGTGCCCTAGTAGCCAGTAAATGTGCCTGAATAGAAAGAACCATGAGTGGCTGCTTCAGTTTAGTCAAAGTATGCTTTGATATTTAGTCAAAATATCCATTCTAAAATAACATAAAGGCAAAGAAGAACAGCTGTGAAAAGAACACAGACATTAAATACAAGAAAAGAGTAGTGCTAAACAAAGAATACAATGAGTGTTAATGGGGGAACTTCCATTCACTCATTGAACAAATACCTACGAAACACAGACCATGTGCCTGGCGCTGTGTTGGGTGCCCTGGAGAGAGCAGTGAACAAGATAAACACTGTACCTTCCCTCAAGGAACTCTTACAAATTTCCACTCTACACAAAAATTTCTAAAAAGCCCTGATATAACTATGTGGCCTTTGTTTGGCTCTTGGTATTATGGGAAAGCTTATTCCTCTGCTGAGCGGTTCTAATTATTAGAGTTGGTCCAAAGAGAGAGCTGATTCAGGGCCTCCCTAGAATAATTCTAGGCAATGACAACAATAAATCTGAATTGCTCTTTCACACACATTCACTCATTTATACCTCATAACCTCCGTGTAGAGTTATTTTACTTTCTGTTTTCTACGGTTGAGGAAATTGAGGCTCAGAGAAGTTAAGTGATGCCACTGAAGTCATGCCTCAATGTCAGTAGAACTTGAACCCCAGTCCTCAACTCCAGAGCTACAGAAGAGCCACCTGCTGGGCCACAGAGTCAACTTTTCCAGCTCACAGTCCTTCGAAGATATGAAGGACTATTGAAGGTGGCTATTAAATATCTCCTACTCTTCGAGTCTTTGCTTCATCAGAATAAATAATGATCATCAAGTTCCTTCAAGTTACTGCCTTCATTTAAACAGGCTTCATGTACCAGTGTCTCTTTTTAAAGATGGACTCCGGAATAAAAAAAACGATAATTACAGCCACAGGCTAACCAATTAAGACTATGATAATACTATTATTATATGTGTACCACTGTGATCCTGGGTTGACCTTGTCAATTAAAAACAAAACAAAAAACTCAACAGGAACTGCTATTAAGCCAGACCTCTCCCTTCCTATATTAGTACCACTGAATTTTTCAATTAAAGATTCAAAACTTAAGATTGTCAAATTTCATGTTTCTGAAAGCTGTTACTCCATTTTATTCAGGAGGTGGAGGTCTTTCTGAATTTCAAAATGTCATCTAAATATCAGGTAGCCTCCCCTATTTTCTGTGATCCATAAATTTGACAACCTTACCTTAGTTTTTTTCCCAAGAAGTTAAATAAAATAATAGCTAACATTTACTGAGCATTTACTATGTGTCAGACATTATGCTAAGCAATTTACATGCATCATTTCATTCAATCCTTGCAATAACTGTGGATAAGACACTGTCATTCCTTTGATGGAAGGAAAAAAATGGGCTCAGAGAGGTTAAGTACCTTGAAGCAACATCATACAAGTAACAAGCTGCAGAGGGAAGATGCAAATCAGGGTCGATTAAATAACAGAGTCCATTCCTCTAACTGCAGTTATCATCAGTAATCATCATCCTTTTGGCATAACCCATTTCCATGTCATAAGACTTTGCCGAATGCCTTCCTAAGATCTATGCAGAAAGCATCCCTACTGTATCAGGGCAGTCGCTCTGGTCAAAAACAAACAAACAAACAAAACCAAACAACAACAACAAAACAGGGGATGGGGGAGTGGAGAGAAACTAGGATGATCAAGAACAAAAACATCAAGTAAGTTCATAAAATGAGATGGCTACTCAAAATAAGGTTAATGAATAGCAACTACCTTAGACCAGCATATCACTGTACTCATTTCAAATAAATTTAAACCAAGAAAAAAATTACAAATGGGGTCAGCCTACTTTTAAATAGAAAGTTAATTAAGGAACACTTTAATTAAACAGAAATTAAGTCCTCAAAAACTATAAATTTAAGTTCAAGGAGATATGATAAGAAGTTTATTAGATCATAAGACCTATGGTGACAGGGACTGTAATCTCTGTCATTTACCTAACTCTCAAGTGTTGGTCTAAATGAGAAGTATTTCGTCTGAGAAACGTTTCTTTAAGAGTGGAAGGGCCACAATCACAAGAGGGAACAACTGTATTCCACATTCCTATCTGTTGGAGGATAATTGCTATGTTAATTATTTTTGGGAGGTAACATATATTTGATTTCATGAAAACAATGGCAAATCAATCTTAAATCACTGACAGCTCCAGAAAATAAGTCTATCATAATTTACTACAAGCATTATAGTAACTGTCCCATCTAATCAGCATTTTTCCTTATGTTTGTACCTCTGCGTAGTACAAGATCCTGAAAAGATGTCTCAGAGATTTTATAAGGTCATTCTTATTTTTCTCATTACTTATCTCATCATTTCTAAGATGTTTTATTTTCACTTTGCCTGACTTAAATCAGTAGTGACTCCAAATACTGTTTCTGTCTTGCCTTCTTTAAAAGCCTACAGATGTAGAAAACAAATGTATGGACACCAAGGGGGGAAAGTCACAGAAGTGGTGGTGGCGGGATGAACTGGGAGATTGGGATTGACATGTATACACTCACGTGTATAAAATGGATAACTAATAAGAACCTGCTTAAAAAAAAAAAAGAACCTGTTGTATAAAAAAATAAATAAAATTCAAGAGTTCAAAAAAAAAGCCTCTTTATCAAAGAAATAATAATCTATAAACACCTAAACTGACTAGAAATGTCTCAGAGAACTCTTTGCTGGATGAAGTAAACTACTTCTGTAATGGGAATTATCTCCCACTACTGTATCGGTTTCTGGATGACAATTACAATGAACTGCAAAGTAAGAAATAAAGAACTATTAATATTAAATGAGTAACTAAGTGGCTCTGCAACGCTGCAGTAGTATTTATAAAATGGGAGGGTCCAATCAATCACATCCCACATACAGGCACTCAGTCTCTGCATCCAAACTCAAATAAACCACATACAAGACCTAATCCCTGAAGTCATCTTGACTCCTCTCTTTAGCACATAATACATTTAACTGGTTCCCTAGTTCGATCAATTCTGCCTGCTCAAGTCAACTATTATCTCCTTTCCAACTACAGCTGCCTTAATTTCAATCTTTATTGTTTCTTTCTCATATTATTGGTTTGCTTCCTTAATGATTTCCTTTTCCAATATCTTTTCCCCTCTAATCCTTTTCCCATATTGTTAACAAATTCTCAAGTACAAGTGACGTTACTCTTGTTTATCAAAAGTCTACCATAGTACTTCCACTTCTGGCCAAGATAGAATAACGGGAACCAAATTTATTCTCCTGCCTGAAACACCCAAAAAATTCAAAATAAAAACAAATGAGGGGCTTCCCTGGTGGTGCAGTGGTTGAGAGTCCGCCTGACGATGCAGGGGACATGGGTTCATGCCCCGGTCCGGGAAGATCCCACATGCCACGGAGCAGCTGGGGCCATGAGCCATGGCCGCTGAGCCTGCGCGTCCAGAGCCTGTGCTCCGCAATGGGAGAGGCCGCAACAGTGAGAGGCCCGTGTACCACAAACAAACAAACAAACAAAACAACAAAAAAAAGAAAAGTGGTTTGCAAGACAACAGACTTATGCAAGGAAGAAGGAAGGAGAGTGATTGGAACCATATGAGATGAGACCTATAGTTGGCCCATCTTACTATCTTGAGGGAGTTTCCAGGCTGCAGGGCACACAATATCAAAATCTCTGCAGACCTTTTGTAGAAATTGACAAACTAATTCTAAAATCTATATGGAAATGCAAAGGACCTAGAATAGCCAAAAGAACCTTGAAAACGACAAAGTTGGAGGACTAACACTATCCAATTTCCAGACTTGTTATAAAGCTTTAGTAATCCAGGTAGCATGGTATTGGGATAAAGACTGACCAACAGAATAAAACAGAGTCCAGAAGTACAAACATACAACATATATGGACAACCGATCTGACAAAGAAGCAAATGCAATTTAGTGGAGAAAGGATAGTCTTTTCAACAAATGATGCAGGGACAACTGGCTATCATATGCAAAAAGAAAAAAACCAGGAAAAGAAACTTTGATCTATACCCCCTACCTTACACCACATACAAAAATTTAGTCAGAATGGATCACAGACTTAAATGTAAAACTATAAACCTTTTAGAAAAATTATAAAGAAAATCTTTGGGAACTTGGGTTAGGCAAAGATTTCTTAGATACAAAACCAAAAGCACAATCCATACGACAGCAAGTTGATAAACTGGATGCCATCAAAACGTAAAACTTCTGCTCTTCAAAATAATCTGTTAAGAGCTCAGACTGTGAGAAGGTATCACAAATCATATATCTGATAAAGAACTGTATTCAGAATACAAAAAGAACTCTCAAAACTCAAAAAAAATAATAAAATAAAAAACAGCTCCAAACAACTGGAAACAAGATTTGAATAGACGCTTCACCAGAGATGAACGCCAAATAAACACACGAAAAGGTACTTAACAGTATCAGTCACCCGGGAAATGCAAATTAAAACACTGTAAGATACCACTGCGTATCTAACAGAATGGCTAAAGAGTACCCAGACCAAGTGTTGGTGAGCATATGGAATGACTAAAGTATTCCCTTAATATACTCCACACACAGATTCCTAATTTTCAGACAACTGTATTACCAAAAAAGTACACTTAACCATATAATTTAAACCACATTTAATATAATTTAATTTTATCATAGTGACTCAGAAGGGACCTCATAACATTATGTCTCTCAGTGTCATCGTTATGGTTTTACTAGTAAAATATAGAAACATGAATCAACAGAAATCTTTTACGTAACAGATATCGAAGAGACCAGCTTTTAGTCTGTAATTACCTCACTGGAGTATGATTGCTTTTTATTGTAAATCATTTTCTTGACTTCAGTGTTCTCAAAGAGTGGTTGCCTGACATCAGCATCAGCATCTCCCCGGAACTTGTCAGAAATGCAAACTCTCAGGTCTGACACCAGACAACTGAATTGGAAACTCTGAGGAGGGGACCAGCAATCTGTATTTTAACAAGCCCTCCAGGTGATGCTGAAGCCTGGTAAAATTTGAGATGCATTGTTCTAACGTTTTTTTGTTTTGTTTTGTTTTTTGCGGTACGCGGGCCTCTCACTGCCGCAGCGTCTCCCGTTGCGGAGCACAGGCTCCAGACGCACAGGCCCAGTGGCCATGGCCCACGGGCCCAGCCGCTCCGTGGCATGTGGGATCCTCCTGGACTGGGGCACGAACCTGTGTCCCTTGCATTGGCAGGCGGACTCTCAACCACTGCGCCACCAGGGAAGCCTTGTTTTAAAGTTAAAATGATAAATTGCTTTTCTCTGAGATTCTTTCTGAATTCAAAGAATTTTTAAGACAAAAAAGGAAACGTTACTTCAAATCCATGTTTTCAACAAATCTATAACTCAGCCAGCTGTTTTCCTATTTTTATACTCCTGAATTATTTTTGGCCCTTTATTAAGCTAGAAGACTAGAACTGAATGTAAGATCCCATAAATAATGCATTCTACAAAAGCCTTTGTTTTAAAACAAACTTTTCGGGCTTCCCTGGTGACGCAGTGGTTGAGGGTCCGCCTGCCGATGCAGGGGACGTGGGTTCGTGCCCCAGTCCGGGGGGATCCCGCGTGCCGCGTAGCGGCTTGGCCCGTGAGCCATGGCCGCTGCGCCTGCGCGTCCGGAGCCTGTGCTCCGCGGCGGGAGAGTCCACGGCGGTGAGGGGCCCGCGTACCGCAAAAAACTTTTCTACTTAAATATCGCAGTCATTTATTCACATCTATTTTTGCAACTGCATCCAACATTCCTTGCAAATTTACAAGATTTGCTTCTAATTTCAGCCACGAATTGTCACCCCCAGTGAACACCTGTGCAACTTTTAATTAGGTTCATCTAAATGGAATGTACTTGAAAAATAATGCTAGTTATAAAATTTTTAATTGTTTCATAAAGATACTCAAGAAACAGAATGAAAGTGGATATGGTCTTGAACTGAATCAGGACAACTGGGGCTGTCGATAATTTGCTCAGTGACTTTGAGTTAATAATTTCATCTTTCTGGGTCTCAGTTCCCTCACTATAAGAGAGAGTTGATGACCTTAAGGTCCATTTCAGGTCTAAGAATCTATACATCTGTGATCTTACTCTTATCCTCTGTGTACTGTACTTTTACATTCATGTGACACTGTCAAATTATTTTAAGTATTTTTAAACAGTTTTAAAATTGTTTTAGGATACATGCCTCTTCTCAGGATTCAGGAATATAACTCTAACACTGAATATAAACAGTAAAATATGAACACATGCAAACTTTTAGTTGTTGAAGCACCAAAATGGTAGTGTGACTTTAACAGTCTCTTATTCTTTCTTAGATGGGTTAATTTATCTCTGAAACTATGGGGATGGCTGGCATGAACTCCTAAAAGCAGAGATTTCAAACATCATTAACAACATGGACTCTGGAGGCAGAATGCCTGGGTATGAATTCTGAATCTACCACTTAAGAATTATTTGTCATCTTGAGGAGGTTATTCAAACTTCCTAAACCTTAATTTTATCAATCTTCTGTTAAGAGGATAATAATAGTATCTTCTCCATACAACTTAAATGAGCTAATCTTCTGAAAGCACTTAGCACAGAATGAACACTCAATAAGCATTAGGTATTTGTATTAACATTACTTGCGAAGTTGGCTCTCTGATCAGAAGGCATGAGAACTCATGTGCAATTCACTTTGTAAACACAAGTATACAGCTACTTTGTGCAAGGCATCTCACCCTCACTACAGGAGGAGAGGTTCTCAAACTTCAGGATGTATCAGAATTGCTTGGGATACTTTTTTAAAATACAGATTCCCGTGCTCTGCTTTCAGAAGCTCCAATTCTGCAATTTTAAATAAGCATCCCAGTTGTTTCTAAGACAGGCTGCTGAGGACTACAGTTTGAGAAACATTTCTGTACGGGTTTCAAAGAGAAAGAATGTCTCCCTTCAAGTACTTAAATCTCCAAGCATTCTTTCCATTTCAGAACTCACAGCAGCTACCACAGTGCTGCTCCTGTTGGCTGTGTACCACATACACCTAATATGGTCCTTTCATGTAGATTCCATTTGCCATCACTTTAAGTTCCAATATCTGTGTCCTGATTCAATGACATAACATAACTCTTTACCTTGTATTTGAGATCTGCCTAATCCTCTAAACCCCACCACCTCCAAACCTGTGACTATTGATGGCTCCTGATATACAGGCTATTCCTGACCTCTGAACACGGTAGACTCATTAACCCTGGATGCTGACCTACAAACGTGACTACGGTCTCATTCATAGCCCTGGTCTCAGAATAACACTTCCAACACTACTGTCAGCAAACATGTCTTCAGTATAGCACACATTTTCAGACAGAGACTGCAGTGTCAAAACCTATATGAATTTAACTCACAAAACCTTAATGCATACAAAAACAACAAGAAAGCAACAATCAGGGATCAGAAGCATCCTGGGATGGAATGTAGACTATGACAAAGGAATTTAACTGTATTACAAATGTTTGACATAATAAGCTCACTGAAGGAAGTGGGGGGGAAAAGGAGCTGACCCACGTAACCTTGAACGGTGTTTTGACTGAAAACTGTTAACACTAAAGACAAGAAGAACTGTACATAAGCATTGTATGCTAGCTGATGAAGCTGTCCATCATGGAGGTATGGGTTAATAATTCTGAAACTGCTTTACATGTATATTGGGGTAAACAAATAAGTAAACGGATGGTGGGTAGTGGGAACCAGATCTCTTAACATTGAAGAAGGAAGTTACAGATAAACAAGGGAAGAATACTACTACAATTTAAGCACGTGGTACCAGGTTAGAGTTGAAGACGTCAGTATGAACACATGGTTACCTTAATATAAATGCAGATGGATAGATACAGAAATAATGACAGTTATGTGTGTACACATGTGTTAGTATCCATACATATACTTCCTAACTCTGCTGCTGAAAGGACCTAGAAGCAGTGACATTCTGGTAGCAACAAGCACACCCAGAGCCCAGATCTTAGTTTCTAAATACCATTTTCCGATATAAGGAACCAGAACTCCTTGGAGAAACAGCTGATTTGGGGGCTGGGACAGGGAAAATACAATTCTCTATAAAAGAATTCCAAATAATTTATGTTGCTATTTGTCCCTCTAGGAGGTGGAGCTTAACTCTCCCCGCTTGAGTGTGGGTAGAGTTAGACTTGCTTCCAAAAAACAGTATGTAGAAGGAGAAAAAAAAAAAAGTAACTTTGCAGTAAAGAAACCTGATAAACACTACTGGGGCCAGGTGATGAAGGTCAGTATCACCAGTAAATCATGTTGATGACATGTATCCCCTGGTATCATGTGATGAGAAGGGCACTAGACTTCTGTGGTCTTCTTGCCAAAACCACATAACCCAGATCTAATCATAACAAACCCAAATTGAGGGACATTCTACAGAAAATCTAACCAGGATTCCTCAAAATTGTCAAGGTTATAAAAACCAAGAAAAAATGAAAAAAAGAAACAGATGAAGAAGTGACTAAGGAGACGGTGACTAAATGCAAATGGTGACTAAATGCAATATGATAGCCAGGACTGGATCCTGGACAATGTCTTGAAAAAAGACTTAGTGAAATCCACAAAGTCTGGAATTTCCTATTTGGTTTAGTCAATAGTAATGTACCAATGTTGTTTCTTAGTTCTGACAAACATACCATGGAAATGTAAGATCTTAACAACTGGGAGACCTGGGTGAGTGTATATGGGAACTCTCTGCGCTATCTGCAACTTTTCGTAAACCTAAAATTATTCCAAAATAAAAAGTTTATTTAGAGAGAGCGAGCATGTACACACAAAATGAGGTGAAAGAGAGACTGCCCAAAGAGGTGAAGCTACACTTAGAAAAGTCTACATGATTAAAAAAATAATTCTTAACTGTTGTTATTTGGTATAAAGAATTTACTTGCATATAATTAAGGCATTAGCTAGATAACATTATTACTGCAACTTTCTCTCTTGGTATTCAGAATCCCAGCGAAACACATACACACACACACAGGCGGAATCTTTTCTCAACACCATCTTCAAAATAAAAAGATTAAACAGACTCAGGTTGCAGTGTGGCAAGCAAACTGAAGCAGGAATCAAGAAGCAAATCTGTCAACTAGTTCAACTATCTTAGACATGTTATTTCATCTCTCTGGGCCTCAGTTTCCTGATCTGTAATAGAAGTAGGTTAAAAGAGATGTTTAAGGATCCTTTCCAGGCAAAGATACAACAACCTCCTTGAAACCAAATCCTGCTAGATTTGCTCCTAACCCTCCAGTAGCTCCTCCTCAATCTCATCTGTTCGCACCAACCCCCCCAGAATGCTGGCCCAGGCCCTCTTTTCAGTTAACATATGCTCAGAAACAAATATATATTTCATAGCTTCAAATCCCACATGTAGGCTATTTCCAAATCCTACCTTTACTTTGAACTCAAAGACCAACTGCTTATTGGTCATCTCTACTCGGGAGACATGTCTAAAACTGACTTCATTTCCCCCCCAAAATTTGTCTGCCAGTTCCCATTTGTCAGAGGCAGAATAACAGCCCCCCAAAGATGTCCATTTCCTAATCCCCAGAACCTGTCAGTATGTATGTTACGTGCAAAGAGAGAATTAAGGTTACTAATCAACTGACCTTGAGATGGGGAGATACATTATCTTGGGTTACTCTGGGTGCACCTAATATAATCACAGGGGTCTCTATTAGTGAAAGAGAAAAGCAGGAGAGTCAATGTCACAGTGATGTGGGATGAGAAAGACCTGACTGGCCATTGCTGACCTGGAAGATGGAAGGAGTATGAGCAGCCTCTAGAAACTGAGAGAGACGAGAAAATGACTCTGCCCTACAGCCTCCGCAAAGGAACACAGCCCTTCTGACAGCTGGATTTTAGCCCAGGGAGACCCATTGCAGACTTCTAACCTCCAGCTCTGTAAGATAATACATTTGTGTTGTTTTAAGCCACTAAGTTTGTGGTAAGTTGTTCCCACAGCAATAGCAAAATAATGGCCACCAGGCTAGAAAACTGGGCCTTTCTTTTCTTTTCTTTTTTTTTTGCGGTACACGGGCCTCTCACTGTTGTGGCCTCTCCCGTTGCAGAGCAACAGGCTCCGGACACGCAGGCTCAGCGGCCATGGCTCACGGGCCCAGCCGCTCCGCGGCATGTGGGATCTTCCCGGACCGGGGCACGAACCCATGTCCCCTGCATCGGCAGGCGGACTCTCAACTGCTGCGCCACCAGGGAAGCCCAAACCGGGCCTTTCTTAACGGGGATGCTTCAGTCAGAAATTTGAGTATCATTGTTGACTCCTTCCTTTCCCTTAATCTCCATATTCAGTAGATCACTGAATTTCATCAATCATCCCTCCTTTGTCTCTTATGAATCTGCCCAGACCCCATGCCACCTTCCTAGTCCAAGTCACTACTATCTAATGCCTGGGACCCCAACAGCCTCCTGTTCTAGGCTCATTCCTAGGAAGCCATTTCCCACATTATAGCCAGAGAATTAATGCAAAATACAAATTATCTTATTCCGATTTTAAAAACTTTTTAACAGCTTCTCACTGCCCGAAAGATAGAAGTGCAAACTCTAATTTGACTTATGAGAGCCTTCTACCCCTGTTCTGGCCCTCTCCTATTCTCTCCAGCCTCTGCTCAGTACACAAATGCCAGGTCTATTTTAGTCACTGCTATATTGGCAACACCTAGCACAGGAAGTATTAATCCTTTCGGCCCTCACATGAACACTACCCCCTAACTGATATGTAGAGTTTATTTTCTCTATCCATAAATTGAGGCTGGTCCTGTGACTGTTTTGACTTATTAGACACAGTAGAAGTGATGTTCTGGAACTTCTGAGCCCACATCTTAACAGGTCTGGCAGCTTCTGCTTCCTTCCCCTGGGAACAGCTACTGTGCTGGAAGAAACCCAAACCATGTGGAGAGGCTACGTGAAGGAGAACCCTAAGGCTCTGGTCAATAACTCCAGTTGAGCATCCAGCTAACAGTCAGAACCAACTGCCAGCCATGTAAGGGAGCCACCTTGCAAATTCTAACCCAGTCGAGCCCCCAAATGGCTGTCATCTTAACTGACCTCACATGGAGCAGAAGAACCTCCCAGCCCAGTTCAGTCAACCCACTGAATCATGAGACAGTAACAAAAGAAAGTTTACAGTTTTAACACATTAAGTTTCAAGGTAGCTTGTTTTACAGCAATAAGGGCATATGCCAATGTGGGTTTAAACTGTACTCCTGGTACCAATTTCATCTCTTGCTCCTTAACAAACTACCCCAGTAAGCTCCATCTCTTGATATGAGGAATAGCATGCAATCACAGCATGGGAAGACTTGCTGGGGGCCATCATTGGAGAGTAGTTATACAGCACATGAGAAATACTCAATACCTCTAATAAATGTATGAGTGCCTGTCCTATCTCTTAAAACCTCATTTCTTTTCCAGATCCAGAGTTAAAATGTACTCTTAATGAAAAAGAGAAGTTAAATCAGTCACCTGTTAAACTCTAACTGATAATTCAAATCTGGGCAAACGTATTTTTTGAAGGTTCTTTTGAGAAATCTACTCCCGTGGTGCTCAATTGCGACCAATTAAAAGCATTAAATATAGAACAAAAGTATATTAAAATCCCTATTCACACGGCAGTCATCTGTTCCACTTGTGCTATAACTGTACTAAAATGTGAGGGACAGATTATGTGAAGGATTTTGATTATGGTTTTTTTTTTTTTTTTTTTTTTTTTTTTGCGGTACGCGGGCCTCTCACTGTTGTGGCCTCTCCCGTTGCGGAGCACAGGCTCCGGACGCGCAGGCTCAGCGGCCATGGCTCACGGGCCCAGCCGCTCCGTGGCACGTGGGATCTTCCCGGACCGGGGCACGAACCCGTGTCCCCTGCATCGGCAGGCGGACTCTCAACCACTGCGCCACCAGGGAAGCCCTTGATTATGTTTTGAGATGTTCCCCCACCGGTGATATTGCCAAGAATGGTAAGGATGAGATGTAAAAACAATATCATTGGAGTGAAAATGCAAACATTCATTAAATACCTGAATGAGAGGAATATTAATGGAACATACAATCAGTTAACCAAAAAATAAAACAGTAAAGAAAAGAAAGTGCTTCACAGTTGAGCATGTGAAACATCTCTTAGACCTGCATGGTAATCTCTGACAGCCCTCTGGGTCTATGAGAAGCCTTCTGGGTATTATAGGAATTTGGTATGTGAATCTGGTAGGATTCGTTACCGGACTAGTATTGGTATTTCGCTTCCCAATTAGTAAGTATCTAAACACAAGTGCATAGTGCTCTTTGGAAAGATAAGGCAGATATAGGGCAATTCTTTCAAATTCAACAAACTCCAAAACTACCTAAGGACTCTGGAAGTCTCCATTCTAAGAGAGTAGAGGGCACTAACAAAAACTGCATCCTCTATGTAACAGTTTACATAACCTTTCTTTGTAACTAGTTTAAATGTCTATTTTAGTCTGTCCCAAAGGAGCTCTGATCCTTTTTGCTTGAAATTAAATCCCATACTAATTTTTCTGAAACTAGAACACATTTCTGCTTCCGAAATCATCATAGATGTCACTTTTTTCCTACTAAGAAGGTAATGCCCATACTCCCTCTCCCCCTCCCGCTCACAAACACACTTGGCCCTCACTCAACACACACTCTCAGTGCCATTCTCCATCCCAATAGGAAGGTATATACTTTAAAGTCATTTTTTCACTTATTCTCTTTATAGTTGAAGTACGTGTTTACAGGCTGACCAGCCAAGGTGAGAAGTAGATCCGGCATATGACAAAGCATATAAACTGTTTTGAACTAGGAAAAGGAGATATTGGCCATATTTTACACACACAAAAAAGGAAGCTCAAAGAAATGAAGTAACTGGTTCAAACTTAGACAGCTAGTAGATAACAGAACTTGCATTTTTAACTCAGGGCTATTTGTACAATATTAAATTTGTACAATACTAACTTTATACAATACTAATTCTCAACCAAGAGCTCCAAAGTATCCACCTTTCTACTCTGCAAAGGGCCCAAATAACTACAAAAACCCACATTTTTTGGTTGTTATTTGTATTGGTCAAAAAGTAATTGACCCCAAACTAACACAACATTGTAAATCAACTACACCTCAATTAAAAAAAAAAAAGATCTAATAAAAATAGCTCTTTGGACTCTTTGGAGACTGAATTAAAACTATAGCTGATACTAATAAATAAATAAATAAAAATAAGAGTTAGTATGTGTTTAATAAAAAAAGGTAATTGACCAATAAAATGTGAGTGTTACGTGCCAAGCATTGTGGAGAGCACTTTAAACATATTATTCAATTCTCACATCAACCCTAAATAAGGTGGGAATAAGGGAGATGTTTGTGGGCACATAATTAAACATTCATTAGATATTAGTTCCTATTTTACAATATTATCCCCTATTTTACAGAAGAGGAAACCAAAACCTAAAGTCACTATGTTATTAACTAGCATAGCCGAGCCTGAACCCAGTTTACTTGATTCCAGAACTGGTCCTTAAAGTCTGCCTAGCCAACCAAAGTATTTTGCTGCCCATTAGGGAAAAAAGGGAAAGAAGAAAGGAACCTGGCAGTAACCAAGGCCTTATTACTATATTGTGAGATGTACGACATCTTCTGGATGTGATAGTACTAAAGCTATAACACATGGTGGTAAAAATCTTAGAAAGGCCCAAACTGAAGATAATCTTCAGTCTGAACTACTTGCATCTCCCTGAATCTGCCAGGCATTGGGAAACAATTCTTCACGGGTCTCATACACCTCTGAACATCTTGCAGAAGCATGCACTGCCCTTTTGTTCCAGCCTATCTTTTCAAGGATGTTTGCATAATGAACAAAGCTTTGGAAGACTAGATAGTGTCTCCCTCCAAAGCAAAGGGCAGTGTAATAAAGATAATGTCTTCCTCCAGAGCAAAAGTCAGCCAGGTTTACTGCCCATTATAAAAATCTGGGTTCCCCAAGCTCAAGGTTCCTCAGCTCCAACCCAAGCCCACCACAGTATCGCCCTGGGCTCTTCCATACCACCCCTGTAAGGACTCGGATTGGGAGTGAACCTACAGGACCATAATACTCACATGGCTTGATGTACAACAAGAAAGGCCTTTGTCTCTTACCTAGGAGTCTCCTGTCTTCCGCCAGCATCCATGAAACTGTGGCAGGCTAACTTGATAGCGTCCATGTAGGGTAAAAACCCCAGATCCTTCACAGATCTTGATACCAAGTTCTTTGGACTACTTCTCACCTTTGCTTTCCTCAGAGATACCCTCTCCCATTCTATAGGAGACACTATTCATCTTTTGGTCATCATTTTCGGCATGAAATTTCTCCTAAAGGTCCTCAGCTAGAATCTACTATTAACTCCATCATGCCCCCATTGATTCCTGCACACAGGTTTCTATCACAGCCCTTTTAAAGCTTTATTCCACTTGCTTATTTGTGTGCTGTGCCAGTTAATCAATTTATTGCCTCTCAGCTCAAAATTTATCTTTTTTTTAATTTTTTTAATTTTTTTATTTTTTTATTTGAAGTGGGCCTCTCACTGTTGTGGCCTCTCCCGTTGTGGAGCACAGGCTCCGGACGCGCAGGCTCAGCGGCCATGGCTCATGCGCCCAGCTGCTCCGCGGCATGTGGGATCTTCCCAGACTGGGGCACGAACCCGTGTCCGCTGCATCGGCAGGCAGACTCTCAACCACTGCGCCACCAGGGAAGCCCAAAATTTATCTTTTTATACATGCTCTGTGATAATGAATGAAATTGCTTTAAGCATTTCTCCTTACAGTGAGCGTAATGTTAACCTTTCTCAATAGAGGGTGCTGCAAGGACACTGCAGGAGGAAGGGAGTCCTCCAGAGAACATTACACTTAATGATGAAAGACTTTTCTTTTGCCCTAAGATTAGGAACAAGATAAGGATGTCTGTTCCTGCCACTTGTATTCAGTAAATAACTTACTGCAGGTTCTAGCGTCAGGCAAGAAAAAGAAATAAAAAGCTAATAGATTGGAAAGGAAAAAATAAAACTATCTCTATTCACAGATGACGTGACCTTGCATGAAGAAAATCCTAAGGAATCCACTAAAAAAAATACACACACATACGCACACACACACGCACACACGAGTTCAGCAAGGTTGCAGGATACAAGCTCGATTTTATACACTTGCAATGAATATGAAAATGAAATTAAGAAAGTAATTCCATTTACAATGGCATCAAAAAGAATAAAATGTTTTAGAATAAATTAACAGAAGAAACGTACAACTAATATTCTGAAAACACTGTTGAAAGAACTTAAATAAGATCTAAATAAATGCAATCTCATCAGAATCCCAGCTGGCTTCGTTTTAGAAACGGACAGGCTGATCCTAAAATTCATACAGAATTACAAGAGACCCCAAAGACCCAAAACAATTTTTAAAAAGAAGAGCAAAGTTGGAGGACTACACTTCTCAACTTCAAAACTTACTACAAAGCAACAGCTACAAGACAGTGTGGTACAGGCATAAGGATAGGCATACAGAATTCTATCAATGGAATACAATTAATGGAGAGTCCAAAAATAAACTTGTGTGTCAATGGTCATCTGATTTTCAACAAGGAGGTACCAAGACTATTCAGTGGGGAAGGAATGGTGCTGGGACAACTGCATAGCCACATGCAAAAGAATGAAATTGGACCACTAACTTAAACCATATACAAAATTAATTCAAAATGATCTAAATATAATAGCTAGAGCTATAAAACTCCTAGGAAAAAATTAGCAATAAATTTGCATGACGTTAGATTTGGCAATGGATTCTTAGGTATGACACCAAAAACACGGGGAACAAAGGAAAAACAGATGACTGGACTTCCTCAAATAAAAAACTTCTATGCTTCAAAGAACACTATCAAGAAAGTAAAAAGACAACTCACAGAAGGCGAAAAAATTACAAATCATATATTTGATAATGGACTTGTATCTAGAATATATAAAGACTCTTATAACTCAAAAACAGAAATGGGCAAAGGATCTGCATAGACATTTCTCCAAAGAAGATACACAAATGTCCAGTAAGCACATGAAAAGAAGCTTCACATCACTGTCCATTAGGGAAATGCAAATCAAAACCACAATGAGATTCCAATTTGTACACAAATGTTCAGAGTAGCATTTCTTAATAACATCCGAATAATAATTTATTAATAATAACAATCCAGTGTCTATCAACTGATGAATGCATATACAAAATGTGGTATATCCAAAGAGTGGAATATTATTTAGCCATAAAAAATGGAACAATTAACTGGGAAGGATTAAAAAGCTAGGTTACTTATCATAAGTAAAATCCCATCAAGGGATATAATGAAATAGTAATGGATTCATTTTTAATCAACTTCATTATGGCAGATGGTGCTAGAATGCAGGGGAAGGGCAGATCCAAATGTCAATGAAGCTTCCTCTCAACTTCTGTCTAGGCGTAAGTGCCGACTTTAAAAGGTCTTCAAAGAAATTCATGCAAGGAATGCCTCTTGCAACTTGGTCACATGCAAAAGTGAAGCAAGAAGCACATCCGTTTGGAGCTTGCCCCAAGGGCCTCTAGTTCTTCTCCAAACTGGGTTCATAACTCCCACCCACAGAGGGAAAGGCAGTGCCTGAAGCAGAACCCAGGGATAAGCAAATTAGCATTTCCAAGGTCAACTGCTGACAGGCCTAATTGATTACAGCAACCAGTATATTCTGGCTGAAGTTAAGAGGTTTAGCCTCTCTAGCTTGCTCAACACTAGCAAGAAACTAATTTACCACATCAGTTACAAAATATGGAAGTACTGTAGGTATGGAGTCAAATTGGGATGCGACATTTCAAGAAGAGGCAAATATTAATAGGATCTGGAGAAGTAAGTGATTTTAAGGGGGTTAAACAATTTTGGGAAAAACCTAAAATACCAATCATGCCAGCGGTAAAGGACTGACAAGTACAAAAAAAAAAAAGGAAAAGAAATCAATAGATAGTATTATCTTGTTTTACCAACTGGTTCAAAGTTTCAATGTGAATATTCACCAAAACTGCTAAAAAGCTGCAAAACTAAATGATTTAACTACCATTACAATTTTTTGCCCTCCTCTGATAGTCACTGAAAAGTGAAACGCCCTCTGCCATTTCCCACGTGTAGCTATTAAGCATATGAAATGAGGCTAGTCCGGACTGAGAACAGAATGTAAGTATAAAAATAACTCAATTTTCATAACGATTACAAGTCGAGGTAATATTTTAGACACATTAGATTAAATAATATATTACTAAAATTAATTCCTCTTCTTTTTTCTCACATTTTGTAATAAGGATAGTAGAAAATTTTAAATTATGCATGTGGCTCACATTATATTTTTATTGGACAGTGCTGCTACATACAAATAACACATTACATTTATACAGAACACATTTTTTTTTTTTTTTTTTGGCAGGGGGGGTGCGCGGGCCTCTCACTGTTGTGGCCTCTCCCATTGCGGAGCACAGGCTCCGGACGTGCAGGCTCCGCGGCATGTGGGATCTTCCCCGACCGGGGCACAAACCCGTGTCCCCTACTTTGGCAGGCGGACTCTCAACCACTGCGCCACCAGGGAAGCCCCCAGAACACACACTTAATTTCAGGTATGAAGTACAGAAAGAGAGAGAAATAGGTCTGGATAATAAAAAAATCTCTAGAATAATCACATTGGTTTCACCTGTTAATCACCAACCTAATAAAAGTTCCTTTCTGCTTAGGGAAAGACAAACTTTTATTTCTTTTAAAAAGGATCTAATGTTTCAAAAACGATCCTAAAGCCTGTGCTACTTCTGCCATGAATTGTCATCTTTGCCTAGAATTAAACTAGTCTTAATTCTTTTCAGTGATCAAAGATATATGATAAAGTGCTAGTCTAATTTTAAAATCTGTTCGAGTGACTCCACTTCAGTTTCTCCCGTAGTAGTCATTTTCATACCTATTAGGTCACTGAAACCTAACCCATGCCTCTGCTCCAAAGGTTTAAAAAAAAGAAAAGAAAAGAAATGAAAAAGAAAAAATAGAATCAACACAAATATTATTCGCAAGCATCTAGAAAAACCCTGGCAGTATTTAGGTACTATACGTATTCTGTTTTAAAAACTAACATATGACTCATTTACTATTTCAAAAAGGGACATCCCAATGTGGATGGGAGCTTAGCAAACAGGAGAGTACAGCAAGCAATTATTTCCACACATTCCATCATGTGCAGAAACCAAGCCAACCTTCAGGTTTTTACAGTCTGGGGAAGAAAGAAAATCTGGAGGTGTTGGAATAGTTGGAAATTTACGGAGTGAGAGTGCACCATAACAGGAGGTGAGGTGAGGTGAGGTGAGGTGAGGCCAACAACAGCTCAAACTTTCCTCTCCGTAGCTCTCAAAAAGGAAACTACTCAACTTTCTGACTAAGGAAGTCAATAGGAGAGGAAAATACATTTCACACTTTTTAATATCCCAAAATTGTGCCCCATACATTTGGCCCACTGATAGAATTTAAAGTGGCTTTTAAATGTTATCAACAACAAAAATCAAGATCACTAACTCAGAATAATAAATAATAAATATGAGATGTATCTTTCTATTTTGTGACAGGGCCTGCATCTATTGCTGGTAAATGAACTGAGTAACCGGGATAACTAGAAATAAAGCTAGTGGAAATGAGCGGTCTAGTCCTCATTCCTGGAAGAGCTGATCTTAAAATGTTGTGATCCTAATAGCCCTACAGTTTTTCTGGTCTGATAGAAACAGCACAATTTTTGTATTTTTAGATATATGGAATAATTCAGGCTCCAAGCTACTAGATTCCAATAATGTAGTGACTGTACTTCTTACACAATTCTGAACCCCGCAATCAACACACACAGATCAGTAAGGCCCCAGTGGCTACCTCATAAGAAGTGTTTTGGTGCCACCTAGTGGCATAGGTTTCTCCTGTCAAAGGCGAAATGATTAGACCAGGGTTCTCAAAGTGTGGTCCCTGAACCAGTAGCATCAGCCACCAGAGAACTCATTAGAAGTGCAAATTTTTGGCCTCATTCTAGATCTACTGAAACTTTAGCAGTGGGGCCCGGCAATCTGTTTCAACAAGCCCTCTAAGTGGTTCCCTCCCATGTTTAAGAACCACTGGATTAATCAGTCCTTACACAAAAATTAAGTGCAAAGTCTTTAAAACTTAGGTTCATCAATGAACAAAAGTGCTCAATTTCTAATTTCTAAAGACCAAACACATTAACAAAACAAAAATACAATAAAAAAGCAAAAAGCCCTGTGAAACAAAGAAAAGGCATTTATTGGTATCAGGATATTAGGTTATGGCATTTAAGGGGGCTCATCTGAAAAGGGGGAACACATGAAAAGCCAAGGAGGTAGAACACTAGTGATTTTTAAATTGAGTCACCTACCCTAATGATTCCTGTGCAACTATGTTATAAAGTCATCAAGAGAAAAGAGAAAAATCTTTTTCTTGATTCCTTGCTAAACTGTTTATTTTCTATTTAGGTCTTAGAGGAGAACTTGGTTACTTTAAATAACAACTTAAACTGAGGTTGAGTAAGAAAAGTCCCATAATGCACCTAGATGTTTGCAGGCCTCTCACTGTTGTGGCCTCTCCCGTTGTGGAGCACAGGCTCCGGATGCACGGGCTCAGCAGCCATGGCTCATGGGCCCAGCCGCTCCGTGGCACGTGGGATTTTCCCGGACCGGGGCTCGAACCCACGTCCCCTGCATCGGCAGGCGGACTCTCAACCACTGCGCCACCAGGGAAGCCCAAAAAAACCCTTTTAATAAATATCTATTTATTCATAATTAAAAAGTTATATGCTTGAAGTAAGAAAACTGGGTCATGAGATATATGCCCCGTATGGCCACTGGTCCACACAGTCACAATTAAGTATATACCATCCCTTACTCCATGGCTTAAACGGCAAACTTACCAGTTAAGAGAAAAAAATCAACTCTGAGAGGCTAACCATGCAAAACCAAGCCTCCAATATGACAGGTAACATCACAGACATTAATATCGGCGGCATAAAATATAAAGAAATTTCAAAGACTTGCTCTATTGATTAATTTTGATTTTGTCCTTTCAAGATATAAATTTAGATATCCACAGAGACCAACTATTTAATTCTAACATTTTAAGAGCAAATGCCCACAATAGGATGAGTTTCTGACAAAACTCTTCTTTCCTTTTTCTCTTCAAACCTTCCCTCTACCCACAAGTGAGTTCATAAAAATATGTCACAGAAAGATGGGTCAAAAGCAAAATGTAAATAATAATAATTTTTTAAACACGAGAAAAAAATCTTGGAACTGATTTGTTACAAAGAACTTTCCTCGTTGTCACTATCATTGCAAAGACGAATCTGTGCTGAGCCACTGCATGGGGCTAAGTGCCATACTACTTTGCCAGTTCAAATGCTCAACTGTTCACTAATTAATATTTTGAATTTAAAATTTTCTCATTTGTAAAAAAAGATGTAAAACCTCATATAATTGCAATAAGAAGTAGAGAAAATATACCCCAAAAAATGCCTCTCACATCACAGCTAGAAAGGATTACTGCCATCAACTGAGGGCCATCAGAAAGAGAAAGGGGCGCCAGATTAATCTAGGTCAAGGGGCTGAAATCAGGCCAAACTGGTTTCAAATTCAAATTCCCTGGCTGCCACTTCGGTGTGTGCCCTATGGTAAGTTACTTCAATTCAGTGAGCCTCATTTTCCCATCTGTAGAGTGAGGATAAGGCTACCTCTTTCAGTGATTTTCACCGCACGCACCTTTATTTAATAGTATCTGCCTATAGTCAGCTCTGGCGGCTCTTTTCCTCACCCACTTCAACACTTTGAGAAACGCTTACATCAGAAGGTGAGGCATGTTCCCAGGTCAAGACTAAACAATACAATTATGGTAGTGATACATTTAATAGCAACATCTCACACATATTTCGAAGACACAAGTCAACAGTACCAGGAATCTCACCAGCTGAGGAAAAGGCTGACCTTGAAGTTGCCCCAGCATTCAGGCTTTGTAACCTTTGGAGTCTTTTACCAACCGTATCTACCAAATGCAAGTATGTTCCAATGTGAGAAATGCCCCGTGGCATGGTGGTAACCTGAAAGACCAGCTCTCCAGTTGATGAGAACAGCTTGATTTGTGGCATTTGCCCATTTCTGTGAGTGGGGTTAATTCTCCTCCTATGGCTGCTTCAACCCAACACCCAAATTCCTTAATTACTTGACTGATTGATTGACTGATTCATCAATAAGCATTTGCAGACGACCTAAAATGTATAAAGCCCTCTGCCAGGCTCTGAAGGTGGGGTATGAGGATGACTATAGATGAATCCTACCCTCAAGGACCTTACAGACCAGACAGGGAAATACAATAAACACAAAAAAGAAATATAAAATATAAGGAGAACATGAAGAACCTCTGAAAACAGGGAAAAATCCCTAACTTCCAGCAAGCAGTACATACAATAAAAGTTCAGGTATTATTTACCTGAAGAACCCCTAGTATTGCCTATGCTTTCTACTAGGCAAATTTCAAAACCTCTCTGGGTGAAAAACAATATTTTCCTTTTACCAGAGTTAATGAACATGTATGTGCATATGTGTATATCACAGTTCCTCTGCCTCAGCACTGCTGACATTTCAGGCTGGATGTTGCCCAGGGGCTGTCCTATGCATTGTGGGATATTTAGCGACACCTAAACACCTAGAGGCTGGTAGAGACCAGTAGCACACTCACCACCTGCCTCTAAGTTGTGACAACCAGAAATGTCTCCAGACGTTGCCAAAGGTGCCCTGAGGGCAAAACCACCCACTACTGTATATACACTATGCATATATGGCTATACAGATGGGGTCTATACAGGGATGGAGTGGATATATGGATCCATGGATATGAACCTGTGTGCATATATAAATGAGCTAGATACTCAATTAGAGGAAATTTTTATATTAATTTGCCTACTAGGTTTTAAATATATTCATTCACTTCTTGAGTGCCTTCTATATACCAAGTGCTGATAGAGGCAACAGCAGGGGCGAGGGCGGGGGAATTAGAGGCACCTGGCAAAAATCCCTGCAGTCACGGTGCTTACGTACAGGGCAGACAGGCAACAAACCAAATAACTATACCAATGATACAGTATGTGAGAAGGTGGGGTGACGTTAAGTAGTAGGGGGAAAAATCAAGCAGGGCAAAGGGTTAGAGATTCTGAGAAGAGGACATGTTGCCCTTCTAAATTTCAAGCACCTAATCGCGCCAGACAAAACACATGCTCAGATTTTCAGATCCTGTGCTCACAGGCAACTTCCTGAGCACAATTTGAAAGCAAGTCTAAATTTTATTAATGTTAAGAAGAGAGGGAATGTACTCATTTTGTACTCATAACCAGTAAGGGAGCAGAATGGAGGGCTGTCACACACCCCCACTTCCTCATTCCTATTCTCTGCCCAACCCTAGAGGCTGACAAACCTCACTCATTCTGAAAAGCTCCCATTCCTTGAAGTAAGAACCAGTGAGTAAAAGCATCAGAGATACCTAAGTGCTAAGGTTCCTTTCAGCCTCAAAATGGCATTAATGGATTATCAATATGAATACTGCTGATGACAAAGAAGAGGGATTGAGGAAAAGGAACAGGAAATTTTATTCTGGTAAATCTTTTTGTGGGCCTTAATAGATGTTACAAGGCTGTTTTCTCACTTTATTGCACTGCCCTAATATATACATCATTGTGAAAATTTTCCCTGTGATTCTTTTTGTTAGCATATTTCAATCTCCTCCAAAAATGTATTTCATCAGAAGTTCTTTTCACTTGATTAACTGTAGAGTCTACAAATAATGCCACTACAATGAACAAACACACACAGTCCTGGTGTGACATAATAGGAAGAAATATATATTTGGTCTCTGCCCCTAAAGCCCTTGGAATCATCAAAGTGATCAAAGTCTTTTTGTATTCTAATGAGATGACTGGTGGCTAGGGGTTATCTGGATAGCCTCAAGATGGGGGCTGGTTGCCATGGAAGCCAACCACATGATTAGAGGGCTGGAGATTGACTCAATCACTAGTGGCCAATGATCTAATTGCGCGTGCGTGGGTACTGAATGACGCCTCCATAAAAACCCAAAGGGGCAGGGTTCAGAGAGCTTCCAGGTCGGTGAACACACGGAGGTGCTGGCAGTGAGGCAAGCTTGGAGAGGGCATGGAAGCTCGCGCCCCTTCCCACTTACCTTGCCCTTTGCATCTCTTCCATCTGGCTGTTCCTGTGATGTAGTTTTTTATAATAAATCGGTAATCTAGTAGATAAACTGTTTCCCTGAGTTCTGTGAGCTGCTCTAGCAAATTATAGAACCCAAGGGCAGTGGGGGCAGTCTCATGGGACTGAGCGCTTAACCTGTGAGATCTGACACTAACTCCAGGTAAATAGTATCAGAATTGAATTGAATTGTAGGACACCCAGTTGGAGAATTGGAGAATTGCTTGGAGTGGGAAGTGGAGCTAGAAGTGTCACAAGCGCTGTGAGTGGCAGAGTAGAAACAGTGCAGCTTTTCCTTACACCTGGGAAATATGAAGATATAGGCAAAACAACTGAGCTTTTTGAGAGAGCTGGATTTTTACTACTCTGTAGGCAATGCCTTTATACTTTTAACACTACAGATACCATAATTTTCAATGGCCTTCATTTATTTAAGTTATAATAACATTTTGCTTTTATAATTGACTCCAGCTTTAAAAGCTATATAAGAAATACAAACATTGGCTTCTTATGGTTGTTATTTTTATTGTCTTTGTGGCCACCACCCCACTATTATTACTTTCTTCTAATTACTGCTTCTACTCAATAACATAATTATGGAATAAAGTATAAGAGCAAGGCCAAAAAGAAACCTTCCCACTTTAACTAGAGTCCTGGCTATAAGAAGCAGTTCTCTAGATGGAGAAATTTATTACAGCATAATGAAAATCCATAATGTGGATCTTCCTAAGAAAAGAAGTCTTGAGAATGTGAGGTCAGTACGTGCTGGCTTCTCAAACCATTAAGTAATTTTCAAAATAAATTTAACATAAAAGATTTAAGTAAAATAATTACTCCTTTTTCATAAAATTAGGTGATGGGTGATAGGGTTATGGGTGTTCATAATTTTCTTTTTCTTTTTCTCTCTATCCCTCAAATTTTTAGATTTTTAGAATGCCTTATATCAGGGGAAAAACTAGAATATTACCCACCGAAGCCTCCAGATTCAGAAGTATGCACTCAACTGAATGCTTAAGGTTTGCAAATCTGAAAGTTCAGTTATTCATGAGAAGCACAAATTTCTAAGGCCATGTAATTTTTAACTCTGATGGCTGTTCTTTATTCATCATTAACTCTAAAGTAACTGTCACAAAGTGAAAGCTCTGTTTATTGCCTAGGTGGAGACCAAGGTGAGAAAAAAAGGAATCGGGTTTAAAAAGATGATGATTCTTAATGAGAATACAAATTCTGGATACATGAAAGAACAGACTATCATTCAATCAATTCACTGTATCACTTCTATCAGTCAGGACTGCAACTGGCTGCAACGGAGAGGACACCTGACAGCCATCACTTAACCAAAAAGGAACTGATTTTCCTAACATTACAACAAGTCCAGAAAGAGACTACGGTCAGTACAATGACCCCAAAAGTTCCCAGCTTCTTCCTTCCACGACCAGACTCAACTCTGCCTTTACAAGTAGAAGACACTAAAGTCCAGGGAACGTGTGAATGTCCAAGGGAAGTCATTGAGAACTTCACTAGCAGAATAGGACAAAAGCTGATGGGCTGTTTAAGAAAAAGCATGCAACCTCATTTCGGAATTCAAAAGGGAGAAGGAAAGGAAGAAGAAGAGGGACAAAAAAGAAAAATCAGATAATGTTAACCTCAACAAAATAACCAAAATTTTCTGAGCTAAATACCACTAAATGTTATTTCAATATTATCCAATTGCTGCAAATGCCATTAGACAAACACAATCAATTTTCAATAAAGTGTAATTGTTAAGGGCAGAAACTGCAGTCAAGTCCCTTATGCTCAAATCTCAACTCCCACCACTTACTTAGTAACTGTGTGACCTTTGGAGAGCACTTAACTTCGCTAAGCCTCAGTGGCTCATGTACCCAGTGGGGATAACAACAGTCCTTACTTTGAAGGATTAGTTAGGACCAAGTGAGATATCACTTGTGAAAACAGCACAGCGCCTGCACACATTTGACGTGTGTAACCAATCCAGCTATTATCATCTTTTGATCATTATGGCCATCATTATCATCACCGTACCTCAGAATAGTTCAACAAACATCCAATTACCTGCCTGACCATAATAACTGAAGTCTCTCTGCTCTGTTTCTTTCAGCAAGTCACAGAAAGAAAAGCAATATAGAGAGTAAAATCCAGAAGCTCTCCAACAGTTTTCTCATCTACTGGACCCTTGGGCAATTTAAATATACATCCTTTTACTCTTTTCTTCCAAACGTTCCTCACAAATATTCAGCAAGAATCTGATAAGAACTGTCAATCCTCAGGCACATACATTTTCCATGGAATCGCAGAATGTTAACCAAACCTCTGAAGGCCACCTGAAGACACACCCTGACACAGAGGCAGGACGAGAGGACGCAACCCTGAGGTACACTAACATTTTAGGGAAGGGCCATTCCTCAAATTTACTTGACTAAACTTAAAGGGCTTATGAAAATTCAGTTGCTTAAAGATGATGTTGATACCTACAGCTCTGATAAATTAGGTCAGTACATTCTGCTTAAGAAGACAGAAAAGTACATAATAAACTTTAAAATCTGAAAAATAAGCTCTGGTTATCTGAAAAATCTCCTAACGTAACAAATTTCATTTCCCAGTTAGTTCAAATAAAGAATTACTAGAATACCAATAAATTCAGAGAAAAACTAATAGATAGGGTGGCAGCAAGAGTCTAATTGCCCAGACACCATAAGCTGTATCGTAACACGAGGAAAGGTGATAATTTCAAATATGCTAGAAAGTTGAATAGGGACAAGCACCTGTATAGGAATATGCAACCAACAGGAAACAAAACGAAACACATCACCACCCAAGTTCTCGGCAGCAGGAATCCCCTCCACGAATAATTTAATAATATAGTGACAAGAGAATTACAGTGCAAAGTGAGAAAATGATCCCCAAGTGATTGTTACCACCTATTTTGTCAAAATTCATTCTAATTTGTGATGAAACTGGGCAACCCGAAAGGTCAACAGAAAGTGTGTCTAATCTTATAAGGCTAAGAAGAAAAGGGAGTATTTCTGCTCTGAAGATAGTTGATGGACTTTCCCACTTGCTCTTCTGCACTTTAATTTCTCCCAGTCCATGGACTATTGCCCAAGAAAATAGTCAACTCAAATGCAAACCAAATGACTAAATGATAGCTAACATTTACTGAGCACTTATTAAGTATTAATGACTGCTCTATGTAATTTGTAAGTATTATCTCATTTAATCCCCACAATAATGCCATTTACAAATCAGAAATCTAAAACAGAGGTTACAAAACTTGTCCAAGGACACAAAAATAATAAGTGATGGAGCTGGGACAAGAACCCAGGCATTCTGTACACAAAGCTCTGCACTCTTACATTACACTATCCTGCCTATATCTCAATGTAGGGGCATAATATAAGACACAAAGCACACAAATCGAATCCTCTTCACCTCAACTATAATATCTTAGCTGAACTTACTTTTTCCACCTGAGCTACTGAAATAACTTCATTAGCTACTTGAGGTATCTCCATCCTCCGCAGCATCCTCAGTATTGCCATGAGGTTATCTTTCTAGACCTGGATCTTGCCACATTCCTCCTCTACTTTAAACCATCCAATAATAAAGTCCTAACTTCTTTCAGGACCTTAATGTTCAATGTTTAGGCCCTCAGTGTTCACTTAATGTTTGAACAGCATGTATATGTCTTGCTTCCCAGCTAAACTGTAAACAACCTGAAGGAAGAAACCTTTATTAATCATTGTAGTGTTGGCTAACATGAATTACTGATTTAGCTGCACGCAAACCAAAAGCCTTAAATAGACTCCAAACTCATCCACCTTTGCTCCCCTCTTCACATCACAGGCCCTTCTTCTAAGCTCTGACCCTTAAATTTCTAATTGCTGCCTATACTTTTTGACAGTTATTGAATAAACACTACACTAACAGCACTTTGCATATACTATCTTATTAACCCCAACAACCTTATAAAATGGGCATTTTTATCTCTATTTCACAGATAAAAAATTAGAAGTTCAAAGAAATTACCTATCTTTGAGCAAGTTATAGAACTAAAGCTGGAACTGGGACTAGAGACCGTATCAGGCTGATTCCAAATCCTGCAATTAAGTAGCAATATGGGCTCTGTCTCCTAAAAGTCTTTCATCTACTGTTAGAGGCTGAGTTACTTTCAAATTTACTTAAATACCAGGTGTTTTTCTACTCTCTGGGTCC
This sequence comes from Delphinus delphis, assembly GCF_949987515.2. NCBI lineage: Eukaryota > Metazoa > Chordata > Mammalia > Artiodactyla > Delphinidae > Delphinus > Delphinus delphis. Next base: position 66,115,937 of record NC_082699.1, on the reverse strand, counting down.
TCAGACGGCACCTCAGTCGGGCGTCACAAGAAAACTGCTCTCCTAACAAGCTCTTGCTCTATTACTCCAGTGGGGGTCACCCTAGGCATCCTCTCTGTAGGGAGTTTCTCCTGTCACCAAAGTGTTGCTCATAAGCACTCCAATTCAGGTTCATAAGCAGTTCTCAGGAGGTGGTCCCCAAGACCCTTCCACAAGGTCCACAGGGTCAAAACTATTTTTATAATAATTGTCAGACCTGCAACAGAGGAGTTGCGACAGAGACCACATGGCCCACAAAACTGAAAACATTTGCTATCTGACCCCTCATGGAAAAACTTTGCCAATCCCTGCTTTAGAGCATGAATCTTTCAAAAAACAATGCTTATATTTCTTTTTAAATGAAACAGATGCTGCATTTTGCATCAAAATATACTTATTTTAAAAAAATAAAACAAAAACAAACAAAAATGAACTCGGCATCAAACATACTAAGAAGCCTTCAAAGCAAATCCTGAAAAAAACTGACTACAATCCTCCAGGAGGTTACGTACCAGCCCTTCTCTCTTATGATTTAAGATCTTAGTATGAGTTTACCCAGGACTACCTACCAAAGCCGAATATCCAACACCATCAAAAAGAGACTACAAATCAGGCTGGACAGGGGTAAGACCCTTAGAGGCCACCCACTAAAGATGATGGGTGACTTCTGCTGCCACCTGTGAATGAATATCTAGTATGGAACTGGCCTTTCTGCCATGAGTGACTATAAGGCTGGACAAAATATATGAAGCAACGGCTTTCAGGCAGTGGGACAATAGGCAGAGCAGAACTGGGATGCCTGCGAAAAGGAAAGCAAGTGAGGTAAGTCCTCCAATTGCCCTCTTGCTTGCAAAATGGAGGAGGAATCCAAGAGGAGCACAGCAGTCTTAAAGGACTGAGAAGAGAGAGACTGGAGTTCAGGGAGGATGAGTAGCAGGCGTTTTGCAAGACAGAAGGGGGCATGCAGGGAAAGCCCATGAGGGATCTGCACAGAGATCCCCTTGAGTCTGATGCTGAATCCTAAGCTGCTGAGGAACAACTGCTGGGAGCTGTGAAGTGAACAATTCCCAGAATTTACGCAGGACTGGAAGGCATTCAGATTCCATCCAGCAGAGTAGAGCTTTTTCGTTGAACTCTCTGGGCAATCAACAGAGACTCCACAAAGAGCAAGCTTTGTAACAAGGCTAAAGTAGCCCTAAAGTAAAGCTACACTAGACCTGCCCTAAGGAAGTTTAACAACAAGTCTGGGATGGATCAGCCTAATCCACAAATTACTTAGCTGCCAACCAAAACAAAGGTCAATACTCTTTAAAAGAAGATGACAAAATCCCCAAACTCAACAACATAATACACACAAGTGGCAACAGAGATGCCAGAATTAGCAGACAGGATATTAAAGTAGCTATTATAAATACGCTCCATGTGCTCAAGCATACAGAGGAAAACATGAGCATAATGAGGAGAGAAATAAGATTCCATTTAATTCTTTTTCATGTCTTCTAGAGCTGAAAAATACAGTCTCTGAAATTAAAAATTCCCTGGATAGATTTAGTCAATTAGACACTTGAGAAGACAGGACTAATGAACTTGAAGACACAGCAAAAGAAACTATTCATACTAAAGTCAGAGAGAAAAAAAGACTTGAAAAAAATCACCAGAGCCTCAGTGACTTATGAGGCATTACCAAGCAGCCTAACATACATGTAATTGGAGCCCCAGAAGGAGAAGAGAGGGGAGAGAAATAGCAGCAGAATTTTTTTCCAAATTTGATCAAAACTGTAAGCCTACAAATCCATAAAGCTCGAAGAACACCAGGCAGAATAAATAAAGAAAATCACACCAAGGCACATCACCATCAAATTGCTGAAAAAACAGTGATATTAAAAGGAAAACAAAACGATTATGTTGCTCCCCTGCTTCCATATATAATATAAAATAAAAACAAATTTAACCCAAACAAAGCAAATAACATCTTTCTAGATCTTCTCATCAAAAAATTGTGGTCAAGTGCAGCAAGACTGAACTTTTCTCATCTTTTGTAGAGGCCTTCTTTTACCAGTACCCCTAGCATCGGCTTGGTCTGTCTACTGAGTAATTAAGCATGAACAAAATATAGTTCAATTACTGGAAAATAACTATCATAATGCTGTATACTGTACAGTTCACAAATGTCACATACTTTTTTTTTTTTTGGCTGTGTTGGGTCTTTGTTGCTAGACGCAGGCTTTCTCTAGTTGCGGCGAGCAGGGGCTACTCTTCGTTGCAGTGCGCAGGCTTCTCATTGCGGTGGCTTCTCTTGTTGTGGAGCATGTGCTCTAGGCACTCAGGCTTCAGCAGTTGCGGTGTGTGGGCTCAGTAGTTGTGGCTCACAGGCTCTAGAGTGCAGGCTTAGTAGTTGTGAAGCACAGGCTTAGTTGCTCAGCAGCATGTGGAATCTTCCTGGACCAGGGATCGAACCCATGTCTCCCACATTGGCAGGCAGATTCTTAACCACTGCGCCACCAGGGAAGTCCCACAAATGTCACATACTTTTGATTGTATGTTCCTTGAGGTCAGATACCTTCATGTTTCAGCCCATAAATTTCTAGTGCAGTCTCTAGTGGCTCATGGGGGTCTGAACACATATGAATGAGTCAATCTCATCTTATCCGCAGTACATCACTATGTGGTATGTAAAAGAAGATGAGAAAACAGATGCCCAGAGGGATTAAATGATTGTCCCAAGGTTACCCAAAAGGTGAGCGGTATCTTGCATCCCTAGAGCAATGCCACCACTCAGGGTTACATCAAAATAGACACAAAAGAAATAAATTTTAATTATTACTTACTCTGAGTTTCCACAAGACCCAAAGCAACACTATAAGCTGTGTCCATTCCAGAGCTGATGCAGGACTGGAAGTTTTTCAAGGAGGAGAGTGCAGATTCTACACCACTGAAGGATATAAAACCAGTTGAACCTGAACTTGAAGTGGAACGCCCTGGCATCTTGAAATTATTACCTAAGTTTTCAAACACAATGAAACAAAATTTATGAATAAGAATAATAACTGCATAGGAAAACAGAACCACTATAAACATCCATATGAATGTATCCAATATCCCACAAGTGCTACACAATTATCTACATTCTATATCACTTGAAAGGATATCAAAGCATTGTCCCATCATCTGGGCCACCAAACACAATAGATGAATTTCAATAAATAAAGAAGATGTACTTCAGTATATAAAGGAGGGAGAACACCCTCTTCCAAAAGATTCCCTGATTCTCTGAAGAATTCAACAACGGCACAGTTCCTAAAAACCTAAAACATAAGTGTGTCAGAAAAAGTACATTGCTCATATAAAGCATTCTTCCAAAAAAATGAAAATAGTAGCAATAAAATAGTTTAATAAGGGAGAATTTTGAAAACCTGTAATTTTTAACTTATCTGACACATATACATATTGAATTCTGAAAACTATAAGAAAACTTTTATTTCTGACAGTTCCTCTGGGTTCTAAGATTTATAGACTTGGTGAGATCCCAGATTCTGTTTAAGAAAAAAATAGAATTTTTCTGTAAATTCTTATCTTCTGGTAGCTCACCCACTGTAATAGTTTCAATTATTATCTTCATATTAAAACACTCCCTAATCTGTATCTTCAATCAACAACTCTTTAAGCTTTGGACTACTTATGTAAAGCTCCCTACAAAAAGACATCTTTGCTTAATTCACAAACCACCTGAAATTCAGTCCACTGAAACCATCCAGAAAAGTGGAGAGAATTTACACAGGCTTAGAGGAAAGGCTGTATGGTAGCAAAAAAGGTATTTTCTCATAACCATACTGATACAGCATGAATTCAGGTTCTGCCACTGTACTGCTGAGTGACCATGGACAGATTGCTTGACTGTCTCTGAGCTGCCTAGTATCTGTGGCCCTTCCAATCCTCTCCACTGCCACCATGTTTACCTCACAACTGGATTACTACAGGAGTTTCTCAATTATTGGTCCCTTTTCATTAAATTCACCCATTCATTTAACAAGTAGGCCTGTCAATCATTAGATTCATTAAAAATGACACAGGGTATAAAAAGGGAAGGTCACAGAGAAGATGTTTAAGATGTTAATTTCTATTTTTGAGGTGTTCGTCTACTACAAACATCCACAATACAACTCGTCATCAATTCAAATCATTCAATTAACAAATATTCAGCAAGTATTTTTTGGAACATAGCATAGAGGGTCTTAATGAAGGATAAAGGTCCAGGTAGACCTTTTAGGTCCAGGGACTTTAACTTTATCTGTTTTTTTTCTTTAAATGATCTTAAAAATCAAGACCTGAAGCAAATATGGCAAAATGTTACAGATGTTAAAACCCAGATGATGGAACAAGGGTTCTCATTATGTTATCTTCTGGGAGTTTCTGTGGTGTTAAAATTTCACACTGAGAGAAGACATGACCATGTATATGAATGAAAAACCAATAATGACAAGGGGAGAAGCAGTGGGGGGGTGGGTGGGATGAACTGGGAGACTGAGGTTGACATATACACACTAATATGTATAAAGTAGATAACTAATGAGAACCTGCTGTATAGCACAGGGAACTCTACTTCACTGTACAGTAGAAACTATCATGACATTGTAAAACAACTATACCTCAATAAAAAAAAATTTTAAAAAAACAACAATAATGGTGTTTTGAATATGTGTGTTTTGGTGAAAGACAGTATTTATTTACAATCTCACTTTATTACACCAAACAAGTTGGGATGGTTAACACAATATAAACACAAACATATGCAATAAGATGGAAAATATGTAAATTCATAAAAATCAGGACCAAAAAACAGATTAAAGGGAAAACCAAGTACATGAGAAAATTTAGAATGTAATCATATAAGCTTTAGGATTCTTTATGATTCTACACAGCACTATATTTGTAAATACAAATTTGGCTATGAGATTTCCTGACAAGCAAAACAAAAAGTGAAAACTACAGAATTCTCTTTCTCCATAAAGTACGCCAAGAACTCAAGAAAAATAAGGCTTTCCATGGCAATCAAGGCAGCACGGATCATCACGTATGAGATAATAAGAATCATACTGAAAAATGTCCTTAATAATATTCTTACGATACAGTAATAGTAAGCTTCTGAGGACTGTTTCTTAGATTATGTCTCAAGGTAAGCTAAGGACAGGACACGTGTGGCAGATTCCAGCTCAGTGCCCACCAAACCCATTTCCTCTTCAACCTGCTCGTACAGCTAGACCACAGTTTGCAGCCTTCCTTGCAGTTAGGTGTGGCAGTATGATTGAATTCAAGGCAGTGAAACAGAAGCCATTTCCAGCCCCATGCATGAAAATGGCACTCTATCTCCACACTCTTTCCCATTTGTCAGGTTGAAACAGGCAAGCAATGACCTTAGAAGCCACATACTGAAGATAGAGAACCACCAAATGGAAGGAGCCTAGGTTCCTACTTCACTGCTTGGAGGAAAACTGCCCACCAATCAGGCTCCATGCATGAAAGAAATAAAAAACTTCAATTGTGCAAAGCCATTTAGATTTGGGGGTATACCTATTGTAACACCAACTGTTACTCAAAAAACACAATCCTGCAAAGATCAAATGATATGGTTCAAGAATTCAGTTTTCTAGTCAATCTTGATTCTAGTGTAAGTCTAAATTGTCTAGAGCAGCACTGTCTAATAGAACTTTCTGCCATGACAAAAATCTTCTATAATCTGCACTGTCCAATACAGAAGCTATTAGGCACGTGTGACTATTGATTAGCAGTGGTTACTGAGAGTCATAATAGCATGACTATTGATGTGATTAGCGTGACTGAGTTTTAAATTTTATTTAATTTTAATCGATTTAAATAGCCATATTGGAAGTCAACTACACTTTTAAAAACTAATAGTAACATATATCTACATGCATTAAAACAGATTTAGAAATCTTTTTATATTGATTACCAAAACTTTAAAAAAAAAAGAAACTGTTATTCTTGGTACATATTTACATTCATTAATCAGTTTATTAGCCATCTCTGTCTTTAATACTATGACACTAGTATTTTTCTGAAGATATATTATCTCAATGTGGTCTTATTATTTTAATTTTTCATAGAATTTCCCGTGATTCTCTTCAAAACTGCATGTCATGATATGAATGTGAAACTGTTGACACCTTCATATGACTCTTCTCTGAAGACCATGATTTTTTTAAATTGTGAAACACTACAGGTGCCAGGGAACCTGGTAATCTCAGAAGTAATGCTTCTAGATGGAGAATATTTTCTATTCTAATTTTTGAAATATATGTAAATATTTCATCACTAATATTTTTACATACTGTCTTTTTGCCTCTTTTCAAGCAACTCTGTTCAACAAATATTTTTATAAAACCAAATTTATCAAATAAGTTGCCTATTTATTATTCTTGTCAATGCTTTGCTATATTAAAATAATGCAAAATCAAAAAAAATTTTAAATAGCCACATGTGCCTAATGGCTACTGCATTGGATAGCACTGTTCTGGAAACACAATTATCAAAGTGTATACACACACACACACACACACACACACACACACACACCAGGGGGTAAGCCAGATGGAGTAAAGCCACAGTATGAACATGATATATCTTCCTGGAATATTAATTTTACTTAAAGATAACATGAAACACGTTTATATTAAAAATAAACATTAGTTACATTATAGAGTAGAATATGGAGGTGATACCAGTAGGGGTTAATGACTAAAAACTCTAGTAGGGGTTAAACACTGTAGCCTCTGGAGCCAGACTACATGCGCTCGAAGCCTGATTTTGCCAATTAAGTAGCTGAATAACTTTAGGCAAGTTATTTAACCTCTCAATGCTTCACTTTTCCTTTCTGCAACATGGGCATGATCCAGTGCCAACTTCAAGGATTACTGGGAGGACTGAATGAGTTCATACGTATAACAAAACACTCAGAATAATGTCTGGCATATAATCTTTTACAATGAGAGCAAATATTACCATCAAGTTAATCATACAATACTGTGAGCAGCAATACAGAATAGTGCATAAGTGAACTGACCTTGGACACGAATGCCTGGAAATTCCACCTTGTCCACCCCACTTAAAACTGCATCACTCTGGTTGAGTTGCTTAACTTCTCTATCTTCAGTTAGCTCCCGTGTAAAAAGGAGATAATCACATCTATCTCACAGCATTATTATAAGAATAAATTAAATTTTTTAAAATAAATTTATTTATTATTTATTTATTTTTGGCTGCGTTGGGTCTTCGTCGTTGTGCGTGGGCTTTCTCTAGTTGCGGTGAATGGGGGCTACTATTCGTTGTGGTGCCCGGGCTTCTCATTACGGTGGCTTCTCTTGTTGTGGAGCGCGGGCTCTAGAGCACAGGCTCAGTAGTTGTGGCACACGGGCTCAGTAGTTGTGGAGCGGGGGCTTAGTTGCCCCGCGGCATGTGGGATCTTCCTGGACCAGGGTTCGAACCCGCGTCCCTTGCATTGGCAGGCTGATTCTCAATCACTACGCCACCAGGGAAGTCCCCTAAATTAAATTTTGTAGTTTTCTCAAACTTGTCTGATCTTAAGAATCAGTTGAAATACTTACTAAAAATACAGTTATTAATGGATACTATCTCAGACCTATTGAATCAGTCTCTAGTGGACACTGAGGAAACTGTATTTTTATGAAGCACCCCAAATAATTCAAGTATGGAGAACACTGAGGTAACTTTGTCCCCCCCAAATTTATGTTTACCCTAACTCCCAATGTGATGACATATAGAGATGGAGCCTTTGGGAGTTGATTAAGTTTAAATGAGGGGGGAGCCCTCATGATGGGATTAGTGTCATTAGAAGAGGAAGAGACACCAGGGTTTGCTCTATCTGTCCACCATGAAAAGATACAGTAAGGTGGCTGTCTACGAACCAGGAAGAGAGCCCTCACCAGTATCCAACCATACCAGCACCATGGTCCCCAACTTCCAGTCTCCAAATCTGTGAGAAATAAATTTCTGTTGTTTAAGCCACCAGTCTATGGTATTCTTTTAATAGCAGCCTGAGCTGACTACGACACAGTGTATATAAGGATTAATGTAATCCAGGATAAATGTAAAGTGTCTGCTACATGGTAGCCATCCTTATATGAATGCAAAATTCACATTACTCCAGTGAAACTTTACACTTGCAGAGAGGTGGGGAAAACATTCGTCTGTTAATTCTGCACTATCAAGAGGAACGACTCAGATCGAGGAGCAAAGAGAATGGCTGGAGGTGAAAGATGGACTAAACGCACTTTTCCCTATTTCTCCCACTAAGTACAGCTAAGTACATAATTCACAGGACAGCCCCGCACAGCAAAGAATTATTTGGCACCAAATGTCAACAGTGCAGTGGTTGAGAAACCCTGGTTTAAACTAACCCCCTTTGGAGCCTTCCCCAGGGAACTGTGACTGTTTTGTTCTCTGTACCTATGGTCTCAAAGAAAGTTTAAAACAAGGTTATGCACTTCCTGAGCTTTTCCCTAGCATGTTATGTTGCCTTCCCTAACAGGCCTTGTCTTTGTCTGTTGGTGCCGCTGTAACAAAATACCAGACACAGTAACGTATAAACGACAAAAACATTTCTCACAGTTCTGGAGGTTGGGAAGTCCAAAGGTCAAGGCACCAGCATAGTCGCATTCTGGTGAAGACCCTCTTCTGGTGATTCATGGCCAGGGCCTTCTAGCTCTGTGTCTTCACATGGTAGAAGGGGCAAGGGAGCTCTCTGGAGCCTCTTTTATAAAGGTATTAAGCCTATTAGCAGGGCTCCATCCTCGTGACCTAAGCTCTTCCCAAAGGCTCTACCTCTTAATACCATCACACTGGCTTTAGGAATTGGGGGGTGGGGGTAGGAGGAGGACACAAACATTCAGATCAGAGCAGGTTTATAAGATTCTCTGTAGGTGAGGCCAATTATTAGCTAATATAAAAATAAAAATACTCCTCTCATCTTTCTGTACAAGTGGTATGCACAGAGCAAATAATTTAGATACTGTGCTGACCTCCTTTAAATCCACAGGGCCCTATACAAGTTCAGCCATAACTGTATCTTCTTTTCCAATATGCAAGGTTACATCTTTATGAAGCCCTCTCAGTTGCTTGTTCTCTCCTTCATGCTACCACTATCCCTCTCTCTCTCTCTCTCTCCCCCTCCCCCCCCCCCACCCCGTTCTATTTTAAAAACCATCATAACTACTTGCTCCCATATCTGCCACTCTTTCACCCTGGGAGCAACTTAAACTAGAATTCTGACAGATTCCACATAACATAGAACAGCTCTTCACACAAAATAGGTGACCAATAAAGATTTGGCAGAGCTACATCAATAACGGAAACCACCATTTCTAGGTTCCCTATGGCAAGCCATAAACTGGTGCCCCTACAATTCGTTCTCATTATGGTTAATCCTCACAACCATTTATAGGAGAGAAAAGGAAACTGACGCCCAGAGAGTTTATTTAAACGATCTGCCCAAGGCCCTGCTTTGAAAGCCGGCTCAAACCAGATTTATTTAGATCAAGAATTCGTGATCTCACACTACGATATATAAAATAGGCAAAACAAGGTCCTACTGTATAGCACGGGAACCTATATTCAATATCTTAATAACCTATAAAGGAAAAGAATCTGAAAAAGAATATATATATACACATTTACCTAAATCACTCTCTCTCTCTATATATATATAAGTATACATATATATTTACCTGAATCACTTTGCTGTACACCTGAAATTAACACATTGTAAATCAACTATATTTCAATAAAAAATAAAAAAAGAATTCGTGATCTTTGCCCCACACACATAGAGCCCAAGGATGGAGAGATGGCGTCTTGGAGAGGGAGGTAAACCGCCCCAGCCTCATTGCTGTGGCGTGAAAAGAACCAGGACCATAACACAGGTCCACAGACCGTAGCTCGCGGCACCGGCGAAGAGCCCGAGAGGGAGGCAGCACCTCCCATCACCCTCCCCATCGCCATGCTCCGCTCTTGCCTTACCTGGCTGCCCGATGTAGCTCCGTCTGGCTGCGCCCAGACTCCCCACACCAGGACCCCCAACTACTTCCTTAACTCCCTTCCCCTGTCGCTGAAACGGCGAGCGCGGGCTCAGGCGTCATCAGTCGTCGCCGGCGAGTGGTCACATGACGCCCCGCCCCGCTCTCCGCCCTTTTGTCATGTGACGGCTGAGGGAGCCCCGGGCGGAAGCCGGGGTCTGGCCGGCTGTGGATAAGGGCTGGGGGTAGAAGGGAACCCCTGCGGAGACGGAGGGGTGGTGGCCGGGGCGCTGACTCCGCGTGCGACCGCCGGCCCTGCGCGTGCGCCCTGGCGCGGCCCGCGTGACAGGTGAGTAGGGGCGGTGTGCGCGCGCCCACTCCTTCACGTCCTCCGTCCCCTCCCCCGCCCCAGGGCTGGGCCGCGCTGGCCTTGGTGGGGGCTTCTGCGGCATGGGGTGGGGTCTGGATGGGGGAGCCTGGCGTGGAGGACTGAGGGTTTTCCTGGAGCTGCTGCTGCAGTCCAGGCTCTGCATCTCCTCCACTCAGGTGGAAACAATTTTCCACACCTCTTTGGCGCTTTAGGAAGTGATGTTCAGCTGCTTAGTCTGCATCTGAGCCTTCCAAGTTTCCGGGAGCAGTGTTCTGTGGGCGTCGTCATTTCTCCATTTACTCTCCAGAAACCTGAGTGGTTGGTGGAAACTTCTACGGTCTGACGGACCCGGGTTTGAATTCCAGTTCTACCACGGGCTGTGAGTTTGGGCAAATCATTGCTCCTCTCTGCACCTTAATTCCCCCACCTATGTACGACATGCCAAAGTCCTTTGAATTTCAAAAAATGGTTTCGAGGGTCCTAATTTGTCTGTGGTCGTACAGTTAAAAAAACTAAAAAACACAGAGCCGGTAATGGAACTGGGTCTCCTGATTGACTGATTCCAAGCGCGTGGAGCTTCCTCCAGCCTAGGAGTTGCTGGGAGAAGGGGGAGAGAGAGGCTTTACTGCCTTTGCCCATAACAGGGAACACCTTCCGGTTTTTCTTTCTTTTTCAGGATTCTCAGACTAGAGTGATTAGGCTTATTTTAGAACTTTTCTGGAAGAGATATGCCGGTCCCTTTTGATCAACAACCGCTATAGTTTGTTCCTGATAACGGATTGGTGGAGACCAGTGCTTCTTTCTTTATGGAGCTGAGGTTTTATAAAAGGATTAAAATAGATCAATCTTCTTTTGTCCTCTGAGTAGGATAAAGATTGGTTCTTCCCAGGGCAATTTAATTTTCAGAATTCAGTTCTGTACTCATTGGGTAATTGGTATGATGTTGCCATGCTTTATTCTTGAAAGCATGTTGTCTTTTGTCTAGGATTACTTTCCAAACTAAAAATCATAATTCCGTACCAAATTCTTGAAAATGAAGTTACAACCACTTTTCTGGGTGCCTTGTAAAAACAAAATTAGGAAATTGAGTGGGATCTCTGGTTTCATTGCATGTCAAATAGTAAGAGAGCCTCTACTGAGAAAGCTGGTCTTTATGAGTTGTCTTCATCCCTAGCACCAGCAGAACCTCTAAAAGGAAGATTTGTTGGGGGCGGGGGAGAGATGAACTGGGAGATTAGGATTGACATATATACAATAATATGTATAACATAGATAACTAATGAGAACCTGCTATATAGTACAGGGAACTCTACTCAGTGCTCTGTGGTGACCTAAATGGGAAGGAAATCCAAAAAAGAGGGAGTTAGGGGATATATGTATACATATAGCTGAGTCACTTCTCTGAACAGCATAAACTAACACAACATTGTAAAGCAACTATACCCCAATTTAAAAAAAAAGGAAGATTTAATATAGCTTCTTCTACCATGTTTATTTGCATCTCATTCTAGAGTGAATTTTTTTTTTAATCTCAACTAAGTCTTAACATCTTTTATAAAGCCACCTACCTCTGAGTTCACTGCAACATGATTAGGCATCTTTAATTATGCTTCTTAGATTCTGTTCTTTAGGACCAGTTTTTCAGCCAACAGTGAGGCTATTTACCAAAGACTTTAGCCAAATAATATTTTGAAAGTTGCCTGCAGTGTAACTCTTAGGTAAAAAGGATTAAAATAAGACTTGGACACACAAGAATTTTGACTTAAGTCATTATCCCAGGCCTAAGCCTCCCTGACCACGTGCGTGCAGGCGCCGAGTATATCTGTCTGTCTGTTCGTTGGGAAAGAAGGCAGGTCATGTTGACTTGCTTTAAGCTGTTTTCTCTTTGGCCACGTTGTCTGTCCTATCTTGATACCCAAATGGTAGCAGTTAGACCTGTTCATCATAGCCTTACCTCCTCTGAATTGAGTCTAAAGTTTCATCCTCCTGAGACCTGGGTTAGTTTAGTGGTCTTCAGAGGACTTCAGGTGACTTTTGTTCTCATTTTCCTTTATTTTCTCACTTGTCTTATTTTCCAAGGCAGTCCGTTTCAGTGGGAAAAATGGAATGAAATTATCTGAAATTCAGCCTATTAGAGATCAACGTGTCTTAACAAGCAAGCATCACAGAGAAAACTGAACACAGTTGTTACTAATTTATGCCTTAATGTGTATTATACACAACCCTCATGAGAGAGAGTTGTGGACAACTGTAGTGGCTTCTCAGTAATCTCTGCTATGGGACCCAACTCCACCTCCCCTATCTCTGCTTCTGTCCTGTAGTACTTACTTGTAACCCCTTCCTGGAATGCCCTTCTCTTAGATCACTATCAGTAAACTAACAAATTACCCTCAAACCTAGTGGCTATAAAACAATAAGCATTTATTGTCTTATTAACATTTGTGGTCAGGAATCAGCTATGTGGCTTAGCTGGGTGCCTTTGGCTCAGGGGCTCTTGGGAGGTTGCTGTGCTGTGAACACAAACTGGGGTTGGGGGGATCTATTTTCCAGCTCACTCAAGTGGTGGTTGGCAGACTTCTCCATCGTCCCAAGGGCTCCTCCACAGGGCTGTCTCACAACCTAACAACTTGCTTCTCCCAAGACACACACGCTGGAAAGGGCTCCCAAGCCAGAGGTCACAGTCTTTTTTGCAATCTCATTTCAGAAATGGCATCTTTCACATCTGCCCTATTCCCTTCCTTAGATGGGAGACAGTAAGTCACACTCAGGGAATGAATAGGAAGGTGGAGGTCATTGGGGACCATCTTAGGGGCTATAGATACCCTTACTGCTTGATCCCTCACTTGCTCTGGCCTCTGCTCAAATATCATCTTACCAGAGAGGCTTTTACACTCTCCTGTATGTAAAATAACACACGCTCCATCCCTTTGTCATGCTTTTCTTTACAGCGTTATCAAAGCCTGATATGTAATATGTTTATTTGTTTATCTCTTTCCCACTCCCAATAGTATGTAGGCTTCATGAAAGCAGGAAGTTAGTTGTGGTCACTACGGTAGCCTCAGGTCCTAAAACAGTGCTTGGCACATAGTAGGCACTGGGTAGATATTTGTTGAGTAAGTGAATCTGTATCATTGGAAATGCTTTCACCTGCATATAATCCAGAACCCAATTAACATTAGGTAAACCATAAAAGCAGTCCATTTAACAAGGATTACAGAGGTAGGTAGTGCCACAGTTGAATCAAGGAATCAGTAACATCAATAAGAATTTAGATTCTTTCCTTCCGCACCACAGTCTGCAGGTTCTTGGCGTTTTTTCTCTTAGGCCTGTTACCTCATGGTCTCAAGGTGGCTACTGCAGCTTCAGGCATCAAATATTCATTGGACCACACTCAAAGGCAAGAAGAAGGGGGATAGCCGGAGCAACAAGAGAAATTTCTCTTGACATGCCTCTCTCCTTGTAGCTGGAGAAAAAAAAACATTTCCTAAAAGTTCTGCCATAGACTTCTTCTATCTCATCGGTCACAAGTGAGTCGCATGTCTAACCTGGCTTCAAGGGAGGGAAAGTGAGGATCTGAATGTTTTGTCCTCTAGAATAAGAAAGGAGTAGGTGAGTGGGAAGTACTGTTGAGGAGCCAGCAGTTGCTGCCACAGCATCCCAGTAAATGAAGACATTTCCAAATTGTGAGTCAATGATAGAAACTTCCAAAAGGAAAAAAGAAAACCCTGAAGGGTTATACAGAGCTTCCAGGTAATAGATACCTACAGTAGGTAGCTCATCACGTGGGTGAACTTTAAAAATGTGTGACAGGCATTGAGGAATGTTTTGCTGTGGCTACAGAGGAACTCAAAAGTGGCATTGATGTAAACATCTTAATAAACTGACCACTTGTAACATTAGTCCTCATTCAGCTATCCTTGTCCAAAGCTGTCTATTTGGTCATTAAATTCTTACTTTTCTTTTTGGTCAGTCTTTTTTTTTTTTTTTTTTTGGCCAGGCCATGCAGCATGTGGGGATCTTAGTTCCCGAAGCAGGGATCGAACCTGTGTCCCCTGCACTGGGAGCACAGAGTCTTAACCACGGGACTACAAGGGAAGTCTCTTGGTCAGTTTTCTTAATTGTTGACATCATGTTGATAGAGCAGGATCCCAATGCCAAGTGAAAGTGCAAATGTTGGGAAGTCACAGGCCTTTATGAAGTTGAAAAATAATTTAGGCTTCCATGAAGTTCACAAATGATGACCTAGCTAAATTAACAATTAGAGGAGAGAAATGCAACAAAGATGATGACACAATTAACACTTCAAAAGATAATGAGGTGAAAAAGAATTGGGAGGCCCTCTGGAAAAATGCATGATGCCTTGGAAATTTTTTGCAAAAATTACCCATTTAAAGCTCATACTATGAAAGACAACTGTGGAGTACAAAACACTGTATTATCGAAATCACGATTTGATGAAGCCAGCTTTTGACTTGTTCTTGGTTTGTCCATTGAGTACAGAGTTTCTGCAACTTTACTCTCAATTTTGTTAAGCATAAAACTTATTGTCAGAAGTTTTGATGATATCATTTGAAGATACATTCCTAATCAGAACTTCTCCACTGCTTAGTATGAAATAGTTGTCCTTACTTTTAGAGTCACCCTGTCACATTTCTCAGGCATATATTAGTCTCAATAACAGGACCTCCCATACTTGACATATGAAAAAAACTTTTTTTTTCTTTTTTTTTTGGCTGTGCCGCGCAGCTTGTGGGATCTTAGTTTCCCAACCAGGGATTGAACCCAGGCCCTCAGCAGTAAAAGCACAGAGTCCTAACCACTGCACTGCCAGGGAATCCCCTGAAAAAAACATTTTTAAAGGTTGTTCCCTCATCTAATTCTAGTAGATTTTAGGACATAGTTATCTTTTCCCAAAGGTAAAAGAAGTGGTACAATTCCTGTAAGGAAAATTTAATAATCTGTTCCCAATGTAGGGCACCTTGGAACCTTCTCACAAGCTCAGGGATCAGCTACATCAAGTCTTTTCTCATGGAGAGAAGTGAATAAAGTGTTGAGAAAGAGGCCAAGAGTAGCAATTTAGCAAAGTTCCTCTACAAGGAAAACATGAAGAGTGGAAATTAAATGCCCTCCCTCCATATCAGAACTCATTATGTGTTACAAATTTTTTTCAGTGAGTTTGGAAGAAAAATATTGTGTGTGTGTTTCACGTGGTTCCTTAAAAAAATGGAGATTTTCATACTTTTTTTGGGGGGGGGATACAGGTCCTTTAATGGAGCGGCCAGTATATCTGCAGACCTGGTTTCATCTGATGATTTACAGACCCCAGCTCTGAAGCCAGTTACACATTTTCCTGTGGCCGGGCACAGAGTAGTTGATTATCCTCACGATGTTGGACTTTTTGGCTGAGAATAACCTCTGTGGCCAAGCAATCCTAAGAATTGTTTCCTGTGGCAATGCCATCATTGCTGAACTTCTGAGGCTCTCTGAGTTTATTCCTGCTGTATTCAGGTTAAAAGACCGAGCTGATCAACAGAAATACGGAGATATCATATTTGATTTCAGCTATTTTAAGGTAATCTTCCTCAACAGCTTTTCTTACCAGTCTTTTCTACAAAAGCATGCTTTCCTTGGAAACCAGGAGACTCTGAGAGGTTAAGTAATTATGGAGAAGGAGTTAAAAAGAAAAGCTTTTCAACCAAATTTAGTATCAACTAACTTTAAAATAATATACTGTGTGGAAGCCCTAACACAATATAATCAAATCTTAAAAAGATAACTTTGGTATAATGTGTTTCACATTGAAGTACCCCACACTTAAAAGCATGTCAATTGTTGCAATTCAAGTCCATTTCTTTCAAAGGGATTTTATATCTGTGCTTCTGAGATCTTCATTACTTTCTGTTCCTCTGCTTTCAATTTTTGATATCCCTTTTGAGGCATAAGAACAAATTTTTAAAAGACTGTTTTGAAATTGTTACCAATAATTCTATTGGTTTGTGACTCTTTTCTTGATGTTTCACATAAATGTGTTTTTCTTCTTAGGGTCCAGAATTATGGGAAAGCAAACTGGAAGCTAAGCCAGAGCTACAGGATTTAGATGAAGAGTTTCGGGAAAACAACACAGAAATTGTGACCAGATTTTATTTAGCATTTCAAAGTGTGCATAAATATATTGTAGACTTAAACAGGTATTGACTAATTTAGTCATAGCTTATTTTGATAGTAAATAGTGGAGAGGGAGAAGGGATGGACTAGAACGTGTATATCTTTCTGAGTTACTAAGAAATTTACTAGCTCATACCATGGATAATTATCTTTTCCTTCCTGTGGCACTAGTCATCTTAAGTATTTTAGAGTTTTAATATTATTTCCTGCTCTTGTTAAGGATTATAATCATCTTGCTTTGTACCAAGTCAGTTGGCTTTCAATCTTGATCCTAATTTAGTTTATTATATATGAGAAGTGGAAAAAAAAAGGAACTTATTTTTGTAGCGTTGGTAACCATAGCCTTCCTTCTTATCCCTGACCAGACAATATTGTCTTCCTTCTAGCCCATAAGAATTCATTATTCATTAGCTTTTAAACTAGTCCATGTTTTTATGCCATTATTCCCAAGATATCTGTAATTCGTAAATCAGGACTATGGAATATTCCTTTTACTTGGAGTGGCCATAAATAATCTGTGGCCCTGATCACTATGAGTTCCTGCTCACCAATCTATTCCTAAGAGCATGAATGGCCACAAACTATTTGAAGGCCAGAATGCCTGGTATCTTGCCTAATCTTTTAAAAATCTTTACTGTCCTTCTTCAGAGATATTAACATTTTTATTATCAATGAATAACTTGCTCTGGGGTTTCATTTCTAGATATCTAGATGATCTCAATGAAGGTGTTTATATTCAGCAAACCTTAGAAACGGTGCTTCTCAATGAAGATGGAAAACAACTTCTAGTAAGTAGTAGTGACCACTTAAAATTTAAAAATCAAGAATGTCAAACTTAGCGTTACTTTTTTTCCTGTAAGTCACAAATACATACAGTGTATCCTTCTTTAAGGAGAAGCAAAATAAACTGATAATTATCTTCTAACTGGCAGGTCTTTGTCTGAATTTAGAACATAGTAGACTTTGAGCAGAGCTACAAGTGAATAAAGATTATGTGCAGGTTATGAGCTTCCTCAGTGTAACAATCCTATCTTCTTTATCTTTTGCATCCCAGACATCTAGCCTGGTACCTAGTACATCATGATCACTTAAGAAATGTTTGTTAAATAAGTGAATGACTTATTATGTATTCATAATGTTGGGATTCCATTTTGGTATCCCAAGCAAAATATGAAAAATAGACCAACTGAAAGATAGTCATTGTAAATTAAACTTTATTTTGCATAAACTTTTCGAAGCTCATTCTGTACAGAAGGTGAGAACCCTTTGGGGGGAACCTGCATTCTCCTTGTAATGTAAAGTTTTTAGGAGGAACCAGAGCAGAGTGATCCTTTTACACATTATCAGCTTCACTCCATAAGCATGTGTACTCCTGTGAACTTGGCTGTTGTCTTTTTCTCGTCATAGTGTGAAGCACTGTACTTATATGGAGTTATGCTCCTGGTCATCGACCAAAAGATTGAAGGAGAAATCAGAGAGAGAATGCTCGTTTCTTACTATCGATACAGGTATCCCTGGGCTAAGACTACACCCTCCAAAAGCACTGCTATTGGTAAAGTACAGTGTAGGTTTCCATCCTCCTTTTATTGTGAACAGCAGCAATATGATCTAGAATGCAAAAGTGTAAGATTCTTATCACTTCTAAGTATAATACATAATGTAGAAATATAACAATCTGTGTTTCATATCATCATTATAATAGATTATATGTCATATAATCTAGTATATATAGAGTAATTTATTATAGATTATTAGCGATATATAGCTTATCATGTCCATCATGATACCTCAGTTTTTTTTTAAAAGGAATGTGAATTTTCCTTACCTGAAAGATTAATTTGGGAATTTTGGCAGTCTAATGAATTTTTTTTTTAAGTTTTCAAATACTACTCCTTGGCAGATGTAAGGAAATGAATGAGTTTTCTGTTATCATTTTCAGGTTGATACATTTTGAAAAGTTATCATTCAGGGCCAGGTTGAAAGTGAATTCTTACCCATGTATATGTAGAACCAAAAACAGAACAAACAGTAACGCACATCCCAACCATGTGTTACATGTGTCTTTACAGAGCTATGACTTCAAGAAGCAGGGTCTTAAAAACAGGACCCACCTTAACCAGCTGTGATTTCAGTCCCTAATGTACAGTTTTCAATTTGTTAAATAAATGAGTCAGAATCTGGATACAGGGTCAATGTCAGAAATAATCAAGATTCGGGGAAGAAACAGTCAATAAGCAGGAGTCAGGAACTTGGGCTAAAGATGTGCAGGCTAGAATTAACATTTTCAGACTTACAAATTAGGACAAAATAAATAGGGCAAAAAGGCAGATCCTCAACAGAGAGGGATTGTTTGGGGATGTTGTATTTTCAGCCACACTTGGTACTGCCGCCTTCTCAGCAATAAATTAGGCTACTCAGCTGGCCTGTTCCTTTAGCTTTATCAGGATGTGAGGAGAGTATCCACCAGCATGCGTAATTCATTCACATCAGTTTGACCATCCATGTTTTTTAAAATGGGCTATGAATGGTCTTGCCTCTATTTCTGAAAGTACCTGGAAAAACAAAAACCATAAAAAACATGAAGAAGAAGAAAAAAATCTGCTAATCAAGCCCAGCTTTGACAATCCGGCTTTGTCCCTTAGGGTATAATGGCTAATTCATTAGAATGTGAGGATCCACTACTGAAGAGACACTGAACAATTACAAGTCAGAGCAGTAGTAAAGGAGGTTCTTACATCAGATAGGAGGTCATCTTCAAGTCTAAGATTGAGTCTCTTTGGGGGATTACTACTTCAAGCCACCAGAAAAATCATAGATGTTCTGCTTAAATCTCTGTAGAAGGTACATCTTACCAAGAAAACAGTTGGTATATCCCACTTGAAATTGATAGACTTTTTAAAAATTATTGTTTAAATTTATGAAAATTGGTGCAGGTTCACATTCTTTATCCACAGTTTTGAAATCCAAAGAACTCTGACAAAAATATATGAACATACACACATGCACAACATGCATACAGAGCAACTACGTTGGCAGCAAACCTGACCTAACTTGAAATCTTTTGGAGTCAGCACCTGACTGGAGCAGACATGAGGCTATAGACAGTCTTTATTTATCTCACTTGTGTGAATGTTCATAAATTTTATTGTAGAAATATTAATATATCTTGATCATGGAATGCCATCTAAGACCCTGCTGGAGTATTATATCGTACATGATATATGTATCATTACTTTCTTATATTTGAAAAACGCTGTATTCTGAAACAAATCCAGCCCCAAGGATTTTAGGGAAACGGATCATGGACCTTCACATAAAACTGTACATACATACAGGAACCCATCTTATCAGTTTGGTATATTACAACAGGCTTTTTGAAAATATAATTTTGAATTTTAGGGATATAAGTTGACCTACAGTCATATCTAAAATTATATAAAGTTAAGTTATACTGAAATTCTTCTGCTTTGCTGGACTTTGCATTTCTAATATATGCGGTTTCTTTGGCCCTTTATTTCCCATTGTAAACACGGCTCAGTGCTGCTCGATCTTCTGCTGATTCGAATATGGATGATATTTGTAAGCTGCTTCGAAGTACAGGTTATTCCAGCCAACCAGGAGCCAAAAGACCACCCAACTATCCTGAGAGTTACTTCCAGAGGGTGCCTATCAACGAGACCTTCATCAGCATGGTCATCGGTCGGCTAAGATCTGATGATATTTACAACCAGGTGGGGATTAAGTCTATTTTTAAATCTGTCCTAATAGTTTAAAAGACTGATTTCACCTTCCTCCTCAATTGCTCCTTTCTTTTCTCCTTCCTCAGAAGAGTAAAAGCAGCTAGAAACTATTTAAAACTTTCTGAGTTGTGCCTTGGAATTGTTAAGGAAAGAGGGATATTAATTAGGGCAGTATTAGAGATTTCAAGGAGGAGATGAGATTTGAGCTTTTTTGGAAAGAAGATGCATTCTTTTAGGCGTTCAGTTGAGAAATGATTGCTGAGTGTGCAGTATGTGGCTGTCCGTGTGCTTGGTGCTGGGGATCCATTGCTGAAGAAGGCAGGCCCTGGTCCCTACTCATAAAGAGCTTGTAGCTGAAGAAAGAAGACAGACAAAAGAATTCCAGTAAAGCCAGATGGGTGTTATCTTAGGGGAAGTGCAGAGTGTTGTGAGGCACATGACAGGGGCAGCAAGATTGCAACAGGTGACAAAGGGGATATCCGGACAGCCCAGGCAAATGAGGCAGCATGAGCAGGGTTGGAAAGGCTCACTTTCCTCTCTAGTATGTGTACCATTCACTCACTCAAAATGGTACCAGAGAAAGTTACCATTTGACTTCATTTTCCTAAAGAAAACATAATTTTAGGTATTATATATATTTTTTCTTACTAGAAGAGAGTAAAGAGTTGGACCTGTGATAACTGGATATCATTTATTACAGAGCACACCTGTTCTGTATAGTTCTTAGGTAGCCTGCTAGTTTTTTGTATGAACATGTTAAGTGTAAATAAAGAGTTTTTGGTTGTTATTTGTTTTGTTTGGTTTTTTAAGACAACTCAAAATGAGGAGCTACCTGCAGATACCAGGTCTCCATAATATTTGTTGCCATTTATTGAGAATTCAACATGAACCAGAATCATAGGAGGTTTTTTTCAAATACTGTTTTCTCTATTTTTCACAATAGTCTTTCAAAATAGACAGCACTATTCTCATGTTGCTGTTGAGAAAAATAAGGCTTGGAGAGCTTACATAATTTTCACAACATCACATAAGTAGGCAGCAGAACCATAATTTGAATGCAGGCCTGTATGACTTCAAAGCCCACGCTGTTTCTTTACTGCCTCTCATTAACCCTTCTATTAACTCTTCTGCCTCTTAGGCGGTCCATTTTGTCCATATCTCAAGGGAGTGTGTTTCAATTTTCTCCTTGCCCTGTGACCTCTATTAACACCGGGGTTGAGCTGTGGTTGTGCTGTGTGTCCACCCCTCTCTCTACCCTCCACCTCCTCTGTCCCTAGCTGATTGGACCAGGGCCAGTCACTTGACACAAGATGGATCAGATTCCCTGTCTCCAGGTAATTTGGAATTGGGCCTGAGAAACAATTTCTGGACATGGGTTTACCCACAACATGCAAGACTTGGAGTTTGGGCAGCCTCATTCTGCCATGTGATAGAGAACAGTCTGGAGAGAGAGAAAAGTTGAGCAAACACATCCAGGGGAGAAACAGTGAAGGCTTTCTGGTTCGAAGCTCCAGGCCCATCCCAGGACCCGACCACATTCCTGCCCGCAGGCTCCATGAGGCATTGCTGTGTCTGTCCTTGTAATAATTTCCTCCCTTTCTGCTCATGGTCCTCGAGGCGCCATGTACTACGTGGAGCCAGAGATTCCTAATACATGAGGCAATGGAGCCCTGGGACTCAGCAGCATATGAAAGACAGAGAGAAGCAGAGCACAAAGCATGCAGACTGAGAAGAGAGAGTGGTGTCTGGGAAACCAGAGGAGGAGAGAATTTCATTCCTCAGAGAATTTAAGTGAGAGTGCTGAAAAGAGTCCATTGAACTAGCTGACTGTGAGGTTATGAGTGGCCCTAGGGAGTTCCATTGAGGTAATGGTGGAGATCAAATGTCAGTGAGTTGAAGAATAAACAGGAGGTGAGAGCACCAGTGAGTGTGGAATCTGTCAGTCCTAAGAGCTTGTCTGTGATGGGAGAGACTCAGAAATGGACAACTAGTGGGAGACGCAGGGTTACATTTTTTTTCTTTTTTTAGGGAAAAGAGTTAGAATTGCAGCAGAGTCAAGGATAGTCAAGAGAATGTCATGTGGCTAGAGATAAAGAAAGAAGGCCCTGGTTCCCAATGCCATAATCCGAGAATTGTTTCCAGTGCCCGGGATCCTCAAAGGACACGGACTTTTGAGAGGCTGATGTGTCCTAGAACTAGGTCATTTATTTGGCACATGTAAGTTCAGCTGTTGCTAACATCTGCCTCTCCTGGTCTGGTCTCTGTCTTGCAGGTCTCAGCATATCCATTGCCAGAACATCGGAGCACAGCTCTGGCAAATCAGGCCGCCATGTTGTATGTAATTCTCTACTTTGAGCCTTCCATTCTTCATACCCATCAAGCAAAAATGAGAGAGATAGTGGATAAATACTTTCCAGATAATTGGGCAAGTATTGCTATTAGTCTTTTTTTTCTCTATGATAAGCTTGCCGGAGAACTGATTTTTCCATTCTTTTGGCCTGTAATCCAAAGGTCATAATGTTGAAATAATGAAACGTAAACTCACTTAAGTAAAATTACTTTAAGCCTGTCGAGAATTTTATAAATCAGGAAGGAATAAATCAGTCAGTAAAATTTCCTGAAGCTTCCATTTGTGTTTTTTTTCTTTAAATGGATAGTCTCAAGGTAAAACCTCGTGTTAAAATGTATCTCGCTTTAGCTACTGAGATTCAACTAAGTTACATAAGCATTTCTTTATTCTTTTCTATTTTATGAATCTAAGCTAGCAGAATTTACCTAACTTGTCACTTTGTGAATAGGAATTGCACATTTATAGTAAGTTTTATCTATAAGCTAATGTTAATGGGGCCAAGGTTTACATTACTGCAAGGATGTGCTTGTAACTTTTTAAACGTTATTTCACTTAAAAATATTAATTCTTAAAGGTTTAAGACTGACATTGTACTTAATATGTATGAAATGTTTTCTTTGCACGTAGAGGTTTTAACAGAGGACAGTGAATTGGATCACGTCCTCAGGGAGCAGATTTTATTTCACTTCTTACCAGCTATTATGAGGGGCCTGAATGAGGAGCTTTACTGGGGAGAAGAGCAGCCTACAATTAGGAGATGATGCTTCCTATCCACAAATGAATCATACCCATGTGCTGGGAGTTGAGTAGCCAAGAGGAAAGTTCCGAGAGTCTGGCTTCGTTTGCCTAAGCGTAACAAAGAGGTTCTGTCCATAATGCTATACTCAGAAACACTTTTAGTATTAAGGAAGGTCAAAGTCCAATTACATGATACTTACAAGATACATTCCTGGAAAAGCACCCTGGCACGCTGAAAATAAAGGAATTTTTAAAAATAAATAAATAAAATAAAAGATATGCCAGCCAAATACCAACCAATAAAAAGCTAGTGAGAAAATATTAGACCATAAAGAGTTTTAAAGGAGAATATTAATAGGGATAAAGAGGGACTGCATATAATTTTAAAAAGAATGAATGTGAAACACAATGCCACTCTGCTCACAGAAATTTGGGGGACAAGTTTAGTTTGATTTTAAGAGTATAAAGGTGAGATGAAAATGTTTGGGAAAACCCCTGCTCCAGTCAAAGTATCTACTTTTCTTTCCCCTTTCATTTTTGTTCATCCAAGGAATCCTACACATAGCAGTTTGAAAGGAAAACCTTGTTTTAGTTATTTTCCCATGAATGGCAACATTTAATAGTCACTCTTGTTCCCAAGTGCTCATAAGGAAAACCACTTCCCTGTATATTTGGAAAATCTTGGTTTTTCACTGGAACGGCATTTAAACTTGAAGGAGTGGGTGATGTCTTCTATAACTTTGTATTTTCCCAGCCCCTTGCCTTGAAGCGAGTAGATATTTAACAAATACTGAACGATTGTCTTTTCTTTCAGGTAATTAGTATTTACATGGGGATCACAGTTAATCTAGCAGATGCTTGGGAACCCTACAAAGCTGCAAAAACTGCTTTAAACAATACCCTGGACCTTTCAAACGTCAGAGAACAGGTAGGTTCTGGCTAATCGGGAGGATTCTCAAACAACTGCACACCAGCTTTAATGGCGTAGGAAACGAGCTAAGGAGATTTCCTAAGCGATTTGGAAGATGCCCACATAGACATTTTAGTGCAATGATTAATGAAAGGTGAATTTTGCACATCGGAATAAGAGAGGTAATTGTAGAATTTTAACTTATGTGGGCCGTATAAATTGGAGACTTGGATCCTGAGGAAGAGTCAACACCCTAAAATGAACCAGTGTGACATCTGGCCCCAGGTGACTTCATTTACTCCTGCTCAAAGACTGTCCTCATGGACAGAGCTCCCTTCACTAGTAGCAAGAATTTTAATGTTTTCATCAGTAGGATGAGTGTTGAAGATGGTAACTGGATGTGGACAATACACCCTTTCACTGTAATTTAAGCTCATCATTTCGGGTGTGTGAAGTAAGCAACAAGACTAAAGACAGGCATCTCCTTAAAGTTGAAATGGCTATATTCTGTCTCTGATGAGAACCCAGGGCAAAAGGAAATAAATATCTGAGTAAACAGAAGAATCAAAATAAAATCTTTTTATTGGGGAGCATACTTGCTATTTCTAAACAGTGATTATCTTCCTCAGCCTATCTGTCTGAGTTTTTGAGTTTCCAAATGTGCATAGAATAATACTGACTCAAGGAACTTCAGCGTGTTTTATTCAAGCAAATTGAATTCCATAAATAATGCACAAAATAATTTCAGTTTTGGCACATCCCCTAGAGATATATTAGAGAAAGTGGCGCTCCCATACTTACTGGCCCCAGAGCGTTAATTTTTCATGACTGAAATTCCTTTCCAAAAATCACATCTTCTCGTTCATGACATTGCAAGAAGTTCTTCAGAGGCTTCCAGTGCCACATCTTGTGGTTGTTTTAAACTAACCTGACTAGGTTGATGATGTTTACCATTTAACTCTTGCTTTAGGTAAAGCAGAATGACCAAATTTCCAAAAAGGCTGGTCAGTTTTGATATGCTGAGATGTATTTCTTTTGTTAAGCTTTTATATGTAGAAACTCACCTTTTGAGTATTTCTGCTCTGCTCTGCCTTGTTAGTCGATAATAATAGGAAGAATGGTCAATTTAGCTTCTGCCTTTGTGTCTCTTTCCATCCAAGTTACGAATAGAAGCGACACCAGGAGCCAGCGACTCCAGTTCTCCAGTTTACGTTTGAAGAGACCAGTACTCAGAGGTTAAATCCAAAGTCACACCAATATTTCTAGATGTTAGTCTCTCAATTCTAAGTCCAGTGCTCTTTTCAAAAATATCCAATAAGCCACTTGCCTTTGAGCCTTATCAACTACAGTCCGTGTGCTGTTTGTCTCATATAGAAATGTTACTATTTGTCGAGGGATTCTTTTGAGTGTGATTCACTTTCAAGATAAGTGATTCTCTCTTTCTCTGAAATGTAATTCAGGTCTTTTTTTCTTTTCACAGGCAAGCAGATACGCTACTGTCAGCGAAAGGGCGCACGCACAAGCGCAGCAGTTCCTGAAAGAAGGTTGTTTGAGGGAGGATCTGGTTCTGGATAACATCCCGAGGCTTCTGAACTGCCTGAGAGACTGCAATGTCACCATTCGATGGCTGATGCTTCATACCGCAGACTCAGGTAACACACGAAAAGGTGTGACCATCTGTATTCATCCCTATATAGCCGTCCGAACCCAGATCTGCTGCGTGATGCAAAGTGGTTTAGCCCTCCAATGAGAATCAAGCTGCTTTTCTAAGTTAGTCATTTTTGTGTCAATTTGGATAAAGCAGTGGCCCACCTGAACAGCCCCTGTGTCAGGTCCTGTTAGGTGCTTGGGAATATGAGGAAATTTACCTCCCAAGTTTGAGGAGCTTGTCACTGGTCAGACTGAGGAGATCAGATGTCTACATATGAAAAAGTATAGCTGCAGATCTGTAGTAGGCAGAATAATGGCTTCCCACCCCACCCTCCCAAAAATGTCCATGGTCTAGTCCCTGGAACCTGTGGGCATGTTAAATTACATGGCAAAGGGGGATTCAAGTTGCAGATGGAATTCATGTTGCTAATTAGCTGACCTTAAAGAAAGGAGATTATCCCAGTGGGCCCAGCATAATTACAAGTGTCCTTAAACTGGGATATCCTTAAACTGGACTCTTCTGGAAGCAGAAGAGTCAGAACTAGACAGATGGCATCATGAAAAAGACTCAGTAGACCATTGCTGGCTTTAAAGATGGAAAGGGCCACAAGCAAAGGAGTACAGGCAGCTTCTAGATGCTGGAAAAGACAAAAAAACTGTTTTCCCCTGGAGCCTCCAAAAAAGAACACAGCCCTGCTGCTACCTTGATTTTAGCCTAGTGAAACCCATTCCGATTTCTCACCTCTGGAACTGTGAGAGAATAAATTTGTGTCATTTTTAGGCCACTGAGTTTATGGTAATTTGTTACAGCTGCAATAGGAAACTAATACAAGGGCCAGGGCAGCACCTAACAGCCAGATGTGTAAAATAGTTGGTAGGATTTGAGTCCGGAGCCCAGAGAAGAAGAGAAACATTGCTTGGGGTAGAAGGGCAGAGGTGGTCTAACAAGGCTCCACAGAGGAGACAGGAACTGACTAGCCCTTGATAGGATTTTATAGTAAAAAGCAGAAGAAATTCTAGTCTGGGGAAATGATGGAAGAAAAGTATGATTTTGGAAGGACAGAGAAACATGGCTGCATTTTGCTGAGGAACTGACTAGACCCGGGTGCTTAATTATGGTAGATGGGGTCTTAATCTTTTCTGGGTCATGACCCTCTCTGAGACCCTATTAGCCATCAGACTCAGGAGCTTTTCTGCCGCACGGCTTTCAGAATCCTAGCTCCCCAACCAGGGACTGAACCCGGGCCTGTGGCAGTGAAATTGCAGAGTCCTAACCACTGGACCGCCAGGGAATTCCCTAAACCCATGAGTTTAAAACCCCTGGTTTAATAGTACAAAATTAAGTAGGTTGGACTAATACCTGAGCTTATTCGGAGCTGACCCAGTCCTCATACTTAGTAAATGCTCGATCAATATTAATTACTAAAGAGTTCCCTCCTCCAGAGCTGCACACTCCTTCCCCTAAGAGTGGTGTCATTTAGCAGCTCTGGAAAGCCAAGCCTCTGCTTTTTGTTTTTCACTCAGCTAACTTTCCTGGAGCACCTACCCTGGTCCCACTTTCAACACCTCCTTGTTCTTTCAAGTAAGACTGTGTCTCTCAAAGAAAAACTGTCCACACGCCAGATAATCTTGCAGCCTACCTCGGTAACACAGTAGCCCCGTCTCCCAAACCGTCCAGGCAAGATGCCCTTGACGCTTCCTCTAGCTGCCGCCTGTCTCCGCATCCTGTGAGTGGTCAGCAGTGAGAACAGCAGGTGGACTTCTTCATCCTTCATCTCTTTGAAAATGTGGAATTTCTCTTCAGCCTTCCCTCTTCACACCAGAAATCTCCAGCTTCTTAAATCTTTCCCACAAATGCTGCTTTCCAGTTTTGTTTTTTTCATCATTTCAATTCTTGGCCTAGATCTCTCTCCAGTTTACTCTCAGCATGAATACAGGGCCGAATCATCTAGTGGACTAGTCTTTAATTAGTCGAGTTTATGTTTAACATGAAATCCAGTCCTAATTTGAGGATTTTACTACGTTGACTCAGCTTGTAATCTTCTTTACCAAAAGTCTTACATTCTGAAGCATATAAACAATTTGAGCCCTCTCTTTATCCTGTCGTAAAGGCAACTGTGGGTTTCTAGTGACTCAGCCTCCTCTTTGTCTTCTCGACAACTGTGCCTGACAGCCGTGCCTACATTCTGGAAGCCAGCGGTCTCCTGGATTTGTGCCCCTGCCAGGGACAGCCTAGGCTTGCCAGGTTCTCTGCTTTTCGGCCACATCTGTTTCCATTTCTGAGCTGGCAATTGTCTGACCTGATTGCACAAGGTCAGAGTTTACAAGAATCAAATGATTTGTGTATCTGGCTGTGAGTCATATGTGGGGAAAGTAACTGCTTATTTAGCTTTCATGGTGTTTTGGCCATGGCGTGCAGAAAGGAAGGCGCAGATTTCTCGTATTCCCTCCTGTTAACTCTCTGCAGCTAATTGTTAATGCACAGTGATGTCTCCTGTGCAAAAATGAAAGCAAATTAGTATCAGAAGGTTTCTTGTTGAATTAGAGTTAATATAAAGACAAGTGGAACCCCTTCCAAGTTTGTTTTTTTTTTTTAAGTTAGGCAAACAAGAAGCTGAAAAATTGTCTCTGTGTGATCAGTGTCATCAGTGCCAATATATTTCTTCCTAGGGAGTTCTGGAGAATGCATGGTAAATCAGAACTCTGCAGTTTCCCATGAAAACTGAGCCCTCCTCCAGGTTGTCATGAGTCTCTTTCCGATGGAGTAACTTGGAAATCAATATGTAAAATAGCCTTGCTCAGGCTTCACCGTGCCTGAAGCACCAAAAACACCACTGACATGTGCTCGGAAAGCATGGTCGTTCTGTACATGCCGGACCTCCTAAGATGCTGATGGGAGGGCTTGGAAGGCAGGAATGAGCACGGGTGATATTAGAGCAACTATCAGGGTCCTTGTACCTTATCAGCTGTGAACTTTCTGACAGTGTTTATTGTCTTAAAGTTTTTATTTTGACTTTATTTGCAATCTAAGTAGCTTTTACTTGTAAACATTTTACCTTATCCTATTTTATTTTTCTTTCTTACATAAATAATTGACCCCGTAAACCAATTTCAGCATATATCAGTATTTTTTATCCTATATACTTTTAAAACATAATGTTTATTTTATTTGAAATGATTTAGCTTGGCAACTGAGATGCTGATCAGGGAATCAAGACATCTGGTGTCTTATCCCTGGGTCATCACTGCCTAATTTTGTGAACTTGGCCTAGTAGCCATAAGCTCTCTGGCTGAGAGGGGTCTAGGTGGTGGATAATCCAGAAAGCTCTGAGTGCCAGTCATGCCTTTACAAAGAGCAGAATGGTCTCAGGTCTGGTTCTTCCTGTTTGGAGGTGCCACATCTTTGTGTGGGTAACCCTGCTTCCCTGTCGTATCAGTGGTCCCCAAGACCACCCCAGGTTCAATGCTTTACTAGACTCGGCATATAGTAGTATTTATGGCGATGGTTTGTAACAGGAAAAAGATAGAAAGCAAAATCAGCAGAGGGAAAAGGTGCCTGAGGTGAAGTCCAGAGGAAACCAGGCACAAGCTTTTAAGAGTTCTCTCCTGATGGAGTCACACAGGATGCATTTAATTCCCCTAGCAATGAGTTGTGGCAGTATGTGTGAAATGTTGCCAACCAGGGAAACTCATTAGAAACTCAGTGCCCAGGATTTTATTGGGGGCTCATCAAGGCAGCCTCTACCTGGCAGGTAACAAAATTCCAAACTCCCAGAGGAAAGCAGGTGTTCATAATAAACCACATTGTACAAAGAGTTAAAGCATGGTGGGCCATTCTTACCAGTTCTCAACATGGTGGGAACTCTTCCAAAATCCACATTCCCTAATGCCAACCAAGAGCCGGCCTTGCCAACAAGCCTTTTTGAAGACGGCAGTCTTGGGCCTGCTGTGTTAAATCTTTTCTGCACACCTGTCCATAGTTGAATGGCAGAGATCAATGCTTAAAACAAAAGCAGCTTCAAACAGGACACAAGGAGGCCACGCACTTAGGAAATGGTGCCAAAAGGCTCGACCCATCATATTGGACAATCGATAATAAACCACCCACACAACGCTTAAAAAATTTGGCAACACTGTGTTCAGTTTGCTTTTTTCATTCAACAATACATCACGATGACATTCCATGTCAGATTCAATGTCATATTTAACCGTTCAGTTGTGCATACTCCATAGCATAGGTGTAATATAATTTATTTTACTACCTATTATTGATATACATTTTGCTTATTACTTTTTAAATGCTTAAAAGGGAAATGAAAGTATTTAAGAATTCATCTTATTTATTATAGATATTTTCTACACATTTAATAAATTGGAAACTCTTTTTCTCCCATGTCTAGCCTGTGACCCAAACAACAAACGCCTTCGTCAAATCAAGGACCAGATTCTAACAGACTCTAGGTACAATCCCAAGATCCTCTTTCAATTGCTGTTGGATACTGCACAATTTGAGTTTATACTCAAAGAGGTAAAAATATTGAATGAATAATCACCAAAGTCTTAGTTTTTTTATGCTTAAAAATTTTTTTAAAGATTAGGATTTTATAGCTGTGTCTCTGATTCAGGCTACAGATTCTAGCTGTCTGGGATCATTCTTATAGGAAAGAACAGGATTAAACAACAAGCATTTAGTGCCTACTGTCATTAGGGATACAGTGATAGGAAAAAATGCACCAGATGGTGGAAGTTACAGTCTAATGAGGCATGCGGACAGTAATCAGAGAATTACACAAATGAAAATGAGTAAAAGCAGGTATACGCTCTATAGGAGAGGAACATAGGTCTCTGGGTACCTAAAATAAAGGATCCTGTCCTAGCTTTGACAGCTTCCCTGAGAAGAGAAGCAAGAGTTTCAGAAGGGAGCTGAGGAAGGAACCTGTTAGTTAGCTAAGACAAAGATGGGGGAGCATGATGAAGAACATCCCAGCGAGAGGACAGATTATGTCTAAGTCCTCTTGGGTAGGGAAGAGCCTGGCCAGTTCAAGGATCTGAGAGACCAGTTGGCTGCAGGGGAGAGAATGCAAGAGAAAGGTGGTAGGAAGTGAGGTTGACAGGTGGGCAGCCTGCGCTGGGCCTTGCGGGGTGTTAGTCTTCATCTTAAAAGCCACGAGAACCTGTTGGAAAGGGCCTAAGTAGGGTGGTAGTTTGCATTTTAACAAGGTTGACCTAAGGACCTTGAGGATTTGAGTTCAGTCAAGGAAATTCTGGGCTTGGTCTCTTACTCCTAAAAAAGCCTCTATGGACATAATAAAAATCACAGACGCCTGGGAATGTCCAGGTTCTGTAAAAGTAACTTTGGGGGTTTGGATCAGGTGGCCTCAGGAACTAGCCCTAGACATTAATGCCAATTCAGAACCAACACTCGCCTTGCCTCAGTTGGTCTGAGAGCCACTGTCTTAGAGATGGTCTAGCTTTTGCCCCCCAATTTGTATAAAGTAGTAATGCTTAAGAGGTGGCATCAGACTGATGTCAGGCACCTATTTTTATAATAAATTGGGTTTCGCTCAGGCTTTCTTAGTAAACTGCCTAAGCTGGATTTTCTCTTAAATCAGTAAATCTCTTCTGTCTCTTCAACAGATGTTCAAGCAAATGCTTTCAGAAAAGCAGGCCAAATGGGAACATTACAAGAAGGAGGGCTCAGAGCGGATGACGGAGCTTGCTGATGTCTTTTCAGGAGTGAAACCCCTAACCAGAGTGGAGAAAAATGGTAATTGCTGAAGAGGAGTTATTGGTGTGTTTGAAAAGTATACACAGATTATTAGAAACTAGCAGAGTAAAAAGTCATTACTGTGTCCTCATTGTATGCTGGGATGTTGCTAATGAAGATCAGAAGTTTAGTTTTGGTTGCTCTAGCCTTGTGCTCCCTTGGGCAATCTCATATTCTCTCTGGACTTCAGGTTTCTTATCTTTGAAGTAAGAGGTTGGGCTAAATCATGGGTTCTTGTACTCCGGTTCATAAATACAATAGTATTTTATAGAGTCATATCCTCCCCCTACCACCATAGTATGCAGAACTGGTGTGTCATTAGTGTGTAATTTTATGTGCATGGGGATGGGGGCATAACTTTCATGATCTTCTCAGGATACTTCACCCAAGAATATTACCAACTGCTAACATAAATGATATCTTAAGAGTCTTGTGTTCAGTCCTATTTGGTTCTTCTTCACTGACGCATCTGCCATCTAGTGGCACAAGTGGGGACCTGCAGACTGTTTTGAAACAACATAGCTCAAGTTTTACTTTAACAATTTTAATCTTGCCTCTTTTAGGAAATTTTATCTGTAGGAAAATTGTGGTATCACTTCAAATTTTTGAAGGCTCCTGTCCTATAGATAGGATCCTTTCAAATTGCCCCTGAAAAGCCATTCTGAATTTTAAGGTGACAAATTATTTTTTTTGATGCTTAATATTTGTTTTAACTGTCGAATTTATTTCCGATAAAGTTAATTATACAGTAGAATTGATGAATAATATAGATTTTTATTTTAAAAAGCTTCACTATTGTTAATACAAGCTTATGACTATTGTATTTGATTTATTTGTTGCTGGTCAAAAAATATGTCCAAATTTCATTAATATTCCTATTGGAAAAACTAGAGCAGTTTTTAGTGGTGTGATATAAATTGGCAACATGTTTTGCAGGTCAGCATATTGTATCTAAAAAACAAAGAATCACCAGGACCAATCTAACCAGATTAGTTGTCTAATCAGACACATTAATCTGTATTCTAGTCTCTTTTAAGTTCTTATAAATACCAGCAATGTTTCAAAGCTTATTCAAAACAATATCTTATACTTTTTTGGCTCTATAGCATATTTCAGTTAGGAAGTACTTTCACAGATATTTCTCATTTGATCCTTAGAACCCTGTGAGATAAACATCTTTATTATTTTATAATCACTTGCCGAGGGTAGCAAAGGTCCAGAGCCTGTATCTCACTAATTACCTCCTATGTTCTTTTAGCTACTCCATAGCTGTCCCTCAGTCCTACAAAAAATCTTTAAAATTATAGCTAATTCTTTATGTCAATTCTTAAAATAGATTATAAGCCCTTAAGTGCTTTTATTAAAGTGAAATCATTCCATTGATAAAACAAAAAACCTTTACAGAATCAACTTGGTGAAGTGAAAAGAGCGAAGCCTTTGACGGTTTGCACGTCCTGGCTCTTCCATTTAGTAACTGTGTGACGCAGCAGAGGGTTCTTAATATCTCTGGGCATCAGCTTCCTCATCTGAGAAATGGCTTTTAATTCCTACTCCATAGATTTTTGTGAAAATTAAATGAGACTAAGCTTAAAACTTGGCCTGATTCACTGAGGGTCCTCAGAGCATGTTAACGGCCTTCCCCATCTCTGCCTTGAGAAATGCCTGGCTGGTTAGCAAATGGCGCCACCTAATCCATTCAGACTCCCCACAACTCACCACTCACACTTCACTCTCCTGCATGTTGGTCCCTCTTTGCCCTCCAAGACGCGCCATTGTCATTTTGCCCCAAAGCCTCTGCTCATGTCTGTCTTTTCATCTAGGGACAGATTTTCCCTCTCCCTCCCTCTGCCTGTCCAGACCTCTACCCATCCTCTTAACTCTGTGTCACATCCTTCACTTCCTTTCTGACTCCTCCCCACCTGCACTACTGTCTTTGCACACATCAGTTTACAACATTTATTGGGTGGGCCAAAAGGTTTGTTCAGTTTTTCCCGTAAGGTGGCTCTAGTAGCACTTAGTTGTCTTTAACTTCATTTGAAACAATTTTGTTAGATTGTATGTGACACCTGTCACATCAGCATGCATTTAAAAAAACACATACAAATTGGTGAATTTTTGAATAGCCATTTTAATATTGAAGATGGAAGAAAAACAACATTTGTGGCATATTATGTTTCAAGAAAGGTATAAAACACAACTGAAACGCACAAAAAGGTTTGTGCAGTTATGGAGAAGGTACTGTGGCTGATCGAACGTGTCAAAAGTGGTTTGCAGAGTTCCGTGCTGGAGATTTCTCTCTGGATGATGCTCCGCAGTCAGGTAGACCAGTTGGTTCAATAGCAATCAAATGGAAACAATAATTGAGAACAATCAACGTTTTACCACACGGGAGATAGCCGACATACTCAAAATATCCAAATCAAGAGTTGAAAGTCTGGGCTTCCCTGGTGGTGCAGTGCTTAAGAATCCACCTGCCAATGCAGGGGACATGGGTTCCAGCCCTGGTCCGGGAAGATCCCACATGCCACAGAGCAGCTAAGCCCGTGCGCCACAACTGCTGAGCCTGCACTCTAGAGCCCGCTAGCCACAACTGCTGAGCCCATGTGCCACAACTACTGAAGCCCGTGCTCCTAGAGCCCGTGCTCCGCAACAAGAGAAGCCACCGCAGTGAGAAGCCTGTGCACCACAACGAAGAGTAGCCCCCGCTCACCGCAACTAGAGAAAGCCCACGCGCAGCAACGAAGACTCAAGGCAGCCAAAAATAAATCAATTTAAAACAAAAAAAGTTGAAAGTCATTTGCACCAGCTTGGTTATGTGAATCGCTTTGATATTTGGGTTCCACATAAGTGAAGCAAAAAGAACTTTCTTGACCATATTTCCACATACAATTCTCTACTGAAATGTAATGAAAACGTTCCGTTTTTAAAACAAATTGTGATGGGCAATGAAAAGTGGATACTGTATAATAATGTGGAATGGAAGAGATCGTGGGGCAAGCGAAATGAACCACCACCAACCACACCAAAGGCCGGTCTTCATCCAAAGAAGGTGATGTTGTGTATATGGTGGGATTGGAAGGGAGTCTTCTATTATGAGCTCCTTCTGGAAAACCAAATGATTAATGCCAGCAAGTACTGCTCCCAATTAGACTAACTGAATGTGGCACTCGACGAAAAGTGTCCAGAATTAGTCAACAGAAAGCGCATAATCTTCCATCAGGATAACTCAAGACCATATGTTTCTTTGATGACCAGGCAAAAACTGTTACAGCTTGGCTGGGAAGTTCTGATTCATCTGCCGTATTCACCTGGCATTGCACCTTTGGATTTCCCTTTATTTCGGTCTTTACAAAATTCTCTTAATGGAAAAAATTTCAGTTCCCTGGAAGACTGTAAAAGGCACCTGGAACAGTTCTTTGCTCAAAAACATAGAAAGTTCTGGGAAGATGGAATTGTGAAGTTGCCTGAAAATTGGCAGAAAGTAGTGGAACAGAAGTGTGATTACATTGTTCAATAAAGTTCTTGGTGAAAATGAAAAATGTGTCTTTTATTTTTACTTAAAAAACCAAAGGCACTTTTTGGCCCACCCAAAACTTGGGCCTTTAACCCTTTTCTGCCAGGTGTTATAAACTAAGCTATTTATATAGAAAGTTTCATCTCTTCTACTAGGTCACATGCCCGAGGCATTTTTGTTGTTATTGTTTGGAAAATTCCTAAGACCAATGTTAGGTACATAGTAAAAGCTCTGTGACTAAGAGCTAGATTTGTAAAGGATTACTTAATTAAATTCAAAGCCACCACTGCAGGAATTCTGGGATTTCAGTAGTCTTTTCTTGTTTCTGTATTAATAGAAAATCTTCAAGCTTGGTTCAGAGAGATCTCAAAACAAATATTGTCTTTAAATTATGATGATTCTACTGCTGCGGGCAGAAAAACTGTGCAACTAATACAGGCTTTGGAAGAGGTAAGGCAAGTCTTTTTAAATGACAGTTCTCGGATCATGAATCATATTTTTTGACCTACCCAGGAGTCTGCTCCTGGAAATTAAGAGAATATTTTATCAGAAGCAAAAGCAATATAAATTAATGTGTTCACTGTAATATTATATGCAGTGCCCTAAAATTGCGAAAATAATTAAATGACAATAATAAAGAGAATGGTAGTAAAAATTATGATACTTCAATTTGCAGGAACATGTAGTCTTGGAAAAAAAATTATGAAGACAGTATAGAAACATTGGGAAAACTGTGGTAAGGAGGTAAAAGCAAAAACAAAATTGCACTGTATGCGCTACTTTTAGGTTTGTAAAAAGTGTGTGCCTTGGGGAGAAAACCTGGAAAGGGATGGATACACAAAAATGAGAATAGTTGTATAACGATCATATGCTTTTAAAGTGATGTATTTTTTCTGAAAAAAAGTTTCCTTTTATCTACTTAAAAATGATTGTACAAAAAAAAGGAATTATACCTCCACACTCCTTTTTTTTTTTTATTTTTAAAATTTTGACCACACCACGTGGCTTGCGGGATCTCAGTTCCCCGACCTGGGATTGAACCCAGGCCACAGCAGTAAAAGCGCCAAATCCTAACCACCAGGGAATTCCTATACCTCCACACTCTTAAAAGTTTAATTGTATGTTTAACCAGGAAAATAAACAAAAGCATCAGAACAATAAACATATAGATTATATGAAACAACATCCATCCTCGTCTGGAACCCTTTCCAATTGATATAAGTATACATTAAGACTTTTTTCACTTGCAAGACTTTCTTATAGGCTCTTTCTTACTTTTGCAAGGATTTTAGGATGGCCACTATTATAGCAACACAGTATAATGCTCCATTGTTAGCATGCCAGTTTCCCTAGCTATTCCAGAACAATTGCTCACTTGTGCTATTTCTATTTTGGTTGTTTTTTGGATTTTCTAGTCTATAGTACCACTATAAGCAACTTTGTAAATCTCTGATACTTTTTCTCTTTTGCATTATTTCTTTTGACATATAGCCCAGGCCCCTTGAATTATGTACTTAAAATGTCAAAACGCTGTGGAATCATTATTTTGTTTTAAAGAGCCCATCAAAAGAACTTAAAGATGTGCAAGTGCCAGCACCTTGGTTGTGATGTGACTTATTTTGTTTTTTAACAATCCTGCAAATTTTCAGACTTAGAAGGATTTTTCAATACATGTTTATTGATACTGAAATGGAAAATGGGAATATTTGCTTATTACGTCATATATGTACAGGATAAGAAATTGTGGAACATTTTCTAATCTCAGAAATTATGCATTGTTTTCTGACTTGGCTTATACATTTCTGAAATTATAATTTGAAATTAAAATTTTGCCAAGACATTCTTAGTAAGTAGTGCGCTTTATTGGAAGTGTTTTCAAGGAAAAGTGGACACTATACAGGCCATTCAGAATTTTAAAATCCAGTGTGTTTATGTAACTCAGGTTCAAGAATTTCACCAGTTGGAATCAAATCTGCAAGTGTGTCAATTTCTTGCTGATACTCGCAAGTTTCTCCACCAAATGATCCGAACCATTAACATTAAAGAGGAGGTCCTGATCACAATGCAGATCGTTGGGGACCTTTCTTTTGCTTGGCAGTTAATTGACAGGTAACATGGACAGCCTGGCATTTGTCCTCAATGAAGGCCATTATGAATGTTTCCTTACTATTTATCTCTTTTTACAGTTTCACATCTATCATGCAAGAGAGCATAAGGGTAAACCCATCCATGGTCACTAAACTCAGAGCTACATTCCTAAAGGTAAGCAGATAACAGTGAGATTGCATTCTCAGTTACTAGGGAAGAGTTGGCCTTCATTATTACCTCATTCATTAATTCAGTTCAAGATTTCACCCTTTTAGAAAGTTGGTTAATTTAAGTATTTTTATAGACTGAAAATTGTTAGGAAGTTTTTCATGAGAGCATAGTTGCAAAAGATGCCAGAAATAAAGTTTGAATTAATAATAGAAGTTAGAGTGTCTTAGAGAAAATTGTTTTTAAATGAAGAAATAGATTTTTTTAAAGTTTTACAGGATACTAAAAATGTGTGTCCTATGGGTCCTTTATTCCCTAGACATGAATAAAATCCTTTTATTCATTTAAAAAAATTCTTGTTGAGCCTCTGCTACAATCTAGGATCTCCTCTAAAGGTTAGGGAATAATGTTAAACAACACGGGCATAGATTGGCCCTTCTCTCAAGGTAATTTCATTTCGTGATAAATGAACAAATAATTTACTCAGTGTCTTCTGATGGAATTACCATATATATCAATTCTGAGGTGCACTTTCATATTTTAACATCTCTGTAATTGGGATGTGTTGTATAATTGATGGCATATCATAGTTGTCGGCATGTTTTTTCTTTTTGAGCAGTGCATAAAATAATGGCACTTCTTACAAGCCGTGTCATCTTAGATTAGACTCAGTATGGTAGTCCATCAATCAGAATGTCTGATTTCCATAGAGGAGTAGCTGCCTTCTGTAGCTCAGTGGCTCAAATTTGAGCATGCAGGAGAATCACCTGGAAGGCTTGTCACAGCCCAGATTGCTGGGCCCCAGCCCCGGAGTTTCTGATTAAGTAAATCTGCGTGGGGCAGAGAATCAGCATCTCTGACAAGGTTTCAGGTGATGCTGTTGCTGCTGGTCCAGGGACCACAATTTGAGAACCACTGCCGTAGCAGATGACTGTCGCTTTAAAAAATTGTATCTTGTCAGAAACTGTGAATGACACTGATGAAGTTCAGTAGTTGCTCTCTTTTGGGCAAAGCCCAAGAGTTTTGTTGTATGTTACTGTTTCTGGAAAAAGAGAGATTTCTAGGACTTTTTGAAACAGAGAAACAGATACATCTTATTTTCCTTCCAGCTTGCCTCTGCCCTTGACCTGCCCCTTCTTCGTATTAATCAAGCAAATAGCCCTGACCTTCTCAGTGTATCTCAATATTATTCTGGCGAATTGGTGTCCTATGTGAGAAAGGTAAGAAATGCATCAAGATGATGTTTATTTTAATGGCAAACTAACTGCTGTTTTAAATACAAACGATGTGCTTGGGACCCTGAAAAAAGTACACCTGTGTTCCTTTCCCTTATCCTTTTTTTTTTAATTGAAGTATAGTTAATTTACAATGTTGTGTTAGCCTCAGGTGTACAGGAAAGTGCTTCAGTTTTACATATATATAGGTTATTTCAAGACATTGAATATAGTTCCCTGCAGCAGGTCCTTGTTATTTATCTGTTTTATACATAGTAGTGTTGTATACCTTTCCCTTATTCTTAATTTAATTCCAGAAATTTGCAATACCTGAAAATAAACTTATTCTTACCAGTACTGTGGGTGTGCAGCTGTGTTTTTACTTTCAAAGAACTTTCATACCTATTTTTTAAATGCTGATGGTATTAGCCCCCATTTTATAGGCGTAGAGATGGAGAAACAGAGATCTTGGTGACTTCTTCAAAGTCATAGTTGGTAAAAGAGCCAGATCTAGATCCAGCACATTCTAGTTGGAACTTAATCAAAGTTTTCAGGAGCATTTTGGTCCTTGCTTCAACAACTTATGGTGTAGCATAGAGCCAGACAGGCCTGGATTCAAAATTTTCCTGTGTCACATCCTAGCTGAGGGCTTTACAGCCAAGTTACTTAACATCTCTGAACCTCAACCTTTTAGAAACTTGTAATGTGGAAATGATACATCCTTTGCATCATTTCTATGAGAATTAGCTCTATATCCTGTGAGCAATTAATGTTTGAAGGAAAGTAGCCCTGTGCCTGAGAGCAGTTGTTAAAATAGCTCTTGTGAGGCCCTTAGCAGCCCTTCCTGCAGACGAAGGGCTGTTCATATACACGGGCACTGTGCTTACTGTCATCATACCATTTACCAGCTAAGAAATAAAATAGAGGTTCGTTTGTTTTTTTCTCTTTTCCCTTTCATTAAAGGTTTTGCAAATCATTCCGGAAAGCATGTTTACTTCCCTTCTAAAGATCATAAAGCTTCAGACCCACGATATCATTGAAGTGCCGACCCGGCTGGACAAGGACAAGCTGAGGGACTATGCCCAGCTTGGCCCACGATATGAGGTGCTGTGTCCCTTTGACTTCTGCCTTTTGATTTTGAAACCCCCAAACCATGAAATAGCACAGGTCCGTGTCACCTGCCATATCCCCAGGACCACCAGATCAATTCTGGTTTATTGATCTTTTTCCACACTCTCAACAATAACCAGGTTTTGCCATTTTAGTGCAATTATACCTTCATTCGTTAACTTGACCTGGTGTCATTCACGGCCTCGCCTGCCAGAATGTTCTCAGAGGGAGTAGAGCTCAGCTGGTTACTTTTCTTTTGAATAGTCTCAGCACATCAACCTTTTTTCTCTTTGGGCTACATTGCCTAGACTTTTCCCATTCAGGTTCCTGCTTTGTACACAAAATCAGTGGCTCAAAGTAATCCATATTCCGTGAACCACTTCTTGCAGCCAGACTTTTAAGGCCGCTCCACAGTTAAGCAGCCTCAGAAATTGTTCTTCCCAAAACACCTCTGCTTTTCTTTTTCCCTGAACTTAAAGATGTGAAAAATAAAATCAAGTGAAATTTGAAAATGTGATAACAAGCATCAATTTCATATCCTCTGACACAGCTCCAAAAGTTACATCAGGAATTGAGATTGTCAAGCTCAGAATTTCTACATTGATTCTAACTCAAAAGTATAGCCTCAGTCAACCTTACCAATGTCTCCTGGTGTTGTTTGAAAAGAATGTGGATGGCAGTAGGAGATTACCTTCTCAGAATCCCCTTGAGCCTTTTCTTTTTGGAAGGGATCATCCATATCACTGAGTCCTGCTTTCATCTTATGCGTGAAATGCTGAGGCCCAAAGAAGGGGAAATGATTGGTCAAAGGGTAAAGAACGATTTAACGTCTTCTGACTCAGTCACCCAGTATGTCTAACAGTGGTCAACACCACAGAACCTCATTTCTGACCAGGACGTGTATACACAGGTGTCCTAAAGCTGCACGCTGCTTCTCTTGTCTTTGCCCATTCCAGAACTGTCAGTCAATTATTTTAGCTTCCCATAGAAGTGATGGGTCGTTTATGAGAAGTACTTCATTAACCTCTTTTTCTTTGTTAAAGGTTGCCAAGCTTACTCATGCTATTTCCATTTTTACTGAAGGCATCTTAATGATGAAAACAACTTTGGTCGGCATCATCAAGGTAATGGTCTTAATGCTGGCCTTTGTGGCCCCGTAGTAAGTCTTCGTCCTTTGCATTATTGCAGAATTTATCCTGTGGGGTAGTGTTACCATCTTATGCCTCTTGCTGTTTCACATGCAGCTTTCACATCTTCACTTTACTCATTGACAGAGGAAAAGACAGCATTATAATCTTTATTTTTCATAACACCCAGGAGTTCCTTAACTCTAACAAAAATCTGTTTTATTGAATTTTTGTAATAACAAAGAAAACAAAATAGTTCAATTCCCTTAGGCAAAGTAGCTCGCTCAGTCACTGTTTCTCCCTTCCCTGCCTGCAGCCTTTCTTTCTTTTTAGTATTTTTATACCGCACTCCAGGTGCAGAGAGCTGAGATCATTGTACCCCTCTGACCACAGGCCATTGCCATCACTGAGGCATGCAAGCTCCTCTCTTATTTTTTTTCCTTCTCTTCTCCTGGATGCCCACGCCCATTCCCATGCCTCATAGCATCCACTCTGTATGTTTGATTTCTTTCCATAAATATGCAAGTATCCTTATTTTTAGCAAGTGGTGTTATTTTATGTATGCATATGGTTTTGATTTATCTAAATCATATTCTTCTCTAAGTCTCATTCTTTTTCCAACTTTTCTCACTAGTTACTGCTTTGAAGTTAATTTATGTTGCTGTGGATCAGGTAGTTGGTTACTTCTTGCTGCTGCAGAGAATTCCACATTTTACTTAACTGTTCCCCAGGGCACAGACACCTATGCCACTCATTTTCACACCTGTGCTTCCTGTTATCATAAACAGTGTCAAGATGAGCATCTCTGAACCTGTTCCTAGCACAGACCTGTATAAGAATTGCTCTGAAATCTGCTTGCCCAGGAGTGGGTCACTGAGTCTTAGGGCACATTTGTACTTAGTTAGTCTCAATAATGCCAGAGTGCCTCCTCACATGACTTGTTTCCTGTGTATCTTCCCCCATTTTTGCCAATACTTGCCATTATCCACTTCCTAAATTTTGTTCTCCAAAGGGGTCTAAGGTGGTATCTCATTGCTGTTTTAATTTGTAATCCTAAAATGACTAGTGATGTGATGTGACCCAGTCACACAGTTCATGGTGCTTTTATTTATTTTTCCATTTGTCTGATATCAGCAAAATCTTAACATTTCCGATTTTTAAAAAAATTTTCATCGATATAACATTTGTGTTAATGAAATCCAAGAAAATATAGGAAATGAACCTAAATAGAAACAGAACTTTACCATGTGGTTTCTGGAAATGTGTTAAAGAAATACCATTGTAGTCCTGGAATATTAATAGATTCTATTAAACATGCTTGAGGCCTGGTGCCAGTTTAATTCAGTTGATATTCAGAGAGTACACACACAGGTTATCACTCCTAACTCATCCTTAAATGATGATAAATCCTAGGACCAGGTTAGTCTTAAATGCAAAGTGACCAGTAGGATGTAATAAAACCTAGTAATTAGCAATAATTATCAAAGAAAGGATTGCTTAAGAAAAATGTAAGCCTTTTGCCAGAATCTTTCAGATAATAAAAGCAGAGGGAATATCATCTTGACCTCATTCAAACTTAGTAGACTGTCTCTGCCAGTTTAACAACTCAGGGCTTTTTGTGGGATCCTGTGGCTTTCACTAATCTTTAACCTTTGAATGTTGAGGATCTATTTCAAACCCTTACAAAGAGTTTAAAATCACTTTAGTTAATATGACTTAAAACAAGTGAGATATACACAGGGATATACATATAATGTTCATTGTTAGATGTAGCCAAAAAAATAGAAATAACCTAGACATTTTATGAGTAAGAGAATGGCTAAATATATCATGGTGCATTCATACTGTGGATTGCTTTGCTGCCATTCAAAAGTAACTTGCCACTAGGAGATTTCCAAAACGTAAAGTGAAAAAAGCAATTGCAGAACAGTGTGTGTATGTATATGTATGTATTATGATCCCATATAGTTTTTTAAATTAAATATATTTAAGGACAAATACGTATATAAATTAACAGAGGACGGTCTGGAGGATCCATATGAAAACTATTAACTGTTGTTAACCACAGGGGGTGTGGACAGAACTGCGAGGAAGGGGCTGTGTGAAGGGGTCTTTCCCTTCCCTGGGAGCACTCCACAGATTGGTGGAAGTCTAGGAAGAATTGGGTAGAGCCATTTAAGACCATGAGATTCATAAAACATTTAACTCTTTTCCACTAAATCTGTTTTTATAAGGAATATTTCTTTGGAAACTTAATGTTACTTCTTTGATTTTGTTCTCATTGACTATGTTTATTTATAATTTACCTTTCTCTTGTAAAATAGAGCACAGTTGCTGAAAGCTACAGAAACAATTATGTAGCTTGATCGGTTATTATAAAGTAAAGACCACTCATTCTCACCACCTCTCAAGCCCAGAGATATAATTCAGCCACAGCTCCCACCGCAGGATCCTCCTCATGGGCCTTGACCTACTCCTAGTCTCTCTGTTTAGTTTTATTATCCAAAAATAAATTTCTGGACACTCTGGTTCAGTCTTGCAATTCAAAAAATATACGTCTTTTAAGGCTGATTTACTCCTCAGATTTCTCCCTCATTCTTTTCTTTCCTTACAATTTGTCTATTGAAGAACCCAGGGCCTTTGACCTGTTATCTCTACACAGTCTGGCTCTTACTGATTGCATGGTCACGCTGTAGTCCAACAAGTTCCTCTGGCTTTTGTATTTTCAGCAACTTTTTCATTCCAGTTATCTTCCTTGAAATTTAAATATTATCAAACCCAGATGGAACACATCAGTTGTCTTTATAACTTTTAAAATAATAGCTCTTGACAAATTTAAAAGTAAAAGAAACAAGTCTTAGGGAATTCAAAGGAGTGTGTTAAAACTATTTGATGTTTTATGGATTTGACAGGAGACTTTTTTAGGGAATAACAAAAGCTTTCTCATTACAGAAAAAAAGAATCAGCAAAATAAGCTATATAGTTAGATAGCAGAGTTGCTTTCCTGTTTTATCTCCTAATTACTAACAGCATCCCAAGAATGCTGAAAGAAAAGAGAATTGTTAAATCTTCAGTGGTCCAACCCCAAACTTGATTTTGCTCATATGACTATAGGTGCCCTCAGATAACTTCCATAGGAGACATGTGCACTGACTTCAGATGCAGGCCCTTCAATCTCCCACCTCCTCCTGTGATGAGAAGAGGCACTTTTAACTTTTAATGAAATGATTAAAATGTGAGGCAGTTTAAAACTTTCCATACCCACCATCTTTGAAATGTCATGTTGTAAAATTATCATGAATTTTACTGAGATAAACCAAGTCTTACAGAGGTGACAGGTTTTAATAATTCTATCCAAGCTGCACAAAATCAAAAAAGAAATCCTGATTGTCAAGTAATGAGATAGGAAAGTGCTCCCTTACGGACTCTGGAAACTATCTTTCCTCCGATTTCTTCAGGACTGAACTTTTCCTTTCT
The DNA here is from genome assembly GCF_949987515.2 of Delphinus delphis. Classification (NCBI taxonomy): domain Eukaryota; kingdom Metazoa; phylum Chordata; class Mammalia; order Artiodactyla; family Delphinidae; genus Delphinus; species Delphinus delphis. The sequence continues at coordinate 66,071,485 of NC_082699.1, read as the reverse complement.
GGAATTTATTGCTTTTCGATTTGCACTTAGGTGGACCCAAAACAACTGCTGGAGGATGGAATAAGGAAGGAGCTGGTTAAGCGTGTGGCTTTTGCTCTTCATAGGGGATTGATCTTCAACCCTCGAGCCAAGGTACCAGATCACCAAAGTGGGTCTGTCCTTTCCCTCTACTCGCCTTGCAAAATGTTCTAGAACACCATTTTTAACTGTTATGAACAAGACCTTTCCTACCTTCTAACATATATCTACTATATCATGTTCAGTACAGTCAATTGATATGTTTTTTGATCCTACATTATAATCCATTCATATTATAAGAAAATCCTTTTTAAAACCAGTCCTTTCCTTCACCTGTTGATCCCCAAGTTTAAGAATTAAACTGATGTTTGTGATTCCAGGTTCCTTCTCATAGTGAAAAGAATTTGTTAAACGTAAAACAGATTGGCACTATAAAGGCTGTAATTTTTTCTTTTGCTTGATCTTTCTGGGAATATGGTCATTTTTCTCAAGAGAAAAAGAATAGGCCCGAAATTTACATCTAGAGTACCTTTCACATCAGTAACTTCAATTTAAAATGTTTTAACTCTTAAGATTAGAGTCATCAAATGATATGAGAGAAATCACTGACATTCAGTTTTTATATATTCTTTTATATGAGGCTTTCTTTCCAAATGAATGAAATCTATTCTTTGCTGGATGTCTGGCATAAATTACCATTCCTCCTAGATGAGGTAGGAAATGAGTATTTCCAGAGCTGTCCCAAACCATCACTGCGGTCTCTCACTTGGGGTATCCTTTAAAGTCTAATGTAGGTATTAGGGGGTGACAGTCTATGCCAATATAATAGGTTTCTGTTTCTTATTATGCACAGCCAAGTGAACTGATGCCAAAGCTGAAAGAGCTGGGAGCTACCATGGATGGGTTCCATCGTTCTTTTGAATACATTCAGGACTATGTCAACATTTACGGTCTGAAGATTTGGCAGGAAGAAGTATCTCGTATTATAAATTACAATGTGGAACAAGAGTGTAATAACTTCCTAAGAACAAAGGTATCTAAATAGATTTTAATATGCTTGACTCTATTTGTTACTTCTCACATGCCCCGTACGTGCCCCAAAGCTCAGAAATGCCAACAACAAAGTTTATTTCAATAGTTACTAAAAATCAGTAACCACTACCCAGTCACGAATACCTTCAGAAGCTGTGAGGGTCACAGAAAAGTTTATATGACACCTCACCTCTCGGAATTTACTGTCCTAAGGAGAAAGCAGACTTAATTAATTAAATGGCTACAGAATGAAGCTGTCTAGTGTAGTCGTTATAACTCGAGTGATCAGGAGTTCCAAAGAGTTAGGAGGTCAGCTGGGTTTGATCAGAGTGTATGCCTAAGAGCAGAATTGCTGGGTCATTTAGTAATTCTGCATTTAACTTATAAACCACCAAACTGTTTCCCACAGTACCTGCACCATTTGTTCATTCCCACCAGTAGTGTCTGAGGGTTCTAGTTTTTCCACATCCTCGCCAACACTTGTTAATTACCTTTTTTTTTTTTTTAAATTATAGCCATCCCAGTGTGTGTAAATGGCATCTCATTGTGGGTTTTTTTTGGGTTTTTTTTTTGTTTTTGTTTTTTTTTTGCGGTACGCGGACCTCTCACTGTTGTGGCCTCCCCCATTGCGGAGCACAGGCTCTGGACGCGCAGGCCCAGCGGCCATGGCTCACGGGCCCAGCCGCTCCGCGGCATGTGGGATCTTCCCGGACCGGGGCACGAACCCGTGTCCCCTGCATCGGTAGGCAGACTCCCAAGCACTGCACCACCAGGGGAACCCCATGTCTGTTTTTTTATTGGGTTACTTGAGCACCAAATTCTTAAGTGTCACAGCTGAGAAGATTGATTTTAGTTGGTAGTTAACAAGGAGCCACTCTGCAAGTTTTTAATTAGGTGACTGACATGATTCAGGTGACATTTTCAAAAGATTATGTATCTTCCAGCCTTATATTTTTGATTTTATTATTACATTGATACATGTTAACTTATAAGACAGAAAGCCAGAAATTCTTGTCTTTTTCCACTTCTCCTCAATCACTGCACTTTTTCACAGATATTTCTTTTTTTATATATATTATATGTGGCATTTCTGAGAGGCTATTAATACAATTTTAAAAATTTCTTCTTCAAAATCAAGGAGCATTTATATTCACTGTTCATGCAACATTGTCTTTGTAAAACTATGTGAGGAAAGGATAAGTAGGTTACCTTATCAAAGATGTACTAAATATTTATGTTCTTGGGGTTCTTTTTTTTTTTTTTCTAGATTCAAGACTGGCAAAGTATGTACCAGTCCACACATATTCCAATACCAAAGTTTACCCCTGTGGATGAGTCCGTAACATTTATTGGTAGACTCTGCAGAGAAATCTTGCGGATCACGGACCCAAAGTAGGTGTATCTGAATTCCACTGGGCTTTGAACGCCATGGACAGTGTCTCTCTAAACGTATATCACATCTACTTAGATCACACCCTTGTTCCTGCCACAATCAGAGCCTTTCTAATGGGTTTGTTAACTTCACTTTTTCCGAGACTGCATGTTTTCCTCAGTGTGACTGAGGAGACCCCAGTCCAAAGACATAAGATGAAAACAATTATAAGGTCTGTTCGGCCACCTCTTATTTTAGTCTGCTTCTCTTGCTTTCCAGCTGACATTTTACTCACTTGGGTTTGTGGACTCTCTGGTTTAATTAAAACTTTTAAAATTCCAAATTGCTCCTCTGTGCCTGTGTACCTATGGCACACTCCTGCATTGCAGTCACTGGCTCTTGCACTTGCCAGCTCATGCCCTGACCTTTTAAGATGACCTCCTTGTTTCTTAGCCCCACCCAGGCACTTCTGCATAAGGACCAGAATTTTTTTTTTAATATTTATTTATTTGGTTGCACCAGGTCTTAGTTGCGGCAGGCAGGCCCCTTAGTTGCAGCACGTGGGCTCCTTAGTTGCGGCATGCGGGCTCCTTAGTTGTGGCTCACCAGCTCCTTAGTTTCGACATGTGAACTCTTAGTTGCGGTGCACGTAGGATCTAGTTCCCTGACGAGGGATCGACCCTGGGCCCCCCCTGCATTGGGATCGCAGAGTCTTATCCACTGCGCCACCAGGGAAGTCCCAGGACCAGCATTTCTTGAGCACGCACCTTGTGCACTCTTCCTAGCCCCTGGCACACATCCCTTCACTTACTCATCACAGCAGTCTTAAGGGGTAGGCGTTGTTATTCGTCCCACGTTAAATCAAAGTAACTGAGACACAGAAAAGCTCAATCACTTGCCCAGAAGTTAATAAACAGTGGACCCAGAATACACATCGGGTGCTCTGACTCTGGAACCCAACTGTTAAAGCATGTGTCATTCAAGGGCAGACTTGCAGCCATGACTTACAGTTTATATACAGTCACATGGGTGAAAATCTCATAATCAAAACAGCCCTGAGAATATTTCAGGTGGGCACCACAGTGGAGGCTTGACGCTGCCTGTCTCAGAAGTCCAGCTGAGCTAGTTTTCCTCATTTTTTTTCAGTTGAGCCTCTGATGAAGCAGTTGGTACTAAGCCCAACCAAGGGGAAAGCAGGCTCCTGCCTGCTGTCTTATGTTCACCCCTGGGTCGTGCTTGTTCAGCCATTCCGCCTGGTGTGCTTACCCACGGAAAGATGATTTCTCTTCTTTTCAGTTCAGCTGTGCGTGCATAGTTGGTTTTGTGTAAGTTGAATGTCCGTATCACACGTCTTCTTTATACTACCTTCAAATTCAGGCTGATTTTGTCCTTCGAAACTTATGAAGCTTCACAAACCAGATGTCACCTTCAGCAGAAATGAGTTCCGTCTATGCCTCATGGGCCAGAAAGCGTAAATGATCCGAAACGCTCTGTGACTCCTCTTGGGCACCCATGGGTTGGTCACCGAAGCCCTCCTAGAAAACTGTCCGCCTGACTCACCTAGTGCCGTGTTAATACTGGCAGAAAGGATTAAGCATGATTGGGATTTCCATGTCGTATATGATTTCATCATCAAAATTGGGAGCCTCTCAACTGACACATTCAAAGTGCCAGCACTGAGCGCTGGAAGCAGGACACTGAGGCCTGAAAGTAGACTGTGGCTCTGGAAGTCATCTTGTTCTTCCATTTACTTCCAAATTTAAAATTCCCTAGCTCCTGAGCCTCTTTTAATTCCCTGCCAAGCCTCATTTCAGTAAAGATATGTATTGGCTCTTAGGATTGAGGGCATATTATTTTGTGGAGGCTGTTGAAGGTAGAGGCTGGGACTCCACCCCAGACCTACCCAATCCAACTCTCCAGAAATGGGATCTGGGCGTCTGTTTTTTAACATGCTCTACCAGTGATTTAAGGTCCGTACGCCAACATTTGAGAACCATTAAAATGGTGGTTATGGGTATGGTATTGGAAGCCTCGGTTATTTCATCTATAAAATGAAGGTCAAACAGCTCGTACATCACAGCTATTCTGAGGATGAAGTGTGAGCACACGGAAAGGTCTTGGCCCAGTGCCTGACACATAGGAAGCGCTCGGTAAACATTGTTGGTTGTTATCATTGCCATCGTCACACTCCTGAGTCTAAAAGGGAATCGCTGGTCAATGACCAGAACTGGGAGGAAAGAGGAAATGGCTTTGTCATCATAGTCTCAGATGTGAGGACACAAGGATTCGAAGTTCCTTTCTTACCTAATTGGAAATGACACAAGACTGTGTTTTGTCCCTAGTCTCTGGATATTTAAAGAAAGACCCTCCAGAGAGACAACAGGGCTCTAAAGCCTTCCAGGCTGATGGCCGAATCTAGCCTTGTCCTCAAGACAGGACTCCAAACAGCAGCCCAACCCAGTGGAAATGAAGCAGTCCAACTGGTCACATAGCAAGGGCAGGAAGAGGTGATTTAACTGAATTTTGCCTTCCTGGCCCAGTGAACGTTCACCGTGAGATGTCTTGGGTGCCTAGATGCAGAGGTTATTAAAGCACAAATCATGAAACCATTGTTCTTCCTATCCAATGCCCCTAATCCTGTTGCATCCCACATCCCTTCAGGATGAATTCTGAGCTGCTTTTGGGTTTTGAGTTTGTTTTGTTTTTGTTTTAGAATGACATGCCACATTGACCAGCTGAACACTTGGTATGATATGAAAACCCATCAAGAGGTGACCAGCAGCCGCCTCTTCTCAGAAATCCAGAACACCTTGGGGACTTTCGGTCTGAATGGGTTAGACAGGCTTCTGTGCTTCATGATTGTCAAAGAGTTACAGGTGAGCTTTTTGGCATTCGTGCGTGTTTTCTGCTACCCTGGCGGAGAAGAGAGTAGTTCGTTTAACCTTTCTTTCGTGCTTTCCTAGACTGATATCAGGCATGTGTATATGACTCCTGTTAAATAGATAAGAACTGAGAATAAACTGGAGTTTCTTTGGCCAGCATAGTATTTTTATGGGTAGACTGTTCTTGTGAATTTCATCTTGGAAACCAGCAACTCCTCCTAACGGGTGTTTCTGATGGGAACTGGAAGTTGCTGCTTCCCCGTCATCCTATTTGTAGCGTTGTGTGAATGCAGCTAGTTTGTGTTCTGCATAGCATTTTAGTTAACTGGAGTATTTATTCATTATGTTTTGCTCTTCGATCATGCCTTCTTGTTTTAGAATTTCCTCAGCATGTTTCAGAAAATTATCTTGAGAGACAGAACTGTGCAGGATACTTTAAAAACCCTCATGAATGCCATCAGCCCCCTAAAAAGCATTGTAGGTAAGTGTTCTAAAACGAGGCTGAGGTAGAGAGAACACTGTAGCCTTTCCAAAGTTACTAAATAGAAAATCATATTTTAACCTTTCAGCAAATTCGAATAAAATTTATTTTTCTGCCATTGCCAAAACACAGAAGATATGGACCGCTTATCTGGAAGCTATCATGAAGGTATGTCGTGGGAGAGAGGGGAGAAGCAAGGCTATGGTTTTTTAATTATTATTTTCTTGTAACTTGGTTGCCCAAAGAAAGCCACTTTTCTTTCTTTGGCCATCAAAACAAAAACACAACATTTCAGTTTGTCATTATTTCTAAGTTCTTTTGATCTTTGGCTGTTCTTGACTGTGCTTTTCATTGGCCTATTCATTGTTTTTCTTTCACTGAAGAAAACTTTCATTTTGAAATGACTTTTGGCAAGAGGTGCTTTCACAGAAGGAAATAGAAGTTTTCCTCCCTCAGCTATACTCCATCCTTATGTAACAAGTTCATTAATGAGTTGCTGTCAGTTTGCCACCCTCATCTGGACTGGCCTGAGTCTCACCTCTGTAGGAAGCCAAGAGAGATTACAGAGATGCTTAGAAGAGGCTTTGGAGGTTTCCCAGTGACTATTATGGACCACTGTTAGTTGTATCAATAATTGCTGGTAATTCAATAGTAGCCAAGTCTTGGGTCTAAATCACTGATCTTTACATTAAAACCCCCAAGGACCAATTTGTCTTTTTGTCTTGAATTAGGGAACCTGCAGTCACTAAATGGGCATAATAATCTGGAACAGCATGGAAATACTTGTGCTTTTCAACAGTGACAGCAGCCACTATCCACATGGAGCTGTTGGACGCTTAGAACGTGGCTTGTGGGGAGTGAGGACCTGAATTTCAAATTTTATTTCATTTTAATTGTTTAAATTTAAACAACCACAGGCAGCCAGTGGCTGCTCTCTTGGTCATTGCAGCTCTAGAGAAATCACAGAGAGAAAGAGTGACAGTCCAGAGCTCTCTAATAGGCGAACAAATAGGTAGAATGAGCTTATCACCTCCCAGGCTCGTTAACCTCTCCAGTATCTTATTTAAATAAGAACAAGTTACATAAAACTGCATTTATTTCTGTTTCCATTTCCAGATTGGTATTTTCTAGGGAATCCTTGACATAGACTATCTAGAATTAAGCAAGGAATTATATGGGCAGAGACAAGGTTGGAGGGACATTTTTGAGTGGCCTGGAAGAACCCACTGTTTTCTTGGCCTTGCCCTATTCTAATTTTTAAATAATAATAGTTTTCTGTTAATAAAAGGTTTCTTACTTACAAATAGCATTTTTTTGGATTCACTTTTATTTTCTTGACATAAGTAGAGTAGCCTCATAAGAATAGTGGTCGAAGGTAGTACATTTGAGGTCGTTTGACACTTTTAACTGTTATAAAGTCCATTGATCTAAATGATACCTTTTCTTCACTCTTAGAGAAGACCACTCTTTTTTTTCCTTTCTCTGCTCCCAACAACTCAGAGGAAATGTGTTCATTTCTTCTTTATTGTTGCCATCATTACTAAACAACCTCCCTTCGTATTCCTCCTCTCCCCTTTGCTAATCTTTTAGGGATAGCTTTTCTAGAAAAGAGAAGGAATTTACTGCATAAAAAGTTAGGGTATACTGTTGACTTTATGATACCAACAAATTGAACTTGTCAGAGCCAGCTGAACTCTTACCTCAAACTGACCCAAAGATAGTTCCCTAACACCTGACAGTCGCCATGGATACCTCCAAATATCCTTTATGCTCATCATTACTTGGAAATTACAATGGTTGATCCACTGTGTTAGCATAACTCCAGGTCACAAATCCATTCTTTTAATAGCTTGCGAATTACATTTTGTTACAATTGGCTTCCATTGTTATCCTGTATGTTTTATTTCGTACATTCAAAAGAATTATTCTGAGACAATGTCCATAGTCTTCGCTAGATTCCTTAAGAGGTCCAAGGTGCCAACAAAAGGTTAAGAACCTCCGGATTCGGGGTTATCAGTGTTAGAAGGGCCTTCTTGGAAGATTGTATGTAGATTATTTTATTACCTAGATTATTTCTTGATCTGTAATCCTGAGTGATGTAGACAGGCTTATATTGACCGAATATTAGAGTGAAATGACATCCTTAGGACTTGAGAAATTTCAGTTTAGGACAAATAAAGGAAGTAGGGCTTCTCATTAGTGGGTACTGAACATGGAGAATTTATTCCAAAAGATCAAAAATAGAGCTTCAAAACACACACCTTTAATCCATGGACAATTGAGCATTAATGGATCACTTTGTAAACTGTTAGACATCAGGGCTATTTTGAAGTTGGTGTACAGGAATCTCTCCAGACATTTCTTGAAGGGTCCTCTGCTCCGTTAGGGATGATGCTGGCCTTAGCCATAAAGGCAGTCCAGGAAATCCTTGAATTTTTCTTTAGAATGTTGTGATCCTTCCAATAAAAGCTCGTCATCTTTTTGTTTGTCTCCTCGCTATCTGTTTGAAATCCTTGTGTAGTTTACCTGTTCTCTCTCTTGCTTGTTCACAGGTTGGGCAGATGCAGATTCTGAGACAACAGATTGCCAATGAATTAAATTATTCTTGTCGTTTTGACTCCAAACATCTGGCAGCTGCTTTGGAGAATCTCAATAAGTAAGTGCCGGCATTTGAAACAGCCAGCTGTGGGCCTGGATTGTTCATCATCGATTAGCATTCCAGTTTCTTGTTCAATACCTGCTCTTTTAAGTTCTTCTTGAGTGAGAAGGCTCTCTGAATTTACAGGCTTTCTTCCCATAGGTAATCAAATCTGTCTTGGTCTGTCTCTCTTTTTTTTTTCTTTTTTTTGATAGATTCATTTATTCAGCCAACATATATTGATCACTTAATACACACCAGACACCATGCTAGGTACTTGCACAGACTGAGAAGGCAATTATTACCAAAATCCACTCCTGGCTTTCCACAGGACTGAGTCACTAATTCTTCTGAGGGCGGGTGCAACCGCTGCCTGGGTGTGGCTGTGAGAACGCATCCCGGTGCACAGCCACACCCTTTACCTCTCCTTCAGCTTGCTCTCTTTTCGAGCCTCCTGCTTAAAGATAAATAATCTGTGCTTCTTGGTCACAAAGTCAGTGCTTTTGACAAAGTAGGTAGTGAAAACAGTTCAGTCAATTCATAAAACTTTGAATGGTGAAAGCATTTGATTTGGGTGAACTCCAAAAGATAATGTAATTCTAGGTCAAATTTTCCATTTGTAACCAATGACAGGTATGGAAATTGAGAATTAGAAGGATCAAGCCCTTGTTTTACAGGTGAGGACACTGGATCCCTGGAAGATCATAGCTTGTATTAACTGTTGTCTAGATTCATTTTATCTCTAATGTTTATCACTGTTGTTTTTGTTTTTGTTTTTGTTTTCCTTCACCTTCATCTAGGGCTCTCCTAGCAGATATCGAAGCCCACTACCAGGACCCTTCACTTCCTTACCCCAAAGAAGATAACACACTCTTATATGAAATCACAGCCTACCTGGAGGCAGCTGGCATCCACAACCCACTGAACAAGGTTAACGATTAAAATATATGACGGTGTGGTGGGGGATAGTGTGGTACCTAAGGCCATCTGGCCCAGATTGCTGTGCTCAGGTACTGGGAGGACCTGGTTCCCATCCTGGAACCTCCCTTCTCTTGAGTTCCTGCCCTTTCTGGGCTCCCGTTTCCCACGTGTAATATGAGGATAATCACACCGTCCCTGCCTCATTCAGGGCTGTGGGAATCAAGTGATACAGTGTTTGTCAGAACTCGTTGAAAAGTGAAAAGCGCTATATCTATAGGAGATGTGTTTTAGGTTTCTCTGCGGGTTGGTATTTGAACTGCAGCTAAATGGTGGCATTGATCCTTCTTGCCCAAAGATACTTCCCTCTGTGGCTGACAGTAATCACAATCACAGTCTGGGGCCACAAGTCCTTTTCTGCAATTCTGATCTCCATAAACCTCTGAGAACTGAAAGTTTTTTCCACAAGTTGGTGCCAGATCTCACTTGGTGCCAAAACCTGTCCCAAACTGACTTGCGGCTGTTTATACTCCTGTGAATTTTCATGTTTTGATGCCGAAATACTGATAACTTTCATTACAGGTTGTTACCCTAGACTCTATATTACCTTTCTAAAATCTTTATTGTAATATGAAATTCTGAAATCTATACAATCCCCTGGGTTTGGGGTAAAAAATTATGAACCTAAGTAGCACCTAACATTTTGTAATTATGTGCCAAGCACTGTGTTAACCCCACGATGGGTGCTGTCACTTGATCTCAAAGCAGTCCCTTAAATGTGCCCTTGTTGGGGGAGGATCCTGAGGCTCAGAGGTTGATAACTTCCCAGGGCTCCACACTAGCCAGCAATGGAGCCTGGCAGTCTGACCAGAGCGGGCGCTCCTGGCCAGGATGCCACCCCACCTCCCAGGGAACCGGTCCAACAGGGAGGAGGGAGACGGCTGGGTGTGTTCTGACTGTACTTCTCTGCCCCGTGAACTGGGGTGATGCTACATCCAGAGACCGCTCTGTGGCATTGCCTGCGGGAAAGCCACTGGACAAAGAGACGTCTGCTTGCTTCCTGCTTACACGCCGCCACGCACTGCTCTGCGGGTCTTTCCTTCTTTCTTTCTCCCTCTTTCTCTTTCCCTCCCTCTGCCCTCCTTCCAGCTTTGCCTTGACTTTCTTGCTCATCGCCTTTTTCTCCCCTCCTTTTGTTGCTGACATTAACAGGATTCAGGGGGGAGGTAACTGCTAATCTAAGCAAAATTGTTCCCATCCCAACAGGGCTAATTGTCAAGTGGGTATCTGTTTGGTGGGGGAATGGTCAGTGGTAAATAAAACTCTGAAGGCAGCAAGTTAATGGAACCATCCTAGTTTTCAGCAGTCAGAAGAGCAAACAAATAAATGGCAGCTTCCCTTTGAAAGTGTATTCTGTGGTATTGTGTGATGTGAAGAGCCCATCTCTTCCCTTCTCTTTCCAGATATACATAACAACAAAGCGCTTACCCTACTTCCCGGTTGTCAACTTTCTATTTTTGATCGCCCAGTTGCCAAAACTTCAGTACAGCAAAAACCTAGGTACTGTATGACATTTATTCTTTGCAGTAAGGAACAATAACGGTAGATTAACATCTAACCAAACAGCTCTTGGTATAGAATGCTATGTCACACATGAGGTCTTTCATAGTTAATTGCGTGTTTATAAAATCCATGTCTTTGGGCCTCTGAAATATGATGCAGACGGTGGATTTAATATCAACCAAGTATAATCCACCTTTAATTTACAGTGGCTGATTATCCAACTTGTAAAATGTGTGGGACCTTTGCTTCTCTCTCTTCTTTAAGGAGCTGATTATGGTGGGAAAGAAACTTCTTTTTGGTTAATGTTCTTTCAGCAAGTGTCATGGGCCTACTGTGTATCTGGAACTTTGGTATGAAGAGTAAAAATATGGTTACATACAGGAGACTAATCCAGGGATATCCAGTACTTTATTTTTGAAAATACTTGATACAAACAATAGATACCAAAGGCTATCAGTATATTTGTCCTGTCCAAGGATATAACCCAATGTTTTTTTGTCATTGACTTTATCCTGAACATTTTTATAAGATTCCCGGGTATTTCCTCTGTCTCCAAACTTTATATCTAAGTAGAGATTTTTAGAGTCTGCTGTAGAGTTTAATTTACTCTGAAAGTATTGTAAGAGCTTTTCCATGAATGTAACCATATACTTTTTTTAACCAGCAATTCCAAAATATATTTCTTCCTTCAAGTATTTCCCTTCCTATTCCAAAAGGTTTTTTTTTAGGATAAAGATGTGGATTCTCTGTAAGGTTTTTATTCCCTCATTCAAAAAGATTCCTTGATTCCAGACACAGCCCCAATAACAATACCTGTTACAGCCACAGAATGCAGGGCATGGTGGCGCCCAGTAAGTCCTTGCCATAAGAGGGAGGGAACACGTGTGTGTTTGGATTCTGGCTTCATGACTTATCACCTGTGTGACTTTGGCCAAGTTACTTAACCTCTCAGGCCAAGCAGATTTCAAAAATACCTATGACATTACCTCTCACAGAGCAAATGCTTATCTGATGCTGGATCCTTTTCTGTATGTTGGTCAAAATCAATGTAAAGAACCATCCCAAGATGGACTTAAAAGTTCATCTCAAGATTCAGAGATTCATGACCTCCCTCTCTTGTCCCTGTGTTATTACAAAATAAGAATATATGCTTCTTTATAATGGTGAATTGTCAGTGCATGAAGATACCTTGTTTTCATTAAGACGGTTTGTTAAGTGGTCTCGTTCTTAGGTAATATTTCTTTCATTGCATGTATGGTTATGGTCAGGCTCCTTGATTATACAACTCCTTATGGGAAATATGTCACTATTCCAGTGAAATAGTGATAGTGGAAGATCAGAATTCCCAGATCTTTAAACAAAACAGAACAAAACTGTTAAGTGTCTTAGAAATGTATGTATACCTGACTACAGTTCTTTTTTTTTTTTTTAATATTTATTTATTTATTTTGGCCATCTGGGTCTTAGTTGCAGCACGTGGGATCTTCATTGCGGCATGTGGGAACTTTTTAGTTGCGGCATGCAGACTCTTCAGTTGTGGCATGCTGACTTCTTAGTTGCGGCATGCTGACTTCTTAGTTGCGGATCTAGTTCCCTGGCCAGGGATCAAACCTGTGCCCCCTGCATTGTGCCCACTCTACCACCAGAGAAGTCCCCTGGCTACAGTACTTTTCATGAATTAGGCTGATGTGTTAAGTCGGGGATCAAATTAAAGAAAAGCAGGACTGAGGAAGGAACATCGGCATGTTTGTGGACCCTAAAAACATTTATTTAACCTTGTAAGCATTGTTCTCAAGACTGATCTGAGAAACGCACGCCTGCCTTGGTCTTTTAAGGAAGAATCTCTGTGGTGCTCATTCAGAGGAAGTTTTTGTTGTAAACATCACTTTTGTTCTCCACCTGGAAAGGATTACTTCTCCATGTTCTGAGTATGGCTAGAGTCTTTTGCAGTGGGCATTGAGTAATTTGGAATTGCCAAGGCCTGGGTTAGGTAACTTGTTTTGGCATCTTAAGTAAGTTTTTCCAGTCTTCACAAAAACCCAAATATGGGATCTGCGGGTCTGTCTGACCAGTTTTAACTTTTAATCAACTGCCAATCCTTTTCGCAAAGTGGTTGTACCATTTTACAGCCCATCAGCATTTGGCCATCTCAGTCTTTTTAATTTGAACCATTCTAATGAGTGTGTATGGTATCTCATTATAGTTTTAACTTGCCTTTCCCTGATGATTAATGATGTTGAGCACTTTTTCAAGTGCTTTTTGGCCGTTCTTTATATCTTTTTTGTTTGTTTCTTTATATTTTTCTTTGTTAAGTGTCTGTTCAAGTCTTTTGCCTATTTTTAAATTGGGCTGGTTGCCTTTTTTAAAAAATTAATTAATTTATTTTTATTTTTGGCTGTGTTGGGTCTTTGTTGCTGCGCACGGGCTTTCTCTAGTTGTGGCGAGAAGGGGCTACTCTTGGTTGCGGTGCACGGGCTTCTCATTGCAGTGGCTTCTCTTGTTGCAGAGCATGGGCTCTAGGCGTGCGGACTTCAGTAGTTGTGGCATGCGGGCTCACTAGTTGTGGCTCACGGGCGCTAGAGCACAGGCTTAGTAGTTGTGGCGCACGGGCTTAGCTGCTCCACAGCATGTGGGATCTTCCCGGACCAGGGCTCGAACCCACGTCCTTTTGTTTTGTTTTGTTTTCAACATTGTGGTCTGTCTCCTGTTCCCCATACAGCCATTCAGGCAGAAGGTCAAGGTCTCCAGATTTGGGCAGAAATCCTTAGTGAAAAGGCCAGCTTTGGCACTCATTCACTTGACATATTTCCTTCTTCGACTGTCCTGATTTCTGCACGTTCTTTTCTTGTGTAACATTTAACCTTGTGTTTAAAGATACTTTTAAAATCTTATCCAGCATTTTGAATGTTTTCATTTAAGAGAGTACTTCAAGGTATTTAGTATGCCATGCTGCCATTAACAGAAGCCGATTCTAGGCAATTTTTATTTCCTCATTTACGTTTATCTATATCTTTAAATTTTCTACAGTTGCATCCATTAATTATATAATCCAGAAGAAACAGTGATGGTAATTATAAAAATTAGTACCCATTTTAGGATGTTGAATCCTTCAGACCACTAGAAGCCTCCACCAAATCCTGGGCCTAATTCAAAATGTAGTCCTGGATTATCATTCCCTCACGTAATCATCTGCCAGTGGTGATATGGGCCCCAGACATTTTGACATTCACGAACATTCATACTAAATGAATGTTGCCTAAGGCAAGCAGTTTGCTTGGTGGTAATTTGTAATTTGTCGGTCCTTGCAGGCATGGTCTGCCGAAAACCTGCCGACCCTGTGGATTGGCCGCCACTCGTGCTGGGACTGCTCACCCTGCTGAAGCAGTTTCATTCCCGGTACACAGAACAGTTCCTGGCATTGATCGGCCAGTTTATCCGCTCCACAGTGGAGCAGTGTACAAGGTACAGAAGGCCAACCAGGAAAAAATGGAATTGATGTTACAGAATGGGCTGGGAACCTCGCATGGCAAATTCCTCTTATCATCCCCCTAGTAGAGACAGGAACTGACTGCTCACCTGGCTCTGTAAAGCAGGTCGGGGCACATCTCCTTGTTTGGGGCAATTAAAGGTGTGCCCATCCTTAGTCACTCTGCCGAGGAGCCCTGGGAGCACGCACTGTGAATGCGTCATAACCACCATCAGCAAGCTCCGTGGGGAGAAAGTACAGGCCTGCCCCTCTGCATCCTGGACACTGTGCTCAGACCTCAGTGAGCCCGTGTCCTCCCACTGGGCCACTGCCCAGGGATGGCTCCACCCTCCAGTGGAGTGTCAGGGAGCACCTCGTGGGCAGCATAGCCCGAGTTCCTGGTGTGTAATGGAACGAATTGCACGGAAGTTCCTACGTGATATAAAGCTTGTAAACCTTTAGTTCTCCCCTCCCCCACCCCAAATGTGGCTTTTCTGGGATAGAAACAAGTTATTTGCATGAGATGCTGGGTCCTGAGTCTCCTTCTCCGCTACCCTAAAGGATCAGCAGGCACCATGTGGTGCAGCCCCGTGTAGGCCGTTCAGAGAAGTTTGATTCCATCCTCCGGGCTGTGTTCTGAAGACAGGCCAGCAAGATCTGGCTTGCTGTGACTCAGGAGGAGGTGCTGTAGATTTGCCTCTACTTTGGCTTCATTTAGTCATCTGTTGTTTTTTTAGTCTTTCAGTATTTTGACTGAGGGTCCACTGTGTACAAAGCAGTTAACCGATCCAGACTGTTCTCTGTTGCAGCCAGAAGATACCAGAAATGCCTGCAGATGTTGTGGGTGCCCTTCTGTTTCTGGAGGATTATGTTCGGTACACAAAGCTACCCAGGAGGGTAAGCAGTAGATAAAGAACAATATTAATGCCCTTTTTGTAGAAAGATGGTATGAAGCATGGCCTTGGACCCATGAGGAGTGAAGTCCAGAGGCTCATTCCCAGTGGACACCTCTGAGCCCCTCGCCCTGCTCTACCCCCGGCTCGGCTCTAAGATGTTCCCTCCTCCTCCACGTGTTCAGTGCTTTGCGAGAAGACAGGGTTGAACACAGCTTCCTCCCTCTTCTTGCCCCGGTCTGCAGCTCAGCCTGTTGAGGAGGAGCTAAGATGAGCTCCAGGGGAGAATTCCTTAAGGGGTCGGGGTAGAGAATGATTGTGTGCTTCATTTTTCATCTCTACAGTAACCTGCTTCCCACAGCAAGTTTGGCTAAGTTCACACCATGGTTGAAGTGCTATACAACCACCGTTTCCAAAAATGACAGATTACTTTCCACCTCCTAAGATACTCTTTTATTTTCTCAGTAGTAATTCCACTTTGGTAAGTTTTAGTTGAGAGTGGAGAGCTTGACCCTGAAATATAAAAAAACCTTCAATAGATGCTGAAAAGCCATTCTGATTTTGAAAAATTAGTAGGTTAGGAATCAAAGTTACTTTTTTATAACAAAAACCAAAGATGACGCTTTTAAAATTAACTAGCAAGGTCAGACTTAATTCTAAGTGCTACTGGCATTCTCATCAAGGTCAGGACGATAAGAGTTACATGGTGATGCTGATGCTCACTGCTGCTTTTGTTGTACAGGTTCCAGACAATAGAATAGGAAATGAAAGATTTAAAATGCATCATGAAAAGAAGACAGATTTGTTTTATTGAGAATGAATTTGTCTTCCTTGAATACCCGATAGAAACTTGTGGAAAACTATTAAAACAATAAGAATTCAGAAAGTAAGCTGATTACATAATATACAAAGTGAATACACTAATAACCAATTCAAAACTATAATGTGAAAAAGATCCTATTGACAGAATTAGCAAGGAAATAACATAGCCAAGAATAATAAACTCTGTAAGAGATATGAAAGAATATTTAGGAAAAAACTATAAAATTTTGAAGTCCACATTTCTGAATGAGGAAACTCAAGTATTAGTTCTTTCTAGTTTATAATCTTATTGCAGTTATAATCAAAATCCCAGATAATGTTTATAACTTGGAGGGGGGTTAGAATTTTTTTAAATTTCATAGAACTGGGCTTCCCTGGTTGCGCAGTGGTTGAGTCCGCCTGCCGATGCAGGGGACACAGGTTCATGCCCTGGTCCGGGAAGATCCCACATGCCGCGGAGCGGCTGGGCCCGTGAGCCATGGCCGCTGGGCCTGCGCGTCTGGAGCCTGTGCTCCACAACGGGAGCGGCCACAACAGTGAGAGGCCCGTGTACTGAAAAAAAAAAAAAATTCATAGAACTTAGGCTAAAGCGGAACATCCTATATATAACACCAAAGGAGGAAGCCACAAAGGATTTAGAGATTTCATCTCTTATAAGTGCTGAATGTAATGAAACAATTCTCTGTCAGATGTCTCAAAATTTTTTTTAAAAAATTGGGAAAACTATTAACAAAAGAACTTTTTTTTTCTAACTTATAGTGTGCTCTTCTAGATCAATAAGAAAAAGATAATCAATCCAACCGAAAAAAAAAAAAAGGAGTTTTCAGGAAACAGGCAGTTTTCAGGAAAAGAAATACAAGTGGCCAGTAAACATTTGTGAAGATGTTCAACCTTACGTTAAAGGGACATGAATCAAAGTAACAGTAAAATGGGTAAAAAGTAAAATGTTGGGCGCCCAGTGCTTGGGAAAGTTTCAAAGAAATGGGACTTCGCAGTACTATCAATGGGAATGTAAATTTGCTTATCTCTGGAGAGGGCAATTTGACTTTATCTATTTAAAAAACTTTTGTAATATCTTACTGATCCCAGCAATTCCACTGCTAGAAATTTACCTGCTGGGTATATATGCAAAAGTTCACCAAGATGTACATGTAAGGATATTCAGAACATAAAATTTAGCAGAAGGACAGAAAATTATGTGATTCTAGTTTTGAGTGTGTGTGTGAGTGTGTGTAAACTGGAAGAATTTGATACAAAATAATTAGCAGTTTTAGTTTTCTCGTAAGGAATTGAGATTAGAGATTATTCCTTTTTTATACTTCTCTACATTTGCTAAATTTTCTCTAATTAGCAGGTGATAACTTTATAGTCAGAAAAAAATTAAATACTGCTCTTAAAGACTACCAATTTCCAGTGCTTGGAGATCACCTAGTTCTACATTCCACCCCATTTACCCCGTTCCACCCCTCTGAGGGCTTCCCCAGCACAATTAAGGAATGCCTGCCTTTGAGGGTCTTCCTCCTCTGGCCTCAGTCACTTGCCAGATGTCCCGTTCTGGCAAGTGACTGAGGTTGGCCATCAGTTAATTATGAGGTGACCTGAGACTACTTCTTAGTACTTCCCAGAGGCATGTGCATCCTTGCAGATCCAAGTGCCTTTAAGAGCCAAGGAGCTCACGTCTGGGGTGGGGGTGGGGGGACAGGGAGCTGTATAGCATCCCTTCAGGTGTCAGCAGTGCCAAGAAATTAGACACCAGCAGTAGGACACCAGAAGCAGAAGGTGGCGGTTTCAATTAGTGGCCCAGTATTTCCCTGTGATTCACCTTGCTCCATAGGATGTCTTCATGTCATTAATTTTCATATGGAAAAATTTGAATTGCTTCTTATAACACTATGAAAGTTAACTCTTATTTTTTTTAGGTTGCTGAAGCACACGTGCCTAATTTCATTTTTGATGAGTTCAGAACAGTCCTGTGACGTTTTTTGACTTCTGCGTCTTCAGTGGAAGGATTATCCTTAAATCTTCCCACCGTCACTAAAATGAACTTGGAAATGAAAAGAAACCCGACTGCTCAAAGAACTGCATTTTTTCCCTTTATTGTGGGAAAAGTCAGACGTTCTGAGTAAGATGTATTTCACGGAACTAATTAATTAATATTGTTTAAATCATGGTATTATATACAATTTATATCATGTAGAAGCAGAACACATTTTGTACTGCCTCTTATAAATGCTGAGTGTAATTGTTGTGTATAAATCCATTTAGTTTTATGTTCTAGAGAACTATTTGTGCAACTCCAGATTTTCAGTAAAATAGTACTGCCAGTACCCAAAGTCATCCTTCTGCCTATGATTCAAAAACCACATATTCACCCTGCAAAAAACCTTGTCTGGAAGGTAAGAGAGGAGCCTGGTAGGTCCAGTGTTGTGTCCATGGTCACATCCACGACAGGCTGGCAGGCACATGGTGACCAGAGAGACTAGTAGCAGATGCAGAGACCATGCAATCCGTGGACCACGTACCATGGAAGTTTGTTCATGTCTGAGGCTCAATGTCCTCTTCCAATCCAGATACCTTGGGGGTTCCCTGCAGCCCTTCTGTAGGACTCCCCAACTTCAGCTGCTCCTTCCTCAGCAAGCCCTGAGCCCCACCCCAAGTCCCCACTCCCTTTTTTTTTTTTATAACAGCTTAGCCATTAGCTTTTAAATCCTCCAAAATCCTAAATCACTTCTGAATGAAAATTACCCTGAAAGAGGAGCTGCCATCCTCCTGTGGCGATTTGGATAAGAGCAAGAAAGGTGTTTTAACTCTGACTGTATAGCTATGTCCTCTGGAGAGGAGAGGTACAAGCAAAAGAAACAAACAAAAAACACCCAGTATCTGAAATGTGCTTGACAGTCAGTTAGCAGATAGTAAGAAAAGCAGCATTAATTTGTAGTCAGGAGGCAAAGCTTGAGTCCTGATTCTGCCACTAGTTAAACTTTGTCCCAAGGTAGCCTACTGGCATCATCTATAAAATCAGGGCTAATGATTTCTCTGGTTCCCTTCAGTTTTCTGATTTTATGATAAGTTATTTCTTTTGTCAGAAGGTCTCAAATCCTAAGATACTGGAAGAGAAAAAAAATGACTTTATATGCTTCATTTCACCATCATTGTAGAAAGGATTTTAAAAAGCATCTAGTCAGCAGAGGGAAGCAGAAGGCTTATCAGCCCAGCTTGGTGGAAACCCAGGGAGGAATTTTAAAAGTGAACTGCAAGTTGCCTGGCATGTAAGGAGTTTGGGAGTCTCACCCACCGAAGCTGACACGTGAACTCAGCCGGTAAGTCTGTGGCCATCGTACGTCCACTTCTCAGAACTATCTTGCTGTTTCTCATTTGTAATCAGATGCACTGCAGTAACTGCATGAAATGAGAGCTTTAGTTCTCTGTGAAAATGTTCCCCGCATAGAAAGCCAGCTGCTAATAAAATGGTGAGATCTAAGAAAGTGTATTTTTAACCAGACAGTTGAAGTGTATGATTTATCAGAGGGGAATTTCACAAAACCAAGCAAATGAGTCCACATACACTGTGCTAAAACAAGGCGAAGTGATCTGGCTGGTGAAAAATTTCCTCAACTGAAAAAATTTCAACTTAAAAGTTGAACAAGAGAAATGTTAATTATAAAAGCTTTATTTTATAAATAAAATTTTAGCTCTAATCGTTAGAATCTGAAGTAGTTACTTAAAATTCCTGGTTGTATTTTACTGCTCTTTTAATGGAAGCAATTTACTTTAGTGATATTTGGGGATTTACTTAAGTCTCATGATACCCTTCTGAATGTCCATAATCTCTTCAAATGTACTGTAACCTCAGTAAAGTCTGACTGATTTTAAGGCATTATGCCAGATATTGCAAGTGCTTATTTGTTCATTCACTGTTTCTTGAAATAAGCCTAGCCTGGCTTATTAATGTTACACAGTGGAATTTATATAAAGCCCTCGATTGCCTTTCCATATAAATGTGATATTTTCTAAGAACTCAGAAAATAACCTTATCCAATTGCATAAGTGAGGAAAGACAGGTGGATAGATGAGGAAAATAAGGTCCAGAGATATTAAGGCAACTTCCCCAGCGTCAGGAGTTATTTAACAGAATAGGTTTCCCTCCGCATTTTCCATCCCACTTTAGTTTCTTTTTCATGAAGTTACGTAAAGAAGTCCACAGCACGAGGCAAAAAGACATGAGAGTTCGTTCTTCATTTTATTTGCATGCCCCACAATAACTCATCCCAAATACTGAATTCAAAAGACAAACTGCAGTTCCTCAGTGTTAGCACTAATTTACGGTAACAATCATTTCTTTTACATATCTATCTTATTGTACCCTTCATTTGAAATTGCAAACTAAAGTATATATTTACATGTTTATATACAAATAACTTCAAAAACAAATTAATCCCAATCTTGGTCCAAGAGTTCCCACTTTAAAAGAGGTATAGTACTGTGCTATGTACATCTCTTCCAAGTCTCTTCAGACTTGGCAAGTTCCCAGTATTCATTCACAGATGGTTCCCCTTTAAGCTTAATGAACCAAGTACTTCATTTCTGAGTAAATTAGAGGAAATATTACAGAACACGCTCTGTACAATACAGCACCGCTACTGAAAATGGCTCGGGGTTTTGTAATCCAAGGTTCTGATTTAAAGCAAAAATATGTGGCATAGGCTGCAACGGCAAAGAAGTGTCCGATTAAAACCAGAGGATTAGGAGTCAATCTGTAATAAATAGGAAAGATAAAAAGTATATATATATAAGTAAGACCTGGAAATGAAAGTTGACTCATAAAGAGGTTCCAATTATGTATCATCTGTAAAGGTAAACACACACTCCACATTTTAGGGGACTTTATAAGCTTGCATCTGCCAACTAAGGGACAAATTAAAAAATTTTTTTTTCTTACAAGAAACTACTTAGACTTCACCCCTGTCAGAGAAGCCAGTACCTCCTCTTCGTTTATTAAATTGTCTGTTTTGAGCTGTTTCTCTCACTAGTCTTGAGATCTCGGTCTGAAATAGCTGGATTGCCTGGCTTGTTGAGTCTAGATGTTTCAAAAGATAACAGTGTTGACATTCAGATAGCAGACGAAGGGGAAAAGTCTTAAAGAATTTCATTTTGCAGACTTTCCAAGAATAATTCTACGTATGTCTGCACCATCAGAACTGTTACTGAGTTTCATGAGTCCCAACAGAATTAAATTCTAAGTATAAACTTCTGTTGATCATGGTTCCCATAGAATCAACCCTGTTTCCTAGAACAAAAATGCAGCACTAACTATTGCCTGTTTTCATTTCTCTGGGCTACGTTTTGTTTGGGATGCTACTGGATTATAAAATGGCGCTTGCAGTCACTCATAAACCCAACTGTCCTAAGAAAACCTGGAACACCCGTTTCCTCTGTGTCATCGAAACAACTTACACAGAAAGCAGCCCAACTGGACCAGCAACACATTCTCCACCAAGTTTGAAGTAAAGAAAACACGCTTTTCTTAGTTGATGTAGGGAATCTAAAATAAAAGTTAAAAATTACTCCCGATCAAATTATCCACACATTTATGTTGGGTATTAATGAAATGTCAGAAAAAAATGAATGTGTAACATTTATTACACCTTACAGATAATTTCTAAAAAATCTAGTGCTGGCATTTCAGCAACCCAAGATTTCCTTTAAATTTCATAAGTCACATTACACATAGTAATTTAAGTGTGAATAAACTTTTTCTGCTAGTAAATAATTACTAAACATGCAGGTCTTAGAAGTTAGTTATTTAAAAGCTATTTCCTTGACTGTGTTGTAAATTCATTAAATGATGCAAACTACTTTCTTGTAAACACTTTTCTTATAAAAACACAGTTCTAGAAACCAGATTCCCAGTCTCTAAGATGCCTGATCCATATCTCTGAGCAGTAAATTATCAAGTAAAAAGAACAGCTGTGAAGAGTAATAATGCCTTATATGTGTACATTTTTTATACTTTTCAAAATAATTCATTAAACCCTCACAACATAATATAATCAATCAATAACCTTTTTAATAGTACAGAACCAATGTTCTTCTCAAGTATGTCTAGATTGTTCTTCACAAAAGATGAAAAAGGGTACAACAGGTAACGTTTTACTCCAATAAAGCTCATTCCTCCTCCACTATTTCATAA
The DNA here is from genome assembly GCF_949987515.2 of Delphinus delphis. Classification (NCBI taxonomy): domain Eukaryota; kingdom Metazoa; phylum Chordata; class Mammalia; order Artiodactyla; family Delphinidae; genus Delphinus; species Delphinus delphis. The sequence continues at coordinate 66,049,210 of NC_082699.1, read as the reverse complement.
CTTTTTTAATGTTGTTTTGTCAGCAGATTCAAACTCATCATGTACGAAACTCAAGAGCTTAGAAAAGCTTAGAAAGAAGAGCTTAGAAACACTCCAAATTTAGTTCTTTTCTTGCCCAACCAGCCACTGTAACTTCCATGCTCAACTAGCAAAAGAGATTTGCTTGGCATATCACAGTAAGTTGTCTTTTCTTTTAGCAAGAACGATGGCTAGAGACTCTGCAGGAAGTATTTGTACTGTATCATCCTTTGTAATCAGATCACCAAAGCATAGACCACTAGGGCCTCAGCCAGGTCATAGAAATAGCTTTGTTGTAAACACCTGAGGTAATGAGATTCAAGTTATATTTATTCTTGAAAACCTAAAGGTCTAGTTTTACTAACCTACCACTCACTAATTTGTACACGGCCATGGTTGGGAGGTGGCACAGATGCCTTTTCCTCCATTTCTACCACTGTTTCCGCTTAGTCATGTTTTCCTTAACGTATAGATTGACCATCACCTCATATGGAAACAAAAACAAAAGCGTGGGAATATTTCTGCTTGTGCACTTTAACAAAATCTAGGCTTGATATGAAGCTCATATTCATTTTACAAAATACAACTTTGAAAAGAAATTGAAACTAGTGTTCAGGAAGAAAAAGATTAACAACTATATTGCCTTTTAATTCATGGCCAGAAAGATCTTCCATCACAGTCTCATGCATTTGCATAAGATTTGCATCGCAATCTTATGCATCTGATTTGGACCAGAGGGGTGAATAATGACACATTAGTGAGGTATTGCTGTTAAGGCTGTCTCCGGAAGCAACAGCCTTCCACACAAAGTGGTGGATACATGATGATTAGAAAAAGTCTTGCTCAAGGGCTGAGTCAAAAAGGACTACCAACTTGGAAGTTAGCAAACTCAGGAAACATTTCTAGTTCTGGCCTAATCACTAACTTTTTTGTAATTAAGTTCCCTTCCTGTGCTAAAACCCTGCACTTCAGCAATATTCTTTTAAAGATATCTGCACTTACCATCTGTGGCAGAAAATAATTCATAAAGAGCCTGAGCAAGGATATTCACAACAAAGGAATGAGACGTTTTTCTTGTCCAATAGAATGATTTTTTGGCCTGAAAAGGAAAAAGATCACTTATTATATGGTAAAGGGAAGGAAGAAAGGGAGAGAGGGAGGGAGGGAAGAAGGAAGGAAGGGTAAGGGGGGAGAGGGAGAGAGAGAGCACAAACTGATGTTTATAATCCCCTAAACTGATAGTTATCCTGAGGACTGTTGTACAGTAATTATGCCTTGTTCAACATTTACACACCCACCAAAAAAAAAAATCTCCAGAGCAATGAGTTACATCTCTGAAGCTAAGTGGCCCATGTAATCCAATGTTATATAATATCCAAATACAGAGATTCTAAAAGATTCACAGGTTACAAGTCAAGTTCTTAATCCTGAACAAGACTGCTTAAGAATCACTACTAAGGACCAGGCTCCTAGGTACAGACCTCCCCTTCAAAGCCCCATTCCTCTTAGGCCCCCCCCAAAAAATCGGTTTTGTGACATTTTTGTCAAAGAATAATATCTTACCTGGAAAACAGCTGCATCATCATAAAGGTCAGGGATACCCTTTAGCAATTTTCTCCATAGTTTTATATCATTAAAAACAACAGTCATTCCTCCTCCAGTAAGAGGATGCCTCATGTTATAAGCATCTCCCAAAAGAAGAACACCTATAAAAGAGAGAAAGTAGATTATAACATCATCCTGGAGCATCCTTTAAGACAAAAAGACTACTCTGGTAATTTATAAACATTTTGAATGTGAGCTAGTAAATGAGAATGTGAAAATACAAGGGACTAAATCATGACTAAAATTTATTCAGGCAAAAATTCAAGAGTTGATTCAATTAATATTTATTGGGTAACTAATATGTGCCAGACCCTGGGGATACAGTGAGAACAAGAACATGGTCCCTGCTCTCAAGAAGCTCACATGTATGGGCTTCCCTGGTGGCGCAGTGGTTGAGAATCTGCCTGCTAATGCAGGGGACACGGGTTCGAGCCCTGGTCTGGGACGATCCCACATGCCGTGGAGCAACTAGGCCCGTGAGCCACAACTACTGAGCCTGCGCGTCTGGAGCCCGTGCTCCGCAACAAGAGAGGCCACGATAGTGAGAGGCCCGCGCACCGCGATGAAGAGTGGCCCCCGCTCGCCGCAACTAGAGAAAGCCCTCGCACAGAAACGAAGACCCAACACAGCCAAAAATAAATAAATAATTAATAAACTCCTACCCCCAACATCTTCTTTAAAAAAAAAAAAAGCTCACATGTGACCCTAAGATTAAGTCAAACAATGTCAAAATATTTATAAGGCCTCTTCCACGAAAAAACAAAGAATGTACAGGCATCCATGCATAAACAGCAAGCCTTCCACAAGGGAAAAAAATCAAGAGGTCGTTGACGTTTCACAGTAATATTTGCTGCCAGCATGTTATAGAGAGATGTCTGTATGGTTCCAAGGGAATAGGCAGATATTCCAAAACCATCAGAAGTTAATTTAGGAGAATAAGCCTTGATTGAATCTTAGCTGAAAATTAGGCCCCCTTAAAAACAAAGCTACGGAAGCAGAAAGCTCTGCACTTTGACTCGAGATACACCTCCTGACCAAGCTCCTGACTAAGGTTCCCATCAGTTGTCAGCCTGGCTAATGACCTATGACTTAGAGGGACAGTTAAACAAAGTATTTATTTAATTTTGTCTCTGAGAGAAATAGCCAACCATAATAATAGTGGCAAGGTGGCAGAATTATGGATAACTTTTTTCTGTAATGTCACAATATACTACATTTATAACTAATTATAGAATACACATAATATATATTAATTTATGAAAAGGTATATTCTAAATATTAATCCAAGTTTTTTATGTATTAGTCTAACACCTTCACTAAAAACCACGAACTATAACCAGCTTTTATTCCTCTTTCTCCATGGAACATTACCAGTCCCACCAACTAGGATATGTTCTCACAGCATGCTGTTTATATCAGTTTGGCACTGGCTTTCATTGTGCTTTGCAGTATAGTTTGTTCATACGACTGGTAGTTTATGATGCATGTTTCTCCATAGCAAATGACAGCTGTTTATGTTCAGGAGCCACAGTATATCGACAGCTCCCGTTCACACCTCTCCTCAGGGCTCCACACTCCTGTTTTCAGTGGGGCTCCACCTGGCCATTCAAATGACCTCCCAGCCCTTCACACTATGTCCAAAAGTGAACTCATCATCTCTCCACACTTCCCTAAACTTACACACTTTTCCCTATATTTCCGATGTCAGCAAATAGGTGGCAAAATTATCTAAGCCTGAAACCTGGGATCCATCAAGAGACCTCACTGTTTCTTACTACCATTAATCACTGAGTTTCATGCATTCTTCATCTTAGATGCTACCCAAATCCATTCTCTACCTTCCATTTTTATTGCCACACCCTAGTTCAGGCCCTTCATCATCATTTACATGGAATAATTAAATAGCCTTACTATAGGCTTTAGTCTGAACTTTCCTCCAAACCACCTTCCACAACATATCAGAGTAGTATCTTTGAAACAAAACTCTAGTCATGCCACTACCTTGTTTAAAACTTTTCAATGAACTATTAGAACTAATAAATGAATGCAGCAAGGCTTCAAGATACAAGTTAAATATGCAAAAGTCAATGTTTTTCTATACACTAGCAATGAAGAATCTTAAAATGAAAATAAGTCCACTTATAATAGCATGAAAAGGAGTAAAATACTTAGGAATAAATTTAACAAAAATGTGAAACTTACTCTCTGAAAACTACAAAATACTGTTGAAAGAAATAAACTCTTAACATTTACAGTCAAATTTTGACAAGACTGCCAAGGCACTTCAATAGGGAATAGTCTTTTCATCATATGGGGCTGGTGCAACTGGATAACCACATACAAAAGAAGCTGAACCCCTTCCTCACACCATACATAAAATGTAACTCAAATGAATCAAAACACCTACATGTAAAAGCTAAAGCTATAAAACTCGTAGAAGAAAATATAGGAGTAAATCTTCATGACTTTGGGTTGAGCAAAGACTTTACATATGACATCAAAAGTGACAAAAGAAAAAACCAGATAAACTGGACTTCATGAAAATTAAAAACTTCAAAGAACACCATCAAGGAAACCAAAATGACAATCCATGGAATGAGAGAAAAACTTTGCAAATCATATCTAATAAGGGATTTATATCTAGAATAAAGAATTCTTAGAACTTAATACATTTTTTAAAATTTACCCAGTTAAAAAATGTGCAAAGTCTGAACAGACACTTCTCCAAAGAAGATACACAAATGGCCAATAAGCACATGAAAATATGTTCAACATCATTATCCATCAGAGAAATACAAATCAAAATCACAGTGAGATATCACTTCACATCTACTAGGATACTATGAGCAAAAAGGCAGATAATAACCAATGTCAAGGATCTGGAGAAATCGGAACCCTCATACATTGTTCATGGAAACGTAAGATGGGTTAGACACTTCGGAAAACAGTTTGGCAGTTGCTCAAAGCATTCAACAGAGTTACCCTAAGACCCAGCAATAACTCCTAGGTATATACCCAAGAAAAATAAAAATAAATGTCCACACAACAACCCATACACAGGTATGAACCAAAAGTAGAAACAACCCAAATGTCTACCAATTGATGAATGGATAGTCAAAATGTGGTACTGACATATCCATACATGGAATATTACTTGGCCATAAAAGCAAATGAAGGACTGATACATGTTACATGGATGAACCTCAAAGAAGCCAGTTACAAAGGATCATATTATATGATTCCATTTATAGGAAATATCCAGAAGAGGCAAACCTATAGAGACAGAAGGTAAATTAATGGTTGCCTGGGGACTGGGAGGAAAAGAGGAGTGACTGCTAATGGGTACAGGGTTTCTTTCTGGTGTGATAAAAATGTTCTAAAATTAATTGTGGTGATGGTTGCATAGACCTATGAATATACTAAAAAGTAGTGAACTGTACACTTTAAATGGGTGAACTATATGATTTGTGAATTATATCTCAATAAAGCTATTATAAAAGAGAACTTTTCAATGACTTTCCATCGTCTATAGGATTAAAACTAAACTTTAAATAAATATCTTACCTTTCTACCACTCTGACACCTATCCTATGCTCCAGCCATAGGAAGCTCCTTGAGTTCACTTAAGTGCCACCATTTCTCGGCCATCCTAGCTTTTGTAGATGTTGTTCTGCCTACTTAGAAGTTCCTCATCTCTCGAGACCTCCCTGGTGGCACAGTGGTTAAGAATCCACCTGCCAGTGCAGGGGACGTGGGTTCAATCCCTGGTCCGGGAAGATCCCACATGCCACGGAGCAACTAAGCCCGTGCACCACAACTACTGACCCTGCGTGCCACAACTACTGAGCCCACGTGCTGCAACTACTGAAGCCCGCGCGCCAAGAGCCCGTGCTCCACAAGAGAAGCCACCGCAGTGAGAAGCCCGTGCACCGCAACAAAGAGCAGCTCCCGCTCGCCGCAACTAGAGAAAGCCCGTGGGCAGCAATGAAGACCCAACGCAGCCAAAAAAAAAAGAAAAAGTCCCTCATCTCACTGTCCACCTGATGAGCTCCCACTCACCCTCCGTGCCCCAAGTCCAGCTTTGTTTCCAGAGCAATGTCTTCCCTAATCACCCTTCCCAGTTCACAGGCTCCCCTCCCTGCCTTGTACACCCCACCCCTTCGCAGTGAATCTGGGGTACCATGAGTGGGCTTTCATTACAGCATTTATGATCAGTGTTCTGAAATTATATCTATATCTCTCACTAGAAAACTGCCTTCTCTAGATTAAGGACTGTATTTAATTAACTGTTGTATCTCCAATAACTAGAACAGTGACCTATATGTACTGAATATTAAATAATAGATACAAAACTAATTTTGGTATTACTAATGCATTAATCCACAGTAATCAAGTTTCCGTACCACATGTTACAAATTGTACCACATACATGTCATTTGGAGTAATGAATCTGAATATTTGGAATATCTTTTATAAAATCAGTCCAATAAAATAATACCTTGTTTGTTTACTGGTGAAGAAGGGAGGAAGCTTGCTGGCATCGACCTCAAACGAGAATTCTGAGTGGCTTCTAGGAATGGTTCTTTGAGGTGATCTGCAGTAAAGCCCACCCCACCAAATAAATGGTTTATAACATTCCAATTTCAAGTTACCACATTTTCTTATCAAGAATAAACAAATACCTGCTACACATCTGTTATGGTTGTTACATATATTCCTTGCGAAAAATCAAGAACTAATTATTACTAAAATTGTTCATTAAGCACCTAGTTATTCAAGCTAAGGAATTACTAAGGAATCTAAGAGAAAATTAATGTAAGTAGATAAACATAGAGCTGGGTGAACCAGAAAACTTCAGGAAAAGTGAAGCAAATCCAGATGAGATGAGACAGGGAGAAAAACCACCCACCTCTCTTCCAAATGTTAAATGCTAGGTATCATATATTTAACGCCTAATTTACTGTCACCACCATATTCTATAAGATCAGATGAAATATACCACCAATTCACAAACAGCAGGAGGGTATGTACAGTAGAAAAAGGGTAAGGTGTATAGAGCACTACCTTTCTGAGCTTTAGTTTCTTCATCTAGAAATGAAACAGTTGGATTAGCTTATCTCTGAGATACTTCCCAGTTTTAAAGTTTTGTGCTTCTACCTGCATAGAAAATAAACTTTCTTTTCATACAATTCGTAATCTGGGAATATAGGAGCAGAATGCCTATGCTGAAACTATTCCTTCCTACAATGAGTAGAATTTCCATAACTTAGCTAATTTGAGCATAAAATTACACAGGGCAGTCTGCTGCAACTAAGTTTCGGACTGGGGGGAAAAAATCTATATAAAAGAAAAAAATGCTAAAACTATCACATTATTAACTATCCTTTTCCTAAATATGCATAACTCATTCTTTCCATCTGAAAGCTTAAAAAATGCCTTAACTGAGTGAAAATGTATTGAAGTGCTGAAAATGTCATTGTTAAAAATCTAAATTGGTCCATGTATACCTTAATTTCTGTTAATATTCCATTAATTATTAAAGAGTGCTTTCACTTAGTTTAAAAAATAACTTTGCAAAAAAAAACTTTGCTTAATTTAAAAAATAACTTAAAAAACATAATATTTAAATAAAACGTACTCATACCAAGGATAATGTGCTATTACTGTAATCATATCATAACTGGCAAGCAGGGTTTCCCTTCAATTTTATCAATATTCTTAATAATTTGTTTATATTTCTTTCTTACATCTTCCTATTCTCAAAAAATAATAATTTTAATGAGTGTTTTACAAAGATGTCTGAAAGACCCCTTATAGCCCTCATGTTCTGAGGTCAGAGATGTATGAGCTAGACAGACCTGCTTTCCACCTTGGCTCTGCCACTTACTAAAGGTTTGTATTTGGAGAAGCTAAGTAACCTCTCTGAATCTTAGTTTCCTCATCTGTAAAATGGGGATCATGATAATGCCTACCTCATAGGGTAGTTGTGTAGACATTCAATTATGTTTGTAAAACACCTCTTATATGGTAGACATTCAATATATGGTAGCTATCATTTCTACAAAAACCAAGCACAAGAAGTAATTAAGTGTAAGAGCTATTTCAAGAATTCACATACCTAGACTGCTATCCAGACTACCTTAAAAAATACCATATATGCCACTATTAATGATTATTCAGAAAACTAATTATTACTAAGAAAAAATACATTGAAACTATTTTTTTTACTTGGAGATTTTTTTATGTGCTAGTTTAAATAGTTCATTCAGCTCCAGTGTAGCTGACTGGATGAATTTTTCACCTGCCATCCTTATCTTTGGCCTAATTTAGACAAAGCTTCAGTGAGAACTGGAAATGAAGGGCCTTTTGTGAGACTTGCTTGCAGACAGTAGATTACAATGGCAGTGAAATACTATTTCTTACCAGGTAATTGTGGGTAAATGTTTTCAGTCATGTATTCTCTTAAATTCCTTGGCATTTCTCCTCGGACATCAACAAGTACTCGAGTTTCATTAGGTGAAATCTGGTAGATGAGAACTGGACTCGGATTAGCTAAAATAAGTTCAGCATGATTTGCTTTAAACTGTGGTGCATTCTAGAAAAACAAATAAAATATTTTAATAATTTTCAAGTTTCAAGTTGCTTTTATTTCCTACAATTGCATTCCTATGGTACCTTCATAAGGAAGCCAACAAAATGTGAAGAAACGGAAACTTTATTGGCGACCAGGTTTTTCCTGAACTTGGAAAAAAGTCCATCTGCAACAACGGTCAATGGAGCATGGAGTTCCTACAACAAAAACAAAGAATACTCAGCTAAATGGTTAGAAGTACACGGTGAAAAGGACATTCTTTTAAAAGGTACATGAACAAATTTAAATACATTATGGGGCATTACAGAGTATTTGAAGATAATGCTATTGAAGGAGCTGTTACACGGGCTGAAGGTAATGCACGACCAATCTTTAGAGACCCTTCCCCTTGAGTCCCTGAGGATCACCTTCCTCCAAAGCCCTACCATCCAAACCATCTGAGATTAAGCTACTTTGATGGACACTGGGGGAAACTGCTACAAAGCAAGCACAGCCCATAGAGGATTGAATCTCATTACAAATTCCAAGGACTAACCACATTCTTTTATTCTAGAATTTTCTAACTTCACATAGTGCTTTCAGTTAGTGGCTAGGGCTTAGAAGAATTTTTGTACATGTAGATGTATGTATTTATATTATCTTGTAATTGCCCCCATTAGAGTATAATTCCTAGGACGTGGTTACCCTATGGAGCAGCTGGGAAGAATCAACAGATAAGCCTTGGACTTTCCCTTCTTTACTAAACCAACAGGAGCAAACTATTTTATTCTGCTATTTCCCCAGACATTCTCTTACTTTTTGCCTTTCTTACTTAAACAATATTTTATTCTACTTATTTCTTTTATGCTGAATCCTTCCTTTTTGCATTTTCCAGTTCCCCTCTGCTTCTCTCCTAGGGTACATTTCTCATTTCAGTTTTTAATACAGTTAAAATCGTGGTGTTTGTTTCTGAAGTTATTTGAACGGCATTCTGAAGTGCTCTAAAGAACAATGTGTTCAGTTTGGTGCAGAGGGCTGAGATCTTGGTCCCTCTGATGAATAATAAATTGGTGAGCCTACTTTTTTAAAGGAGTAGGAGAAAAAGAAAATAAAAATCTCTTAGGAAGAGCTAATATTTGATATATCTCACCTTGATGTCTCCAGTCTCTTTATCCCTGTACTGAACTCCCATCACAGCATCATCTTCTTCTAGTAACTGCAGCACAGTGCCCTCAATAAACTTTGTGCTAAAAGATAAATAAACAGAAATAAATTCTCTGGTAGCATAACTGAACAATTTAAATAAGGAATGAAAAATTCCCTTTTCCTTATCTTGAGTTTACCCATGTAAACTGGACACACATGTACATAGAAAAAGGTCTGGAATGACGAAAAGTAAAAGGATCATTAACGGGTTTTAGAATTGGTGTGGTTTCAATTTTCTAATTTCTTTCTTTTTTAAAATTTATTTTAATTTTGGCTGTGTTGGGTCTTCGTTGCTGTGCGCGGGCTTACTGTAGTTGCGGCGAGCGGGGGCTACTCTTCGTTGAGGTGTGTGGGCTTCTCACTGCGGTGGCTTCTCTTGTTGCTGAGCACGGGCTCTAGGCGTGCGGGCTTCAGTAGTTGTGGCACGCAGGCTCACTAGCTGTGGTGCACGGGCTTAGTTGCTCTGCGGCATGTGGGACCTTCCCAGACCAGGGCTTGAATCCGTGTCCCCTGCATTGGCAGGCGGATTCTTAACCACTGTGCCACCAGGGAAGCCCTTAATTTTCTAATTTCTTAAAATGGAATACATATTACTAATGTAATGATTTTTTTAAAAGCATTTTAAAAAGTAACATGAGGTTTTATCTCATTCATTAAAAAATAAAATACATGCAGAAAAATTTTACATACCCACACAAATTCATACATGGAATTGGAACTTATCTACCAAATTATTCAGAGTAGTTACTTCTAGTTAGAAGGATCATGGATAATTTTTACAATCTTCTTTATATTTCTGAGTATTTTTCCATTTTTCTACAATGAACATATTCTACTTCCATAGATATCAAATTCTTTCAGTTCTAAGAATAATCCACTCATTTCACTTGCTTTGTCAACACTTAAGCCTTTGCCAATGACATGAGGGTTCTCATGTTTAAAACTTAAACCTCCATTATAATGCATAGGGCTAGAGACAAATATAAGTTAATAATTAAGAGAAGCCCTTTAAAAATTGTGAATCATTATACTATACACCTGTAACTTACATAATATTGTACATCAACTATAGCTCAATAAAAAGAGAGAGAGAAGCAGCCAGTTCTGTCAGTCTAGGTCCTTAATATGAACGGAACAGGGATCTTCTCTTGAAGTTCTCTAACCTGACTTTTAATAAAAAGTACCATAACCACAAACCCCAACTCCCAAATGGGCACATATGAACTTAAACCTTAATTACAACAACTATATCCTCTAAATTCCAACCACATAAAAGATCACATATTTAGTCAAAGGAAAATTCTCAGTAGTTCTATGTCATTCAAAGGAAGGTTATATGATACTCTTAACAAAGGCATTGAAGAGCTAACATTCTTCTAACTTATGGTTTATTTTAGTATAATAGCTATGTTCTAACCCATACCCAAACACTTATGAAAATGTATAAAATAGTATTTGTAGGAAGGCCAAGTTTAAATGTGTTTCTTTAACATCATGTATTTGAAGCTGTAGTCTTACTTGGGCTCGGCCATAGCTGCTTTCCGGAGACTCATGATGAACCTTCCATGATGGAAAGCTCTTCCACTCTGCACATGACTGTTTTCTGACAGAGGGAAAGGAATCTGAACCTCTGATTTGCTCTCCTGATCATGAATTATGTAGCCATTTACAACCTGGGCATCAATACCTTCCACTGTATCTGCAAAACAATTCAGGTCAAAAAAATCAATTTTGTAATATACCCAGAGTTACACTAGGCACCAAGAGGACATGGACCATTGAAAATGAGTTTCTTTGTTCATAAAGCTATGATACCAACTGGAGAACTGGACATTACTATAACTATTTCAGAAATCTTAATGCTTCTGGAAGACAAGTCTTAGCAAATTCATAATATCACAAAAGGTAAATATTTACATATAAAATTCATTCATTAAAATTCATAGGAAAAATATTAAGACCCTAACAATGATGGGTAAAAGTGTATAGATGATTCACACTAAGCAGTACAGAAACATTGAACATATCAGGAAAAATGTTCAAAACTTGATTTAAAAAAATCAAATAAAACTGAAACAATAAGACACCAAATCTCTCAAAATTGCTAGTGAGATAAAGATAAAATGGATAAATTTATACATTACTGGTCATATTATAAAGTAATAACATTTTAGAAAATAAGTACAGCAATAATTATCAAGAACCATGAAGAAGTTAGCATCCTTTGATATAATAATTTTAGTCTTGTAATCCATCTAAGATATTCATCCTAAAGATATAATTCATATTTTTAATAATTATTAAAGGTATATACAAAAACAGGTTCACCACAGTGTTACCTCTAATAAGAATAACTGTAAACAACCTAAATATGAATCTAAGTTAGGTAAAGTATGTTATTAAGTATGAACTGAGAAAATACTATGTACAGGCTTAAAATTATGCTAAAGAATGGTTAACAGTATTGGAAATACGTTTCTGTGAAAAAGTGGACTTTAGCATGTATATTAAAATAGTCACATAATATATATTTAAATACATTAAAATATATTAGGATTAAGTACATTAAAATAACTTCATTTCTGATGAAAGGAAAACTTTTAAAATTTAAAACTTTAAAAATTGTTTTTATAAAACAATTTTTATCACACATCTATGCTAAGATCAAAAGAAATCAGTTTCTGATATGCTTTTTAGTCACACTTAAAGTCCAGTCAGGGACAAGCTGGATGAATACTTGTCACACATCTGACCTAGGACCAAAGTAAGTTAATTTTTTGGTATGGTTTCTAAATTATTCCAGTTAAAATTCATTCAGAGAAAAGTACACATACATCCTAAAAGCTTCCAGTTAGCAGTGTATTCACTTTGGATCTCTTTGCCAGTCTTTACTGACCTAAATGTTTAAAGCCCATCTAGTATTTCTACTTTTGTTTTGTCAGCTACTGAGATAGCTTGTTTTTCTTAAGCCAAAATTATATTATGGAAGAACTTTAAATGCTAAAACTGTCCAATTTAGAACACAACAGACAATGTGAAAAGTATATAGACGATGTGAAAAGTATATAGTAGCACAGTAAAATTTTTCCTTGGGTAAATTATCCTAAGTCAAGTATATAAACAAGGTCTAATTTAAGATTTCTTGAAAAATCTTTCTCTCTCTTTCTACTTTATTGATGAAATCAAACATGACAGACTTTGGCACTTTTACTTCCTTAAGCAGGCAGGAAGATGGCACCCTAAACCTTAATGAAATTCAGGCTTCACAAATACTAGATAGTTAATAACTTTGAAGACAGTGATGGGACTTAGAGCTGTCACTAACTATTAACCATATAGCTCCAATATTAGACTACTACTATCAACATATCAGATAAACTGGCATGGAAAACTCTTCCACATTGAAAAATGCAGAATTGCTTTCTATGAAAAGGCAAGCTAAAAAACAAAACCAACAAAAAAACTGCATATGCAATAAATGAAAAGCAACTTCAAAGTCAAACCAGTGAGCAAGTTTTAAAGGCAATAGCATAAGGGCATCAGAACCACAAGCCTAAAAGGCTGGAGTTATAAGGGCCACTCCTGGATAGGAGGTAGGGGCCCCCACAGGCAATGGACGTTGGAACTTGGCACCATACGTAAATTTCTTGTCAATACGACAGAGACCAGAAAAAATCAATTCAACGCCCTGAGACATGGCATGGAAGTAAGCCATCTACCATAGGCCATGGGTGGAGTCATCCATAAGAAATCCAATCATAACTTTGTACCATGACCTGGTGTGAAGTCTGAACCTCAAAATGAGTATACAGTGCATAATAAAATAGGTATCACTTATGGAAGTCCAAATATAAATCAGAGTCAAGGAGTAAATATAACAAAAGACAAACAAAATTTATGACATTTTATTTAAATACACTCAAGACCTAACTGAATGGAGAGTATACCACATTCATGGATAGGAAGTCCAAGACAATTTTTCTAAACCTGAGCTAGACATTTAATGCTATTTCAGTCTTAATCTTGACAGGGTTTGTTTTCATGGGAATTGAAACCTGATTCTAAATTTTATATACAGAAAAGCAAAAAGGCCAAGAAAAGTCAAGATAATCCTAAAGAAAGTGAGGTGAGGAGGAGGTTCCCCACTGGATAATGAGACTTATTATAAAGATACAGCATTTAAATTATAATGTATTCATTTGAAGAGTTCTAGATATTAAGCTTAAGCCAAAGGGCAATCAATTCACTTATTAAAAACCCACACACCAGGATGGGTCAGTCAGTATTATATTAAAAGTCCACACTCCGAAAAGTAACTATTTCAAGGGCTTCTATTATCCATAGCTCATCACACCTGAGGGGGAACTGATAGCATAATGAATGTTAAAAAGGACTCTTGCTATGATACTAAAGGTATGCATGATGCGTGGACTGGCTAAAATACCTCAGTGGCTCCCCTCCCTCTTGCACGGCTCTCCTCACCCTTACACGAACTACCCATAAGAACCCATTGATGTTTGCTGCCACAACCTTGGACATATCCCCTGAGGCTGGATTTCTAAATGATTCTAAGTCCAGTCATTAGTCTGAGGGCATTTCCAGTTGCCTGATGTTCAACGATAAAGGTAACAAAATCCTGTCTCAGGATACTGTCACATCTGCCTCAAGTGACCATCTCATGAAGGGTGGTGGTTAGGAAACTTAAAAGGACAGAGGTGGACCTCCCTTCCTCACAATGCACTCTCTCCACTTGGGTCCAGAGCCCTGCAGTCTTTTGCTTTTCCTCCTCACCTGCTCCTTCTCGGTTGTCTTTTTTGGCTCCGGCTCACCTCACTGACCTCTATACGTTACAGTACCCCAGGGGTCGTCCTGCACCTCTTCTTGGCAATGTCGTCTAGTCTCATTTAAATACCATGACTCCTCTCTTTCTCTCATCCCTCACATCTGATCCATCAGCCGGTCCTACTGACTCTTCCTTCCGAAGATAAATATGTTCCCAGAATGTGACCACTTCCCCCACCTCTACGGCTACGACCCTAGTCCAAGCCAACAACTCTCACTGATTCCGCAATAATCTCTAACAGGTCTCCCTGCTTCTGACTTGCCACTTTATGATCTACTCTTTTTTCTACACAATAACAAGAATATTTTAAAATAATATTTCTAATCATACTTCTAAAATGTGAAATCTAATAACTCCTCTTCTTAAAATTCTCCAGTGGCTTCCCTTTGGAGTAAAAGCCAAATCCATATAGTGGACCACAGTGGAATCCAGCCCCCATTGCCCATCTGACCTTTTCTCTATAACTCACACCACTCAAGTCAACACGATTCTCCTTCCTTGCTCTTCAAAGAGGCCAGGCTCACTCCTCCCACCAGGCTTTTCCCCTTGATTCTCTCTCTGCCTGGAGAGAGAGTCCTTTCCTCCAGGTAGCCCTAACTCCTTCACCACCTTCAGTCCTTTACTCAAATGTCATCTTCTCAGCGAGCCTTTCCCTTCTCCCACTTCATTATTTAAAATTACACGCCACCCTCAACTCCCTATGTCCCTTTTCTGATTCTTCTCTAAAGCCCTTATAACCATAATATATACTCTAAATTGTATTTATTCATCTTTTATCACCACCCTCTACACTAGCAACTAGAATGTGTGCTCTATGAGGGCTGGAATCTTTGTTTTGTTCACTACTGTAGCCTCAGCACCCAGAACAGTACTTACAATACGGCCAATGCTTAATAAATATTTGTTAAATGAAGCAATGAATGTAACCCCTTTAGTCGCCTCCCTCTCAACTTTACCTTCTCTGTCACCACACAAACATGCTCTATCTAGTATCAAAATACCCCTCCTTTGGGGACTTCCCTGGTGGCGCAGTGGCTAAGAATCCGCCTGCCAGTTCAGGGGACGCGGGTTTGAGCCCTGGTCTGGGAAGATCCCACATGCCGCGGAGCAGCTAAGCCCGTGCACCACAACTACTGAGCCCACACACCACAACTACTGAAGCCCACCGCCTAGAGCCCGTGCTCTGCAACAAGAGAAGCCACCACAATGGGAAGCCCGCGTACCACAACAAAGACCCAATGCAGCCAAATATAAATTAATTAAAAAAAAAACCCTCCTTTATCCTCACATCTGCATCTCACCTCTACCGTTTCTGTATTCTGTTAGAGAAAAACTCCTCGAGAGTAGTTCTCTAGTCTCAAATTTTTTAATCTCCCACTCACTTCAGTCTAGGTTTCATCTACACAACTCCACCAAAACACCGTCAATGTCACAAGCAACCTCC
Organism: Delphinus delphis; assembly: GCF_949987515.2. Classification (NCBI taxonomy): domain Eukaryota; kingdom Metazoa; phylum Chordata; class Mammalia; order Artiodactyla; family Delphinidae; genus Delphinus; species Delphinus delphis. Next base: position 66,033,523 of record NC_082699.1, on the reverse strand, counting down.
AAATGGCCAAATCCAATGGCCCTTTCTCTACACTCATCTTACCTGACCCTTCATTAGCAAACCATGGCATGGCTCCTTTCCTTTCCTGATACGTACCCGTCCCCTCCAGCTAGAAACATTTTCCTCTCTTGGATTAAGGACACCAAACTCTCCTGGCTCTTTTCTGCCACTCTGCCGGCTCCCGCTCAGTCTCCCTGGCAAGCTCCTCTTCTTTTACCCAATCTCTGAACATCAGTTTCCCAGGACTTGGTTTATTCTGTCCTCTCTTTTCTCCCTGCACACTCTCCTTAGCTGGTCTCCATCACTGCTGTGGCTTTTATGTATTACCAATATGCTGACATCTCTGAAATGTCTACTCCAGCCAGCTCAAATCACTCACTCCTCTGCACTCGAGATTCATATATTCAACTTGACATCTCCACTTGGATATCTCAACAGGTCTCCCAACTTCCTCCCAGTGCCTGTTCCTCTCTAGGTCTTCTTATCAGCAAACAGCACCGCCATCTACGAGTTGCTCAAATCAAAACCTAGGAATCACTTTTTAATACCCCCTCTCTCACACCTCACATCAATCCTTTAGTAAATCATGCCATTCCTGCCTCTTAATTTGGTCATGAATCTGTCCAATTCTCTTTACATCCTCTCTACCATACTAGTCCAAATCACCATCATCTGTCATTTGGACTTAGCAATGAGCTCCCACCAGACTCCTTGAGTTGACTCTTGCTACCGCACCACCACAGTCTTGGAGGCTATTCACCACACCATATCCACACATTCTTTTAAAACAGCTTTCTACAAACTGCAGGATGTGACTCAGCGGTAAACTGTGAAGTGACTTTCGAGCTGTGAATTGTATACTTGGGTAAAATCATGACAAGTATTTAAAAAGTAAAATTTCAGTCTGATTTAGGTATGTTTGTAGGTACTGAGTCAGGATGTAAGGTGTGTCTGTCATTGTGAGTAGCTGTCAAAGGTCTGAAGCCTTTATAGAAGCGTAAACAGGATGCTGTCATATTCCTGCTCCACTGCCTTCAAAGCCCTGCATGACCTGGCAGCTGCCTACCTCTCCAACCTTAATCTCAAGCCACTCTCCTTTCCCCATTACCCAATACTTTCTGGCGACATCGGTCTCCTTTTCAGTTCATTGAATAAAATAGCAAACATTCACATCGTGCTTACTACATACCAGGAACTGTTCTGAATGCTTTGTCTTTATGAATTCAATTAATCCTCTTAAACGATGAGACAAGGACTGTTTTAAGTGTGCCAGTTTTACAGGTGAGGAAACGAATACACGGGAGGTTAAGTAACTTAGCCAAGATCACACAGCTTTTTATGTATCTGAGGTGGTAGTCAAACCCAGGCAATCTAGTGCCAGAACCAATGCTGGTAATTACTACAACGTACTGCCTACCCTACATACCAAGCCAGCTCTTCTCAGTTCACAGCCTGGGCCTAGATTTATACTTTGATTCCCAAGAGTAGATAGCTGATCTGTCTTGTTCACCGGTATAGCCTTGGCACCCAGTACAGCACCTCATACAAAGCATACAGCAAATATAAGTATTTCCTAAATGAGTAGTGTTTAAAAAGCACTGGGTTAATGGATGAATGATGCTTTAAAAAAAAGGTTCCATAACAGGTACATCATATGCACTCTACAAATGATAGTTCCCTTCACCTTTCACCAAATTTCATGTCCTCATTCTGGTTTTCCAGTCTTCAATTTTGACCATTACAATGTTTTAGCCACTTCATTTATCTCACTAAGGCTACTTCATATTTCCTCATGCTTATTTTCTCCTTTGCTCTCATTTTCATGCAAATTTGTTGGTAAATGAATAGAGTAACTTTTATACATGAAAATAAAATGGAATACCTTTTTACCAGTCATAGCAAGGAGTGCTTGCTTATGCCACATAACTCCTAAAAATCACTATGAACCTACCTTCAAGACCCAGGTCTTTAAGGACATGATAACCGCCTGGCTGCAGAAATTCTCCGAGTATCCTGTCAGGCTCTTTTAAATCTCTCTCAATTACCGTCACCTTTCTTCCATCTCTGGAAAGCACTGCCGCCAAAGCAGAGCCGAGTACACCAGACCCCACGATGATAATTTCTGGATCATTTTGAGAAGATATCAACGTAGAGGCAGTTGCTCCTATTAAGGTTGTTTCTGAAATACTGGTTCCTTTTTTGCACTGTTTTAAAAAAAAAAAGTGAATTATGTAGCCACATTTGTTATCTTTAAATCATACTACTACTATATAGACACACTGGACATTTGCATCTTAGGTAAAAACTATACCCTAAACATTATCAAACCAAATGAACTGTTATGTTTTTAAATCCAGATCATATATAAAAAACGATATCAAAATATTGGTTAAACAAAAACGTATAATAATATCCCAATAAAATTAAACGTGTATTCCATCATTCAGACATATTTAGAAAATGCTGTCACATATTTATAAATCCATAATAGGCCAAACATAAAAAATGTTTACAAGGGGCTTCAAAGACTTACAGGGAAAATTCTATCATTAATTACTCAATGCTTCAAATATATACTGAGCATCTACCAGATGCAAATCATGTACAACTTTTTTTTTAATTGATTTATTTATTTTATTTTATTTTTGGCTGCATTTGGTCTTCATTGCTGCGCGCGGGCTTTCTCTAGCTGTGGTGAGTGGGGCTACTCTTCGTTGCGGTGCGCGGGCTCCTCATCGCAGTGGCTTCTCTTGTTGTGGAGCACGGGCTCTAGGTGTGCGGGCTTCAGTAGTTGTGGCACACGGGCTCAGTAGCTGTGGCTTGCAGGCTCTAGAGCACAGGCTTAGTAGTTGTGGCGCACGGGCTTAGTTGCTCCGCGGCATGTGGGATCTTCCCGGGCCAGGGCTCAAACCCGTGTCCCATTGGCAGGCGGATTCTTAACCACTGCGCCACCAGGGAATCCCATACACAATTTCTGATATGACTTCATGTTGCAAATTATTCAGCACCCTGTAGATATTTCAACAATTCATCTCTATTTTCTCCCTCTGGATTTTCATCTGAAAAATCTACCTTAATCTAAAATCACTTTTATATAACAAAAAGACTGTCAAATCCTGGCTATTGATCTATTGAGAATATTTATCGTAAAATTCCAAGAGAATAACTCATTCTGTCCCTTGGGATTCGACCTGTTCACAATTTTAGTCCTTACATATAAGAATATATTTTTAAAAAAAAAAGAATATATTTAAATTACCTTCCTTTCCCCCTATCCTGATACTCTTAAGAGAACCTAGTCAAACAAGTGGCCCTGCAGTTTAGGAATAAGGACAAACAAACCTATCACTCGTTGGGCTGACAGTAAAAACCTTTACTTTGATTATAAGAAGATGAAAAAGCCTGTTTTGAGAGATGTATGCCCACTGAGCATAACAGTGCCTGTTACTTCTTTTTTTAAAGAATAATTCAATATTTTTTGTTTTGTTTTTAGCCGTGTGTGCTGCACATGTGTGATCTTAGTTCCTGCACCAGGGACTGAACCCTCGTCCCCTGCATTGGAAGCACAGAATCTTAACCACTGGACCGCCAGGGAAGTACCAGTTCAATACTGTAATAAGTATTTTTTCTTGGTATGTGGATTCACAAATATGAATACATTTCAGATTCAGAGTTGCAAGGAACCATCTTCCTTGAGTTCTCTGACCTTATCGATTAAGACTAAATGCAATTTTGATGGGGTTTTAATGCCATTTTGACAGGGTTTTAATAAAAAAGGAAGGAGATAAAACCTAAAATCCTTTAGAATTTTAATTCTCTGTGATTCTAATATTCATTCAGCCTGTATAATGGACTGGGGCCTTCCTGTCCATTCTACTTTTTTATAATTTCTCTTAGAGAAATTATCTTTTCACAATAGAGTCTACTCTTACTCTCAGTATTTCTTAATGGCCAGAGCAACTGTCTATATTTAAATTACTGTTCAGAGAGCAAGAAAAGCCCCTTTTGTCATCTTAGCCATTTGTTGTTAGTTATTCTTCCTAAATTTTCCCTGTTAAACACACACACACACAATCCTGGAAGGAGAACTCTGGAGAAAGTTACGTCTTTCAGAGCCTGGTCAGTAGATTAGTAGCTCCCACTAATGGGAACTTAGTACTCATTACAGTCTACCAATTCCCAGGTATTTAGGAAATAAGCAGAAAGCCTGAGGTGTTCACAGAGTGGAACCAATAGTGACTGCTGGTAATCCGATTTCCTACCCCCAAATTTCTCTGTGGTATAACGACATTCCAGCCACCTGGACTAGTGCTCAGCGACCTCGAGGGACATTATCTCAGACAAAGACACCAAAGACGTCAATTTGAGGATTTAAGATTCCCTTTCCCTCCCCTCCCATTCCTCCAACCCACACCCACCCTATCACTGAATTCAGCACCACTCCAAAGGTTCCTAACGGAGACTACCTTTAGACTAATGTTAATAGCTACTATTTATCACAGTTATGAACCAGGCATTTTGCAAACATTAACTCATTCAATTCGCTATAACTACCAGCAAGGTTAGTGCTGTTCCCACCTAAAAGAGGCAACGGATCCTTACAGAAACTAAGCAATTTGCCAAAGGTCTCACAGTCAGCAGTGGTGAAGCAAAACTTCTAAACCAAGCCCCCCCTCTTCTGCAAACCGTGCTGATCTGTACTGCAGATACAGGAAAGTGATGTGGATCCAGAGCCCAAAAAGAGTGAATTATTCTGTAGGCCACGCACCCTAACGTCAAGTCACAGTCGTCCCTTACTTGGCCTACTGCTGGAGTCTCTCACCCCACATCCCTGCTTCCACTCTTGTACTCCTACAATCCATTCTCCACACAGAAACTGGAATGTGCTTCTTAAAAAGTAAAAATCAAATATCATTACTCCCATACTTAGAATCCTCCAGTGCTCTTGGGAAAAAGTATAAACACCCAAGGGCAACAAATCCGAAATGTTCTGACCTCAACAACCTTCCCCCCCTCATCTCCCACCACTGTCCTCCTCTGCTGTCTTTGCAGGGATCATCATAACTTCACGTGTATTTGAAGACCCACCTTTGATTTAGGAACATGGCTGAACTGCACACATTAGTCTCTTGATTTAGGACCTTGATTTACTCAAGGCTCCGCAGACTTGGGGAGGGGAGGGTGTTTTGCCTAAAACTTTAAAACACAGCATTTTACTCTGCCAGCTCTTGCCACTGTTCTGTGACTTTCCCCAGGCAGCTGTCCCTTCTTATAAGCCACAGACTTAACCTGCAGCGGGTTTCTTTCTTCCCAGGTTCAAACATAATCCTTACCAAAGGATTTAAATTAAAAAAATATTTTTTTCCAACACAGATGGTGATTCTGTCCTAGTGATTCAAACATTTCAACTTTCATCATCAAATCAACATCCATAATCAAACCAATTTTATTTAGCATTGGCACCACCAACACTAAATGAAACAAAGGTTTTTCAATCATTCCTAAGAGCCTCAAGGATTTAGCCAAGGAACAGTCAAGAGCTTTTAAAACAAACAAACAAAAAAAAAAACCCCAGCTATATGAGAATTCCTACCACAGTATCTAACCTGCAGCCTTTCGCCCTTTAAATTAGAATATTTACATTTGAGTAACCCCAGTCCTAATTTTAATATAACACACTCATTCATTTGCCCACTTGGAATTCAACCTACCCTCCTAGACCCGAGCTGCTCTTTATTTTCTGATCCAGGGGGGGATTTGGCCCAGAAGAAGCCAATGAAAGGCAAGGCTGACAGAATATCCGAGAAGACCGCGAACTGGGAGCCGCTCTGCTGGCGCCCGAGGAGGGCCCCGTTCCGGTAGCGACAGCGATAGGACAGCACCAGCCCCAGCGACAGGAACACCAGCACGCACAGCAAGAGCTCCTTGTTGGCCAGAGAGACGAAGTCTCCGCATTTCTTATAAAAATAGGTGAAAGTGGCAATGCCAAGAAAAGTCCACATGGTTTAAAGGCTTCTTCGGTGACACCGGGTCAATCAATGTTCAGATCCGATCTTTTCTGGTAGGGTTTTGGTGTTTAGATGTTCTCCCCAAAAGGTGTTGCCAAAAGTAGCACGGGGGACCGGCCAAAGTCCAGTAAACACCGTCACAGGATTACAATTCAAATCGGACTAATTTACAAAATCACATAAAGTTAGTATAAAAGTATCAGAAGAGGGGAACGTTCTCCAGGATTTAAAAAACAGTATTTAAAAATCTGCTCCAACAGCTTCCGACCAGGCTCTCCCCTTTCAAGCAATCCATGTATTTCCCCACCCCCTTTTTTTTTCCTGGAAGGCGAGGAGGGTCCTGGGGGCTATTCCGGATGATGTTCTAAATTTTGTTGCTGGCTCGTCGTGCAGTAAAATTGCTCTTCTCTCTCACCAGCAGCAGGTGCCCTTTCAGAAGAGGAACAGGGGGAGAAACATCAAAGAAATATCTCGCGTTGGGAAAAATGCGGCTTCGCCTCGTCCGACAGCGATGGCCCAGCCGGGTAGGAAAGCGCCAAGGGCTGCGGCGGTGAGGAGTGAGCGTCCTCTCTCGCCGGGACCGCCTAAGCCCACCAAAGATGGCCTCGGACTGGAGACTGCGGCTCTAGGGCAGGGAAGCGCAGCCCCTACCTCGAGACCTCCCCCTCACCGCGGCTCCCGAGGCACCAGCCCCCGAACCTTCCAGCCGCTGCACGGCAGTTTCCACAGCGCTACCCTTAGAGGGCAGCGGCGGCGGCGGCGGCGGCGGCGGCGGGGGCGGCGGCGGCGGCGGCGGCGGCGGGGGCTCCCGACGGACTCCTCACCAGCATCCCTCGCGGGCGGCGGCAGCCTTCCAGCGCGGCGCTTCGGCAGTAACCAGAGTAACCGCCTGGAGCCCTAGTTGCTGGCCAGGCCCAGTGCACCTCCGCGGAGGATGGGCTAGGCCTGGGCCAGGGACCAGAGGACGGGGCCCCGCCCACCTTCACCGCCCTCCGCCTCCGCCAACCAATGACGGCGCGCACCGCGCCGTAGGCCGAGATGGCGCTATGCCGTGTTTGGCCAATCGTAGGCGGCGCGGCCCGCGAGGTGCCGCCCAGAGAGGAGCTGGGACGAGGTTGCGTGGAGTGGGGTGGGGGCGTGGGGATGGGGGCCCGCCGCCCGTTGGGCGGATGGGAAGATATTGGCTGGCTCGGGAGGCAGTATGGCTGGAGGGGGTGATGCCCTGAGTGCCGCGGTCCCAGCCGCTGGGATTCTACCCGGAAAGAGGTGGAGCTGGTTCCAAGGAAACCCCGCCGTAGATCCGCCGCCTAATGTCGGAAGGTCTCCATTCATCCGGCGAGCATTTGTGGAACGCTTACTACCTGCCAGGCCCAGGTGTCACAGAGAGGAATCAGACACAGGCTTTCTGTCCTGTGCCTACTGTGTGCTGGGAGGCGGTAGAAACAGCTACAGGTGCATGGAGAACGTGACGTTCACAGCTGAATCTAGAAGGAGTAGGCAGGCGTTTGCTGGAGGAAGAAAGGAGAGGATATGCCAGGTGTTCCCTTCCTTCACCCCAAATTGTCGGGCAGCTGTGCACTTGTCACTGTACTCAGGCTGAAGATACACTGTGCGCGTAGCCCTTGTTCTCTTAACATCAGAAACAGGGAGGAGGGTGCGGGGCAAAGAAGTAAAATAAATAGAGATGTGTCGTAAGTGCCCTGAGAAAGTGGGTGGGCAGGGAACCATGGAAACGGGAAGCAGCCCTTCACTCGTCCTGGAGTGAATCAAGCAAGGCCACCGGGCAAGTTACATGAATTGTCTCCAGGGCAAGCATTCTGTTGGGAACAATACAATCTACAAGATTCGCAGGGTGAGAGATGGCCCTTGTTATGAAAAAATGAAACTTCCTAGAATTTACTGAGGCCTTTGCTCACCTTATTGTAACCCCGGACTGCCTATTTTAAACCCTAAGACATGTACAAATCCTTTCTGCCATTTGGAGCACGACTGAATTGTCACCTCTTCTACCAAGTCTCCATTGATCCTCACCAGGTCACATAATAGTTTATTCATACCTTATCATCCCAATCTCTGACTATACACTTACGGTTATTACCCCACTAGCTCCTATGTTCCTTGAGAGAAGGAGGATCTATCTGATAAATCAGAATCACCCACAGCACCTGGCACAATATTTTGCGTTTAATTTATCGTCCATAAAAATGAATGAATGAATGATGAATGACAGTGGTGTAGCAGGAAGGCCAGGTGACTAGTATCAGGAGACCTATATTCTGGCTGCCACTAACCAGCTTTGTGACCTTGCACAAGTCAAATCAGTCAGCCTCTGAAGGGAGAGGGCAAGGTCTTCATGAAATCTAAAGTTCCTTGCAGTTTACTGAGTTTATGTAAGTGTAGTACTTATCATTTTTTACCCCAAATATTATGTTTTATCTGCTAATGAAATAATTATGTGTCAAAACGCTTTCACAGGCATCATCTAACACTCAAAACCACTGTGATTTAAAAAATAACAAATATGAAACAAAGAGGTTAAGTGGCTTGGCCAAATCAGTTTATAAGTGATGAAACCAAAAGTTAAACTCCTGGTCTCCAAATCTTGTGTTTCCCCAATACTTTTTTTTGCGATACGCGGGCCTCTCACTGTTGTGCCCTCTCCCGTTGCGGAGCACAGGCTCCGGATGCGCAGGCCCAGCGGCCATAGCTCACGGGCCCAGCCGTTCCGCGGCATGTGGGATCTTCCCGGACCGGGGCACGAACCCTTGTCCCCTGCAAAGGCAGGCGGACTCTCAACCACTGCACCACCAGGGAAGCCCCCCAATACTCTTAATCAATAACTTCTTTAACTTTTCCCCATTATAAAACCAAAACTTTGATTTTTTCCTTGACATTCCTCACTGGTAACAAATTCAGCTGCTTGAAATACACATCAAATTAAAAACAACTCAAGAAAGGAAAATCAATTTAACGTGTGGGAAATCGTTTTCCTGAAGATAATTCTTCAATAAACTGCTTGTTGGTATCTGTGAGTTCCTATACTGCTAAAATGACAGACAGCTTGGCCAGCTGAATCTTGTAGAAGAGAATACAACTATGACCAGGATGATTGTTACTTGATTACCCTGTACTAGAGATTATCATAAGAGGATTTTTTTCATATTAAGTAGGTAACTTTTTTTTTTTTTGTCCACGACACGCAGGATCTTAGTTCCCTGACCAGGGATCCAACCCATGCCCACTGCAGTGGAAGTGCATAGTCCTAACCACTGGACCACCAAGGAATTCCCTAAGTAGATAACTTTTTAATCCTTTGAAAGTCACGTTCTTCATTGTGTACGGTCAAAGATACACTTCCAAACTGGGGGCAAGAAGAGCATTTGTGATACCTAGCATAAGGCACGTTCTGAATGCCTATACTTTCTGAACTGAATTAAATGCTATATAACCATCACTTAAGTATGTTTGAATGTTGGCCTGGCTGCACTGATTCCAAAACAAAAATCTGTCACTCAACCCTGAAGTGAAGGCAACAAAATATGACACAAAATCACCCACTTACTGGCAGAAAGTAATAATACTTTCGTAATCATGACAAGAGCTGACACTTTTATAGTATGCACAGCATTCTAAAACTTCTTTTTGTACATTAGCTAATTTTGTCCTCACAACCACACTATCAGGCAGGTACTATTTTTAGCCCCATTTTACAAACAAGGAAACTGAGGTACAGAGAACTGGTAACGTAGCTAATACGTACCAGAGCCTGAATCCAAGCCCAGGAAATCTGGCTTAGGAATCTAGGAATGTTTGACTAGAATGCATTTTTTTTTCTCCTTTAAGGTAAATATTCAGTTAACCTTTAAAACAAACAAAAAGCACATTTGATCTTTTCATTCCGTCATTTAATCATCTCTGTAGTCTTTTTGCAACAGTAACATCAAAGATCACAGATGACCAAAGCAAATATATTAATAGTGAAAAAGTTTGAAATATTGTGAGAATTACCAAAATGTGACACAGTGACATGAAGGGAGAAAATGCTGTTGAAATAATGGTGATGATAGATTTGCTTGATGAAAGGTTGCCACAAGTATTCAATTAGTAAAAAATGCAATTATCTGTGAAGCACAACAAAATGAAGTATGCCTGTATTTCACTTAGCATAATACCCTCCAGATCCATCCAGAAAAGTGAAAATACTAATTTGAAAAGATATATGTACCCCTATGTTCACTGCAGCACTATTTACAATAGCCAAGATATGGAAACAACCTAAGGGTCCATTGATAGGTGAATGGATAAAGATGTGGTATATATGCAATGGAATATTACTCAGCCATAAAAAAAGAATGAAATCTTGTCATTTGCAGCAAATCCAAGGACTTGGTGAAACTCTTGATCTTCTGCACAGATTTGCCCAGCTTCTGGGCAAACTCTTTGGTTGCTTATGCAAACCAAAATGGCTTCAATAAAGGTTCAAGCAGTTCTTCTGTTCAGGCAAATCAAAGCCCCTGATGAAAATCTTTTCATTTTCTTGGGATAAATACCCAGAAGTTGAATTGCTGGTTACATGGTAGTTCTATTTTTAGTTTATTGAGGAACTTCCACACTATTTTCCACAGTGGCTGCACCAATTTACACTCCCACCAACAGTGCACAAGTGTTCCTTTTTCTCCACATCCTCACCAACATTTGTTTCTTGTCTTTTTGATAATAGCCATTCTAACAGGTGTGAGGAGATATCTCATTGTGGTTTTGATTTGCATTACCCTAATGATTAGTGATACTGAACATCTTTTCATGTGCCTGCTGGCTATCTGTATGTCTTCTTCAGAAAAAATGTCTATTCAGGTCCTGTGCCCATTTTTTTAAATTGGGCTGTTGTTTTTTTGATGTTGAGATGTATGAGTTCTTTGTATACTTTGGATATCAACCCCTTATCAAATATATCATTTGCAAATATCTTCTCCCATTCAGGAGTTTGCCTTTTTGTTTTGTTGGTGATTTCCTTTTCTGTGCTAAAGCTTTTTAGTTTGCTGTAGTCCCATTTTTAAATTTTTACTTTGTTGCCCTTGCCTAAGGAGGCATATTTTAAAAAAATATATTGCTAAGACCAAGGTCAAAGAGATTACTATGTTTTCTTCATGGAGTTTCATGGGTTCAGTTTGTACCTTTAAGTCTTTAATCCATTTGTTTTCTTTTTTCTTCTTCTTTTTTTTGTGTATGGTGTAACAAAGAGGTCCAATTTCATTCTTTTGCATGTAGCTGTCTTGTTTTCCTAACACTATTTATCAAAGAGACTGTCTTTTCCCCATTGTATATTCTTGCTTCCTTTGTCATAGATTAATTGACCATATGAGTGTGGGTTAATTTCTGGGCTCTCTATTCTGCTTCATTGATCTATGTGCCTGTTCTAGTGCCAATACCATCCTGTTTTGATTACTATAAATTTGTGGTATAGTTTCAGGTCTGGGAGCATGATACCTCCAACTTTGCTCTTCTTTCTCAAGATTGCTTGGCTATTTGGGGTCTTTTGTTGTTCCACAGAAATTTTAGGATTATTTGTTCTACTACTGTGAAAAATGCCATTGGTATTTTGATAGGGATTGCATTGAATTTGTAGATTGCTTTGGGTAGTATGGACATTTTATTGATATTGATTCTTCCAATACATGAGCATGGTATATCTTTCCATTTATTTGTGTTACCTTTCTTTCCTCATTATAATTTTGAGAGCATAGGTCTTTCACCTCCTTGGTTAAATTTATTCCTAGGTATTTTATTCTTTTTGATGCAATTATAAATGGGATTTTCTTAATTTCTCTTTCTGATAGTCTGTTATTAGTGCATAGAAATGCAATAGATTTCAGTATATTAATACTGTATCCTGCAACTTTACAGAATTCATTTACTAGTTCTAATAGTTTTTTTTGGTGGGGTCTTTGGGGTTTTCTGTATATAGTATTATGTCTTCTGCAAATAGTGACAGTTTTACTTTTTCCTTTCCAATCTGGATGCCTTTTTTTTTTTTTTTGACTAATTGCTGTGGCTAGGACTTGTAACATTATGTTTAATAAAAAGTGATGAGCATGGGCATTCTTGTCTCATTCCTGCTCTTAAAGCTTTCAGCTTTTCACTGTTGAGTATGATGTTAGCTGTGGGTCTGTCACATATGGCCTTTATTATGTTGAGGTATGTTCCCTCCATATCCACTTTGTTTTTATCATAAATGGATGTTAAATTTTTTCAAATGCTTTTTCTGCATCTATTGAGGTGATCACATGATTTTTATCCTTTGTTTTCTTAATGTGATGTATCATGTTGACTGACTTGTGGATGTTAAACCACTTTTGCATCACTGTAATGAATCCCACTTGATCGTGGTGTATGATCTTTTTAAAGTATTGTTGAATTTGGTTTGCTAATATTTTGTAGAGGATTTTTAAAAATTATTTATTTCTTAGTTGCAGCAGGTGGTATCCTTAGTTGAGGCTCACTGGCTCATTCATTGTGGCACATGTGCTCCTTAATTGAGACCAGTGGGCTCCTTAGTTGTGGCTTGCAAACTCTTAGTTGTGGCATGCATGTGGGATCTAGTTCCCTGACCAGTGATCAAACCCTTGCATTGGAAGGTGGATTCTTAACCACTGCACCACCAGGGAAGTCCCTTTGTTGAGGATTTTTGCATCTATGTTCATCAGGGATATTACTCTGTAATTTTCTTTTTTTGTTATGTCTTTGGTTTTGGTATCAGCGTAATGCTGGCCTTGTACTATGAGTTTGGAAATATTCCTTCCTCTTCAATTTTCTGTAATAATTTGAGAAGGATAGGTAATAGCTCTTCTTTAAATGTTTGGTAGAATTCACCTTTGAAGCCATCTGGACCTGGACTTTTGCTTGTTGGAAGTTTTTATATTACTGATTCAATTTCATTACTAATAATTGGTCTATTAAGATTTTCTATTTCCTCATGAGTCAGTCTTGGAAGATTATATATTTCCAGAGATTTATCCATTTCTTCTTTGTTGTCTAATTTGTTGGCATATAATTGTTCAAGGAATTCTGTTATGATCCTTTGTATTTCTGTGGTATTGGTTGTAATTTCTCCTCATTCATTTCTGATTTTATTTATTTAGGCTCTCTCTTTTTCTTGATGAGCCTCGCTAAAGACATGTCAAGTTTGTTTCTTTTCAAAGAACCGACTCTTAGTTTCACTGATCTTTTCTATTGTTTTATTAGTCTCTATTTCATCTATTTCCACTCTGATCTTTATTATTTCCTTCCTTCTACTAACTTTAGGCTTTGCTTACTCTTCTTCTAGTTCCTTTAATGTTAATTTAGATTGATATTTTTCTTGTTTCTTGAGGTAGACCTGTATCTTTATGAACTTCTCCCTTAGAACTGCCTTTGCTGTGTCCCATAGATTTCAGAAAGTTGTGTTTCCATTTTCATCTGTCTCTTTGATTTCTTTGTTGACCCACTGATTGTTTAGTAGCATGTTTCTAGTCTCCATGTGTTTGTGAGGTGTTTTTTACTTTTCCAGTTTTCTTCTTGTAATTGATTTCCAGTTTCATATCACCAAGCAGTTCTTAAAGTGTTTCAACCCAAAGTGAGTCTCAGCTGATCCTAACCCAAGACAGGGTAAGAGGGATGAGAAAAAAAAAAAAAAAAGGAAAAAGATTATCCATATCCAAAGAAGCTGCCTTAAAAAAAGGTTTTCATCAATCAGATGTATTTGTCTTGAATTACATGTTTATCTCCCCCATTACCTCCATAAGATGTTTAACAAAATTATTTCATTGGGGCAATTTTAATTGATACATATTTCTGAAAAGCAATGAAGTAATATACCTTTAAAAACGTTTATGCCCTTTGACTCAATAATCTTACTTCTAGGAATTCACTCTAAGAAAGGAGATGGACAGTAAGATTTGTACACCAACAAAAAGCAAAAAAGCAAAACCAAACAATCACAACCACAATACCAAAACAAAAACAGCCAAAAAAAACCTATTCAAAAAAGTATTATTTTTAATAGCAAATTACAGGAAACGATATAAACATACAACGTCAGAACACTTAAATTGTTATGGTACATCATTCAGTGTAATATTATCAAGCCATTAAAAACCTCATAACTAATTTAAAACAATTAGTTGGAAAATTATATGATTAGGAAAAAATCAAGACAATACTATATACATAGTCCATATTATCCATTTTGTAAAAATATTTATTCAGATACATGCTCAGAAAAGAGGTTACTGGGAGATTCCAGAACTTCCATGGTGAATGATCTCTGGAGAAAATGATTATGGGTCATTTGTATTTTGGTCTTCATACTTTTATGTATTTCCTACATTAATACTTGCTAATGGTAAAATATACAAAGAAGTACAATTTAATGATCAGAAAGTAAGCTATTTTTAAGGGGAAATTTTTCTCACCTGTGTTTGTCAGTCTAGTCAATATTTTCTTTAATCTGACCATTTATCCATATGACTTAGCATGGGTCAAAATTAATCATGATCCCTTTTCAACCAAAGCTTCCACTTCATCCCTCACTGTGTCAGATCCTAGAATATCTACTGATTTTACCAATTAAGCAATGTTAGATCAGCAAGCTAGCTATCTTAGCACCCATAAGCTACCTCTGCTTGTAAGTGACTATGTGTCCACTATGTCATGATTACCAAGATTCTGTTTCCATCTTTTATCTTTACAAGCAAGCATTTGGACCATCCTTAGCCTTGACTTGATTGTCTCTGAGGTTAACTTCAAAGATAATCCAAAGACCCATTGTGGTCTCGAGCCACTTTATGATGGTAACAATAGCTAATATTGAGTGATTACTAGGTATCAGCATTGCTAAGCATATTATACATATATTATCTCACTGACCCTCACAACAAAGCCATGAACTAAATGTTCTTAATATCTTTAATTTAGAAACATAGAAACAATCAATCCGAAAAATGATTGAACATTTCCACGCCTAGAGCCTACACTTGGCAAAATTATGAGCAAATGAGGGTGAACAGGGAAGAAAAACATTTCCTTAGCACCTATTCTATGTCAGGTATCTCACCTCATTCACTGCTTACCAAATCTTACAAGGTGAGTACACAGTACAAAGCTAGTAAGTGACTGAAACATGAATTTGAAACAAGTTTTAAACCCCTCCTAGACAGTCTGAATCAAAAGCCCAGGGTCTTACTTCCATAGGATTCTGAACAATTGGGACATTTTAGGGTCCTCTAGTGTTAGTGTGAGGATAGGCCCAGCTTCCTAGGACAGTCACTTTCATTTCCAAGTCAGCCCCAGCCTCTGTGAACTGGGCAAGCAATGGTGTTATAGGGCCCAGGGGGACACTGAGACTATACAGCCTAATCCAGTAGACTTTATCCATTGGTGAATACCCTTCAACCAAAACCAACAAACACTTCACATGCCAGGCTTTTTGTCAGGCTCTGGGATTACAAAAAATGAAGTCCATTCTCTGACTCAAGGAGTTGACAGTCTAGTAGAAACACCCATCCTGGAAGGACATACTCTTGGACATTACCATAAAACATATAAGCACATGACACCCACTCAGTAACTATTGAGCACCACTATGTGCAAAGTATTGTGTCAAACTTCACCAAGCTTGCATTTTCAGAGCAGACCTAACCCACTTTAATCTACAGTTACCTCTAGTTCCTCAGATTATCAAATTATTAAATCTGAAGATGGAGGGTTCAGCATAATAAATATAATTTAGGAGTTGGCAAGGAGAAAGGAGTCATCTGAAAAGCTGCACATTTTCCTACTATTAACCTATCCTTACATCTGTCCCTCCTACTGTCATTTGACCTCTGCTAGACACATATTAGGCATCAGGTAAATTTTCGTTGAATGAATGATTATGCTGCTTGAAAGGAATTACACAAACTCAAATACAGAATAAAAAGCAATGAGTTTTATCACTACAATGATTACCAGAAACTGAGATATGGGCAAAGGTGAATATGTGGGACTAATGTATAAGGAGCAATTGTCACATACCATACTCTACTACCTCTCACCATCAATAAGGAAACTTCTACAGCACCAAGGAGAAGACCATTTGGTAGATCAAACTTCAATGGCTTAGAATGATGGAAGCAAACTTTTATCTCAGGTACTTAATAGAGACATACGTTTGCATACCTCCTTGTAGGCTATAAAGCAGCTGGGGAGTGAGTTCCCTGCTATATTTGTGAATATATGCATTAACATGAATTTCCCCACTCCACTATAGGGAAAAAATATACAAACCCTCACTCTGAGTACGAAAAAATGAATATAGGAAAGAGTCTTCTTTTTAATTAAAAAGAAACTATGAAACACATCACTTGTAAAAAAGAATGCTTTATTTAATCAGGTGTTGAATCCTTTGTGCTGGCAAGAAAAATAGAGAATACAGAATATTTACTTCTTTGGGAGCTAAACAAAGAACGTATTTGCTGATTAATGAAAGTGAGGCAAAGGCATCAAATAGGATTAAATTTGACTATGTTAAAGTCTCCATGGTAAGTGACAAATCTCTCTTCTGCTTTCCTAATTTTTAATCCAAAGAGACAATGATTCTTGACAAATTGTTTTACTAATAAAGCCCATCTTAACCCATCTAAAATGTGAATGTCTATGCTCCTACAGATATTTGAGGTTTGTGGAGTGGGTTTTATATAATTGCGGGCAGTCATAAAACATAGTGTAGGGATGGTGATAAGACATAAATTGTACCAACTGTTAATCTCTTTCAGATGCAAATTAACTGAAATTGAACTTGCTGTTTTGTTCTTTCCTAACTTAAACTTAAAATCCTTTGTTTCATGAACAACAAGAAAATTCAATTAGCTGAATCAAATAAAAGTGTTTTCAACAGTCTGCAAACTTAAAACACAATACAGTCTTGTGTTTTTATACTACCTTATTCCTCAGAGTTCCTGAGGTTTGTCACAAAGAATCCCCAAGTAGGAAAGCTTGGGGCTGTACTGCTGCTTCTGAAATGTGTGGAGGATATTTTTCAATTTGTTTCCATTAATAATAAACAATTACATTTAGACCCATTATATTTTAAGCACTGGGCTAGCTGCTTTACAAACATTTATTTAACCCTTACCGAAACCCCACAAGCTAGGCATTATCTCTGCTTTACAGATGAGGAAACGGGTTCAGAGTGGTTACTTGCCATACATACTGGGATCGATGATTGCGCACCACCTCATCAGCTACTGCCTTGCAACTGATCGTTAATCAAACTCTTATCAAACATTAATCAAACTCAGTTGTCTGTGGTAAAAAATACTATGAACACTTATCCTCAGATATTAAAGACAATTTGGGTAATACTACGTAACACACATAGGTAAAAGTATGCTTAGGTAAGGGTCACATTAAAGCCAATGATGCCCAATAATATTCTCCCCCTTTCGGAAAGCAGAAAATCACCCCCAAAGACTTCTTGAATACTTTTAATTGTTAGCTTTTGCTTCATTTTTAAATCCTATCACAATATAGAAAGACACAATTGCCTCACCAGTATCAGGAGCACCACAATCACGAAAGAAATAATCCCCATGCAATTCAGCTACCCACCAGTATCTATAGCCCTTTGCAGCAGCTGTAATTGGCCCCTCTGGCTCCACATTCCTAATATTCATCTCTACCTATTCTTCATAAAATATATTTTTGACTCCAAAAAAAAAGATGAAATCCTAGGCAAGTCCTGACCTTCCTGTACATCTACCTTTTGCACTGCAGGAAGAACTGGAGGTGGGGGCATAGGGAATATCTTAATACTTTACAAAGCACCATTCCCATTGGACAGACGAGCAGGGAGGATTATGTCTCAGTTACCAGATCCACACACCACATAAGCCAAAGGGCAAAAGAAAATTGTCAAGGCTGGAACTAAGGAATTTGGGGCTCCAATGGCAAACTGTCCCTGGACACTGGCTCAGACTCAGTGAGTTAATTATTAGAAAAAGAACCCAGTTTCTGATCTGATGAGGACTTATAGAATAGTAAAACTGAGGGGAAAGGACCATTTGACAGGAAACCTTAAAATAGAATTCAAGAATCCTACGTCCTAATCTGGCTTTGGCCCAGACAATGGGATCACGTCACTAGATGACTGAGATGGCTGAATATAAAACATACAATCATCAGAATAGCCAATTTTTGGCCTGAGTACCTTCAAAACTCTATCCCAGGGAATTCCCTGGAAGTCCAGTGGTTAGGATTCCACACTTTCACTGCCGAGGACGCAGGTTCAATCCCTGGTCAGGGAATTAAGATCCCACAAGCCACACAGCGTGGCCAAAGTTAAAAAAATAAAAACAACTCTATACCATTTCTATTCTATATTGAAATTCCTCTTGGAGAGCGGAAACCCCAGAGCATGTTTCTTACAGTCTTATAGGAACTAGATCTGTCAAGAATGATGATCTTGAAAGAACTATTTGTGATATTTAATACAGCAGCCACCAGTCATGTTTGGCTACTGAGCACTCAGCAAGTGGTTTCTGTGACTACGGAAGTCAATTTTAAATTTCATTTCATTTTAATTTAAACTTAAATATCCATACGTGGCTAGTGGCTATTGTACCAGGCAGTGCAGTTCCAGATACTGTAAAAGTTAATTTTCAGCAAATAAAAACACATTAGAAAAAAAAAATTAGTCTTTTCTTCCTTAAGACCCAACAAAATAGCCAGGAAATCACATTATTTGTTCAAAATGAACCTTTCTCTGGGTAAATCCCCGAGGACAGAAATGATTTGTTGCTACCCAATCAGGCAACAGGAAATAAGGAAATTCAATGACAATCTCATCTTCAGACTCCCAAGATTTCTCTCCATGTTTTTCTTTGAAGCTATTCCTATCTTACCTTAAATAAAAAATATTCTTCTTTCTCTCCATCATTGGCAGTATCTCTCACTGGGCAGATCCAATGACCCGATGATCTGGGTCTTCCCAACCTCTAAGGTGGGAGGTTGACTTTTCCCAAATGTTTTGGCAAACAAACCAAAGAAATTTTATAACCCTGTGATCAGAGAACACCTTAATTGTAATGCTCCGATAAGAAAAGAAAGGAAACAAAACAGACTTTGGGACTCAGGAGGGAGATGAATTTGGGACTGAAAATGAAGAGATAAGAGCCATTTCCCCAGAACAGTTTTTCCAAGTCCAGTCATGAGGAAAATCTTCAACTTCAGGAGATGCAGAAGACTTTTCTATATGAATTTTCTGATGCTGAATGAGGTAGGCACTTCTGCTGAAGCATTTCTCACAGTCAGTACATTTGTAAGGTTTTTCTCCTACATGGGTCCTCCGATGCCTGATAAGGTTAAAGCTTTGACTGAAGCACTCACCACAGTCAGGACATTTATAAGGTTTCTCTCCTGTGTGCGTCCTTTGGTGAATCACCAGGGTGGAACTCTGACTAAAAGTTTTCCAACATTCAGAACATCTGTAAGGTTTTTCTCCTGTATGTGTTCTCTGATGTCTTATGAGGTGGGAGCTAAGGCCAAAACTCTTTCCACATTCACAACATTTATATGGTTTCTCTCCTGGCTGGATTCGGCATTCGTCTATCACACTGCAGTTCTGACTCAAACTTTCTTCATATTCAGACGTTTCATAGGATTTCTCACCTGTGTGCATCTTCCGGTGTGTAATAAGGTTTGAACTTCGACTGAAATTCTTCCCACATTCTGTACACTGATAGGGTTTTTCTCCTGTATGTATTCTCTGATGCTTTATTAGAGTAGAATTGCAACCAAAGCTTTTTCCACACTCAGGACATTTGTAGGGCTTCTCACCTGTGTGTGTCCGCTGGTGGCGAATCAGACTAGAACTCTGACTAAAACTCTTCCCACAGTCGGGGCACTTATAAGGTTTTTCTCCAGTGTGGGTCCTCTGATGTTCTACTAGGACATAACTGTGGCTGAAGCATTTCCCACAAACCGGACATTCATATGGTTTTTCACCTGTATGTGATCTGTGATGCTGAATAAGGTGAGAGCTGCTACTGAAACTCTTCCCACACTCAGGACATTTATAGGGTTTCTCTCCCGTGTGAGTTCTTTCATGGATAATAAGATGGGAGGTGTTGCTGAAGCTTTTCCCACATTCACCACACTGATAGGGCTTCTCGCCTGTGTGTGTTCTCAGATGCTGAATCAGGTGAGAGCTGTTACTGAAGCATTTCCCACACTCAGAACATTTATAAGGTTTTTCTCCTGAGTGGGTCCTCTGGTGAGTTCGAAGATGAGAACTATTATTGAAGCTTTTCCAACATTCAGAACATTTGTAAGGTTTGTCCCCAAAGGATGAAGTCTGCTGGATGGCAGCCCTGGTATGTTGTCCTGGGTCCCATTCCCAGTGATTGGGTTTTTCCTCCTCTTTTCCTGTAGAATTTCCCTGATTCTCCAAGTTGCCATCATTCTCACAGGAATCATCACACTCAGTTTCACGTCCCTGGGACCATGTCAATGGCATTTTTTTTGTGTCCTCATGCTTACAATTTTGTGGGCCATCACTTTTAGACCATTTTGAGGCTCTCTCTTTATCTGCCTTAGAGTTACTGTGTTGAACAGTTTCCAAATTATTCTTACTTTCATCTCCTGCAAGAAAAAACAAATAGTCTAAACACATTCGCTAGTCTCTGCCACGGGAAAGAAATTCTGAATCATGGTGAAAGAGAGGGAATAACAAACTCAAACCTCGTAAACTATTTTATATGAAAAAAAGTTTTTATAGCTAGTTTTAATTCTTTTACTCTATGTGTTCACCAAGTAGACGAACGTTTTGTACTTACAACAACACTAATAAGGTATCTGAATAGTTCTCACCGATTGCCACAAGGGATATCAAGCTAAAAATAAAGACTTAATAGAAAAAAGTAAGGGAGAAGATGAATAGAACACTCTCTGAGGTGAAAACTAGATAAAACCTTAGTTAAAATCTGAGCATGTTAACAGGGGCTTCCCTGGTGGTGCAGTGGTTAAGAATCCGCCTGCCAATGCAGGGGACACAGGTTCGAGCCCTGGTCTGGGAAGATTCCACATGCCATGGAGCAACTAAGCCCGTGCACCACAACTACTTAAGCCTGCACGACTAGGGCCCGTGCTCTGCAACAAGAGAAGCCACCACAATGAGAAGCCCATGCAATGCAATGAAAAGTAGCCCCCACTCGCCGCAACTAGAGGAAGCCCGTGTGCAACAACGAAGACCCAACGCAACCAAAAATAAATTAATTAAAAAAATTTCTTTTTAAACCTAAGCAAACATAGAAATAACAATGATACCCACTACTTAGCAAGAACAGTAACTTTACATATAGTGTATCATTAATCCTAAAAAATATGTGAGACAGATATTATTATTCACTTTTCTTAAGGATGAGAAAACTGAGGCTGTAGGAGTTTTCATAGCTTGGAAGTGACAGAGTAGGGAATCAAATTAAAGTCTGTCTCATTCTAATGCCCTGATCTTTCTACACATTCTACAGTGCATTGGATAACGAATTTCCAAAGGATTCAGATCTTCTTGATCCCTCACCTGTAAAAGTGCTTTTCAAACTCTCCCTCTCTGTGAAGCCATTAGAATCTGAGACCAACAGTTTTTGCTCTTGTTCCATCACAATGGTCACTCACAGTCAGGTTAGGGATCAGAAATCCTGTGGAAGGAAACAGGTTATGCTTGAAGGCATTTGTTAACATTTCTTCTTCTTCTTTCCTCTCCAACTACTGCAACATAACAACTGTAAGCATAGAATGTTCTGTGGACCATACTAAAAATAAGAAACATGGGCCTTAGAAATTCTTTTAGAAAATCTTATCTCAGATGCAAGTATTTAGAATTACGAGTTTACCTGATTTACCTTTCCTAGGGAAATAATTTAAAAATTAAACCTTCACATTAAAGTCTGAGGATCAAGCTTCAAAAACAGAATGAATACTAATACTCACTGTCCACTTGGAATTTAGAAACACTTTTAATTGAAAAAATGAAGTAGTTTTTTGGAAAAGGCACCAACAATAAGACATTAAGGAATCAATAGGCAGGTATAAGAAGCAGCTAAAGAGAAAGCACCCTGTTTAGTTTACAAAGAATAAGTGGGTCCTTGACAGAAGGATGAAACCTTTGAAGTCAATTTCAAAAGAAAGTTAGGATTTACTTAACTAGTAACAAGAAATTAAGACAAGGTAGGGCTAGAATAACTATAGCCAATAATCTCTAAACATAAAAGGGAGGCCAACGAGGAAACTCTTCCTTGCCTCTTCCTCTCTATCATAATCACAATATCCTTTTCAGCCTAAACTTTATCTTCTGGACACAACTACAATCCCTGAGCTCCTTTATGGGACTGGAAATGTGACCTTTCACTGGAAGGCAGTTATACATGGACTTGGCATTTCAGGATATAAAGAATAGCACAATTCAGGAAAAATGGGAGCTTAAAAGAAGGCACACATTTGGAAAACAAAAGATGGTGTACTTATCATTTTCACCCTATTACTGCCTATTATGTGGCATGCAGTGAACTAAATACCTTACACGTGTCTCATTTAATTCTTACAACAGCCCTCTGAAGTGTATAAACAGATACCAGCATGCTGTAGGTGAACAAAATAGACATTACGAAACTTTCCCAAGGACACACAACCAGAAAGTAGTAGAGCAGGATTCAGTCCCAAACCTGTTTGGACACTGACTTCAACATTCTTATCTGATACAGTAAACAACTAGAGCAGAAAGCAGAGCTGGGCATAACCCCAACCTGCAAATGATCAGGATCTTTATTTTGGAATATATTGACTTCCACCACCACTCTCCACACCTGGCCCCAGCAGTGAAATCGCCAAGCCCTAACCACTGGACCACCAGGGAATTCCTATATTGACTGTGTTTTTAGAAAGCCAATTCACATCCCTAGACCTTATGCCAAAGGAAGCTGGCATTCTCTAAGCACCCTCAGTCTAAAAGAAACTTGTCTAAATTACAAATATGCCCAGTGTTTAAGTGGGGGAAAAAACATACACCTGAATGCAAAAAAAAAAAAAGGAAAGTTGTTCAAATGGAGTAATATGTCTTGCCATCTGAGTTACGTATTTCTATCAAAGTCTTTACAAAAGAAGCAAGAGTCTGGGTAACATACACATGCTACCATTTTCCCTGCTAAGAAACTATTAATTTTGGTAACAGAAGAGCCCTCAGGTTCTTCTCAGCAAAAGGGTAGCAAACTCAAGGCCATAAATGGTATTAAGAGGCTGTCCTAAATATGTCATTCCAGGGACTTCCCTGGTGGCTCAGTGGTTAAGAATCCACCTGCCAATGCAGGGAACATGGGTTCAGGACCTGGTCCGTGAAGATCCCACATGCCACGGAGCAACTGAGCCTGCGAGCCACAACTACTGAACCTGCGATCCACAACTACTGAGCCCACGTGCTGCAACTCCTGAAGCCCACACGCCCAGAGCCCGTGCTCTGCAACAAGAGAAGCCAACGCAATGAGAAGCCCGCACGCTGCAATTAAGAGTAGCCCCCACTGGCCGCAACTAGAGAAAGCCCGTGCTCAGCAATGAAAACTCAACACAGCCAAAAAAAATTAAAATAATTTTTAAAAAATGTCACTCCACAGAGAAAGGCTGTTTTCACTCTCCTAGAGCAAAGAGGTGATTACGATGGGGCAGTGCTTTGGATTAAAAAGACTTCCAAAGAAAATGCACTGCCTGAAGCTTAGCTTTAAGAAGCGCTGGCAGGGAGCACAGGCGGGGGTGCACTACGGGGTGAGCTCCAGGGGAGCAGATCATCTCCAGTCGACACGGTCCTTCAAGGGACCCCGCAGGCGAGGCTGGCGCAGCTGCCCGTGCAGCAAGAGATGCTGGCTGGGCCTTCGCCCCTCACAGCAACCGCATCCCTCTCCGGGACTGACATCCCTCTTCTGGGCGGCGCATCTTCGCTCCTCTGGCCCGCAGCCCTCGGCTCCCTTCCACCCGAGAAGGAACTCACTGTGCTGGGGGTTACACACAAGGCGCCCCGCATCCCCAGCAAGCCCAGCCGTCCCGGAATTAAGCGACCCCTCTGCTTCTGACCCCACCAACCCACGTTCCTAACCTCTCAAACCCGGAAGACAGAAACAGGAAGTACCCCCATCTCCCCCAGCGGGCTTGCTGGGGCCTCTCTAGGAAACAGTGATGGCTCGTTCTCGTTGGTCTTAACCCTTAGGTTACCGGACAAGAAGGAGCGTCCTGGTGGATTTCTCTTCCTTGTGGCCTTTGTCTTTTGCCAACTCTGATTCTCATCCCTCACGCTTATCAGGCGCCTTATCATAGGGGCCCAACTGGAGCTTATACTTTTCTTTGCCATCATTAGATTTCTCATCATCATTAGAATTAAAATGAAGCGAGTATTTTAAGCGCCTTCTGTGTGTTCCCACTGCTGTGAACTAGGAGGTATATTTAGCTACCTGTGAAACAGTGAGAGAGCTAAGGCATCCATCCACATATAAAACAATTAGTTTAGGAGGCAACATTATGAATAACACTTAGAGAAGCAGTTAAACTCTCCTCTTTCATTACAGAGAAAACAGAAGCCGTCATCTCCCGCACATCAAACATGCAAGTCTACTAAGTACGCACGGCAACCATCTCTTCCTTCCTTCCTATCACAACAGAGCCTTGGTGCTTGGCACTGAAAATGAGCCCTCTACTACCAGTCACTTTACTTCCCACCTTCATGGGATCCTTACACCAGTGGTCCCCAACCCTTTGGGCACCAGGGACTGGTTTCGTGGAAGACAATTTGTCCACGGGGTTGGGGGGAGGGATGGTTCAGGCGATAATGGCAGCGATGGGGAGCAGCCGAGGAAGCTTGCTCGTCCGCCTGCCTCTCACCTCCTGCTGTGCCGCCCAGTTCCTAAAAGGCCACTGACCGGTACCCATCTGCCGCCCAGGGGTTGGGGACCCCTGCCTTACACTATCAACAAAACCCTTGACTCTCCCACCTCCACACCAAAACAGTCCTTCAGTTTTCCTTTTTTTTTTTTTTGCGGTACGCGGGCCTCTCACTGTTGTGCCCTCTCCCGTTGCGGAGCACAGGCTCCGGACTGGCCGACTCAGCAGCCATGGCTCACGGGCCCAGCCGCTCCGCGGCATGTGGGATCTTCCCGGACCGGGGCACGAACCCATGTGCCCTGCATCGGCAGGCGGACTCTCAACCACTGCGCCACCAGGGAAGCCCCTATGGTTTTTTTTTTATGGCAGCCCAAGCAAACTAATATAGTCAGAAAGCTAAAATTACATTTACCAGACTTATCTGAAGTAATGGCAGTAGCTGAAGCAGCAGGGTTTTTGTTTTTGTTTGATATGGACCATTTTTCAAATCTTTTTTGAATTTGTTACAATATTGCTTCTGTTTTATGTTTTGTTTTTTTGGCAGCAAGGCATGTGGGATCTTAGCTCCCCGACCGGGGATCGAACCTGCACCCCCTGCATTGGAAGGGGGAGTCTTAACTACTGGACCGCCAAGGAAGTCCCGAAGCAGCAGTTTTGAGAGGCATTCCTGAAAACTCAGCCCCCAATCTGTTTCTTCAGCCCTCCCAAGGATTCCAAAAGCCATTTAATGGTTATAGCAAATCTTCTCCTTATGTCAAATCAAGGAGATTCTGTTCTCTGCAATGGAAACTAACTAAGGATGAAAGCTACTAGTAAGGAAGCTACAGAGATGGATTTAAGGTTGGGGACACATGGACAAAGTTTATAGAAGTTCCACTGAGTGGCAGAGACCTTTGGCTAGCTTGGAGACAGAATTCCCAATGGGAGGATGGCTGAGTGATACATGTAAGGTGGCTGTGGCCAGCACCACAGTCCGAGTTAGGTGCTGAATGAACAGTGCTGCTTGCCTTCTAACTGAGTACTCTGGCCATGGCAATCTGTCAACACCAACCACTGGACAGAAAAAGACTTTACTCAAAATTTCCGGTTTGTACAAAGACTCAGAGCTCTAGTTTAACTCCAAAGGAAGACAAGAACAGGAGTGAATTTGAACTTTCCACCAACCCTTGTCAGTGGGGTGCACCAAGGCAAACCACGATTTGGAAAAGTAGAGAAATATGACATTTCTTGTAGATGACTAGCAGGGTGTGTAGCACTGTATTTTCCCAAGATGGTCACCACAGTGTATCCCAAACTACATGTTATTTTTGCAAGGTGATGTTGACACTCCTTATATCCAGTGATGGCTTCTGTGTCTCCTCTCCTTGAACTGAGTAATCCTGTACAACTGTCTCAAACTGTGGAGTGTGAGGGAAGTGACGAAATGTGACTTATTCTTATTCTCTTGCGATGCCTGCTCTTAGAACCCAGCCACCATGCTGCAAGGAAGCCCAGGTCACTTGGAGAAGCCACGTGAAGCTATTCTGGCTTGAGTGAGAAAGACTTTAAATGACTTCAGCTCCAACCAACATCATACCGCAACCACATGAGACCCCAAGTGAGAACAACCAGCAGAGTCCAGTCTTCCTCCAGAACTATGAGAGGAAGTCATAAAATGATTATTTTTACTCAAAGCTCCTAGGTTTTGGAATGAATTGTTATGCAGCTATGGACAATCAGAATACATTTAGTACATTGAAGAGTGGTACTACTTTTAACAAAAACCCAAAACATGTGATATTGCCTATGGAAACAGGTGGCAAGCAGAAAAGGGAAGGTCCTTGAGCAGTGTTAGTGGAAGACTAAGGATCTTGAGGAGATTGTCAGTGAGGGTTTAAAGGGAAATGAGGAGAAGTGGAAGATGGAGGAAAGAGGTCCTTGTTATGTAGTGGAAGAAATTTGGCAACACTGTCATCTGTGCCAACATCGAAAATAAGAAATATACCTAGTGGACTAAACAATCTTGGTCAGGAGTCAGCAAACTCATTTTGTAAAGGGCCAGATAGTAATTATTTCAAGTCTGAGGAGCTACTCAACTCCTCACGAAGGCACGAGTCTACAAAATTGGCAAATAGGCACCAGTGTGTTCCAATAATACTTTAGTTACAAAGAAATGGACAGCCTACCCATCAGTAGTATTTTGCTGACCCTTGTTCTAGCTAAAGAGATTTCAAGATAAAATATTAAAAGTGCCACATGGCCTCTTCTTGCTGCCTGTGATAAAATGTGAGAGAAGAGAGATAAGTTAAAAGTACCAGCCCTTGAATATACAGGAGTTAGAACCTGCTGCATTTGAAAAAAATTTCTTTTCTCATCTCAGCCTCTCCAGATGGAGAACATGTTAAAATTAAGAAATAGCTTCTGGGAAATGTTCAAATATCAGGTGCTCCTAGGGAAAAAAATATAGTCTAAATAAGGGTCAGCAAATTACAAAAGACCTTTTAAGGATCTTAAGGGTTTGTATTGAAGAGCTTCTCTCTAAGAGTCTCTAGGGCCTTGCCCGCAGCAACCATCAAAGAGGCCAAGGTGGAAGCAGGTTATTTCATGATTTGTGGGTGTTGCTTTTGTCTAATAGTGTGAGCGAAATATATGTTGACATAACAAAAGCCTCAAGATTTCTGAAAGTAATATGTCAGCTGGGACTGAAAGGCACAGACTCAGAGGAGGCTGAACTTGGGAGATGAAACTTGAGCTGAAATGAGGAGTGGACGTTTTCTGCACAGACAGATGGGAGTTGGGGAGAGTGATGAGGGTAGGGATGCCAGGAGCAGTGACATTGTGGGGGAGAGTAAGGCACAGGGGTGTGAAAGAACAAGCTGTGTTCTGAGAACCACAAACAGTTTGGCATTCAGTAGGAAGAGCATGGTGGCCAGAAATGAGACTGAACAGAAAGGTCCTAAAATTTAGATATTATCTTGTTGCCAGTGTAGGAGAGGGGAAAAACACATTTTTCTTCTCCCCTTCTAAGTTCTCAGCTGGGCCCTCTGTAACAAAAACAAAAATGAAACAAAACAAAAAAGCAAACAGATTAACAAAATAAAAATAAATAGAAGTTTATTAATATGTACATTTCATATATACACGGGAGAGACTCAAGGAAAGAGTAACTCAAAGAGATGGCGTAGATCTCTGGCTTACATAGCATCTTCAACAAAGCACAATAAATCAGTAGAGAAATGATAAGACAAAGGAAAGCAGTTTAGGCTTCGAAGGGCAGCGAACTGTGAAAAAGTAAATATATGGGAGGAACCTAATGGAGTAAGGTTTGTTTGTAGATTCCTCTGGTACTGATAAGAGTCTAGAGTCATCTCCAGTGAAGGAGAATTTATATCCTGCCTTTCAGCAGAAAAGGAGGGGCGTAGAGAGAGCTTTTTTTTTACCTTTGCTCTTTCTTAACTGCCTTCAGCTTAAAACAATTTTTATGTCAAAGAGGCATATTTTGGGGTGTCATATTCTGGTTCCCTTGAACAGTAGCCCATGTTTGTGGCTGAGTAGTTTTCATAGCCTGTTTCCTGCCAGTAAAATTTGGGGATTCCCAAGACCTCTTTATCATGTATTTTCTTGGACCCAAGACTTTGGCCTTGGGTCCAAGGTTTTCTATGTCTTCCCGTGCATTAGATGGGCTTACTCTCCCAGTTGCAAGGCAGAAAAACCCTGCCCAGAAATGTTACTGATCATATGCACAAGAAGCAGAGAGCAAGTGAAAAATGAACAGGAAAATCTTAGCCCATGGTGGGTTGAACAACACACACATGTTCAGTCTTTTCTGCCCTATCTCACCTCTCAAATAAGTTGCTTTTCCTGACCCCATAGATGAGTAAGGGGTAAGGATTGAGGCAGG
Organism: Delphinus delphis; assembly: GCF_949987515.2. Taxonomy (NCBI): domain Eukaryota; kingdom Metazoa; phylum Chordata; class Mammalia; order Artiodactyla; family Delphinidae; genus Delphinus; species Delphinus delphis. Next base: position 66,004,705 of record NC_082699.1, on the reverse strand, counting down.
GGTATAAAGAGCAGAAGATACTTTCTGCTATTTCCAAAAAAAAAATGGAAGTTCTTATATTATGGGGCTGCAGGAATGTGGGGAGCAGAAAAGAATGGCTTTTCTTCTATAGCTACAAGCTTCTTGAGGATGGCATCCAGTAAACATCTTGAAATGGATTCAAGAATGAATAAATGAATGAATTTGCTTACCATATTGTCTTATGATGCAGCAGGCTGTGTAGATGTCTTTAACCAGGTGAACAGGTGAGCTCTCTGAGCACAGGAATCCTGTCTCATTCTTATATTCCAAGCACACAGCACAGTAGGAGGCAGGGAATATTGAATGGTTAAATTAACTCCTTAGGATACAAGATCTGGAAGGCATTGAGGGCATATCCTATTTTGAAGCTTGAAAAACTTATCCAGTTCTTTTATTTCTCCTCTCATTTCTCTTATTTCCTCTGTTCTTTCACTCATTTATTCAACAAATATTTAGTGTTACCTGCTGTTGACTTCCTGAGAGGGTCAACTTGAACAGGAGTTTGAATAGATTGCCCTGACCCCTGGCTGGCTGATATAGGGGACTAGTCAAGTGAGCTTCTGCCTTTCTTCAACCGTGGCTGTTCCCAGGCACCAGAACCAATGAGAATAACAGTTAAAACTGTCTGCCATGAACATGGAAGTACTGATATGTCTTCAAGATAGTGATTTCATTGACTTTGGATATATACCCAGAAGTGGAGGTGCTGGATCAAATGGTAGTTCTATTTTTAATTTCTTGAGGAACCTCCATACTGTTTTCCACGAGTTTTCATTCTCATCAACAAAGTAAAAAGGTCCCCTTTTTTTCGCATCCTTGTGAACATTTGTGATCTCTTGTTGTTTGATACGGAATCCACTAACACCACAGTCGCCAACACATTGTAACCTAGCAGTGGAGGGTGAAAGTAGTGGAGGCATGGGGTAGGGGAGAGGGGTTAGGGCTTTGGCCATATCTTCCCTTTTTTCTTCTCATCAAATTTTTTCTCTCCCATTGGGTGTGGTACAGAGTTGGAGAGGAAAGGGAAAGGGAAAATGACTAACCTGAGAGGCAGACTGGGGAAGGAGGCTCTCTTAGGGGAGTTTGATGTTTATGGCCAGGTGTGATCAGTGGCACCTTTAAGTTGAACCCAGGCTCATTTCCAGTGAAACAACTGCCCCATTGAGACCTTCAGCAAAATTACAAGTGTAATTGGCCATTTTTTGCTTGGTGAGTTGCAACACTGACACTTGTAATACACAGAATATAATTACAAGTCAGGCCAAACTTCACACGTAAAGGGCTTAGTCATCCACAAAACTGCCTTTATTTCAAGACACCAGTCCCAAATTAGGGGGTCACCAGCACTTCTGACTAAGTTTAGGGTTCCCACTATCCCCTCAGCTTCAATAATTCACTAGAATGACTTACAGAACTCAGGAAAGAGCTATACTTGCTATTACAGTTTTATTATAGCAAAAGGACACAAATCAGAACCTGCCAAAAGCAGAGATGCATAAGGTGAGGTTCTGGGAGGGCCCCAGACATGGAGCTTCTGTGTTCTCTCTCCGTGGAGTCAGGACACATCACCCTCCTGACACATCAGTGTGTAAAAATACACAGAGTATTGTTAACCAAGGAAGCTTGTCTGAGCTTCAGTGTCCAGATGTTTTATTGGCTTCTCATTATGTAGGCATGACAGATTAAATTAGTGCTCATGTGGTTAAACTCAATCTCCAGCCCCCTTCCCCTCTCTGAGGTTGTACTGATATCATGTGGTTAAAAGCCCTAACCCTCTAATCACATAGTTGGTCTTCCTCAGTGTGCCAAACCCCACCCTGAACCATCTCATTTGCATAAGCTCTCTAGGGTCCTATCAGGAGTTTCCTCATTAGCATAAACTCAGGTGTGGTCCAAGGGGACACGCCTATCACTTGGGAAATTCCAAGTATTTAGAGGCTCCCTCCCAGGATCTGGGGACAAAGACCAGCCAAATTCTTTGTTATACAACAGGAACCTTCCTGCCTACAAATCCCACCCTCTTTCCCTGCATCCTCCTGCTTGCCTAAGATGGTGAAAAGTGTCCCACCACTGCTGATTCTCCACCACTATCACCATCACCACCACCACCACCACCAGGGAAAAAAATCCTCTCTCCTCTTTTCCTGTGCCTGAGAGATAAACTTGGTACTTGCTATGGAGTGAATTGTGCCCCCCCGCTTCATTCGTATGTTGAAGCCATAACCCCCAATGTGATGGTATTTGGCCATGGGGCCTTCAGGAAGTAACTAGGTTGAGATGAGGTCATGAGAATGGGACCTTCATGGGATTAATGCCCTTATAAGACACCAAAGATTGATATCTCTCTCTCCCCCCACCCCACTCCCTCTCTCTCCACACCATGTGAGGACACAGTCAGAAGGCAGCCACCTGCAGGCCAAGAAGAAAGCTCTCACCAGAACCGGACCACGCTGGCACCCTGATCTCAGACTTTCAACCTCCAGAACCATAACCACTGAGTATATGGTATTTTGTTGACTAATACAGTGTTGATCTGATTGTATGATCAGAACAGCTCACACTAAATTGTCCACTGTCAGGTTTTAACCTTTGCAGGGATATTTGCATTTTAAAAGAGAAGGTGCTTTAAATGATGGAATCACTGATTGGCAGACGGTACACAGCCATGTGGTGAGTAGCAGTGTAATGTCCTAATCATTAAATTCTTTGCCTCACATACAAGATTTGTGACTCTTTACTAAGAAATTGAACTACTCTAAGCCAAAGTAACTTGGGTACCATCTTCTCCATCCTGAGGATTATCCTCATTACTTTTAGTGGTGGGCTTTCTGGTGCTTTCAGCAGATCTTTGGCTCCTTTTCTTTGTCATTCCCCTTCCCACTTCTCCTGGCATTATTTGGCCTGGGAGTATGTGCAGAGGTTTTCTACTGAAACAATCACTGCTCCAAGTACCTCAGCACCTCTGAGGTGGAGTTTAATGGAGGAGAGACTCAGCTTAGGGAAGGAGTAGGAGCTGGCACAGAGCACCAAAGATATCGGAAGCCCAAGAACCATAGACTCCCACTACAGAGGACTGCCTTATTGAAATAGATACCAAGGAAATTGCAACATCTTTTTTGAAGGTGGGTGGGAGGGTTGGGTGTGTGGGTTGCGAGGGGAAAGAAATGTCTGTATGGATTTGCTTCTGGTGTTACAGTAAGTCAAGGGGATCAAGAGAGCAGGGTGTAGATTGTGCCTCTCTCATGTTAGCCCGGATGACTCTTTCCTTAGTCACATTAAATGCTCGGGATCCTAAACTGTGTCAGCAGGTGGCTCCAGAGGCAGCTGTTTGGTGAGCCTGCCACAGAATATAAATTATGCTGCAGATTAACCCATCCCTGTGTAATCTCAAAGAATATTTGTGCAAACATAAGGTGCTATTTGTAACAATTAGATTTAACAAAAATAAACCTGAGTGGATTATGAGCATGGATACTTTCTAATATGAACCATTTGGAATTAAATACTGGAGAGAGAGACAGACAGACAGAGACAGAGGGAGAAGCAGAGAGAGAGACACACACACAGAGAGAGAGAGTCTCCAGAATATTAAGGGTCTGACCTCTCCTCTTTGGCTAGATTTTCTCTACGGTTAGTTGTCTGCAGTGTTCTCATCTTGGCCCCTACCCTACTGCAAACCAATTTTCCTCCAGAAGACAGAAGATCAAGAAGAAGCAGGCCTCATTCCTGGCTATGGAGGTGCACGCTAGTTCTTAGAGCCACAGAGCTGTACAGTGTAGAAAGCTGGAAAATTGGTCTCAAATTATGCAGGAACCTAGAAGAGGAGGACACCGTTTGGAAATCTGAGGTGTGAGTACACATTATGAAACCTGGTCTGTGGCTAAGGGTACTTCATTCATTTCTAAATACACCAAATTCTGGAAAGCAGAGTGGTTACCAGTCAGAACTGTGAAAGCAGCATAATTTCTTTGGGACATTTTTCCACTTGCTCTTTTTGGATACCACTCTTCACCTGAACTCTAATTTCAGATTGATCTTCCAATATACCAGATGTTACCTCATCCAGCCTCTGCATTTTACCCTTTGTGTCTCAGCCCATCCCTACAGATGCTGATGTACTCGAGGGTATCTGTAGAATCACAGACCCAGAGTTGGCAGGAAGAAAGAAGGTGAAGAAGAATATTTGATCAATGCCTTCCATGCCCCAGACACTGTCACGTATGTTCTCTCACCTCATCCTCACAACCATCCTGTATGATGTAGGAATGAGTATTCCAGCTTTTCGCATTTTGAGGAAACTGACACAAAGAGCTTAAGATAATTACAAAGCCCCTAGGAAGCAGAGGGAGTGAAGGCCCTCAACAAAATCTTTCCTGCCCAATGGCAGCCCTATAGATCTCTTTTGAATTCCTGAACCCATTCCTTCTCCAGTATTTTATTCTGCAGTGTATGCCAGCCCCTGGCAAAAAGTTGTCCCGGGCACCATCTTGGACTATTCATTTTCCCTTAGCCCGTAAACAACCCAAAGTCACTAAATTCTGCTGATCCCACCTCCTAAATGAGTCTCAAATATGTCCACTTCTCAGCTCTCCCACTGTCACTTTCCTAGGCCAGTGTACCATCATTCTCATTCATGGTATCTCTGTCTCCAAACTGGATCAAGAGGTGTGTGTATGGAGGGGGAAGGGGGACGTTGAGGAAGAGTGAAGAGCTGCAGAAATATCCTTATATTTTAATTGGCTTTTAACAATATTAAATCAAATAAGAGCATATATGGAACGTTCATATTACCACGCTTGGCACTGTAACTACTCGATACATGGGGCTGGTATTAATATGGAAATCACATGCAAAAGACTTCCTGGTCACCATGTTTAATGTCTTAACTTCAGCTGGCCGGAGGGTCATGCTTTGTCTTCTCCTTCTATCTAGAACTCACATTTTATTCCCCTGAGACTCTTCCTCCCTCTACACTCCTCATTAAATACTTTTTGCTTTAGATCTCAAAACAGATGCTATTGACTTTTATGATATTCATTTGTCAAAAAAAATGTATTCAGTCTAGGGAGGCACTATATAAATAACACTTTAAGTCTATCTGCCTGTGTTTAATAGTATATGAATTTAGGGCTGGCAAACTCTGAAAGAGAGTTGATATTATCAGCTTTACTTAATGATATAAGTACTGCATTACATTTCTACTGAAGTTGGTTAAGAAAGCACTTTTCTCAGAGAACCATCTCCCAGTCATCAGAAAATGAGAGCCAAAATTGGCAGGCAAACAGGTATTTGTAACTATGTAAAGTAGATGTGGAAATCCTCAGCATTGTAGAACACAGAACAGGAATTCCTCTTAGGAGTCTAGAAGACATTTGAGAATATGTGAGAATATATTTGACTATCTTTGGTTGGTGCTACCAGTAGTTAGTTGGCCAATTGCTATGAACTGAATTGTGTCCCCTCAAATTTCATGCTTTGAAACCCTAACCCCCCTGATGTGACTGTATTTGGAAACAGGGCTTTACGGAGGTAATTTAAATGAGGTCATAAAGGTGGGACCCTAATCCTAACGTCCTTATAAGAAGAAGGGACAAATACCAGGGATGCAAGTGTACAAAGAAAAGGCCATGGGAGGACATAGCAAGAAGATGGCCATCTGCAAGCCAAGGAGAGGGGCCTCAGGAGAAATCAAACCTGTTGACACCTTGGTTTTGGACTTGCAGACTCCAGAATGGTGAGAAATAAATTTCTGATGTTTAAGCCATCCAGTCTGTGGTATTTTGTTATGGCAGCCCTAGCAAACTAAGAATGCAAGGGATAGGAATGCTAAATGCCCTACACAGTACAGGATGGTAGATTCTACACACCAAAAATTTGTCCTGTCCCAAATGCAAAAGCATCCTGTTCAGAAACACCGATCTGGTCCCAGCTCTTCATCTTATAGATGACTCCATGAGACTTGTCTTTGAGGCAAAGCACCGTTTCTTATTTACATTGTTCTGTCAGGAGCTGGCATAGTGTCTGCGGCTCAGTAGGAGCTTAGAAATTATGAGGGTGCTTATGCAAATTATTCACGTGCTTATGCATTTTACCTTTTTTTTCAGTTCACCTGAGCCATTCATCTGCTTGGGGGGGATATCACGACTTATTGTTGAGGGACTACAAAGAGACAGACTGGGGTAATATTTAGCTTTTGACATTCAAAAATAAGACTTTGCTGCAAGACAATAATTGCGTTCTTTACCAAGCTCTTGTTTTGAGAGAGGATTATTTAAAGTCCTTTAGCATATCAAGGGCCTGGTTTGGGACTCAGTCAAAGCACGGAGTTATTACCCACTCTGTCCTTCCCTGGCACCCCTGTCTAACAATTGCACCCCAGTCACTTACTGTTACCTGACATTCTGTTTTGTACTTGTTTCTTTGCTTTTCCCCTTTCTCTTTGACTAGAATGTTAACTGCACGAGGCAGTTCTTTGCCTATTTAATTACTACTGTATTCCCAGCATCAAAAACGTACCTGGAAGCTCAATAAATATTTATTGAATGAATGAATGCGTTTTCTTTCCTCTTCATCTCTCTTTCACATCTAAAGAAGGAGAAGAAGAAACACTTCAACTTGAGAGGATATCTTTAAAGCTTTTGAATTCATTCACTGGATTTCTCTACTTGTAGATGAAATCCTGAGAACTGACTTCATTAAATCGCATCCTGAAAGATCTAAGGAAGGAGCATCTCTGACTTACTGTTCATTGTTCTGCTCTCCATGTTTGCTTCCTTTTGCAAAGTTTATAGTGTGACAAACGACATCTCTAATGGCACTGGGCCACTAATTGTTCAGAAAGTACAGATAAAATAAAGCTGATGCCCTGGGTGCCTGCCTGCTTCTGGTAAGCAAAGCTGGGGATGTATTCCATGAATGGTGACTCCTTCTCAATAGTGGAACCTCATGGGTCCTAAGTCCTAGTGGAGCTGCCCAGACAAGCCTGTCATGTCCCTGAAGGAAGTCATACCTCCTTGTCCACCATCTCTGTGGGAAGCGCATACGGGTGAAAAGGTGAAGATAGGATTCTGCACCAGAAAACAATTCCATCAGGAAATCCTGTGTATTCAGATCACCAACGTTTGGCAATCGGTGTTGAGATTTTTCTTTGCCACAAAAGAATAAATGTCTTAGGAAACATCAGGACAAATGACCAAGAATGTGAATTTTCACAAAGGATTGGGACCATCAAGTTCTTTGTTTATTAGTATCCAGAAAGATCAACCATGTCCTTTGGGATGAATTACATGGTGACTCTTTATTAGGGTGGGAGAGGAAAGGGGGGAGGGGAAATCCACAAAGGGTGTGGCATTTTACAATGTGACACCTGCATAATGTCAAGTTCATGTGCAGAACAAGTCAGTTGTTACCTATGACAGTCCCTATTCTAAAATGGATTCTCTTCATCTGCATGAAGGAGAAAACTCCTAGTGAGGTATTAGATAACAGGATGAAATAATCTGATCTATATTGTCATCATAAAAAGAACTTTCATCTGTGTGGTAGTGCAAAGCTGATCAAGTACTTTCATACCAAAATGCCACCTATTCCTCATTGCAAGTTTGCGAAGAGAACAGAGCAGGAACCATGTCCATTTTGCAGACAGGAAAACTGAGGTTCTGAGAGGGTAAGTGAGTTGCCCAAGCCCATGGCCCAGTGGTGTAGGTGGGTCTAGAGCCCTGGTCTTCCAGCCCCTACTCTTAGCATGTCTCGCGCTACAACAGGATGCAGCACTCCACGGTGGTTCATCAATAAAGTAAACATATGATTTATTGCCCAAACCAGTACACTTCAGAAAGTGAGAGAAGCTCTATGAATAATTATTCTGAGACAATAACTGGAAACCAGGGCTGTCTCAGGAATACTTGGATGAATGTTGACCTTAATCAGTGGGAAGAGGCAGAGGCGACAGGTACACTGCACACTGCCCTGCTCATTTTTTTCTTCAGCAAGAGACATAAATCTTCATCTTTTTTTGAAAGTTACTGCCTTTTCAGTTCTGAGTAACACAGTTCAAAAAACAGACCTGGTTGGGTCAATAAGAAACCAGTTCTCTCTTTGTTTTGTGCCACTGTGTCTGATCAGTTTGGACCCCAAAGCTCAAGAAAGATGACCAGTACTTGGGAGATGCAATGAAGAATAAAGAAAGGAAAGATGACATGGCTTCTACAGGACAGAGAGTAAGAGCTGGTGAAAACAGTCAAAAAGGACAACCTGGACAACGTATGGTCTGACAGCTGGGCAGCAAGCAGCTTGGGTATTATCAGTGTCTGTGCCCTTCTGCTGGGAAAGGCAGATTCTAGCATGTGGTTAAGGCCATGAGGCTTCCTAGAGTGAGGATAGGCTGCCACATCTGGCTGGCTAGATCATTTTGTTTCCTGGTCACCATTAGTATCTCAGTGGTCACTGCAATATTTGTTATGGCAAGAACTTGCTTCTGGATATAGTTACTTATGCAAAAGTGCAAGATAACACTGATTAGTAATTATGCTTCTAATACTAACCATGTTACTTTTGCAGAATGCTTTTATAATTTTTAATTTTTTACTACTGCTATAAGTTCATACATGTAAAAGTGCTTAAAACAGTGCCTGGCATGTAATAAGTACTATGTAAGTATTTTCTATTATCCCTGTTATTATTATTTCATTTGATTCTCACAAACACCCTACAAAATAGGTTGCCCAGATTTGACAGAGAAGAAAATTAAGCATGGGTTGGCTATGTTTATGTTCCATTGTTACCCAGCCTGTTTCAACAGCATGACCCTGGTCAGAATTCTTTGGGTTCAGCTAAGAACAATATCTTCAGTCCTATGATCCCATAATTTTAGCATGTAAGTACAGACTTTGGAACCATATCCCATAGGGTTAACAGAAGCTGGTGCCTTAACAGAAGTCCTCAGGTGTGTCTTACAGAACAGCAGATAATGGAAGAGCTTGTTAAAAACTACTCTGCTTGTAACCTGCCTTTACTAATTAAGCCTGCTTTACTTGTTTTTCCTTTTCTTTAAGTGCATACCCTCCGAGCTTCATGAAGCCTAAGTAATATATCATCAGACTTTTTTTTTTGAGTTTATCCTTCCTTTTTTAAAAAAATATCTTTATTGGAGTATAATTGCTTTACAATGTTGTGTTAGTTTCTGTTGTACAACAAAGTGAATCAGCTGTAAGTATACATATATCCCCACATCCCCTCCCTCTTGAGCCTCCCTCCCATTCTCCCTATCCCACCCCTCTAGGTCGTCACAAAGCATTGAGCTGACCTCCCTGTGCTATGCAGCAGCTTCCCACTAGCCATCCATTTTACATGTGGTAGTGTCTATATGTCCATGCCACTCTCTCACTTCGACCCAGCTTGCCCTTCCCCCTCCCCGGGTCCTCAAGTCCATTCTCTACGTCTGTGTCTTTATTCCTGCTCTGCCACTAGGTTCATCAGTACCCTTTTTGTAGATTCCATATATATGTGTTAGCATACGGTATTTGTTTTTCTCTGAGTTACATCACTCTGTATGACAGACTCTAGGTCCATCCACCTCACTACAAATAACTCAGTTTAGTTCCTTTTCATGGCTGAGTAATATTCCATTGTATATATGTGCCACATCTTCTTTATCCAATCATCTGTCAGTGGACACTTGGGTTGCTTCCATGTCCTGGCTATTGTAAATAGAGCTGCAATGAACATTGTGGTGCATGACTTTTTTGAATTATGGTTTTCTCAGGGTGTGTGCCCAGTAGTGGGATTGCTGGGTCGTATGGTAGTTTTAGTTTTACTTTTTTAAGGAACTTCCATACTGTTCTCCATGGTGGCTGTATCAATTTACATTCCCACCAACAGTGCAAGAGGGTTCCCTTTTCTCCACACCCTCTCTAGCATTTATTGTTTGTAGATTTTTTGATGATGGCCGTTCTGACTGGTGTGAGGTGATAACCTCACTGTGGTTTTGATTTGCATTTCTCTAATGATTAGTAATGTTGAGCATTTTTTCATGTGTTTATTGGCAATCTGTATAACTTCTTTGGAGAAATGTCTATTTTTTTCTTTTTTTTTTGATATTGAGCTGCATGAGCTGAAAGAGGAGATTAATCCTTTCTCAGTTGCTTCCTTTGCAAATATTTTCTCCCATTCTGAGGGTTGTCTTTTTGTCTTGTTTATGGTTTCCTTTGCTGTGGAAAAGCTTTTAAGTTTCATTAGGTCTCATTTGTTTATTTTTGATTTTATTTCCATTACTCTAGGAGGTGGGTCAAAAAAGATCTTGCTGTGATTTATGTCAAAGAGGTCACCAGACTTCTTAACCACCCTTATAGACAATGCCTCTGACGTATGGGTCACTATAGTAATGGGGCAGGAGGAGGCTTAAGTTGTTTTCCAGGAACCTGTAATCAGCTGCTGCCCAGTTCCAGCCAGCCAACACTGCTTGGACCCACTGATCACAAAACTGGGCCTGTGCAGCTGTCCAATGAATGACCTTTTGAAGTCAGAGGGCTGAAAACTTCACCCTCAGATCATGCTAAGTGCCTCTAATTTTGAACATGTGTCCCATGAAGAAGTATGTAACCCAGGTATGTCTGCTTAGGACACCAATTACCTCACCTTTTCCCTACCTCCAATCCCCCTTCCCCGTGCCTAAGACCAGCCTGCTTCTTTATTCCATAAATATCTCAAGTTCCTCGCCGGGGAGGTGGATATGAGACTTGTTCTCCTGTCTCGTCTCTTGGCTGCCTTGTGAATAAACTCTTTCTCAGCTATGAACTTCAGCATCTCAGCGTTTGGCTTGCTGTGAGGTGGGCAAAGGAGACGGGTTGGTAACAACTCCCTACTGTGTCACAAAGACACATAGTCTGGGAACACTTAGATATATGGAAACTTGAAGCAAGTTTGCCTGCCTCCAAAAGCTCATGGGCATCCTAAGGCCACAGTTGTGATGGGTGATTGTTGTGTCAGTGTATGCTGTGTCCTATCTAACTCATTCTCCATCACCAGTGCAGTTAAAGCAACATCCTGTCACTTTTTTTTTGCGGTATGCGGGCCTCTCACTGTTGTGGCCTCTCCCGTTGCGGAGCACAGGCTCCGGACGCGCAGGCTCAGCGGCCATGGCTCACGGGCCCAGCCGCTCCGCGGCATGTGGGATCCTCCCGGACCGGGACATGAACCCGTGTCCCCTGCATCGGCAGGCGGACTCTCAACCGCTGCGCCACCAGGGAAGCCCCCTGTCACTTTTTTGAGCCTACTCTATATAGCTGTGTTTGCAAAGGGAGCCAAAGGCATCTGTCAGAATACATTTTTGCTGCATTTCTAAAAAAAAAAAAAAAAAAAGCTCAGTGGGCTAGGAGAGAATTGTCCTCTCTCAGTCACACAGCAGGGCATTGCTGTCTCTTGCTGATTGCCGATTTCCATCATTTTCCAACACTGAAAGTGGAGAAGTGAAATCAATACAAAAGAAAGTTGAGGTTGTTTCTAGGGTATATGTAGACAGTTTGCCAAAATCATGTCTTTAGAGTAAAAGAAGCAGCAAAGGGAAAGGTTACCTTTGCCCTTGAGCACAAAGGCTTAGTGTGGGTTCACCCATTGAGAAAGGTCAGATCTGAGTAGTGATAAGCAACATGGTGGGCCAGCCCAAGGTCAGAGCCTTTTTTTAAAATTAATTAATTAATTTTTGGCTGCGTTGCGTCTTTGTTGCTGCGTCCGGGCTTTCTCTAGTTGTGGCGAGAAGGGGCTACTCTTCATTGCAGTGGGCGGGCTTCTCATTGCGGTGGCTTCTCTTGTTGTGGAGCATGGGCTCTAAGCATGCAGGCCTCAGTAGTTGCAGCACACGGGCTCAGTAGTTGTGGCTTGTGGGCTATAGAGCGCAGGCTCAGTAGCTGTGGCCATAGGCTTAGTTGCTCTGTGGCACGTGGGATCTTCCTGGACCAGGGCTCGAACCCGTGTCCCCTGCATTGGCAGGCGGATTCTTAACCACTGCGCCACCAGGGAAATCCCCCAAGGTCAAAGCCTTTTGAGAATTAGACATGGAAACCAGACTATTGGGGGCTCGTGTTTGATTCTGATGAATTTACAAGGCTGGTGACATCTTGTTTGGACTTCTCTGGAAAGGCCCAGTTTGGACCTGGAGGTGAAACTTTGCTGGTGTATTAGTCAGGGTTCTCCAGAGAAACAGGAGATAGTATGTAAATAGTATGCAAATAAATAAATAAAACAAATAAATTCCTTATATTATAACAAATCTATATCTATCTATCTATCTATCTATCTCTGTAACTATCACCTGCTGGTCCTGATGGCTGACAAGTCCCAAGATCTGCAGACGGATTCAGCAAGGTGGAGACCCAGAAGAGCCAATGCTTTAGTTCCAGTCTCAGTCCAAAGACCTGGAACCTAGGAAGACCCGAGTTTGCGTCCAAGTTTCAGTTTGGGTCTAAGATGGGAAAAACACCAATGTCCTAGTTCAAGTCTGTCAGGTAGGAGAATTCTCTCTTACTCAGGTGAGGGTCAGCCTTTTTGTTCAATTCAGGCCTTCAACTGATTGGATGAGGTCCACACACATTATAGAGGGAAATCTGATTCACTCAGTCTATTGATTTAAAAGTTAATCTTATCCAAAATTACCCTCATAGAAACACCCAGAAAAATGTTTGGCCAAATATCTAGACACCCTGTAGCCCAACTGAGTTGACACAAAACTAACCATCACAGCTGGTATCAAAGGTGCACCAGAAATTATAGACCAAGTCATCTGGGAACTGCTATAAGCAGAAATTGGTGGTCCTGATACACACATGTAGGGAGATGTACAGCTAGCCAAAGGCACTTTGTGGAGTGCTAGAACTCAGAGGATACATAAGGGAAATTAAGACCACACATCCACCCACCAAGGTGAATTGGCACTGCCACCGAGTACTGCTGTTCCTGGACTGAAAGCTCTTCCTAAATCTGTTCAAAAGGCACATCTTAAAAATGGGCTGTATTGGGCTTCCCTGGTGGCTCAGTGGTTGAGAATCTGCCTGCCAATGCAGGGGACATGGATTCGAGCCCTGGTCTGGGAAGATCCCACATGCCGTGGAGCAACTAGGCCCGTGAGCCACAATTACTGAGCCTGCGCGTCTGGAGCCTGTGCTCCGCAACAAGAGAGGCCACGACAGTGAGAGGGCCGCACACCGCAATGAAGAGTGGCCCCCACTCGCCGCAACTAGAGAAAGCCCTCGCATAGAAACGAAGACCCAACACAGCCATAAAAAAAAAAAAAAAAAAAAAAAAAAGGGCTGTATCTACTGCTAAAATAATTAGAAAGTCTGAGAAAAGAAATTACAACCAGAATTCCATCAATAATCATAGCAAGTATTATTCCCTCATTGTTTATTTACATATAGGTTTTTATATAGTTGTAGACAAAACTATATATGGAAAATTGTGTTATATGTTGAATATGTATTATACTTGATCAAAGGCAAATTTGCTCCCCGGGAGACATTTGGCACTGTGTGGAGACATTTTTGGTTGTCAAAGCTAAGCAGGAGGGTGTGCTACTGACCTGCTGGTAGAGGCCAGGGATGTTGCTAAACAACCTGCAATGCACAGGACAAACCCACACCCGCCAACAAAGAATTATCTGATCCAAAATGCTGAGAAACTCTCTTATACTTTTTACAACTAGTTTTACTGCAATATACAGTGTTCAACATTACTACATTGTCTTTGAACTAATTTAGTCTATGTGGTAGGTTGTTGGCACATTGTGGGTACTGAATGAAACTTATTAATGAATGCATAATATTCCATTGAGCTAATATGAAGAAATTTCCATAACTATCCCCCTATTATTGGACATTAAGGTTAAGAGATTTTGTTACTAAAAATTATACTGCAGTAAACATTATGAAAATATCTTAATTTGAAATATATCTATTGGATTAATTCCCAGTTATGAGATCAAAGGTCCACTTGCAGAAAAAGGAGACTGGTAATGTTTTGTGATCAATAGTACATGCTTCACGTTCTTGAAAGCAGAAACTTGTCTTATTTAATGTTTTAGTCCCTAAAACTTAATGCACTGTACTATATCCCAGTAAGTGTTCAATATTAATTTTTATGATGTTAAGGAAGTATTCCTCAAGATACAGTTTACTAAGAATTTTTTTTTAAATTAGGATGATCACATTTTTCTCCTTTGATCTATGAAACATACTCATTAATATTAACCAATTTTCTAATGTTATGTTACCCTTGTATTCTTGAAATTAATCCTACTTGATCATAAGTATTAGTCTGTTTATATATTGATTTAATTGAGCTGTTGGTATTTCATCTAAGTTTTATTCCTAAAAGAGATTGGTTTATAATTTTATTTTTTTGTGCTACCTTTTCTTAGACATGTACAAAGGGAGAGGTATGGTGGCAAAATGTCCACATAGAGTAGAAGTTATAGAAGGAAGCAGAGGAGAAAATCACATGGAGATATAAATGTATAGGGGGGAAGAGACGATAAATCATACCTTAAACACATGGCCTCACTTTTTGGTGTCTTTAAGCTCCTTTAAAGAGATCTTTTAAAGAGAGCATTGAACTAATTGTAAAAAAAAGAAAAAGCATGATGCCAGACTAACATAAATCTTTCTAAGTAACTAAATGGATGAATAAATAAACAGCCTTTTATCCTGAAGGAATGTATTCAATGTGCTGCCCATACATCAATTATTCAACAAATACGAAGCATCTGCTGTATCCATCCATTGTGTTAGATACTATGGATATCACGGTGAGTAATTCATTCTGCCTAGTGGATACAGCCATATCTTGGGAGGTACACTAGGTAATGCTACTCTTAACCCAAAGTGCTAGGGGAAAATAAGTGTTTTCTTTAATTATAAATTTAATAAATGCTTAATGCAAAAAAAGAAGAAAAGAGAGAGAGGGAGAGAAACAAGAAGCTTATATATATCATAGTTCCATTACCATTCAAATATAACCACTGTTCTTGTTATATACAAATGTGTAACAAACCCAAAACATAGTGGTTAAAACAAGTTATTATTATCTTTCAGAGTCCTGGGCCTGATGGGCTCAGTGGGGCAGTTCTTACTTGGTATGCCTCAGATGGTGACAGTCAGAGGGCATCTTTTTCTACCTGATCCTTCCATGTGACTAGCTTGGGCTTCCTCACAGCATGGTGGTTTCAGGGTACTCACACTTCTTACATAGCAGTTGGCTTCCCTCAGAGCAAGCATTCTGAGAGACACAGGCAGAAGCTGCAAGACTCCTTGGGACCTAGCCTCAGAAGTCACACAGCCTGACTTCAGTAGTATTCTGTTGATCAAAACAGTCATAAGTCAGGACACATTTAAGGGAGCACATTTAAGAGAGCAGGCTGCAACTCTGGCTTGCATGTATAGGGGAGAAAGAATTAGTGGTGGCCAGCCATGCTGGAGACAAGCTACCGCAATCACCTCTCTTTGTCAGTATGATTTTTCAGTAATTTTTCTACATAACCAAAATATAGGTGTTAAAATCAGGACATTAACATTGATAATGACTACTATCTAATTCTCAGAACTCTACTCAAGTTATGTCAGTGATGCCAACAAAAGAATCCAGTTCAGAATCACATATTGCATTTAGCTGTCTCAGCTGAGACCCACAGATGAGAAGGAATCATCCTTACAGATGGCAGTGTTCTAGGGACAAGGACTAGCCTGTGCAAAGCTCCTGTGGTGCAGAGACTTGGAGGTGTTCAAAGCACAGCAAGAGGACCAGATCGGGTGGAGTACAGGATGAAGAGGAGAGTGGTAAAGATGAGGCTGGAGGAACAGAATCCAAATCCTGAAGGGCCTGGAGGCCCAGGTAAAGGAGTGCAGAGCTTGCTCTAAGCACCGGGAAGCCTGGGGAGTTTCCAGCAGGGGGAGTAAGACATTCTGATTTGGATGTTGAAATCCCAGGGTGGTAGTCAGGCCAGGAGAGTGACTGTGAGTGAGCCCCACCTTCAGAGCTGAGTCCTGGTCCAACTGGGCTTCCAATCAACATTTGTGAGGGAGCCAAGAGCTAACAACAAGAGGCCATGTCCATAAGAAATTTGTGAGATTTTCAACTTCCCTATGTTTGCTGTTTTTCTAACCTTACGTTCTATAAAATCCTAAGATTCATGGATTTCTCTTTGGAGAATAAGGCAATAAGGTGGAGCCAGAGATAAGACACCTTGAGGAGTAGGGTAGGAGGCCTACAGCAAAACAAACAAACAAACAGAAAAGGAAGAAACACCAGAACCAGCAGGTTTGCACTTGAGAAACAGAAAGGAGAGAAAAAGGGAGCTTTTACGTCTAATGACACCCATTTAGTTGTATAGGCAGCCCCTCTGTCCCAGCATCTTATAGCTCAGCTCTTCCAACAGTATCCAATCACATTGCCAAATTAACACCTCTATATCACTTACCAACACTCTTTGACTCACTCTTTGATTTTGGCAGCAGGACCCGGCAGGGACAGTGGGTTTTATTGGCAATGGGAAACCAGCTTGACGTACTTAAGATGCAACGCTGAAAAGCAGGGTCGAGAAAGATTTTAACCTAATAGGTTGTGGAAATTTCTGGATGCAGAGGAACCAGCTGAAAAGCGGGTCTAGCAATCCAGGCCCCCAATCGCTGATGATCTGTCACCATCTGAGGCATACCAAGTAAGGATGCCCTCTGACTGTCACCATCTGAGGCATACCAAGTAAAAAGGAGCCAACCTGAATGCAAGGGAAAGGGAAGGTCCAAGAATCTTCTTAATTTTCCTTCTGATTTTTCTACCTGGATTGAGAATATTGCTCTGCATCATTTGAAGATACATTTTTTTTTCCATCTCCAAGTTCACGAATGCTAGGCTCAGCATGTGGTAGTTACTCAGCAAAGGTTATGAAATAATTCTTCAGGAAAGAAATAGGCCAGAGAGCTAAGTGAGTGAGCAAAAATAGGTCATGGCGTGAAGAGAGATGGGCTGCTGGCCAAGGCTCTGGAATCGGAGGGCAGCCATCTGCTGGGACACTGGGCAGTGCCCATCCTCACTGTCCAGGCTCATTCCCACTTCTGGCCACAAGCCTGTCCTAGAACAAGTGTACAGAAAACAGCCACTGCTTCTCATCTCCTTGGGAAAGTAGTATCTTTCTGCTGTTCAGCCACCTTAAAAGGTGGAATTCCATCTCAACATTCAAATCCTGGCTTGCCAAAATAAGTCAGAAAGAGAAACACAAATACCGTATGATATTATTTATATGTGGAAGCTGAAATATGACACAAATGAACATACCTACAAAACAAACTCACAGACATAGAGAACAGACTTGTGGTTGTCAAGGGGTGGGGTGGGGGGGTGAGGGAGGGAAAGACTGGGAGTTTGGGATTAGTAGATGCAAACTAGTATATATAGGATGGATAAACAACAAGGTCCTACTGTATAGCACAGGGCATTATATTCAATATCCTGTGATACACCATAATGGAAAAGAATATGAAAAAGAACATATATATGTATAACTGAGTCACTTTGCTATACAGCAGAAATTAACACAACATTATAAATCAACTATAGGGTTTATCACATTACTTGATCTTTATAGGTTGCCTAAAACTCTGCTCCACATCTTCATTATGGGACCATGCTAGTAGGAGAAGCCTGTGTCTAGAAGATGCTGATCTCATGACAGAGGGAAAAGAGAGAGAGTGGAAATAAGAGAGTAGCTCTTCAAAGCTTCTGCTGGTACCTGGTACATATCACTTCTGCTCCCATTTCATTGGCCAAAGCAGGTCACATGACCAGGCGTGATATCAGCAAGGCAACCTTGGTCAGTTAGCAGTTAGCAGTTGGCAATTAACAGTTGGAAGGAAAAAATACACTCCTCCATGGTGCTATAACAGAGCTAAGCACCAGGCACAGGCAGCAGGCAGAAAGGCACCAACATTTTGGAGTTCCTCTTAGTTCTCTTTATTGATTGATACACTTTAATTGAAACCACAGGTGTTTTTTTTCCTTCTGTCCAGCCTTTAAAGACAACCTTGGCCAAGAACTAATATAGTGGAGAGGAGATACTGGAATGAGTGTTACTCAGTGTTTCTATTTTAGCAAATGGGAAAACAGCTTTCATGACCACCTTATGTGGTCCACAGATGTTGCTATCAGTTGGGGCTATTTTTATGGAAAAGCCATTGGGCTTAAAGTCAGACTTACATGGGTCCGAGTCCTGCCCTGCTACTTACTAGCTGTGAGATTTTGAGGAGTCATGTGACCTCTCTGAGTTTTACTTCATCTATAAAACAAGGGTAATTGTGAGAAAGGGAAGTTGCTCTGTAAACAGTGAAGCACTATTCAAATGTTCAACCTTTGTAAAAATTTGATGGAACATGTCAGAAGAAGTGGGCAGTTCTGTTCTCTTCCATTGCTGTGGGAAGCTAGCGCACAGAATAAGAAGTTTACTGACAGCAGCCAAGACGTGCTGAAGCTGGTCACGAGACTGGCTGAGTTTTGATTGTGAGTGTGCCTGGCAAACCTATCAATGAGCCATGTGCCTTGACGAAACGCTGACAGTCTATTTACACAGAGGTAGCTGTGATATTATAAAAGAACGAAAGGCATGCTGGAGGTGTAAGTTGTTGTGGAGGATCTGACTTCCATGTATCTGTGTGGTTGACTGTTCTGGGATGGTAAAAATCTGGTATAAATATGAGCAAAAGAGTTCCTGAATTTTAATAATACAGTATCTTAGAGATGGATGAAACCTTAGTAATGATGGAGTCCAACCCCTTGCCTGTACAGATAAGGAGACTGAAATTCAAAAGTTAATAAACTAGCTTTTATAACACCTATTCTTGGCTAGGCATAGCAATAATGTCTGCGTGGCTATTAATAGACAGAAAAGTTCAGCTGTCTTTTATTTAATGCATGTACTAACTCATTAACCTCTAAAACAACATTTCTTTTAATATTTAGCATTCACACTTCTAAATATTTATTCACTATTTACACATAATCAACTAAAGCATTAAAAATTAACATTAAATTTCCCCTGACTTTTAAACATTGATTTCAAATTTGTAATCAAGCTGTTATATAAACAAATAATTAAAACTATGAATCTAGTAAATCAGATTCTTTTACGTGCTCTAAACACCTTATGAAGGAGACAGCACACGCACAGCATGTCACTTTGATTACAGAAATGATTATACTCCAGGGAAATGTTTTCTGAGACACTGGAAAGCCAGAGGGGAGATACTACTCATAGATGTGAGGGAAACTACTGTTTCCACCTCCTCTTGTACAAGGAGCGGACTTGCTGCTGATATATGGCTCAAAAACTAAGAGAAGAGGGCTTCCCTGGTGGCGCAGTGGTTGAGAGTCCGCCTGCCGATGCAGGGGACATGGGTTCGTGCCCCAGTCCGGGAGGATCCCACATGCCGCGGAGCGGCTGGGCCCGTGAGCCATGGCCGCTGAGCCTGCACGTCCAGAGCCTGTGCTCCGCAACGGGAGAGGCCACAGCAGTGAGAGGCCCGCGTACCGCAAACTAAGAGGAGGTCTACAAGCATATTTTCAACTGAGTGCCTGGATTGTTGGTATACATTCTTCCTGAAATGATGATATACTCCCACAGCAGAGGCTGTGGTGCCTTGGAAATGAGCTCCTTAACTCTGTCAGTCTCCTACCCTGGAGATAGTACTGGAGGGACACATTTCTTTTGGGAGTTCTGGGGGTAAGAGCTGAACTACAGATGTGTTTAGCTACATATCCAGCTCTTTATGGCCCCAGACTTCCGATAACATTCAGTATATTTGGCTAATTCTATGAGGAATGTTACAGAGAGATGGAAAGCAAGAGTGAGAACAAGAAAGGTATCTTACTGGTAGCCCATAGGTAGCCCATCTGAAAAGCTGCATACACTTGCATTATTAAAACCAGTAGTAAAAGTGCTAATACGAGGAATTTAAATTTGTTTATTTTCTTCATTGTAATCTTTACTTTTAGTTTTATAGCTTCCCAAGGCTAACACTTTTATACCTTTCCAGTATTACAGTAATTTTTATAGGATATGATTTCTATACTTTCCCAGACAGAGTTGCTGAATTTATAAAAGCCTCAAAAATGAAAAGATTCTGTTCTGGTCAGCCGAGTTTCTATAGGTTCTGAAATTTGGACACAGAATCGGCTGTTCCTAGGATCACCCTTACTCTGCATGGTCCAAAATGGCTCCCAGGTACATCTGAATTCCAGCAGCAGGGTGGGGTAAGGGAAGGGGAAGGGAGATATGCCTCTTCCTTTTAAGGGCATGACCCAGAAGTTGTTTTTATCATTTCCGCTCATTTTCGTTTGGGAACTTGACCACACGTAGCAGCAAGGGAGGCTGGAAGTATGCTGGCCAGGCACCCAAGAATCAAGAGTCTTCTTATGAGTCTAAAAGAAGGGAAGAACTAGCACTGGGTGGTGCCTAAGGGTTCTGCCACCACCCATGCTTTTGGTCACCAAGTGTTTGCAGGCACTCCTCACACAGAGACACATCTACCCCTTGTCTAAGGGAGACAAGCCCCAAATCCCAAGTGTTTTGATTCAGCTCAAAGACCAGGAGCTCCTGAGTGACAAGCAGTCAGGGCCAGGTGTAGCTCCTGGTGTCACAACAACTTGAAGAGACAAGTGATCTCCCTGCAACTCTTCCAACACCCAATAGACAATGGCTGCAGAGGAAGAGGAAAACTGCAATAGTAAGTCCCACTCAGAAGGGGGATGAAAAGAAAACACACGAGTCGCTGGGCCATAGCAATGATCAAATCATACCAGGCAGGGACTGGAAAGACTCATCTCTGCCAGTGAGTGAGTCGCTTGGTGGGTCCATCTGGCAACCCTGGTTCTGCTCTTCATGGGAACCTCCCTTGGCTGACACGCTCCGTGGCCTTTGACTTTTCCCTTTGGAAGCATCTGCCTGGTTCATGTGAAACAGCATTCAAGGTCATGTCCCTCTTGAGGACACAGTTCCTTCCTGCAGGTGTGGGGTTGGAGCCTAGACCTGCTTCTGGGTCAAGGGCTTTGTAAGGGCAGAATGGTAGTTTCCCAGGCAATAAAATTCCCCAAGAAACCCCAGGTAGGCTTTAGTCTATTTCCTTCCAATTCACTTCATGTGCAGATAACTATAGCCAAGATCTGATTTAGCATAGGCTTAGCCTGAACACTTTGTTTACTGACCCCCATGCTCTGCCTAGCCCCCGTGTCTCAATCTAAGTGCAACTGTCCTGAATCCAGCAGAACAAAGAAGCTTAAGTGGAAAGGCAGCATCCTTAGCTCTGGCAGAGAACTCTGGATAGCGGTGCTTGAGAAAGGCTTGCGACAAAGCCTTAGTTTTCTGCTAAAGCTCCTTAGAGTCCCCACTAGGGACTCACATGTGTCGTCAGATTCCTCTCCCTCTCTCACTGTCCCATCTCTCAGCTGTGCAGTCCTCTGGGTTTATTCTCATTCAGGCAAGTTTCACCAACTTTCCTAAGCTTATAGAGTCCTGACAGCTTTTGGAGGAGGTTGCACATGATCTCTTCCAGCATCCATGCATGAAATCTTAGGGTAGTTCCTGATTGACCCAGATTATGTCACATGCCCACATGGAAGCAGCCATTATGCCCAGGAGATGGAGCTCTTTGGTTAGCCTGAGTCATTTATGTACCAGAGCGTAAAGCATCATGATTAGGGGACCTGGCTAGGACCACATAAAGGGCAAAAGAGTCAGCTTCCCAAAAGAAACTGAGGGAGGTGCTATCAGGTGCAAAGGGGAAGGTATAGCTGGCAAGCAAAAAATGAAAGATACCCGGGACATCTGGCCACAAGCTAAGGCAACAGTGCTCTTCAGGACCTGGGTGGGTGGAACTACTACTTTTAGTTTCACTTAATAATATTTGTTAAAACTCAGGCTATAACTCTTCAACTTCCCCTTACCAAGAGTTCACTGTTACTAGGGAGAGCCAGAGAAGGCCAGGGTGGAAACCACATGGAGACAAAAGAGCACCATTCACTCTCCAAAACTGACGCTGGTCCAGTTGTGTGTGCTATGTTCCTGCCCACGGTCCTGCCCCCGATCCTGCCCCCGAGCTGCACGAAGCTCACACTGAAGCTCCTCTCTCCTCTTCAGCTGCCTTCTCTTTGCCTCCCTCTCCAAAAGAGTCCCTCATGCTCCTGTGCTTACTCTGATCGGGGCCAGGGGTGAGCCTCTGAGTGTGGGGCTGAAAGAGAGGTGCTGGGCTTGGCAGGAAGTAAGCACGGCTAAAGTTAAAGCTTTTACCCCTGGAGGGAGGTGAATATATGGGTGAAGGGCAGAGGCCGGCCATCTTCCACACCAGCCCCACTGGGGAGTGTTGGGCCTGCACCCCACACCTGTCGACAGTCCCTCCGCTCCCCCAAATGATCCCACTTTCTCCAGCTGGCTCTTCCCTTCACCCATATATTCATCCCTAGAACTTTCCCAGCATGAGCACTACACCGACAAAGTTGCTGGTCTCCACGGGGTTGAGTGGCTGCCGGGATGATAAAGCACTTGGACAACATTGTTCCTTTAAAGTTGTGTCCCTCCATCCCACCATCCTTCCTGCACCCACCTTTCCTGAGTTCCCCGAGTACCCATCTTGCTTGTTTTCCAGCGTTTTGTCTTCTCTCCCCACTCCCACCAGCGGGATGACTGAGAGGCAGATGTGGGCCAGAAAGCAGAGTGGAGCAGGGGCAGTACAGTCGCTGAGACATTGTGAGCGATGGTTTTCTGTCCCTGCCCCTTCCCCCTCATCAGCAGCCTGCAGGCAGCATTCACCGTGAGGATTCAGATCAGGAAGAAAACCTGGTTTGGGGATTTCCTGGTTTGGGATTTCCAAGCTCAGCATCCTCCAGTGCACAGGTTGCTGTGGATTTCCTCTCTCAGGTCCGCGACACTGCCCTCAGAGGAAATGGAGTTGTGTCTGGAAATCAGGAGTAACTCAGAGTTCTGGGTCTTTGTTGCCGCACGGGCCTTCTCTAGTTGCGGCGAGCGGGGGCTACTCTTCGTTGTGGTGCATGGGCTTCTCACTGCGGTGGCTTCTCTTGTTGTGGAGCAGGGGCTCTAGGCGCACGGGCTTCAGTAGTTGTGGCTCGCGGGCTCTAGAGCACAGGCTCAGTAATGGTGGAACACAGGCTTAGTTGCTCCACGACCTGTGGGATCTTCCTGGACCAGGGCTCGAACCTGTGTCCCCTGCATTGGCAGGCGGATTCTTAACCACTGTGCCACCAGGGAAGCCTGAGGAAGATTCTTGATGAATCTGAATGGGTTGATAAGCTAATGTCAGGTAGATTGGAAATTTACCAATTTCCAAGTCAAGTGGGTTGGGAATTTGCCATTCCTTGAGGTGCCTGGATTCAGAAGCCCTGTTTGTAGCCACCAGTGGGGAGGCTGGGCCCTGCCTCGTCATCATTGATCATGTTTTTTTTAAGTTGGCCACACAGTACCTCCCATCCTGCACACTCTTCTGTGCCACGACCTTGCCGGCCCTCCATCAAGAGGTGGAGCGTGTTTCACCACCTCCTTGAAACCAGGAAGCCTTGGGGCTGCTTTGACTAATAGAACCCAGTGGAAGAGAAGCTGGGTCATGCTCAGGCATAGTCGTAACTGGCCTGGGGGCTTTGCTGTCTGCCTCTTGGATGCCAGCCACTTTGTAAGAAGTTTGTCTACACCCTGAGACCACTCTGCTGTGAACCCAAAACCCACTTTGGAGGGGCCCTGGAGGATGAGCTGCCCAGTGGAGACAGAAAAGCCAAGGACCACTGAGACACCAGGCATAGGAACATTTAAGATTATAGCATTTTTTTCTCAATGATAGATATTTATTTGATTTGGAGGGAAAATGATGTATTTTCTATACATTAAATGTTTTCTAAAGAAAATATATATTTTATAAAACCTCATCTCTTTATTTTATTTTTTTTAATATCTTTACTGGACTATAATTGCTTTACAATGGTGCGTTAGTTTCTGCTTTATAACAAAGTGAATCAGTTATACATATACATATGTTCCCATATCTCTTCCCTCTTGCGTCTCCCTCCCTCCCACCCTCCCTATCCCACCCCTCTAGGTGATCACAAAGCACCGAGCTGATCTCCCTGTGCTATGCGGCTGCTTCCCACTAGCTATCTACCTTACAGTTGGTAGTGTAGATATGTCCATGCCTCTCTCTCGCTTTGTCACAGCTTACCCTTCCCCCTCCCCATATTCTCAAGTCCATTCTCTAGTAGGTCTGTGTCTTTATTCCTGTCTTACCCCTAGGTTCTTCATGACATTTTTTTTTCTTAAATTCCATATATATGTGTTAGCATACGGTATTTGTCTTTCTCTTTATGACTTACTTCACTCTGTATGACAGACTCTAGGTCTATCCACCTCATTACAAATAGCTCAATTTCGTTTCTTTTTATGGCTGAGTATTCCATTGTATATATGTGCCACATCTTCTTTATCCATTCATCCGATGATGGACACTTAGATTGTTTCCATCTCCAGGCTATTGTAAATAGAGCTGCAATGAACATTTTGGTACATGACTCTTTTTGAATTATGGTTTTCTCAGGGTATATGCCCAGTAGTGGGATTGCTGGGTCATATGGTAATTCTATTTTTAGTTTTTTAAGGAAACTCCATACTGTTCTCCATAGTGGCTGTACCAATTCACATTCCCACCAACAGTGCAAGAGTGTTCCCTTTTCTCCACACCCTCTCCAGCATTTATTGTTTCTAGATTTTTTGATGATGGCTATTCTGACTGGTGTGAGATGATATCTCATTGTAGTTTTGACTTGCATTTCTCTAATGATTAATGATGTTGAGCATTCTTTCATGTGTTTGTTGGCAGTCTGTATATCTTCTTTGGAGAAGTGTCTATTTAGGTCTTCTGCCCATTTTTGGATTGGGTTGTTTGTTTTTTGTTATTGAGCTGCATGAGCTTCTTATAAATTTTGGAGATTAATCCTTTGTCAGTTGCTTCATTTGCAAATATTTTCTCCCATTCTGAGGGTTGTCTTTTGGTCTTGTTTATGGTTTCCTTTGCTGTGCAAAAGCTTTGAAGTTTCATTAGGTCCCATTTGTTTATTTTTGGTTTTATTTTCATTTCTCTAGGAAGTGGGTCAAAAAGGATCTTGCTGTGATTTATGTCATAGAGTGTTCTGCCTATGTTTTCCTCTAAGAGTTTGATAGTTTCTGGCCTTAACCTTAGGCCTTTAATCCATTTTGAGCTTATTTTTGTGTATGGTGTTAGGGAGTGATCTAATCTCATACCTTTCCATGTACCTCTCCAGTTTTCCCAGCACCACTTATTGAAGAGGCTGTCCTTTCTCCACTGTACATTCCTGCCTCCTTTATCAAAGATAAGGTGACCATATGTGCGTGGGTTTATCTCTGGGCTTTCTATCCTTTTCCGTTGATCTATATTTCTGTTTTGTGCCAGTACCATACTGTCTTGATTACAGAAGCTTTGTAGTATAGTCTGAAGTCAGGGAGCCTGATTCCTCCAGCTCCGTTTTTTGTTCTCAAGATTGCTTTGGCTATTCGGGTTCTTTTGTGTTTCCATACAAATTGTGAAATTTTTTGTTCTAGTTCTGTGAAAAATGAGAGTGGTAGTTTGATAGGGATTGCATTGAATCTGTAGATTGCTTTGGGTAGCAGAGTCATTTTCACAATGTTGATTCTTCCAATCCAAGAACATGGTATATCTCTCCATCTATTTGTATCATCTTCAATTTCTTTCATCAGTGTCTTATAATTTTCTGCATACAGGTCTTTTGTCTCCTTAGGTAGGTTTATTCCTAGATATTTTATTCTTTTTGTTGCAATGGTAAATGGGAGTGTTTTCTTGATTTCACTTTCAGATTTTTCATCATTAGTGTATAGGAATGCCAGAGATTTCTGTGCATTAATTTTGTATCCTGCTACTTTACCAAATTCATTGATTAGCTCTAGTAGTTTTCTGGTAGCATCTAGATTATAGCATTTTAACTTAATGCCTCTGATTTTGTACTTGTGTCTCTTTCTTTTATGCTCAAAATCTTGAAACCTAATGACAATGACATAATCACTTACGTGCTTTATCTTACAATGTACCTATAAACATTTCAACACCTATATTGTTAGTAGAACATTGATATGGTGATCTTGAAAAGACAACTTTTAGTTCTTTTTGCCTTTACGATATATTCTTTATCTTTATTTAAGAATATCCCTGTGCATCGTAACCCCTACCCTCTACCCACTTAGAGGCCAGTAGCAGTCCTTCAGTTGTGACAACCAAAAATGTCCCCAGACATTGCCAAATATCCACTGGACGGGGAGGAGCAAAAGTGCCCCAAGCTAAAGACTACTGCTCAAGGGATATACAGCCAAAACAGAGTTTACAGTCTTCTGAAGTTACTCTCTTTTCTCTGTGTGACTATGACAGCAACTTGATATATAGTTAGGTTTGTTTATTTCAGCGGTTTTCAGCTTTTAGACATTGCTTTTTACTTGTTTAATAGTTTTTAAACTTATGTAAAACATTTACATCGTTCCACAGTCAAAACAGGTAGCCAGGTAGTTGGGTTTTTTTTTTAAGTTCAATTTTGTTTTTTAATCATATAAAACATAACATTGAAACTGGTACTGCCGAAGAAGTTTCAATTTCATCTCTCTACCCTGTTCCCTCTCTTTCCTCTGTGATAACCGTTTTCATTAGTTTGGGGGTTATCCTTTCATTGTTTCTTTTTGGAAATATAAGCAAATATGTGTTTATACATGCTTATATGCATATTTACTTATATTTATTACCCCCTTTCTTATACAAAAGTTACCATACTATGAACACTGCTGTGTATACCTAAAATCAAAAACTTCTATCCGTAGTAATTGAAGTATCTGAGTGACTATTATATGTAAAGGTCTGTCCCAGGCACTAAGAGTCTCTGCAGTCAATGGAGAAGAAAGACTGACGCAGGACATGACTCAATGCCAAGTTTTCAAGGTCTCCAACCCTATGGCTGACTTCTCCCATGTGATTGAGGGCCAATCTAAATTTGACTTCTAATGAAGGGGTCATCTCTGGGGATAAATGTGCCTGCCAAGAAGCCTTCATGTCACCATGAATGAGGATGTCCTTGATAAGGAAATAACTGGGGCGAGGCAGTTTGCTTGGGACAAAGTTCCTTTAGAGAATATTCCCTGACCTGCTTGGGATGTGTTCATAAAACACCTCAAGTGAGGCTTAAGCAAGTGTAGAAATGAGTGTAGGAGTGACCTAGACCCAGACCTCTGCCGTTACACGTGTGTTGGCTACTGGATTCTATTAAATGAATCATCAAGAAATCTCAGAGTCAAATTTAGCCCCCTGACCTCTGTATTCCTTAACTCAAAATATCTATGGGTAAAAATGACACATGAATAAATTTCCTTTTTATCATAAAAATTTCCAAACATAAACAAAAATAGAGACCACAATGCACTACGTAGTCATCACCCAGTTTCAACAACCATCAACCTTTTGCCACGCTTGTTTTATTTAGCCCAACCTATTTTTTTGGAAGTATTTTAAAGTAAACTCTACATAATAAGTCATTTCACTCTTAAATAGATCTTTAAAAAAAAAAGTAGGTGGTAGGAGTGGGACAGAGCATTTTCCTGCATAACTGCAATGTCAGTATCACACCTATTAAAAAATAACATGAATTTGTTAATATTACCCACTATCATTTCCAAATTTATACTTCTCTGGTTATCAAAAACAAACAAAAAAATCCCAATGACTGTCTTTACTGTTAGTTCAAGATCAAGGTCTAAACAAAGTCTGGTCGCTGTATTTGGGGAGCCTGCTATGGAACCTGAACTGATCGAGCAGGACCCAAAACACTCCAGGTGGCTGAGAACAAACCATCAAGCATCAGGAGATATCCAGACTCCTGCTTGGTTTGACCCCAGATCCTTGGTGCTGTTGAAAACACCTGTGTGCCCCCTCAGATTTCTCCAAGTTGAACATTCTCAATTGCTTCCATTGTTCCTCTGTGACATGGGTTCTCCTCTTAACAGGCTTCAGATGGTTAATGTCTCTGGTGAGCATATTCCAAGGAGTTGCTAGCCTCGGGGACCAAGCCTCAGATCAGCACTGAGGTCCCCACTGTAGAGATAAAGAAAACTAATGACTTGATGGGTGGGTGCCTTTGTCTCCAGCTCAGTATTAGTTGGAAATTCCAGAGCTCAGCCAACAGCTCATAGCTTTGCCTAATTCTTCTCTTAGGAACATGAACAAGCCATTTTGGTTCTAACCACCCTTTGGTTCCTACTAAAATCCTGTTATACCACTTGATCATTTACGAATATCCAGGTGCCCACCCAGCAGAGTATGGTTAAGAGCATGGGTCCTTCCTGGAGTCTCAGGAGCACTTCTTAGTGGTTGGACCCACAAACTTTGCAGCCAGGCTTTCCAAGTTCAAATTCCAAGTCTGCTGACTATGAGCTGGAAGACTTGGGCAAATTATTTAATCTCTACTTCTCCATTTGTTTCTCTATAAAATGGGGATGGTGATAATACCTACCTCATTAGGCTGTTGTAAAGATTAAATAAATCATTACATGTAAAGCCCATTATATGGTTCCTGACACAATAAGTGTCACTTGTGTTTGCTACTGTTATTACATATTCGGCCTCCACCACTTAGAACCAGAACTTGAAGCAAGTCATCCAGCTAGACTATGTCACCAATTCCTCATCCCTAAATTGATGATTACAGTGGAACCTCCTAATAGGAATATTGTGAAAATTAAAAGAGACAATTCACTAAAACCTGAAAGAACAGTGTCTGGTACATAAGAAGCATTCAATAAATATTAGCTATTACTAATCTGACACTTCATACTTAACCATGGTACAAATCTTAAGCCCGGAAGTCCTGTGTGCCAGAAATACTGGCATCTCTTTGTTTTCAATAAATCAACTTGATTTCATCTCCAGCTTCATACTGCCTCAGTCATTCTTGGAGTTTCTCTTCCCTGAGTCCTCCAGAGTTTGTGCCAGGGATCTGAGATCTTACATAGTGCCCAGGTTTCCAGAGGGTCCTGCTGGTCACCAGTACCCCTACCCCCACTCAGATGCCTATTATCTCAGGCCAGGTGGTCTCTGCCGCTTCTGTACCACACTTGGGACCCAAGGTCTTGGCCAAGCCATGGGCCTCTGCCCAAGATCATGTCTCCTGGTACATCATTTCCAGCCACAGCCTTGGGACACACTGACTTTTCTCTTACCTCTTGCCCAAGTCTCTGGAAATCTCTGCTTAATCCAGAGGAAAATCATTTTGTTCTCAAAGCCTGTTCACCTTCATGGATTTTTGGTAACAAGTTTGGGCACAAGTCTTTCCAGAGACAAAGAACAGGGCCTGCTACATACTTGCATGGGAGGAGGAGAGACAATAGAGGGAAACTCTCACAAAGCTCTCCGTTCCCCGCATCTACAAACATGAACCATCAGAAAGAAAGTTCATCTCACAGTCACCACGCAAACATCAACGGAGTGCCAGGCACTGTGCGAAGCACTGGAAGAAATAAGGAGCCGAACTAGACGTGAATCCGCCCTCAGAGAGTCTTCCCCTAGAGCAGTGGGTGACAAGCAAAGGAGATTTGGGCTGTGCAGGGGACATCTGGCAATGGTGGGAGGTATTTTTGGTTGCCGCAACTGGAGGGGGTGGTACCACTGGCATCTAGTGGGTGGAGGCCAGGGATGCCGCTAAACAGCCTTCGAGGCACAGGACAGCCCCACACAGCGAAGAATGATCCGGCCCAAAATGTCAATAGTGACAAGGGTGGGACATGAAAACTGCCAGCAAGGCAAAGGGAAGTGCCGGAGGCTCACCCGACGAAGATCACTGGAGGGAAACTCCAGCCAGAAAGCATCCTCCTGGGAGGCTTCCGTCACAGCAGGCTGTGATCTGGGACAAGGAGGAGCTGAGACTTGAGCTCAGAGCCCTTTCCATGCAATCGCAGACATCGGTGGCCTGGAAAAGATGCAGAGAGCTGACACGAGCCAGCTCCGTCCGGCCTGACAAACGGAGCTAGAGCCAGCCCCTATCACCGAGGGCCTGCCACATGGAGAAGCGGCTTCTCCGTGAGCCTGGGGACTGGGGTGTGCGGCGGGGCTGCCCTTCTTCACCCAGGTCTGTGGTGCTGTTATCTCCCCAGTAATCAGTGACCAGGCTAGTCAGTCAAGGAAAACGGGTCCCTGGTAGCTCTCCATCCTGACCTCACAGCAAGTCTACCCAGGGATGCTGATAGCTCCAGGAAAGGGCCCAGACGGCGTTTTTCGTTTTGTTTTTGTTTTTTAACTCCACAGGTAACTTTAATGTGCAGGCAGAGTTGAGAGATTTGTTTTACCAAAAATCACATCTCACTGCTTTTGCTGTGGAACATAATTCAGAACGATTTCCACGTTGGCTGCCTTGGATGGGAGAGGAATAATGGCAGGTGTGTCGGGTTTAGAAAGATAGGTGGGCTCTGGCTCAGCAGAGTAGGGAAGCACTTCTCTCATGACCTTGACCACAGAGGGCATGGGATTAAAACCATGGGATGTGGTAATGCCCCATTTCAAATTTCAAATATTAGAGGGGTCCTGTTCCCCAAGATATGAAGATCTGTATGTGGAAAATAGACCACATTAAAAGTTCGTGAGCTTCCCTGGTGGCACAGTGGTTAAGAATCTGCCTGCCAATACAGGGGACAGAGGTTCAAGCCCTGGTCCGGGAAGATCCCACATGCCACGGAGCAACTAAGCCCATGTGCTGCAACTACTGAGCCTGTGCTCTAGAGCCTGCGAGCCACAACTACTGAAACCCGCGTGCCTAGAGCCCATGCTCCGCAACAAGAGAAGCCACTGCAATGAGAAGCCTGCGCACCACAACAAAGAGTAGCCCCCGCTCGCCACAACTAAAGTCCACACGCAGCAACGAAGACCCAACACAGCCAAAAATAAATAAATAAAATAAATAAATTTTTAAAAAATAGAAAAGAATTATCTGTGTAAAAAAAAAAAAAGTTCGTGATTCACTTTTATTTTCAACCACTTCTAGGGCCTGGAAAATAAACTTTAATTTACAGAAAACCCAGCATTCTTAATGGCCGATACAGCCAAGGACTTCAAACGTCTCTTTAGTTCCCACTCTTGTGGGTGAGAGGAGGCGTCAGCCCACCTCCTCAAAGATTTTGGCAAGCTTCTCTCCAAGGCTACACACAGTCCCTGAGCCATCTTGTCTTCTCTGGTCGCTTCAGATGCCAGCTCTGTGCTGCCTACTCTCAGTTCTGTTCCCTGGGTGACCTTCCTCCAGCCGAGGTCTCCCAGCGAGTCAACATCCTCAAACTCAACACACCAACAACCACGATCCCGCTCCCCTTCCTGGTCTCCCAAGCTGTATTTTCTACCTCAGTGACTAGCAGGCAAATCCACATCCACAACTCTCCTTCACCACCCCCACTTCCCAAGAGCCACTCGTTCCAGAAGGTTCTCAACATCTCCCATTCCAGCTCATTGTGGTCTTTCCCCAGTGCCTCCGTGTTAGCTCAGACCATCATCACTTCACACCTGGGCTGTAGCAAGAGCCTCCTATGTGTTCCCCCTGGTCCATTCTTGCTCTTTTCTACTTCCTTCTCCACCTGGAAACTAGAGTGATCTTTCAAAAATGTATCAATGATAAGAGTTTATGACTCCTGGAGCGTTTACTGTATATTAATCACCGTGCTGAGCTCTATACATGTATAATCTCTTTACACATACAATCTCTTTTAAAAGCTAAAACCCTATGAAAAAGATACTCTCATTATCCCCATTTCACAGATATGGAAGCTGAGGCACAGAGAGGTTAAGCATCTTGTCTGGGGTCATACAGCCTTTAAAAGGGAAAGCCTGCTCCAATGTTACTCTCTGGTTTAGAACCCTTCAATGACTCCCCAAATCTTGACCTTCAGGGCAAAGTGCACACTTTCAACTTGGTCACAGGATCCTTTGTGACTCAGGCTCTGCCTCTCTCCAGATTCATCACTCCTCGTGCTCCATTCTGACCCCGCCCCCATGAAGCCTCCTAAAGCTACTCAAAGGTGCCTGGTGTGTCTTGCTGCTCTTTGTTCAAGCTGTTTCCTTCCCTAAGACCCTTCCCCATCCAGTCTGTTTGGCAGACACATTTCCCAAGGTTCAACTTAAAGGACGCCCCCTCCATGAAGCCTTTCCAGAGTGCGTCCTGCCCCCACCCCTTGGAGAACTGACCTCTTCCTCCCTTGGGCTTTGCTGTAGCCGGTCCCATGCATCATGACCTCACTCGTCACCATGGGTGAGGGCAGGGACAGAGTGTGCTCGTGTTCCATGGAGATTATTACTGCGGGGGCTGTGGCTTGACTGATTCATGCCACCTGGAGAGGGAGGTTTCTCACTGTCTCAGTGGTGTGGGCGACAGTGACCGGGGTGAAGCTGTTGTCCCTTAGTGTAAAGAAGAGTTCACGGGGGGCCAGCTGATATCCTTGGGCTGCGCTATGGGGTGCGGTGCTGGGGACCCTCACAGCCTGTGGAGTGGTTGCCCTGAGATCACAGGGAGCTCAGGAGAGGTGGGAGGAACTGGTCTCTGTCCTTCAGTTTCTAAATTCCTCGACTCCTCAAGGAGTCTTGTGAGACTAGAGCCCGTCCACGATGGGGTGGGATGTACCAGGTGGGACTGCGGCCCAGGCTCTGCCAGGCTCTCCTCTAACGCCCCGCAGCCTCAGACGGTCCCCTCCTTGTGGGGCAGGCGTCTGCTCCTCCAGGCCCTCCTCGGGCTCCTCCTTTGGGACTCTGTTCCCAGGCCATCTCCCGGGCCTTTCCTCACCCTGGCTTTGGTGCACGGAAGCCCTGCCTCCCTCCCCAGCTCACTGCTTGAACAAGTCTGCTATTGCCTCCTGGCTTCAATGCACTTCACTTTAAAAGGAAGCAACTGCTTGCTCCTGCACCTGCTGTACTTGGCAATGGGCGCCAGGGGAGAACACGTGAGAAGGACTTCCATTTCCTTAGGACAAAGGATGCGGAGGAAGCCCCAGAGAGAATGAATATGAAGTCATCATTTTAGCTCAAGATGTTGGGAGCTGGGTCTCGGAAAGCCCGGCTGCTGCTGTTCCTATTTTCCTCCTCACACTTCTCCTCCCCTTGGGCAACATCTGACACTGCTTAAGAAGATCAGCAAACCAGAGGGGCGTCCAGAGCCCACGTAACTCCTCTGCCACTACCCCACCGACCCTATGTCAGGGGCTCTCCCCTGAGCCCCTTGGGGGTGAGGGGTGATGAAGGCATGCAGGAAAGGTGTTGCAAAAGACTGAATCCGTCTAGAAAAGAAACTGTACCATTGTTGACAAGGGATCGGGTTGGTCTGAGATTTTCTCAGCTGGTTCTTCCTCCAAATGTCTGCAATAGCGCCCTCTTTTGGCCCTCTGAGTCCTTGCCATGTGCCTCTCAGGGAATATATATTACAGTATTCTGAAACGCATCACAATACTTACAAACTATTGTACTTACTACAAAGGCATGTGCCTTTGCCCTATCCTTTCATATTCTTAGCTGCTTACAAACCAAAGCCGTCCACGTTATTAATCTCTGCATTCCATGCACTTAGCATAGAGCCTGGCTCCTGATAGGTGCTCCACACGTGTTAACTAGACACAATTGTGAGATAGTGAAACAAGACGTCATTCCGTCATTTGCTTTCAACTCTTCCCTCATTATTGTTTATTATTATTATAGTACCTATTATTATATTCTTATTATTACTCTCTCTATAATGCTATTATTACTATAGGCAAGGGCACTAATGAAAGTCTGATGGCTATAGAAGGGGAATAAACACAACTCTGATGATACATCTCTCCCTCTCTCCTTTTCACCCTTCCTCTGTCTCCCCTTCTTTCTTTGGACCTTTGCATATGTTCTCCCCCTTCTTTGGAACTTCCTTCCTTTCATTCCTCCCCTGGATACTTCAATTCAGCCTTCAGAACCCCACCCACATCACCCATTTCAGGAACTCTTCCCTCATCTTGCCCTACAGTGGACTGAAGACACCTCCCTGGAATTTTTAGATCGTCTTCCACTG
Source organism: Delphinus delphis (assembly GCF_949987515.2). NCBI lineage: Eukaryota > Metazoa > Chordata > Mammalia > Artiodactyla > Delphinidae > Delphinus > Delphinus delphis. The sequence goes on along the minus strand of NC_082699.1, from coordinate 65,970,532 downwards.
TGGGACACAGAGCTATAAATATCTCTTTATGTATCAATCTCTTCCACTAGAAGCCCAGCTCCTTGAAGGCAGGGCCTGAGATCCTTGCAATGCCTAGCATGGCAACATAAGTGTCCATTCACAGATTCAACACATGCTTTTTGAATGCCGAGCGTGTATCAGGCACTGGCGTCACATTGACAAACTACCCTTGTGCTGGCCAATCTCCAAGATGGCTCCCAATGGTCCTCACCTCCTGGGATTCACGCCCTCATATGGTTTCCTCCCAACTGAACTGAGATTGGATTGTGTGACCGATAGAGCATGCGGGATGACATGTGGCTCTAATGCCCTGTAGCATAAGATCCTGTCATAAAGGCATTTTCAGCTTCCTTCATGGTCTCTTGGATTGTTTGCTCTAGGGGAAGCCAGCTGCCATGTCAGGAAGGCAGCCAGTGCAGCCCCGACAAACGTGCATGGGGAAAGGAACCAACCTGGCAGACACTGTCAGCCGCGTGAGTGAGCCTCTCCTTGGAGATGGATCCTCCAGGCTCTGTGAAGCCTTCGGGTGACTATAAGCCCACTGGCACCTGAGGTTCAACCTCAGGAGAGACCCCGAGCGAACCACCCTACTGAGCCCCTCCCGAATTCCTGATCCACAGATATCATGATTCTCATTGTTCTAAAGTTTTTATATCACTAAGTTTTGGGGTGATTTGTTTTACAGCAATAAATAACTGATATAATCCTGTTGCCATGGAGTTTACATTCTAGTGGAAGAGATTAAATGAATAGAATTTATTTGTTCATTTATTCAGTACCACCAGACACTGCTGGGGTGCTAGAATTACAGTGGCACACAAGACACTGGACAAAGTCCCTGCATTCCTGGGGTTTATGTTCTATTGCAGACAGAAGAGAAAATAAACAAGTAAATCCTATAAAAATATTAAATCAGAGTGCTAAGAATAAAAGAAAACTGAGCAAGTTGGCTGAGAGGGAGGGAACTGCAATTTAGACTATTTTGTACTAAACATTTTCCATCTTTATCTTAATACCCCCAAACCTTTCGAAGTAGGTAGTTTATCCCCATTTTACAGATGAGAAAATTGAAGGTCAGAAAAGTTAGATGATGAAGCCAACGTCAAACGGCTAGTATTTGGCTCACCCAGAGTGTAACCCAGGCCGCTAGAACTCCAAAGCCAGTGCTCTTTGCAGTACCCCAAGCTGACCATTGTGGATTTCCCTTTCAGCACTCACCCTGGCGCTCACCCTTCAGCGCGGCAGTGCTGAACATCAGCTAGGTGCTTGTAATGTCTTGGTGGAAGGAAGGCAGGGAAATGGCCTTTAGATAGGATTACCTCAAGTTGGAGGTGAGCCTCAGCCTCTACTTCTTCTAACTCTGGAAAATGCCACGGTGCACTCAGATCCACTGGCAGGCTGGGAATATCCACCCAGTCCCCTCAACGTCAGCTGCTCTAATTGTTTATAAAAGGTGACATCCACTCCCTCAAGCTGTTTCCTGCCCACTTCCCTTCCTGCTCTTCACTGAAAGAGCTACAGCTCTTCAGACCAAGCTCACCCTGTCCACCCTTCCTCATCCATCCTCACTCCCCTGGCGCCTCTTGATCCTCTTTCTTTTTTTTTTTTTTTTTTTGGCCTTCTTTTCTTGTGCCAAGACCACTAGAGGGAGATATACTAATACTCACTGGATGCTTACTATGTGCCAAGCTCCACATTCTCTGTGCTTTTCTTGCATGATTTCATTTGATGCTCATGACCACACTTTGTAGAAGCCCCATTACTTTCCTCATTGAGGTTAAGGCTCAAGGTCATTTGGCTACTAGATGGCAGAGTTGGGATTCAATCCCATGTCTCTCTGAAGCCAGACTTCATTCTCTGGCCAAGGTCACCCACCGAACTGGAGGAGCTCTGAAAATGGGTGATTTTTGCGTTTAACATTCTTATTAATGTCTAACACAAATGATTAATTTGATAAACATTTATTCAGTGCCTAGTGTGTTAATCCCTGTGCTGTGATAGTGCTGTTAAGCCCTGTGCCCATGGGTTATCATGGAAGTATAGAGAGGGATGTTGAACAGACTGGCAAGTCAGGGCTGCCACCAGGTGATGCTAAGCTGAGCCCTGACAGTCTCAGAGGTGCCAGGCAGCAGAGAGATGGAACAACATGTGCAAAGTCAGGGAGAGGGGGCTGAAAATGGCTCATTTCAGCATGTGGCTGGAGCTTACAGGAAGTATTAGGGAGCGATGAGCAACAGAATTAAGAGATGAGCAGGGGCCAGGTCTTCCCTGGTGGCGCAGTGGTTAAGAATTCACCTGCCAATGCAGGGGACATGGGTTCGAGCCCTGGTCCGGGAAGACCCCACATGCCACGGAGCAACTAAGCCCATGCACCACAACTACTGAGCCTGCGCTCTAGAGCCCACGATCCACAACTACTGAGCCCGTGTGCCACAACTACTGAAGCCTGCACGCCTAGAGCCCGTGCTCCGCAACAAGAGAAGCCACCGCAATGAGAAGCCCATGCACTGCAACAAAGAGTAGCCCTGGCTCGCCGCAACTAGGGAAAGCCTGTGTGCAGCAGCAAAGACCCAATGCAGCCAAAAATAAATAAATAAAATAAATAAATTTATTTTAAAAAAAGAGATGAGCAGGGGCCAGATCTGTGCCAAGGTAAGGAATCTGCTCTCCATCTGGAAAGCAATGGAGAATGATTTAAGTGTTTTAGGTAAGGTACTGATATAATCAGATTTGCATAGTAGAAAAATTATTTCGTCAGTGGTATGGATGATACAGGGAAGACCAATTAGGGAGGATTATTACAATGGTTTAGGCAAGAGATGCTGACTACAGAAGAGACAGACAGAGGTGGAGGAACTGTGGGGGAGATTTATGAGAAGACTAGTTAGGACTTGGCACCTGCTTGGGTGTGGGGCAGTGGAGAAGGAAGGCACAGAGACTGAGTCCTCCAGCTTCCTGGTTTGGGCACATGGGTGGATGGTGGTCCCATGTGCTGAGATGGGAGTCAGGAGGAGGAGAAGGTCTAGGAAAGAGCTACTGTCGTCTATTACCCCAGGCCCCTTAGGGCAATCCTTACTCCAGACGAGGAAAGCAGACTCAAAAGGCTGAGGTGATTTGCTCAAATTCACACGGCCACCCTAGTGTCAGAGGTGAGACTCAAACCGAGGTCTTTCTATTTATGGAAAAATTAGTGTCCCAGGCCTCAGCAGGTTTGCTTTGCAAGGAATGTAAGGAGAGCTTAGTACAGAATAATGTGTGGCAAAGCAAACATTTACCTATGTCAACTCGCCATTTTTACATTTATTCATTCATTTGACAGGTTTATTGAGCACCTCCCATGTGCCATGCCTGTAGGGTTGCAGTGGGAAATATAATAGGCAAGGACTCTACCCACATGGAGCCTACAGTCTAGTTAGGGAGACAGGCAGTATACAAATTAGCAAATACATATATAATAAACTGTCAGAGTAACATGAGAGAGAGGATATGGGTGTTATTTTGGATAGAGTAGTTGAGAAAGGATTTTCTAAGGCACGCTATTGGGTATCCGATCAAGATCGGAGTGATGAGGGAAAATCATGCAAAGATCTGGGGTAAGTGGGTTCCCAGCAGAGGAAACTTCACATGCAAAGGCCCTGAGGTAGAAATAAGCTTGGACACTCAAAGGATCACAAGAAAGCCTGTGTTCCAAGAAAAGAGTGAGTTAAGGAAGAGAATGGTAGCAGATGAAATTCAAGGCAGGGGCCAGACCCTATTGGACTTGTTAGACATGATCAGTAGTTTGGATTTATTCCAACTGTGACAGGAAACTCTCTGAGGTCTGGAGCAGGGCTGTGACATCATCAATCTATTCATTTAAATTATACTTTTTATTTCAAGGTACTTACACATTCACATGCAGTTGTAAGAAATAATACAGAGAGATCCTGTGAACACTCTTCCCATTTTCCGTCAGTTGTAACATCTTGCCTAACTATAGCACAACATCACAACCAAGATATCTCAGTGTGTTTTGTGTTTTCCTGCTGGTAATGATGATGAACATCTTTTCATGTTCTTGTTAGCCATCTATACATCCTCTTCAGTGAAATGTTTGTTTAGGGTCTTTTGCTCATTTTCTGTTTTATTTTCTAACACTGTTTTATTGTTCTTTTTTTAAAAAATAAATTTATTTATTTTTGGCTGCATTGGGTCTTTGTTGCTGCGTGAAGCTTTCTCTAGTTGTGTCAAGCGGGGGCTACTCTTCGTCGCGCAGCTCGGGCTCTAGGTGCGTGGGCTTCAGTACTTGTGGCTCGTGGGCTGTAGAGTGCAGGCTCAGTAATTGCGGTGCGTGGGCTAAGGTGCTCTGCGGCATGTGGGATCTTCCCGGACCAGGGCTCGAACCCGTGTCCCCTGCATTGGCAGACGGATTCTTTACCACTGCGCCACCAGGGAAGCCGTATTGTTCATTTTTTAAAGTTCTTTATATATTCTAGATACAAGTCTTCTGTCAGGTAAGTGACTTGCAAATATTTTCTCCCGGAGTACAGATTGTCTTTTCATTCTAACAGGGTCTTTCACAGAGCAAACTCTTTTAATTTTGATGACGTCCAACTGATCAATTTTTCCTTTCATGGATTGTGCTTTTTGGTGTCAAGTCTAAGAACTCTTTGCTTAGCCCTAGAGCCCACAGTTTTTCTCCTGTGGTTGTCTTGGACAGTGGAAGAGTAAACTGATGAAATAAATGTAGGGTTGCTGGGTAGAACTGAGGGCCCACTTGAGATTCAAGCATGGGGGGCAAAGGAGTGAGAGAGGGAAGAGGCTTCAAGTTACTTTCTATTCCCTGGAGAGTACACTATCGGGTAGAAGTTCCTTTCCCTTCTAGTTTGACTGATGTGAGCACAGCAGAGGCCATCTTGGCAACATGACCCAAGGCCTGGGCTTCCCCCTTCCCTAAGGATACTCATAGACTCTGAAAGACTCTAGTTCTTTTTATTCACAACAATGTACTTTCACTACATCATCATGACTTACTTCTCACAACAACTCTGTAAGGAAGATATTATTACCCCCTTTTACAGAAGATACAACTGAGACCCAGAGAAGGGCTGGGACTAAACACAAATCTCCTGATATCAAGAGGAATGATTATTCTCCTCTACCAGCTGACTCTGAATTTCTACTGCTAGTTATTGCTTGAGGTCAGTGGTTCTCAACCATCAAATGATGGTTCATGGACCCCCAGCATCCCCAAGACCTTTTTCAGAGGGTCTTCAAGGTCAAAGCTATTTCCCTGATAAAACTAAGATGTTACTTGCTTTTTGCTGTGTTGACATTTTAACTGATGGTGCAAAAGCAAAGGCGGGGGGTGGGGGGCAGTGAAACTGCTGATATCTTAGCACGAACCAAGGCAGTGGCACCAACCTATACTGGTTGTCATTGCATTCTTCACCCCCATGCACTCACAGGGGAGAAAACAGCCAGTCTTACACTAATGTGTAATTAAATGGGAACTACACAAAGAGCATTTCTGCTGCATACCAAAATAAGATGGTTTGTCTTAAGGAAAATCTTCTGCAAATATATGAGTTGCAAGCTAACTTGTTCTCTCTTTTTCCCCCATGGAATACAATTTTGTACTTGAGAGAATGACTGACAAACTATAGTTATTCAGACTTAGGTATCTAGCAGACATTTTCTTAACAAACAAACAAAGTAAGACCATCACACAAAGGAAAGCAACTGACAATATTTGTTGCTAATGATAAAACTTGATATTTTGAGTGAAAATTAGAATTTGGGGGGAAAAAATTCACTTGCTGCTATGAGCCTGACAGCTTTCCAATACTGAAATACTTTTTTGATGATATCAGCGGTAATATTAATAAATGTGATTTGTTTGATATTGTGTAAAGAAACGTGCTTACACATAGAGGAGCTGTATAACTCAGTACACTAGGAGCTTCCCGCTGACTAATGCATGATGGCACAAATCAGCACGGGTCAAAGATCCATTCAAAGTGTAAGATCAATCAATGGGTTTTAATATGACAGAATATGAACAATTCATTGGTATAATTTCAGACTCCACATGGCAACTAATCTTTAGGAGACTTTCACTTGTCAAGTTTTGCGGGTATCAAAGAGGAATATCCACAGTTATCTGAAGAGGCTGTTAAAATACTCCTCCCTTCCCACTACCTAGCTGTGAGAGATTGGACATCTTACATGCATTTCAACTAAAAAGAAAAAAACATGTTGGAAGAGACTAAATGCAGAGGCACGTTGGAGAATCCAGCTGTCTTCCATCAAGCCAGACAGTGCAACGGACAGCTGAGCCCCAGCCAGCGCTGGCTTCCCCTCACTCGCAGCTCTTGTCTGGTGGGTCTCTCAGTTTCCTCAATCTCCTTATAACTCCCTCCCCAAACTGGGGTCCCAGTTTGACCCCGCTGACCCCAGCAAATCTCTAACATTTCCTAGGGGTGAGGATCAGCCTTCCCTAATTGCTACTGGCTCCCAGGGGGTCAGGGGTGCCTCCAAACTTCTGTCTCAGGACAGGGGTCCCAGGGTCCTGCAGCCAAGAAGATGAAATCTAACCTACCCTGGGGGACGGTTATGGGCCCTTCAAATATATCTCACACCCAGTGGGGGAGTCTGAGCTTGAGGACCTCCCAAGTCTCTGCCTCCAACTCCCAAAGTGGGTTCTGGGCCCCTTCACTTGGGACTCACTTCCCATCGGGGACAGGAAGATGATGTTTGCTGGAGATAAAAATCAAAAAAACAACTAACAACAATGACAAAAGCATCTTTTACGTTAAAGATGTAAAACTGTAAAATGATCTTTACACTAAATTTTAATTTTTAAATTAATAAATATTTTAAAAATTCCTCAGCTTCAATTTTTATTATTGCAAATATAGATAGGCACAACCCATATAAACAAAAGCTCTCTTAGGTCTTCAGTAATTTTTAAGAACGTAAAGGGGACCAAACAGTTGGAGAAGAACTACTTCATGCTAAATTGGTGAAGGCTCCAATTAGCCACTGTGACCAAGTGATGCGTTATTCAGCATGAGCATCCTTTTCTAGATTATTCTCTGACCACAGGCTTCAATCTGACCCTGAAATAAGGGACTTTGTTTCAAAGGACAGCTGAGCATGTTAACAGGGAACCCAGGGTTCCGATAACGGTCCACACCCTTTCTGTCTCCCTTTCCTGCTCACTCTCCTACTGGAAAGAACGTGGGCCTTGAAGCAAGCAGACCTTGGGCTCAGTGTCAGCCCTGCTTTCAGCCGACAAGGGGACCCTAGGCAAGTCTCTTAATTCTCTGTTCTCCATCAAGTGAGAAGTAATAGTGCCCACCTTCCCTTACTGAGATTGGTTTGAGGATTAAACAAAGTAATGGAGACAAATCTGGAAAGTGCTTATAAATATAAGTGATGACCACTTTCCAGCAAAGAATTGTCATGTAGATTTATGGCCATTCATTTTAATATTTAGCAAAAATGTGGCCTAACGCAGGCCCTGAATGCAAAAACAACAATGCAGAGTTCTAGCCTGCATCCTGCATCTTTCGGTCGAGCGGGGAAGATGAGTATAAACAATAGCGAAACAGTGTGACGAGGTAGAAGATCTTTGACATCTTAACCCGAATTTCCCCCCAAGCATCCACTCAAGCTTCTTGCTGCCTTGTGACCACTTTTTCTTTATAAAACGGATGGGGCTGCATCTGTGCCTCAGCACAGGGATGATACTGAAGAACTAGAGAGAAAGTTTCTGAGTGTTTTGTCAAAAGCCTGTCCTTGAGGAAACTGGAGGTTTAGAAATCCAAAGGGAAACAGGGTAAAGCTTCCCCCTCCTCATCCGAGCCTAGAAACGAGCCTTTGGGGGCACCCTGAAGGGGAGATGTCAGTGGAGCCCGTGGGGCCCAAGAGGAAAGCTCTCAACCAAGAGGCACCATATAAAGGAGCCAGCGTTCTAGACCCAGCTGGTCTCCATCCAGCAAACAGCACCCAACATCGGAACCAGGGAGTTCCTGGAAACTTGAGCAGTGTCTGTAGCCTGTGCCCTTTCTGTTCCTCAGAGCATCACAGATGGCCAGTGCTGGGGATCAATACTCTTTGTCCTTCTCCTTGGCCTCTGAACTTCTTACTAGCAACCAGCATACTGTCCTTTGTTAATCAGCAGAAGTGGTGCCCATGTGTGCCCTCAAGACTTTGCTCAATCGCATTCTGATGATCTTGTAGAGACAACCTTCTTTTTAATGGCCAAAGGCTCTGAATAGTTGAGGGTAGAAGGACAAGCCTCATAGGCTTGTGCCTCGGTGATACCAAATGGAAGCAGCCCAAGGTCTCTCTGTTTCCAGTGGGATAAAAGCTCAAACAGAAATGGGCAGGAAGCAGCAAGAGTACAGAGGAAGTGATTCATTCTTCCAGGCCTTCCTGGGCAGGAAGCGAGTGGGAGGAAGAGGGTCAGGGAAGCCTTCACAGAAGAGGTGACATTTGAACTGGGTGTGGATGCTGGGCTCTGAAAATCAGCCACCAGTCATCTCACAGATGTCAGCCTGTCCAATCCAAGAAGAAGAGGCTGTTTCCTGGGAAAGAGGAGCCCATGGAGAAGGCACCAGTAGGAACCAGAAGCCAGAAGAAGATCCAGCAGACACCAGTTCTTCTTTAGAAAATGTTGTGTGGCTTTTTCAGAGCATCGATACTTCCCTATTTATGTAGCTATCCACTAACAAATAGTGACTGACACTCCTTGTGCTGGGTTCTAGGACGGGTAAGCAGTATAAGGGCCACAGGTGATTTATTGGCTGCTCAATATACGTCAGGCACTGTGCTCCAGCCCTGAAAGGAAAGGGTGTCACTGCCCCTTCCCCTTCTGTCCCCTCCACTGGCAGGAATGAGGATATGGCTATGAGCTATTTTGGGCCATCTAAATGAGGTGACACCTAGGGATGGCAAAATAGGTGACTCTGTGGAGCAGAGACAGTACACCAACTTCAAGTTTTACCTGAGAGAAAAATAAACTTCTGTTATGTCATCTGGAGTTTCTCATATATAATATATCTCTATATCCTAATATATTATAGCCTAAAAAATATAGGGGAAGAAAACATTGAACAAATCCTCACTCAAGTATACAATTTGTATAAATACAAATTATAATAAATGCAATGAAAAAGACACACATAGACTATTTCCTGAGAGAATGTAGTTGAAGGGGGGCTAATAATTGTCACCCAAGGAGAGCTTTTGTCTTAGTTCAGTCTACTATAACAAAATACCATAGACTGGCTGGCCTAACCAACAAACATTTCTTTCTCATAGTTCTGGAGTCTGGGAAGTCCACAATCAAAGTGCTGGCAGATTTGTTGTCTGATGAGGGCCCTCTTCCCGGCTTTCAGGCAGCTGCCTTCTCACTGTGTCCTCACATGACAGAGGGAAAGAGGGCTCTTGTCTCTTCCTCTTCTTATAAGGGCACTAACCCCATCACATGGGCCCCACCCTTGTGACTTCACCTAAACCTAATTACCTCCCAAAGGTCCCACCCCCAAATAACACCACCTTGTGGGTTAGGGCTTCAAGATATGAATTTGGGGGCAGGGGACACAAATATTCATTCATAGCAGCTTCTCAGAGAAAGGGATTTTGCTGAGACCGATGGCATGGGTAGGGTTTTGGTCAGGGAAAAACAGAAGAACAAGGAGACAGCACCTGAGCCACAGAGCATTTGACCACTGCTGGGACCCCAAGAAGGGTCATATGAGCAGAGCCCCTCTGTGCTGAACCTTCAGTCTGTCCTCCATCTCACAATCCTCCATCTCACCATGGGTGTCCCCCACCCATGGTGATGTAGCCTGGGCACCTCAGAACCTAGACGGGAGGCAGCACAGCTGATTCCAGTCCAAATACCTCTTGAAGGGATGGCTGAGGTGCCTCTGGAGGACGAATACAAACCCTCTTCCAGGAGGGAGCCCCAAGTCCAGCCAAGAAGCTGGATGTGCAGCTGGGGCCCAGGAGCGACTGTGAGCCCAGCAGGAAGAGGAATGGGTCAGGAGATGAGGAGCCAGACAGGTGTGCAAACTGAGGCTCCAAGGATGACTTCAGACGTGACCTGGCTGGACACCAGGATTGCTTTGTATTGGGGGCTCGATGTGTAAGCGTGGCTTGTGGGCTCACTGCCATTTCTAAGTGTGGGCAGGACGCAGCAGGAAATGCTCTCAGTACAGAATCTCACCTCACCCTCACACACTGAGTTTATGAGGTGGGCATCGTCTCCATTTTACAAATGAAAACACTGAGGCTCAGAGAGGAGAAGATAATTGTCCAAAGTCACTGAGTGGGTAGTGGGGCCTGGGGTGGGGGTGGATCGAGGGCTTGTCTAATCCCCCCATAACTCAAGGCAATGCAGGGGAACACAACACAGCCAATCTGTCCAGAAGAGCACTTGGGCAGAGTGTTGCAGACCCTTGGCCTAGTAACCAAAGATGGGCTGCAGCTGTGTTCGATTTCTCTGGCCAATGATTTAAACAAACAAACAAACCACTGAATGTGAAGCCTGTAGGCAGGGCACGGTCTGCATCTGTCATAATCTCCCCCATTACTCTCTCGTTTACTGGCTGCCTGGTCCCAAAGGCAGCTGAGTGTCAATGTGGCCTCCATTCTAGAAAAACCTTTCTTTAGCCCCAGAAGCCAGTTGAGCAAGTTTTCCTGAGCCCTTCTCCAGTCACTGTGGGATGCATCAGAGACTGGGAGCCTAAGTACTGACTTAAGCTTTTAGATATCTGCCATCTAATATGCACAGACCTTTCTCCTATCCAAGAGGGTAACGCATGTAGGCAAGGACTCTGCTTTGTGAATTAGCCATGATGTGCACCCTGCAAGCGAGTTAAGAAAGACCAAACGGGCTGGGTTCTTTCCTGGACTTCTTCAGGAACAGGAGGCAGTCGCATTTTCCAGAGCTAGAAGGCTGCAGGTCAGCAACTGGGACATGTTGAGGTGGAAGGCTCGAGGGAGTGGGCTGAGAATCCTCTCTGCGTCTTCTTCCTGTGCTTTGCCAAGCTTGCTAGCTCCCCATTGGCCAAGCACTTGGGTTTCCATTGTAGACCCCATCTGTCTGGTCTGGAGTTTAACCAGACACCACCATCAGGCCCACAGTTTCCTTTGCAAAGCTTTGGCCTCTGAATCCCTGGAGTGTTTGGAGGCACAATTTGCAGACCCCATCTTGTCATCTAGGGTAGCAGCCACCTAGCCCACATGGTAGCTAAAGAACTTTGAGTTCTGCTTGCAAGATGCCATGGGCAAGGGACGTCATTTTCCTGAACTCAGAATAGCTGTCTGCGTGTTAACTGCTTTTTTTTTTTTAGATGAAAGCAACTACTTAAAAAAAAAAAACCCAAAACAAAATAAATGTGTCAGTGGTATGTCTAATGAAAACCTGGAAATGAGGGTTTTATGTCCCATGAATGCCTTGAAAATTAAAGTTTAGCAAAAAAGATTAGATGGGGGGGTGGAGTCACTGAGAAGACAGCACTTGTCTCTGTGAATCTGGGCTTATGATGAGGGGACAGCACTCATCCTTAACCCAAGCCTCACCCCTTGAAAAATAGTTTATGCTCCAATGAAATAGGCAGGAACGGGTGGGGCTCCCAGGCTTATGAAATTTCAACTCATTCAAACAATAACAGCAAAGTGAAGCATGATTTGCCCTGGGTCATAGTCTAACTGCCTCTGAGTAAGCAGGTCCTGAATATGCTATTTTTCAAAATCTCAAATCTGTTTCCCTGTGTCTCTTTTGAATTTCCTCTTCTATAACATGTATTTATATCCTGCCTATTATAAGCTGACAAGAACAATCACTAGCATTATCTGTTTCCTCTCAGATCCTGGTGTAATTCACTTACCTTCTTCCCACGGTTGTTTTTTTTTTTTTCTCCTTGCCATCAACCTAAACTGTCTTATGATGATGAAGGGAGGAGAGAGGTGGCACCTTTGGACATTATTAAACACAAAGCTATTTGGTCCTGAATACCTGGAAGGAGTTTAGTAAATTCATTCGTTCATTTGTTCATCCCATCGAGAACTTACTTAGAGGTTACTATACATAGGCCATTTGCCAGGCAGTAGGAATGAAACAGAAAACAAGATATAGTCCCTTTCCCTTAAGAAACTCACACTCCAGTGGAACATGCAGACAAAACAAATACTCCAGGTATTTACAAGAGAGGGTGTTGTGAATAAGCTTGACTGCTACTGCTGGTTTTAGTTAAAGAAAGAAGAGGGATGATTTCTGTTGAATTGACCTGATTGAAGTTGTCAAGGCATTTTCATTACTAACAATAATGTATTAAGGACCCTCTAAAGGCAAAGCAAGGCTTTGATGTATAGTCACGATTTGCCCAAAGATCACCAGTGCCTTCAGTTTTAGCTCTAAGGATACGATCTTTGACTCCTTCTACTAACACTAGGAGGAAGGGAGAGGAGGAAAAAGTATAGTAAAGTTAGGAAGTGAGTGCAAGGTGGGAAACTTCTTAGGCCATCAGACATTAGAAGGACCCTCTCTCTTACATGTTCTGCGTGCCCTGCAGTGGAGTTCAGTGCAATCGCCCATCTGGGAGACACTGAAGGAGAGGAGCTGGCCTGCGATGGTGATGCACGAAATCCTGAAGGCAGGGAAGCAGGGATGGCAAATTCACGGCACCCACGCTATTACTCCCCTCACCAGCGCCCATGGCAAACAACAGCAACGGGTCAGGCCACCTGATCTCAACCACAGCTACTCATCAGAACCAACTCTTCTCTGATTCTGATGAGGATTCTCATCAGTCTCCTAAGTATGTTACACAACTCGTCCCACTGCAGATGCATAAGAAAGAAGTGAATCCGTTACAATTAGTGCCTTGGGGCATCGGGGCTTAATTCTCTGAGGAACCCCCAATACAGCTGGGCAATCCTCCTCAAAGGGCAGCATTCGGCACCAGCTGCCTATCCCAGCAGCTGAAGTTTATTCGCCACCTTGGACACCTGGCTCCCTGAGGGAAATGTAGGAAAGGCTACAAAAAGAGTGAGAAATAAGTTTTCCACTAGGGGCGTCTGAGAGTCATTTTGGATACTCAGTGCTCAGGTGGAGGAGGAAGACACAAAAGGAAAGTCTCCTCATCGCTCTGCCATATTTCCTAGACTTTTAGCTGCTGTGGTAGAATTCTAAGATGGCCCCCAGGATTCCTGCCCCCAGGTGTCCGCACTAGGGATAACCCCCTCCCCTTGAGGGTGGCCGGGACTTGAGAGCATGAGGCATTTCACTCCTGTGATTAGGTCATGCTGCTGCGTGGCAACCGTGAAGGGACTTTGCAGATGTCCCTGACTACCTGACTTCGAGCAAAATCGAAAGGGAGATTATCCTGGTGGGCCTGACCCAATCAGGTAAACCCTTTAAGTTAGGGTTTAGAGGCAGAAGAGCTCAGCGAGGTTCGAAGCAGCAGGCACCCTCTCCATGGTCCTTGAAGAAGCAAATTACCATGTTTGAAGAGGGTCGGATGGCAGGGGACTGTAGGCGGCCTCAAGATGCTGAGGGACTCAGCCGTACAGCTGCAAGGAACTGAGTTCTGCCAGCAACTGGTGAGCTTAGAAAAGGACCCCCGCCCTCAGGGGAAACAGCAGCCCTTAATGCCAATACTTGGATTTCAGTTTTGTGAGAAGCTGAGTTGAGAAACCCAGGTGAGCCCACAGGAACTGTGAGAGGACAAATGGGCATTGTTTTAAACTGCTAAATTGTGGTCCACAGTGATAGAAAACTAACAGAGACTGTATTTACTGTAAGACATGCCATTGATTCTAAGACGTACCATTGACTTTATAACATTTGGGGAAACAACACAACTACAGCATTAAATGTTCCAATCAATCATAAGGCATAAATTGAAAGATATTCTGATTTAAAAGTAATAAAATGAAAAAATGTGTATCTTGGTATTAAAGAAACATGTATTATTACATTTGTGAAGCACCAAAAAAATTTCCAATCCTTTTCACATATGACTTTACTTAGTCCTCCTAACAACTCTGTGATTGTTGAGAGGGGAGGTTTCATGATGAGAAAGCTGAGGTACAGAGAAGTTAATGACATTCCAAGTAACAACACTAGACAGAGCCTGGACCAGAATCCAGGCTTGCACTTTCCGTTATACCGGGACCTGACCATCACGTCTCACTTTGCCAACATCTAACACCACTTCATGGAGAATCTGTGCCACCAACAGGCTTGCTCAGGGGACAGCCACCGAGGCCAAATTTTCCTCCAACTGAGCCTGTCACTTCTGAATGAACCTGATAGATTACAAGTATGTACCAGTCCCAAGGCAGCCAAACCATAGTGTAAGTTATCACATATGGAATGGGTCAACTCAAAAAGATGAGCTGGGCTCATCAGATTCCCCCTCGTGAGGCATTAATTCAGTAGTAGAGCGGGACCGTCACATGTGCCATGGGCGAACAGAAGTGTGGGAGCAGATGCCAGGTGTAACGAGAGGCTATCCAAAGGCATGAGGAAAGCAGAGCAATGAAGGAAGCAGAGGAGCCATATGAATGAGACAATGGAGCCCACGAGAAGATCATCCCTGGAACTGCTTCTGTTTCAGACATGCCCCCAAAATCCCAATCACAGCCCTTCTGTGTCCTTAAAATCCTCTCTGCAACTTTTCTGAGAAACTTGGGCAAGTCTCTGTTCATTGCAAGTGTATCATTTATAAATTCATGATCCATGTGGTCCAGTTCAGAAGTAGAGTTATGGTTAAAGAAACATAGTTCATGCAAAAAATCGATGTCAAAATAACCTGTATTTATCCAACACGATGAACACTTTTCTCCCCTAATGGCCACTGTCTTCACACACCACAGCTGCACGTGTTCTCAATAATCCCCCATGAACTACTCCTACCTCTGCTTCCCGCGTGCATCTTACTGTCTTCCTGTCTTCTCCATCGTCTTATGATTACCCATCACAAAAGCCCAAGAACTGGTCTAGCGAGACCAGGTCCTCCTTGGAGGGTGGAGGCGGACAAGGACCTAAGTAGTCCAAGTCAGAATCTTCCTTAATGAGCAGAGGGTGGGAAAACATATGAGAACACTCATATTTCAATCATTATTTACCCTGTCATCACACAGCCAAGGGAAAAAACCATAACTAAAACAATATAATTTTGAAATCATGGCCACTGTAAGCGTATGCCATGAATATTAGGGACTGTGTTTACGGGTTGCACATAGACTTATTCTGAATTTTCTGGGGGTAAGACTTGTCAGATGATCTGGTGAAATGACGAAGATGCTCATGTTATCCAAATAAAGCAGCCAGTGCATATGTGACAGGACTGGGGTGGGTAGGAGAAGGTGTGGCCGAGTGTGAGCTCCTGTTTGTCTCAGGAGGCTCAGAATATCAATTCAAACGCTACCACCAATAATACGGTCACTGGAAGCAGCTAAAACATTTTTTTGAAGTTATTTCTGTCCTTAGAGTATATCTCACTCGTGATGAATAGTCAAATCAGTGAGTTTTAAAGAACTAGTTCCTTTCTGAGTGATTACAACACCAGCTAGATGCACAATTAGGTTCATTTATTTCATTTCACTTTTGACATTTATAAACTGCTTTTAAAATTTAGTTTTCTATGAAATGAAATTTCAAATTTTAATTTTTTAATAATATATTTACATGGTTCCAAAGTCAAACGTGCAAAACTGATTTTTCATTTATTTCATCTCAGTTTTATGTGACCACGTTGGGGCTTTTAATAGCTTCCTTCCACCCAGCAGTGTGGTTACAATTAGTTTCCATTTCCATTAGTTTCCATTTCAGAGTCTGCTTCCCATGGAACCGAACATGTTGCAACCTGTGCCAGAAGAGTCTGAGGAATGGTCTTAGGAAACAGGCTCTGAGAACTCCATCATGGGGGTGGGTGGAGCCTTAACCCCCAGCACATGTGCACCGGTGCAATTATTAACACAGTCCCAGCTGTGAACTGGGATGGTTCACCACATGGGGACAATATATCAGGCTGAGAAATATGTGGACAATTATATTTAATATAAGTATAATAAAATAGAATTGGATAGCTATTGATGGAGAAAATGGATGCTTTAGAAAAGAAAAAAAAATGATAAAACACTAATGGTGGTTTATTAGCAATTAAAGGCTAAGTGTGAAAGCCAGAGGGCCTCTTGCCAGCAAATAAGAAACTCTCATCTCTCACAGCCAGGAGAGAAGATGGAGCTGAAGATGAGGACCAGGGCTTAATCATAAGAGGAGTCAAGCTCCCAAGAAGGTTAAACTCCCAAATAAGGCAGGTCTGCTATGCCCAAGTCAGGCTCTGATAAGAAAGAATGGGACCCTGAGATGAGACAGGGACACTGATGTTGATGCATTAGAAAATATGGGATACCCCGGAGCCCTCTGGCCTGCAGAAGTTGCCCACTCCTCCCTGTTAAAGGCTATCCCCCCAACCAAGGAGATGACTCAGAGGCCTCCCCGTCTTGTAACTCACCCTCCTTGGGATCTACCTCCACCTTCCTCCTAGCACTAGACCAGTAGCTGTTAGGGTTAAGTCACAACATAAACCAGACGGGGGAGTCCTGAGTCTACTAGGGGAGAAATGGAATCATCCACTCAATGAACTGACTGCATGATGCAGCCGACATGTACAGGCAGAAGCAAGACAGTGGGGACTGGATCCTGAGGGTCCTGGATCCAGGGGGTCAGAATATCAGGTTGGGTAAGGTGGAGTTTATCAATGTGAGAGCACTCTATCATGATACAGGATTTGATATCCTGGCAAGGACTATAAACGATGGTGCTAGCATACCGCTAGAAGAGCCCTTGGAAGCTTGGAAAGAGCAATAGTCAACACCAAGTGACAGAGAAATACCAGATCACCATGGCAGGTGTGGAAGAAGGAATCACAACTTCAGGAAGCGGGCATGTTAGAAGGGATCTACTCTTAAGGTCTGAAAACCTCCTGAGGAGAGGAAACTCTGCCAAAGTGATAGGAAATGTTCTGGTGTAAGGGTCACTGGCATTTCTGAGAAGCTCGGTGGTGACCCTCATCTGACGACCCAAGCTGACCACAGGAGATGCAGTAACAGAACTGGGCTCCCTGGGGGTGAGCAATTCTAAAATAATAGAGGCCAGGTAATGTTTAACCAACAAAGGAAAGTGGATGCAGTTGTTATAATGAGTGGCAAGGTGGTAGTGCATCCTGGGGAATTGGGGGAGTCTAGGGTGATGAACTATTTTGTTTTGCACGGGGACGAAGGGATTTCCAGGGATGCAGGAGGTTGTTCAGTGTTTAAACAGGGACAGCCCTGGGAAAATCAGGATGGTTGACCAAACTAGGGGTGACCCATATAGAGCTATGGAGACCTATGGCCATTTACTCAAGTAATCCTACCTTGGGGAAAGGCAGATATCCAAATATCTCAAGGACTGTTGGACACAGGTCTAAGTTATTGGTATCTGAGAACTGAAGTGTCAGCTGGCCCCTCAGGATATTAGGGGCTTAAGGGGACCAGGTAATAAATTGAGTCTGGCTCACTGTGGGTCCAGTATGTCCACAGACAAACCTAGTGGTCAGTCCCCAAATATGTAATTTTAATAGCTATACTTGGCAGTTCACTGAGCAGCCACATTGGTTCCTTGGTTTGTGGGGTAAGAGCTATTATAATGGGAAAGATCCAGTGGGAGCTTTTGAAATTGGCCCTCCCCACAGCCAACACGGTTAATCCAGAATAATCCCAAATATCATTGTATCCTTGGGAGGACAGCAGAGATTAGTGCCTCCTTTAAAGACCCAAAGGCTGAGAGGCAGTGATCCCTACCGTGACGCCTCCAAAGCCAGATGCATCGCGGAGGATGCCAGTGGCCTTCTGCAAAACAGTAGCCTCAACTGCAACTGCCACGTCAGAAATAGGGCCTTAATTAGATTAGACTACATGCTCTCAGGCACACAGTATGCTGCCACTGATCTAGTGAATGCGTTCTTTTTGATCCCTACTAGAAGGGAGAAGGAAAAGCAGTCTGCGTTCACTTGAAATGGACAGCAGTATCCATTTACAATCTGGCCGCATAGGGAGGAATGAAACTATATGCCAAATGAGCATCAGGACGGAGCTAATATATGCCAAGGTGACCTGGACTGTCTAGACGTTTCAAAGTGTGTCACACTGGTTCACGGTACTGATGACATCACGTTAATCAGACCAGATGAGTAAGAAGTGGCAAATACATGGGAGATGTTGGTAAGCCGCAAGTGGTCAAGAAGGCAGGAAATACGTTCTGTGAAGATCCAGCAGCCTATCCCGTCAGTGAAGACGTCCCAATGTAGAAGGCACGTGGACAAATGCAACAGTCACAGAGAAGGGCAGGGTGTCCAGGGGCTCAGGCCACTTGCATGAAGGTCTGTCACTCCACCAGGTAAGCCAACTAGATCAGCAGAGACGTTAGCTGAGGGCGAGGGTGATCCGAGATGGGTAGTGGAGAAGGGGGACTGTGCGTATTAAGTGCTACCTCGGGCCAGGCGACAGTAGTAGGGGCTGAAGTTCACCCCATTCACTTTTCCTTTATATTAAATAAAAGAGTCTAAGTGGCACAGGGTAGAGTTTAGGGGACTCTGAGTTACACCATCCAGACCCTCTCCTTCGGGACTGAAGCATCATTTCTCTGGTGGCTGAAAGTGTTAATAACAGACAGCTCAGCTGGGCTCCCCACTCCACCCCCCGACTGCCACAATGGTCCTTAGGTGGAGAGGGCTCCTCACCCGAGGTCACAGCTCCTTCCCCGAGCGGCCTGCATGTCATGACTGCTTAACACAGGGCTCTAATTGCTGGGTCCTTTGCCCCAGTTGAGGACAACTCCTCAGTGGCATCCTCAGCTGCGGAGTCTCCCTGGCTGGGCTGAGGTCTCTGTTTCGACTGGATCACAGACCAACTTTTCCCTTTGCTCCTTTCACTCTTCCACAGGCATTGATCTCCAAAGCATCCCACATGCAAATCTCCATCTCAGACTCTGCTTCCCATGGAACCCAACCTCCAACACAATAACCTCACACATCTAATTTTTTGTTCGAAAAGATGTATTAAAAAAATATCTGAAACTTCAGCTTTTCAAAACCTCAAACATCACATATGAATGAGAAGCCTCTAATGCCATCACATGGTAATACAATTACCATTATTGGCACTTAAAGAACAAAGAAAAAGCAGGGGGCTTCCCTGGTGGCGCAGTGGTTGACAGTCCACCTGCCGATGCAGGGGACACGGGTTCGTGCCCCGGTCCGGGAAGATCCCACATGCCGCGGAGCGGCTGGGCCCGTGAACCATGGCCGCAGAGCCTACGTGTCCGGAGCCTGTGCTCCGCAACGGGAGAGGCCACAACAGAGAGAGGCCCGCATACCACAAAAAAAAAAAAAAAGAAAGAAAGAAAGAAAGAAAAAGCAGGGGTGGGGAGAGTGCAGGGAGTTATGTCATTGCCAGCATATTACCAGGCATGAGAGACCTTTCTGTTACCCCTGAAAAGAGGGAAAGGAATGCATGACTGATATGATCCTGGAATCATAAAAGTGCTTCAAAGGAAAATTACAGCAACACAGGCTCTGTATGGAAAACAACAAATTGCTGAGGGCTAGGCCCTGAACAAGGCTCTTTCCCGAATCATCTCACTTAGTCTTTGCAATTACTCTTGGAAGTGGGTGAGACAGTCACTGTCACTTTGCAGATGAGAAAACTGAGGCTTAGCAAGGCTAAGCCATTTGTCGAGAATCACACAACCAATCAATGGTGGAGTCTGTGAACCCCAGACTTTGATTTCTGAGCCTGTGAGCTACAAGAGGCTCTCCTGCCTCCACACAGGTAAACGCCAGGACACCTGGGCACTAAGCATTACATTGTCTAATTCCTTTCCAAGCCAAACTCTTCTATCTGAATTATTTATACCCTAGGAACACATACTTTATTTTTATTAGATACTACTAATGGGAAAAGAAAAGGATTCCATTACAGAAGTTACTTTACGTTCTTGCTTACTGGAACATACCAATTCTGTGTAAAAAATGCTATTTCTATGAATCTGGCTCAACTACTCAAACTCTGGCTTGACAGAGAGGTAACACCCGTGATGGGCTTTAATATTATCCCATTCAATAACTATCCACATGGTGAGCTCTGGTGTTCAGGAGCTATTGGCTGACAGTGTTTTATTATGTTTAAAGAAAATGTTTTATTGCATTTTTTAAAAAACTCGTAGCAATTTACACTCTCATCAGAAGTATGTATTTATAGGGATTGTAATTAATGAAGGAAAAAAAATTGATGCAGATACTAGCAATGCCCAGGGACTCATGAGATTTGTCATTGTCATATTGTTTCCTAAGCAAAACTTTTCTCCCAAATTATTTCTCCTTAAAACATATACTTTATTTTTTTGTAATGGAAGCTGATTTTAAGAAGGATTTACTGGGTATTCCCTGGTGGCACAGTGGTTAAGACTACATGCTCCCAATGCAGGGGGCCCAGGTTTGTTCCCTGGTCGGGGAACTAGATCCCACATGCATGCCACAACCAAGGTGTCTGCCTGCCACAACTAAGACCCGGCACAACCAAATAATAAATAAATAAATTAATTAATTAATTATTTTTTAAAAAAAGGATTTACTTCACAAAAATGTACTTTGTATAAATATATGTAGAACATATAAATTTTGCATGATAAATGATATTTCTATTAATACAGCCTTAAAATTAATATGTAATCTACATATAAATATATAAACATTAAATAATATATACATATACTTTAACATTTATTGAGTGTTTACTGTGTGCCAGGCACTGTTCTAAAGTGTGTTAACTCATTTAATCCTCACTCTCAAATAACTCATAAATAAACTCATGAATGACTCAAAAGATAATAACTCATAAATCCTATGAGAAGAGAATGTATTACATTTTATAAAGAGAATATAGGGCTTTGTACAGAGGAGGAAACTGAGGCAGAGCAAAGTTCATGAACATGACCAAGAGCATACAGGCAATGACTGGCAAAGCTGGGTTTCAAAGTCAGGCACTCTGACCCCAGAGGACTCCGTTCTTTGGGTTTAGAGTTACACAACCAAAGGAAAACAAGGGCATCATTTTCCTAGTTGTTGTTCTCCTCACGTCCTACACTTCTGCTTCCAGCCCAAAGATGTTTACTAGTGTGTGTGTTACAGGATGAAGCCGCCGCCCCCCCAGGATTTTGAACTTGTCTCTTCATAGCTCCAGGGAATTATTTTCCCAGCAGTAGTGAAATTAACTCACAAGCAGATGTGCAGCCAAAGCTAAGGGTCCGGGAGAATTTGCAATACTTCCAGTGAATCACGTGCTTACAGGTGAGACGGGCAGGTGAATGCAGCAGCTGCGGGAGGCTGGGACAGACTGGGGCGCTCACACCATCTAAAGGGGGAGCTGCTCGTCAGCCCAGCCTAGAGTTGCCGGCAGCAAAACGCGTCCAGGGCGGACAGACCTTCCCATTTTTTTTCAAGGGAATCCAGAAATGTAAAATCTCTTGACTTTTAAACATTGGTGAGAGAGAGAGAGAGAGAGAGAGAGAGAGAGAGAGAGAGAGAGAGAGAGAGAGAGAGAGAGAGAGAGAGAGAGAGAGAGAGAGAGAGAGAGAGAGAGAGAGTGTGTGTGTGTGTGTGTGCGCGCGCGCGCGCGCGCGCTCTGCAGGCCACCTATGGTCCACAGGCCGCCATTTTGTAACTTCTGACCTGAATGAACATTGAGAGGGTGGTCTCCCAAGTGTTATACAGGAGCACTGGGGACGTGACCTCATTTCTCTAAATATCTCCCCCAGCGTGGCCTGAATTTCCACTATTATTAACTTATCCTCTACGTTAACATTGAGTTTGCCATGTTCATTAAAAAACTACGGCAGAGAGAGAGAACCTGCACAGTCCCATCACCATGCTATGCAAAACAGCCATCAGATACTTCAAGCACCCCCTTCTGAAGGTGACATAGTCCATTTTTAAAACTATCTAAATGTGCTGGACTGAGGGGCCAAAGGAACCAGATGCTGCCTTTGGCTATGGTGCCTCAGACGTCTCTCGGTAAAGACCTCTCCTGCGCCCACCGAGTCCTCAGGCCTCCCTCCTCCACTCACCTGACTCCACCCCTTTTTTGTGAGAGAGAATTTTATGAGTTCAGACCTTTTTTTAGCTGCAAGTAACAAAAGCAACGCAAAGTGGCCTCACTGAGAAAGGAGAGAACGAAAGGAGGAGGAGCTAGAAAGAACGTGTTCGTTCCAGAAACTGGAGACTGATCTCTGGGAAATCTAGGTCAGATAACGGCTGGATCCAGAACCCCAGCGCTCTCGCTCTCCATCCCAGCTCCACGCTCCTCTGCACTGGCGTCACTATCTGGCAGAGTCTCCCAATGAGGCGGGCCTGGCAGCCAGCAGCAGCTCCACTGTAACTTATACCCACTTAGCAACTCTGCAGAAAGAGGTGCCCTCTTTCCCAATGCGCCCCGAATTACTGCCGCTGACATTGTGGCCTTGGGTCATGTGTCTAGGCCTAAGCCATTCTTACTATTAGAATGGCGGGGTGTGGGGGAGATACTCTGATTGGCTAAACCTGGGTTACATGCCCCTCCCCCGCCCCCCCCCCCCAAGCCAGAATATAGGGCCAACTCCTAAAAATTCACACACTTAGAGTCTGATGGATGGGGGCTTCCACAGGCTGCGCTGCTTCGTTTTCTTCCCTCAAAGTTCTCCTGTAGTTTTCGCTGCTGTTGTTACAGTGCACTCAGCACCGTGCAAGCGCGCAGAGAAAACAGATGAGAAACACAGCCTCGATCTAATCTTCTCTCTCAGGCATGTCTGCTTATTTTCTCAAAAGACTTCTGCCCCTGCGCTTGGCTACAGCATAAGGTCTCGACTTTTACTCGTGGCATTTATAAGACCTTCTGTGATCTGGGCGCAACCTATCCGCCTTTGTCTTTCAATGTAACTCTTACCGCATTGCACCACAGCCTGACAGCCCTGAAGTGCCTCCCATGAACTTTATTCCTCCCTTACCTTTGCAGATTCAGTTCTGTTCCGGGCCTGCCTCTGCTGCCCGGCCACTTACTACTGTTGGAATCCTACCTCCCATAAAGGACGGTTGTCTTTTTTTGCTGTCTGGTTCCCAGCATCACTTACTATTAGAGTACTGATCGCCCCAGGGGAATTCTCCACGTGGATGGTCTTGATGGAAAAGAACGGGCAACTCCCACTAAAGAGCCTTCTCTACCCCTACCCTGGCTTGGCCAGTGGCTGATCATGTGACTTTGCTCAGCCTGTCATACACGCTGTCCTGGGACTCTGACCTTGAGAGAGTGATAAAGGATCTTCTCAGCACCATCAAAGCCAAATTAGCCCATTCCTTCTGTGTGATCTCTGCTGGGGGTCATAGTCTTCATCTTCCACAGCTCCCTTGATTCTGCTTGTTTTCCAAATCTGGTCATCTCAGCCTGCTGACAATTCTATGAGTCCCCGGTCTCCTTCCCACACTTTCCTCTTTTTTGTTTGAGCTAGCTAGAGAAGCTTTCTGTTGCTTGCAACCAACAACTCTGACTGACATACTCCCCTTAAGGCCCAACTTAAACCTCAATTTCCCACACAAAGCTTTCCTTCAAGATAGCCCTTCTTCTACATTCCCATAAATTCTCTAACATAAAAGCAAATCCTTGGAATTGGCTCTGATTTTGAGTTATTCACTTACATGTCTGTCTCCACACCAGACCGGGAGCTCCTTGACGACAGGGATTATGTCTTAGGTGGCTCTGTAACTCCACACCTAGCTCAGTACCTGGCACATAGTATAGGTACTTTGTAACTGTGCATTGAATGAGTAAGTATGGTTTTAGTTGAATTTAGGCAATTGTTTCTTTCAGGACATTGCACTGCTGCAGATATTTTTCTCCCATTTCTATTTATTTAGGAAGGAACTGAAGACTGCAAGGGAAAGGAAAATTCATTATTATGGTGCTCTCATTTTGACCAGTCATCTTCACTTTATACTCCTTCACCCTTTTTCCAGAGTGTTAAGAAACATATCAGAGATTTCTGTTTCCTTTTCTTTTTCCTGGTGTTGACAGACAGGCCATGGAGATAATGATGACAACAGTCACGTTTACACAGCTTTTACTGTCAACCAAGCCCTAGGCCAGCTGCCTTACATGCAGTGTCAGGTCACTAAGTATAATTATGACCTAACCAAGATTCAGGAAGCTCAAGTGACTTTCCCAAAGTCACAGAACTGGCAAGAATGGAGATGCTATGACTCAATGTATTTTCATCACTATCTACTTATGGGTGCTTCTCTCATGTCATGAAATGTCTAAAAGGTTGGAAGAAATGGAAGGAAAAGTACGACGCTGAATAATCCTCAAAAGAAAATACCTAGCTCTCGGATGGATGAGAATTATGCATTTTTTTGTGCTTAAGTTAAACTTTTTACGGAAGCATCTCACCAAGACTGTCTTCAAGGGTTTAGTTGTTATGGGACCTTCTAATTCGCTAAATTTCTGTTCATTTTAGCCCACATGTATTTCACATCTCCAGTGTTTAAAAAGACTTGGAAAGGATCTGGAAGTGAGAATGCCATGAATATACAGATGGACACACCAAATTCCAGTCCTTGCAAAGCTCCCTGCTGGTAGGGGACCAAGGCTAATAAAAACCCTGCCAATGACAAATGAATCCTTGAGGGACCAACAAAGTGCTCTGGAAGCACAAAGCAGGATGTGGGCAATTCCCAAAACACATATCAGGGTGACTTCACAGGGCAGGAGGCTAAAAGCATCTATAGGAGACAAGCAAAGCAGCGGGGTTAAGAGGGCGGACTCTGGAGCCCGCTGCCTGGATTCAAATCCTGCCTCCAGCACCAGCTAGCTCTAGGATCTTGAGCAAGTTTCTGTGCCTCCGTTTCTTCATCTGTAAAATGGGCTAATAATCATGGTATCAGCATGGTATCAGTATCAGTTCCTGTGAGGAGTCAACATTTGTCAAGTCTTAGAACAGCAACCTGACACCAAGCGAGCACTCTGTAAGTGAGAAGCTAAAATATAGGATGAACAGGTAGAGAAGAACCCGGCATGGTATCCCAGCCGTAGAACCACCACTCGGTGTTAGGAGCTGTGCATGGCAAGTGGGGACAGTGCAGGATCCAGGGAGCTAGAGCATTGAGTGCACGGAGGAGGGGATGAGTGGTAGCAGTGGTCTGAGGTGGGAATGGGGGGGGGGGCGCGTATAGGATGGAGATGAACCAAACCACTGGGGGAGGGCTCACCACACCCCAAGAATGCGAACCCTCCCCCATGTACACAATGTAGCAACTTTTCTAGGCAGTAATCCCAATTTGGAGCTGGAGACATTTGCAGGCACATGAGAATCTAGCTTTCTGAGTTAGGGCATAGATAGGAATAGACTCTAGGAGAGAACTTGAGTGTTTCTAAAAGGAAAAACCCGGAGAAAATTATTTTGACCTGACTTTTTAAAATATGCTCACAGGGGAATTCACTGGAGGTCCAGCAGTTAAGACTCTTCGTTTCCACTGCAGGGGGCACGGTTTCCATCCCTGGTCTGGGAACTAAGATCCTGCATGCCATGTGGTGCGACCAAAAAAAAAAATATATGCTCACAGAAGGGGAGGGAGGCCCGTCCTGCTTGAGGCAGCCTGTGCATGTCTGAAGCAGCCTGGAAAGAAAATGACTGGCACCCAGATAGGGCACGGAGTCAAGAACCCTAAATCACAACTCAGTTCTTGCTGTGCACCCCTCAATGAGTCACTTAAGGTTTCTAGGTCCTGAGCATCTCCACCCTCCAAGTGTGAGCAAAACTATCTTTCTCTGCTAGGAAACTGATGACATACAACATTTAGCAGTGAAGAGGCTGCAGCGTGCCTGCTGGATAATAATACCACATGTAAATATTCCCATAGTCCCACCCACTACCACACACGATTCCCAAAGCCACGATTAATCCCTTTGGAAAGTTCTGTACACATATCACTCTGTTTGCCCCTTTCCCAAGAGGGCACAGTTGATTAATTCTGATTTCTCAACTGCCCCAAGACCTATTTAAACTTGTAAATGGTGGTTCTGTGATTCTCATCAGTTCAAGGTTATAAGGCCTGGCACACCTAGGAGCCACGAAACCACAGAACAAGTTCACCTAGTCCCAGACACCCTCAACGATCCTGAGAGACGCCCCTAGGAAAGACGGAATTTAATGCTCTGATTACAGGTGTGGCAAGGAAGGGCTGTTTTTTTTTTCTCACTTGGGAAACTTCCTTTTAAAATATTGAACCAATAATCTATGCACATTGTTAAAACATTAGATAATACGGGCAAAAAAGAAGAGAAAATACAAATTATCTACAGTCCCGCCACCCACAGAAATCCAGAGTTAAGCTATGTAGCACATACAACCGTTAACATAGATATCTTTTGCTAACCTATTGTCATAGAGCCTTCCAGACTTCTTTCAATAGTTACATATTTTTTATAAAATGGAATCTCATTCTTATTGATATCTTATTATGCTCTAAGTTGGTTGTTTTTTCAATTAAAAATATTCAATAAGCATCTCTCTGTGTCCCAGTACGGCTTTATACCATCATTTTTGATGGCAGACTAGTATTTCACTATAAAATCTAATAGTCATAACTCTGCGTGAGATAGAAGCCCAGTTCACACTGGCTTAAGCACCATGGAAGGGATTTATTGCCCTGTGTAACTGCAAGTCCAGAGGCAGATTTTAAACATGGCTGGACACAAGGACGCAGATCTCAGCCGCCCTCAGTCCCTCTCTTCCACATGCCTCTGTGTTGGCTGCTCTCAGGTGGGCTTTGCTTAGGTCCTACCAGCCCCACATCCAGTGGAGGACCTCTCTGTCCCAACTGTTCCAACAAAAAGCCCCTGAAGAGACTCTCGTGGACCCAGCTTAGTTATGTGCCCATCCCTGAATCAGTCACTATTCACTATGGTCAGGGGTTGGAATGCTCCCACTGGCCAGGACTGGCTTCCCGTGACTTCCCGGGGAGTAGGGTTAGGGATTAGCCCCTTCCAACACCAGGAAAAGAGCTGATTCTCAAGTAAAGTTGGGGTGCTATTCCTGAATGAAAAAGAACAATTGCTAGACTGACCAAAACGTGTGATGTTTGCCACATAATCACTCTCTTCTACTGAGAATTCCATATAGGGCTGGCACTATGCTAGTCACTTTACAGTACCTCATAATAATCCTCAAACAATCTTAGGAGTCTGTGGCCATTGTTGTCTCACTGTTTCATAGGAATCTGAAGCTTATCAAGGTTAAATAGTTATCCTAAGGTCACAGAGCTAGTAGTGGGCAGGAGTAAGTAAGATCCCAGGTTGTCTGGCCCTGGAGTCAGTCTTTGCAAGTGCTGTACTTTTCAGTAGACCATGGTTTAGTTGACCAATCCCTACCCTGACAATGCTGAAAATGCTGAAAAGTTGTTGACATTGGATACCAGACACAGTGAGCTGGAAAAGTCAGAGGTGGTGATCAGGAAAGAGGGATGGATAAAATTAAGATTGTAGTCAGGTTGCAAATACTGATGATGACCAGGTCTAGGGTATGACCATGGCAGTGGGTAGCTAAGACATAAGGTCCTTGGAGGACAGGAAATCAGGAAACTGAGAGGCCAAGGGCATTGGAAGCATTATTTATCTACATGGACACTGAAATCACCACAAGTTAGGTTAGGAGTAGTGATGGAGAGAATGACAGTGGGTTAAGAACTAGAATCCTCAGGAAATTATGGGAAGTCACTTGGGTCTGGTGAAGACTGCAACCAGGAGGGTGGTGAACGGTATTATCTCTTCACATGACCTGCAGAGTTGCTGGTCCTCAGGGAATCACCAGGTCATGGTTAGAGCAAGAGCATCATGAAAACAGAGAGAAGAGGTTCGGTGAGAAAAAGATTTTGCTGATTATGATCAATGGATTTCAGAAGATGCGCTGGGAAGCGGGAAGATGGGAGATGGGGCAAAATCGAGGACTGTACAGAGTCTGCGTGCTGACCTTGTGTAGGGCCTCTAGTAGGCAGGGCTAAGAACATGATGGGTGAGTCCTGATGATTCTAAAGTCGTGGGGCTGAGGCTGTGAGTGCTGCTGGGGAGAAGATGGTGAGAGCTCTGGGTCCCCTTTTCACTCCGTCCAATGAAGGTGTCTTATTTATCTTATTTATGGACAACTAAACAATGCCTCATTCCAGTTTCCTCCTCCACACTTCTCTAGGCCTAACACATATTCAGATTGGCAAGGCTGCATTAGAGAGTCTTGACCAAAAGTCAAAACTCTAGCATCAAGCTCCAGTCAGAATAGGAAATGATATGAGAGTCTTTTACCCTTAAGATCTTTACAAAATTGAGGCATGACTCACATATAATAAAAGTCAGTCTTTAAAGCATATGATTATGTAGGTTTAGTATTCTTGCAAGGTTGTGTAACCATCACCACTATCTAATTCCAGAGCATTTTCATCACCCCAAAGAGAAAACCCATACTCATTAATAATCACTCCTCATTTCTGCTCCTCTTAGCCCCTAGCAACCACTAATCTGCTTTCTGTCTCTATGGATTTGTCTATTCTGGACATTTTATGAAAATAGAATCATATAACATATGGTCCTTTGTGACTGGCTTCTTTCACCTAGCATCACGTTTTCAAGGTTCATCCATGTTGTAGTGTGCATTAGTACTTCATTCCTTTTATGCTGAATAATATTACATGGTATAGACATACCACATTTTGTTCATCCACTCATCAGTTCATGGCCATTGGGCTGTTTCCACTTTGGGGCTGTTGTGAATAAAGGTGCTATGAACATTCATGTGCAAGTTTTTACATGGGCATGTGTTTTCAATTCTCTTGGATATATACCTGCCCTTGAGAACTTGGTGCCTAGCTGGAGAAGGATTCTGAGGAACTAAACTCAGGTCTCATAAATAATATGAGATTACCTCCCCTCAAAAATTATACTTTCAAGATGATGTCTGCCCATTATGGATGGAAGTGCAAAGTCCCAGTCCATTACCAGAAAGAAAGTCTTACCTTGAGCTGATCACCTGTTTATGCAGAGTACAGAGGAGGATGAGGCAGTTCCTTCTTTCACTACTGAATCACGTATCTGTCCACGCAAAGTCAACCTTGGATGGGCCTCTGGGAGCCCATCTGGTAGTTCGTACCCCTCTACTCTCCTCCACAGACCTGCCCTTCAATTACTTTAGGTGTTGGAGAGACAGTTAAGAACAAAATAAATATAGTTCCTGCACTCGTGGAGCTTACAGTCTAGTGGAGAAGAGAAAGAGTAACCACATGGTTACATGTAATGAAGGCTCATGGGATGGCTCATGGAATAGAGAGGAGAATTGAGCAAACAGGCTTGGCATCAGCCTGGAAACCAGAGCCAGGGTGTTCAGGGCTGTGTGGAGGACTTGCTCCCAGTATCTTGTTTCTACTTGTCTCTCGGAGTTGGTTTATTTTCACAGGGTGTAAAATGGCAATTCTGATCTCTAAACCTCTCATTCAACTCCAGTTTGAAAATCTGGGCGCTGGGGAAGAGAGTGAAATCCTCTAACTAGTCAGCATAGGTCACATGCCATCTATGTTCTTA
Source organism: Delphinus delphis (assembly GCF_949987515.2). Lineage (NCBI taxonomy): Eukaryota > Metazoa > Chordata > Mammalia > Artiodactyla > Delphinidae > Delphinus > Delphinus delphis. The sequence goes on along the minus strand of NC_082699.1, from coordinate 65,940,817 downwards.
GAAGGGTAGGATATGTTACCCAAAGAAGGAGAGAAGGAGTGAGCAGACAAAAACAATAAATGCCCAACACATGGCTGGTCCTATTTGCCTAAGTAGGGTTGGGACGGAATGTATGACCAGAAAAAGTACAGATTCTGAGAGGCATCAAGACAGCAGAAATGGGCAAGGCTAGCTTACGTAGAATGTTTTATGCCATGAAAGAAGCTTGGACTTTATCTCACTGCTGTTTGGAAGCTACTGAAAAGTTTTAAGCCGACGGAGGGATATGTATTTTAGAGTTACCAGCCTTGAAGACAGGAAGAGGTATTAGGGGGCTTTTGTAATTGCCCATGTGAGAGATGATGGAGTCTGGGCCAAAGGAGTAGAAATTATGAAGAGAGAATAGATTTAGGATATGTTGGGAGGAGATGCTTGAAGAGCTTGTAGATGTGATGGATGAAGGAGAGGGAGGAGCCAGGCATACGCTTGATCCCATTTGATATGAAGTCAAGTTCACCTGTGATGAACTTCAGGCTCAAGGCAATTCAAACCTTGCCAGAAAGAGTTGGGTCTGCAAATAACAAAGCAAAGTAAGGCATGGTCTTTGCCCCCAAGGAGCTCCTAAATGTTAGGAAGCTAAACTAAGTATATGAGAAATGCACAGTGTAAGGTCAATTAAGTCAAATGCAATCAGTGAGACTGGAAGGAAAGGATACTCTCATTTCGTTGGCTGATGGGGCCAGACATTATAAAAGAAAGACAGCTGAGATGAGGTTTAAAGCATGGGAAGCATTCCTACAGGTAGGGAGTTGGTGGCGGGCATTTCTAACAGAGGAAATAGCATGAGCAAAGACATGGTAATGGAAATACACATGGCATATTGGGAAAGCACAGAATGACTCATCTGACTGGATGTCAAGAAGTTGTGAAAGATAAACCAATAGGATGAGGGTACAGGGTGGGGTGAAAGACTGTTAGATTTTTTTTTCAATCGTCCACACATGGTTAAGCTATTCATGGAAAGAGGAATTTAAGTAAAAGAGACCATTTAGGGGAAAGATGGTAAGTTTCGTTTAGAGCATACTGCATTTCAGGTAACTGTAGGACATCCAGTGGAGACACCCAGTGATAAATTACTTCTGAGAAATGAAGTAATAGTATTTCTTCTGAGAGATGAGCGCTGAACTATTGTACGGATGTGTGGTAGGTGTATATGCATGCATTTGTTTTTACCCTGGTTCATTCAAATAATGATCTGAGTGGCATACACAAATTTGAACAAAATTAAAAAAAATACTATAGCAGACAAAGGAAAACACAAGGACATGAAATAAAATTAAATTTAAGCCATAAGCTTAACATATAACCTTTATGCCATAGTTCCTGTAAAATTGCTAGAGGTGGACAGCAAATTTGGCTTTGAACTTCCTAGCAGCCAAAGCAAAGAAGGAAGCATGATTAGTTGTAAGATTTCTAATGGACAAAAAAATACATATTTGTAAATCTTCTAGACAGAGGCAGAGTTGAGGACTCTGATGTGTGTATAAGATGGCTCCAAAAGAGATACCCAATGCTCTCCTCACCTGGGGTTCCTCTCATTCAAGAGTACATCCATCTTGAAGTTAGATATGGACCAGTGATTTGCTCTGTCCAATGAAATGTGAGCACAAGTGGTGTGTCATCCAAGTGGAAGATTAAAAGGCCAGTGTGAAGTCCCTCTTTGCTCTTTCCCATGCCACAGTGACTGAGACTGCCAAGGAGAAGGGAATATAGAGAAAAAGGATGAAAAGAGGAAGGAAAATGGACTGTTTGACAACATCCAATGTATGAGACAAGAAGAGAAGCCAACAGAAAAAGAAGAGAAAGAACAGTATCCAGAAGGGAGACTCTGAGAATCACAGTATCCCAAGAACTAAGATGAAGACTTTTTCCAAAGGGAGAGCCTTACAGAGATTAAAAGCTTGCCCAGAGCCACACAATCAAAAAGTGATGGAACTCGAATTTGATGGAACCAGTTCTTAACAACATGAAGAACTGTCCTCTTAATTGCTACATTTAGCTTCCTTCTGAGAAGGGAACTACAACCTCTACCACTTTCCAGCTGCATAACCTCAGGCACAGTTAACCCACAGTTTACTCACCTGTAGGTACCCGTCATGCAGTATTGTGAGGATAGGATCAGATACTGCCCACAATGTACAAGGTTTATGGTTCTGTGCTTTGAAGACTTGGGATTTGCAAATGTGACTTGAATACTCACATTTACCTTTTGAACTCTAGGAAAGGGGAATGGAAGTTCAGGCATCCCTTCCCAGCAACCACACATCTCCAGACTCTGCAGTCCACAGAAGGCCTGGGACCTCGGCCTCTGGCAATGTTCACTTAACCTGCATGAGGAAGATGGAATGAAATCACAGGGCTTGCCAAGATCCACTCTTGCAAGAGCCAAAGGACAATCTCTTGGCAGGAGAGGAAAATAATCTTTTCTTCCTCAACCCCTCAGATACCAGTTTGACCAAAAGCCCTCGTTTATGAAATAAAAGCAATGATCTGTCAAAAAACAATTTTAAAAACTTGAGCGCCCAATAAGAAAAAAATCTACCACCTATTGAATGCTGAACCTAGGCAGGGTCCCAGAGGTTCACAACCACCTCTTCTGTCTAAGGCCATGGTTTGAAAGTCATTTGATATTCAGGTGGTGGCTGTCTTTCCTAATGTCTCTCACGCTGTTTGGTTCCTTCAGTGGCTGCCAGCTCACCCTTCTACCTTCATTCAACTTAGGTTTCCACTTAGGTAAGAGGCTTTGGGAACTGGTGAATTTGGGGTGCTTGTTTGCAAGAATACTTTATATTAGATAAGCTCCAGAATGGAAATATGTAAGAAAGATAATTTAGACCTACTGCATTTTCAGAGGTAGGCAAAGTGTTCATCCTGTCTGAACTTCAATACCTTCTAATGACCAAAGAGCTCACTACCTATCAAAGAAGAGAATTCTTTCAAGCAGCATCCTCACTCAAGCCAGGCGCCCCCTGCTGGCTTTGCCACTGAAATTCCTTCTTCCTGAAACCCTTCCCTCTCTACCCACTGCCGATATACAATCTAGCCATGCTTCTCCCCTAAACATGGGAGCCTTTCTTCCCCCTCAATACAATTTTATTCAGTTTAGCATTTATCGACATCTACTACATGCCAGGCATAGTTTAGACTTTAGATACAAAGACAGTTCTGCCCACAGGGTTAAGAGCCCAGGCACTGCAGTTAAAGCTGAATTTAAATCCTGCTTATAAGATATGTGACCTTTCATCGGTTAATGGACCACTCTGAGTCCTACTTTCCAAATCCGTAAAATGGACCAAACAATTTCTATTTCAAAGGGTTGAGGTGATATCTAGATGAAATAACAACATAAAGTTATTATCAGAGTGCCTGACACAAAAGTCAGTGCTTTGTAGATGATAGTTAATGGATGTTAGGACATTGCTTGGAACTCTCCTAACTTCCTAGTTAACACACATGCATTTGAGACCTGGCTCGAGCGTTACTTGCTCAGGGAAGCTCCACCCCAGACCAGGGTGTTGCCTAACTTCACAGGCTTACAGCACTGTATGCTTTTCTTAATAGTACCACCGCAGCTGTGACTTCACCTGCATCCATCCCATATTATAACTGACCTCTGTCCCACACCCGCTCCCCCCACCCCATCCCAATTAGACTGTCAGCTCAGTGAAGACAAGGATCCAACCTATTTTTACTGACCATTCTATCCCTTGGACATCAATTTCTAGGGACCAAGTAGGTGTCCAGTAAGTATTTGAATGAATGAAGAAACAAATGAACAAATAAATAATATGTAATATTAAACATATTCTAATGACACTGAGGTATTATTCTGGAAAAATATAAAAGCTTTTAGCCCCCGCGAAGTCAATTAACAGCTATTAAGGAGCAGGAACGGGATCTGGATGGGATAAATAACTTCGTTGTGACCTCCTAGAAGAGAGAGCTCGCAGCAATGCACAGAGCAGAAAGAAGCTTACAGCTCATTAGGGTAGGCCTTTTAAGAAAAGATAATAATAGCTAATATCTATGTAGCACTGTGCTAAGGGCTTTATACATATTAATTTATTTAATATTTATAATCCAATAAGATGGTAACTATGCAGAGGGGTTAAATAATCTGCCCTAGGTTTGTGTGACGGAATTATTTATGCTCCCTTTGGGGGTCTCGTTGCTAGTACTTGGGTCCTCTTCTCTGTGACCTTCCAGATTCTGACCATTAGTGGTTTCATTTCCAATGCTCATGAGGGCATCCGTCCTCAGATGGCCCTGGAATATTTCTATCTTATTGTTACTCACATCCTAGTGGAGGAGACCTCAAATATCCTTCTTTCACTCAAAGACCCTTTTCTAACTTTAACAGAGTTGCTTCAATCACTCCCCTGTCATTCCTTACAGATACTTGTGGAACTGGATGGTGTCTTCAAGGTCATTTAAGGTAACCCCCCTCCCCCCACAGGCCCCGCTGCAAATGAATTCAGTAGTTTACTGAACAGTATCCCAGAAAAGCCGTTATTAATCTCTATTTGTATACTGCCATTGATGGATAATTCATCAAACCCAAGATAATACATTCCATTATTGCCTGTCGGAAAGATCTTTCTTTACCAAAGTTGAAACTTAACTCCCTATAATTTCTCCTCATTGGCAGTAGTGAATCAAGCCAGTAGAGGGGCAGTGGGAGCTGTCCTGGGGCAAGAGAATATTTTATCACTAAAGTTGCTTAGAATTTCTACTGTGCGATGCTAATAAAAGCATATCAACTTTTCATGAGTTTTATCGTTGTTTTAAGTTCTCCCAGACAACACCTCAGCTCATTGCCTGTGCGGGGAGGCCCTATCCCACCAGGGCCCACTGGGCCTAGTCCCACCTCCTGGGGCCACACCATAAGTCTGCTCCCCCTTCCTCGTGACAGCTCTTTACATGTTGAAGGTAGCCTGTGTGGCCCCCTAAATCTTTCTTTTTCTTGGTTCTTCCTGGTAGGTGGTAATCTGGGCTCCACTGCTTAGGAGCTGGGCAAACTCAGCAAGTTGTTTAATCGTTCTTGGCCTCGGTTTCCTCATTTAAAAAGGAGGCACGGGTCAAATCAGCCACGTGCTGCGTGGAAAATGGGAAAGTGCCGTGCACACGCTCGTAACTGTCCTTGTGCTGACCGTCTGGGGCTGCCAACAGGAAGTGGCCTTGGAGCTCCAGCAATGAGGGTGGGTGCTCAACCCAGAGCCAGAGGGTGAAAATAGCAGGGGCTGATCAGGAAATTATAAACCCAAGAATCAGGGTGCTGTAAAAAAGGGCGGGATCTGACTCACGAGGACTTTTTTATGCCCATGGCCACACTAGCCAACAGGCACTGAGCACTATGCTCTAAGCACTTTGCATGCATTAGTTCACTAATGCCTCACAACAGCTAAGAGGGACGGTGATTGTTATCCCATTAGGCAGATGAGGAAACCGAGGCACAGAGATTCTAAGTGCTTTGCCAGGTTGCACACTCTGGGTTAGGGTAAGGATTAGAACCCAGGCGGTCTGGCTCCAGAACCTGGGCTCTTAAGCACCCTGCTCTGATACTTCCGGGGAGCAAGGCCAAGGTGAGACAGCAACTGGGCGGTGGATGGGATCAGGTGGGAGGTCCTGAGACTTTACCTGACCAGGCTTTGGAGAGGCCGTGGAGCCAGTGGGTTTCCTAGAAGGGAAAGGAGGAAGTTCCCAGCAGGGGGAGGGGAACACCAAGAGCAGAAACAGAGGCATTGGATCTCAGGTTGACTGGCACCACAATTTCCCCAGTAAAATCCTCCCAGAAGAGCATCTGCTGCATCCAGACACCGTAATTCTTAAGACGCACTGGGCCCCGTGCTAAACACTGTTCACATTATCTTGTCCACCCTGCACAGCATCCCTGTGAAAGGGATATGAGTGTCCCCACTTTACAGCTGAGAAACTGTCAAATAATTTGCCCTTGGTCACAAAGGTAGACACAGAGCTGGGACATGAATATAATTTAGTCCTATGCTACCTGCCCCAGATCCCTTTGACTCCCTTTTACAGTTTCTGAGAACCGTTCCCCAGCTTCTATCCTATTTTGCTGTCGATTGTCTGTACTGGAGGCTCTCATCCCAGGCCTGCCCTTGGGCTACGAGGCTACTCTGCCCACAGGAAGTGCTTGGGAGTTTATGTCCTGAGGCAGCCCTTAGCCAATGCCTAAGTGTGGGAGTGTGAGGGCCCTGCCTCTCCTGTGGGACCAACTCTGAAAGTATAACTTATTCTCCAGAGCTCTCTTCCTGGGATCAGGAGGAGGCTGGGACTTTGCGGGAAATCAGTCCATCCTTCCAAAGGATGAAGGTTCTTTGGGTTCAAGGTCAGCCTCTCCTTGTTTAGCTTATTCCTCTTCCCTGTCCCATGTCTTTCATTCCCATTCTGGTTTTTCCTGGGAGCACTTCCTTAATGAGTCTCCTGCACTTGAACCCTCTTCTCAAGGTCTACTTTGCAGACCCTCGCCCAGGACACCCCTGAGCTTCTTAAGCACCGGCCTGGGCACCATGTTTTTGCTCAGCACCCTCACTTTCTAAGAGCTGCTCTCACTCCCCCAGGGAGCTGAGACGAGCTTTCCTTTCCCGCCCCTCTCCGGCTGCCTGCACGCTCCACAGGGCTTCTCCTCTGGAAATTCCGGGGGCCACCTCCCAGCCACAGCCCAATGTCTGAGGCTTGTGCCCAACTCTGAGCAGGGTTTGAACTGGGCCAGCTCCGTCCACCCAGATCTTGCAGTTCCCAGACTTGAGTGAGCCCAGACGCAGCCCATCTCCCAGGGCGTGGGACACTGGGCCGTGAAGTCAGAGGTGGTTTGCAGGGCCTTGTTCAGACTTGTGGGTGGTGCTGAGCCAGATGTGTGAGGGATCAACCCTGGTGTGTCTGGGGCGAGAGAACCAGCCAGAGCACTCCCCAGGGAAGGGAGCCAAACGAGTAAATAAAGGCCCTGCATGAAGGAATAGGTCCTGGGCTGACAAGTTTCCCGAGGAATATGTAACATGAAATTAGGCATAGTCACCTAAGATCGAGTCAAATTTTCCCATCATTTGGCTACAGTTCACAGAAGAAAAATGCTAGGAACCTAGTGGTCCCTTTAAGACGGCTGACCCAATGGTTCCCATATATTGGTCCGAGTGGAATAAGGAGTCAAGACTTTAAGTCACCAGGCACTGTTTGCAACCACCATGTTTGACTGCCTAACTGATCTACTTTCTTTCCTTTTTTTAAAAAAATTTTAATTTTTAATTTGTTTTAATTTTTTCTTCTAGTCTTATTGAGATATAAGGTGTACAGCAGAATAATTAGACTTATATACATCAAGAAATGATTATCACAGTAAGCTTAGTGGACATCCATCATCTCGTATACATACAAAATTGAAGAAATAAAAAAATATTTTTTCCTTGTGATGAGAACTCTTATAATAACTTTCACAAATAACACACAGCGTTGTTAATTGTATTTATCATGTTGTACATGATATCCCTCATACTTAACGTATCTTAAAACTGAAAGTTGGTACGTTTTGACCTCCTTCATCCAATCCCCAATCCCACCCTCTGCCTCTGTTAACCACAAATCTGATCTCTTTTTCTGAGTTTGTTTGTTTGTTTGTTTTTGAAGTACAACTGACCTACAACAGTACATTAGTTCCTGTTACACAACATAGTGTTTTGATATTTCTGCACATTTCAAAATGATCACCACATTAAGTCTAGTTACCATCTAAGTGGTTTACTTTCAACTCAAATGGGAAAGGGTGGGGTAAGGGCAGCTTGACCTGGGAACTGAAGGGTGGTCAGTATCCATCTCTGCTGGACCTCAGTTTTCTCACCTATAAAATGGGTCTCTCTCTCTCTCTCTTCCCCATCCCCATACTCTCCCTCAAAACCTTTTTTTTAATCCATCTTTTCCCCTACACTCCCTTGCTTTTTCCCTATGCCCTCCTCCCAGAGCACGAAGACTTGTTTTTACTGTCCAAGGTCAGCTGGCTCCCTGATTTTGCCTGATTATATCCTATTCATCTTTTTAGTCTCAGTTCAGACCACATCTCACCTGGAAATCTTTTCTGATCTTTTGCCCACCACTTGGTTAGGTTGGGTGCCCCTTCTCAGTGCTCCCACATCATCTTGTATATATTTCATTAATTGCATACCTGCTTGTGTGTTGGTTGGTCTCTGTGACTAGACTAGACCTTTTAGATACCATGGCCGTGTCATTTTATCTCTGAAACACCAGGACCTAGCACAGCACCTTGGACATGATGGGTGCTCAGTAAGTGATGAATAAATACCTAATTTACAGGGGTGTTTGAAAATCAAATGAGATAAAGGATGTGAAAACAAACAAAATTACTACTATGTTTGTAATTATTTTCCATGGATATACAGTATTTATGAATTTTATACAAACTCATATCCTGTGTATATATTATTATAATAGTAATGTGTACCAAAACCTAGGCAAAAAGATGTGTACAAAGTCAAATGTTGAGAAAACAATCAGAAATATGCATCTATATATACAACTTTGTATTCATCTCCAAATTCATACCATCAATGACAAGAAATTATTATAACTCCTGGACAACAGTCAGATCTCTAAATTATTCGTCCAAGAGGACAGAGGGGTGCTGGCTTGGGGAATGAATATCACCATGTATGCCTTTCCTGTGTTTAAGACTTTGTTTCCAGGAGATATTGTACCCTTGGCTCCTACATTTGCCATGTAAACGAGTTTAAGAAATCAGACAATGAAAGGAGAAAACATGGCAATAGGCTCCTCCTTTTCTGTCTGTGCTCTTTTCTCAGGAGAGAAGGAGTGTCAACAGGCTAAGCCTGTGTTGTCCTCTCTGGGAGTGGCAGGGACCCCAGAAGGGGGCCATGAGTGTGGGAGCAGCTGCTAAAAAGAAGGGCGAGCCGCAGCCCTTTCTGTCATACCCCTGTTGAAAGACAGCCTGCCTGTAGGGCTGCCAGACTTCTCCCAGCGCCAGGTTCTATTTGGTAAGTCAGCGTCCCCTTCCTTATCATAATCAACATTCAAGCTCAGCCAGATGTGGTGAACTGTGATGCTCAGCACGTCCGGCCCCTCCTTGGCTGGGTAGGCCTGCTCTTCTCCTGTCCTATCTGATGACTCTACTCCACCCAGGATGCTGGGAACAGATTCCTCTCCCTCCTTCCCTCTCTCACCCTCATCCCCCTCCTTTCCTCCCACCCTACCTTCCCCTTTCTTCTTTCCTTAATAAAATTTCACTCTACTTAATTTTTTTGAATAGTTAATACATTCTCAAGGTTACAAAAATAATTATAAGAAGATACAGTGAAAATTCTCCCTCTTCTTAACTATCTCTCAGGAACTCAGTGCCTGCTGTGTAGCTTTCCACAGATTTTTTTAATGCATATACAAGCATTTATGTGCTTATATGATGATATACCTCCCCTCCTTTCTATGCAAGTGACAAGCCTTGTATAGTGGTACATAGTGTTCTGCTCCTTAATTTTCTCAACTAATATACCTTAGAAATCTTTTCATATTAGAACATGAAGAGTTTCCTCTATCATTTTCATAGCTGTATAGTTTTCCAACCCATAACTTATTTTAGTCAGCTCTAAACTGGTGAACATTTGCAATCAGTGCTACAATGGATAACTTTGGACATATATCATTTCCTGACTATTTCGTGCAATTGGAAGTGGTGTTGCTCGGTCGAGGGGCAAATGGACTTCTAGTTTTGAAAGCTGTTGCTAAATCGTCCTCCAAAGGTGTTACATGAATTTACATGCTTCCCAACAATCTATGAGAAGAAACAGGTTTCTAAAACTTTAAAATAGGAATAATTCTACCACCAATATCCATTGACTAAGGCCTCACTATGAGCCAGGCACTGTGCTGGGAGAATTACAGTTCTGATCTCATTTAATCCCCATCACAACCTTCTGACATAGATTATGGTTGTTCCTGCTGCCAAGGGGAAACCCGAGGTTCACAGTTGAGGGACCTTTGGCTCCACCACACCCCTTCTCACTACCCTTGGCCTCTCATCTAGAAGTCAAGAAGCCAATAGGCATTTGTTCCCATAACCATAAGAGGAAACTAACAGCCAGCATTTAGTGGGCACTTAGTTATGCCAGGCACGTACTCTCACCTAATCCTCACAGCAGCCCATGACGCAAGCTCTGTTCTTATGCTCTGTTTTTAGTCAAGAGAAAACCAAGTCTGGAGAGGTAACAAGACCCGGGTTCAAGGTTACACAGCGAGAAGGCAGCAGTCCCAGGGTTTGAGCCCAGACAGTCCGACCGCTCAACCCAAAGCCTTCACAACACCACACTGAGGCCACAGCTTAGACATTTCCAGAACATGCTGACCATGGCAATCATCACCTGTAAAACCTTGATCTATGAGTGAGGAAATAGAGGCCCGGAGGGGAGGGGAAGGGGTCTGCTTAGTGGCCACGCTGCGTTAGGACCCCCTTCTCCTGACTCCCAGACACTGCTTTCTTTTTTGTACCTTGCTGTCACACAAGTGCCGTGACGTCCTCGGCCCTGGGCTGGTACAGAGTGCGGGTGGCAGGTCCAGGCTGCAGACCTGGCCTGTCCCAGGTGCGAGGTAACAAAGGTAGTCTAAGCACAGCTCACAGCCAGGCTGGCAAGAGCTGGCATCTGGCCAGGAGTGCAGCCCACCTGGCAGGTTCTAGCCAAGGGATCAGAGGGTGCGGGTTCTTGGGTCAGCTCTCCTGCATACTTGCTACGTGTTGTTACAGTGATAACAAAAGCCAATATTTATTCAGCGCCTACTAGGTGACAGCACTATAATTAGCAAATCACTTCATGTCATCCTTACAACAGTATCCTTACAATTTAGCTCAGAGAGGCTAAGTGACTTGCCCAATGTCACAATCAGTTCATGGCAGAGCTGGGATGTGAACTCAGATATTTTTAACGTTAAAATCCATGTTTTTTAGAGGCATTATGGTTCAATGGTTAGGAACCCTGTCTCTGGTTCTCCCACTTATTATTGATGAACCAGGAGCAATTACTTAATATTACTTAACATCTCGGAGCCTCAGTTTCCCCTTCTGGAAAAGGGGGATGCATAATATCTGTTTTCTTGAAGAGATATTTGTACACTCACGTTCATAGCAGCATTATTCACAATAGCCAAAAAGTGGAAGCAACCTAAGTGTCCATCAATTGATGAATGGATAAACAAAATGCAGTGTATGTATACACAGAGGAATACTATTCAGCCTTAGAAAGGAAAGTAATTCAGACACATGCTGCAACACAAATGGGCCTTGAGGCCATTATGCTAAGTAAAATAAGCCAGTCACAAAAATATAAAAACTGGGAGGAGGGAAGGTTGACAGTTGTTGAATGGATATAGAATTTCGGTTTTGCAAGATAAAGAGTTCTGTGGATGGATGTGGTGATGACAGCACAACAATCTGAATGTACTTAATGCCACTTAAAGATGGTTAAAATGGTGACTTTTATGGTAGATGTATTTTATTGCAATTTTTTTTTTTTTTAAAGAAAAAAGACCTGTTTTGCAGAATTGTGAGAATTAAGAGATCGTGTTTGTCAAGGGCTCAGCACAGGCCTGGCCCGGGGGAAGATCGATGGAAGTGATGCTCATTACATGACTATCAGTAACCGCTGTGCATCTGCCATGGGAACCATCCCGGTGAGACTTCAGCCCCCCCACGTATCAAGCGGAGAAAGTCGCTGCTGCTGTTTCATCTGTTTCCCCAAGTGCTTGTGAGGAACAAGTGAGCTCTTATGTGTGAAAAAGCTTCATAAACTGCTGCAGAAAAAACGTTGGGAAATGACGTCTCTTACTGAGGCTGCATGTGGGATAGACAGCTGGGTCAGGAATCGTGTCTGGCTCTGGGTCTGTGCACGCTTCTTAGCTGAGCCTTTTGTCTGCCTTCTCTTAGCACTTTGTGTTTATCCCATCACATCACTTGTCACCTTCCACGGGAGCAGATTCCTCAGAGGTCTCTCTCTGCCTCCCCTGACTGGGACCTTCGGGCAGGAACTCTGTCCTCCTACATTCACGTCCCAGCACCCAGCCCAGCACCCACACCCAGAGGTACCTTTGTAAATTTCTGCTGACCTCAACTGAGTTTGGGAGGCTTGAAGCAACCCTTTGGAGAATTTTAGCCAGGAGACCTGCTTCTGAGGTCAGAAGCCAGCGGTTTGGTCCTGCTTTATAAAGTGGTGTCCTCTCCCCAGTACAGTTTCACACAAGGGTCTGCTTGTCCATCCCTGTGCCAACACGCGCTCTGCAGACCAGGGGGCATGGCCCTGTGGGGAGGGCAGGGAAGAATTCAGGGAAAGTAGAAAGGATGCTCCTGGACCTCCCAGGAAGAGGTGACTTAAGGACACAGGCTGCCTAGTTGTTTTTGATGGTTTTCATTACTTGGTTTGAGATCCCATGGAGTAAAGGTTTCTCAGGCATATTTGGGGGATCTAATTTTGGATTCCTTAAGCACAAAAGAATGCAATAAAATACCTGCTCCAAGGAAGTGGAGACGGCTGCCCAGCAGGCTGCCTGTATTCACCCTTTGCAGACAGGGAGGCCCCCAAGCGGGTGAGTGACTGGCCCAAGGTCTCACAAGAAGATGTCAGGACAGGGACAACAGCTCAGTTCCTGGCCAGGATGGATTCTACAAACCCTGCGGACTGAAAAGGCTGAAGGTTGAGGTAAATTGAGGAACAAAGGCAGTTTCTCTGGGGCAGGCAGGCAGTTTTCATATTAAAAGACCAAGTGTTTTCAGCTAAGAGCCTCTTCACCTTTCAAGGGTTGGAATAGCTCACTTTTGAGTTGAACTTTCTCTCTAAATACCAGACCAGAAAAATCACTTTTTGGTCATTCTTTCTTTTGACTCATAATCATTCCTCAGCATGTCCTACAGAAGGGAGTGCTGGTAAGCTGCAGAGAAGAGGAAGAAAATATGATGACATAGCAAGAGGGGCTTTCTCAGTCATCAAATGCCAAGGAACAAGCTTACTCAGATTGTCTCCATGATTAACAAGGGACTTTCTCCTCAAGGAAGGAGAGAAAATGGCAGCCACAGGGCTTTCCACTTACAGAGCACCACTTGCCAACGAGTTCCAAGTGTCTCCATAGAAACACCATCCTGTTTCTTCTGGTGGGTTTGGTGGGGGTCGAGGAGGATGGTAACTCATGTTAGACGGACATAATGAAGTGATGCCTGGAAGGTGTTCAAGAGCACGCGGCAAAGCCGTGAAGTCAAACTCAAGCAGCCTTGCACAGAGCTCAGGCTCCTTCCTGCTTCTAGAAGATTTCACAAGGCCAGGAAGCCAGCAGTCCTGGGGTCAAGGGAAGGGGAGGCAGCTCCAGGACACACCCGAGAGCAGTTGCTGGTCAGGCATTCCTGGCAGCATGGGTTACCCTGGCCTGCCCACGCCCTCAGTATGAAAGCTGATAGGTCAGGCCCACCAAATGCCGGGGCAGGGCAGTGCCTCCAGCGTGGTTTAGGGGCACTGAGAGGTCTCCCTGCTAAAAATATCTCCCTCCCCTTTCCTGCGGTACAAGCTGAAATGGTCACATGGAAGTCTTACTCCCTTGGTTTGAGGCATCACATGCCTAGTAGATCTGATTTAAACATTAAATACCATTACATGCAGAACAAACTGAGGTCTGACCATGCCATGACACGTTGTTTGGCATTTATATATGCCCGCATAAATCCAGAGAAGGATCTGAGAGCGTCACAAATTTACTTCTCAGATTAGCCAGCGGGGGGAACCAGATCTTGTTCCCGTGAATCCATGGAGCAGCGAGAGAGAACATCAGCTCTGCCTTGTACATTTCATTTTTCTGCTCAGAACACTCCAAGAGTGTCCCACTGCACTTTAAGAAGAACCCTCGCCCCATACCATTCACCGTCTTGCTCATGCATCCCACTTCACTCAAATGCACCAAGCTCTTTCATGACCCAGACTTCCTCCCAGCTGCCCCTCCTCTGCTGGTCGATCTTTCCCTCCTTTTCTGGCTCCCTTCTACCTTCAGGCCTCGGCTTAAAATGCCACCACTTATCTGACTATGCCAGCTAAGTGTTCCCTCGTCTCTCAAATACTCTATTCTTTTCCTTCCCAGTGTTTCTTGTAAGTTGAATGTGTGTGTGTGTCCACAGTCCATCCTCACTATTGCAGATTCTGTATTTGCCTTCTCCCTAAAATATATTTGTAACCCCCAGATCAATACCCCCAGTGTTTTTGAGGTCATTTGTGGGTACGTGCAGAGCAGTAAAAAGTTTGAGTTCCCCAACGCACACTTTCCCAGCTGAGGTCCAACAAGGTGGCACTCTGCTTCTTGTTTCAGACTCTAAGCATTTGTCCTTTCTGCAGTCAGTTTTATGCCATGTTTTTCGCATTTGGGGGCTTTCAGTTGGTGGTTTCCCAGTTGAAAATGGCCTCCAAGCACAATGCCAAAGTACTGTCTAGTGTCCTAAGCACAGAAGGCCATGATGTGCCTTATGGAGAAAAGATGCATGTTAGATAAGATTCATTCAGGTAAGAGTTGTGTTGCTCTTGGAATGAGTTCAATGACTCAACAGTACTTATTAAATAAGACGTCTTTGAACAGAAGCACACGTAGAATAAGGTTATGTATTGATTGGTTGATGAAAATGTTGTGACTAGAGGCTCACAGGAACCTAACCCTATATCTCCCCTAAGAGCAGTGGTTCAATATTCACAATTTGGCACTTGAGGTGACTTTATAAAATGTAACTACTGCGAAGAGTGAGAATCAGCTGTATCTGTATTAGTTTCTTCAGGGCTGTTATAACAAATCCCACAAACTGGGTGGCTTAAAACAACAGAATTTTATTCTCTTATAGTTCTGGAGGCCAGATGTCCAAAATCGAGGTGTCAGCAGGCCACACTTCCTCCCAGCCTCTAGGGAAGAGTCCTTCTTGCCTCCTCCTAGTTTCTTAGTCACCAACTATCCTTGGCATCCCTTGGCTCGCAGCTGCATCTCTGCCTCGGTCACCACAGGGCATTCCCTCACGCGTCTCTGTCCGTGTCTCCTCTCCTCTTCTTATAAGGACACCAACCACACTGGATTTGCGGCTCAGCCTACTTCAGTATGATCTCCTCTTAACCAATTCCATCTGCAAAGACTTTATTTCCAAATAGGATCACATTCTGAGGTTCTGGGAAGGACATCAGCTTTGGGGAGAGGACACCACTCAACCCAGATATATATTCTGTATATTACATATACTTACATATATAACTTAAATATATATATATTTAATCAATATCAGTATTGAATAAATTATTTATTTAACCAATATTTAAACTCCCTAACTAGATTGCAAGCTTCATGAGGAAGAGCAATGGCTTTCTTACTCATCTTTTTATCCCCAACACCAAGTCCAGCCTGATATGTGGTAGGAGCTCCATAAATATTTGTGGAGGATGAATGAATGAATGAACGAATGAATTTCAAAGCTTAGAATATCAGACACTACCAAGCCAGCAATGGTCAAACTCTTGTGGAACCCTAAACTCCTGGACATTCTTCATCCATCACGTCAGACTGAGACGGAGGCCAAGCCAGTGGGCTTTCAGTCTCAACCCCTGTACCCCCTCCACTTCAATCAGTTACCCTGCTTGTATCTGTTTTATATACTCCACTCCTATGCAATATTGTTTTATGAATAGGCTTTAATTAAAAGTGTGAGGGTTTCCCTGGTGGTGCAGTGGTTGAGAGTCCGCCTGCCGATGCAGGGGACGCGGGTTCGTGCCCCAGTCTGGGAAGATCCCACATGCCGTGGAGCGGCTGGGCCTGTGAGCCATGGCCGCTGAGCCTGCGCATCCGGAGCCTGTGCTCCGCAACGGGAGAGGCCACAGCAGTGAGAGGCCAGCGTACCGCAAAAAAAAAAAAAAGTGTGAAAAAACACTGAGCCCAGTCCCTTATTTTATAGATGAGGAAACCAAGGTCCAGAGACATAAAGGGCTTTGCCTCGGGTCACCAGGCAGTCACGGGAGAGAAGGACTAGGAGTCAGGTCTTTTGAGCCTCGTTCCAGAAGTTTTTCCTCTACACTCGCTCTCCTGCCAAGACATACAATGGGAGTGCTTTGGAATTTGCTCTCCCTGGGACCCTGTTTTTCTATCTGGAGCAAATTCTGGGAGAAGGAAGCAGAGCCTGTGGCATGTGCCCCTTCCCCAAAGCTCTGAAAGGCCCTTTGTGCCAAGTTCCATGGACATTCCACAGGCCTGTTCTAGGCAAATCCATCTGCCAGTGGGTCACAATCCTTGCCTTCATCTCTGAGCTGAGGTATTTTGGCCTTTCTGCTTTTAAATGCACTCCTTGCTTTCTTGGAAACTGAAGCTGAGAAAGGGAGGCCGGGCTGGGGGGGCCCAGGGCAGATGGGGTGGGTGGGCTACCGAAGGAGACGGGTCTGTTTTGCAGACCTGGCTTGAGAAGAAAACTGTGCTGATTATCTCCCAGGCCCAGCTGCAAAAATGCCTTAGCTCGGCAGCAGATTATAAATAGCCCAGAATGCCCTCCCAGCCGCTTGAAAACAAGGATATTTTTTTCCTGTGTTGGAAGAACAGTTCTTCACAGCTATCCTGGGGCCCCTCCTCAACCCCACCTGCAAAGAGCTGTGATTTATGTCTTAGCACCATTACTAGGACCAAGGATCACACAGCCCAGATGAACAATGATTAATTCATTACCAAGTTCTATGAAAAAAGGAGGCATTCCTTTGGAAGTCCTCTCTTTCATTTGGGCAGAGACATGCCGACCCAGGAGACCAGAGGGGCAGTTTTGCTGCGGTTTATTGCCCTGGGCTTCATCTGGCTCTCTCTGCCCTTGCACGCAGTGGGGGCCAGGGAAAGTCTGGTGGGTCACTGACCTGAGGGCAGGAGGAGGCAGAGGACAGCTGCTCTGAACTTGACTGTTTGCTGAGATGCTCCAAAATAAAAAATCCAGGGACGCTGGCCTGGTCCATTTATTTTCTAGCCCCTCTCTAGAGGGAAATCTATCTCTATCTGGAGGAAATTGGGTCTCAATGCAAATCTCTTAGATATCTTTGTACATCATCACACTCACAGGGACTTTAAGACTGAGCAGCAGCTCCCAACACACAAAGCGCTTTTCAGGTTCTGCTCTTATCTGACCTTTATGACAACTGTTTTATTAGCTCATTTGTTTTATTGGAATCAAAGATAATGCCTGCCTATTGTTGAAAAGTTTAAAAATTTCAGAAAAGCATAAAGAAGAAAAAAGTCCCACCCAGATCTCACCACACTAAGACAACAATGTTTTCATGGAAGTCTTCCTTTCAAATCTCCCTTATTGGATTATAGGTGGATATAATTTTACCTACATGGGATTTTATTATTGTGTTAGTTAGGCTCTTGGTAGAAATAGATGGAACATTCATGTGAGTAATTGAAGAGAATTTAATAAAGGGACACAGGTTAGGAACACCAGCAAGGAATAGTGCAGTACATCAGGGACAACAACAGGGGAGAGCCACTGTCACCCCTAGGTCTGAAGGCCAAGGGAAGGGAGTGGTTACTGCAAACGAGAGCTGTATGGAGAGGGTTGCCAGTTAGGAACTGTACCTGTCAGGAGAGACAGTCAGCTCTGGAAAACCAACAGAGATGGAGCAAGAGGAATAAATACTCTGACCTCACTCCCCACCAGCCTCCAACTGTCGGTGGCTCCCACTGGCCAACCCAGCCAGAGTTAGAAGGCATGGAAGCCCACTGACAGCAGTCCAGACAGGCCAATACTCCAGGGCACAAAGCAGGGTGGAGACTGGCGGAGAGTAGATAGGAGAAGCAAGGAGAAAATATCTATTACATCCACTATAATGCTGCTTTTATTCACTCCATGGTAAGCCAAGACGTTTCTAACTCAACAAATATATTTGATAGAGTGACATCATACTTTTTAACGGACCTTGTTTGGATATACCAAGTTTATTCAACCAATCCCTTATTGATGGACATGCAATTAGTTGCTAATTTCTCAAGAGCATAGACAATGCTGCAATAAGATCTGTGGATACAAACTCTGTGCACTCCAGATACATATTTTTGATCCACTTTGACACTTTCTAGAAACTGAGGCTCATTGCCAATGAGGCTTGCCCTCAGTCACATAGTGGTAAAGAGGCTTTTCGGAATCTTCTAATTTTTTCAACAATGAAATTGAGCATTTTGTAATAGAAAAAAATAATAAAGTCAATTTTTAGTTTAAAAAAAAAAACATGGGCTTCCCTGGTGGCGCAGTGGTTGAGAATCTGCCTGCTAATGCAGGGGACACGGGTTCGAGCCCTGGTCTGGGAAGATCCCACATGCTGCGGAGCAGCTAGGCCCATGAGCCACAACTACTGAGCCTGCACGTCTGGAGCTTGTGCTCCGCAACAAGAGAGGCCACCATAGTGAGAGGCCCGCGCAGCGTGATGAAGAGTTGCCCCTGCTTGCCACAACTAGAGAAAGCCCTTGCACAGAAACGAAGACCCAACACAGCCAAAATAAATAAATTAATTAATAAACTCCTACCCCCAACATCTTCTTAAAAAAAAATGCTTATTCCCTTGAAATTCCTATCACTCACATGGCTCTAAAAGCAAGGAGACTATTAGGTCCCAGTGAGACAGGAAGGAAGTGGGTAGGTCACAACCCTTAAAGAATGACATAGCCGTTGAGAAAAACTGGATATGACAAAAACTGGTTAGAACCGATTAGGCCCAAGATGGCAGAAGATTCGATTTCCAGTAGACCTTGAGCCTCATTATACACTCACCGTAATGCACTAGCATATGCGAAATGACACACCCACAG